>NC_133125.1:69213963-70601422 GCF_048418815.1 Hemitrygon akajei
AGGGTGGTCATCCCCATGAAGGCAGGATACTCCAAGGTTGGGGAATTTGGAACACAAGCTCTCACCAGAGGGGAGGGAAGAGTGGAGGGAGAAGGTTTGGGGACAGGGAGGGTGTGCGGTCTGGGCAAGTGGGGGAGGGGACACCAGGAGCTGAAAAACAAGTTCAATTTGTTGGCCCTATCCAGGCAGCCCTCGATCTTCCTTTCCCTAACCTCGAAGCCAGTGATCCACTTCATGCCCAAACACACGTCCCTTTAGCTTCTTCTTTGCACTCCCTCAGCTTTACCTCAGTTCACTCAGTACTCGCCTCAATGCTCGTCTACCTCCAGACCTGAAGACTTTCTTCTTCATATTCAAAAGTTCTTTCAGGTCACTGGTGATCCAGGGATTGTTGTTGGGGAAGCAGCGTACGGTCCCGGCTGGCAAGTTGGTGTTCTCACAGAGTTTGATACAGTCTGTGATACAATCAGTCATTTGGTTAATGTCCTCCCTGCATGGCTCACATAACACATCCCAGACTGTCCTCTCAAAGCATTCCTGCAGTGTCTCATTAACATCTTGAGTCTACCTTCTTACAATCCTTGTTGACACAGGCTGCCTCTGGACAAGAGGCACGTACCTGGGTTGACAGGACCAGGTTGTGATCGGATCTGCCAGGTGGGGGAAGGACAGCGGCCTTTATAGTGTCCTTTATATTTGCGTACAGAAGGTCCAGTGTTCTGTTGTCATGTGGGGCAGCTGACATATTGATAAAAATTGGCTTTGTTGCCTCGAGAGAAACATGATTAAAATCCCCAGTAACACCCACAAAAGCATTGAGATATTGAATTTACATTCTAGCAAGATGTCACCCATAGTCCAAGGCAAGTCAGGACCAGACTCTCCAGCACCTTCATCACAAGATGTGAGGGCAATTGGCCTTGGTCAAAAGAATAGCATCGCATGCTACATGTCAGTCAATGGGTAAATGTAAATGACAAGTTAAAACTGCGGTTGAGAATTCCCAAGGCATATAATACAGTCATATCCCAATGGCTAAGAGCTCAAAGTCTGGTCTACCTAACCGTTCTTTTACAGTAACATGCCCAGGACTACACCATCTTTCATTCACAAACACTGCAATTCCTCCTCCCTTCTTCTTACCGCTCAGTGTAATGATTAAAATCCCCAGTAAATGCCACAAAAACATTGGGATATTGAGTTTGAATAGCATTGCACACTACATTTGCATCAGCTGACGGCTGAGTGTAAATAACTAAATGTCCGGTCTTCATAAACGTTCCTTTACAGTAACGCCACCTTTCATGCATAAACACCGCAATCCCTGCTCCCTTCTTCTTACCGCTCAGTGTTCCGTCTTTGGCCATTCGGGCAGTCTTGAAGCTGGGTTTGTATGCACAATGATCCAGAAATTGCATACGTCACCAGGTCTCAGTTAAGCACAAAGCACTTCATTCCCGGTATTGCCTTTGGGTTTTAATCAGTGCACCAAGCTTGGCCATCTTATTTCCCCAGGATCTCACATTCCCCTTGATGATCGCGGGGACAGAAAGCTGGTATTTCTGCCTCTTAGCTTTGACTTTGGCTCTGGCACCGCAGCCTTGGTGTTGCCTCCCAGGCTCCCATACTCCGGCAGTAGTGTCGGTTCACACAGTTCAATCAGCTGGTCTCTAGAATAAACACAACCTTCGCTCCAAACACAAGGTAGCCATCACAAATGGTCCAGGCACACAATAATCCCAAATGACACACAAGAACATGTAAAAATAAAATAAAAAACTGTAAAAACACAGCAACTACTGCAACAAGCTGCCACTACAGCACAGTGCCATATTGAAAAAAATGCTGTCCATATAAACTTTAGTACACCATTTGACAATGTCCAGAAGACTGAGGTACATGCATCCATGTATACGTGAACTCCTGCCTGAGGAGTGACCTGTATCCATTTCAATTTGCCTTCTGCCGCAACAGGTCAACAACTGATGCCTTTTCGTTGGTCCTTCACTCTGCTCAGGAACATCTTGGCATTGAAGATGCATACAACAGGATGAGTTCATTGACTGTAGTTCAGTATTTAACACCATCACCCCTTGAAACTGATCATTACGCTCCAAGATCTAGGCCTCAATACCTTCCTCTACAACTGGATCCTCGATTTCATCACTTGCAGAGCCCAGTCTGTACAGACTGGCAACACAGTCACCATCAGCTCAAGAGCACCACAATGCTGTGTGCTTAGCCCCCGCTCTACTCACTTTAACCATATAACAATTACAGCACAGAAACAGGCCATCTTAGCCCTTCTAGTCCGTGCTGAACGCTTACTCTCACCTAGTCCCACCATCCTGCACTCAGCCCATAACCCTCCATTCCTTTCCTGTCCATATACCTATCTAATTTTACTTTAAATGACAATACCGAACCTGCCTCTACCACTTCTACCGGAAGCTTGTTCCACACAGCTACCACTCTCTGAATAAAGAAATTCACTAAACTTCTGCACCCTAATTCTCAACTCACATCCTCTTGTTTGAATCTCCCCTACTCTCAATGGAAAAAGCCTATCCACGTCAACTCTATCTATCCCTCTCATAATTTTAAATACCTCTATCAAGTCCCCCCTCAACCTTCTACGCTCCAAAGAATAAAGACCTAATTTGTTCAACCTTTCCCTGTAACTTAGGTGCTGAAACCCAGGTAACATTCTAGTAAATCTTCTCTGTACTCTCTCTATTTTGTTGACATCTTTCCTATAACTTGGTGACCAGAACTGTACACAATACTCCAAATTTGGCCTTACCAATTCCTTGTACAATTTTAACATTACATCCCAACTCCTATACTCAATGCTCTGATTTATAAAGGCCAGCATACCAAAAGCTTTCTTCACCACCCTATCCACATGAGATTCCACCTTCAGGGAGCTATGCACCATTATTCCTAGATCACTCTGTTCTACTGCATTCTTCAATGCCCTATCATTTACCATCTATGTCCTATTTTGATTAGTCCTACCAAAATGTAGCACCTCACACTTATCAGCATTAAACTCCATCTGCCATCATTCAGCCCATTCTTCTAACTGGCCTAAATCTCTCTTCAAGCTTTGAAAATCTACTTCATTATCCACAACGCCACCTACCTTAGTATCAACTGCATACTTACTAATCCAATTTACCACCCCATCATCCAGATCATTAATGTATATGACAAACAACATTGGACTCAGTACAGATCCCTGAGGATCTGAGGATCTTTAGACTGTGATTGTGTGGCAAAGTATAGCTCCAATGTCATATTTAAGTTGGCTGATGAATCAGGAATGGTTTAGGAGGGAGATTGAAAATCAGGCTGAATGATACCACAGCAACAATCCCTTACTCAAAGTCAGTAAAACCAAAGAGCTATTTATCAACTACAGGAAGAAGACAGAGGTCCAAGAGCCAGTCCTCGTACTTTGGTATTAAATTTACTTTGAATTTTGAACTTTGGTAACAAGGTAGATTGGATTCATAACTGTCTTGCCCTCAGCAGACAGAGGATAGTGGTGGATGGGTGTTATTCTGGGTGGAAGTTTGTGACCAGTGATGTTCTGTGGGGATCAGTGCTGGGATTTCTATTGCTTATGATATATGTAAATAACCTAGATGAAAATATAAATAAATTGATTCATAAGTTTGCAGACAATATGAAGGTTGGTGAAGTTGTGGACAATGATAAAAGTTCTCAAATTATATGGCAGGATTTGGATCAGTTACAGTTATCAGTAGAGAATTGGCAGGTGGCTCTTAATCCATACAAGTGTGTAGTGTGGCACTTCGGGACAAATGTAAGGTGAAAATATACAGTTAATGGCAAGACCCTTAACAGCATGAATCTTTCTGGAAGTAGGCAAGGGTGGTAACAGAGGCACATGGCATTAGTCGGATCACAGACTATTAGTGATAGGAAGCCATATTACAGCTATATACAACTTTGGCTAGACTGCATTTGAAGTATTGTGTGCAATTCTGGTCACCTCATTAGGGCAAGGGGATCTTTCCACAGCCTCAATCTTGCAATCATGCTGTGTCTACTGCCCTTACACAGCACTGAGTGTGAAAATGACACCATTGACAGCATCTGCTGTGACTCACTGCTACTGAACTATGCACAATTGTAGAGCTAGTTTGGTCATCAAGCAGAACCCATACTATCTGAGCATGCATAACCTTCTATAGCAGAAAGCCAATGGATTTGCACAATAAAGTTTTTGGCATATTAGTATGTAACACAGAACATAAAACAGTACAGCACAAAAGTACAGGTCCTTTGACCCACAATGTTCATGCAGAACAAGATACCAACTTAAGCTAATACCTTCTGCCTGAACATGATCTATATCCCTCCATTCTCTGCATATTCATGTCTATCCCAAAGCCCTCCTAACAACACTATCGTATCTGTTTCCACTACAGCCATTGGTTCCCGTCCCAGAAACCGACGACTCGCTATGTAAAAAAATGTCACCCACAGCTCCTTTAACCTTTTGCCCCTCACATTAAACTCATATGCTGTAATGTTTGACATTTCTAACCTAAGAAAAGGATTCTGGCAATCCACTGTATCTATACCTCAGTTTTAAATACATCTATCAGATCTTCCCACACCCTCAGTGTCAGTACATACAGTTGAATCTATTTGTGTGTTTCCCCCTAGACATCAGTCTGTGGTTTTGTATTGCCATGTGCTCTTGTTTGTTTTCATGCCCCATGTGCTCCTGTCCCCGTTCCTGCTCTACTCCAGCCCCTGTATCTTTGAGTACTCCATCTCTCATCTGTTTATCATTATTACCTGTATTGCTGCCACTGTGTCTCATTGTGCTCCACCTATCATCTGCCTCTCTGTTTATTGCTCAGTGTATCTCATTCCTGTGTTTTCACCTGTTTGTTGCCAGACTGTGCCAGTGAATTTTCCTGACCCTAGCTAGCATTCATATCTGTATTCTATCCATCCAAATATAGACTCTGCCTGTTTCCTGATTCTGGTTTTTGGATTTCTCTGGAATTTTTTATCTTTACCTGAACTTTGACACTGACTTTGTTGCCCCTCTGGATTTGCTACTCAGTAAGTATCACAGTGTGCACGGTACTGGGTCTGCAACTGGATCCCTGCTCCAGCACCCTGACACTCAGATGCTCCAGAGAAAACAATCTGAACTTGTCCATCCTCTCCTTATAGCACATACCCTCTAATCCAGGCAGCATCTTGGTAAACCTCTTCAGTGCCCTTTCCAAATCCTTGATGTCCTTTCCAGATTGAATTGTGACATCCCAGAAAACTGACTGCACATCTCTGATCTTTGCTTGTCTTAAACAAAATTTCCATGTCATTCGCAATGAAGAATGACAATGGAACATTACTCAGGAAATGAGGCCATGCAGAGATTGTTAATGGGACTCTTGGAACAACCATCGTGTCACTGCCTCTGCAATACTAAAAGTAAAAGAACCCCAGCACTGGGAACCTGATTTATGTTTAATTTTTGATTTTCTTGTGAATGCTATTTAAATGATTCTTTGTCCCCGTGAAGCTACTGCCAGTAAGTTTTTCAGTACATTTGTGCATATATATGCAAATAACAATAAATTCAACCTGAGACATACAAACATAGAAATCTACAGGCCCTTCGGACCACAATGTTGTGCCGACCGTGTAACCTGCTCTAAAATCTCATATTGTCCCCTATTTTTCTAAGCTTTATGTACCTATCTAAGAGTATCCACCACTGTCTCTGGCAGTGCATTCCATGCATCCACCACTCCCTGCGTGAAAAACTTATCTCTGACATCCCCCTTGTACCTATTTTCAAACACTTTAAAACAATGCCCCCTCATGTTAGACATTTCAGTCCTGGGAAAAAGCCTCTGGCTATCCACATGATCAATGCCTCTCATCATCTTATACACCTCTATCAGGTCACCTCTCATCCTCCGTCACTCCAAGGAGAAAAGGCCAAGTTCACCCAACTTATCTAACTTAATACCTTTCAAAAGCTCCAGCACATCCTCTTTCTTAATGTCAATACACTCAAGCATTTCAGTCCACTGTAAGTCATCCCCTCAATTGCCAAGGTCCTTTTCCATAATGAATATGAAAGCAAAGTATTCATTAAGTACCTCCGCTACCTCCTCTGGCTCCATGCCCATATTTCCACTCTCACTCCTAATTGGTCCTATTCTCACGTGGCTTATCCACTTGCTCTTCACATACTTGTAGAATGCCTTGCGGTTTCCCTTAATCCTACTCACCAAGGCGTTCCCATGGTCCCTTCTAGCTCTCCTAATTTCATTCTTGAGTTTCTTCCTGACACCCTTGTAATTTTCTAGAGCTCTAATAGTACCTAGTTTCTTGAAACTTCTGTAAGCTTTTCACTTCTTTCCTTAGATTTCCTGCATCCTTTGTACATCATGGTTCTTTAACTCTACCTGTCTCAATGGAACATAACTCTGCAGAACTCCATGGAACATTTGCCACATTTCTGCCATGCACTTCCTTAAGAACATCTGCTCCCAATTTATGTTCCCAAGTTCCTGCCTAATAGCATCATATTTCCCCCACCCCAATTAAATGTTTTTCCAAATTATCCTATCCCTCTCCAGCGCATGGTAAAGGAGATAGAGTTCACATCACTATGTGCAAAATACTCTCCCACTGAGAGACCTGACACCTGACCAGGTTGATTTCCCAATACCAGATCAAGTACAGCCTCTCCTCTTGCAGGCTTATCTACATATTGCATCAGGAAACCTTCCTGAACACATCTAACAAACTTCACCCCATCTATACCCCTTGATCTAAGGAGATGCTAGTCAATATTAGGAAAGTTAAAATCACCCATCATAACAACCCTATTATTATTGCACCGTTCCAGAATCTGCTTCCCTATCTGCTTCTTGAAGTCTCTATTACTATTGGGGGACTTTAAAAAACACCCAGTAGAGTTATTGAACCCTTCCTGTTTCTAACTTCCACCCACAGAGACTCAGTAGATAATCCCTCCATGTCTTCCTCCTTTTCTGCAGCCGTGACACTATCTCTGATCAGCACTGCCATTTCCCCACCTTTTTTGCCTCCCTCCCTGTCCTTTCTGAAACATCTAAAGCCCAGCACACTCAGCAATTGTTCCTGCCCCTGGGTCATCCAGGTCTCTGTAATGGTCATAACATCATAATTCCACGTACTGATCCACGCTCTAAGTGCATCCACCTTGTTTATGATACTCCTTGCATTAAAATAGACATCTCAAACCATCAGGCTGAGTGTATCTTTGCTCTATCATCTGCCTATCCTTCCTCAAAAACTCCCTACAGGCAGTATCTACTTGTGTGCCAGTCACTCCATCTTCTGCCTCTGGACTTCAGTTCCCACCTCACTGAAAATCTAGTTTAAACCCTCCTCAGTAGCATTAGAACATAGAACATTACAGCACAGAAACAGGCCTTTTGGCCCTTCTTGGCTGTGCCGAACCATTTTTCTGCCTAGTCCCACTGACCTGCACCCGGCCCATATCCCTCCAAACCCCTCTCATCCATGTACCTGTCCAAGTTTTTCTTAAATGTTAAAAGTGAGCTCACATTTACCACTTAATCTGGCAGCTCATTCCACGCTCGCACCACTCTCTGTGTGAAGAAGACCCCCCCCCCAATGTTCCCTTTAAACTTTTCCCCCTTCACCCTTAACCCATAACCTCTGGTTTTTCTCTCCCCTAGCCTCAATGGAAAAAGCCTGCTTGCATTCTTAGCAAACCTCCATCCCAGGATACTGCTTCCCCTCCAATTTAGGTGCAACATGTCCCACTTGTACAGGTCATTCCTTCTCCAGAAAAGGTTCCAATATTCCAAGAACTTGAAACACTACCCCCTGCACCATCTCCTTAGCCACTCATTCATCTGTGCTATCTTCCTGTCTGACCTTCACTAGCTCATGGCACTGGGAGTAATCTGGAGATTACCACCTTGGAGGCCCAGCTCTTTAGCCTCCTTCCTAAATCCCTAAACTTATTGCACAGGACCTCCACCCCTCTCCTGCCTTATGTCATTGGTACTAACATGTACCACAACTTCTGGCAGTTCCCCTTCAAGAATATTCTTCAACCGCTCAGAGATGTCCTGGACCCTAGCACCTGAGAGGCAACACACTATCCTGGCATCTCTTTTGTTGCCACAGAATCTCCTATCTGTCTCCCTAACTATCGTGTCCCCCTGACTATAGCTTCGCTTGACTTCACCCTACCCTTCTGAGGCTCAGAGCGGACCACAGTGCTATTGGTTTGGCCTCTGCTGCCTTGCCCAGATTGATAGATAGATAGATAGATAGATACTTTATTCATCCCCATGGGGAAATTCAACTTTTTTTTCCAATGTCCCATACACTTGTTGTAGCAAAACTAATTACATACAATATGATATGCATCAAAATCAATATCTCAAAAAGCATTTATAATAGCTTTTAAAAAGTTCTTAAGTCCTGGCGGTTGAATTGTAAAGCCTAATGGCATTGGGGAGTATTGACCTCTTCATCCTGTCTGAGGAGCATTGCATCGATAGTAACCTGTCGCTGAAACTGCTTCTCTGTCTCTGGATGGTGCTATGTAGAGGATGTTCAGAGTTTTCCATAATTGACCGTAGCCTACTCAGCACCCTTCGCTCAGCTATCGATGTTAAACTCTCCAGTACTTTGCCCACGACAGAGCCCGCCTTCCTTACCAGCTTATTAAGACGTGAGGCGTCCCTCTTCTTAATGCTTCCTCCCCAACACGCCACCACAAAGAAGAGGGCGCTCTCCACAGCTGACCTATAGAACATCTTCAGCATCTCACTACAGACATTGAATGACGCTAACCTTCTAAGGAAGTACAGTCGACTCTGTGCCTTCCTGCACAAGGCATCTGTGTTGGCAGTCCAGTCTAGCTTCTCGTCTAACTGTACTCCCAGATACTTGTAGGTCTTAACCTGCTCCACACATTCTCCATTAATGATCACTGGCTCCATATGAGGCTTAGATCTCCTAAAGTCCACCACCATCTCCTTGGTCTTGGTGATATTGAGACGCAGGTAGTTTGAGTCGCACCATATCACAAAGTCCTGTATCAGTTTCCTATACTCCTCCTCCTGTCCATTCCTGACACACCCCACTATGGCCGTGTCATCAGCGAACTTCTGCACATGGCAGGACTCCGAGTTATATTGGAAGTCTGATGTGTACAGGGTGAACAGGACCGGAGAGAGTACGGTTCCCTGCGGCGCTCCTGTGCTGCTGACCACCGTGTCAGACCTACAGTCTCCCAACCGCACATACTGAGGTCTATCTGTCAAGTAGGTCATCCCCCTCAGCAGTATCCAAAGGGTATACCTGTTACTGAGGGGGATGGCCACAGGGGGACCCTGCACTGACTTCCCTCTCCTTTTACCTCTCTCAGTGTTCACACAGCTACTCCCCGGGTTCTGCACTCTGGGTGTAACCACTTGCTCAAAAGTTATATCTATCAATTGCTCTGCCTACCAGATGTTCCTAAGTTTATTCATCTCCAGCTCCAGCTCCCTAACGTGGTCTTTCAGGAGCTGGAGTTGGCTGCACTTCCCACAGACATAGTAATCAAGGAGACTATCAGGTTCCACAAATTCCCACACCCTACAGGAGGAGAATTCCACTGCCATATCTGCCATCCTGCCTGCACTGTACAATGGGCAACCATAACTAAAGGAAAGCACCTACACTTCTTACCTCAGCCTCTTCTTGTCAAAGCGTCTTGAGTCAAAGCCTGACACTCCTACTCTCACTGCTGGCCTACTTTTGACAATGGCTGCCCCACTTGCCCCTTCTGTATTTTTATTTAATTTGCAGTGCTCTGCTCCCAATACTGATTGAACATCTAAAATGTCCGAACACCCGCGAAGCTCTCCTTTTACACAAGCTTCGCTGACCTGCAAGTAACCTCTTCAGTGCTCTTCAGTGCTCTGCTCCCAACACTGACTGGGCCTCTGGAATGACTTTGATATTGTTTTTGATCCAAGTAAGTGCTCTTTAAGTTTTTCTGTTGAGTGTGTTCTCAATCTTCCTCAGCTGAGCCAAACCCAACCCCAGACCTCAGTCACGACTGCATGTTGACTTCCTCAGCTGAGCCAAACCCAACCCCTGTCACAACTACATGATAATCATTTCAACCCCAGTCCTAGTCCTAGCCACTTCCCCAACTCTCATGAGCTAGCCCAAGGTCTGGACTCCTCATAATCCAACCTGTGATCAGTGGGCTGTCCCATCCTGAGCTGCTTCATGGTTTTGTTACTAGTTGTTAGATGGAGGGATTGAACGATCAGAAAACGCTGAGGGAAGTGTCATGGGGTAAGTTAGTGGAATGGTTTAAAGTCAAGGCATTCAAAACAAGAATCAGCAAAGGCAAGGATCAGGAGTGAGTTGTGCAATTGATAGGCAATCTATCTTTGAAAGAGTCAGCTGATTCTCAGAAAATGAAATGGAGAACATACCACAGATCCTGGTGCCTCTCGCTGGCCTTGTGATACTTAGTTCTTCAGAACACTGGCACTTAGATGCACCAAGCAAAGCTGAGCCGCCAGCGCTTCTCCTTATAGATGCTGCCTGGCCTGCTGTGTTCCACCATCATTTTGTGTGTGGTGTTTGAATTTCCAGCATTTGCAGATTTCCTCCTGTTTCCTCACTGAAAGAGTCACTGCAGTTAACAAATTCAAATTCACCACCCATGCCCAGTTGGCAGTGAAGGAGTGGCCTTTGCTGAAAGACAATTGTTCCATTGCAATGGCAATATTAGAGGCTTCATGAAACATTCAGCTTTGTGGAAAATGATAGGACTGCCTGGCAAGTACAGGAGTGGAAAGCTGTCACTCAGTCGACTGTTGTCACTGTTGTCTTGTTTCAGTAAACATTCTATGGTGTATTTAATATTTTAGTAATATTGTAAATATATTATTTGATTAAGTATCCTTTGTTATTTCCATAATTCATTACAGGCTATATGTAAAAGCATGTGAATGACATACATCATTATGCCACCATGTCATATGTGAGTTCCTCATTAAAGAGAGATTAAGTAGAAATGTATTCCTGGCTCCCATGTTTTTCTTTCAATTAGTTCTTGGAGCTACAAAACATAATCCATCTCGATAGAGATCATTCTGGAATTGACATAAAGAACAGATCCTTTAATATTATCACCTCAAATTCTTGATCTCTTCAGCTCCTGAAAAAAAGAGACTTGCAGAAAGATTTTTTATATTCTACTGCAGGCAAAGGCTGTTTGTAAGCTGCTTTCTGCTTCTCCTTTGCTGCTGCATCTCACACATCTTCATTTTCAACTGCTGTAGCTTGGCAATTAATTCACATTACTGAATCAACAAATGTGAACTCGTGGCAGTTATTCAATCATGTTTCAAACAGCTTACTGATCGATCTGTCCTCAGCCACATTCTAAGTTCCTTCTAAAAACGGTTTCAGAATTTCACTTGTTGCCACTTGTGGTATTGACTTCCTCATTAAGTCACTGCTGGAACATAATGTGGATATGCTAAGTTTCCACCATTCCCATTTGCACATTTATTTGTAACATGACGCACAAACTTGTCAATATATCGTGTTAACTTTTACTCACCTAATTATAAACTTTCCACAACTGAACATAAAAGGAAAAAAAAACAACAATATTTTAGGTTAACATTAGGAATATTGCATTAGACCATACCAGAGTTGATAACATTTGGTTGAAGATTCACGATAGTTTAATGTCATTCTTCAGTACACGAGTGTAAAGGAGAACAAAATGATCGTTACCCAGGATCTGATGAACAAAATGATTGTCACCCAGGATCTGATGCAGCATAAAAAACACAATAAGTATAAAGAACACAATAAAAACACAATGAATATAAATATGAAACCAATGTATATGTGACTGTTTGAGTGTGGCCATATATTTATATACATAGACTGATGGTCTGTAGATAAAGTGACTTTCCGTGCAGGAGTAACTGAACGTCAGGTGACTCTGACAGGAAATGATGAAGTGACAAAGTGACTCTTGGCAAGAGGAACTCTTATAGGTGGCAGCAGGGCATGTGGAATCACAGTGTTGGTGCACATATGAGGTGTAGAGTGTGCTGAGGGGAGTGGCAGATGTAGGTATAGTAGGGGTGGAGTGTGTTGATGGCTGGCGGTGTTAATTAGTCTGTTGACTTCAGGGAAGTCACTGTTTTTGAGTCCAGTGGTCCTGTGTAGCCTCTGATGGGTGAGGCAGACAGTCCATAAGCAAGATGTGTAGGACCCTTCATGATATCGGCACTTTTTTCCAGTATGCTTCCACATTTATGTCCTTGCTGGTGGCAAGCTAGTGTTGGTGGTGCATTGGGCAGCTTTAACTACCTGTTGCAGAGCCCTTCAGCCTGCCGCAGTGCAGTTTCCATACCACACAGTTAAGATGGATGTTGGGATGCTCTCAACTGTAGAAGGTCATGATGTTGATGTGCATAGGCCAGATTCAGCTCCTTGCAAAGTCATCAGGCATTCTCAATTAGATTGATCACTGAAAGAGTAACATTATCCATCCAGCCACTTTTGTGTAAGTAGCTTGTTCCAAGGTAATCACATTTCTACTGATACTAAACTTCTTGCAAAATATCATGCTGATTTATGTTAATTTTAAGTATCCGTAGCTTGTCATATATAGATCACTAAAGAACTCTTCTTTGGAGGCCAGCACAGATCAGTTGACAAATTAGATCCTTGAATTTTAATAACCTAGTCTGGTTTATCTGAAAGCATGGTTGTATCCAACTTGTTCCTCTCCCCAGTACTTGTATTCTGCAACATTTTCATTTTCAGGTAATTATCCAAACCCTTTCAAAAGTTCCTGTTCAATGAGACTTGGCTACTTTATTAGCAGTTACTAACAGATCATAATAACTCATAATATTTCTCCTCATCTCTACTCTGATTATTGTACCCCCATCATAAATTTGTATCCTTGTCAATGATTCTCTTTGTCACAGAGCCATACAGCATGAAAGCAACCAATCGGCCCACCACAATTATGCTGCCCTGAGGGCACCCATGTGTATCACTCTCATCTTTCTGCACTTGGGCCATGATCCTCTACACCTAACCAATTGAACTGTTTGTTTTGGTGCATTTTACCACTGTCGGTGACTCTGTTTTGATTATTCTCTCGGGTGGTGCATTCCAAATCCCCTCTAAAATCTCTTACCCCTGAGCCTCTGGTGCTATCTACCCCTGGTACGGGGAATAGTTTCCTGCAATCAGCCCTGCCTGTACCTCTCAAGTATATCTCAATCACGTCTCCTTTTAATCTCATCGACTCCAGTGAAAACAAAATTAGCCTCTCTACTCCATTATCATAGGTGAAATGCTCCTTTAAAACTTTCTTTCTTTTCCAAGCTTTTTATTAATATCAAGATAGTGGATATAACATAATATTGCTACACAATTATTGGGATTACATTGTTAATGGTTAACATATATAAATATATATTCAGTTAATACAAAGGTAATAAACCTCCCAAAATTGTTCAAGTACAATTGTAGTATAAATAGAAAAAAGGATTAACATATCCAAAAAGAAAAAAGAAGAAAAAGAAAATAATATATATACCCCCCAAAAAACTAATCTAAATAATACTAACCAAAAGCAAAGAAATGCTCCTTTAAAACTGATCATTATTTTGAACACGTATTAAATCTCCCCTCTGATACATGAGGAAGAACCCCACTTTCTCCAGTTTCTTCAAACTTGGCCTCATTTTTAAAAATCACTGCTCACCGTGACTTTCCTCAAGCATAGAGCTGGACAGGGTAATCAAAAAGCTATAACCAGTGAAACAGTGCACTAAACTTGAGCCGCATTTCAGCTCTTGAAGAAAATTAGTAAAATGAGCCAAATGAATGTGAAAAGTAGCAAATTTATTCACTGAAGCAGGCCCAAACACTTGCTATTGGGACTTGAAAGCAGAGCTAGCAGCTGTCTTGCCATTGCAGTTGGGAAGTGAATTAGCACTTCTGATCACTTGCTTTGTGAGCTAGAGTTAGTGGCATAAAAGGTGCTCACTGATGAGAGGAAAAGTGCCCCTCCACCCAGTGGGGTAGGACACATTCCCACTGGCCCAACAGATTCCTACACTACATGTGACTATCCCCAACCCCAAAGCTGATCCATGAGCCAGGCATGTAGGCCACAGATATCTGCAATATGTAGCCTTTCCTTCACTCTACCATAAACTTTCAACTAACCTATGAAAAAAAATGCTTAAGCTGGTGAACTATGCTTCCTTCTTCTTCAGCAATCTCTAGCGATTGAGAAAGACTTGTTTACACTTTGCTTTATGAGTTCTGAGGTGACTAATGTGAGAACTGTAGATTCTTCCACATGTGAGCAGAACTTCGGTGCAGACGGTGGATAATTTGTGAACTGGTGCATTTCTTCTGCCACTTACCCATTGTCCTCCCAATGCACGACCCCAAGTTTCTCAATATCATCCCAAATGCACCTCCTCCACTTCAAGCAGTGAAGACTGGAGATACACAAGAGTCAATAGGGATGTTACATATCCCCTTTTCTCTCATAAGTATTTTCCTGTCGCCATAGAGCTTGGAAGGGTGTCCTTGTCTTGGGAGTCCGTTGTTAGACTTGTGATTCATGTTCTCAGTTAATAACTCACCTCAACACTGAGTTGATCCCATGACCTATGGAATCACTTTCAAGCATCTTCAATTCATAGAAACATAGAAAACCTACAGCACAGTACAGGCCCTTTGGCCTGCAAAGCAGTGTTGAACATGTCCTTACCTTAGAAATCAGCTAGGGTTACCCATAGCCCTCTATTTTTCTAAGCTCCATGTACCTATCCAGGAGTCTCTTATCCACCTCCACTACTGTCGCTGGCAGCCCATTCCACACACTCACTACTCTCTGAGTAAAAAACTTACTCCTGATATCTCCTCTGTACCTACTTCCAAGCACCTTAAACTGTGCCCTCTCATGTTAGCTATTTCAGCCCTGGGAAAAAGCCTCTGACTATCCACACGATCAATGCCTCTCATCATCTTATAAACCTCTATCAGGTCAGCTCTCATCCTCCATCGCTCCAAGGAGAAAAGGCCAAGTTCATTCAAGCTATTTTCATAAGGCATGCTCCCCAGTCCAGGCAACATCCTTGTAGATCTCCTCTGCACCCTCTCAATAGTTTCCACATCCTTCCTGTAGTGAGCTGACCAGAACTGAGCACAGCAATCCAAGTGGGGTCTGACCAGGGTCCTATATAGCTGCAACATTACCTCTCAGCTCTTAAACTCAATCCCACGATTGATGAAGGCCAATGCACCGTATGCCTTCTTAACCACAAAGTCAACCTGCGCAGCAGCTTTGTGTGTCCTACGGACTCAGACCCCAAGATCCCTCTGATCCTCCACACTACCGAGAGTCTTACCATTAATACTACATTCTGCCATCATATTTGACCTACCAAAATGAACCACCTCACACTTATCTGGGTTGAACTCCATCTGCCACTTCTCAGCCCAGTTTTGCATCCGATCAATGTCCCACTATAACCTTTGACAGCCCTCCACACTATCCACAGCACCCCCAACCTTTGTATCATCATGTCCGCAATTATTATTACTTGTTTATTTATCATTATTACTTGGGTTTTTTATTTTTGAACTTGCCAGTTTGTTGTCTTTTGCACATTGGTCGTTTGTCCATCTTTGCTGTGTGTGGTTTTTCATTAATTCTAATGTGTTTCTTTGTATTGACTGTGAATGACCACAAGAAAATGAATCTCAGTGTAGTTAGTGGTAACATTTATGTACTTTGATAATAAGTTGACTTTGAACTTTGAATTAATTATGTCAAGGAGACTGGTTAACCATCAATTATGCTGAGGTGAATCATGCCCAGAAATGCTGATAGGATTCCCCTGCAGTTACTAATCAATCTGTAAATGACCATTAGTGTAATCTAATCTTCTCAAGATACAATTTGTCAGGTATTTACTTCTTAATGATTCTTGGTGTGAAAATAGTTTCCTAACAACTTCCTTTGTCCTTTTGCTAATGAGCTTAGATTTATAGCTTGTTACTTAAACAATCAACTCAGCCTACATTAAAACTAAAACAAAGCCTTCCATTTCTAATACTGTTTGTATGTTCTTGATTCTTTCCATAGCCTGGATATTATGTTAGAGCAGCCATACAAAGTTGGACAGGTTTAGGCCATTCAGCCCCTCTAGATGATTCTGCTATTCAGATAGATCTGACTGATCGTTGTTGGCGTGGGATCAGTTCAGTGTTGGGGTGAGGTACTAACTGGGAGCATGATTCCCAAGCCTGACAGCAGACTCTCAAAACAAGCTCACTTTTCCAAGCTCTGTGAGAAGGGAAAATACCTATGGTGAGAGAAAAAAATTAGGATGTATAACATCCCTAATGATTCTTGGGAATCCAGGCAACACACACAAGATGTTGGAGGAACTCAGCCGGTCAGGCAACATCTATGGAAAAGAGTACAGTCGACGTTTCTGCCAAAACCCTTCGGCAGGACTGGAGAGAAAAAGCTGAGTAGATTTAAAAGGTGGGGGGAGAGGAGAGACGACACAAGGCTTTTCATTCTAGAAGAAAGGAGATTTCACCACCATCAACACTGCCCTCAACCACACCTCTTCCATTTCACACATGTCTGCTTTTAACCCATCCTGCAGCCAACCTACCAGGGATAGGGTTCCTCTTGTCCTCAACTACCACCCCACCAGCCTCTGTATCCGACACATAATTCTCTATAACGTTCGCCATATCCAGCAGCATCCCACCACCAAACACACCTTTCCCTCCACCACCCCCACCCTTTCTGCAGGGATCACTCCCTATGCGACTCCCTTGTCCATTTATCCCTCCAACTAATCTCCCTCCTGGCACTAATCCTTGCAAGCGGAACAAGTCCTACAGCTTCTCCCTCACGACCATTCAGGGCCCTAAACAGTCCTTCCAGGTGAGGTGACATTTCACCTGTGAGTCTGTTGGGATCTTATATCATGTCTGGTGCTCCCGGTGTGGCCTCCTGTATATTGGTGAGACCCGACATAGATTGGGCTGAGCATTCATGCTCCATCTGCCAGAACAAGTGGAATCTCCCAGTGGCCGCCTATTTCAATTCCACTTCCCATTCCCATTCTGAAATGTCCATCCATGGCCTCCTCCACTGTCGTGATGAGGCCACACTCAGCTCGGAGGAACAACACCTTGTATTTCGTCTGTGTGGTCTTCAACCTGATGGCATGAACATCGATTTCTCAAACTCCCAGTGATGACCCCTACTCCACTCTCCTTCACCATTTCCCAACTCCTTTTCCCTCTCTCACCTTATCTCCTTGCCTGCTCAACAACCTCTGTCTAGTGCTCCTCCCCCTTTTCTTCCATAGCCTTCTGTCTCCTTCACCAATCAACTTCCCAGCTCTTTACTTCATCCCTCCCCCTCCAGGTTTCTCCTATCACTTGGTGTTTCTCTCTCCCCTCCCCTCACTTTTTAAATCTACTTCTCAGCTTTTTTTTCTCTAATCCTGCCAAAGGGTCTCGGCCCAAAACGTCGACTGTATTCTTTTCAATAGATGCTGCCTGGCCTGCTGAGTTCTTCCAGAATTTTGTATGGTGTTACCTGGATTTCCAGCATCTACAGATTTTCTGTTGCCAGTGACTCCTGGGAATCCCCAGTCCAAATCTGCTCAAAGTGGAAAAGATACATTTGGGATGTTATTGAGAATGTTGGGTTGTGTATAGGGAGGACAATGAAGCCCTGGATAAGTGGCAGAAGAAGTGCACCAGTCACAACTTTATCATCCTTACTGGTAACAATGATGTCACTGAGTGCCTGGGCAGCCCTGCAGTATCTGGTCCAGAGCTTTCTGACAGAGTGCAGGTGCAGATGCTCCAAAAATAAGCTTGCTGTAGAGATGAAGACCTTTATAGTGAGTGTTTATAGTGAGAAACACTTTGAATTCTTCTTCCATCTGCATCTGTAGGTAGGCCTAGTCCACTATGCTGAAGTGTTTCCCTCCAGAAAGGCTTGCAAAGGTATTCTCTATTCAGTACTGGGTTGATGGTGACCTTAAAATCGTCACAGATCCTGACAGACACATTCTTCTTTGCTACTGTGACCACTGGCATTGCCCATGGGCTCCACTCAGTCTTGGAAAGAGTTTCTTCAGGCTCCAGGTGATTTAGCTCACTGACTACTTTATCACTGATGGTATAAGAAACCAGACAAGCTTTGCAAAACTTGTGTTTAACATTTTCATTTAACACTATTTTACCGATAATGTGTTTGAGTTTTCCAGTGCCAGTCTTGAACGCTGCTGTGACATCATCCAGTATCTATCTTAATTTGCTTTCAGTTGATTCTGTTGCAGTGGATATAGCATGCAAATGATGAACAAGTCTCCACTGCAGTCATTGTTGTGTCAGCCAATCACAAGCCCCAAGGCTGGCTCTCCTGTTCTTACCATATACAAA
Source organism: Hemitrygon akajei (assembly GCF_048418815.1). Lineage (NCBI taxonomy): Eukaryota > Metazoa > Chordata > Chondrichthyes > Myliobatiformes > Dasyatidae > Hemitrygon > Hemitrygon akajei. Next base: position 69,232,552 of record NC_133125.1, read on the forward strand.
CCTAATGTGGCTTCTTGGTTGGTATGTCGCTGTTACAAATGTCATTCCCACAAGTGTTGCCTTTTCTCCAGTGTAAGTTCTTTGTTAGATGTCTGCAGGCTTCAGTTCAGTATCTTTAAAATGCTATTCAAATTCATTTTGTGCAATGACTGAAACAGCTGAGCCAGTATCCAATTCCATTTTAATTAATCAATTTTCTGTTCACTCTGGTTTATGAAACATTGCTTGTCTCTTGTTTGTTTTCACATTATAAATCTCAAGGCTATACAGTCCTGTGTCGCTCTCATCAACAACATTTTGAAACTGCAGCTTGAAATTTTAGCTGTTTCTCTTCCCTGTGCAGTCCATTTACTTTTATCTGCCAGATATGCTCATTGTCTGTGTCCTACTTTGTTGCATTTTCTGCAAGTTTCACCTTTAAAGCTGCATTGGTCTGATGTGTGTGAGCCCCTGCCACAACAGTAACATAATTTGTTTGGACAGGGCAGTTTCTGTTTAGAAATTGCAACTTTGTTCAAACTCTCTTTCATTCCAGACTGCAACTCAATTGCACGTCTGTCTGTCTGTTTCCATTGATACAGTGATTTCAACTGCTCTTTTAAATGTAAGTGTGCTTCAGTTAGGAACAGCTTTTGAACACTTTCTTGTCAGATTTCACAAACTAAGTGATCTCTCAGACCATAAAACCATAAGACATAGGAGCAAAATTGAGCCATTTAGCCTATTGAGTCTGCTTTGCCATTCCATCATGGCTGATACTTTTTTCCCTCCTCAGCTCCACTCCCGGGTCTTCTCCCCATATCCCTTCATACCCTTCATGCCTATCAATCTCCACCTTAAATACACCCAACGACTTGGCCTCCGCAGCTACCACTCTCTGGCTAAATAAATTTCTCCGTATCCCTGTTTTTTAAATGGATATCCCTCTATCCTGAGGCTGTGCCCTCTTGGGAAACATCCTTTCCACATCTATTCTGTCTAGGCCTTCAACATTCAAAAGGTTTCAATGGTTGTTGTGATGCATCTTGTGTGGTAGTGTAGTGGGTAATACTTGTTACTTTCACTTTCAGCTTCCACCGCTAGCCAGAAGTCTTGTGAAAAGAAGAGATGAATAAGTAAGTCTCTCCCTACCAGTACACAGCCCCCCCCCCCCCAGCAGCAAGCCTCATGTCATGCCTCCTCACTGACAACACATGAAAACTGAACTCTTTTCAGACTCAGGCTGAACTGTAGCGGGTGAGGAGGGGGTCTGGCCCCTGCACAGGTAGCATATAGGCCCACCAGTGTGTGGACATGCCCTGGTGCTCATGAACCAGATTCCCAGCTATGGGAGATGAAGGCAACAGGAGTAAACCCAAACAGCAAATCTGGAGTGGAGGTCCTACAGCAGCTGAATGTCATTGAATATCCTTCAGCCAGCTCCTGCAACCAAACTGGAGCCAAATATATTGCTTCATAAGCTTTCCTTTGGACTACACCACTGAGGCCAAGAGAGGATCTTGATGACTGGGCATCTCAGGATCTCCATACCCTCTGCCCAGGCTTGTAAAGATGGTGATGATCATCACCCATTGTCCTTCAAGATAGACAGACGCCAACCACCACCAGCACCTCCCTCAGAAGAGATCCCAATGATCCAAGTACCTGAAGCCTTGACCTCTGCATCAGCTTCTCAACCACACATTAATCTGCCAAATCATCCTGTTTCTACCCTCACTGGCACAGCAACCAGAAATTACTATGCCGGAGGTTCTGCTTCTCAGCTTTCAACCTAGCTCTCTAAATTCTCTCTTCAGGACCTCTTTGCTTTTCCTTCCTACCAATATGTATTGTCATCTAGCTGCTCCCCCTCCCCCTCCAAAATGCTGTGGACTCGATCCATGATGACTCTGACCCTGGCACCTGGAAGGCAACATACCATCATGTCCACAGAATCTCCTATCTGACTACTGAGACCCCATCACTGCTCCCCTCTTCTGCACCACAGACCCATGTTCAGTGTCAATAACCTGGTCTCTGTAACATTTCCGTAGGAGGTCATCTCCCACAATAGTATCCAAAATAGTATATTTATTACTGAGGGGAATGGCCACAGGGAGCTCTGTGCTAACTGTCTATTCACCATCCTATTCCTTCTCCTGACAGTCACCCAGCTACCTGCCTCCTACAATTTAGGGGTGTCTACTTCCTGTAACCCTGATCAATTATCTCCTCACTTTCCCGCACAAGCCAAAGGTCAATCAGCTACTGCTCCAGATCCCTAACATGGTCTTCAAGGAGCTGCAGCTGGATGCAATCCACACAGATGTGGTTTCCTAGGAGACCCTGGGTCTTCCAGGTCTCCATCATTCAGCATGAAGAACACATAATGGGCATTTAAACTACACTAAGTACCCATGACACAGTAAGAAAAAAGGGAGACTTTCCTGGACAACTTACCTAGAGCTAACGCCTCTTCAGAGCGGAAGCCTCTTTTGAGCCAAAGCCTGACACTCCCACTCTCACCACTGGTCCACTCCCAACAATGGCCACTCTGCTTGTCCCTTCGGTACTTTTAGTTACTCATCTCTGCGCTACTCCCGCCTCTTATTGGTCCGCTTGAATGACAAAGAGCACCCACAAAGCTCTCCTTTTAAACAAGCATCATTAAGCCCATCACTGAATTAACAATGCTCAGACAATTTCTTCCATTCACCTACGTTCACTGAAATGGACTCCCATTCCACTTGATTCCACTTATGGAACCTAAATCATTCTGCATTCTAAATATTCTTCCATTACTATCATTATATCAGCAAAGCTTATTTCAGCTGGTTTGGTTGGAGCAGTCAAACTTCTAAGCAAACTGTATGCTCTTCCACACAATGCACTCAGCAATACTGGAAATCACTTCTCATTGGCTATTCCATTTGCTTTAAAATACTGCTCAATTTGCTAAGTATACAATATCCAGTTATCTCTTGTGCAATTGAACGTGCCTATCTTTCTAATTCTTTTTTAATTTATGATCATCATCACCAGGTACTCACTGTTTTTATGAACTCAAGAATTTATCTGTTTCCTGCCCTTTTTTAACTCAGTCACCGTTGTCACTTCCCGAAGAAGTACGCGCTACATTTTTTAAAAGTTCAAACATCTCGCTATGCTTCTACAGGTAGGTATTCATCTTGGGTACATTTAAAACTTCCTCATTGCCACTGTTACATTTTGTAACTCCAAAACATAAAATTAATCAAAATAAAAACAGGAGCTGGGAATAACATTTCTAACTTTGTTTTTACTTTAAACAAAGTGCGCACTTATGACGTGGTGGTGTAATGACGCATGTACTTCTATATGTAACCCATAATGAATTATATAAACAATAAAGAATGCTTAATCAAACAATTTATGTACCATAATACACAAATATTACTGAAATAATAAATACGCATCAGTTGGGAAAAAACAATCCCTTTTTGAAAGCTGTCCTTAATTTGCCCCTTCCCTATGGATAACCATTCAACAGCTTAACTATTCAACCATTCAGTCTGAAGGAGTATGCCACAACTGTCATTAAAACCTCTGTGGATGAGTGTGTGCCCAAATCAAAAGCTGTGGATAAACCAGGAGATTGATAGTCTAGATCTGTGACATTCAAATTTGGTGAGCAAGAAGGCCAGGTATGATTTATGGAGGAGTATTTCAAGAGCAAAAGAACAATTAAGATTGAGCTTAGATGCAGAATCAGATACACATCAGCTCTGGCAGGGTTTGCAGGCCAGTACCTCCTACAAAGCAAAACCTAACATCATGAATGGCAGTGGTGCTTCACTACCAGATGAGCTTATCACCGTTTTTACAGGCTTTGAAAGGGAAAATAAAACTACAGTTATGAGGATCTGTACAGCATCTGTTGACTCTGTGATCTGTGTCTCAGAGGCTGACGGCAGATCATCTTTCAAGAGGATGAACCTTTGCAATGTGACAGGCCTCAATGGAGTTCCTGGTAGGCTCTGAAAACCTGTGCCAACCAACTACAGGTGTGTTCAAAGACATTTTTAATCTTTCATTGCTACACTCAGAAGTTCCCACCAACTGTTAAAGGGCAACAGACATACCAGTGCTTAAGAAGAGCAGCATGAGCTGCTGTCCAATAGCACTCACATCTACAGTGATGGTTAGAATCAACTCCTGCCTCAGCAAGGAGTTGGACCCACTAAAATTTGCCTTTCACCACAATAGGTCTACAGCAGATGTGATTTCTTTGGCTCTTCACATGGCCTTGGTTCATCTGGACAATACTAATACCTAGGTGAGCCTGTTGTTTATTGACTATAAATCATCATTTAACACAATTGTTCCTTCAGATCTGATCAAAAAACTCCAAAATCTGGGCCCCTGTACCTCCTTCTGCAATTGGATCCTCAACTTCCTCACTGGGAGAACAGTCCGTGTGGATTAGAAATAACATCTCCATCTTGCTCATCATCAAGACTGCCACACCTTAAGAATATATGCTTAGCTCACTGCTTTACTCTCTCTGCACCCATGGCTGTGTGACTAGGCATAGTTCAAATGGTATCTATAAAATCTACAACTATTGTTGGCAGAATTTCAGATGGTGATGAGAAGGCGTAGAGGATATATCAACTAGTTGAGTGGTGTCATAGCAACAACTTTGCACTAAAACCAAAGAAGTGATTGTGGACTTCAGAAAGGGTAAAACCAGGGAACACACCAGTTCCATAGAAGGATCAAAAATTGAAAGGATGAGCAGTTTCTAATTCCAGGATGGCAACATCTCTGAGGATCTAACCTGGTCACAACATATTAATACAGCTACAAAAAGGCATGACAATGACTATATCTCATGAGGAGTTAGAGGAGATTTGGTATCTCACCAAAGACACTCACAAATTTCTACAGATGTATCGTGGATAGACAAACCTCCCCAGCATCCAAGACATCTTCAAGGAGCAATGACTCAAAAAGATGGCATCTATCATTAAGGACCCTCATCAACCAAGACACACCCTCTTTTCATTGTTACCATCAGGGAGAGGGTTCAGGAGCCTAAAGACACACAATCAATGATTCAGAAACAGCTTCTTCCCCTCTGCCATCAGAATTCTGAATGGGCATTGAACCTCACTACACACATTACCTCACTACTTTTTTTACACTACTTTATATATATATATACACACACACACACATACCAACACTATGTCCTTAGCCTTTAGTGCGTTGTCAAGTGCTCATCTAGACATTTCTTAAATAGCTGAGAGTATCTGCCTCCACCAGCCCCTCAGATAGTGTTCTCTAGATTCCAACAACTCAGGGTGAAACGCTCTTCCTCAGATTCACCTGAACCTTTTATCCTTAGCCTAACTCTACACTTCCTGCTAAGCAGAAATGTCTCTTACTCTCCACCCTAAATATATCTCTGTCAAGTCCTCCTCTGTCTTATCTGCTCCAAGGAAACCAAACCCATTCTATCCAGTCTCTCCTTATGACTGAAACATTCTGTGATGTAATCTAACATCCTGGTGAAACTCCACAACTCCTCAGTTGCAATCACATCTTATCTATTGGATGACTGAACAGGACTAAGTAATGCAGCCATGGCCTAAACAAAATGGGTTGTACATACTCTTCTGTTCTTATATCCTATGTTCCAGCTGTGAAGTCAAAAGTCCTGTATGCTTTCTCCAACATCTGTGCTGCCATCCTTGGGGATCTTTAGACTTGTACACCATCATCCATCTGCTCCTCAATAATTTAAAGTTCTTTATCATTCTTTGTGAATGTCCTACCTTTAATAATCCTCCCAAGGTACAACAACTTGGCTATATATATAATGTGTAAGATCCCAGCACCAATCCCTGTGGTACATCACTGACTACAGGTTTCTAGTTACAGGATCAATCCTCCACCTTCACTGTGTGCCTTCTCTCACTAAGCCAACTTAGTGAGAGAAAGTAAGGCAAGCCAATCTGCAATAGTGTTCACATTTCCTGACGGTTGGCTCACAAATATGTGCTGGACCCAGCTGTGGGGAAATTTTCCACCTTCTAACCACCTCACCTTTTCTTTATATCAACAGTTGGTGTCTCTTTACAATGGAGGAAAGAACTCATTCTTTCCTCCTCCTCGCTGCAAACTGTATAAATGGAAGCATACAGCTTCTCCATCCTGACTCAACCATGGTATCTCTTTATTCAGCTCCCAGATCATCCAAGTTCTTTCTCTGGATTGGCCCTTTAAATAGCCAATATTAGAGTCCATCATGAAAGAGACGCAAACCCTGGAAGCAGATTTCAACATGTTACCATGTTAAAATAGGATATTCTGATTTAATTGAACTTCCTCAGCTTTCATATTTCTATTTGCTTTCACATTATTATAGGTAACCCTTTTCTCCTGTGTTTTCACCCCTTCTCTTTCCTTGCATTCGACCCATTTTTGTCCCTGTCCCTCATCGCCTATCTCCATTGCCCTTTCCTGTTTCCATTCAGTTACTATATAAACATTTCACCCATCAAATCTCCTCCCACATCTACTTCTATCTGCCATTCACCTCCCTATAAATTGTTCCCATTTTTACCCTATTTATTATCACCCTACAGCCAATGTCTCCATCTTCAACCCTGGTCCTTTGCTTTCTTTCCTCTTTGAACGCTTCCACCCATCACCTACCTGCCTGTCTTCCAGCCCCACTCTTTCTGCTCCCCCTCATTCTGTAGCTCCGTCTATCCATCGTCCATCACCACTCATCAGTCCACTGTCTCCATCTCACATCCTCACACCCACACGTCCACCTTATACTGGTTATCTCCCCTCTGCACTCTCAGCCCTAATACAGGGTCTTGACCTGAAACATAAGAAATTCCTTCCCCCCCCCCCCCCACCCACCCCCCACACATGCTGCTTGACTTGCTGAGTTCCTCCAGCAAATTGTTTCTTGCTCCAGGTATTTATGTCATTCTTTGAGACCATCTTTTGGGATTGAGGATTGCTGTGGTTAGGGTGACTGATGAGGCCAACGAGGGACTTGAGGTCTCTGCTTCAGGTAAAACAGAAAATACTTGAGCAGCAGGCGGGTAGATTGGTTGGGAGGTGGTGCACTCCTTCAGTATATTTGCTGTGTTTCCATGTGCACCTGACAGGGGTTCAAAATTCTCTGCACCATCCTAAATGTTTTTTCTTCCTTCTCAGTGCTTATGGGTCATGAACTTCCATGAATCAGCAGGCATGTTTCACATTCTAAAGAACATTTTGAGAATATTCTTGAATTGTTTCATTTTCATTTTAAATCTTTTTTTATTGAGTATGGTGATCTTTGAGATGTGGGATTTTGTAAGTATCTGGTACATGGGCTGTGTGTCTGGGAAACAATCAGTGAGCTGTAGGTAATATGAACAACTCAATACTATCACTAGTTTGATATGATATTGGTGTAAGTTGAAGAGCTGAAGGTAAATAACTAGTGAGTTTCTATACTTCTCCCCCAATCTTTTGCTTTATAAGTATATGCTTTCAACTGATTGCTGGAAGTTGGAGAAAGAATCTAACTCTTTGGTGAGTGTCTAGTAAATGACAAAGATCTATTCTGTAATTAAGTCTTAAAATAGGTGGTGAAGGTAGACAGGGAGGACGAAGAAAATGTTTGGCCTTCATCCATCAGGGCACTGAGTACAAGTGTTCAGACATCAAGACATTGCTGAGTACACGCTCGGAGTATTGAGTGTGATTCCAGTCCCTAGCTATGAGAAGGGACTGTTATTAAGCTGGAAAGGGTAGAGAGAATGTTCATGAGGATGTTACCAGGACTAGAAGGCTTGAGTTATAAAGAGCAGTGCAGAGGCTGGGGTGTAGCAGGCTGAGGAGTGACCAGATAGAGTTTTTTTTCATTGGGGACATAGAGAAAGTGAATGGCATTATCATTTTTTCCAGGGTTAGGGGCACCGATTTAAGGTGAAAGGGGAAAAATTTAAAGAGGATTTGAGAAGAAGTTTTTTCAGACAGAATATGATGGGTGTATGGACACATTGCCAGAGGAAGTGATAAGTATAACATTTAAAAGACATTTAGACAGGGATATGGGTAGAAAAATGTTAGAGGGATGTGACCCAAACATAGGCAAATGGGTCTGGCTTAGATAGATATCCTGGTTGCCATGGATGAGTTAGGCCAAAGACTATTTTCATTCTCCAGAACTATTACATCTCTATAAAAATGCTCCAGAACAAGTGGTAAAATAAAAAAAAAGAAAATAGCTAACTGTATGAAATAATTAATTGTTAGCTAATAGATTAGAACTGGCAACGCAGGTGCTGTGACAAGTTCAAAGTTATGCGGTTCATGTGACCAGGAAGCAAGACTCCTGTCATCAGCACCTATCTCAGAAAATGATCCATTTTATTTAAAAAGAGTCTCATTTCTAGTTTTACCTATGTTTTAGTTCTGTGCAGATAACAATAGCCAGATTTTTCCTTCCAGTTTCAATTCCATCAAGGAGAAGAAGATAGCCCTTGCTCTAGGCAAGCATTAAAGACCAGTCTGCAAAGAACAGCCTCTACACCTCAGACTGTGTTTTGCTCCACCTTCATTTGAATAACCTTCTACACATCAGATTGCCGAACTCTCCTAAAATCCTTTTTGTTGCCCAGACAGGAAATACAGCTCGTTTCACTTAGGGAAGGTTAAAGACTACAAATTCAACTCTGCTCAAAATGGCAGGCAAACCATTGGTTTAATGGGCACTTGCAAAGTCTCCAAAGTAGTAAAGAGTTTCAGAAATATTTCAGAATCAAATTTTGGCGATAAAGAATGATTATTGCCCAAGTATACAATGGTTTACTGATCACATGCAAACAGAGATATTTGCAGATGGCAAGATTCCAAGTCAAATACATCAAAAAAATAACCTCAGGCAAAATTGTGAGCCTTGAAAAACTTGTTCTTTCTCATTCAGCAACATACATAAAGTGCTGGAGGAACACAGCATGTCTGGCAGCATCTACGGCTGAAAGTAGGTTATTGACACCCTTCACCAGGACTGGAAAGAAAGGGGGAAGAAGCCAGAATAAGACAGTGGGGTTGGGGTGGGGAGGGTTGGTGGAAGGGAAAGAGTATAAGATGGCAGATGATAGCTGAGATCAGGTGAGGGGGAAGGTGAATGGGTGGAGGGTGGGGATGAAGTAAGAAGCTGGGTGGTGATAGGCAGAAGAGGCAAAGGGCTTAAGAAGAAATAATATGACGGAGAAGACATTGGACCATGGAAGAAAGAGAAGATGATGGTTAAGTGAGAAGAAGAGAAGGGGTGAGAGAGAAACCTCACCTGAATTTGCCTATCGCCTGCCAGCTTGTACTCCTTCCCCTCCCTCCCCCCAAAATTCTTATTCTGGCTCTTCCCCTTTCTCTTCCAGTCCTGATTAAGAAGCTTGATTGAAAACATTGATGTTTTATTCCCCACCATAGACGCTGCCTGACTTGTCGATTTCCTCCAGCACTATATGTGTGTTGCTCAAGATTTCCAGCTTCTGTAGAAATCCCTTGTGTTTATCTTTCTCATTCAGGACTGGTATACAACAAACCCCAAAAAATTCAAAATTGAAATATAAACATTAATACATTGGAATTCAGTGCAACCTTTCTCACTTGCCCAACCCAACAAATCATTATCTAGTACAATTTCTGTTGGAGGTCAGTTTGGCAGTTAACAATTATGGCTTGTCACTTTATCATATGAACTTACATCATTGCAATTTCCTTTCTAGTGTTACTTCCTCATTTTTAATATTTAACTTCTTTTCATGGTCTATGCCACAGCCCTTGACTTCTCAGTTTGAAAGGAAATACTGCTATTTGTCTCTCTGGCTTAATACATCTTTAAGCACACAGTCTGAGGAACCTTTGTTCCTCCTGGAGATTTCATAGGAATAGGAAAAAAGGGGTTGACCTGCCAGCACTCCTACTAATCTTTGTTACACACACAAAGTGCTGGAAGAATGCAGCAGGCCAGGCAGCATCTATGGAAAAGAATAAATAATAAATGTTATGGGCCGAGACCAGTAGAGGGGTATTGGCCCAAAGCAACTGTTCACTCTTTTCCATAGATGCTGCCTTTTTTCTCTTTTTCGTTCATTTCTTGTAATCCCTCTCTCACTCTCAATCCTTTATTTCTTCTATTTTTCTTTCCTTCCTGTTCCTTTTTGCTATTTATTTCCATAAAATGTAACAACATTTACAGAAACAGATAATTTATCACTATTTCTATTTGAATTTCCTACTTGATGTCTTCCTTTTTGGTCAATACTGTGTTCAATATGTATTCAATTTTAAACAATTTACATTTATCTTCTGTGCACAATACTTTAATAGCCCTTAATATGGTGGTTCCATTCTCATTAATTCTAGGAGGTCATTTTGTGTATTGTGCCTTTACTATGATTACTAAAGTTCACTATTCTTGTTTCATAAAATTTAAATTCCATTTAATAAACAAGATCAATGCCCATTGTGGTACACTATCCTACATCTAATTACCCTCTACATGAAAAAATTCCTTTTAATTTCCTTTCATTCTTCTGATAATTGTTCTTGTCAATGATCCACTAACTTGTGGAAAAACCATTCCCGATTTATATTTTCTGTTGGTGATATAACTTTCATTGGACTTTGCTTAACATCATTCAAGTAAAAAGAGAACATTGGGGCTTGTTCCTTGTGAATGTCATGTACTCGAACGCGCATCTGTTACAAAATGCCATTTCACACATTCCACACTCCGGCTAAAGTACTGCATCTAATTTTATGCACTGACGCTTATATAGGATGTCAAGCCCTTGGAGAGGGAGCAAAGGAGATTTAGCAGAACTGTGACTAGACATGACTGGATTCAGTTATGTGAAGAGACTGGAGAAATCAAGGTTGTTCGGAGCAGAGAAAGTTAAGTTAAATATATGGTGTCGATTTTGCAGTTCCAAAGTATGTATTGATGAGCTTATAAAGATAAAACATTTCCATTATGAGTTTGCATGACAAATATTAATTATCAAATAAATTCTTAAACATCCTAGCCTAAATTAAATAAATAATTAAGAATATTACACTCTAACAAGTCACTGTTTTGAAGAATATCTACTTTTTTGGCTATATACCATACATTCTCATGTCCCTTTCAGAATGGTAAGACCAGGACATGAAAGAATAATGAGGGCTCCCTTTTATGATATTGAAAAGAACAGCTGCCATCTAAATTTCCCAAGCAGTAAAAACGTGGAATTTAGACAGTCATGCTGGAGAGAACATAAATAAATGAAGAAATTCAGAACATTGGGCAGTAATCTTTATGGATCAATTCCTATGGCTGTTGATTATAGTTAGCTATGTGGAAAAGCAAATACTGAGCTTTTTTTGCCAACATTGTTCTAAATTTTATCTACTACTGTAATTCACTCTCCATATTTATTGAAATAACGTGGTGAGCAGCAAACACTCCTGCAAAGACAAAGTCTGAAATGAGCTTCAATCAATCTGGGAAAGAACAGTAATATAAAGTTTGATATGTTACACAAGGCCCTACCATCATTAAATAACCTCACACAAGCATACTAAGTTATCACTACCGCTACAGGTATTGGCAACTACAGAGTCACAGAAAAGTACAACAGAGAAACAGACCTTTCAGCCCATGTAGTCTGTGCCAAGCCATTTCTGCAACCAACTCCCATTGACGTACACTGGGATCACAGCTCTCCATACCCCTACCGTCCATTTAATCGAACTTGCATGCACCACTTGTGCTGGCAGCTCATTCCACGCTCTCACAACTCTCTGAGTGAAGAAGAACAACCATTCCAAAGTCCTTGAAAATATCTCGTAAAATTAAATGTATCCAAATTATGTTTTCTTTACCTTAATTCGGCCCACAAAGCTGTGCCGAACATGTCCTTACCCATAGCCCTCTATTTATCTAAGCTCCATGTACCTATCCAGGAATCTCTTAAAAGACCCTGTCATTTCTGCCTCCACCACCACCATCGGCAGCCCATTCCACGCACTCTCCACTCTCTGAGTAAAAAATTTAATTTAACCCTGACATCTCCTCTGTGCCTACTTTCAAGCACCTTAAAACTATGCCTTCTTGTGCTAGCCATTTCAGTCCTGGGAATAAGCCTTTGACTATCCACATGATCAATGCCTCTCATTATCTTATACACCTCTATCAGGTCACCTCTCATCTTCCGTCACTTCAAGGAGAAAAGGCCGAGTTCACTCAATCTATTCTCAGAAGGCATGCTCCCCAATCCAGGCAACATCCTTGTAAATCTCCTCTGCACCCTTTCTATGGTTTCCATATCCTTCCTGTAATGAGGTGACCAGAATTGAGCACAGTACTCCAAGTGGGGTCTGACCAGGGTCCTATATAGCTGCAATATTACCTCTCGGCTTTTAAAGTCAATCCCACAGTTGATGAAGGCCAATGCATCATATGCCTTCTTAACCACAGAGTCAACCTACATAGCAGCTTTGAGTGTCCTATGGACTCAAACCCCAGGATCCCTCTGATCCTCCACACTGCCAAGAGTCTTACCATTAATACTATATTCTGCCTTCATTTTTGACCTACCAAAATGAACCACCTCACATTTATCTGGGTTGAACTCCATCTACCACTTCTCAGCCCAGTTTTGCATCCTATCAATGTCCTGTTGTAACCTCTGACAGCCCTCCACACTATCCACAACAACCCCAATTTTTTTGTCATCAGCAAATTTACTAACCCATCCTTCCACTTCCTCATCCAGGTGAAAATCACGAAGAGTAGGGGTCCCAGCACAGATCCCTGAGGCACACCACTGGTCACCAACCTCCATGCAGAATATGACCCGTCTACAACCACTCTTTGCCTTCTGTGGGAAAGCCAGTTCTGGATCCACAAAGCAATATCCCCTTGGATCTCATGTCTCCTTACTTTCTCAATAAACCTTGCATGGGGTACCTTATACTGTTGAATATATGCTGGCTTGTTGCATCATTGTCTGGTACGATATCAAATGTGCAGGAATGCAAGAAGCTGCAGAGAGTAGTAGATTCAGCCCAGTACATCATGGGCACATCTCTTCCCACCATTGGTAGTATCTACATGAGCTGTAGCTTCACAAAGGCAACATCAAAGACCCCACCATCCAGGCCGTGCCATGTTCTCACAGCTTCTGTTGGACAGGAGATACAGAAGCCTCAGGTCCCACACCACTGAACTCAATAACAGTTACTTCCTTTCAGTCACTTGGTTCTTAAACCAACCTACACAACTAATCAATGCCTTAGACTATGACCACTTTGATCACTGCACTACATTGGACATTTTTTGTTCTGATTGCATTCACTCTTGTACACATTTAGTATAATTTATGTTTCTGGTTTTTATGCAGATTGTGTGACAAATGCAAGGTGCCTGTGATGGTGCTGCAAGGAAGCTTTTAATTGCACCTGTGCACAAATCTACAACAGTAAACTCAACTTTGAAATTTGAACATCTAGCTACTGCTACAGAATTCTGTGAACAATTAAGGAGAACTTAAACTTTGCAATGACATTCCAAGATGACTGAATCGTAAAGGGAATCCAGGAATGTTGGATTAATGCAGGAAGATAGTCTCTAATAAAAGACCAGCCACAGTCTTAACAGGAATGAAGGGGGAAATGGCCTCTTTCTGCCTCTGATGAAGGATTTCAGCCGAAAACATTGACTGTTTATTTATTTCCATAGATGCTGCCTGACCTGCTGAGTTTCTCCAGCATTTCGTGCATGTTCCTCCGGATTCTATTGCTTTTGATCTCATATCCATAAAATTAACTAGATAACCCTTTCGAAGTGGCATAATCACCAAACAGTCTCTTTCTTTGCTACATTGCTCTATGATTTTACATTAGCGATTCCTGTTCTTGTTATTCTGATTTGGTACGTTGAGTAATGACAAATAGGCCAAATAAAAAAGGGTCAACTTAGCAAACAGTCAATAGTAAGGAGTTGCCTAGCTTTTGCAGGCTGGGTTACAAAGATCAGACTCCCATGCTCCCTAAAGTTACAATGCTTAGAATTATGTTTTAGGAGCAAGTGTTGGTGTCAAAGTTCAGATTTGGCCAACGTGATCCTCAGACAGAATAAATTAGGTGAGACGTCACAAGTTAATGCTTATGGCTTGCACACAACTGCAAGCACATCCTCGAACATTTACACAAAGACAATTCGGAAGTTCAGTGAAAAAACTAGTTTCAGTCAGTTATTTGCCAAGTAATTGTGGAGGGAGGATGGGGCTTGGAGGCAAGGGAAATTATATTTTCCAACCCCCCCCCCCCCCCGCCCGCCCACTGGTTATTCCACAGAGGTCATGGTTTCAGTTCTCTACACCAATCTAGTATTTCTTAGAAGTGCCAACACAGGAGGCAGCTGTACATACTGAGACTAGGATGCTGTGATAACCAGCAGAGTTGGGATTTGATTGTGTTTGTCTGGACTTCAAGCTTGCAGTGAGCTCTGCCAAACTTTCCTTGAAGCAGTCCTTCCACTGGTGTCTGCGTATTAATAACCTTGTTAGTAATTTCAGACTTTCCACTAGTGCCTGCCCATTAATAACTTGGAATGGACTTTAGACTAGAATTCCCACACATTTCCCACATGCATGTTCCCAGATGATAATTGCTACCACCCAATTACCATAAAAACAAACAGAATAAACGGGAAAATAATTCTCAAGTGAACTATATATTCAACCACTTATTTGGTTGCCATGTGCGAGGTCATCACAGCTTCTTCTCATGTGTGTTTCAAGCCCTGTAAGTACTCAGCTGAGTTGGCTATGTGCATAAATATGGTACATCTACTTAATCTCTCTGAGTATAATGAAATGCTCAAGACATTTTGGCTCAGAATAAATAAAGCTTCCTATTTGAATGTAACCAACAGGTGTATATAAAGAAGGTCATTCAAAACAGTGGTTTAGATAACAACTTTTCATGTGGATAGGAAGTACCAATCAATCATTCTCAATAGAAACGTTGAATAAGTTATAGTCACGCTTATTGATATCCACCGTGTGTATAATTCTTTCCATGTTCTTTCTTTGTCAATGATCTTATCAGTTCTTGTTTGCCAAATAGATGTCAGAAAATTAATTATTCTTTAGAATATATCCTCATTAACAAATGCAAATAGGATACTTAGGGTGTCTTTCAACCAGTCATTGGGAACAACATGATGAATATCTTTGTCAAAGACAAATGACACACCTTCTCTCCACTGTGAATGATGCCCCATCACAGTGCATGCTGTCTGACCAACTTGCAGAGAACATGAAGGCGACTACACTCCTACCGTAATTCAAATAATATAACTAAAGTCTGCACATTTTCACCACATTTCAAACTTTCTCACCATGTTGTGTGGTGATGGACCAGTTCTTCTTGATAAACACCATGCATTTTTCTCAAAGCAGCACTCAGCACTCCAGACTGCACAGTCTCACCAAAATGGAGAATGTCCCAACTTAATGTACAATTCACTATTACTTATGCTGAATGAACATAGTGTATAGTGCCTCAACACAGTGCACACCATCTCAATAAATTGCACAATCTCATCAGAGAATATAGTATCTCACCATGGTCCATGATGTCCCATCTCAGAGTTCATTGTCTACCACGAATGCCAACATGGACCACAGTAAAGAGTCTCATCACAGTTCATATTGACTCAGCTTCCAGCACAGTGCCTAATTCTGCATGTAGTCACAGCACTGTGCTCACGTTCGACTATAGTGCACCATTGCCTCAGCATCTCTTATATCGTCCCAAAATGGTTCATGCCGTCCTAATACTATGTACACATTTCCAGCATAGTGTACACAATCCCAATATAGTCCACGTAGAATTTGAACACAATACTCTGGTTAAGGCTGGACTGGTGTTTTATAAAGGGTCAGCCAGACCTTGCAACTGTAATACTCTATTGATAAATCCCAAAATTGTGTATGGCTTATGTACCAAACCCTCAACCTTCTCTGTCCCACTTTCAATGACTTGTGCATCCGTCATCCCACGTCCCTCTGCTGCACTACCTTTAGAACAGCATCCTTTTTTCTAAATTCTGACTCTTCAGTCTTCATATCAAAATTAATCACCTCACATTTATCCATATGAAACGTCCTTTGACTCATGTCTTCCTATTCCATCATCTTGTTCATATCCTTCTGTAATCTATCTTCACCCTCTTTGCAATTCACAATGCTACCAAGTTTGGTATTATTGGCTAATTTAGAAATTGAGTTTTTTCACCCCAGTCGAAGCCACTAATGTAGAAGATAAATTAATAGCCCTGGAAATACCAACTCTATGATCCACGATGCCCACCAATTCAGTTTAATAAACAGCCTCTGACACTGAGCCTACGTTGTATCTATGCTGTCATGTGCTCAACTTTGCTGATAATCCTGTAATGGGGCACTCTCCAGAAGGCTTTTGTTAAGTCAGTGTATGCGACATTGATAGCATTACCTTCATCATTTACTTCAACTTCACCCAACAATTTAGTCATTGGTTAACCATGATTTAACAAATCCATATTGCCATGCCTTAATTAATCTACTTTCCTCTGTTCTGGATCAATGTTTCCAAATGTTTAACCACCTTTAAATTCCCTCTAAATCTTGTAGCCCTCACCATAAACCTCTAATTATCCTCTAATTTCTTTTGCTCTGATAAGAGGAAATTGTTTCTGCAATCAGTCCTATCTATACCACTCATAAATTTATAGACCTCAATCAAGTCCCCTCTTGCTTCTCTCCAGAGAAAGCAGACCTAGACTCTCCAGTCTCTCCTCATAACTAAGATGTTCCATTTCAAACAACATCTGGATGAATCTAATCTGAACACTCTCTAGCCCTTTCTCATCTTTCCTATTGTATGGCGTCTTGAAATGGATGCTGTCATCTGCTGAGGTCTGAGCAACATTTTATAAGGTAGAACACAACTTTTGTGCTCTTACATTCAATGTCCTAAGGGCTGGTATCCCCCTGTACCTAATAAAGTGGCCACTGATCGTATCTACATGGTCTTCTGCTGCTGTAGCCCATCCATTCTAAAGTTCAACATGTTGTGCATTCAGCAATGCTCTTCTGCACACCACTGTTGTAATGCATAGTTATTTGAGTTACTGTCACCTTCCTGCCAACTTCAACCAGTCTACTCATTCTCCTCTAACCTCTCATTAACAAGGCATTTTCACCCACAGACTGCTGCTCACTGTTTTAAAAAAATTTTTTTTGCAACATTCTCTGTGAACTCTAGAGACTTCTGTGCATGAAAGTCCCAAGAGGTTTCTGAGATACTCAAACCACCCCATCTGGCACCAACAATTATTCCATGGTCAAAGTCACTTAAATTACATTTCTTCCCCATCGTGATGCTTGGTCTGATCCAGAACTGAACCTCTTGACCATGCTTTTATGCATTGAGTTGTTGCCACATGATTGGCTGATTAGATATTTGCATTAAAGAGCAGGTGTACAGGAGTACCTAATAAAATGGTCATTCTGTGGCCTGGAACAACCCTTCAAACTATCAATAAATCTACCAATCTGTGAAGTTACTGATCATGCTATCTACACCAACATCCAAATCATTCACATATTTTAAAAACAGTAAGTGTCCCAGCACTGATCTGTGGAATACCACTAGTCACCAGCATCCAGTTATAAACAAAAAAAATCCTCTACCATCACACTGAAGTACCAATGGTGAGGACCACAAAACTATAGTCAAAGGAGGTGGAGGATAGTTTACAGGATTGCTTTGAATTGGTTGGCTGAATTCAAATGAATAATTGACAATTGTCACTGACCTTATCAAGACCTATGTGGATGAGAGTTCGAGAACATACCAGATGTACCCAAATCAAAAGCCATGGATAAACCAGGACATTCACAGTCTGCTGAGGGCTAGATCTGTGACGTTCAAGATTGGTGATCCAGAACTATACAAGAAGTCCAGGTATGACCTATGGAAGGCTATTTTATGAGTGAAAAAATCTATTCTAATTGAAGCTCAAGACAGAATTGGATGCATGTCAATTCTAACAGATTTATAGGCCTTTACTTCCTACAAGGTGAAAACTCACATCATGAATGTTTCTTCTGCTTCACCCCCAGATAAGCTCAATGCCTTTTATGCATGCTTTGAAAGGGAGAATAAAATTACACCTGTGCAAATCCTTGCAGTGATCTCTGTCTCAGAGCCCAAGGTTAGAATATCTTTCATGTGGATGAACCCTTGTAAGGTTCTAGTTCCTGATGGTGTACCTGGTAGACCACAGAAAAACTGTGCCAACTAATTAGTGGGTGTGTTCAAGGGCATCTCCAATCTCCCAACTGCTTCAAAAAGGGGACGACATGCCAATGCCAAGAAGAGCAGGGTAAGTTGTTTGAATGACTGTAACCCAGTTGCACTCACAGCCGATGAAGTGCTTTGAGAGGTTGGTCATGGCCAGAACCGATTCCTGTCAAGGGCCTGGACCTGCTGCAATTTGCCTATCACCACAATAGGTCTACAATAGATTCAAACTCCTTGGCTCTCCATTCAGCCTTTGATCACTTGGACAACAACAATTTCTATATCAGGATGCTGTTTGGTGTTCAACACTGTCATATCCTCAGCATTAAACCTTGGTCTCTGTACCTTCCTCTGCAACTGGATCCATTATTTTCTCATCGGGAGACCACAGTCAGTGTGGATTGGAAATAACATCTCCTCGCTGACAATACTGGTGCACCTCAAGGCTGGATGCGTGCTTAGCCCACTGCTCTACTCTCTTATTCCCATGACTGTGTGGCTAGGCGCAGTTCAAATGCCATTTATAAATTTGCCAATAATACAACTATCATTGGCAGAATTTCAGATGGTGATGAGGAGGCATACAGGAGTGAGATAGATCAGCTGGTTGAGTGGTGTCATAGCAATAACCTTTCACTCAGTGTTAGTAAGAGCAAGGAATTGATTATGGACTTCAGGAAGAGAAGTTGAGAGAACACACGCAAGTCCTCAATGAGGGATCAGCAGTAGTGAACAGTTTCAAGTTCCTGGGTGTCAGCATCTCTGAAGATCTATCCTGGGCCCTACATATTGATGCAGTTACAAAGAGGGCAGCTATATTTCATAAGGAGTTTAAAGAGATTTGGTGTGTCACCAAAGACTCTCATAAATTTCTACAGATGTAGCATGGAGAGGAATCTAACTGGTTGCATTACCATCAGCTCTGGAGGGGCCACTGCAGTAGATGTGGTGGACTTGGATTTTCAGAAGGCCTTTGACAAGGTGCCGCACATGAGGCTGCTTAGCAAGATAAGAGCCCATGGAATTAAAGGGAAGTTACTAGCGTGGGTGGAGCATTGGCTGGTGGGCAGAAACCAGAGAGTGGGAATAAAGGGATCCTATTCTGGCTGGCTGCTGAATACCAGTGGAGTTCTACAGGGGTCAGTGTAGGGACTGTTGCTTTTTATGATATATGTCAATGATTTGGACTATGGGATTAATGGATTTGTAGCTAAATTTGCCAATGATACAAAGATAGGTGGAGGAGGGGATAGTGCTGAGGAAACAGAGAGCCTGCAGAGAGACGTAGATAGTTTAGGGGAATGGGCAAAGAAGTGGCAAATGAAATACAATGTTGGAAAGTGTATGGTCATGCACTTCGGTGGAAGAAATAAATGAGCAGACTATTATTTAGATGGGGAGAGAATTCAAAATGCTGAGATGCAAATGGACTTGGGAGTCCTTGGGCAAGATACCCTAAAGGTTAACCTGCAGGTTGAGTTGGTTGTGAAGAAGGAGAATGCAATGATATTCATGAATGCATTCATTTCTGGAGGTGTAGAATATAAGAGCAGGGATGTGATGTTGAGGCTCTATAAGGCACTCGTGAGACCACACTTGGAGTACTGTGTGCAGTTTTGGGCTCCTTATTTTAGAAAGGATATACTGACATTGGAGAGGGTTCAGAGAAGATTCACAAGAATGATTCCAGCAATGAAAGGGTTACCATATGAGGAATGTCTGGCAGCTCGTGGGCTGTATTCCATGGAGTTCAGGAGAATGAGGGGGGATCTCATAGAAACATTCTGAATGTTAAAAGGCCTGAACAGATTAGATATGGCAAAGTTATTTCCCATGGTAGGGGACTCTAGGACAAGAGGGCATGACTTCAGGATTGAAGGATGTCCATTTAGAACTGAGATGCGGAGAAATTACTTTATTCAGAGGGCGGTAAATCTGTGGAGTTTGTTGCCACAAGTCATTGGGTGTATTTAAGGCAGAGATAGATAGGTTCCTGATTAGGCAGGGCATCAAGGGGTATGGGGTGAAGGCAGGGAGTGGGGATGGCTGCAAGAATTGGATCAGCCCATGATCCAATGTATTGGAGCAGACTTGATGGGCTGAATAACCTACTTCTGCTCCTATATTTAATGGTCTTATGGTTGGATAATTACCGCAGTGAATAAGATCTGATCAGTACACCCAGTTTCACCTTTGTGTGAAGACACAAGGAACTGCAAATACCAGAATCCGGAGCAACAAAAAAACTGCAGGAGGAGATTGGTGGGTCTGGCAGTGTGAGTGGAGGCAGAAGAATGACTTTGACTTCACTAAAGTTGTTTGACCTGCTGAGTTGCTCCAGCAGTTTGTTCTTCACTCTAGTGTGCCTTCTAAAGTTTCTTCATGAATAATTGTCTGCCTAGAGAGTACGAGACAGGTATATGGAGGAATTTAAGGTGGAGGGTTATATGGGGGGGGGGGGGCAGAGTTTAAGGGTCGGCACAACATTGTGGGCTGAATAGCCTGTACTGTGCTGTATTGTTCTCTGTTCTTTTTGTATGCATCCCCACAATGCTGAACTGACAACGTGACCAAGGTACTTCTTGGCACTGATATTCTCTGAGATGATTTCCACCACAGAATGTGCTGCATTACTATAATGCACACTTCACTATAGAATACATAGTCAACACAATGCACAAAGTCTCACCACAGTTCACATTTACCCAATGCATTGCACACTACTACACCATAGTGCATACAGCCTTAATATGATGAA
This sequence comes from Hemitrygon akajei, assembly GCF_048418815.1. NCBI lineage: Eukaryota > Metazoa > Chordata > Chondrichthyes > Myliobatiformes > Dasyatidae > Hemitrygon > Hemitrygon akajei. Next base: position 69,253,688 of record NC_133125.1, read on the forward strand.
TAAACTGTCAACATTGCATAAACTGCATCACTATAGTTTATGCAGCCTCACCACATTGCAGACTGTCTCAGCTTGGTGTATGCTGTCTTACCAAGGTGTGCTGTACTGTATTTCTACAGTAATACAGAACTGGCATGGTGACCACAGATTCAGAACTGCACTACATTCAGAATCGCAATGGAGATCACAGACTCACAACTACAGTACATACAGAATTGCCATGGTGATCACAGACTCATAACTACAGTAATACAGAATTGCCATGGTGATCACAGACTCATAACTACAGTACATACAGATTTGCCAGGTGGTCGCAGACTCACAACTACAGTAATACAGATTTGCCATGGTGATCACCGACCCACAACTACAGTCATACAGAATTGCTATGGCGGTCGCAGACTCACAACTACAGTAATACAGATTTGCCATGGTGATCACAGACTCATAACTACAGTACATACAGATTTGCCATGGTGGTTGCAGACTCACAACTACAGTAATACAGATTTGCCATGGTGATCACAGACTCACAACTACAGTAATACAGAATTGCCATGGTGATCACAGACTCACAACTACAGTAATACAGATTTGCCATGGTGATCACAGACTCACAACTACAGTAATACAGAATTGCCATGGTGATCACAGACTCATAACTACAGTACATACAGATTTGCCATGGTGATCACAGACTCACAACTACAGTAATACAGAATTGCCATGGTGATCACAGACTCACAACTACAGTAATACAGAATTGCCATGGTGATCACAGACTCACAACTACAGTAATACAGATTTGCCATGGTGATCACAGACTCACAACTACAGTAATACAGATTTGCCATGGAGATCACAGACTCATAACTACAGTACATACAGATTTGCCATGGTGATCACAGACTCACAACTACAGTAATACAGAATTGCCATGGTGATCACAGACTCACAACTACAGTAATACAGAATTGCCATGGTGGTTGCAGACTCACAACTACAGTAATACAGAATTGCCATGGTGATCACAGACTCATAACTACAGTACATACAGATTTGCCATGGTGATCACAGACTCACAACTACAGTAATACAGATTTGCCATGGAGATCACAGACTCATAACTACAGTACATACAGATTTGCCATGGTGATCACAGACTCACAACTACAGTAATACAGAATTGCCATGGTGATCACAGACTCACAACTACAGTAATACAGATTTGCCATGGTGATCACAGACTCACAACTACAGTAATACAGATTTGCCATGGTGATCACAGACTCACAACTACAGTAATACAGAATTGCCATGGTGATCACAGACTCACAACTACAGTAATACAGAATTGCCATGGTGATCACAGACTCACAACTACAGTAATACAGATTTGCCATGGTGATCACAGACTCACAACTACAGTAATACAGATTTGCCATGGAGATCACAGACTCATAACTACAGTACATACAGATTTGCCATGGTGATCACAGACTCACAACTACAGTAATACAGAATTGCCATGGTGATCACAGACTCACAACTACAGTAATACAGAATTGCCATGGTGGTTGCAGACTCACAACTACAGTAATACAGAATTGCCATGGTGATCACAGACTCATAACTACAGTACATACAGATTTGCCATGGTGATCACAGACTCACAACTACAGTAATACAGATTTGCCATGGAGATCACAGACTCATAACTACAGTACATACAGATTTGCCATGGTGATCACAGACTCACAACTACAGTAATACAGAATTGCCATGGTGATCACAGACTCACAACTACAGTAATACAGAATTGCCATGGTGATCACAGACTCACAACTACAGTAATACAGAATTGCCATGGTGATCACAGACTCACAACTACAGTAATACAGATTTGCCATGGTGATCACAGACTCACAACTACAGTAATACAGATTTGCCATGGAGATCACAGACTCATAACTACAGTACATACAGATTTGCCATGGTGATCACAGACTCACAACTACAGTAATACAGAATTGCCATGGTGATCACAGACTCACAACTACAGTAATACAGAATTGCCATGGTGGTTGCAGACTCACAACTACAGTAATACAGAATTGCCATGGTGATCACAGACTCATAACTACAGTACATACAGATTTGCCATGGTGGTCGCAGACTCACAACTACAGTAATACAGATTTGCCATGGAGACCACAGACTCACAAATACAAACTTGTACCTGGCAATAATTGAGCAGTATTTTTTGTATTCTTGTTGAGTTGATGTATTCTTTGTGCAGTAAGATCTTTACCTTTCCCATCTGTGAGGTGAATGTAAGTGTACAAATGGAGGTAATGGTGTTATATTGCTACTCTGCCATTTTTTGACCGATGCAACCACAAATTAATTGCCAACACTAGATGGCAATCTACTGTTCAACCAGCAAGTTGTACCTATGGCACCTTGCGAAAATGAACATGACTGAATCAACTCAAATCATAATGTGTAAGATAAAATTGATCTTCTTCCTAAACAATCAACCAGAGATATCATGCTTAAAATCAGGAAAATAAGTGATTATTGCAATTACATATATTTCAACACATAAGCTGAAAACCTATTGGTCCAGATCACATTTGTATGAATAACTATTGTCAGTATATTTGCTAGCATCACATTATTTCTGGTTTACTAATGATTACATTCAATATGGGTTGTATGAATGCTTTAGCTCTATGGTATCCTGGCCAATATCTAACACAGGAAAACAGATGGAAATGGTCATCTCACACATTGCTTTTTAAGAATCCTTCATGGATAATTGAATGCCATGTATCCCTCACATCCCTCCTTCCATGCAAAAGCACTCCTTGGCAATATTGTTCTTTGAGATGCTCTGGACTTGTTGAAAGGTGTTTGGCAGCCAGTGCAGTCAACCTTGCAATCCCTCTGTACTAACAGCAAGGGACTAGGGTCTCAATCAGGAGAGCTGTCTTGCAGACTAAACAAGTGAATGACTGATGTTGTCGTCCTCTCAGAATTAGCTGTTAGAGACAATGGGCAAAACACTACCATCACATGTCCTGGTATATCTGCTATCACAGGTAGGAGAGGGGGCAGCACTGCAGTGTACAAGAAGCAGGGAATAGACCTGGGAATTGTCGATATTGACACTAGACCCCAGAAACCAAATTTTATCAGGTCAAACATGAGCAAGAAATCATCTGCTGAAGGCATAAGACCGTAAAATATAGAGCAAAAGTAGGCCATTCAGCCCATCGAGTCTGCTCCACCATTCAATCACGGGTTGATCCAATTTTTCCAGTCATTCCCACACCTCTGCTTTCACTCCATACCCTTTGATGCCCTGGCTAATCAAGAACCTAACTATCTCTGAAAGGCAACTTACTCAGTTGATGACTCTGTGCTCTGCCATATTGAGCAATACCTGGAAGGAGACTGAAAGTTGCAATGATACAGAATGTAGTCTGGGTTCAACAATTTCTGCCTGGTTTGGGAGCACTACCTCAGACATACAGCTAGTTAAGTTTTGAATAATATACCTGTCAAAATCGAATTGTGGCACTTACTGATTAAATCAATGTGAGGGATATGTTTCATCCACATTCTATTTTGGTAGATATATCTGCCCATGATAGCCAAACCTGGCTAATTATGCCCAATTACTCTCAGTAATGAACAAATAAGGAAAGGTATTGACAATCATGCTCAACATAAAGGAAAGTGGGTTGATCAATCATGCAAGCTTCATAACAGCAGAACATGAGTTCCTCGGGGCAGGTATTTTTTAGGCCCAATCAGCTTCAGCTTCTTCATCAATAATTTTCCTTCCAGCATGAGGCCACAATTGAGTCTGTTCATTGATGATAGTAAAACATTCAATCCTATTCTCAATTCTTCAGCAAATCAAGCAACTTATACCTGTATGCATCAAGACCTACACAGTGTTCATGTGCTGACTGATAGGTTTCACATAATGTTTGTACCACAAAAGCATCAGTCATTGATCATCTTCAACAAGAGAGAGTCTGACCACTTCTTCTTGATATTTAACTGACATTACCACATTCTTTAGTATAGACATCTTAAAGGATACCATTAGAGACATCTATTATCAAAAAGGAGAAGAGAAGCAAGTATGTGGGAATGCCACCACTTTGTAGTTTCCTTCCAAACTGCACACCATCCAGATATGGAAATATACCATTACTGTTTCATTACTGGGTCGAACTCCAGAAATGCCCTGTCCAACAGCACTGTGGGGAGGACTACAACAACCATACTTACGTAACATCACATTTTCTGGGACAGTTAGCAATGGGAAATAAAGGTTGGCCTTCCTAACAATGCCCAGATCCCAGTAAAAACTGTATGTACAGACTCATTCCAATCACAACAGAGAATAACTATATTCAGTAGTAAAGCTATCTAAAGGATATTTTTTATGAATTGTAAAGGCTTTGAAATGCATATAACCATGGGGATATATGATAAAGTAATAACCTACTTGCTTTGGTTCCCAAGCTTGTTTCAATGTGCTTTTATAACCTTACCATTGAGATTTATACTGCATGAAAAAACACAGCCTCTGCCATTAATAGCAAAGCCATATTTCCCTTCGCTAATTATGTTAAAGTATGTTCAGTGATTCCATTATTTATTTTTCATTGCTCAGTTTACTCATCTTGTTCCAGTACTGCCCCAAACCAATTCCATCTCATCATGTTGCCCATACTAGACTTATCCTTACTGACCTACATGTCCTCATTGCCCGCTTCAAGCCTCATTCCTCTTTTTCCCTACAGTTTCCTCCAGGTTCTCACTGAGTCTGACACATGCCTGATTTTTTTTCTTCATCATTAGTGAATATTTCTCCACCATTGTAATTAAAATCCCTCCCTAAACTCCTCCATTTTTCCAAGAGTTTACCTCATCAAAACATTCTCACAGTCCATTTATCCAACCAATGTTTTGGGTTGTCATTCCCAGTGTTTTGACACTAATATCACATCCACTCCAAATCAACAAGAAGTAACTTGACAAGATTCTGTTTTGAAACGACTGCTTGCAAAGTATTCTTGAGCAATCTTTAGTGTAATAAAATGTATGATCACTCTAATTATTTTCTCACATTTGAAACTGCCACACTGTCATCATCAGCTGTCGCTCTTTGTGGTTGTGAATTGGAATCAGAATCAGGTTTAATATCAGCGGCTTATATTGTGAAATTTGTTGTTTTGTGGCAGCAGTACATCTCAATACATAGTAATAAAAACTGTGAATTACAGTGAGAAATATATATATAAGTTGTCCCTAAAGCATTGATTATGTGCCTTCAGGCTCCTGTACCTCCCTGATGGTAGCAATGAGAAGAGGGCATATGTTGGGTAATGGGGTCCTATATTCTGAATGCTTGTGAATCCATCACTCTTTCAGCCTTTACACACTTTCACACTTCACTCCTCCATGCTTTTGACCCTACTGATGCACCCACATCCTGTTGAGCTGCCACATTTGTAACCATATTAAGCTACCCAGATGGAATATGCAGTGTTACTGCTCTAACCTGAGGTTGGCCTCATCACAGCAATAGAGAAGACCATAAACAGACCTTATATGCTAACCATTAAACGTAGCTCTCCCACATTTACTGTGACTAAATTATTTTTCCATGAAAATAAATAATTATATTGCTGCCATCATTGCTTCAACTCCCCCTCTAGTAAAGAAAGAGCACCTGCTTTTTGCAGCCATTAAATCATTAGAATTGTTTTTTGATTTAACACTTGTTTTAAGACAATTGCCCATATGTCATGAATCTGAAACAGGTTTTCCTGATTTGTTCAGTGGCTTAAAAACTAATGTAAGGTAACCAATGACAGGGGAGTTCTCATGACAGAATGGGGAGGGAGGACTTTAGCAGTTAAATTAGCTGTTTGGATTTCTTAAATCCTTTCTGAATTTTTGTTTATTGGCTTGTGGGTTTGATGACAAAATAGAGAAGGTGGAATGGTGTGTTGGAGGGGGCTTGTGTAAAAGAGAGGAATACACTGAGATTGTACTCTAATCAAGATCAACAAATATTTGTTTCTCCATTATCAGTCAAAAAAACATATGCAACCAATATTGTAAGATTAAAATCTACCAATTAAACTGCATAGAAACACCTTTAACATCTTCAAAAATAGTGTCATGGAAGCTTTGTGCCAGGGTGTAATAGATATGTAAATTTACATTCAGAAGCTGTCAATAAATGTCACCCTTTTGAAATTGAGAATGTGAAGTTTATCTTATTGAAATTTTCTACTTCTGCAAATGGTTTAATTTCATGTTTGGTTCAGAAGTTGTCTTTCAGTGCAGTCTACCAGGCAGTAAGGGTGCATTGTGTTTGATTCTCTTTGTGAAATCTTGTAAGAGATTTTTGTGAGGGAGATGCATCTGTTCTTTTTAAATAGAGTGCCCTTTAAAACTAAATCAAATTGACATGTGTTGTGCCTTGCCTTATAGATTAACCCAGTAATTTAAAGTCAGAGAAAAGAGCTTCAGAAAGTTAGAAAGCATTCCCCATCCCCCACTCTACATGGACAAAATCTCCATTTTGCTTGGAGCACTCTCTCTCCAGTTAGCTGATGGGGGTGGTGCACTCCATTCAGAGTCAACAAATGTCACACTGGTTTGGTGGGATAAGGAGCAAGAAGGCAGCAAGACACAGTATAAAGCTGTGCCAGAACTCAGGCTGAGCAGATTATGGCCTGATATAAACCACCTGTTCTGTTAGAGCGAAGAAAAGTAAAGGCAGCATCAACATGAGACTTGTGTGAACACATGTACACTTAAATGGGGAAAAAAGCACACACTAATATTTGTTTTTATTTATGAAATATAAACATGCACTCAGTTTTCAGAGAAATAGCAGCAAATTTCAAGGTGCTAAATGGGAGGTATATGATTGGCATATGATCAGTAGGTGATGGTTGGATAGTGTACACATTTGCACAATTTATTCAGCAGGTCCACATATGTGCTTTAGGGTTAAATCTGTATTGCTGGAACACTGACACATGCCTGCAGTCACTGAGTTCATTCAATTGACCTACTGGAAATTAGGCAGGAATTTTAGAAGTAGTGAAAGAAGATGGCAAAAAGGTTATTAAGAAAGAAACAGGGTGTTCTAGAAAACCTTAAAACTATTAATGAGTGGCAGTCAGTTAAATGATATGTTTTATTAGCCTGAGAAACCTGGTTATGGGTGACTGATGAGAGTTGCGTGTGGCAATAGAAGCAGCGAGCACTCCTTCTCCGCGCTGATCCACTCCAGGATTTCATTTCAACCTGACGAGTGCTCACTATTGTGCAGTTAGAAATCATAGGTCCTTTGTGTTTAAGGACCTGGTGGGGAAATGATTTACAACTACCCAAACAAGCAAAGCTATCTTCCTGACAGTGTCTTCACTGGATGAAGCACATGCTAGTCACGTCCACACTTGGAGCCGGGTAGAGCAACATTGGGGTTTCGTTGTCGATGATAATAGATGTCAGACCGTCATCTGAATACTGATGCGGAGGCTAGTCTGCGTTCGTAGAGGAGCAGAAGGAAGCAAGATGGCTGCCCGTTAGGATTTGTTTGAAAGGGGAGAGATTGCACTTTGCTGGATTTCTGCGGCGCTGAGGGACATACTGACACTCAAGCGATCTTTATGTACCAGTAAGATCTTGCGTTTCGTATTTTGCTGTTTTCTTTGAAGTGGGAGTATATAAAAAAATTACTTTGCACGATGTCATGAAAGAAGGGAAAAGGTGGGGGTGTGCAGAAAATTAGTCAAAGCTTCTCCAACATGGCTGACAATATTACTTTGATTAAAAATACTAATGCAGTATTTGCATTTTGATATATTTGAAATTAACATATTTGTAATATTGTGGACTGCTTTCATCATGAGATATGTTTCATTTTAAGCTAAGGAAAACTTACGTGATCAGTTTTATCCTTATGTAGATTTTTTTCCTCTTTTAGGTTTGAATTGTTTTTGTCAGAGCACAGTAAAGGGATAGTGGTACCGTGGAACAGGTACTGTGTTTACACCTCCCTGATGTGTGTTGTTAAACTCAATAGCACCAATTAATATTTTTTTCTTAAAATTGTCATTTGTGATGTTTACAGTGAAACCATTCCTCTCAAATGCTGTGAAAGTAAAGTTTAATTAAATAAAGGAATTTAAAATGATACAGATAAGACGCTGGTTGTTATGTACTGATTACTTTTACATTTTTTGGCTTATTTTTCGTTTGTTTAATGACTGTCAATTAGACATAAAAGCAGAAGTAACGAAAGATCTCAAGGACTGCAAGGTCAGAGGCAGCAAGGGAAACAAAATATAATCCTGTTGCACCATTAGACCAGAGGGAGATTTTTAGTACGCTCCCCAGTCTCTCAGCAACTGGCAATTTCCAAAAAGCCGTGTGTTGCTAATATCAGTGCCACAGACTGATAACGGTTGCACACAGTCATGGCAAAGGACTCTTGGTATTGCTGCTTGTAAACTGGAATTTTCATGCTGCAGTAGGTGCTGCTGTCTTGCTAAATTGCCTGGTCATGTGTGTGTATATACTGTTTTGGAAGGGTTTTAAGATGTCTCATTGCCCATATATCATAGTGTGGACTGGCATCTGCATGCTGTATCTTAATTAAATTGAGAATGAGTCGTAAATGGGCAGAAAAGGTCAGTTTTCGAAAGGGGGGGGGGGGGTTGCAGCAAAATACCCAAAAGGGAATGTAAAAAGGAGCCTTTTTCAGTGAATGGAAGTTTTTTTGTTATACAGTATGAAATTCCTCCACTGCCCCAGCAAACAAGTCACTATCAGTTGTTTTTAGCTTATTGAGAAGGATAAATAGCCATTAGGATTAGCATTTTAATTGCCTCCTTGAATATTTGTAGTACATGAATAAAACATGTATTTTGTGTATTTGAATTGTGTATTCTCCAGATTCAGCTTTCACTTCAAATTTGGAATTAGTTGTGTAAATTGTGAAATTTATCAAGAAGGTGGTGTGTTGATGAGAGAATGAAGTGAGTGAAGCGTGTGGTTGAAATGAAGAAGCACAGGGATAGAGTTAACTGATATAACAAGTACCAAACTTGCAGCAAACCAGCACATGTAAAACATAGCATGGAAATGAGGGTTATATCGAACCAGTTTTTTGAGTTGCCCACCTCTGAGTTTGTTTAAATTGGATTAAAGCATCTGCACTGTAGAGGAAAAAGCAACTTAAGGAGCACTCATTGCACCTCTTGTAAAGGCAAAATTGAGAATCATAGCTTTTAAAGTTCTTCAATAATATGGAAAAATTTAGAAAATGCTTCAAGTCTCTTTGCCTAGATGCAAAATGTAACTTTAATATAATAACCATATAACAATTACAGCAGGGAAACAGGCCATCTCGGCTCTTCTAGTCTGTGCCGAACACTTACTCTCACCTAGTCCCACTGGCCTGCACTCAGCCCATAACCCTCCATTCCTTTCCTGTCCATATACCTATCCAATTTTACTTTAAATGACAATACTGAACCTGCCTCTACCATTTCTACTGGAAACTCATTCCACACAGCTACCACTCTTTGAGTAAAGAAATTCCCCCTCGGGTTACCCTTAAACTTTTGCCCCCTAACTCACAACTCATGTCCTCTTGTTTGAATCTCCCGTACTCTCAATGGAAAAAGCCTATCCATGTCAACTCTATCTATCCCCCTCATAATTTTAAATACCTCTATCAAGTCCCCCCTCAACCTTCTACGCTCCAAAGAATAAAGACCTAACTTGTTCAATCTTTCCCTGTAACTTAGGTGCTGAAACCCAGGTAACATATCTGTTGTATAAAGAAGCCTTCTATAACAGTAGGATGTCATGAGATATTCAGAGCCGGCCATTTGATAGACAGCTAATTCATTTGCTTATGTTGCATTGAGCTGTAATGATATTTGCTTGTATTTATTAGAAAATGATGTTACTGTGGCAAGGGAATCTGGTCACTTGAGCCAAAAGTGCTGCTGTTTTAAACAGGATTTTTTCCCCTTTAAGAAGTTGTTTGCATAAGTTGAGTGGGTTTTCCATTCTGATAGCAATTCATAGACAGTGAAATACAGTGGAACCTCAAGGTGCTTTATTATATTGTGATTTCAGATGCATCATGACACAACCCTGACTGGAAGTAAATAAATATTTTTTCCCTGTAAAACACTCTCCACCACGTGGAGAGTGGAATTGGAACTTCGATTTTTGCAAATAAAGCTACCAATTTGTGCACAGCAAGCATTCAGAAACAGCACAGTAATTGTTATGTTTTAAATAGTGCTGCTATCATTCTTTGATGCTGGGGTGAGAAATTTGAACTTGTAATGTGGATCTCTAGCGAAGTTATGAGAGAGGTGAGTACCAGTTGCTGTAAATAAGCAGCTCATGGTGGATTACATGAAAGTGTGATGAAGTATGTTAAAACAAATTATGGAGTATAATATGTAATGGTTCATTTTTTGATGCTACAGACTTTGTCCTTTACACTGGTAGCACAATGGTTAACAATACAGGCAATCTGGGTTCAATTCCCATTGCTGCCTGCCACCATGGGGTGGTCACGTTCACCCCATGACCACCTTGGTTTTCTCCAGGTGCTCCGGTTTCCTCCCATCTTCCAAAGACATACCATTTGGTAGGTTAATTGGCCATTGTAAGTTGTCCTGTGATCAGGCCAGGATTTAATCAAGGGATTACTAGGCAGGTGCGGCTTGAAGGTTTGGAAGGGCCTACTCCGCATTATATGTCAATAAATAAGGTAATTAGTTAAAAGTTTTGCCCGAGGATTATCAAGATGAAGTTTTCTACACAGATTATTGTCTTGTACCCTCCTCTCTGTACTATAATGCTGAGTACTAAACCATCCATTCATGGTAAAATAAAGACTAATACTATTTGAAATGGGTATCAATAGGCGTCTCGGTAAAAGAATGCGGAAATAGCAAGTGCTTGGTGTTTGTTTTGACAAGAGAATTTTCAAGACGTTATTGAATAACAGCTGTAAGTATGAACATGAGGTGTGTAGCACTAAAGTTCCCATTCCACTCAGCAGTGGGGAAGAGCCATGAATGTATCTCACGACAGGCATGCTTCAAGTGTTTAGTACTAATTAAATATGACTGTGTTAGTATTAGCTCTCTTTTCTATCCAGTCCCTCAGCACTGTTCTTTCTTCCTTACTCAGTCTTTTTAATTTTTCCTTTTTCCCCACTTACTTAAATGTAGATAAAACTTACTCATTTGATCAATCCGTTTTTTTTTACTAGGTCTATTTCATTGCTGTGGCTTGCTGCCAGACTGCTCTGCAGCCACCTTGCTAATTGCAATTTGTTCTGGCTTTGAACCTTTGGGATATCTTATTGTATCTTAGCTAGTGAGGTGTATTTGAAGGATTAACTTTGAAGGGTTGATATAGGAAATTTTCATCTAGTTCATGAAGAAAATGTCACAACAGCAAATAAAAATGAGTGTACCAAGATGTTTTCAGCGATTTTAGCTGGAAGATTGATTTTAGCATAGAAACTTCTTTACCAACTTCAAAAATAGTGCTATGGGAGCTTTTGCATTTATTTAACTGGCAGATCAAGCATCAGTTTAAAGTCTTATAGAAAGATGGCATCTCTAATGATACAGTATTGCAAGGAGATTTTCAGGGCAAATTTTTACCTTTAATTCAGAATCAAATGTGCAACCAATGAATGTTGTTGCAACGAAAAGTCTGATGGAATTTATAAACCAGGAAGATCGTGCTTTTGCCAGATGATTGCCCAGATGGGAGGGAAAATGACCCCAAGCAAATCAAATTAATCTCCCACGGCATTCTTTTGGCACTTAAGGTGGTTGTAGGTGTGGGGAATGCAACAGCAGTGAATCTGTGAACACTGCATGGCTGTGTGGTGGCTTTCACTTTGTTGTCCTGCTCACCAGCATGTCTCTGGGAATGGAGGAGCTGTATTTGGACTGAATAAGCATGGATAATCTTTTGTGTTGGCTGACTATATACGTTCACCGAGCTGCTGCAGCTCAGCCTGTACCCCTTTGATTCTTTCCCCATGAACTCTCATATGAACCTTTGCTGGAAACAGATTTTAAATCTTGGACAAAAAAGTAGGCCAATTACAGCTAAGAAGGAACTCATTTCCCCAAGGTACAGTGTGGTATATTTGCTTATGATATGTGTTAATGACATACAGACATCTCATGTCACATAGGGGCCACGTGTAGTCTGCATGGTTTTAAACTCCTGGATGTCATTATAGATGGTGCTTATCAGATCTACAAATCTGGTTCACAGACCATGTTCAAATATACTACAAATGACAATTAAAGACAGGTTAAACAATTGATCTCTATGCACTGCAGAAGAGAAGGGTGATCTTAAGAAACACTTGAAAGATTCTATTGCAATTAGTGATTACTACCACTGACTGAAGGATCTGAAGACTAGTTAGGGAAAGGAAATGGCACAGTAGCGAAATCTCTGTGTACAAGTGAAATGGTGAATCTGCCAGGCAATGATAAGTGCAGGAAGAAACAAGCAGTGGTAGTCTTTTGAACAGAGAACAAAGTTCGTTACAAGGAATTAAACCTGCAGGAGTATGTATAGGAGAGATACGTTTTTAGTGTAGTGTTATTGTACAGATGAGAAGTGGTATAAAATAGCAACATACCTGGTACTTTGAGGATTTATCCAGATGTTGCATCTTGGGTTAATTCCTAAACCTTGTGTGGCAAGATAAGTTTGTATTTGATATAATTGTCAAACAGATTCAGTTCTGGTTGTTTAAACATCTAAAAGTTCAACCTGCCATGAAAATCTGCAGTTTTGATAGAAATGGCAACAGAAATGTCCATCATCAGGCACAAAATGGCATTCATTTATAGTCAGAAGGCAACACTGAGACAACATGCCTGAAAAAAGGTCAGTTAAGGTGCATGTAAGTGGCACCAATTTTTGTTGGTGTTGCAAAGGCAGCTGATCACTGCTGCTTTGAGGAAAAGTTTACCAGAAGAAAGGATGTGTGGTGATGACTTGTTGGTCCAAGCAGAATATCTAAGTAGACTTGTTACCATGGTGACTCCATTTAGAGAGAAGAAATTTATTCAGGAAAATATGGAAAGACTGAATAATATCAATACTAATTTTGAAGTAGACCTGTGTAGTATCTAGCTACTGGCAGAAAGGGCAGGAAGCAGCAAAATTTCAAGATAAAATTGCCTGTAAGTGATCAAGCTGTAGTAGTACAACAGTACATCTTGGTTTTATCATCAGTAGAGGTACCATCAACCTCTGACAGAAAGTGCAGTTAGGATCATAACATTAGATGAAGTACTCAAGGTGCTATGGTCAATGTCGTGCATTGTGTTATGTTGGCCAGTGACTGGATATGTTATTAGTTCTAACTGCCTATACAGAGCAACAGGCATTACTGGGAAATGTTTTCTGTGGGCTGAAACCAGCATGAGGTTGTATGTTGGCGATGCAGCATGAAGTTTAAAAAGAGCTCGGGAGCTTTCAACTTTCTTTCAGTGAGCAGAAATCAGCATAGTGCCAATTAAAAAAAAAAAGTTGTAAGTGGAGTGGCCATTGTCAGAGTGGTCCAGCTTTGGCTCACCAGGTTTAGGCAAGAACGAGCTTGGACAAGCACAAGTAGCGGTTCTAAGTAAATAAGTAAGAAAGATTCCTGTAACTTTTTTTCTATTTGTACATAACTAGTGCACTGAGAATGAACCTGGAGGCAGTGTTCCTTGCATAAGATATGGAAAATTTGAGACACCCCCAGTCTCCCTGATAACTACATCTGCACAAAATGCACCGACCGAGCTGCAGCTCCTTACTGACCGTGTTAAGGAACTGGAGCTACAGCTTGATGATCTTTGGCTCATATGGGGGAAAAAAAGATGATAGGTAGGAGCTACAGAGAGGTAGTCACCTCAAAGCTGCAGGAGGGAGGTAGCTGGGTAAATGTCAGGAGAGGAAAAGGGATAGACAGCCAATACAAAGCACTCCTGTGCCTGTTCCCCTTAAAGCCTTAAATATACATAAAGACTTGGTCTCCAAATTGCAACATGAGGTCGAAGAGGCATGTCAAAATGGCAATGTTGCAATAATCATGGGGAATTTCAGTCTGCTTAGTACCAAGAGAGGGAATTTGTAGAATGCCTACAAGATGGCTTTCTAGAGCAGCTTGTGGTTGAGCACTTTAGAATGGCAATTTTGGATTAGGTATTATGCACTGACCCAGATTTGATAGGGAAACTTAAGGTAAATGAACCCTTAGGAGATAGGGATCATAATATAATGGAATTCACTCTGCAGTTCAAGAAGGAGAAGATAAAATCAAATGTCAGTATTACCATAGAGTAAAGGGAATTACAAAAGCAGGAGAGAGGCACAGGCTTAAGTTGATTGGAAGGGGACACTAGCAGGGATGACAGAACAGCAGTGGCTGGGAGAAATTCAGAAGGTGCAGGAAAGATGCACTTGAAAGAGGAAGAAATACTCTAAAGGAAGGCTTGGGCAACTGTAGCTGACAAGGGAACAAAAAGATATTTAAAAATAAAGCAAAAGAAAGGGCAACACACACACAATGCTGGTGGAATGCAGCAGGTCAGGCAGCATCTATAGGGAGAAGTGCTGTCGACGTTTCGGGCCGAGACCCTTCGTCAGGACTAACTGAAAGGAAAGGTAGTAAGAGATTTGAAAGTAGTAGGGGGAGGGGGAAATGTGAAATGATAGGAGAAGACTGGAGGGGGTGGGGTGAAGCTGAGAGCTGGAAAGGTGATTGGCGAAAGTGATAGAGCTGGAGAAGGGAAAGGATCATGGGATGGGAGGCCTAAGGAGAAAGAAAGGGGGAGGGGAGCACCAGAGGGAGATGGAGAACAGGCAGAGTGATGGGTAGAGAGGGAAAAAAGCGGAGGGGAAAAAAAACTAAATATTGTCAGGGATGGGGTAAGAAGGGGAGGAGGGGCATTAACAGAAGTTAGAGTAGTCAATGTTCATGCCATCAGGTTGGAGGCTACCCAGCCGGTATATAAGGTGTTGTTCCTCCAACCTGAGTGTGGCTTCATCTTGAAGGGCATATAATACAGCAAAAGTTAATGGGATGGTTTTAAAAACCAACCGAAGGCAACTAAAAAATCATAGAGAGAAAAGATGAAAATTGAAGGTATGGTAACTGATAATATAAAAGAGGATGCAATAAGGTTTTTCTTAGATAAATGAAGAGTAGAAAGACGAGAATGGATATTGGAACGCTTGAAAATGACACTGGACAGGTAGTAATGGGGGACAAAGTAATGGTGGAGAAACATAGTAAGTATTTTGCATTAGTCTTCACTGTGGAAGACAGTAGCAGAATGCCAGAAAGGCAAGAGCGTTAGGGGGGCGGAAGTGAGTGTTGTTGCTGTTACTATGGAGAAGGTGGCAGAAACTATGGGAGGCAGAAAAACATAAAGGTAGATAAGTCACTTAGGCCAATTGGACTAAGTGACATATCTCAGGGTTCTGAAAGGTAGCTTGTGGAAGAATTAGTAATGATCTTCCAAGAATCAATAAATTCTGGAGTTTATCAGATTTGGGAGGACTGGAAAATTGCAAATGTCACTCCACTCTTTAAGAAGGGAGGGGGGGTAGAAGAAAGGAAATTGTTGGCCAGTAAGGCTGACTTCAGTGGTTGGGAAGACTTTGGAGTCTATTATTATGGATGAGGTTTCTGGGTACTTGGAGGCACATGATAAAATAGGCCAAAGTCAGCACAGTTTATTTAAGGGGAAAGCTTGCCTGACAAATCTGTTGGAATTCTTTGAGGAAATAACAGGCAGGATAGACAGGTAAGTCAGTGGATGTTGTTCACTTGTATTTTCACATGGTATTATGGAAAAGATACTAGCATGGATGGAAGATTGGCTAACTGGAAGGAGGCAAAGAGTGGGAATAAAGTGGGTCTTTTCTGATTGTCTGCTGATGACTAGTGGTGTGCAATGGGTTGGTGTTGGGACGCTTTTCACATTGTATGCCAGTGATTTGGATGAAAGAATTGATGACTCTGCTGCCAAGCTTGTGGATGATATGAAGATAGGTGGAAAGGTAGGTAGTGGGATGAAGCTAGGAGTCTGCAGAGGACTTAAACAGATTGAAGGAATGGGCAAAGAGGTGGAAGTTGGAATTTAATATAGGGAAGTGCATGGTCTTCTTGCACTTTGGCACAAGGAGTAAAGGCATGGACTATTTTTTAAATGGGAAGAAAATTCAACAGTCAGAGGTGCAGAGGGATGGAAATCCTTATGCAGGAAGGCAAATGCATTGTTAGCATTCATTTTGAGAGGACCAGAATATAAAGCAAGAATGTAATACTGAAGCTTTAAAAGACATTGGTCTAATTCCATTTAGAGTATGTGAGCAGTTTTGGGCCCCTTGCTTAAGAAAAAATGTATTCACGTTGGAGAGGGTCCAGAGGAGATTCATGAGGATGAAAGGGCTAACATATGAGGAGTATTTGATGGCTCGAGGCCTGTGCTCACTGGAGTTTAGATGAATGGGGGGGGGGGGGGGGGATGGGGAAGCTCATTGAAATCAATTGAATATTGAAAGTTTTAGTTAAAGTGGATGTGGAGAGGATATTTCCTACAGTGAAGAAGTCTAGGATGAGAGGACACAAGCTCAGAATTGAGGGGCATCCATTTAGAACAAAATGAAGAATTTATTTAACCAGAGGGTAGTGAATCTGTGAAATTCACTGCTACAGACATCTGTGCAGACCAGGTCATGTATATCTTTTAAGGTGGAGGTTGATAGCTTTGTGATTAATCAGTGTAACAGGTTATGGGAAGTAGGCAGGGGAATGGGGTTGAAAGTGATAATAAATCAGTCATGATGGAATTCCATGAGCATCACTTGAAGGTTGGACAAATTCTAATTTGGATATGCAATCCACTTTAGAATAAAAAAAAAGTTGTGCATTAATCATGGATTTCTGAAGAAGAAACCCTATGCCCCTCCACCTCACGTCATGCACAGAATTTTATCTTTAGACAAGTTATATTTAGAACATTCTTCAATTATAAGCTCAAAGGGATTGCCAGAGGCTTCATACAATGCCTATAAAAAGTATTCACCACCCCTCATCCCCAGAAGTTTTCATGTTTTATTGTTTTACCGCATTGAATCACAGAGGATTTAACTTGGCTTTTTTTTTGACAGTGATCAACAAAGAAAGATCTCTACAAAATGATCTAAATTAATTATAAATACAAAACACAAAATAATTGGTCATATTAGTATTCGCCCCCTTCTAGTCAGTATTTAGTAGATGCACCTTTGGCAGCAATTACAGTCTTGACTCTGTGTGGATAGGTCTCTATCAGCTTTGCACATCTGGACACAGCAACTTTTCTTTACAAAATGCTTCTTTACAAAACTGCTTAAGTTCTGTCAGATTGCATAGGGATCGTGGGTGAACAGCCAATTTCAAATTCTTTTCAATTGGATTGAGGTCTGGAGTCGCTCCAGGACATTAACTTTGTTGTTTTTAAGCCATTCCTATGTAGTTTTGGCTTTATGCTTGGGGTCATTGTCTTGCTGGAAAAGAAATCTTCTCCCAAGTCGTAGTTCTCTTACAGACTGCATCAGATTTTTCTCCAGGATTTCCCTGTATTTTGCTGCATTCATTTTGCCCTCTACCTTCACAAGCCTTCCAGAGCCTGCAGCAGTGAAACATCCACCACCATGCTGTGTGGTGTTTAGCTTACACCAAACATAGCGTTTAGTCTGTTGGCCAAGTGGCTCAATTTTGGTTTCATCAGATGATAGAACCTTCCAGCTGACTTCAGAGTATCCCAATTGCCTTCTGGCAAACTCTACCCAAGATTTCATGAGTTTCTTTTCCAACAGTGGCTTTCTCTTTGTCACTCTCCCATAAAGCTGCGACTAGTGAAGCACCTGGGCAACAGTTGTGGTATGCACAGTCTCTCCCATCTTAGCCACTGAAGCTTATAAGCCCACGAGAGTTGTCAAAAGCCTCTAGGTGGCTTCCCTCACTAGTCCCCTTCTTGCATAGTCACTCAGTTTTTGAGGACTGCCTGCTCCAGGCAGATTTACAGTAGTGCCATGTTCTTTCCATTTCTTGATAGACTTAACTGTACTCCAAGGGGTTTTCAGTGACTTGGAAATTGTCTTGTATCCATCTCCTGACTTGTACTTTTCAGTAACCTTTTCAGAGTTTCTTGGAGTGTTCTTTTGTCTTCATGGCGTAGTTTTTGCCAGGATACTGACTCACCCGCAGTTGGACGTTCTAGCTACAGGTGTATTTTTACTACAGTCATTTGAAACACCTTGACTGCACAGAGATCTTTTAACTAATTATGTGAGTTCTAAAGCCAATTGGCTGCACCAGTGGTGATTTAGTGTTAAATATTAAAGAATTATTAAAGAAAAGTGAATACTTATGCAATCAATTATTTATGTTTTGTAGATATGTTTGTAGAGATCACTTTGTAGATATCTGTTTTCACTTTGATACGAAAGAGTTTCTTTCCATTTATCAGTTTCAAAAAAGCCAAATTAAATCCACTGCAATTCAGTGTTATAAAGCATGTAAACTTCTGCCGGGGTGGGGGGGGGGGGGTGGTGAATACTTTTTATAGGCACTGTGTGTTGGTCATGTCTCTAAAGTTTGTCAAGAGTGGAGAATGAAACCCCTAAAGAAACTCCACGGGCATTAAAGTGGCTGAAATCACTTCCGAGAGCTTGCATTGCTTTAAAAAAACAAATGCAGCAACAGTTTTGAAGACTATATTGGCACTAATTCTGTAGTTCACTTAGGGGATAACACAATATAGAATATAAATTTTAAGAATAGACTGATTTTTCCAAAATTGGGTATATTTGAAATGTTGAAACCGAACAATGGGCTTCATTCCACCTCTCCTCTATTTGGAGACTTTGAGGGGCACAATACGTATACAGACGCAGACAGACACATGCACACACTTGTCTGTAAGTGTTCTTAAGGAAGAACACTTGGGGGGCGGGGGACATTTTTTCCCAAGATTCAATTTTAACCAGGAATCAACATTTAGTTAACTTCCTTTTCAAGTATCGGACACACCACATTCTAGCATTAGATCCACCCCAGTGGAGCTGCTGATGGAGTGCAGAGTTCAAAAGGGTACAGGAGATGGCAGTTAAAATAAAAACATTTTGCTCTCCATCTTAGCAAATTATTAGGAAAAGGCAAAGAGAATAATTTCTAGAAGTATGAGTAAATGGTTAAGGCACAAAGAGGTCATATGGTGTTACGAATAAATGGTACTAAAGAACATGCAATGCATCAAGAAGGAAAGGTCAGAAATATCCATGTTGACTAGTTTCAGCAAGAGGCATAGAAGAGCATTGAGAAAATGTGATAATGGTGTTAGACTAGTTGGACATAAAACTAACTATTGAGGATACACAAGTCAAAAATGATCTGAGTCAAGATGGCCCATCATCTGAGACCTCAGCATTGTAAAGAATGTGCCAGAGTCGAAAACACCTAGCTAACTGAACCTGTTGTTGCTTTTATGTGTATGACATGAGGGAAAGTTAAGTAGTGTCTTGTGTGTGCAAGAAATGTGTTTACAGATAAATGATATCATTACATGTCTTAGATAGGACATGCAGAAGTTTACGCTTAGCAGATCAATCAGCTCTTAGCTACAAATATGTTTTGCCAAATTATTTTGTTAGGGTCTGGAGTATCAAATGAAGGGACCATAATTCAAACTCATCCTTGGATTTTGTGGAGAGAAATGAAATTATTCTTAATGTTTGTGAACAGGTGGACAAGACCTATAGAAGGCTGGAGATTAGAGGCAAGGAGTGATCATAAAAACAGAATATGATTACTCTATAAGTTTTACAACAAACTATGTGAACATCAGTTGCTTGAACTTGGCTTCACTTAAGATTTGTCACCGCACTTTGCTAAGTCTACGTTGCATCAGTGCCACAGTGCAGTGGGAGAAGTTTAAGTATGTTCTACTCTTCCATATCTGCCAGAAGATTCATAGATGTGAGCTCTTGAGTTTTAATCAATTAATATCCATGGTATGATTAGAATATCCTGTTATCAAAATGTCATGTGATCTGATTTCCACAATCCACTCCCAGTTTTGTCACTCCTGGTTAATGAAGTCACCTTCCTAGTTAAATATCGCTTTGTAGAAATTCACTTTATTTCTAATTTTGTGCATCTGCAGTTATGAAGTGCGTTCAAAGCTGTGGTAGTGGACGACAGTGTGATTTTAGTAAATTACTGGAATTAGTGTGCTCCTCACAAGCCATGTTATCAGCAGGCTCAGTGGCAATTAGTTTGCCCCACATGCAGCTTGGGGAGTTTTAATCCGGTGGATGAGTCCTGTGCAAGTGTGAAATAGCCAACATCAGATGATGAATTGCTTCTGGGAAGGGTGAGAATATGGAACTTATGGTAATATGCTGTGGTTGAAATATTTTGCTTTGAGCAGTGAGTGTATCAAAGTCAGGCTGAAGATGATTTCAGAGAGATCTGGAAGATGGAGTGGGAGAAAGTATGTAGTTAGACTAAGAAGTACTGTAGAATTATAAATGATGCTTGGCCTGTTTCTGTTGCCATATTTCAAAGAGTTCAGCCAGAATTCATGGCCCGCTCACTATGTTCAGATATCAGTGGCACGAAGTGCAAATTCATTATCAGTGAATTAACAATAACAGAGGTAGTAGTACGAGAGCTAATCAAAAACAGTTAATCTACTATCTTAGTTCAACATTTAGTGGAGGAACTTTTTAATATCTGCTTTAGCTGAGGTATGCATCTTTTTTAGATTTATAATTTCTGGACCAGTCAATGGGAGCAGTGACAGTGCTACAAAGTTTTTTGCACCTTTTGCTAGTATTAAGGACTCCCAGTGTAGTCAAGTCCAGAGGAGAATGTTTGACTCTGAAGGCCACTCATAATGCTAAATGCTTTTGCACCCTTTGTAAAGTAACTTCCAGTTTAGTGTCTGTAACAGGGCTTGAACGCTGTGCTGCTTTGTACATACGGTTTATTCCCATCAGGCTTTACTACTAGCTGTGTGAAATCTTGGGAAACAAGCATCATGTCTGTGGCATCTTAATCTTTGCATAAGAAGCTCTAGACATAGAAACCTTTGTATCGATCTATTAGGCTTGGCGTATCACTCTGCTCAGTAGCTCCAGCCCTGCTGCCTATCTATAAGGCCTGCTCATTCGGGCTGACCTGTTTTGGTTTCTTCTCTCTGGTGTTTTAGTATTATGGAGTGAAATCCTGGAAGGTTGGCCACATTTACTGTGGTCTGAACCACAATCTGGCAGCTTCTGGATTGAATTTCTTGAATGCATAATTCAAGAAATGAAGTATCTTACTTCACAATCAGAATCAGGTTTAATATCACTGGCGTATGTCGTGAAATTTGTTGTCTTTGCACCCAGCAGTACATTGAAGTACATAGGGAAAAAAGCCCATGAATTACAGCGTGTGTGTATGAATATATATTTTCATTCTAGAGATACGTAGGTAATATATTAAGTAGTGCAACAATAGCAATATAATGAATTATTGTTCATGGGTTCAATGTCCATTTGGAAATCAGATGGCAGAGGGAAAGAAGCTGTTCCTGAATCGTTGAGTGTGTGCCTTCAGGCTTCTGTACCTCCTTCCTTTATGATAGCAATGAGAACAGGGCATGAGCTGGGTGATGGGGGTCCTTAATTATGAATGCAGCCTTTTTGAGGCATTGCTCCTCAAAGAAGTCCTGGATAGTGTGGAGTCTGGTGCCCATGCTGGAGCTGACTAATTTTACAACTCTCTGCAGCTTACTTTGACTCTGTAACGTAGTGTCCCCATACCAGACAGTGATGCAGCCAGTTAGAATGTTTTCCACAGCATATCTGTAGAAATTTGAGTGTCTCTGGTGACCTAACAAATCTCCTCAAACTCCCAATGAAATATAGTTGCTGTTGTGCCGCCTTTGTAGCTGCATCAAAAGTTTGACTCCAGGTTAGGTCCTCAGAGATATTGACACCCAGGAACTTGAAATTGCTCTCTCCTTCCATTTCTGATCCCTCTTTGAGGACTGAAGTCCACAATTAGTTCTTTGGTCTTACTGACATTCACGTTCAGAATCACTTTTTTTTTTAAAAAAAAAAGGGAAAAAACTTTCAGGAGGTGGATATTACGGCAAAGACCTGGGAACTGGTGGTAAGGTTTTGCTGCCTTAATTCTGAAAGGAGATCAACTCCCTTTTCAGCAGCAGGGCTTCACCAGATTTGCTTTTAGTTCTACTTGGTTTATATAACCAGGCAAAAACCGAGGCCTGTAATGTTATCTGGCATGGCCAAGCGCTATTGTGCACATGGTTTACTGGAAGCACTTTTGATTTGAGATGCACCAGTAGTGCTCATCCCCTGGGCATAGTTCTCAGGGTGCCAGGTGCATGGTGACGCTGCCAAGAATTGCTGCAGTAAAGGCTGGTGACTCATCGTTGGTGACTGCTGTGCTAAATCTAAAAAGAGCTGCAGCTTAGGAGCATTTGCAGGGAAATTCCCAGTTTTAAAATGAATGCTGCACGGAAGTAAAACTTCAAAACAGGAGTAGGGCACTAATGCCCTCGTCCCTGCTCCGACACTAAGATTGCACTGATCTTATTTTAAACTTTTACTCTGCATTAGTTTCGTTCACACAGAGGTACGTGCGTGCACAAGTAGAGTGAAAAATTACTTTCACCAGTATCATAGGCACACGACATCAAGAAAAACAGATATTAACAGCATAAATTTTACAAAATTAGAAGAAAAGACACCATTAGAACAAGAGAAATCCCATTTTAGACCAAAGTGGTTAGTGGTCCTTCTGTTGCTATATTGGATAGTGATTAGGCTTCTGCAAGTTGGTTCAAGGAATTAAATGGTTGAAGGGAAGGAGCTGTTCCTGAACTGGATGGTGTGGGACTTCATGTTTTTGCGCCTCTTCTGCCAGATGGTAGCTGTGAGAAGATGGCATGGCCCAGATGGTGGAGATCTTTGATAGATATCAGTGCTTGAGGCAGTGCATCATGCAGATACTGGCAAAGGTAGGAAGGGATGCATTGGGCCGAGTCCACTACTCTTGTCAACTTCTTACGAGTTGACTCCCATTTGAATTGAATTGCCATACCAGGTTATGATTCAACCAGGCAGGTCATATTTAGCAGTATATCTGAATAAGAAAACAAATTTGCACACATTCATATCCTGCTCAAACGCCTGGCTTCTTTCTCATAATATATATTTTTTAAACTCTTGTTTTCACCATTGTTTGAGGAAGAGAAGAATGACTGATTTGAAAGTGCAACCTAATATCTTTAAATATATATTTGTCCTTGCAGGGCAAATAGGAAAATACTAGCTTGTTTCTTCCATGGCTTGGCTAGACAGGATGGTCACGAATGAGGACTCCCAGTCTGTGCCAGGGTAGTTGATTAAACCCTAGAGAGTTCAAAGGTCTCTTGCACTGGGTTTTGCCTCAGTCACTGAGAAGATGATTCTGCTGGTTATCATTCTTCACAATTAATATTGTACTATTAACAGATATGCTGGAATAGGTCAAGAGAAATTATTTCCTTGCTGGTGAGGTAGGGAATAGGGCAAGCCCAGAATAAGAGAGCAGAGTCTTAAAATTAGAGCTGTGTGTTACACAATTGACATCAGGAAGAACTTATTGAAAAAGTGGTGATTATCTGGAATTCCCTATCATATATGTCTGGATATTGGGCAGATAGAACTTATAAGAAAGTAATCCATTGTTTTTGGTAGTTTTAGGGAAGACAGGTGCAAAAGTAGTAGTAGGCATAAGTTAGAGGTTAGCCATAACCTAATTGAATGAATGGCTTCTTCCTGTCTCTGCCCCTAAGAAGACTGTTGTCTCTCTGCCTGTGTTTTCAATGTACCTTGAACATTTCTTCAACAATAAGTATGCGCTCCAAAGTGAATTTAAAAATAATATAAATTCAGTGTGTGTGTATGTATTTTTTTAAAAAAGAAAATTTCCCTATTATATGCTTTGAAAACAGTCTTCTATGTAACTGCTTGCCAACAACAAGGAGTAAAATTCTGGTCTTTCTGTGTAAGTTTTAGCAAGTGTTAGCTGTCTGCTTTGCTTTACCAGTTGTGCTGACATTAACATCAATGGAAGGTGTTCGTCAAAGTCAGGCAGTGAGCCAAACTTGTTCCATGTATTTATGTTTACAGCATTTACTTTCAGAATTCCCAAGAGCTTTTACTTGAGGAAGGGCGAATTTCAACTCTCTGAAGCTATTAGAACAAACAGAATTCAATATCTTGGCATTTTAGCTGAACTGTGCTTTTTGGTGTCCTAATGTTTAACATGTCACAGTATTAGAACCTGCTTTAATTTCCCTCATTACTTTGATGTGATAGGGTCCGGGAAGAATCAGGCTATTAAACTGGAATGTATGTAATGATACACTTGTTCTAGATGGTAAAGTTATCATAGTGGAGATAAGAAAATAAGAAAATGTTGTGTCTCATCGGTTGGGTCACTTTTTTCTTGACTCTATTTATGGACATGGCCTTTATATTCCCATCTCCATGAATATTCTCTTCAAAGTAAAGATAAAATATTTTCTGATTGGGATTCTTGAGTGCCTTTGAGTAGGTATCTGTGGAGAAAGAATGAGGGTTAAGTTAGGACTGAGCAGCTAATCAAGAAGAACAGGGAAATTCTTTTCCATCAACTAATATTAGTAGAAGGAATTAGTTTTGTTTCCCAAGCTGGAGGAGGGATGTAGTAGTGTACAGAAATGACCATCACATTGACTTCAGACAATACTGAGTAGTCAAAGTACACCATTCTTTTCTGGAATTGCCTGAGATATTTATAGGTATCGTTCTTGTGTGCTATACACATTTAACATTATTTTCTTTGCACTGTTATGTCTAGTGATATTCAATTTCCTCATTGAAAATTAGCATCAATGGGCAAAGAGATCAATATATACATGGCATGCTGAAGGATCAGTTTTTGTGCTGTATAACTTAATGACTCTAGGGCTCGTAATTCTTCCAGCAGCAATATATTTGAGCACGTAAATTGTCGAGGCATTGAAGGCTAAAGAATCAGTACTGGAATATGGATGAGTGCTCATTGGTGGGCATAGATGTGGGCTGAATAGTCTGTTTACATGCTAACAATTTACAGTTATACAGCTCTCGATACTGAATGGAAGAAGGACGTGCTTTTTTCTTTTTATTCATGATAAACATTTCTACTTGCTCAGCTATTGTGGAATTCATTGTTAGTTTAGTCATTTTTCTCTCACTTGCTCTCTCTCCCCTTGTTTTGAAACCCAACTTTGGTATAGACTGTGTAAGGCCTGTGCAAATACTGGTGATGCCTACATTGAAGGTCTTGACCTTCATTCTTGCTCTCTCATTTTTAGAATTGAAATTGTTATTTTAATCTAATGGGATTATTTCTTGAGATGGTTTTTACAAGACTAGGTTGGCTTGTTAAAGTTTATAATTTACAGGACTCCCATAAGCTAATAGCCATAGTGATCAAGTGCAATGGGGAACTAAGCTTTCACGTTGATGTCCTCAAAATGGCAGGAGATCTGCTTTAACCTGACATGAATACAAGTTGAAAAAACATTTATTCTGATCAAAGTGTCAATACAACAAGTGGAATAGGTTCATTACTTTGTGGCTGTGAATGTGTTTTCTTTTCAAAGGACTAATAACACAAGAGGGCACAGGTAAAGCAAAAACCTTTTTTAAAAAAAATCTCCTCATGAAGTTTTTAACTGTCAGTGATTTAAACCATGCTCAGACAGAGAGGACCTTTCATAAAGAGAACTGTTGTCAAGAGGAAGCCTATTGGGCTGAAAGAAAATGTTATTCTGATGGGGAAAATATTGGAAGATAATTTCTATCCACGTAATGATAACCAAACTGATAAAGTGAGGTCAACATCTTTCCTTTCGGTTAGCCCTGACGAAGGGTCTCGGCCCGAAACGTCGACAGCGCTTCTCCCTATAGATGCTGTCTGGCCTGCTGTGTTCCACCAGCATTTTGTGGATGTCATGTCAACATTTAAATTTAGTTTGGAATATTTGAAGCTATACCCTACTTTCAATAAGTTAGTAATGTTATACTTGCAATATCTTTAAGATACATTCACTTAACAGAAAATTTCATGTTAAAACACAATTCAACCTAGCACGACATACACAAGATGCTGGAGGAACTCAGCAGATCAGGCAGCATCAATGGAAGTGAATAAGCAGTTGACGTTTTGGGTCGAGATCCTTCTTCAGCACCTAACAAAGATGAATTTCCTAGTGAACCAGAACCACACAGATTTTTGAAATGGTACATTATTTATTCTGCTAGCACGCTCACTGCTTGTTCTCTTCCCTCCCTGTAGAATCATTTCAGTAGTTACAATGGGAAGGGGCAGGATTTCATTCTCCTTCTAGTATCATCCTCCATGTGTGTGGAGATATTCTCCTTTACCTTGGGTAACCAGATTGGGAGTTGCAAAATTTGCTGCAAGCTCTCTACCAGTTGCAACATGTCTGGTTATGAATCAGTGATGCTCGAAAAATCAGTTTGAAATTGTGCCAAAAATATCAAGCAGAACAAAATGAAGACATTTTGCAGAATACAGTGGATTCCGGTTAAATGGGGCAGCCACTTATTTGGGCAGCTCTTAAAATGACAAAAACAAATCAAGAAAATAGCCAGGGTTCACTTCATTTATTTGGGACACCATGCTACATAATTGGGACAAGGACTGTTGCCAAACAGATTCTAACTAGCAAACAGGAGGAAATCTGCAGATGCTGGAAATTCAAACAACACACACAAAATGCTGGTGGAACACAGCAGGCCAGGCAGCATCTATAAGGAGAAGCACTGTCGACATTTCGGGCCGAGACCCTTCATCAGGACTAACTGAAAGGAAAGATAGTAAGAGATTTGAGAGTAAGGGAACTAACTAGTGTCAGTTTCGTGTACATCATGTGTCCGTTAGACGATACTCTGTGCTTAGTGTGAACAGTTTTTAAATAGCGTCTCTTACTTCTGTTTTTATTCAAAAGGCAGTGATATTTGTTATGTTTTTGTAACTCCAAAACATTGTACTAAGTCAGTCAAACTTAGTGTTTACTGTAAGCGAGGCGCAGACATATCACATGGTAGCGTGATGATGTGTACAATTTATTTAGACATATAACTCATAATAAATTATTTAAACAGTTTCAAGCATTCAGGTTGGAGTTGCCAGAAACAGCCGGGACTAAAAATGACAATCATCTGGAAAGTTACAATGAAAATGAAGATTTGGAAGATGCAGTCATTGAAAGCATTGTTTGAACGCAGCCCATTATCTGCACTGTTTTTGTTCATTTACAGTCAATAACATGGCAGTGTACACTGGATGAATTACTCTGATAATTATAAGGAGCTAATACACAGTTATGGTACTATATAGTCTTGGTGGTGGTCTAATTTATCTTGTATTTCATTTAAATATATAATTTGTTACTCAGTTAAATGGTCGTTTGTTTTTATATCTTTTTAACTTTGGCTAGTTGGATCAAAATGTACTGGTCCCAGTGTATCCCAATCAACCAGAATCCATTGTATCTACTTAACTAGGTTTACTTGAGGAGTACAATGCTGATAGGTAATTGATCCTGATAACAGTGGTGCAGTTTTATAGCTAAGAAGGTGCTTGTTGAGAAATAAAGCTTCATTTTTGAACTTTAATTATTAGCAGCCCAGCGCTAATGGAGAAGTTCAAAGTTGTTACCTTCTAGTCCCATTGCAGCTTTGATTTCCTTGTCACTAATTCTATTTCTCTAACTGACTATGTACTCAAGCTTGGCACACTATTCCACCTGAGTGGAGGATATACTTTTCCTGAAAGGTTGGTAACAAAGATCCACAGGAGAGATTGTTAGGAGGATTGGTCATTCTAGCCAAGAATGACCGATATTTAAATGAATTGGAGACTTGCACTGAGACTGAAAATCAACTTTGATTTCATTGAAGGGAAGTGAATCCTAGAGTGCTGACCCTACTCTTCCTGATACATTTTCAAATAGTCTGTCATGCTTTCTACATTACAATAGTGAACATAGTTTGAGAATTTTTCAAAACTAAAGTACTTTGGAATGACTTGAGAAGAAATGTAATTCCAAGCATGTTTTCCCATTTCATTTACTGCATCCAGTATTTCAGCTATGGTCTCAAAGAGGTCCCTTTACAGTTAGAGAAGTCCCAGCTATGGTCCCTTTACAGTTAGGGAAGTATTTTCCTAACTATTGTTTGTAGTCTCTTTTGATGATGTTTTGAAGTTAATGGACATATCTTCATAAACAAAAGAAAAATCTGCAGGTGCTGGAAATCCAAGCAATACACACAACAAGCTGGAGGAACTCAGCAGGTCAGGTAGCATCTATGGAAAAGAGTACAGTCAACATTTCAGGTCAAGACCTTTCATCAGGACTCTTTTCCTCCTGAATTTCTCCAGCACTTGCAGATGTACCTTCAAGTTAGTTTTTTTATGTTTCATGACATTGCCAATCATCAGCAAAGTTATGGAAGGAGTCATTGACAGTGTTACATGCATCTGCTTACCAAATAAGCATTGTACCAGTACACAGTTTGGATTTTGTCAGGACCAGCTTGCTCCAGACCTTATGAAGATCTAGGTCCAAATGTGGACTAGAGAACTGGGTTCCAGATGTGAAGCTGGGCCCAACATAGATCAGTCATAATAATATTGAATAGCATGGCAGGCTTGGTGGGCTAGGTGGCCTGCTTCTGCCCCTGTTTTCTTGTAGCACCTCACAAACCCACAACAATACAAGAGGGATGAAAAAAGCAAATGATGGGAACACCACCTTCTGCAGACTCTCTCAAGTTGCCCATTAATCTGATTTGGGAATATATTGTGAGTCCTTCGTTCTCTAGATCTAGATCCCCACATTACTGCATATTCAGAGTACCTTCAGTAGAGGACTGTAGCAACTCTGTACCAACTTTTGAATAGCAATTAGAAATGTGTAATAAGTGCTGGAGTTGCGAGCAATCCCCTGTTCCTGTAAGTAAGTTTTTAAAAAAAGAACTGAAGCACTGACATTTGATAGGCTCTTCCATTTATAACAGATTATTTTTCAATCTCTACTGCTAAAATGTAGAACTTCTCATTCCAAAAGCTATCTTCTAGCCCAGTTCCTTAAACTGACTACATTTCATTGCACCATTGTTGCAACTTCTCACAGCTTTTTTTTAATGCCTGTTTTTTTTCCCTCATCAGTAAACTTAGTCTCTTTTTCTATATCATAATGTTGATTATTAGCAAATCTCAGCAGTGATCTGTTTGGCACCTCTTTAATGCAGTTTGATATTTATAACCCCATAGGAACCAGATATTCAGTAGTTAATGTGGGAATTTACCTTCTATTGTGCCATGAAAGCAAGTATCACTCCTCTCCCTTTCAAAGGAGGACCATGATTTTTTTTTGCCATCTACCTGAGGGATCTGTATTGATCTAAAAGATCAGTACTGATCTAGCAATGTGACTTTCTTCAGCACTGCATCAAAACATTAGCCTAGAAATTTGTGTTCAAGTCACTGGAAATGGCTTAAACTCACAGTTTCTGATTGTTGAGCATGTTATCACTGAGCTATTGCTGATTGTTTGAGATTTGTGGAATTCCAATTGTGAATCATGATTATGTTTGGTATCCAATAAACAAGGGATTTGTTTTTGAAACTAAATAGAAAAAACAGCTATTATTGATCTTGTTAAATTGGTTTTCATTTGGAGTATTTAATTCTGTTCCCCTATAGACTTGAGTTGAGCAGTATTTATTCACAGTGACAAAATGTGTTTTCCTTCTACTTGTACTTTGAACTGTACCCACTTTCCATTAGAAAGATTTTTAGTTTCTCATCTTTTCTGCTGTTATTTGCAATGTGTGAGGCACAATTTTCATCTCTCTGTGCTCAGTTTCCATGTGGTTTTCCATGGCATGGAGATAGTGGTAGATCTGTGTCGAGCAGGGGTGTCCAACTCATTTTAGGTCACGGGCCGGATTGAACAAAATGCAGCTTCATGCGGGCCGGATCAGTCGGACGCGTGCGAACGCAGCTTTCGTTGCCTCCGTTTTTTCAGCCTGCTCTCATGTGTCTCAGTCTCTGCTATAACTACAAAGTGTTTCACTTTACAAATTCCGTTTCTTATGAAGAAGACTGCCGAGCAAGACTGCTGAATAAACACTAAAAACCCTGAAAACCTGGTACCTGAATAAACTCAGCATTAGCCATATCATACGCCATAGGCGCTTCAATTACTGGGGCCAGCTTTAATAGTAATTAGATATTATCTCGCGGGCCAAAGATAATTCCACCGCGGGCCTTGAGTTTGACATATATGGTTTAGAGAGTTCCTGAAGAATCATTAAGTACATGAATTTGGATTACTAAATCCATTAAAGGCCAGGAAGTTTGCATATAGAGACCAGAAACACTTACTTTTAACTCTGGTCAATGCCCTGATTCTAGTTTCTAGTACTTGGTTAGTTGGCAGAAATGTGATTGCAATGTGGATGATTGTTGAGAGAAACGATCAGATTATGTGGTGAAGAGCAAATGTGTAAGGAGATAGCAGATATTTGTAGTAAACACAAGGTGGTGATTGTGGGAGATTTTAATTTTCCACACATAGATTGGGAAGCTCATTCTGTAAAAGGGCTGGATGGTTTAGAGTTTGTGAAATGTGTGCAGGATAGTTTTTTGCAACAATACATAGAAGTACCGACTAGAGATGGGGCAGTGTTGGATCTCCTGTTAGGGAATGCGATAGGTCAGCTGACAGATGTATGTGTTGGGGAGCACTTCGGGTCCAGTGATCACAATAGCATTAGCTTCAATATAATTATGGAGAAGGACAGGACTGGACCTAGAGTTGAGATTTTTGATTGGAGAAAGGCTAACTTTGAGGAGATGCGCAGGGATTTAGAGAGAGTGGATTGGGTCAAGTTGTTTTATGGGAAGGATGTAATAGAGAAATGGAGGTCATTTAAGGGTGAAATTATGAGGGTACAGAATCTTTATGTTCCTGTTCGGTTGAAAGGAAAGGTTAAAGGTTTGAAAGCGCCATGGTTTTCAAGGGATATTAGAAACTTGGTTCAAAAAAAGAGGGATGTCAACAATAGATATAGGCAGCATGGAGTAAAGGAATTGCTCGAGGAATATAAAGAATGTAAAAGGAAACTTAAGAAAGAGATTAGAAAAGCTAAAAGAAGTTACGAGTTTGGTTTGGCAAATAAGGTGGAAGTAAATCCAAAAGGCTTCTATAGTTATATTAAAAGCAAGAGGATAGTGAGGGATAAAATTGGTCCCTTAGAGAATCAGGGTGGTCAGCTATGTGTGGAGCCGAGGGAGATGGGAGAGATTTTGAACGATTTCTTCTCTTCGGTATTCACTAAGGAGAAGGATATTGAATGGTGTAAGGTGCGGGAAACAAGTAAGGAAGTTATGGAACCTATGACAATTAAAGAGGTGGAAGTACTGGCGCTTTTAAGAAATTTAAAAGTGGATAAATCTCCGGGTCCTGACAGGATATTCCCCAGGACCTTGAGGGAAGTTTGTGTAGAGATAGCAGGAGCTCTGACGGAGATCTTTCAGATGACATTAGAAACGGGGATTGTGCCGGAGGATTGGCGTATTGCTCATGTGGTTCCATTGTTTAAAAAGGGTTCTAGAAGTAAGCCTGGCAATTATAGACCTGTCAGTTTGACATCAGTGGTGGGTAAATTAATGGAAAGTATTCTTAGAGATAGTATTTATAATTATCTGGATAGACAGGATCTGATTAGGAGTAGCCAGCATGGATTTGTGCGTGGAAGGTCATGTTTGACAAACCTTATTGAATTTTTTGAAGTAGTTACGAGGAATGTTGACGAGGGTAAGGCAGTGGATGTAGTCTATATGGACTTCAGCAAGGCCTTTGACAAAGTTCCACATGGAAGGTTAGTTAAGAAGGTTCAGTCGTTAGGTATTAATGCTGGAGTAATAAAATGGATTCAACAGTGGCTAGATGGGAGATGCCAGAGAGTAGTGGTGGATAATTGTTTATCGGGATGGAGGCCGGTGACTAGCGGGGTGCCTCAGGGATCTGTTTTGGGCCCAATGTTGTTTGTAATATACATAAATGATCTGGATGATGGGGTGGTAAATTGGATTAGTAAGTATGCTGATGATACTAAGGTAGGAGGTGTTGTGGATAATGAGGTGGGTTTTCAAAGCTTGCAGGAAGATTTATGCCGGTTAGAAGAATGGGCTGAACGTTGGCAGATGGAGTTTAATGCTGAGAAGTGTGAGGTTCTACATTTTGGCAGGAATAATCCAAATAGAACATACAGGGTAAATGGTAGGGCATTGAGGAATGCAGTGGAACAGAGAGATCTAGGAATAACAGTGCATAGTTCCCTGAAGGTGGAGTCTCATGTAGATAGGGTGGTAAAGAAGGCTTTTGGAACGCTGGCCTTTATAAATCAGAGCATTGAGTACAGAAGTTGGGATGTAATGTTAAAATTGTACAAGGCATTGGTAAGGCCAAATTTGGAATATTGTGTACAGTTCTGGTCACCGAATTATAGGAAAGATATCAATAAATTAGAGAGAGTGCAGAGACGATTTACTAGGATGTTACCTGGGTTTCAGCACTTAAGTTACAGAGAAAGGTTGAACAAGTTAGGTCTCTATTCATTGGAGCGTAGAAGGTTGAGGGGGGATTTGATCGAGGTATTTAAAATGTTGAGAGGGATAGATAGAGTTGACGTGAATAGGCTGTTTCCATTGAGAGTAGGGGAGATTCAAACGAGAGGACATGATTTGAGAGTTAGGGGGCAAAAGTTTAAGGGAAACACGAGGGGGTATTTCTTTACTCAGAGAGTGATAGCTGTGTGGAATGAGCTTCCTGTAGAAGTAGTAGAGGCCAGTTCAGTTGTGTCATTTAAGGTAAAATTGGATAGGTATATGGACAGGAAAGGAGTGGAGGGTTATGGGCTGAGTGCGGGTAGGTGGGACTAGGTGAGATTAAGAGTTCGGCACGGACTAGGAGGGCCGGAATGGCCTGTTTCCGTGCTGTGATTGTTATATGGTTATATTATCATACACTTGTTTTTGGAAGCCTGCTATCTCCTTACAGGTTGCCACACTTTATACATTTCAACAGTCAAATTGATTTGATTAGCTGCAAAGTTCTTTAGTTCATCTTGAGAAGGATGTGAATATAGTGTGTTATTTTTGGTAGTGTACCTGAGATTTGAGATGAGACATGTTTACAGTATTGCAATAACGACATACCTAGAATCTTTTTCATCATTATTTGTATTTAAAATTTCAAAGATTTCAATGATTTCAAAGGATTTATTATCAACGGATCTTTAAATGATACAGCCTTGAGAATTGTTTGCTTACAGACAGTTAAAAAACAAGAAATCCAAAAAAATCCATTTAAAAAATAAAGACCAGCAGCTGATGTAGAGAGAAAGGGAGAGAAACACAAATCATGCAAACAACAGAAGTGAATAACAGCACTCTGAACCAAAACTAACCCTTGGATCCAAAGGTTCAGGGGATACTTGTGTAGAGTTCTGTATAGGTATGTTCCAATGAGACAGAGAAGTTATGGTGGTGTACAAAGGCTGCAGTAAATCTAGTCAAGAAGAAAAGAAACGCTTATGAAAGATTCAGAGAGCTAGGTAATGTTTCAGATTGAGAAGATTATAAAGCTAACAGGAAGGAGCTCAAGAAGGAAATTAGGAGAGTCAGAAAGGGCCATGAGAAGACCTTGGCAGGCAGGATTAAGGAAAACCCCAAAGCATTCTACAACTATGTGAAGGGCAAGAGGATAAGATGTGAAAGAATAGGACCTATCAAGTGTGACAGTGGGAAAGTGTGTTTGGAACCGGAGGAAATAGCAGAGGTACTTAATACTTCAGTATTCACTATGGAAAAGGATCTTAGTGATTGTAGCGATGACTTGCAGTGGACTGAAAAGCTTGAGCATGTAGATATTAAGAAAGAAGATGTGCTGGAGCTTTTGGAAAGCATCAAGTTGGATAAGTCACCGGGAACAGATGAGATGTATCTCAGGCTACTGTGGGAGGTGAGGGAGGAGATAGCTGAGCCTCTGCCGATGATCTTTGCAACATTAATGGGGGCGGGAGAGGTTTCGAAGGGTTGGAGGGTTGCGAATGTTGTTTCCTTATTCAAGAAAGGGAGTAGAGATAGCCCAGGAAATTATAGACCAGTGAGTCTTACTTCAGTGGTTGGCAAATTGATGGAGAAGATCCTGAGAGGCAGGATTTATGAACATTTGGAGAGGCATAATATGATTAGGAATAGTCAGCATGGCTTTGTCAAGGGCAGGTCACACCTTATGAGCCTGATTGAATTTTTTGAGGATGTGACTAAACACATTGATGAAGGAAGAGCAGTAGATGTAGTGTATATGGATTTCAACAAGGCATTTGATAAGGTACCCCATGCAAGGCTTGTTGAGAAGGTAAGGAGGCATGGGATTGCTTTGTGGATCCAGAACTGACTTGCCCATAGAAGGCAATGCATGGTTGTAGATGGGTCATATTCCTGTATGGAGGTCAGCGACCAGTGGTGTGCCTCAGGGATCGGTTCTGAGACCCTTACTCTTCATGATTTTTATAAATGACCTGGATGAGGAAGTGGAGGGATGGGTTAGTAAGTTTGCTGATGACACAAAGGTTGGAGGTGTTGTGGATAGTGTAGGGGGCTGTCAGAGGTTGAAGCGGGACATTGATAGGATGCAAAACTGGGCTGAGAAGTGGCAGATGGAGTTCAACCCAGATAAGTGTGAAGTGGTTCGTTTTGGAAGGTCAAATATGATGGTGGAATATAGCATTAATGGTAAGACTCTTGGCAGCTTGGAGGATCAGAGGGATCTTGGGGTCCGAGTCCATACGGCGCTCAAAGCAGCTGTGCAGGTTGACTCTGTGGTTAAGAAGGTGTACGGTGTATTGGCCTTCATCAATTGTGGAATTGAATTTAGGAGCCAAGAGGTAATGTTGCAGCTATATAGGACCCTGGTCAGACCCTACTTGGAGTACTGTGCTCAGTTCTGGTCACCTCACTACAGGAAGGATGTGGAAGCCATAGAAAGGGTGCAGAGGAGATTTACAAGGATGTTGCCTGGATTGGGGAGCATGCCTTCTGAGAATAGATTGAGTGAACTCGGCCTTTTGTCCTTGGAACGATGGAGGATGAGAGGTGACCTGATAGAGGTTTATAAGATGATGAGAGGCATTGATAGTGTGGATAGTCAGAGGCTATTTCCCAGGGCTGAAATAGCTGCCACAAGAAGACACAGGTTTAAGGTGCTGGGGAGTAGGTACAGAGGAGGTGTCAGGGGTAAGTTTTTTACAAGAGTGGTGAGTGCGTGGAATAGGCTGCCATCAACAGTGGGAGGTGAATATGATAGGGTCTTTAAAGAGACTCCTGGATAGGTACTTGGAGCTTAGAAAAATAGAGGGCTATGGGTAACCCTAGTAATTTCTAAGGTAGGGACATGTTCAGCACAACTTTGTGGGCCAAAGGGCCTGTATTGTGCTGTAGGTTTTCTATGTTTCTAGATTCGAACCCTGGAGCAGCCCAGAGTGGGCCCAAGCCTCGGTACCAGTCCATTATATTAGCAGAGCACAGCTGCCAGGTCAATCTTTATAGCCTCAATGCCATAGAGAGAGAGAGAGGGAGGAGTGAACATTGAGGAAGAGTGAGTGAAATCGGCTCTTGCCTCTGATCTGAATGCCCTGTCTTTCCAGTATGTTTTTAAATCGTCCAAACTGCATATGGCACCTCTCATTAGGACCTGGGCTTGTGACTTGTCCGGCCCCAGATTTTGCTGCCCAGCCCGAAGCCACTTTCAATTTCTACAAGTCGGCTTGGCACCCAGAGCAATTCGACTTCGCACCTGGACCAGTTGTACAGGCATTGGAACTTCTTTGCCTTGACTTCTCCTCTCCGAATGGCTCACTCCATCTGTGTCAGTTCGGCAACATACCAGCAGGTTCAGTACACAAATTTGTTTCGCCTTTGCTTGCCTCTTCATTACTTGTGATAATTTATTACAATTTACTAATAATACCTTTTCTGAAGTAATGTTTTTAGATGAATTTCTTGCCTTTCGGACTACCAGTGAGCTGTTGTATGTGATTGGTAGAGCCATCTTAATGGTTTAATGTTTGTACTGTGATATTCATTCTTTCAATTATATTAATTAGTTCTGAATTGAGAGAGAGCTTGGGAAGATTAAAGTTAAAGCATTTGCAAGCTTCTCACCAGTCTCCTGTAAGATACTTGCATTGCAGTCACCTGCTTCAATAGTTTCTTTAATTACATTAATAAGGGAAATATATAAAAGATATAATTTTGTT
This sequence comes from Hemitrygon akajei, assembly GCF_048418815.1. Classification (NCBI taxonomy): domain Eukaryota; kingdom Metazoa; phylum Chordata; class Chondrichthyes; order Myliobatiformes; family Dasyatidae; genus Hemitrygon; species Hemitrygon akajei. The sequence continues at coordinate 69,290,306 of NC_133125.1, forward strand.
GAAAAGCTGCTCCTGATGTGGAGAACTATCTTGGGATGCCTGCTACACTCTCTTCTTCCACTACAATAAACAGTTTTTATTTAAAATGTTCATAATTTCCGTATCTTCATTTACAATTTACTGGTATCCCTTTTAAGATGCATGTGCTGTTCCTGATCACCATCTTTTACCAAATATAAAATGTCCTTTGTTTTCAACTCAGAAGCTTAATGTTGTCTTGCAGGATTTAAAAGGAGACGCTGGGATAGGCATCAGCTGAAATTGGGGAATAACTCGTTCTGCAATACTGGAGTTATGATGGGATGGGGAAATGCTGTGAAAAGCAATGGTAAGGTGATGATGGTTGGAAGAAGTGGAAGAAATAACAGGAAGGTCAACAGTCGATGTGCAGTAGGCTGATGCAGTAAGGAGTAGTTAGAATGGGGTGGATGATTGTGAATGGTGAGTAAAATCACGAGTAGAAATTATGGCTGAAAAATAGACTATGGAAAATTCCGAGTGAAGACATGGTCTTTAGAGCATAAAGATGAAGACGTTGTTAAATAAAGATTCACAGTAAAATATAGACAAGATAATAGAGATTGTCAGTAGGTGATGCAGAATGGACAGTGGAAATACAGTAGATGATGGGCATTAACTGACACCAGATGACAATTGTGGAGGACAGAGAAAAGTGCATGGACCGCGGATGATGGATGGTAATAGATGGAATGTCAGAGATGGAAAGTCAGGGATAGATAGTTGGAGAGTAGAAGAGGAGTGAAGAGGATGAAAAATAGAAAAGCAAGAAGTGGATAGATAGTTGATGGTCATTAATGGATTAACAGTTGAAACTAGAAGTTGTTAATGATCAGTGGAGAGTAAGCAGCAGGAGCTACACATGAAGGAAAGCACAGTGGAGAATGGGGACGAATAATAGCAGATGGAGAAGTGGTTCTGGGCATTAGATGATGGATATTAGTGAATGAATAACATGAGACTGCATTGATCATTTATTGATAGATGGACATTAAGAGGAACACAGTATAGAATGGGCAGTAGGGGATGCATCTTAAGGGATGAATGGTGTGTTGTGGTTACTTATGGATAATAAGGGATGGACAATGGCAGTAAGCTTTACATGTGGATGATAGGAAACTGAGGGTATGGAAGAGATGCAGAATTGAGGATGGACCTTGATGGACTGTACGGTTGGGCAAGGATAGTAAATGGTCAGTGTAAGGTAGAGAGAGTTTGTAATGAGGAAGAACAATGGAGAATAGACCTTAAAGGATGGAAACTTGGGTGTGGACATGGGGATGGGTAGTACTCTCTGCACTTCGGAGACATTGGAATGTGCGTAGTTGGAGAGAAATTTCAAAAGAAGCGAGCGGGGCAGGCAGGCAGGACATACTGTACACCACCATTGCCTTGGAAAAGTTGTGTTGTCTGAAGTGGAAGAAAGATCTCAAAAGAAGCTAGTGAGGGCAGTCAGGGCATTCTGTGCACCACAGTTCCCTTGCAGAAGTTAGATTGTGTGTAATTGGACTCTGCAAGGGCCAATTGAAAGGATGTTAGGTTTAAGCAAAGCGGCCGGTGTTAATGCGGGGTGGGGGAGGGCAGGTAAGATATTTTTGCTCATAAGTGTTTTCGGCAAGGAGAACGGAGGCTGGAAGTAGATTTTTAAAAAAATTTTCTTTGTTATTGCACGGAGTAGTGAGGATGCTAGACAGGATAGTGGAATGCACCTCTTGGGAGATGTGGGAAGGCAGAGAGACCTCCAGTGCATTCAGTTACAGCTTCTTACAGACCTGGGTAAGGATATGGAGCTGGAACTGAGGGAATTGATTGACAGGCAGTACAAGGAGGTAGTTACCCCCAGGGGGTAGGACACGGGTAACTGGGGGATCATCAGGATGGGCAAAGGGAATGGGCATGCAGTGCAGAGTACTCCTTTGGCTGTTCCCCTCTATTAACAGGTATACTGCTTTGGATACTTTTGTGGGGAGGTGATGGAACAACCATGCAGAAGGAAGCCACACTGGTCAGGCCTTTGGCACTGGTTCTGGCTCTGTGGCTCAAAGCAAAAGGTGAGCTGTAGTGATAGTGGATTCAATAGTTAGGGGAACAGACAGGAGGTTCTGTTGTTGAGAACAAGATTCCTGGATAGTATATTGCCTTCCGGGTGCCACAGTCAGACATATCTTGGATTGAATCCACAGCATTTTTAAGTGGAAGGTGATCAGCCAGAGGTCATGGTCCACATCAGTACCAATGACATGAGTAGGATTGGTGACGAGGTCCTGCAAAGTGAGTTCAGGGAGTTTGGTGCTAAGTTAAAGGACAGGCCCTCCAAGGTTGTGCTCTCAGGATTGCTTCTCGTGCCACATGCTAGTGAGCCAGAAATAGGAAAATCATGCAGTTTAACATATAGCTAAGGAGTTAGTGCAGGAGGGAGGGTTTCATATTTTTGGATCATTGGGTTCTCTTCCAGGGATGGTGAAAACTGTATGGACAGGACAGAGTACTTGCCTGAAGTGGGGGACTAATTTGACTAATTTCCTTTGCGGGAAGGTGTACTACAGTTTATGGGGGGGCCTGGGTGATGGTATTTAAATTAGAGTTGCAGGGGATGGGATCCCAAGCACCTGAACAAATAGTGGAGTGGCAGTGGGAAAAGTTGTTGCTAAGCCTACGTACAAGGCCAGGTTGAGCATGGTGGGACTAATATTCTGAGTTCTGTATATTTCAATGCAAGGAGCTTTGTAGAAAAGGTGAATGAGCTTGGTTCATGGATCAGCACGTGGAATTATGGCATTGTAGCCATTAGTGAGACTTGGTTGCATATTAGGTTAATTGGCAGCTCGGTGTTCCAGGGCTCTGTTGTTTTTGACATGATAGACTGGGAGGAGTGAAAGGGAGATGGAAAGTATTACTCTTCAGGGAACATGCCACAGCAGTGCTTAGTCAGGACAGGCTGGCGAGCTTGTCTACTGAGGCTATATAGGTGGAATTGAGGAATAAGAAAGAGATGACCAAGTTAGTGGACTAAATTATAGACCACCCAACAGTCAGCAGGATTTAGAGATGCAAATTTGTAGAGAGATGACAGACTGTTGGGAGAAACATAAAGTTGTGACACTAGGTGATTTTAATTTTCCACATATTGACTGGGATTTCCGTACTGTAAAAGGACTAGATGGGATAGAGTTTGTCAAATGTGTTCAGGAAAGTTTCCTTAGTAGGCCAAGTGTAAACCCAGATGTCCTATCAAGGCAGTTGACTGAAGTTTGTGTAGGGGAGCACTTGCCATTAGTGCCAAGAAAATTATGGAGGAGGATAGGTCTGGTGTTTGGGTTCAGATTCTAAATAGTAGAAATGCCAATTTTGATGGTATCAGAAAGGATCTGGCAAGTGTGGATTTGGGTCAGGTTGAGACAGAAGGTGTTTGCTGTCTTGAGGCAAATTAGAGTGGATGAATCCCCAAGCCCTGACAAGGTGCTCCCTCAGACCTTGTGGAAGGTTAGTGCAGGGCCCCAGCAGAGATATTCAGAATGTTCTTAGTTTCCGGTGAAGTGCTGAAGGATCGAAGGATAGTATTTAAGGATAGCTAACATTGTTCCATTGTTTAAGAAAGGTTCTGTGGGGTTTCGATGCTGTAGCATTCTGTAACTCTTCTATAACAGTAGAGAATGGCAGTAGAGGTGTTGGTAGGTTATCGATTGTGTGGGAAGGATGGTGTAGCATGAGTACTTCAGCATTTATAGGTGTGGAGGACACTGGTGGATGGGTAATAGGTGATGAACACTAGCACAGGGCAAGCAGCAGAAGGTCATTGGGACTGGGAGGTGGAGGATGAGAAATGTGGTAGAAGGTGGACAATAGGAAGAATAATTAATGATTAACAGTAGGCAATGATTGAGATTGTGTGTGATGGAAAGTTGAACGGACAGTAGGACGGAATTGCACGTCAAAAGGATGGATGGGGAGCAGAGTGCTGAATTGGCACTATAGAATGAGCAATAGAAAATCGGCAGTAAAGATGGACAATGGACAGCAGGGGATGGGTATTATGTACTACACGGGCGGGGATGGGTAATAGGTAGTGGGCAGTGTTCCCTGTACAGTAAGGGATGAATTGTAAAGTTTGGACAGAGGAGGTGTGCTCTGTAAGGCTTGGGTTTGTATGTAACTACAAGGTTTCAACAAAATGATATTTACAAACTACCCTTTGCAAACTACGCTATTACATCAAATGTACTTCTGACTGTGGACTATGAGCATTAAAATAGTCCAGTGCAGAGTTGACAAATTGCCGTGCTGAGGTTGCCACAGATGATTTACTCTCTGGGATAGTTGAAAGATGCTGTGGATCTTTCTTTGTTGTCCTTGCCACTGGCTCTCTCAGCCATTTGGCTGAAAGTGTGAATTTGCTCTGTTCCTGTTTGGCTGCATTTATGATGTCACAGCAGTAACTTCACTTCAGAAGCACTTCACTGCCGTGTGTTTTGTAAAACACACTGCACAAGTTCATGTTATGACTTTTAAAAACTCAATGACTGCTTCAATATAATGTTGGAATTTTGACATGCAGCCAGCACTCGCCCAAGCCTGAGGGTTATGAGTAGCAGAAAATAATATGCAGGCAGGTTGAATGAGGACATTCAGACCTTCAAACTGAAATTATGTACTGGAATAATTTTATCTAAAATGTATCCAAAAACACAATAGGGGAAAAATGCATTTTTTGCTTACTAAGCAAATTATGAAATCAAAGGAATTAATACTTTTTGAAACAGATACAACATTTTGACCTGAGCAAGGGGAGGCACTCCCCAACAGCATAAGTTATCTGATAGTGTGGTATGAGGAACAACAGGATATTACTGTTGCTACATTGTGCATTGTACTTGACCTACAGTCTTGGCATTTATGTGGGACAAACATTTATTTAACAATTAAAACAAAAATGTGTTGATATAATGTGAGCGATTGGAGTCTTGTGGGATCCTTGAAAATGCACAGAAGCATAATGCAAGCACATTAAACTTTCAATGAGAATTTATTTTTTTAAAATCCATTTCAAACAAGGCAGATTTCATGTTTCAGTACAAATGGTAAGCTTGACATATTGTAGGCTACAATTTGAAGTTTACTAAATCTTTGAACTGTGTAATCCCATTCTCAGTGAGTTCGGTAGATTGCATATTTGAGGGAGATTAAAATATCTCCATAATTGGCTTCAACAAAACCAGTTTCAAAAGGCAAAACTTTTATTTCTAACGAATAAAAGCGTTTATTTTCCAATATTTTATAAGTGATAATGGTATTAGGACAGTTGTGGAAAAAGAGTGGCAGAACAAACTTAAGGACTTCTGACTTCTTACTTCTTCACCACTACTTACGCAGACGTTATCTGCTTTTGTATCTTCAGCTGATACCAGGTTGACATTTTGTACATGACTTGAACCATGAGCCTCTGCACCAGCACTGAAGGAAATGCTTGAATGCACTGAATTTACACAGTGATGTGTTTGAGCTATTTAGTTCATCTAGTGATGTGATGTTTACCATTTAGATTTATGCAACTATCTGGTTGATATCTCCAGTGATGAAGTTTTCCAAGTTTTAAGTTTGATGCCATTTTGTTTTCCTATTGAATTGATGATGCAGTAAGACAGAAAATGATGGAAACATTCAGCAGGTCAGGCAACATGTATGGAAAGGGTAACAAAGACAGATTTAGGGTCAAAGACTCTTTGTCAGACTGATTAAAATGTGGCTGTAAGCTATGGAGAAATTTGTAGGATGCATGGATTGGACAGAAGGTTTACTGTAAATGAAATAGGGTGAGGCTGGACTTGCCATTGGGATGAGTTGTCCTATCAAATGGGTTAATGGTGAAAGAAAGTAATTATGATCCTTTTTCTATGTGATGTGTTCCAAATAGCAAATAGCTGTGGCAAATGCCCAGCAGGTCAGGCTCTACAAGTGGTGAAAGAAAATCTGAGCCGGTGTCACAGGTGGAGGATTTGGAGCACAAATAGTCAGTTTTGAAATTGATAGAGAAGGCATGTTATCTCAAGTTAGGGAATCTAGAATGTTGAATCTAGAAGGCTGCATTATGCCAATTCAAAAGATGATGCCTTATTTTGTCTCATTATATCTTTGCCAAAGGCCATAAATGGATAGGTCAGAGTGAGATGGAGAAGCGTGGTTTCATTACTGTGGACTGAATACGTGCGCTCTGCATACTGATTATCCATCCGCATTTAGTTTCTCTAGTGTAGAGGTGAACACTGAATGCAGTACACCAGACTGGAAGAAGCACTTGATTTGCTGGGATGAGGGAAGTGCGGCATCTCCTGCGCTTGCTTATGAAAGTGTTGTAAGATGAGAACTAGTTGGTGGGGTTAGAAGATTTGACAAAGAAGTTGTCAAGGGAATAATCCCTTTTAAATGCTGAATGGAGAAAGGAAGAAAATGTGTTGAATTTTGGAGCTTGAGATTATAAAGGATGACTGGTTGAATATGAAGGCTAGTGGGCTGGAGGGCGAGGATTTGTATTGCCGTGACTTTTTCCAATTCGGAATGAGCAAGGGGTGAGAGCAGAGATGCTGCCGAGACAGAAGTGATGATGGCATTTCATCTTCTCATTTAATTACTTGGTGTTGTTGACAGAATAAAACGTTTGTAGGTATCAGACTTGTTTTAATGGGTATCTAATGCTTGCATGCTTACATTGATTGGCCATTCCTATCTGACCTGCAAAGGAGGTCTATGCAGAAATGGCTGATTGGGTGCAGCAGTTATTCTTTGAGTGAAATGGCTGGCTGTGTGAGGAAAGGGATGATTGAATGGATGTTTTGAAGGAGATGTCCTCCTTTTTTGAAGAAAGGGGCTTCCCTTCCTCCACTATCAATGCTGCTCTCGACCACATCGCTTCAGTTTCACGCATGTCTGCTCTTACCCCATCCTCCCTCCACCTTACCCCATCCTCCCTCCACCTTACCCCATCCTCCCTCCACCTTACCCCATCCTCCCTCCACCTTACCCCATCCTCCCTCCACCTTACCCCATCCTCCCTCCACCTTACCCCATCCTCCCTCCACCTTACCCGCCTTGACGTGCAGCACATTGTTCTTCAAAACTTTTGCTACCTCCAATGAGATCCCATCACCAAGCACATCTCTCCCAGCCCCCACTTTCTGTTTTATGCGACTCCCTTGTCCATTCGTTCCTCCCCACTGATCTCCCTCCTGGCACTTATCCTTGCAAGCAGCACAAGTGGTACACCTGCCCCTACACCACCTCCATTCGGAGCCCTAAATGGCCCTTCCAGGTGAGGCAACACTTCACCCGTGAGTCTGTTGGGGTCACTTGCTGTGTTTGGTGCTCCTGTACATCAGTGAGATCCAACATAGATTGGGAGATTGCTTTGCCGAGCATCTACGCTCTGTCCACCAGAACAAGTGGATCTCCCAGTGGCCACCTATTTTAATTCCACTTCCCATTCCTATTTGGATGTGTTCATTCATGGCTGCCTCTACTGTCATGTTGAGGCCTCACTTATGTTGGAGGAACAACACCTTGTATTCCGTTTGGGTAGCCTCTGACCTGATGGCATCAACATCGATTTCTCAAACTGTGGTAATGTCCCCCCATCCCCCCTCCTTCTCCATTTCCCATTCTCTCTCTCTCTCTCTCTCTCTCTCTCTCTCTCTCCTCTCTCTCTCTCTCTCTCTCTCTCTCTCCTCCCTCTCCCTCTCCCTCTCCCTCTCCCTCTCCCTCTCCCTCTCCCTCTCCCTCTCCCTCTCCCTCTCCCTCTCCCTCTCCCTCTCCCTCTCCCTCTCCCTCTCCCTCTCCCCCTCTCCCCCTCTCCCCCTCTCCCCCTCTCCCCCTCTCCCCCTCTCCCCCTCTCCCCCTCTCCCCCTCTCCCCCTCTCCCCCTCTCCCCCTCTCCCCCTCTCCCCCTCTCCCCCCCTCTCCCCCTCTCCCCCTCTCCCCCTCTCCCCCTCTCCCCCTCTCCCCCTCTCCCCCTCTCCCCCTCTCCCCCTCTCCCCCTCTCCCCCTCTCCCCCTCTCCCCCTCTCCCCCTCTCCCCCTCTCCCCCTCTCCCCCTCTCCCCCTCTCCCCCTCTCCCCCTCTCCCCCTCTCCCCCTCTCCCCCTCTCCCCCTCTCCCCCTCTCCCCCTCTCCCCCCTCTCCCCCTCTCCCCCTCTCCCCCTCTCCCCCTCTCCCCCTCTCCCCCTCTCCCCCTCTCCCCCTCTCCCCCTCTCCCCCTCTCCCCCTCTCCCCCTCTCCCCCTCTCCCCCTCTCCCCCTCTCCCCCTCTCCCCCTCTCCCCCTCTCCCCCTCTCCCCCTCTCCCCCTCTCTCCCTCTCTCCCTCTCTCCCTCCCTCCCTCTCGTCCCCCCACCCATCGCCTTCCTGTCGTACTCTTTCCCCCTTTTTCTTTCTTCCATGGCCTGCTCTCTCTTTCACCAATCAGCTGTTTACATTATATCTTCCCCCTGCAGCTTTCACCTATCACATGCTGGTTCTCTCTCCCCTCCCCAACCTTTTAAATCTGTTCCTCAGCTTTTTCTCCAGTCCTGCCAAAGGGTTTCACAAACGTCGACTGTACTTTTTTCCATAGATGTTACCTGGCCTGCTGAGTTCCTCCAGCATTTTGTGTGTTGATTGAATGAGAAACTGCCATTTGAGGTGTGGACATGGATGAAATGACTGCATTTGTTGTGAAGATGATTGTTGGATGAGGACAAAAGGTTGAAATGTAGTAATAACTGATAGTTGGGGCCAATCACGAATGAGAAAATCTGCAGATGCTGGAAATCCAAGCAACACACACAAAATGCTGGAGGAACTCAGCAGGCCAGACAGTGTCAATGGAAAAGAGTATAGAAACATAGAAAACGTACAGCACAATACAGGCCCTTCAGCTCACAAAACTGCTGAACATGTCTCTACCTTAAAACTACCTAGGCTTTACCCATAGCCCTCTGTTTTTCTAAGCTCCATGTACCTGTCCAGGAGTCTCTTAAAAGACCCTCGTTTCCTCCACCACCACCACCAGCAGCCCATTCCATGCACTCACCACTCTGCGTTTTTTTAAAAAAAAACTTACCCCTGACATATCCTCTGTGCCAAGCACCTTAAAACTATGCCCTCTTGTGCTAGCCAATTCAGCCCTGGGGAAAAGCCTCTGACTATCCACACAATCAATGCCTCTCATTGTCATGTACACCTTTATCAAATTATCTCTCATCCTCTGTCGCTCCAAGGAGAAAAGACTGAGCTCGCTCAACCTATTCTCATTAGGCATGCTCCCCAATCCAGGCAACATCATTGTAAATCAACTCTGCACCTTTTCTATGGTTTCCACATCCTTCCTGTAGTGAGGCGACCAGAACTGAGCACAGTACTCCAAGTGTGGTCTGACCAGGGGCCTATTTAGCTGCAACATTACCTCTCGGCTCTTAAACTCAGTCCCACGATTGAGGAAGGCCAATGCACCTTAACCACAGAATCAACTTGCCCAGCAGCTTTGAGTGTCCTATGGACTCAGACCCCAAGATCCCTCTGATCCTCCACACTGCCAAAGTCTTACCATTAATGCTATATTCTGCCATCATATTTGAACTACCAAAAAGAACCACCTCACACTTATCTGGGTTGAACTCCATCTGCCACTTCTCAGCCCAGTTTTGCATCCTATCAATGTCCCGCTGTCACCTCTGACAGCCCTCCACACTATCCACAACACACCCAACCTTTGTGTTATCAGCAAATTTACTAACCCAACCCTCCACATCCTCATCCAGGTCATTCATAAAAATCACAAGAGTAGGGGTCCCAGAACAGATCCCTGAGGCACACCACTGGTCACCGGCCTCCATGCAGAATATGACCCGTCTACAACCACTCTTTGCCTTCTGTGGGCAAGCCAGTTCTGTATCCACAAAGCAATGTCCCCTTGGATCTCATGCCTGCTTACTTTCTCAATAAGTCTCGCATGGGGCATCTTATCAAATGCCTTGCTGAAATCCATATACATTTACTGCTCTACCTTAATCAATGTGCTTAGTCACATCCTCAAAAAATTCAATCAGGCTTGTAAGGCACAACCTGCCTTTGACAAAGCCATGCTGACTATTCCTGATCATATTACACCTCTCCAAATGTTCATAAATCCTGCCTTTCAGGATCTGCTCCATCAATTTACCAACCACTGAAGTAAGACTCACTGGCCTGTAATTTCCTGGGATATCTCGACTTCCTTTCTTGAATAAAGGAAAACATCTGCAACCCTTCAATCTTCCAGAACCTCTCCCGTCCTCATTGATGATGCAAAGATCATTGCCAGAGGCTCAGCAATCTCCTCCCTCGCTTCCCACAGTGGCCTGGGGTACATCCCATCTGGTCCCAGTGATTTATCCAACTTGATGCTTTCCAAAAGCTCCAGCACACCCTCTTTATTATCATTCTCAAGCTTTTCAGTCCACTGCAAGTCATCTCTACAGTCGCCAAGATCCTTTTCCATAGTGAATACTTCTTTTTATTAAAATTGTTTTTATTGAGTTTTCAAATAATTACAGAAAGAAAAAGAAAATATGTAAAAAAAAAATATATATATATACCCTTAGCCCCTCCCCCTAACATCCCTATAGAAAAAAAAGAAAGAAAAAAAAGAGTGCCTGGATATTGGAAGATCCCCACATGCTCCATGGAGTTCGTAATAACTTTAGTATATATATTTATTTCTTTCCCCAAATAACCAATTATTTTATCTTCGGAGCACCTATATATTTAATCCTGTCTTTTGTAAATAAGGGCGCCAAATTTTCAAAAATGTTTCATATTTATCTCTTAAATTATAAGTAATTTTTTCAAGTGGAATACAGCTGGAAATTTCATTCTTCCAATGATCTATACTTAAGTATGCATCCGATTTCCAAGTAACTGCAATAGCCTTTTTGGCTACTGCCAGTGCAATTTTTATAAATTCTTTCTGATATTTATTCAATTTGGGTTTCGATTTTTATCCCTTCAATATCGCCTAATAAAAATAATATTGGATTATGTGGAAGTTGTGTTCCAATAATTTGTTCCAATAAAACTCTTTCCATAGTGAATACTGAAGCAAAGTATTCATTAGTACCTCTGCTATTTCAGTTGAAGTATAGTTGAAGTTTCAGGTCGAGACCCTTCATCAGGACACATTGGGCGTGGGGGTGGCTGATTGGATAGAGATATAGGTGATTAGATATCAAATGGTTTTTGGATGCTGAGATGAATGGGTGTGGTCATGAGCTGATTGGATGCAAAGATAAATGTTAGTACAGGCAGTCCCTGGGTTACGGACATCGACTTATGGACAACTTGTACTTATGAAAGGACTGCCATAAAGTTATTATATTAAAAATTTGGGTTAAATACAATGGCTTGTAATAACTAATGTATGCACTACTTTGTGACGCTCATGAAAACATTGTGTGGCTTCAGTAGTTCGTTGGCTTGAAGAAGGAGAACGCCGTCTGCCATTTTAAGTCAGGTCACATTGCCGTTAACACTGTGTTGAGTGTGTAACTTTGTACTTGGCTTAAATTTTTCTCCTATTTACCCTTGTAACCATGCTTCCAAAGCGTAAATCCGATGCAAGTGCTGGTGATGCATCAAAGGAAGACAATCACGATTGAAAATGAAGTGGAAATGATAAAGTGATTGGAAAGAGGTGAAATGCCATCGGTTATTGGAAAAGCGTTAGGATACAGTCAGTCAATGATCGGTACAATTTTATAAGGAAAAAATGATGATAGCATTTGAGGAAGAAGGCTGGGATCTATAAACTCCAGAACTGAAAAAGTGTTTGACAAAAGAGTTAGCTGAAGCCTCTCGTCTCATTGAAGCAGGGATGGCGAAGTTAGAGGAGCAAGATCCTGATGCAGAGAGGTTCACCAAAGTTTACCGTACAGTTACCAAGGGCCTCAGCTGCTACAAGGCCATTTATGATGAGAAAAAAAATGCTCTGCATAGAAAGATAAAATATATACTGTATACTAAGACAAACATTTGACTGACTGATGTTAAATAAGAACCGTATGTACATTTCCGACTTACCTACAAATTCGACTTAAAGACAGACTTAGGAACGGATCTCGTTCGTAACCCGGGGTCTGCCTGTAGTTGACAACATAGTTGGATACGAGAATGGATGATTGAATATAGAGAATACATACCACGAAAACCTTGCCCTTTTTTTACATGTCTTTTCTGTCTCCCATTGTAATTGCACCCTACATCCTGACTACTAATTGGAAGTCTGTTTATAACTCCTATCAGTCTTTGTATCCTCGCAGTTTCTTAACTCTACCCACAAAGGTTCTACATTTCCTGATCCTATGTCACCTGTTTAAGGATTTGATTTCACTTTTGGTTTACCAACAAAGCCACCCAGGTCCCTCTGCCCATCTACCCACGATGTTTATTCTTGGATGTTAAGCTCCCAGCTGTGATCACCTTTCAAAAGTTCAAAGTGAATTTATAATCATAGTACATATAGTATATGCCACCATATCCAACCCTTCTTGCAAGCATCAGGGTAAAGATTCAAAGAACATTTATTATCAAAGTATATATGGAGTATACAACCCTGAGATTTGTCTTCCCACAGCCAGCCACGAAACAAGGGCAGACTATGGAGCCTGTTCAAAGAAAATGGCAACCCGCCAAAAAAAGAACAAATTGCACAAATGGCAAAGCACAAGTGAATAACACACAGAATATTAAACATCAAACTGCAGAGTTCTTGAAACAGTCTAGAAGGTTTCAGTTTGGTTCATTGGTTGACTGCAGGCCGCAGAGCCAGCCCATGTTTAAGTGCCCTGATTAAAATTGCGCAAAATAGCAATGAAGAAAGGTGTAACCAGAAACCATAAAAACATAAAACATGAAATGCGGAGCCCTCTAACAATGAGTCCAATGCACAAACCTTGCTGACGACACAAGACAACTGCACCTTCCTCCAGTAGCGGAGAGGGAAACCAGTCAAGCGCAGGCAGATGGTCCTTCCTCGTTGATTTCAAGCTTGCTTGATGGTTGAATTGGTGAAGTTGCTGAGTAATAGGGCAGATCATGGGTTCGTACTCCACCATTAGGCCTTGTTCTCAACCATGCTGAATACGCCAGAGACAGTAAAAGCACCAGATCACTCAGTTGGCTCAAAAACACATTATCCAAAAGTAAATCCGATCTGATTAGGAGTATAGTTAAAAAGGAGAAGTAGTAGTTTTGTGAACTGTCTGCAGGACGTGGCCGTTGGTTGCTGGCATTGTCTTAATAAGCACAGTAAGTCCAAGAAACACAATAGAATCAATGAAAGACCACACCCAGCAGAATGGAAACCAAGCTATGTACCAAAGACAACAAATTGTGCAAATACAAAAGAAAATAATAATGATGATTAAATAATACTTCAATTGTTCAGTAGTTCCATTTAATATCAGCAAAAGTATACAACAAACAATCTGAAATTCTTGTTCTCCACAAAAACAGAAGAGTGCCTCAAAGAATGAGTGGCGGTAAAAACGCTAAAACCCTAAAGCCCCTCACTCCCCCTCCCACGCAAAGCAACAGCAAAGCAATGGCCCCCTCCCACTTACTTCAGCAAAAAAAAGCTCAGCATCCTCCACTCACCAAGCAAGCTCGCACAAAGCCCCCAAGAAAGACCATGATCTGCAGAACAAACAAAACTAATCGTTCGCCTGACAATTTGACATATCACTGGTTCTCTCTCTCTCTTCTAATAAAGGGACAGGGAGGTGTCACCCTTTCACAGTGAGAGGGGACACCAACAGAGACAAACAACTTACTGATTAAGGTGTAGAAGTCTGCTGCATCGATTTCCCCCCCCCCCCCCCACTGAGTTCTCCAACTTGAGAATTGGCAACAAACTCTCCCCACCAACAAGAGAAAGAGAGAGGGGGCATGTGAGAGTACAGAGCCCCTGACAGCTGATCCGCTGTTCCCAGTGTTCCGTTTGCTCCTGTGACGCTTCAGCTGTGGCACCAGCATAGAATCAGCTCATCCTCAGAGCTGCAAAGCTTCAGAACCTTGAAGATGTGCTTGTCCTCTAAGCCGTGTCCTTGGAGCATTGAGAAAAGGCTGGTCACGACCCACCAGGAGTGGGTCCCACTGCTGTAATGAACTGAAGTTTGAGTGTAGCTCCAGGTCAGGATCCTTTTGACAGAATTCCATCCACCTTGAAAAGGTAAAAGAGAGACATTAAAGGTAGAAATTAAGCTGTTCCACAGATAGGCTTGAAGGAGTAGCAGTTGAGTGCCTAAGCAATAAATGTCGAACATGAGATGAAGCGTCCTTGAAAATGAGTCCATAGGTTGTGGGAACAGTTCAGTGATGGGGTGAGTGAAGTTATCCCCTCTGGTGTAAGAGCCTGATGTTTGAGGAGAAATAACTGTTCCTGAACCTGGTGGTGTGGGTCCTGAGACTCATGATGGCAGCAGCGAGAAGAGAGCATGGCCTGGATGATGGGGGTCCTTGAAGATGGATACTGCTTTCCTGTGAAAGTGCTCTGTGTAGATATGCTCACTGATAGACTGGGCTGTATCCAGTAGTTTTAGTAGGCTTTTCCATTGTTGTTTTCATACCAGGCTCTGATGCAGCCAGTCAACATGCATCTATAGAAGCTTGTGAAAGCTTAATATGCCAAATCTTCACAAACTTCTAAGGAAGTAGAGGTGCTGTCGTGCTTTCTCCATGATGGTGTTTACACGCTGGACCCATCTGAAATGATGACACAGGAATTTAAAATTGCCGACCCTCTCCACCTCTGATCAAGACTGGCTCATGGATCTCTGGTTTTCTTCTCCTGAAGTCATTAAGCAGCTCCTTCATCTTGCTGACATTGAGTGCAATGTTGTTGTCGTGGCACTACTCAATCACATTTTCAATCCCCATCCTGTATGCTGATTCAGCACCATCTTGATTTGGCCAACGACAGTGAAGTTGTCAGCAAACTTAAATATAGTATTGGAACTGTGTTTAGCCTCACAGTCATAAGTATAAAGTGAGTAGAGCAGAGGGCTAAGCACACGGCCTTGTGGTACACTAGTGCTAATGGAGATTGTGGAGGAGATGTTGCCATACAAACTGACTGGGGTCTACAGGTGAGGAAATCAAGGATCCAATTGCACAAGGAGTTATTGAGGCCGAGGTCTTGAAGCTTATTGATTAGTTTTGAGGCTATGATAGTATTGAATTTCAAGCTGTAATTGACAAAGAGCTTCCTGATACATGCATCTTTGCTGTACGGATGTTCGGCATTGAGTGAAGAGCCAATGAAGTGGTGTCTGCCTATCGTCACTACAGTTCCACAGCAAATTGGAGTAGATCCAAGTTGCTTCTCAGCCAGGAGTTGATGTTTCATTACTAGCCTTTCAAAACACTTAATACAGTGGCTGTAAGTGCTATTGGACATTAGTCATTGAGGCAGGTTACCATGTTCTTCTTGAGCACCTGTATAATTGAAGCCTGCTTGAAGCAGGTGGATACCTCGAACTGATGAAGCAAGAGGTTAAAGATATTGATGAACATTCTAGCTAGTTGATCAGCGCAGGCCTTTAGTCCTCATCCCGGTACCCCTTCTAGACCAGTTGTTTTCTGTGAATTCACCCTCCTGAAGGATGCTTTCAGGTTGGTCTCAGAGATTGAAATCACAGGATCATTTGGGGCTATACGAATCCATGAAGGTTCCTCCATGTTTTGATGGTCAAAGCGGCCAATGAAGGCATTGAGCTTATCTAGGAACAAAACCTTGTTGTCCCTATGTCGCTTGATTTCAATTTGTAAGAGGTAATAGCAGTCAAGCCCTGACTTAGCTGTCGATCATCTTTCAGTGGCTCAATTTTGGTCCGGAATTGCCACTTCTCCCATGAGATGGTTTTTGGAGATCATACCTGGACCTCTTATTTGGTTGCCAGACCTGAGTGCGACTGATCTGCACCTCACCAGCTGCAGATCTCATGGTTCATCCAGGGTTTCTGTTTGGTGAAGATTCTGAATGATTTTGTGGGAACATGCTCATCTACCTATTTTTATGAAGTCTGGAATAACCATGGTGTATTGATTCAGATCCTTTGAGTCCTTGAACACAACCCAGTCCACCGACTCAAAGCAATTCCATAGCTGCTACTGTGCTTCATGCTGCTGCTACTTTGTTGGTCTTATCTCTGGAACCTTGCTGTTCTGTCTCTGCCTGTTTGCAAGTAAAAATACAGCCAAGTGATCAGATTTCTGGAAGTGAGGTCTGGGCATGGAACGGTAGGCATCCTAATGATAGTATAGCAGTGGTTGAATGCGTTGGGACCTCTGGTGTGACAGGTTATATGTTTATGATAATTGGGCAGACATTTCTTCAAACAAGCCTGAATGAAGTCCCCAACAATAATTTGAAAGGTATTGGCTCTTTCTTGTTTGCTGATGGCAACACTGAATATCTCAAGTGCATGCTGAATGTCGGCCTTTGATAGTAAGTAAACTGTGGTCAGGAACACGGAGGAGAACTCTCTTGGTAAGTGGAACATTCGTCACAATGACCAATCTCAAACCATGCTACAAGATCATCTACCTTATTTCACATACTGCATGCATTCAAGTATAACACCTTCAGTCCTGTATCCGCCACCCTTGTCAAATTTATCTCTCTGTTGCCTGAAGTTAACTTGGTCCTTCTTAAACTTCACACACAAAATGCTGGAGGAATTCAGCAGGCCAGGTAGCATCTATGGAAAAAAGTACAGTCGACGTTTCTAGCCAAGACCCTTCGGCAGGAGGAAAAAAATAGATGAGTAGATTTAAAAAGTGGGAGGAGGGGAGAGAGAAACACAAGATGATAGGTGAAACCGGGAGGGGAGGAATGAAGTAAAGAGCTGGGAAGTTAATTGCTGAGAGAGAGAGATACAGGGCTGGAGAAGGGGGAATCTAATAGGAGAGGACAGAAGGCCTTGGAAGAAAGAGAAGGGGGAGGAGCACCAGAGGGAGGCGATGGGCAGGTAAGGAGATGAGGTGAGGGGGGGAAAAGGGATAGCGATTGGTGAAGGGGGGAGGGGCATTACTGGATGTTCAAAAATCAATGTTCATGCCATCAGGTTGGAGGCTACCCAAAAGGAATACAAGATGTTGTTCGTCCAACTTAAGTGTGGCCTCATCACGACAATGGAGGAGACCATGGCCTGACATATTGGAATAGGAATGGGAAATGGAATTAAAATGGGTGGCCTCTGGGAGATTCCTCTTCTTTTTCCGCCAGAAGGAGTGTGAGCTCCCAGTAGCCACCCATTTCAATTCCACTTCCCATTCCGATACGTCTATCCATGACCTCCTCCACTGTCGTGATGTGGCCACACTCTGCTCAGAGGAGCAACACCTTGTATTCCGTCTGTGTAGCCTTCAACCTGATGGCATGAACATCAATTCCTCAAACTTCCGGTAATGTCTTTCCCCTCTCTCACCTTATCTCCTTGCTTGTTATCACCTCCCTCTGGTGCTTCTCCCCCTTTTCTTTCTTCCATGGCCTTCTGTCTTCTATTTCCTCTTCTCTAGCCCAGTATTTCTTCTGCCAATCAGCTTCCCAGCTCTTTACTTCATCCCTCCCCCTCCCGGTTTCACCTATCACATTGTGTTTATCTCTCCCTTCTCTCCACCCTTTAAATCTACTCCTCATCATCTTTTCTCCTGTCCTGCCGAAGGGTCTCAGCCTGAAACGTTGTCTGTACTTTTTTCTGTAGATGCTGCCTGGCCTGCTGAGTTCCTCCAGCATTTTTTGTGTGTTGCTTGGATTTCTTGTTCCCTTTTTAAACTACTTATCTTTGAGCCTTTGGCTGCTTCTCCAGTGTTCTTCCTTTTATCTATACTTTTCCAGGCATTTGAATGCAACCCTCCCCCTCCTCCCCAGCTATATAGTTTAAAGCCCTATTCACCGCCCTCTGTGATTTGCCAGGACCTTGGCTCCAGTATGGAGCCCAATCCTTCCTCAGTACTGATGCCAATGTCCTGTAAAGTCAAGCCCATTTCTCTCACTTATTTAGATCTCTGATCTTATTATGCATTTGGCTCCAGTCCAGAGATTATTATCTTTTTGGTTCTGCATTTTAATTTAGTCACTAGCTGTTCAAATTCCCTCAGCAGTGAATTATTTCCCTTTCCACTCCAAATTCCTCTGCAGGTCAGATGAACTGTCCTGAACTCAGGCAATATAGCTTTTTGGGATTCTTGATCCTTGTAACAGAGAATTGTGTTTATTGCTTGGACTGTGCTCTCCCCAATTGCAGCTGTGTTTCTCTTCATTCTCCCCTCTTAAAAGGCCATTTCTCTTCTCTTCCCCCTCCTGAATCATGGTGCCATGGTTCAGTTGTTTATCCTTCATACAACACCCACTCTCATTCTCTCGGAGCAACATACTCAGACCTGTTGGGCAAGTTCAAGGGCTGAAGCTCCTCTAGGGCTACCTCTTGGAATCCTCTGTCTGCCTCACTCACAGTCACACCTTGTTCCTGGCCTCAGATCAAATTTGAAGTTAATCTAATGGGGTTGACTGCCTTTTACAGATCTGAGTCCGAATCTGATGCATGTCTGTAGCCAAATTTCATCATGCATCTGACCATGTGCGACTGAATATTTCTGCACTCTGATTGTATATCTGTGGTATGCCTTGTTAGTTGTGATGTCTGTGAATGTATTAAATCTTTTTTTCCGCCTTTCTGTTTGCAAATATGTTTCTGCGTTTTGAGTGCTTGTCTGCCTTCGTATGTTGGTGATTCTGAGTGTATTTGCATGTGCTTATATGTGTATGCCTCTGTGTGGCTCTGTTACATAAGCCTCTTTTTGAGTGTGCACTTCTACACCATTAACCTCATTCATAGTATGATGATAAAATGTGCTTTATATCCATTATCCCAAAATGATCTGCAGAGTCGTGTTGCCTATAAAAGTGACAAAAGCTGTAGCCTGTTCTTCCACTGAGTCTTCACTGCAATTTATTTTGTTGTCACATTTTACATATCACCTGGTTAATTCAAATATGAAATCAATGTTACCTCTGGGTAGTAACTTAATTATTCTGGAATTCAAACAGACAAACGGCGAGTAAACTTGTATATATTTTTATAACCTTCCATTGCATTGAAGATATAAAATGAAAATGCCGTGGATTAATATGAAAGAACTGCCCTGATGCAAGACTGTTCTGAGAAGACAGCAGTAAATGAGGCAGCCTTTTCTTTATACAGTATAGCAAATGCCATTAATTCTGCTGTATTTAAGAAATTAATTCATTATTTATGTATACTTTGAATACAATATAGAACTGGGAGCTGGAAATTCAACCTCTCAAGCCAACTTCACCATTCATTTTCATTATTTGCTCTATATCACTTTATGGATTAGCTACACAAAAATCTATCAATCTTGAGTTTGAAGACTAGAATAGTTCAAAGTCTAAAGTACATTTATTATCAAAGTATGTGTACATTATACAACCTTGAGATTAATTTCCTTACAGGCAGCCACAACACAAAGAAACCTCAAAAGAAGCCATTTAAAAGAAAGGCTGTCAAACAGCCAATGCACAGAGAGGGGGAAAAAATCACACAAACTTAAAGTAAGCAAATAGCTTCAGAACAAAATACATGAAGTTGGGCATCACTGCAGGTGGAGCAGGCCAGAGCCTCAGTTTAGAGTAGAGTTGAGAAAATGTCACAGAGCGGCAAGTCCAGCTGGCCTTCGCCTTGCACCTGGTCCCGACACCCCGACCTTTTCAGTCAGGCCTGGTGCTTAAATCCACACTCTTAGTCTGCTCTGGTGCCTGAACCCCAACATGATGATTAGGCCTGTACTCAACCTTTCTCAGGTACGCCATGACTCTGCCGTTGCTTGCCTGAACGAGGCTTTCAGTGCACTGCTGCCGCGACCACCGCTCACTTCCACTTTTCTTGACCATTTCTTGCCTGTACCTGCACCACTGCCACTGCTTGCCTCTCCGTTGTTAGCATTGATCGTTACTAATAAAGTATTATTAATAATGTATTTAGTTTTCTTGTTTTTTTTGTCAATAAGTAATCACTGGGTACCACTAGTGCCATCATAAACCAGAATAGTCCCAGCACCAGTAATTTCTTGCAGGAGTGAATTCCAAATTCCTGATTCTGTTTGTGTGGAAAAATCATCTTGATTTAATCTTTAATAACACATCCATTTTCTCAGACACTTTCCCCCCCCCCCAACTGTCCATCATCCTTTTCTTGTCTGCTTTCATTATCACCTTATTTCCTTATCACCACCAGCCTCTACAACTTCTTGTTTCCACATCACCTTGTAGCCTCTTTATCCTTATCCCCACCCTCCCCTAGCCTCAGCTCACACCCTTTTTTCTTTTAACTTAGCTGCAACTACCTTATCACCCCCCAGCCACTGTCTCCCAACTCTGCCCCTCCCTCTCTTCCTCTTCCATCTGGCTCCATCTCTTCTTCACACACACACAAACACCCTCCCACACATATTTCCTAGTTCTACCTATCAGATGCTAGCCCCTGCCTCTCACTTCCTTACACAGGCTATCTCCCCTTCCTCTCTCAGTCATAATGCAGGATCTTGACCTAAAGTGCTGCATGTTCTTTTCCCTTTACACATGTTGCCTGACCGATACAGATTAACAGTAAACCACTCTTTGTCCTAATGATGACACCTTACTGGTTGCAGGATATTCGTTAGTCACACAACCTGGGGGAAGAAGCTGTTATCCATTCTGGCATTCCTAGTCCTGATGCTTCTGTACCTCCTTCCTAACAGAGTGGGTCAAATAAATAGTGGGGTGGGTGGTAGGGATCCTTAAAAATGCTCTGGGCCCTTCCTCAGCAACACTCCAGGTAAATGTCACAAATGGTTGGGGAGAACCCTGATCCTCTCAAAGGTTTGTAGTGTTTTGATTGTTGTGTTCTTTTGACTTTTGTTAGTGCTTTGAGTAATCAGAGTTGTGAACTTTCAATCAAAGCGGAGATTTATGAGTACTGTTTAATGTTGCACTAATGAAATGGCTGGTAATCATCTGTTCACTAAGATGAATGTTGGAGATATCATAACCCTCCTATTCCAGCAAGGGTAGCTCTTCCTCACCGATATTTTTCTTTCAGTGAATTCACAAATAATATATCATACCTTAATTTTGTTTGTGGGCATTTGCCAGGTATGATTTACTACATTGCAACGGTGCCTACATTTTAAAAGTACTTTATTACTTGGGAGATCCTGAGAGGGTGAAAGCCACTATATAAGCACAGCATCTTTATCATGAACAGATTTATGATTCAGATCATTTTATTGTAACAATTAATAATTTTAAGAAGTCTTTGAAATGATATTTCAGGTTAATTTAAAATTTTAAAGCAGGGATTGACATAGTTAAGAGAACCAAAGGTGTTGAAAATGGATTTGGGTCACAATTCAGCCCTGATCTGACCAATTGCAGGATGAGCTCAAGGGTTTAAGCTGCGGGTTGTACTGATTAGATGAGGGATGCACTCTTGGTTTTGTTTCAGTGAAAATGAATTGTTTCCCTGAAGGGAAAGCTCCAATAATCTGCTATGCTCCAGATGCCAGATTCCTGGTTGTGTTCCTTTTATTTATTCAACTTATCAAAGGTGTCAGCTGTGGAATTCCTGCTCAAAGGTTCTTGCTCAAGATTGTGACCAATATTTAGTCTCCTGTCTCCTTATCTGCCTGTGTGTTCCTACATGCATTTTGGGGCATTCAAACTATAATAGAAATCCTTCAAGAGTGAAGTTTGTAGCTATTCTTATTTAAATTGTCTATTTCTTTTGCTGTCTTAAATTTTTCTCCTCTCACTAGTTCCTTCATTGATCCAGGCAAAATATCTCTATCTCTTGAGTCTTCACAACCTGTACTTGAAATAGACTGTAGGATTAAAGATGAATATCAAGGATCAATCCATTGATCTTTCTTGTGCACTGTTGCCAAAGCGTGCGTGGCTGTAAACTGAATGTACTGAACGCTCTATTACTTGACTATGTAACCAGGCCAAAATTTTACTTTTGATCCCTCTTTCTAACATGCAGAAATGACCATTTATGGGTTTTATTGTATTTAATCTGTGCATTCCCGAAGATTAAAGAAGGGGAAATTCTGTTTCTGATCCCAATCCAAAGAGCTACTGTTGGAAGGCTACAAGCAGGTTTATGTTTATACTTGATGTTTGTTCTGTTTTTACAGTGAAACTGATGGCCAGAATTTACTTCCTGAGCTCATATATGGAATATATTTTGTAAACTCCATTCTCCACATTTGGCAACATCTCCTGGAATGTAGTTAGTAGGCACTGGCCCTTGTAGGATATTTTCCTTAAAATTCTACCAGCCTTCATGTTTGAACTCCTGCAATACAACTCTGCATCAGGATCACATGGTCACAAATCTTACCTAGCACAATTTAAAACAGTTGAGGCCAGGAGATCTTCAGGATATTCCATTTGGAATGCACAAAATTATAGAGAGTAATTCCTGGCAAATGTTGAGCAGCAATAGTGTGGAAAAACTGAGGTGGAATAAAATGCCAGCAAGACAAGAGAAAGAGCAAAGCTGAATGTGATGGAGCATAATGGGTTTCAGGTTTCTAACAGTGAATTCCATCAGCCTGTTTTTTTTAAAAAAGGTTTAAAAAAACATTAGTGAGACGTTTGTTTGGTTATCTGCTGCAAAATGCACATTCAGGAGGCATGGATTTTAATCGGGTCCTTGTCCTGAGTTCTGTCCATATTTCAGAGATGGTCAGCGATGGAAATATCCTGGTATGTCTATTCTGTTATCCAATTATTTTATTTTTCCTTGTCGGATACTTAGGTCGTCCTTGCCTCTTTCTCAATATTAGTGAAAAAAGGCAGATTGGAGACAAATTTCAATGTGACATTGCATTGCTTTGGATTAGCAGATCCAGGTCAACTCTGATGGTTTCTTTCATTGTTGTTCTGTTTTGGTTGAGCACCTTGAACATTGAGTCTGGGGTTTCTAATCTCTCATCTTTTTAAATTATTTTGATAGCATTCATAAGGTGATTCTCTGACCATTGCTTTCCTTTCCGTATGTATCTGCAATTGTCCATTTGGAGAAATCCTGGGGATTTTCAGTTCCTTCATGACATTCAACATAACAGGACTTTGTCTTCCCGTTTTACTTTGTAGTGGGCAAGAGTTCAAAGTACATTTTATTATCAAAGTAGGTTGTATAATTTATACATAGGCAGCCATAAAGCAAGAAACCTGCAAGAACCCAATTTGAAAAGAAGACCAACTCCCACGATGTGCAGAGGAAAAAAAAACACAAATCAAATTGTGTACAATAAAGCAATCATCAACATTCTGAATGAAATTGAGTCCATAAAGCTGAAGCCAGGAGCAGCTGGAGTAGGCCCATAATCTCAGTCTCAGTTCATCACACAGAGGCAAATTACTGTGAAGCTCGCAGACTAGGCCCAGAGCTGCCGGGGCACGATTCAGCCTTAGCGCCGAGGAGAACCGAGTAAGATGTCATGGAGCAGAACTGGCTTGACACTCGCCTTTGTCTCGATACCTTCCCTTTTCAGTCCATCTGACCTGTCATTTAAATTGTCCAAGCATAACTGGGGCCCAGACCCCGCTGCAGCGATATGCTCTGAGCTGCTTCCGGCCCACACTTGACCTTTCCAAATCGTCGTGGTGCTTAGATGGATCAAACCTTGCTCCCGTTTTAGGTGGACAGTCTCTGAAATGGTTCAGCTTCAGCTTTTCTCCACTTTTCTTCTTTAACTACCTCTCTGATTCCAGCTCCGACTCTACCTTCTCTTGGACCATACCTCGAACTCGCTCGGGCTGTGTCTCGCACCTGCACACCTCGACCCTCAGATCAGCCTCGCCTTCGTTCGCCTCTTCATTGTTTGCGGTGATTGTTTACCAAAATTTTCCGTATAAGAAGTGTTATTAATAGAGTATTTAGTGAACGCTTTACCTTGAGTACCACCAGTAAGCTGTTGCCCTTGTTTAGTAGTGCCATCATAAACCCGGAGTTCCTGATCAGGAATATTGAAGCTGTGCAACCCAGATACTTTCTGATAATTCATTCTAGCCTCTTTAGATCAATGCCAGTCTTTAAAACTAAAAGGTGTTTCCTCCATTTTTAGGTTGGCAAGTCTCCAATTCGTAGATTTCTGCATGTTTTTGAACATCAATATGACACTTAATGACCAACTCCAATCCCTGTATCAAGGAATTTTTTTTTTTTTAAAGCATTCAGCAGGAACACTCAAGCATCTTCATTTAGATCCCTGCCAATGATGTGATACAGCTAGCTAAGGATATTTAATAAAAATGTTGTAATGAGGTTGCCAACATAAAATAGGTTTGGATCTTGCATATTGAGGCAGTTGCAAGTGAATGAGATCATTTTCTTGTGACAATGTAATATTTTCATCAGTACCTTTTAAAGGGTCAATGTAATATTTAGCGGCATTTTTTTTGCTTCTGTCTTTTATAAGATGATAAGACACAGGATCAGAATTAGGCCGTTCAGTGTATCGAGTCTGCTTAGCCATTCCATCATGGCTGATTTATTATCCTCTGAATCCCATTCTCCTGCCTTCTTCCTGTAACCTTTTACCGCTTTAACAAATTAAGAACCTGTTAACCTCTTTAAATACAGTCAATGACTTGTCCTCCACAACTGTCTTGTGGTAATGAATTACAAAGATTCACTACCCTCTAGCTAAAGAAATTCATCCTCCTCTCTGTACTAAATGGACAAGCTCTATTCCGGTATTTTGAGGCTGTGCCTTCAGGTCCTAAACTCACCCACTACAGGAAGCAGCCTCCCTGCATCCACTCCATCTAGGCCGTTCAATGTTTGATAGGTTACAATGAGATCTCCACTCATTCTTCTTAGTTCCAGCGAGTCCAGCCTCAGAGCCATCGTACACTCCTCACGTGTTAACCCTTTCATTTCCAGAATCAGTTTTGAGAATCTCCTCTGGACACTCTCAAATGCCAGACTTCTTCTTCGATAAGGGGCCTAAAGCTGCTCACAATACTCTTAAGTGAGGCATTACCAGTGTCTTGTAAAGCCTCAGCATTACATCCTTGCATTTATATTCTAGTCCTCTTGAAATGAATGCTAGCATTGCATTTGCCTTCCTTACCACTAACTCAATCTGAAAGTTAACCTTAAGCAAATCCTGCATGAGGGCTCCAAGTCTGTCTGCACCTCAGATATTTGAATTTTCAAAATATTGTAAGCCTTTATTTCTTCTACCAAAGTGCATGACCACACACTTTCTACGCTATATTCCACTTGCCACTTTGTCCATTCTACCAATCTAAGTCCTTCTGCAGACTCCCTACTTCTTCAATGCTACCTATCCCTCCACCTATCTTTTTATAGTCTGCAAACTTAGCAACAAAGCTATCAACTCCATCATCCAAATCATTGCCATGTAATGTGAAAAGAAGCGGTCCCAACACCAGTTCCTGTGGAACATCACTAGTCATTGGCAGCTAATGAGAAAAGGTCACCTGCCAGTCAGCCAGTCTTCTATCCATGTTAATATCTTTCCTGTAATACCATGGGCTCTTATTTTGTTAAGTAGCCTCATGTGTGGCACCCTGTCAAAAGATGTTCTGAAAAACAACATTCATTGACTCTTTTGTCTATAATGCCTTAAAGAATTCCAACATATCTGTCAGGCAAGACTTCCCCTCAAGGAAATCATGGTGACTTTGGCCTATGTTATCATGTGCCTCCAAATACCTTGAAACCTCATCCTTAATAGTAGACTCCAACACTATCCCAACCACTGGAGTCAGGCTAATTGGTCTATACTTTCTTCTGCATCCCTCCCTTTTTAAAGAGTGGAGTGACATTTGCAATTTTCTAGTCCTGCAGTCTCTTTCTAGTGATTTTTGAAAGATCATTACTAATGTCTCTACAATCTCTTCCACTAGCTCTTTCAGAATCCTGAGGAGTTGTTCATCTGGTCCAGGTGACTTATCTATACCCCGAGCTTTCAGCTTCTCAAGCACCTTCCCAAGGCAAAGAGTGGTTGTGGACGGGTCATATTCTGCATAAAGGCCGGTGTCCAATGGTGTGCCTCAAAGATCTGTTCTAGGACCCCTACTCTTTGTAATTTTTATAAATGACTTGGATGAGGAAGTGGAGGGATGCTTAAGTAAATTTGCTGATGACGCAAAGGTTGCGGGTGTTGTGGATAGTGTGGAGGGCTGTCAGAGGTTACAACGGGACATTGATAGGATGCAAAACTGTGCTGAAAAGTGACAGATGGAGTTCAACCCAGATAAGTGTGAGGTGGTTCATTTTGGTAGGTCAAATATGATGGCAGAATATAGTATTAATGGTAAGACTCTTGGTAGTGTGGAGGATCAGAGGGATCTTAGGATCTGAGTCCATAGGATGTTCAAAGTTGCTGCGCAGGTTGACTGTGTGATTAAGAAGGCATACGGTGCATTGGCCTTCATCAATCGTGGGATTGAGTTTAAGAGCCAAGAGGTAATGTTGCAGTTATATAGGACCCTGGTCAGACCCCACTTGGAGTACTGTGCTCATTTATGGTCACTTCACTACAGGAAGGATGTGGAAGCCATAGAAAGGGTGCAGAGGAGATTTGCAAGGATGTTACCTGGATTGGGGAGCATGCCTTATGAAAATAGGTTGAATGAACTCGGTCTTTTCTCCTTGGAGTGATGGAGGATTAGAGCTGACCTGATTGAGATGTACAAGATGATGAGAGGCATTGATCGAGTGGATAGTCAGAAGCATTTCCCCAGGTCTGAAATGGCTAATGTGAAATGGCATAGTTTTAAAGTGCTTGGAAGTAGGTACAGAGATGTCAGGGGTAAGTATTTTACGCAGAGAGTGGTGAGTGCATGGAATGGGCTGCCAGCGGTGGTGGTGGAGGCGGAAGCGATAGGGTCTTTTAAGAGACTCCTGGATGGCTACATGGAGGTTAGAAAAATAGAGGGCTATTGGTAAAGCCTAGGTAGTTCTAAGGTAGGGACATGTTCGGCACAGCTTTGTGGGCAGAAGGGCCTTTATTGTGCTGTACGTTTTCTATGTTTCTATGAATTTTTGGCATACTGCTAGCGTCTCCCACAGTGAAGACTTAAAATACTTAAAAGTTCCTCTGCCATTTCTTGTCCCCCATTACTACCTCTCCAACATAATTTTCCAGCTGTTCGATATCCACTTTTGCCTCTTTTACTTTTTTTATATCTGAAAAAACTTTTGGTATGCTTTTTAATATTATTGACTGGCTAGCTTACGTTCATGTTTCATTTTTTTCCCCTTTTTTTCCTCTTATGGCTTCTTTAGTTGCTTTCTGTTGGTTTTTAAAAGCTTCCAAATTCTCTAACTGCAGTAATTTTATATGCCCTCTCTTTTCCTTTGATGCTGTCTTTCACTTCCTTTGTCAGCCACGGTTGCCTCATCCTCTCTTTAGAATATTACTAGTTTGGGATGATTCTGTCCTGCGCCTCCTGGAAACTCCAGCTATTGCTGTACCGCCATCATCCCTGCTAGTGTCTCCTTCCAGTCAAATTTGGCCAGCTGTTCTCTGATGCCTTTAATTCCCTTTTGCTCCACTGGAATACTGATATGTCTGATGTTAACTTCTCCCTCTTCATCTGCAGGTTGATTATCATATTATGATCACTGTTTCCTAAGGGTTACTTTTATCTTCATCTCCCTCATGAAATCTCATTTCTTAAACATCACTCAGTCCCGAATTGTCTTTCCCCTAGTGGGCTCAACCACTAGCTGCTCTAAAAAGCCATCTTGTAGGTGTTCTGCAAATTCCCTCTTGGGGTCCAGCAACAACCTGATTTTCCCAGTCTACCTGCATATTGAAATCCCCCATGGCAATCATACTTGCTCATATTACATGCGTTTTCAATCTCCTGTTGCAATTTGTATTCAACATCCTGGCAACTGTTTATAACTCTCTTCAGGGTCTTTTGCAGTTCCTTTGCAGTCCTTTAATTCTTCCCAGAAATATTCTACATCTTCTGATCCTATGTCACCTCTATATCATCTGCTTGTCCTTCTCATTACACACTGCATCTATTTGTACACCAACCCATTCTCAGCCCTATAACTCCAGTTCCCATCCCCCTGCCAAATAGTTTATATCTTCCCCAACAGCTGTAGTAAACTTGCTCCCCTGGGTTTTGGTGTAAGCCTGCCTTTTTGTACAGGTCACCTTCCCAAGAAGAGATAGATCCCAATGATCCAGAAATCTGAACTCCTGCCCCCTGCACCAATTCCTCAGCCATGCATTTATCTGCCAAATTATCCTGGCACGTGGCACAGGCTGCATTCTAAAGCTTACTATCCTGGAGATCCTGCTTTTCAGCTTTTTGCCTAGCTCCCTGACGAAGGGTCTTGGCCCGAAATGTCAACAGTGCTTCTCCCTATAGATGCTGCCTGGCCTGCTTCGTTCCACCAGCATTTTGTGTGTGTTCCCTATATTTTTACTCTCTTTTATTCACTAACGCAAATATTTCTGTTTATTTTTGGCTGTATTGATCTAATTTTTAGCTTTCGGAGCAAATCTACTTGTAGGTGATTCTTTATACCCGTGCTGGAGGTTAATTTATTTTGTATGCATAAATACTTCTTGTTCTGGCGTCTGGGCACATGTTAAGTGTTGCAAGTATTAAAACATACAATGCAATTTTCTGAAGAGTCAAACTTCCAGATTCTATTGGTTAATAATCTGGTGAACTGGTTAATAAACTTGGTGAATTGCTAAATACTAAAAGTGGTGTTGCAGCTGAGTTTGTGTTGGTCAATTATTACCTTCGAAATTTGTTTTGGCCATTCACTTTATTAACTTTTGTGTGAGTCCTGGTTTCTGATTCACTACTATTGTATTCAGATGAGGAATGGGAACTGGAGAAAGTGATGATACGTACGCCATTGGTCACCTTGCAGGAGGCACTAATTCGAATGTTTGCATTTGCTATGAAAAGATGCAGCTCATCCTATGCTAAGAGTTCCTTGGGAATCATGTACATGTAACAGTGAGAGTGCAATAAAGCTTCACCAAATGGATTGCTGCAATTAGCGAGGAGAGGTGAATGTGTGGAGGTGCTTCTCCTACCAGGAAACATTAAGCCAATTTGACCTAATCATTCAAATGTTTAGAAAATAATAATTGGTTTATTATTGTCACATGTACTAAAATGTAGTGAAAAGCCTGCCATCCAGACAGATCATTCTGTGCATAAGTACATCAAGACAATATGAATACAAGGTGCTATCAAATAAGGATTAACCTTGTTGAGACATACAAAATATTACATGGTTTGCAGGGTAGTTGGAGGTTGTGTTGTCCCTGGTTCAGCTGTCTAGAACTAGGAGATAGATTCCCCATTCAGATGAGAAGAAATTTCTTCACCAAGAGGGTGGTGAATCTTTGAAATTCAGTGCCCTAGAGGGAAGTAGAGACTCAATTACTGAGTATGTTCAAGATTGAGATTTTCAGTTGTTACAGCGAAGTTATACTGAACTACAAGATGCCATTCTGAAAGTCTCTCAGAGTGGTATGCAAAAGTTTGGGCACCCCTAGTCAAAATTTCTGTTACTGTGAATAGCTAAGCGAGTAAAAGATGACCTGATTTCCAAAAGGCATAAAGTTAAAGATGACACATTTCTTTAATATTTTAAGCAAGATTACTTTTTTATTTCCATCTTTTACAGTTTCAAAATAACAAAAAAGTAAAAGGGCCCGAAGCAAAAGTTTGGGCACCCTACATGGTCAGTACTTAGTAACACCTGCTTTGGCAAGTATCACAGCTTGTAAACGCTTTCTGTAGTCAGCTAAGAGTCTTTCAATTCTTGTTTGGGGGATTTTCACTCATTCTTCCTTGCAAAAGGCTGTGAGATTTTTGGGCTGTCTTGCATGCACTGCTCTTTTGAGGTCTATCCACAGATTTTCGATGATGTTTAGGTCGGGGGACTGTGAGGGCCATGGCAAAACCTTCAGCTTGCACTTCTTGAGGTACTCCACTGTGGATTTTGAGGTGTGTTTAGGATCATTATCCTGTTGTAGAAGCCATCCTCTTTTCATCTTTTCATTTTCAGCTTTTTTACAGACGGTGTGATGTTTGCTTCCAGAATTTGCTGGTATTTAATTGAATTCATTCTTCCCTCTACCAGTGAAATGTTCCCTGTGCTACTGGCTGCAACACAAGCCCAAAGCATGATCGATCCACCCCCGTGCTTAACAGTTGGAGAGGTGTTCTTTTCATGTAATTCCAAACCCTTTCTTCTCCAAACATACCTTTGCTCATTCCGGCTAAAATGTTCTATTTTAACTTCATCAATCCACAGGACTTGTTTCCAAAATGCATCAGGCTTGTTTAGATGTTCCTTTGCAAACTTCTGACACTGAATTTTGTGGTGAGGATGCAAGAGAGGTATTTTTCTGATGACTCTTCCATGAAGGTCATATTTGTGCAGGTGTTGCTGCACAGTAGAACAGTGCACCACCACTCCAGAGTCTGCTAAATCTTCCTGAAGGTCTTTTGCAGTCAAATGCGGGTTTTGATTTGTCTTTCTAGCAATCCTACAAGCAGTTCTCTCGGAAAGTTTTCTTGGTCTTCCAGACCTCAACTTGACACCGTTCCTGTTAACTGTCATTTCTTAATTACATTGCGAACTGAAACAGCTACCTGAAAACACTTTCCTATCTTCTTATAGCCTTCTGCTTTGTGGGCATCATTTATTTTAATTTTCAGAATGCTAGGCAGCTGCTTAGAGGAGCCCATGGCTGCTGATTGTTGGGACAAGGTTTGAGGAGTCAGGGTATTTATAAAGCTTTGAAATTTGCATCACCTGACCTTTCCTAACAATGACTGTGAACAAGCCATAGCCCTAACAAGCTAATTAAGGTCTGAGACCTTGGTAAAAGTTATCTGAGAGCTCAAATCTCTTGGGGTGCCCAAACTTTTGCATGGTGTTCCTTGCCTTTTTTTTCCACTCTTAAAATTGTACAAAACAAAAATAATACACTAATCTTGCTTAAAATGTTGAAAAGAATGATTCATCTTTAACTTTATGACTTTTGAAGATCAGTTCATCTTCTACTCACTTAACTATTCACAGTAACAGAAATTTTGACCGGGGTGCCCAAACCTTTGCATTGCACTGTGTGTCCGTTCAGTTGATCCTGAATTGAAGTTGAAAGCCTTTGAAGAAAAACATTGCTATTCAAATCAAACCTGAACTTCACAGCACATCCATATTGTGTTAGTCTGCAGGTTGTTCTTAATGCTTTAAATTATGCCTTGATCGCCTGCTGTTTGTGGCTAACCAGGTTGTTTCTGTTTCATTTTACCTGAAATGATGAAGGCAGATCTTATCTGTTGCTACACAAGTCACCATCTCTTAAAATACATATTCTGAATATACTAATTGTGGCAGCTGTAAATACACTGAATTTTTTCTACTACCTATAGACAGGATGCAATAGTAAACAGGCTTAGATATTTGACAGCCTCGTGTGCCCATTGAACTCTTTAATCTTTGAGGTCATGTAGATGGGTCTCCTTCATATTACTGTAAAGAGGGTCATGGAGAAGATGGGCATTCTCAATCATTACTGTAGAAGGTATTTCTAGTTTTACTTTGTGCTGATGAAAGCGTCAGCAACATGACTGTTCCCAGATGGTCCTTGTCCTGCTACAGCCACTGAGGGGGGGCAGCTTGAATACTTTTTTTAAAAAAAAAAGGAAGGAGAAAGAATTTGCAATGAATCTCCAGTTGTAAAGCAGAGGTGGGATGGAAATGCATGGCGAGTTGTTGCCAATATTTGGTAAGTTAGAACTCCTGTATTTGCCCACTGCCAACTCAATTTTGCAACTGGCATAGGAAGCCAGAGACCAGCAAACACTGTTACATTTGCAAACCCCCACCCGCTGACACAGTAGTTGTAGTTTTCCTCGTTGGTGGATTGGGTTTAATTACTTTCAGTTGCCAGTTTATTTCAAGTACTCTCTTCATTATCATTTTTGGTTATTTGCTCCTTTTTTTCTTTGTTTTGTTTTATTCTTTTCCTTGGAGTAGGCATGTCAGAGTAACTTTTCTGAATTAATACTTCCACAGTGGTTATTGTCCAGAGGGAACATTTGTCATAAATTATATTTACTGATCAATGTTTTTTCCAACTTTGTAAATCAATTTCTCAGCCACACACACAATGCTAGAGGAACTCAGCAGGTCAGGCAGCATCTATGGAAATGAATAGATAGTTGACGTTTTGGGCCAAGACCCTTCTTCAGGACTGAGAAGGAAGGGGGAAGGGGAAGGAGGCTAGTTGGAAGGTGATGGGTGAAGCCAGGTGGGTGGGAAAAGTAAAGGGCTGGAGAAGAAGGAAACTGAGAGGAGAGGTGAGTGGACCACAAGTGAAAGGAAAGGAGGAGGGGACCCAGAGGGAAGTGATAGGCAGGTGAGAAGTCAAAAAGTCAGAGTGGGAATAGAGGAAGGAGAGGGAATTAATTTACCAGAAGGAGAAATCGATATTCATGCCATCAGGTTGGAGGCTACCCAGATGAAATATAAAGTGTTGCTGGGGGCCTCTTTTTGGCACAAGAAAAGGCCAAGGACTGACGTATAAGTATGGGAATTGAAATTAAAATGTTTGGCCACTGGGACGTTCCTCTTGCGGCAGATGTTGCAGAGGTGCTCAACAAAGTGGTCCCCCAGTTTATGATGGGTGTCACCAGTTAGAGAAGACCGCATTAGGAGCACTTGGTACAATAGACAACCCCAGCAGATTTGCAGGGGAAGTGTTTCCTCACCTGGAGGGATTGTTTGGGGCCCTGAATGGAGGTGAGGAAGGAGGTGAATAGGAAGGTGTAGCAGTTTGACGACTTGCAGGGATAAGTGCTGGGAGGGAGATTAGTGGGGAGGGATGAATGGACAAGGAAATCGCGAAGGGAATGATCTCTGCAGAAAGAGGGGGGGAAGCTAACCATATGTTTAGTGGTAGGATCCATTTGGAGGTCCCAGAAGTTGCAGAGGCTGATAGGGTGGCAGGAAGATGGGGTGAATGTGGATGGACTTGAAATGGAGGAGATGTGGGTCAAGACAGCATCAATAGTGGAGGGGAGGGCATTTCTTCATAGACATTGTCACTCCTTTGCTATAACATTGGTCAAGTGCAATGGAATCCAGATTTCCAGCTGATAGATTACTGCTGGACTGCAAAATCTGGAAAAAATTCTCCTTACTCTGTACTGTAACACTATATATGTAATATCTCTCAAGTTTTTATCTGAGCTCCCAGTGAGTAATGATTTTCACAAGCAGGATCAAATCAAAATATTAGACATTGTGCTCTTGTAATCGGATATGTTAGTCTGTCGGAAGAAAAGGAAGCCACAGGAAAATATTGCTCTTTGATCCCTATTGCACACAGAATTGCTTTCTTACTGCTGGCAACAACTTGTAGTTGACTATCACTTAAGAGTCAGACCAAGAAAGAAAAACGAGGAGGATAAGACTAGTTGAAGCGATGTAAGTCAGGAGCACACTGAAGACAACTGAAAAAGTACTTGCATCTTGAAGAATTGAAAAAATACCTGAATACAAAAAAGAAAATTTTAAATTTCAGTTGATCGTGATTTGAAGGATAGTAGGTGAATGGAAGTTGGTATCAATTAGAACGCAGGCAACAGTGTTCTTGGATGAACAGGAATTTGTGGAGGTTTCAAGGTAGGAGGCCAGACAGAAACACTTGGGAACAACAAAAAAGAATTCAGTGGGCCAAATACTCTTGAAGGGACGTTTGTTGCTGGCCCAACATCTACTCCATGTGTAATTTCTTAGGTGTGCTTTTTTTCTGAAGCCTAACATGTTTAATAAAAACAAGAGCAATGATTTCTAGTTCTGTCTGCCTACTCCAATTGAACTGGTAAACAAGGTTGACAGCTGCCAACAATGCTTTATTTTTAGATGCAGGAACATGAAGCTAGCCAGAGCTCATAGACCAGAAAGGTGCAGCTGTATCAGGCCTTGCTGCAGTATTAGTCATTTCCATGCAGTTCCAGCCAAAGTAACACAGGGGAATTGCTGGTGACAACCTTGTAGCAAGGTAAAACTGTAATATAGGCAACAAAATTAGAAAAGTGAATCTGATCGTGTGTGCTTTGACTTGAACACTACTATGCTATTCATGCTGTGTATTGTTTCATTCAGCAAAGGCATAGAGAAATGGTTTCTTTAAGCAGTTATTTTAAGAATTTGTGCTTGGTATTTTACTTCCATTTGCTGCTGAAATTGGGAATTAGTGGATGTTGCAGTAATCCAAAAAGCCTTGTTGTCGCCTTGTCGCAGGCCAAACCTAAATCAGTCCTGACCCATGAGTGGCACACTTGCCAGTGAGTCAGAAGCTTGTGGGTTCAAGTCTTGCACAAAATAGAGGAGTAAGTCATGTTATCAAATTAGTTCCACTCCCCTTGCTTTCCCCATAGTCCCATCATTTCTACCTAATTGTCAAACATATATAAAGTTAATATATTAGTTGGTTTCAGGAAGTGTATTCAAGTTTATTATAACTTTCTTAGTAAAACTAAAGTGTCTCTTCATCTTGATACTTTTTTGTGATTTATTTTAAATCCGTGTTTTTGGGTTATTAATCCTTCTGCCAGTGGAAATGATTTTACTCAATTATAGGCTTTCATAATTTTCAACACGTGATAAATCTCCTCTCAGCGTCTCCTGTTCTAGGAGGAATATCCAGAGCTTTTAATCTCTCTTCACAACTAATGTTCCTTATTCTTGGCACTCTTGTAAATCTCCTCCATTTCCATCTAATCTGATGTGCTTTATATGTCTGTTTTTAAACCCATACCACATAACAAGTGAGCTCTGAGCTGTACATCATTGACTTAAGGCATTACATCACCAGATATTCCGGAAATGTTTTAAATTGTTCTACATGATGGCTAGATTTTAAGCATATTACCATGACCTCTGTGCTAATGTGTTACTTTATCCAACATATAAAACCTGCCATTTGTCTCATGGTGGACCAGCACGTGCTCCATTTTTAACACCGTTCAGCCACCTACTCATCTTTGCTTCTGAAATAGCTGTACTTGTAGGCTTCATCCTCCATATATCTAGATTTGATGCAGATAATCAAAGCACTATTACCAGTGTGCAATTCCAGCCACTGTATACTGGCAGGAATCTTGTAGTTCCTAACTTTCAGTACCATTTCCAGAACTTGCTTTCAAGAGTCACATAATGTAGGCATATTTTAGAAACAGCAGAAATAAGAGTTTAGGAGCTTACAGAAAAAGTTGCCATGTAAGTGAAACAATCAAATTCTCACTGATACTCTTAGTTGTTAAATAAACTTCATTTGTCATTTGCAAAATGCTGGAGGAACTCAGCAGGCCAGGCAGCATCTATGGGGGAAAAGTACAGTCGACATTTTGGGCATTTTGTGTGTGTTGCTCGGATTTCCAGCATCTGGAGATTTTCTCTTGTCTGTAGCTTGCATGCAAAGTAGTTTCAGAAGTTCTCTGGCCCAAGAACAAATGTATTACTGGAACTATTTGTGTTTCTTTCTTAAAAGATCAAAATGCTTTATTAAACAGAATCTTTCCTTTTCAAATCTAGCTGGATCATATTTAAATATTTCCATACAGATACCCCTCTAGCTTGTCCACTAAATTGGTCTGCACATCCCACCAAACCCAGAAGTTGAGTAAACTGCCATTTAAAGGTCGGGGTTCAATTTGTCTCATATTAGATCTCTGAGCTGCCACTCAGTCACTAACAGTAACTCTGGAGGATGGTGACTGTGATCTGTGATTAAGCCCTGAGCAATTCCACTCATTGGTTTTATAGCCATTCTCCTTTAAATCTCAATTCTAAGACTATAAGAGTTACCAACAATGTTCTGCAACCCTATTCTATACACTGTTTTCCTTCGATATATTTGTTTTTGGCATGATTTGACAGGGTGGCATGCAAATAAAAGCTTCACTGTATCTCGGTACATGTGACAATGCTACCAATACTTCATTACCCTCATTACCTTTCTAACACCATACCCTCCTTGTTACTTCACTGTGACCATGACCCTTTATCAACACACCATGCCTGTTATTACAATCCCTCAAAACCTTGCCATTCTCTGAATGCCTCACTTCCCACCAGGCACTCGAATCCCTAATCATTTCACCACTATCAACCCCTTTATTACCTCACCGCACTCTGACGTACTCACCAGCTCATCTAACCCCAGTTTCTAAAGTTTCATGTTTCCATTAGTATCTCCAATCTGTACAGACTTTACCTAAATTAAAAACTGAAGATTCAAAGTGAACACCATATGTTTCATTAGTGAAATTATGCATAGATATGGACTGTATATGTCTTAGCTGTTGGCATTTGTGCTATTAACATTAATAGCAGAAAATTGGGAGCCAATCTGTAGGTGTATGATCTTCCAGCATTTGTTCCTTGTGTGGGCTCATGGTAAGAGTGTGGAAAGTTCCAGCCCTACATGTACACATTTGTGTTTGACTTGTGCCATATCAGTCATAACTTGAGCATCACAGATACATCATCTTCACTCATAAAATGGGAAACAGTTGCAGGTATGAAAGTTGAGTGTACCAATATGCGTAGACAAAGCAGGAATGAAGCCAATATGCCTCGCATTCAACCCTGTAAATTAATATTCCATGGTCAGGAGCCAGTGAATCGTTCCCAATACCTTTACAAAATCTTTTCAGCTGTTTGGTCCTCACTGGCCTGAAAAATTAGCACCAAAAATCATCTTTTAAAAAAAGGTAAAATTCACTATATAATGAAGTTTACTTTTATTATATTATTGTTTTTATCAGTGATGCAGGCACCTACTAAGTGAAAGCCTCCTGTAGCTAATGAAGTGGTCACTGAGTATATCCATGGTCTGCTGTTGCTGTAGCCCAGGTTTAATGTGTTCTCCATTCAGGGAATCTAATCTGCACACCACTCCTGTGGTTATTTGAGTTACTGTCAGTTTGAACCTGCCTTCCTGGCCATTTTCCTGTGACTTCTCTCATTATCAAAGTCTGTTTGCCCACAGACCTGCTGCTCAATGGATGTTTTTTTTTGCACCAACAATCATTCCACAATCAAAGTCACTTGGATCATATTTCTTCCCCTTTCTGGTATTTGGTCTGAACAACAACTGAACCAATTGACCATGTTTCTATACTTTTCTGCATTGAGTTGTTGCCACATGATTGGCTGTTTAGATATTTGCATTAACAAGCAGGTGTACCTAATAAAGTGGCCACTGAGTGTATTTTGCAGGTTCAAATACTTTTCAAGTTTCACATCAATGAGATATGTGCAAGAAGACAAAGCCACTAGCCTAGACAGTCAGCTCATTCCATCAACTCCTAACTTCCTTGCACAGGATCGTTCTAAGAGAATGTAGCAGACTTTGCCATGTCTCTCTGAGTGTGCTGCTTGCTACAGCATCAGAGAGGTCACCCAAGACCCATGTTTGAGGATAGAATCGCTGATAAGTAAGTGGTCTTAGGCATGTGGTTTTTGAGCACTGCTGAGAGTAGGTCAGTCATGGACTGCACTGATGGTCATTGGGGCTTCCTTCTCAAAGCTTTCTCACTGAGAAAGCTTTTCATTCCCTTGGTGGTCAGGTCATCATGGTGTTCCCTTTGCTCAGTGTTCTATTTTCCAGGAGGACAGGTGATAAAGCCGTCTTAATGTGGCACGAATCTTTTGTTCAGCCTGTGCTGATTCCAGGGGATATGGGCCATCCTCCTTCATTCCAGTTCTCAGTTCTACAGCTGCTGAGCTTCAGTACCGTGAGAATCATCAGTGTTACTGTTCAAATGCTTTCAGCTGTCTGGGGCAGCCTGCAGTATACACCTGGTAGAGAATCGACACCACTGCCTGCTGAACTCCGCACAATCCAGCGATCTTCCTAATGGCGGAGCAACATCAAACCTGGACACGAGAGGCACAGACTGACTGGCAACAGGAGCAGGAGGACGAGGAAAGCTACTTGGGGAAAGTTATAGCAAACCACCTGCCTCAACTGTCAGTGGGTTGAGGAAGAGTGCATTGACCATGTGTGGTGAACTAGATATACCTGTCTGACTGCTCCTGTGGCTCCTCCCACAGACCCTGCTGACTGCTCCTGTGGCTCCTCCCACAGACCCCTGTATAAAGGCGACTGTGGGCTGCTGCTCTCCCTCATTTTCCCCAGGATGTAGTGCTGTTTATTCTTCCAGTCAATAAAAGCCGATATCTCACTTCCTAAGTCTCAGCGTGAGTTATTGATGGTGCATCACCATGTCAGCGTGAACTTTCAAGAACTTTATTCTCTTAAGGTGCCTGTGAACTTGTAACCCCTCAACACAGATAGAGTAATCCCACCAACCCTGAGTCTGCATCCCTTATAGTTTTAGATATTTTTAAAAGCTATTATTAATGCTTTTTGAGAGTGATTTAGATGCATATCATTTTTTACTGAGTTAAGTACTGTATGTAATTAGTTTTGCTACAACAAGTGTATGGGACATTGGAAAAAAGTTGAATTTCCCCATGGGGATGAATAAAGTATCTATCTATCCATCTATCTATCTATTAAGTTCCACAGTTTAGGAGCGTAGTTCAAAAATGCTGACTTGTCAGTTACTGCTTAACAGAGATTGTTTAACTTAGGAGACGGTCAGAAGAAACCTGAGAGCTGGAGCAGGATTATAATGGACATTCAATCCACGAGCGCTACCTCACTTTTTAATTTGTTATTTTGCACTACTTATTTTAACTCACAATTTAATAGGGATATATATACTTAATGTAACTCAGTTTTTTCTTTATATTTATCATATATTTTATTGTACTGCTGCTGCAAGCTTAACAAATTTCACAACGTAAGTCAGTGATATTAAATTTGATTCTGATAAAATGAAAGTGATTCTGTGACGCACTCTGGTCTCAGATAATTCAGAGCTTTAAACACAGGTAAAGAGAGTTTGAAAATCAATTCTAAAAGATACAGGAAGCCAATGCAGCGTAGTTAGGATGGGAGTGATGTGTTTCCTCATCCTGGATTTGGTTAAAAGTTCAGCAACAGAATTCACACTGAGTTGAGGTTTGACAATAGTTTGCTTTGGAAGACCAGTAAGTAGTGCATTGCAGTAAATCTAATCTGATCAAAATAAAGGCATGAATGAGTTGTTCAGCATCGTTACATGACAGAAACAAACATAACTTTGCAATATTTTTAAGTGTAGAAACACTGCTTAATTATCCAAAGAATGATGCACATAGACTAGATTGTGATACAGTCTGAAATATTATAAATAAACATATTTAATAAAGAAAGAAAATACTCAAAGTATCATCATTTAGGAAATTGGTATTGACATATATAAACTTAACTTGTGGTTTAACCTGCATTTTTAAAGCTCCCAGACGTTATACAACAGCATATTGTGTAGGGGGTGTTTTGCAATGAGGCTAGTTGAGAAGTACCTTAAGTTCACGTCAATTCATTTTATTTCTCTTAATTTAGAAATAGGATGCAAAACAGCAAACCCTGCAGGTTTGAGCTGAATCACTTGTCAGTAATTTTACCATTTCCTTGATAAACTACAAATGTGCATAATTTTGGGCATTTTCTCCCCTATGGATGCGAAATGGCGGTAGTTTCACTGTCACTATACAATCTGGGCAAATAAGTAAACTGAGGCACGTGAGATGATGGAATTTGTTGTTGTGATAATGAATGTACTGGTCACAAGAAATAGAGAGAAAGAATCAAGCATATTCAAAGCTTTGAAAGCACCTGAATTGATAAGAATGCAACACCAAGGAACTGACAATGGACTTCAAGAGAGGGAAACCAGAGGTCCATGAGCTAGTAATCATTGGAGGATCAGAGGTGGAGCGGGTCATTAACTTTAATTTCCCAAATGTCACTATCTCAGAGGACCTGTTCTGGACCCATCATATAAATATAATTGCAAAGAAAGCACAACAGCCCCTCTACTTCCTCAGGAGTCTGCAGAGGTTCAGCCTGTCATCAAAAACCTTGACAAACTTCTATAGATGTGTGGTGGAAAGTGTACTAACTGGCTGCATTATGGCCTTATACAGGGACACCAATGTCTTTGAATGGAAAATCCTACAAAGATAGTGGATTCGGCCCAGTACTTCATGGGTAAAGCCCTCCCAACTATTGAGCACATTTATATGAAATATTGCCATAGAAAAGCAGCGCCCATCCCTTACTCCCCAAGCCATGTACAAGAGTCTCCGGACTCTCACCACCAGGTTCAAGAATATGTTACTACCCCTCAACCATGAGGCTCTTGAACGAAAGGTTAAATACACTCATTCTGTTTCTGGTGTTCATACAACCGATGGTCTCACTTCAAGGACTTTATCTTATTAATTCATGCTTTTCTTAATTATTGCTATTTATTTATATTTGTACTTGCATAGTTTGTTTATTGATCTTGTTTCGTTACTGTTCTATAGGTTTGCTATACATTGAAGGGATTAATCATGACTAAGATGGTGAAAGAATTTTGATCTTTACAATGAAAGGATTAATTTGCAATAAAATGGTGATGCCTGCCAGAGAGCGCTTTGAAGGTTGTAATTAAACTCTATCATGCTGTCCATTTCAGACCAAATTGAAATACCAAATTTTACATGCTGCAGTGCATGTACCTGATACATCATCAATTTGTGTAATCATGTCCCATGGTTGGCTGTACTAACACAGGAAATGACAATGCAGCTCAATGACACCTGTACCAGCACTGCATTTGGAAATAAAAAAAATACAGATGCTGGAAATCTTAAAAAAATATAGAAATTCTAGAACTACCTGGCAATCAGGCTGCATCTCTATGGCAAGAGAGAAGGTGAATATTTCAGGTCAGAGAGTCATTGCCAAAGCTGAAAAGTAGAGGACCCAGCTTTCCTTCCTCCCCATTCTAACCATTTTAGTGTCTGCCACTTTAATTCCTCATCCCACTTCCATTTTGAGCTATTGTTCTGTGGTCTCCTGTACAGTCACAAGCATGAGGAACAGCAACTCATTCCAATTTGGGCACATTGCTGCTCTCTGCACTTAATACTGAATATCAGAACTCTTAATTAGTTTGATTTCTCAGTCTGTATCAGTTATCTACCCGTAAATATTAGCACAGCTTGATTTTATTTTTCATTTCCTTGCTGCCCCCCCGCCCCCAAGGGGAGAGTAGGAGTGAAAGGAATAATAAATCAGCCTTGATGGAATGGTGGAGAAGAGTTGATGAGCCAAAAGGCTTAATTCTGCTGCTATGGCTTATGGACACACATAACAAATTCTGCCCCACCTAAACCTCTTGAGCTAAAGAGGTACAAATCAATTTTAGGGAAGTTGAAGAGTCCCATGACAACAACACTGTTATTTTTCCACCTTTTCAAAATCTGCCTCCTCATCTGCTCCTTGGTGTTCTTGGGAGGGGGGGGGGGGATTACTATAGAATATCCCAATGGTCATTACTCCCTTCCTGTTTCTGACTTAAGACCATAAGATATAAGAGCAGAAGTAGGCCATTCAACCCATTGCGTCTGCTCCGCCATTCAATCATGGGCTGATCCAATTCTTCCAGTCATCCCCACTCCCCCTACCTTGTTCCCATACCTCTTGATGCCCTGGCTAATCAAGAACCTACCTCTGCCTTAAATACACCCAATGAGTTGGCCCTCACAGCCGCTTGTGGCGACAAACTCCACAGATTTACCACCCTCTGACTAAAGTAATTTCTCTGCATCTCTGTTCTAAATGGACGTCCTTCAATCCTGAAGTTGTGCCCCCTTGTCCTAGACTCCCCTACCATGGGAAATAACTTTGCCATATCTAATCTGTTCAGGCCTTTTAACATTTGGAATGTTTCTATGAGACCCCCCACCATTCTCCTGAACTCCATGGAAGAGCTGCCAGACGTTCCTCATATGGTAACCCTTTCATTCCTGGAATCATTCTCGTGAATCTTCTCTGAACCCTCTCCAATATTAGTACATCCTTTCTAAAATCAGGAGCCCAAAACTGCACACAATACTGCAAGTAGTGATCTCATGAGTGCCTTATAGAGACTCAACATCACATCCCTGCTCTTATATTCTACAACACTGAATACCAACACTGCATTTGCCTTCTTCACCACTGACTCAACCTGAAGGTTAACCTTTAGGGTATCCTGCGCAAGGACTCCCAAGTCCCTTTGTATCTGTGCATTTTGAATTCTCTCCCCATCTAAACACTGTTTCCTTAGCACTGCCCGCTGCTCCACCTATCTTTGTATCATTGGCAAATTTAGCCACAAATCCATTAATCCCATAGTCCAAATAGTTGACATAGATAGTAAAAAGCAGCAGTCCCAACATGGGCGCTTATCTTGCTAAGCAGCCTCGTGCAGCACCTTGTGAAAAGCCTGAAAATCCAAGTACAACACAATTACTGCATCTCCTTTGTCTACGCTGCTTGTAATTTCCTCAAAAAATTGCAGTAGATTAGTCAGGCAGGATCTTCCTTTCAGGAAACAATGCTGGCTTTGGCCTATCTTGTCATGTGCCTCCACGTACTCCATAATCTCATCCCTAGCAATCAATTCCAACAACTTCCCAACCACTGATGTCAGGCCAACAACTCTATAGTTTCCTTTCTGCTGCCTCTCACCCTACTTAAATAGCAGAGTAACATTTGCAATTTTCCAGTCATCCAGTACAATGCCAGAATCTATCGTTCTTGAAAAATCTTTGTTAATGCCCCGCAGTTTCTCTAGCTATTTCCTTCAGAACCTGAGGGTGCATTCCATCAGGTCCAGGATATTTATCCACCCTCAGACCATTAAGCTTCCTGAGCACCTTCTCAGTCAGAATTTTCACTGCACAAACTTCACTTCCCTGACACTCTTAAGTGTCCAGTATACTGCAGATGTCTTCCACTGTGAAGACGGATTCAAACTACGCATTCACTTCCTCTGCCATCTCTGTGTGTCTCACTACAATATCTCCAGCGTCATTTTCTATTGGTCCTATATCTACCCTCAACTCTCTTTTACCCTTTAAATACTTAAAAAAAAAAGCTTTTGTCTATACTAGTTGCCAGCTTCCTTTCATGAATTTCATAATTCATCTTTTCCTCCTTAGTTTTCATCTGCAAGATTTTAAAAGCTCTTCCCAATCTTCTGTCTTCCCACTAGCTTTGGCTTCCTTGTACTTTTGCTTTTAGTTTGGCTCTGACTTCATTTGTCAGCCATGGTAGTGTCCTTCTTCCATTTGAAAATGTCTTCTTATTTGGAATATACGTCTTGTACGTCCCTCATCTTTTGCAGAAATACCAGCCGTTGCTGCTGTGCTGTCCTTCCTGCTAGTGTCCCTTACCAGTTAACCTTGGCCAGTTCCTCTCTCATGCCATTGTAATTTCTTTTTTCCACTGAAATACCGACACATTGGAATTTAGTTTCTCCTTCTCAAATTTCAAAGTGAACTTGATCATATTGTGATCACGGTTCCCTAAGTGTTCCTTAACCTTAAGCTCTCTTATCACCTCCAGATCATTGCACAACACCCAGTCCAGCACAGCTGATCCCCTAGTGGGCTCAACAACAAGCTGTTCTAAAAAGTCATCCCTTAGGCATGCTACTTTTCTCTCCTGAGGTCCGGTACTGGCCTGGTTTTCCCAATCCACTTTCTTGTTAAAATCCCTAAC
The DNA here is from genome assembly GCF_048418815.1 of Hemitrygon akajei. NCBI lineage: Eukaryota > Metazoa > Chordata > Chondrichthyes > Myliobatiformes > Dasyatidae > Hemitrygon > Hemitrygon akajei. The sequence continues at coordinate 69,334,155 of NC_133125.1, forward strand.
GATTATCATGACATGTCACATGGTGTGAGCAGAATCATCTGCAGTTTAATGTGAACAAGACTAAGGAGCTGGTGGTGGACCTGAGGAGGGCTAAGGCACCGGTGACACCTGTTTCCATCCAAGGGGTCAGTGTGGACATGGTGGAGGATTACATGTACAATGTCCTGTGTATGTTACTCAAAATGGGTTTTCTTGGTTTGTTAAGAGTAGGAATGCTTCTTTGTCTGTTAAGTGTTTCTCTCGCAGTTGTTTTGCTTTATACTTGCTGATATGGTAATTGTATTCATTTGTTAACCAATGGGGAATGTTATTTTGTCTTGTGAGGCTGGGAACTTGGGGGAGGGGTTTTCGCGGGCTTTTGGTGAGGAGTTGGGAGGAAGACGCCGAGGAAGGTGGACGTGCGCTGCACTGCTCGGAAGACCACCGGGGGGGTCCTAGGTGCGAAGACGTGGAGGTCGGAGGCAAGCGACGAGGGGTCGGATGGTTCGCTGGTTGAGCTCCAACGATGTGCACTAAACTGACTGAACTTTGATAAGTTGGCGCCTTTTGTTTTTTTTTCTCTTGTATATATATATATATATGTATATATATATATATATATTGTATTGCCTAATACTCTTTTAATTTTAGTAAACTCTTTAAAGTGTATTTCATCACGGTATTTGTTGTGGGTTTGATACTGTGGGCGGGCGCGAGGCATAAACTCGATTCTCACAGCACCTGCGTGTACGGGAGGTGGGGTTGGTGTGTGGCTGGATCTCCTTTTCCCCTAGACATATACCAGCCTGTTGGGTAAGTGTTACATACAAATACCTGGGGATACGAATTGACAATAAACTCGACTGGTTAAAGAATACTGAGGCTGTCTACAAGAAGGGTCAGAGCTGTCTCTACTTCCTGAGGAGACTGAGGTCCTTTAACATCTGCTGGATGATGCTGAGGATGTTCTACGAGTCTATGGTGGCCAGTGCTATCATGTTTGCTGTTCTGTGCTGGGGCAGCAGGCTGAGGGTAGCAGATACCAACAGAATCAACAAACTCATTCATAAGGCCAGTGATGTTGTGGGGGTGGAACTGGACTCTCTGACGGTGGTGTCTGAAAAGAGGATGCTGTCCAAGTTGCATGCCATCTTGGACAATGCCTCCCATCCACTCCATAATGTACTGGTTAGGCACAGAAGTACATTCAGCCAGAGACTCATTCCACCGAGATGCAACACTGAGCGTCATAGGAAGTCATTCCTGCCTGTGGCCATCAAACTTTACAACTCCTCCCTCGTACTGTCAGACACCCTGAGCCAATAGGCTGGTCCTGGACTTATTTCCACTTGGAATAATTTACTTATTATAATTTATGGTTTTATATTGCTATATTTCTACACTATTCTTGGTTGGTGCGACTGTAACAAAACCCAATTTCCCTCGGGATCAGTAAAGTATGTCTGTCTGTCTGACATTGCCCTTGTGACATGCCTTTTCTATCTTCTGTTCTAATTTGTAATCCACATCCCCGTTGCTGTGTGGAGGCCTGTATACAACTGCCATTTAGGGTCCTCTTACCATTGCCATTTCTTAACTCAACCCATAGAGACTCTACACCTTCCAATCCTATGCCATTCCTTTCTAATGATTTAATACTAATTCTTATACACAGGGCCACATCACTCCCTCTGCCTACTAACCTATCTTTCTGATACACCGAATATCCTTGGACATTCAACTTGCAATGGCAGCCATCCTTCAGCCAAGTTTCAGAGATGGCCACAACGTTATATAACGACTTCCACCGACAGTAGACCGACCATCTACAGCATTCTCCTTTTCTGTAGCTATGATATTATCCCTGATTAGCAAAGCAGTTCCCCCACCTCTTTTACCTCCTTCCTGTCCGTTCTGAAACAGTTAAACTGCAGAACAACCCGCAGCTTACCAAGACACTGTAATGGCCACGACATCGTACTTCCATGCTCTAAGTTCCTGATACTTCTCACATTAAAGTGAACACTTAACCTGATTAGCTAATTATATGTATGCCCTATCTACTGCTTATCCTTCCTCACAGTCTCTTTGCATACTTCATCTACCTTTCCACCAAATGTTCCATTATCTGATCTATCACTCCAGTTTCCATCGCCTGCCAACCTAGTTTAAAGTTCAAAGTGCATCCATTATCAAGTAGGTATACTTTACAACCTTGTCAAACACCTAATGTTCAGAGAGGCAAACAATAGAAGTACACAAATAGCATTAAGAAGGTTATTGAGTTCATAGACATGAAGCCCAGAGCAGCTGCCATGTTTCAGCCCGAGCCTGACCTTTCTGAATTAGCCTGGCACTTAGATCGATCAAATCTCGCTCTCGGTTTAGGTGGATGGGCCTTGAACCTGCCTGTCCTCTGCACCACTCGCCTGTCTTTGCCTTGAATATTTCTTGGCCTCCCTTCGATTCTTAATGCAGCCTTGCCTTCTCTCACCTCGTCATTGTCTGCAGTGATCGTTTACCATAAATTTTACACGAAGTGTCATTAATAAAAGATATGCAGTAGTTGAATTCTTTGTTTTGTTTGCTGCCTGTACATATACACAATTCTGAAAACCTGTCCCCCTGCATCAATCCCACAGCCACACATTCATCAACTTTGTCATCCTCTTCTAACCCTCATTGGTGACGCATGGCACAGGCAGAAATCCAGAGATTACTGCTCATGAGATTGCATTTTAGCTTCCTTCTTAAATCATTATATTCTCTCAACAGGCCCTTATTTTCCTAGCTATGTCATTGCTTCCACTACTTGCAGCAACTCACTATCCCCCTTAAGAACACTGTGGACTTAGTCTTAGGCGTCCCTAGCCCTGGGATGTAACATATCATCTGGGAGTCTCTTACATGTTCACAAAATCTCCTGTCCTCCTAACTATTGAATCTCCTATCACCAAAGCTCACCTCTTCTACCCTGCTTTCCTTTTGAGCCATAAAGTCAGATTGAGTGCTAGAAATGTGGTCCCTGAAGTCTTCACCAGTATTTTGTTTCTGCCCTCCCCCCAGTCTGTATCCATAATAGTACACTTGTTATTAAGGGGAGCAGCCACAGGGGTACTCTTGCACTGTCTGCCTATTCTCTTTCTCCTGAAAGTCAGCAAGCTACCTGCCTCTTACAACTTGGTGTGACTGCCTCCTTGAACCTCCTGTCATATCATCTCTTCATTCAGTTGAATGATGCAGCTCCAGTTCCTTAACGTGGTCTGTAAGGAGCTGCAGCTGGATGTGCTTCTTGCAGATGTAGTCATTAGGGACATTGCCTAACTTCCCACATTGTGCAAAAGGAACAAATCACTGTCCTGGGTTCCATTCCTACTGGCTCTACCTATTACAATTGTAAAGAAAGAAAGAAACTTACTGGAAACTCACTTTGTCCTCTATCTTTTCTAGCTGAAGCCTCTTTGGGCAAAGTCTCCATTCCCCACTCTAACCCTGTTCACTCACACTATGGTGCTTCTACAGACGTTGCTCATGCGTCAACTAGTCCATAACAAAATGATAAATTCAAAAATGATGTAGTTTGTCCTTCAGGTGAATGGAATCAGTCAGTGGAGTCAAGAAGTTACTGCCTTCATGTTGGAGACACTTCCTTGTGGACTATAGGTGCCCGTTTTAAAAAGCAAGTAGGGCATGTAGGGACTTGTCTGTGGAGTGAGTTGTAGACAGTTCCTTGTGGACTTTACATGCCAGGTTTTCAAAGTGAAGTGAAAGTGAGTGAGGCTAGTTGGAACTTGTCTGTGGAGCAGGAGACTGCCTGGATTAATAGTCATTTAGCAAGGCCCAAAACAAAGACATGAAATTTAAGCAGAGCTGCCATTGTTGGAGTGGCCAGGTTTTGGCTCAACAGGCTTGGATAATAACAGGTGCAGGCCAAAACTTAAGTTTGAGAAGTTATAGGAGTAACAAGTGTAGGTAGGGTGGAATTTCAGGCAGTAGAATGCTCTTCCTGTGAGATGTGGGATTTTAGGGTAACTAACGGAACTGGAGCTGGAGCTAGATGTACTCAGGACTATCTGGGAGGCTGAAAATTTCACAGATGACTTTTACTGAGTTGTCACACCGGAGTGCAGGCTTCAGATTGAAATGGGTGACCACCAGGAGATAAGCAGTCAGTGCAGGGTTCCTCTGTGGCTGTTCCCCGCAACAACCTGTATACCCAGAGTAAGGTATCAGCAGCAGCCAGGTTAGTGGTACTGAGGCTCAGTAGGGAGGGCTAAATTCAGGCAGAGCAATAGTGATAGGAGAATGTCATTGGAGGGTCAGAAGTGGAATGGGTAAGCAACTTTAAATTCCACGGTGTTACACCGGAACCTGAGGGGGAACCAATATTATTTGAAAATCAAAGTAATTTTATCATCAAAGTACATATATGTCACCATATACAATCCTGAGATTTGTTTTCTTGCATGAATACTGAATAAATCCACGATAGAAGAATAACCATAATAGAATCGATGAAAGACCACGCCAGCTTGGGCATTCAATCAGTCCAAAAGACAACAGACTACACAAATACAAGCAAAAATAAATAAATAAATGGATGAATGGATGAGCAATGAATATTAGCATCATGAGATGAAGAGTCCTTGAAAGTGAGTCAATAGATTGTGGGAACATTTCAGCGATAGGGTGAGTGAAGTTTTCCCCTTTGATGCAAGAGCCTGATGGTTGAGGGATAATAACTGTTCCTGAACCTGATATTATGAGTCCTAAGGATCTTATGTTTTTTTCCTAATGGCAGCAGTGAGAAGAGAGCATGTCCTGGATGGTTGGATTTCCTGATGATGGATGCTGCTTTTTTGTGACAACACTTTGTGTAGGTGTGCTTAATGGTCGAGAGGGCTTTACCAGTGATAGACTGGGCCGTATCCACTACCTTTTGTAGGATTTTCCATTCAAGGGCATTGGTATTCCACTATACATCTATAGTAGTTTGTCAAACTTTAGCTGTCATGCCAAATCTTCACAAACTCCTAAGGAAGTAAGGAAACTGTCATGCTTTCTTCGTAATTGCATTTGTGTGCTACACCTACGACAGGTCCTCCAAAGTAATAACACAGAGGAATTTACAGTTGCTAACCTTCTCTACCTCTGATCCTCTGGTGAGGACTGGCTTGTTGACCTTTGGTTTCCTCCTGAAGTCAGTAATCAGTTCCTTGGCCTTGCTGACATTGAGTGAGAGGTTGTTGTTATGAACCACTGAGCCAGATTTTCAGTCTCCCTCCCATAACCTGATTAGACACCACCTTTGATTTGACCTACAACAATGGTGTTATCAGCAAACTTGAATATGACATTGAATCTGTGCTGAGCTACACAGATGTAAGTGTAAAGTGAGTAGAGCAGGGGTCTAAGCACACAGCCTGGTGGTGCACCTGTGCTGATGGAAATCATGGAAGAGATGCTGTTGCAATCCAAACCTTTGTATTTCTTCAGAAGAGCTGCAGAATTCTCCTAGTATTATTGACAAAGTGTATCCCTAAGCTAATATAAAGTTTATCTGATCATTGTCATGTTGATGTTTTTGCAGGTGAGGAAATCAAAGATCCAATTGCACAAGGAGGTATTGATGCCAAGGTCTTGAAGCTTATTGATTAGTTTTGAGGGGATGAGTTGTAGTCAGTAAAGAGGATCCTGATGTTCCAGGGTTGAGTGAAAAACCAATGAGATGGTATCTGCTGTGGATCTGTTGGAGTGGATCCAAATCGCTTCTCAGGCAAGAGTTGATATGTTTCAACTCCAAACTCTCAGAAGACTTCATCACTCTGGACTAAATGCTACTGGATGATAGTCACTGAATTAGGTCACTACGTTTGTCTTAGGCACTGGTATAATTGAAGCAGGTGGGTAACTCAAAGACTGCCAAAGTGAGAGGTTAAAGATCTCAGTAAGCACTTTAGCCAGTTGATCAGTACAGGTCTTTAGTACTTGGCCTGGTACCCCATCTGGTCCAAATGCTTTTCATGGGTTCACCCTCCTGAAGGCTGCTCTTGTGTTGGCCTCAGAGACTGAAATCACAAGATCATTGAGGGCTGTGGGAATTTGTGATAGTTCCTCCAAGTTTGACGGTCAAAACAAGCACAGAAGTAATTGAGCTCATCTGGAAATGAAGCCCCGTTGTTCCCTATGCCACTTGATTTTATTTTATAAGAATTGATAGTTTTCAAGACCTGCCACAACTGTTGGCATCCTTTGTTGATTCAGGTTTAGTCCAGAATTACCACTTTGCCCTTGAGACGGCTTTCTGGAGATTGAGCCTGGACCTCTTGTAACCTCCTTAGTCACCAGACTAGAATTTCTCTTATCTAGTCCTCAGCAGATGTGGATCTCATGGTTCATCCAGAGCTTTTGGTTGGGGAAAGACTCTGAATGATTTTGTGGGGACACATTTGTTTATGATTGTTTTTATAAGTCCTTGACAACTGTGGTGCACTCATTCAGATCCTCTGATGAGTCTTTGAGTCATGAGTCTCTGATGAGTCCACTCCTCTACCTCCCAGGACCACCTCTTTGTTGTCCTAATATCTGGCGATTTGCTCTTGACCTCTGCCTGTATGCTGGTAAGAGGAGGACAGCCAGGGAATCAGATTTATGGAAGTGCAATCAGGACATGGAACGGTAGGCATCCCTTATCTTAGTATAACAGTGGTCTAGCGTGTTGGGACCTCTGGTGCTGCAGATTATATGCTGGTGGTAACTGGGCAAGGTTTTCTTCAAACAAGCTAGGTTGAAGTCCTTGACTATGATTTGAAAGGTGTTGGGATGGGCTATTTCTTGTTTGAAGCAGGCATCATACAATATTTCAAGCGCTTGAATATATTTGGCCACTGTTGGTATGTTATCTGTGGTCAGGATTATGGAGAACTCCCTGGGTAAATACAACAGATGCTATTTGACATAGGTGCTCTAGGTCAGGGGAACATGGGTTCGACAAAACCGTCACGTCGGAGCACCGAGTGTTTATCATGAAACACACACTTCCACCACATTTTGCCTCTTCTGAATCAGCAGTTCGGTCCATTCTTTGAATTGAGGAGCATTCAGGTCTGATCACCTCATCTAGGAGTAAGCCATGTCTCATTTGAGCATAGAATGCAACAATCTCTCATTTTTCTCTGATAGAGCTATCTTGCCTTCAAGTCCTCAATTTTGTTCTCCAGCGACTGCACATTTGTGAAAATGCTGCTGAGTAGAGGGAGTTTCTTCCCTCTGTATTTCAGCCTGGGTTAGAGTCTCCACCACCCCCCCCCCCCGCCACCTTTCTGCCTACCATCTGGTTATTGTGATGACCCTTTGTCTGCTAAGAGGAGCAGTTGATACAAAGATAGGTGGAGGGGCAGGTAGTTTTGAAGAAGCAGTGTCTGCAGAAGGACTCTTAACAGATTTGGGGAATGGGCAAAGATGTGGCAGGTGGAATAAAGTGTACGGAAGTGTACAGTCATGCACTTCGGAAGAAGAAATAAAGGCATAGATTATTTTTTTAAATAGGGAAAAAATCCTGAAGTCAGAGCTGTAAAATGACTTGGAATACTTGTGCAGGTTTAACTTGCAGATTGAATTGGTAGTAAGGAAGCAATGTTAGCATTAATTTCAAAAGGACTAGAATATATGAGCAAGGATGTGATACTAAAGGTTATCGGGCATTGGCATTGGCAGGCTGCACTTGGAGTATTGTGAGCAGTTTTGGGCCTGTTAATTAAGAAAAGATGTGCTGGCATTGGAAAGAGTCCAGAGGAGGTTCATGCGAATGATTATGGGAATGAAACAGTTGACGTATGAGGAGTGTTTAATGGCACTGGGTCTTGTACTTGTTGGAGTTTAAAAGAATAAGGGAAGAACCTCATTGAAACCTATCAAATATTGGAAGGCCTAGATAGAGTGGATGTAGAGAGGATGTTTCTTATAGAAGGTGAGTCTAGGACAGAGGGCACAGCCTCGGAAGAGCGGGGCAGAGATGAAAAGGAATGTCTTTCTCCAGAGGGTGGTGAATTTGTGGAATTTATTACCGCAGATGGCAGTGGAGGCCAAGTCATTGGACACGTTTAAAGCAAAGTTTGAATGGTTCTTGGTTAGTCAGGGCGCCAAAGGTTACAGGGAGAAGCCAGGAGGATAGGGATAAGAAGGAAAGTATATCAGCTGTGATGGAATGTTGGAGCAGACCAGGTGAGCCAAATGGCATAATTTTGCTCTGATGTCTTAATTAATGTATTTCACATTGCAAGGATGCTGTTAACATCCTGCTGACATGCTAATTTCCTTTTAGTCTGTCGCCATCATAAAAGACCAAGCTTTCTTTTGCAGGTAGAACTGGTACGATCAGTTTTGGTGCTGTGTGTATAAACCTTAAAGATGTATCTGCAGAAATCCAGTATGCCAATCTGGGAACGGGGAATATTCAGTTACAGTAATTCCTGTACCAGCGATGTGAACAGCACGTCTACTTTTGCTGTAGTAACATTACTTTATCAGGGGAAGCCCTAGATACTAATGTGTACAATAAAAAAACAAGTTATTTTGATAACCACAAGATTCTAGAGTTTTTGGAAATCCGGAGTAACACACGCAAAATGCTGGAAGAACTCAGCTCAGACGGCTGAGACTGATGTAGGATCTCAGCTCAAAGATGTTACTTGGTATGCTGATTTTCTCTAGCATATTCTGTGAATGATTTTGATGAAGTACCCTGGAACACTTCATAAGAATATCAATTGTAGCATGAACAATCAAGCATAAACAAAAACAGATGCTGCTAAAGCTCTGAGGTCCAGGCAACATATGTAGAGAAACAGAGCTAACATTTGACCATTGCTGACATTGGTTGGTTTGGAACAATTATTTTACCGGAAAAAAAAAATTTAAATTAGAAGACATCACAAGAAAGGTTATCACTCATCGTCCTCTGAGCCAGCTGGAAACATGGGAGTCTGTTGGAAGCTAATCAGCAAAAAGGTAGGAACGGAAAACATGACCTGAAAGGTTAACTCGGTTTCTCTTTCTCTAGAGGCTACGGACCTGCTGAGTATCTCCAAAATTTTCTGTTTTATTTAAAATTTGCAGTCTTTTACATTTTAAGCAATAAGTCTTGTGTTCAGAAATGTCAGACTAGAAAAATCTAGTATGAGTGTAAGCCCATGTTCCATTTCCATTTTACTGAGATTTCAATTTAACAGGAAGGAAGCATATCCACATTTTCACCAGGAAATGCATGGTTTGCAAATTGCCACAAAATATGCCTGTCAGTAAAACCAAAGCCCAGGGGATTAAAGAGGAGTGAATATTTGGATAGGAAATAGATAAGGAATAGGAATGAGAAATGAAGTTTTTTTAGTATGGAGGGAAGTGTGTACTACAATTTCCCAGTGCGCAAGGATAAAACTAGTTCTTTTAGATACAGTGGATTCCAGTTAATTGGGACACATTGGGAGCAGTGCATTTTGGCCCATATAAGTAGTTGCCCCAATGAGCCAAAGTTTCATGGAAATAGATAAAAAGGTACAAAAAAGACAACTGTTTAACTGAGAAACAATTTATGTATTTAAATGAAATACAGAACAAATGAGAACACTACTAATTTTACTACAGTACTATAAAATGGAATTAATTCCTAGTAGGTATTGGCAGGGATTTTCATCCAATGCATGCTACCGTATTTTTTTGATTGACTATGAATGAACAAAATCAGAGTGGACACCTTGTGGAGATAATGGACTGCCTTCAATCAATGCTTTCGACAATGGCGTCCTCCAAATCTTCATTTTCATTGTCACATTCAAAATAATTGTTGGTACTTTCAAATTCTTTGTAACTCCTACCTTGTTGAAGTAGTTAAATTGTTCCATTTTACATTGAAACATAGAAAACCTACAGCACATTATAGGCCTATCTTCCCACAAAGTTGTGACAAACATGTCCCTACCTTAGAACTACCTAGGCTTTACACATAGCCCTCTATTTTTCTAAGCTCTATGATCCATCCAGATTCGCTTAAAAGACCTTATCGTTTCTGCCTCCACCACCACCACCGGCAGCCCATTCAGCGCATTCATCACTCTGCGTAAAAAAACTTACCTCTGACATCTCCTCTGTACCTACTTCCAAGCATCTTGAAACTATGCGCTCTCGTGCTAGCCAGTTCAGCCCTGGGGAAAAGCCTCTGACTATTCACACAATCAATGCCTCTCAATGTCTTGTACACCTCTCATCCTCCGTTGCTCCAAGGAGAAAAGGCTGAGTTCACTCAACCTATTCTCATAAGGCATGCTCCCCATCCAGGCAACATCCTTGTAAATCTCCTCTGCACCCTTTCTATGGTTTCCACATCCTCACTGCCATTCACTCACATCTCCCAAGCCTGAATACTTGAAACTGCAGTAAGCAAAACTGTTCTGAATTGTCCTACTGCTTATTTCTTGCCAACTATCAATGAAAAAAACACTTTTTTGAAACACATGAAACTGATGCTTTTTTTTTGCTATAAGTATCCAATGGTGACACGAGTGCATGTAACTGGTGCAAGTTAGACATTGTTCAGCAACTGTTTCCTGTCCCACTGAAGCAGCAGAGTCTGAAATAAACAGAAGGAATCCCAGTTAATTTCTCTGTTAGTCTCTGTTGTTCCAAATAAGCAGCTGCCCCAGTTAACCAGTGATCCAATTAAACAGAATGTACTTTATATGTTAATGTGAAAGTCTTTAAAATCCAAGGTATTATTTCAAACTTACCAGATAAATCAAAGCTTAGAAACCAGCCAAAAAACCAGCACACAAAGTTTGAAGTTGTTAGAGCTGTGAAGGCAATCTAGAGTTGTTGATTATCAGGACAGCTTTTAATAAATAAGGAGGAATATTTTCTAGCGACAGATCAGCAGCCGGAGTCAGAGACTGAAGGAAATTGGTAATACAGTCACAGATGATGTAAACAAATTAGATGATTAAAATTGACAATGCTCAGCTTGGGAAGGCCATGGAAGCATTCAATAGTTAAAATGGTTGCATTTATTATCAGAGAATGTATACAGTATTCTGTCTGAAATATTTGTCTACGCAAACATCCATGAGAAATAGCTATTTACAAAAGAGCAATGATTGAAAGGGAATGGTTAACACCATAGTTGAATGTTGTTAATTAGATAATTCAAAGAGCTAGATGACGTTCAGCTGCAGTATTTCAGCTGTGTAAGGACATGAAATTCTTTATTAGTACATCTGTACACCTGCTTGTTAGTGCAAATATCTAATCAGCTAATCATGTGGCAGCAACTCCATACATATGTTGTTGTTTCGACTAAGATCAGAATTGGGAAGAAGTGTGATCTAAGTGACTTAAACCATGGAATGATTGTTGGTGCCAGACAGGATTGTTTGAGTATCTCAGAAACTGCTGACCTGGGATTTTTACACAAAACAGACTCTAGTATTTATAGAGAATGGTGCTAAAAACAAAAAAAATCCAGTGTGTGGCAGTTGAGGAGAATGGCCAGACAGGTTCAAAGTGACAGGAACGCAACAGTAACTCAAGTAATCTTGTGTTACACCAGTGATGTGCAGAAGAGCATTTCTGAATACCTGATATGTGGAACATTGAAGTGGATAGGCTACAGCAGCAAAAGACCACATGGGGTTCCACTGCTGTGGTCACTTGATTAGGTACGCTACTTTACCTAATGAAGTGGCCACTGAGTGTATATGCTTCCTTCAACACCAGGTGCTGTTGAACCTTTACTTTTCCTCAGAAGAGCTGCAGAATTCTCCTGGTATTATTGACAAAGTGTATCCCTAAGCTAGTATAAAGATCATCTGATTATCATCACATTGGTGTTTTTGGGATTTATATCTGCATTTTTTGTATTAGTAAGGCAAAACATATATGTACAGTACTTAGATTGTAAGTCATTGCTGAGCTCTTGTAAGTGTGGCCCTGCCTTAAGTTTTTCTTTACATTTCCTCAATATTTAAGCCAAAGATCAGAAAATGGTGTTGTTTTACATTGCTGTGTCTGTGTATGACTATCTCTTGACTGCTTGTTGTTGCATGTTCAGTTCCAATCCATTATTCTGCTGAGTGAAGTGGCAGTTCCTATTACCAGAGTTTTCATGGGTTACACCTACACCATGAGCTATTAGGCCTGGTTCAGATTGTAATCAGCTGCTATTTACACTGCTAAGCCTCAGCTGGAACTCTTAACTGTACACAACTTGGAAGAACTCTGAAAACACACTGCCATAAGTACGTGGAAAATGAATTTAGTAAAAGTATGGGAAGAGGGGGAAATGGTTACAGATGTGTAATTCTGTTTAAACTTTTATATTTAACAAATGGGAATTTCTTTGAGTGAGTGCAGAAGAGGAGATTCACCAGAATATGGATCTGTAGTAATGCGGGGGCAAGAATTGCCCAAAAATGGTGAAAAAGTATAATTTAAAGGAAAATTTAAGAGTGTAGTTCAGAAAAGTGAAAAGTTTTCATAGGGTTAAAAGTTAAAGCTATTTCCACTGAAAGTGTGGTTGGTAATTAGAGCATACAGATTCTTGGCAAAGAACGGGGGGAAATTGAGGACAGTTTTTTTTTCTCTGATGAGTCAAGATGACCTAGAATGAACTCCCTGAAAGAGCAATGGAAATAAATTCAGTTACAGCTTTCAGTTCTCCAGGATCAAGATGGTTCAGTGGGTTAAGTATTATCATCCATCTCTAAAAATTGAATTCCAATTATCTTTATACTGATGTAATAAAAATCTCTGAATTTGTAGTGTGTGATGTGAAATTAAATTGGGTTATTTTTGTTACGAACATAAGAGGCAGCAGGAGTCGACCATTCAGCCCTTTTTGTAATTTTCAGCTCAGTTCCTACAACAAAGCAAGTGAAGTGTAACTTTGGCAGTTATGTAACTGATGGTATGGGATATTTCAAGTGGGTATAACCTGGCACTGCATAATAGGGCACTGCAAAAGAGTGATTTAGTCTGCATTTAATCTACTTTGTACCTGTCCTGTGACTGTTTGCTGGGACAGTGTGGAAGAAGCTTTACTCTTTACCATACCATGCAATTGACCTGAGAGTGTTAGGTGGAACCTGTCAGAAATAGCAATATCCTATCCTTAACAATATTGTACTTTATCTTACCCAAGAATATCTGTTAGGACAGGGCAGAGGGAGAGCAACTGGGGCTGAACCTGCCCAAGCCTTCCAGTTACATTCACACCAGCTATAGATAAATTTAGTTGGATCTGCTCAATCTATCCTGATACAAAATAGTAAGGCCACAGCCTTGTGCAAGTTTTAATATATTATTTTTGCAGGTGTGATACGGAACAATGTTCATGAAACAGTTGAATCAGACTTTGACAGCTAGGTGAACTGTGTTTCCAGACTTTGCCTATTGCCAAAGCTGGATTTATTTTGAAAGACTGTAGCATTCAAAAGTACTTCAAAAAGTCAAGTTAAACAATTAAAAATAAATAATATTAATAAATAAATAAATAATATACACAACAAAGTTATTTTAAAAAAATTGAAGCAACTCAATTGATTCAGAATAAGCAAATAATCTTATAACAACACATACAAAATGCTGGTGGAACACAGCAGGCCAGGCAGCATATATAGGGAGAAGCACTGTCGACGTTTCGGGCCAAGACCCTTCATCAGGACTAACCGAGAGGAAAGATAGTAAGATATTTGAAAGTAGTGGGGGGAGGGGGAAATGCAAAATGATAGGAGAAGACCGGAGGGGGTGGGATGAAGCTAAGAGCTGGAAAGGTGATTGGCGAAAGTAATACAGAGCTGGAGAAGGGAAAGGATCATGGGACAGGAGGCCTCAGGAGAAAGAAAGGGAGGGGGGAGAGCACCAGAGGGAGATGGAGAACAGGCAAACAACTAAATATGTCAGGGATGGGGTAAGAAGAGGAGGAGGGACATTAGCGGAAGTTAGAGAAGTCAATGTTCATGCCATCAGGTTGGAAGCTACCCAGCCGGTATATAAGGTGTTGTTCCTCCAACCTGAGTGTGGCTTCATCTTGACAGTAGAGGAGGCCATGGATAGACATATCAGAATGGGAATGGGACGTGGAATTAAAATGTGTGACCACTGTGAGATCCTGCTTTCTCTGGCGGACGGAGCATAGGTGTTCAGTGAAATGGTCTCCCAGTCTGCGTCGGGTCTCACCAATATATAAAAGGCCACTCCGGGAGCACCGGACCCAGTATACCACACCAGCCGACTCACAGGTGAAGTGTCGCCTCACCTGGAAGGACTGTCTGGGGCCCTGAATGGTGGTGAGGGAGGAAGTGTAAGAGCAGGTGTAGCACTTGTTCCATTTACAAGTGCCAGGAGGGAGATCGGTGGGAAGGGATGGGGGGGACGAGTGGACAAAGGAGTCATGTAGGGAGCGATCCCTGCGAAAAGCAGAAGGGGGGGGGAGGGAAAAATGTGTTTGGTAGTGGAATCCCGTTGAAGTGGCGGAAGTTACGGAGAATTATATGTTGGACCTGGAGGCTGGTGGGGTGGTAGGTAAGGACAAGGGGAACCCTATCCTGAGTGGGGTGGCAGGTGGATGGGGTGAGGGCATATGTGCGGGAAATGGGAGAGATGCGTTTGAGAGCAGAGTTGATGGTGGACGGACGAAGGGATGCCCCTTTGTTTAAAAAAGGAAGACATCTCCTTCGTCCTGGAATTAAAAGCCTCATCCTGAGAGCAGATGCGGCGGAGATGGAGGAATTGTGAGAAGGGGATAGCCTTTTTGCAAGAGACAGGGTGGGAAGAGGAATAGTCCAGGTAGCTGTGAGAGTCTGTAGGCTTATAGTAGATATCAGTAGATAGGCCGTCTCCAGAGATGGAGACAGAAAGATCAAGAAAGGGGAGGGAGGTGTCGGAAATGGACCAGGTAAATTTGAGGGCAGGGTGAAAGTTGGAGGCAAAGTTAATGAAGTCGACGAGCTCAGCATGTGTGCAGGAGGCAGCGCCAATACAGTCATCGATGTAGCGAAGGAAAAGAGGGGGATGGATATCGGTATAGACTTGGAACATGGACTGTTCCACAAAGCCAACAAAAAGGCAGGCATAACTGGGACCCATACGGGTTGCCCATGGCTGCACCCTTGGTTTGGAGGAAGTGGGAGGAGCCAAAGGCGAAATTATTGAGAGTAAGAACTAATTCCGCTAGACGGAGGAGAGTGGTGGTAGAGGGGAATTGGTTAGGTCTGGAATCCAAAAAAAAGCGAAGAGCTTGGAGACCATCTCAGTGGGGGATGGAGGTATATAGGGACTGGATGTCCATGGTGAAAATAAGACGGTGGGGGCCAGGGAACTTAAAATCATTGAAAAAATTCAAAGCATGAGAAGTGTCACGAACATAGGTGGGAAGAGATTGAACAAGGGGGGGTTAAGACAGTGTCAAGGTATGCAGAAATGAGTTCGGTGGGGCAGGAGCAAGCTGAGACAATAGGTCTACCTGGACAGGCAGGTTTGTGGATCTTGGGTAAGAGGTAGAAACGGGAAGTGTGGGGCGTGGGAACTATGAGGTTGGTGGCAGTGGATGGGAGATCCCCAGAGCTGATAAGGTTGGTGATGGTATAGGAGACAATGGCCTGGTGCTCCTTAGTGGGTCATGATCAAGGGGTAAATAAGAGGAGGTATCAGAGAGTTGTCGCTGTGCCTTGGCCAGGTAGAGGTCAGTACGCCAGACAACAACAGCTCCCCCCTTATCAGCAGGTTTTATAGTGAGGTTGGGATTAGTGTGGAGGGAGCGGAGAGCAGAGCGTTCGGAAGGAGTGAGGTTAGAATTGGAACATGATGTGGTGAAATCAAGACAATTGATGTCCCGTCGGCAATTAGCAATAAAGAGATCCAGAGCAGGCAGAAGACCAGAGTGGGGTGTCCATGAAGAGGAGGAGGGTTGAAGATGGGAGAAGGGGTCATTGGCGGGGGTAGGAGAGTCCTTGTCAAAGAAGTAAGCTCGGAGACGGAGCCGGCGGAAGAAGAGTTTAGCGTCATGGCGTGGTGTGGGCGAAAGGGGGCAAAGATGAGGCCCTTAATGAGGACAGAGCGCTTTGCCTCAGAGAGTTGAAGGTCGGACGGAATGGTAAAGAACCGGCACGGATGAGAGATGGGATCAGAGGGGGGAGTGAGGCTGGTAGTGTCAGTGGAGAGGGAAGGGTTGGGGTGAGAGGAAGATGGAGCCTCTGAGGGCCCAGGAGCTGTCGATGGGATCTGAGGGAGAGGGGATTGCAGAGTGGTGGTGGGGGAAGGGGAGACGGGAGTCACAATGTGAAGACCCGGTCTGGAGTTCAAGGCTGGAGTTGCAGTCGGTGGTTGCGCAATCGCTTTGAAGCTGTCCATGATCGTTGGAACAACGTAGTGATGGTGCTGGAGTCCGGGTTTTCAATATACCCTGGGTCGCTGGGGCAGCCGAGATCGACGGCCGGGGCCGGGGACGCGATACGAAGACCATGCTCTGGGGTCTGCAGTTGGAAGATCTTGCGATCCTTGCAGGACGTGATGAAGTCAAAGTAACGGCGATTGCACGCATGGATCCGACAGAGGATGAAATAACGGACAGGACCATTGCAAACAGAGAAAAAGGTGTCCCGGAGGCGTGGAAGTGATTGTGATAGGGACGCCAGGTACCTTCTCATGGCGGAGAGTGTCGCCCTCAGAGCCCGACGGGAGGAACAACGGGAGGCAGAGTCAATTAAATGTGAGTACCTGGGATCCTCAGAAGGTCCAAATTGAGAAGCTCGAAAACGGATCCTGAAGCCAACTGGAGTCAGTTGGCGGTGGAGACACATTCCAAGGAAGGATATATGGCTGTAATAGCGGGTCTGGGTCAAAATATGATCGAAAAGTTGAAGGGCCGAAGGAATTATAGATGGGGAGCAGCGAGAGAGGGTTTCACTGAACTCCCGTCGAAGAGAAGATTTAAACTTCTTCAGTGTAGGCATCACTGGAAGAGGCTTCGCAGTAGTGAATTTAAAGAGCAAACACGAGGAAATCTGCAGATGCTGGAAATTCAAACAACAACAACACACAAAATGCTGGTGGAACATAGCAGGCCAGGCAGCATCTATAGGGAGAAGCACTGTTGACATTTCGGGCCGAGACCCTTCGTCAGGACTAACTGAAAGGAAAGATAGTAAGAGATTTGAAAGTAGTGGGGGGAGGGGGAAATGCGAAATGATAGGAGAAGACCGGAGGGGGTGGGATGAAGCTAAGAACTGGAAAGGTGATTGGCGAAAGTGATACAGAGCTGGAGAAGGGAAAGGATCATGGGACGGGAGGCCTCGGGAGAAAGAAAGGAGTGGGGGGAGAGCACCAGAGGGAGATGAAGAGCAGGCAAACAACTAAATATGTCAGGGATGGGGTAAGAAGAGGAGGAGGGACATTAACGGAAGTTAGAGAAGTCAATGTTCATGCCATCAGGTTGGAGGCTACCCAGCCGGTATATAAGGTGTTGTTCCTCCAACCTGAGTTTGGATTCATTTTGATAATAGAGGAGGCCGTGGATAGACATATCAGAATGGGAATGGGATGTGGAATTAAAATGTGTGGCCACTGGGAGATCCTGCTTTTTCTGGCGGACCGAGCGTAGGTGTTCAGCGAAACGGTCTCCCAGTCTGCGTCAGGTCTCACCAATATATAAAAGGCCACACCAGGAGCACCGGACGCAGTATACCACACCAGCCGACTCACAGGTGAAGTGTCGCCTCACCTGGAAGGACTGTCTGGGGCCCTGAATGGTGGTGAGGGAGGAAGTGTAAGGGCAGGTGTATCACTTGTTCCGTTTACAAGGGTAAGTGCCAGGAGGGAGATCGGTGGGAAGGGATGGGGGGGGGACGAGTGGACAAGGGAGTCCCTGCGGAAAGCAGAGGGGGGGGGGAGGGAAAAATGTGCTTGGTAGTGGGATCCTGTTGGAGGTGGTGGAAGTTACGGAGAATTATATGTTGGACCTGGAGGCTGGTGGGGTGGTAGGTAAGGACAAGGGGAACCCTATCCCGAGTGGGGTGGTGGGTGGATGGGGTGAGGGCAGATGTGCGGGAAATGGGAGAGATGCGTTTGAGAGCAGAGTTGATGGTGGACGGACGAAGGGATGCCCCTTTGTTTAAAAAAGGAAGACATCTCCTTCGTCCTGGAATAAAAATCCTCATCCTGAGAGCAGATGCGGCGGACACAGAGGAATTGTGAGAAGAGGATAGCATTTTTGCAAGAGACAGGGTGGGAAGAGGAATAGTCCAGGTAGCTGATATCTTAAATGATCTTATATTTAGCTTTCTCATTGGTATTCATCCCTCTCCATTCAAATAAGCAGTCTAGGTGTTCTGTGCCAGGTCTGACCTAGTGCAGGTTCAGTGAGTGGAGTTGTAGTTTCTACACTCTGCAAGTAGATTCCATCAGGATCAGGGCCATTTCTGGTGGAACTTGTTGAACAAGTTTGGGAATATCAGTTTTATTGAAATCATAAACATCCTAATCCTTACAGGGTAAATGAGGAGATTTGGTGTAATAGTAACACTTCCCAGCAAGGTTTGGTCTGTTTCACATATAACATACAAGACCTTTATTCCTAGTCGATCCCTATTTTTTTCCATGACTATTCCAAAATGCATCAAGTTATGGTCACTACTTCTATAATTTCCCCTACTGATATTCTCCCTACCTGACTAGTTACATTCCACAAAACAAGATTCAATACACCTTTCCTCATCGACTTGTCTACATTGTGTCAAAAAGGGTCTTTTTCTGAAACATCAGTTTCTCTTTCCACAGATGTAGCCCAATCTGCTGAGCATTCACAGCTGTTTTTGTTTTTATGTTGGAGGGTTGTATCTATTCCAAGAGAATTGGTTTGGTATTCTTCTAACCACAGTGTTCTTGAACTGTGAGTGTTTGATCTGAATAGGAAATACGTTATTGTATGGAATTAAGTCGCCCTGTTTATGGTCAGATTTAACTGGTCAACACAACCGTATAATATAACCATATAACAATTACAGCACGGAAACAGGCCATCTCGGCCCTTCTAGTCAGTGCCGAACGCTTACTCTCACCTAGTCCCACTGACCCGCACTCAGCCCATAACCCTCCATTCCTTTCCTGTCCATATACCTATCCAATTTTACTTTAAATGACAATACTGAACCTGCCTCTACTACTACTACTGGAAGCTCATTCCACACAGCTACCACTCTCTGTAAAGACATTCCCCCTCCTGTTACCCTTAATATTTTGCCCCCTAACTCTCAACTCATGTCCTCTTGTTTGAATCTCCCCTACTCTCAATGGAAAAAGCCTATCCACGTCAACTCTATCTATCCCTCTCATAATTTTAAATACCTCTATCAAGTCCCCCCTCAACCTTCTACGCTCCAAAGAATAAAGACTTAACTTCTTCAATCGTTCCCTGTAACTTAGGTGCTGGAACCCAGGTAACATTCTAGTAAATAGTAATAACATTCAAGTATAACTTTTATTCTATACAACATTGTATTTGGAGTCCTTGAAGAAACAGCACAAAGATGGAGTAAAATTAAATCTATAGGATTCATTTACCTGCCCTGGAGCATTTTTGATGGTATGATTTTTACGCCACTCCATATCTGACACCCCCCAATGTTTGATGGGTAAGAGCAAACTATTGACCAGGACAAAATTGGACAGATAGAGTAGCAGATGGAATTTAATACCAATATATGTAAAATGATGCAGTGTAAACAGTGTAATTGGGGTAGGGCACAAGTTAGAAATGGCAGGACCATAGGAAGTACTGAGGAACAGAAGGATCTTGATGTATATATCCATGAAGGCAGCATAGGTAGCTTTAGGTATGTAGGTGGTGGCAGCCTTGATCAGCCAGAGCATAGAATGTAAGAGCATTGTGCAAATTTATAAAAGTTTGGTTAGTCAACAACTAGAATATTGTGTGCAGTTCCAGTTGCCGCTCTATATTTTACTGGAGAGTATGCAAATGAGGGTTAATTTGATGTTACCTGTTATATGGAGAGACTGAAAATACTGGGTTTGTTTTTTTGTTTTCCTTGGCGTGGAGGAGGCAAAGGTGGGGCCTAATAGAGCTATAAAAAATTTGAGTGTCATAGACGATCAATGGTGAGAAATGTGTCTCCTTAATGCAGATGTATAAAACTAGAGGGTGTAGGTTTAAGGTGAGGAGTTAGAGAAAATCTGAGGGAGTGAAGAATTTTCAGCTATTGGTTGGAATGCGCTGTCTGAGATGGTTGTGGAGACAGATACTCACACAATATTGGGAAGGTATCTGGATGAGAATGTGAATTAGCAACACACAGAGGATTACCAAGCAAGTGTTGGTAAATAGGTGGCATGTACATGGTGACTGAAGGATCTGATTCTGTGTAGTAAGACTGACATTTGGAGGAACTCTCCAATTCTTCAAACTATTGTCATGAATTATGCTGCATCTGCAGAGGGAGTTGCAATTTTGACCACGTGCATATTTTATAGTTGGACAATTAATTAATGTTTACCATTTCTTTAGCGTAAATTCATAAATTGCAACCATGGCTGGAGATGGTATCTGCTGTGGTAATGGAAAAGACTAATAACACATTGTTCCTGTAACAGGAAGTCACAGTTAAAATAACATCATTCTTACTCACCAAGGAGTAAAACCAGTACTTACCAGCACATGCGCACCTTTTTCAGAAACATCATTGGAATTTCCAGTAGTTTTTATCTATGCTTCAGATAGAACTCAGCTTACAGGAATTATTCTCATGGGTGCAGATCAATGATTTGTGTTTTCAATTTCTGTTCAATTTGCACAGTAATTAGATAATCTTGAAGATTTTGCAGTATTTTATGGAATAAATAAGATAGATCCTCAGAAATTAAACATCAGTTCTCCAATGGCTCAAAAATTGTTACTTAAAATTGGTGAGGCTAGAGGCATGTTTTTAGAACTTCAATTTCTATGTACTGAAGTATTGGAAGGAAAACCTTTTTTTTGCATTTTTTCATATTTCTCAGACTGCTTAATTTGACAATAAAGTTAGCATTGCTTAAAAAAACACATGACTTAGTCGAGGACAGGCAGGAGAATTATGTTATTAAGGGCAGTCCTGTTTGCTAGACATAAATTTTCTTTACCAAGTGGCCAGCTAATGTGACCAATTGGTTGTGGCAGAATATAGCAATGTTTACATCACATGGATTTTCAGAAAGCACTTTGGAAATATGCCAAAGTATATATCCTGAAGTGTGCTGTAGGTTTTCTATGTTTCTATGCCTTATGAGCCTAATTGAATTTTCTGAGGATGTGACTAAACACATTGATGAAGGTAGAGCAGTAGATGTAGTGTATATGGATTTCAGCAAGGCATTTGATAAGGTACCCATGCAAGGCTTATTGAGAAAGTAAGGAGGCATGGGATGCAATGGGACATTGCTTTGTGGATCCAGAACTGGCTTGCTCACAGAAGGCAAAGAGTGGTTGTAGACGGGTCATATTTTGCATGGAGGTCGATGACCAGTGGTGTACTTCAGAGATCTGTTCTAGGACCTCTACTTTTCGTGATTTTTATAAATGACCTGGATAAGTAAGTGGAGAGATGGGTTAGTAAATTTGCAGATGACACAATGGTTGGGGGTATTGTGGATCGTGTGTAGGGCTGACAGAGGTTATATCGGAACATTGATAGGATGCAAAACTGGGCTGAGAAGTGGCAGATAGAGTTCAACCGAGATAAGTATGAGGTGGTTAATTTTGGTAGGTCAAATATGATGGCAGAATATAGTATTAATGGTAAGACTCTTGGCAGTGTGGAGGATCAGAGGGATCTTACGGTCTGAGTCCATAGGACACTCAAAGCTGCTGCGCAGGTTGACTCTGTGGTTAAGAAGGCGTACTGTGTATTGGCCTTCATCAATCATGGGATTGAGTTTAAGGACCAAGAGGTAATGTTGCAGCTATATAGGACCCTGGTCAGACCCCACTTGGAGTACTGTGCTCAGTTCTGGTCGCCTCACTACAGGAAGGATGTGGAAACCATAGAAAGGGTGCCGAGGAGATTTGCAAAGATGTTGCCTGGATTGGGCAGCATGCCTTATGAGAACAGGTTGAGTGAACTTGGCCTTTTCTTCTTGGAGTGATGGAAGATGAGAGGTGACCTGATAGAGGTGTACAAGATGATGAGGGGCAGTGATCGTGTGGATAGACAGAGGCTTTTTCCCAAGGCTGAAATGGCTAGCACGAGAGGGCACAGTTTTAAGGTGCTTGGAAGTAGGTACAGAGGAAATGTCAGGGGTAAATTTTTTATGCAGAGAGTGGTGAGTGCGTGGAATGGGCTGCTGGTGACAGTGGTGGAGGCGGATATGATAGGGTCTTTTAAGAGACTCCTGGATAGGTACATGGAGCTTAGAAAAATAGAGGGCTATGGGTAACCCTAGGTAATTTCTAAGGAAAGGACATGCTCGGCACAGCATTGTAGGCCAAAGGGCCTGTATTGTGCTGTAGGTTTTCTATTCTTCTATGTTTCTGTGAATCACTTGATTCTGGCATGGTCCTGGCAGATTGAAAGATTGCAACTGGCATGCCACTCTTTAAGAAAGGAGGAAGGCAAAAGAAAGGAAATTATAGGCCAGTTAGCCTAACCTCAGAGGTCGAGAAAGTGCTGGGGACTATTATTAAGGATGAGGCTTCGGAGAACTTGGAGACTAATGATAAAATAAGTCAAAGTCAGCATGGTCTCTGTCAAGGGAAGTCTTGCCTGACAAATCTGTTAGTTCTTAGAGGAAGTAACAAGCAATGTGGACAAAGGAGAGGCAGTGGATGCCATTTACTTGGATTTTCAGAAGGCATTTGATAAAGTGCCACACATGAGACTGCTAACAAGATAAAATCCTGTGGTGTTACAGGAGAGATACTGGCATGGATCAGGGAATGGCTGACAGGCAGGAGGCTGCAAGTGGGAATAAAAAGGACCTTTTCTGATTGGCTGCCAGTGACTAGTGGTGTTCCTCAGGGGTCAGTATTGAGACTGTTACCTTTCACGTTGTTTGTCAATGATTTGGATAATGGAATTGATGAATATTTGTGGCAAAGTTTGTGGATGATACAAAGGTAGGGTAGGTAGTTCTGAGGAAGCAATGCAGTTGCAGCAGGACTTAGACAAATTGAAAGAATGGGCAAAAATATGACAGATGGGATACAGTGTTGGGAAATGTATGATAATGCATTTTGGTAAAAGGAACAAAAGTGTGGACTACTAAATGGGGAGAAGGTTCAAACATCATAGGTGCAGAGGGATTTAGAAGTTCTCGTGTAATAGTCCCAGGAGGCTAATTCACAGGATGAGTCTGTAGTAAAGGAGGCAAATGCAATGTTGGCATTTATTTCAAGGGGATTAGAATATAAAAGCAAGGAGATAATGCGGAGGCTTTGTTGGGTCCTAGTCAGGTCACACTTGGAGTGTTGTTGATAGATTTGGGCCCCATATCTCAAAAGGGAAATGCTGTCATTGGAGAGAGTCCAAAAAAGGTTCACAAGGATTATTGCGGAAATGAAGGGGTTAACATATGAGGAGCGTTTGACATATTTGGGCTTGTACTCACTGGGGGATCTGATTGAAAGGACTAGATAGGGTGAATGTGGAGAGGATGCTTCCTATGGTGGGTTATCCAGAACAAGAGGTCACAGCCTCAAAATTGAGGGTGACTTTTTAGAACAGTGGTAAGGAGGAATTTTTTTAGCCAGAGAGCAATGAATCTGTGGAATGCTCTGTCACAGACTGTGGTGGAGGCCAAGTCTGTGGGTACAATTAAGGCAGAAGTTGATCATTTCCTGATCGGTCAGAGCATCAAAGGATACGATGAGAAGGCGGGTATATGAGGTTGAGAGGGATCTGGGATCAGCCATGATGGAATGGCGGAGCAGACTCGATGGGATGAATGGCCGAATTCTGCTCCTATGTCTTATGGTCTAAATGTGAGTATATTTACTGGTTTCCCAATGTACTAACAAAATGATCAGATGCTTGATGAATTACATCCAAAAATTAAAAAAGCATGTTATATTTGCAACAAGAGGAAGATAAAAGAAGGAATCAGTTGAACAGCAGAGTGGGATTAAGTGGATGAACTGCAGTGAACCCTGGTGCAGATTTATTGAGCCAAAAGTCTAGTAAAAGGAATAAAAGTTTTGTTTTATCTCAAAGGTATGTGGATTTCAAAACAACTGTTGGTTCCAGGTTTTTTTTTTGGGTAGGTATATGAAAGTATGTGGCCCAAACATAGCTAAAGTGTTCTGACATGCCAATCACCCATGATCTGTTTGAGATACAGGCTAAGAATCTGAACTATTCAGACGAGATTTCCTTGACATTTCATGATCCAACACAAATTTGGACAGCAGGGATCCTCTTGCAAGTGATGAGACAGTGACTCCCTGAAAGGAGCTTTTTTTTTTCTACTGTGATTACAGGCCAAGTTCCTTTTCAGTTTCTGCTATAGTACTTGGCTCAGATAGGCAGGAAGGTGGAATTTTAACCTGTGCCATCCAAGAACAACATGTAGCTGAAATTACAATGCTGTTTTTTTTCAAGTGAACAAAGCCAAATTTCTTCATTGCGTCCATTGAAATGTGATGAATGAGGAAGACTGGACTTCAGTTAGTTTGGCTGAAGTAAAACATAACTTGGCACAGTTGAACAAGATGCTATTAACTCCTTTGTAGATTATTAGGAACTTTTAAAAATATAATTTGGCAACATTAAATATGATTAACACTTTGTGCAACAAACAATGCTGTGGTCACAAGCATCATAAAGCAAATGGTTCTGAAATAGCACGTCATAAACTCTTCAAGCATGGATCAGTACATGGAACTACGATATTGTGGCCATTACTGAAACTTGTTTGAGAGAGGGGTAAGGGTGATTAATGTACCAGGTTTTCGAAGTTTTAGAAAAGGTAGAGGAGGACATAAAAGGAGGGGCTGGGGAGTTGCACTACTAATCAGGGACAACATTACAGCTGCACTCAGGAGACATAATGGAGGGGTCAGATGCTGAGTTCGTTTGGGTGTAACTCAGGAATTGGATGGGTGCAATCAGATTGAGGAACAGATATGTAAACAGATTAAGGAAATGTATAAAAATGATAGGCCTGTTGTCATGGGGGATTTCAACTTCCCTTATATAAATTGGCATCTTTTTAGTGTAAGGAGTTCAGATGGGGCTGAATATGTTAAGTGTATCCAGGAAGGTTTCTTAATTCAATATGTGGACAGTCCAGTAGGCCTGGTGTTGATTGATGATGAGCCTAGCCAGGTGATTGACCTTTCAGTTAGGTAACAGTGACCACAGGATAGATATAGGTAAGGATAGGTATGGTCCATGTGGGAGAGTCTTAAATTTAAGTAGGGCAAATTATGAGGGTATTAGGCAGGAACTAAGAAGTGGTAATTGGGAGGATGTTTTCCCCTGCAACTCCGTATCAGACATGTGTTTAAAGATAAATTGCACAGCGTACAGGAAAGGTATGTTCCTGTTAGAAGGAAGGACAGGGATGGAAAGATAAGAGAAGCTTGGATATTTACAGAGGTGATAAATTTAGTCAAGAAGAAAAAGGAAAAGCACATAAAGCTTTGTAAGTCAGGATCAATCAAAGCACATGAAGAGACAATGAAGCCAGAAAAGAACTAAAGAAGGGAATTAGAAAGGCCAGCAGGGACCATGACAAGTCCTTGGCAAGTAGGATTAAGGTGAATCCCAAGGCATTCTACACATACATCAAGAGGAAGAGGATAACTAGGGAGAGGGTGGGACCACTCAAGGATAAAGGAGGAAATATTTGCTTGCATGCAGAGAATGTGAGTGTGGTACTTAATGAGTATTGTACTTCAGTATTTACCAGTGAAAAGGATATGGAGTACCAGGAGATCAATGCTTAGTGTATAAATGCATTAGTGTGTTTAGAGGTCAAGGAGGAGGAAGTGTTGGACTTCCTAATGAGTATTAGTGTTGATAAGTCCCCAGGGCCTGATGGGATTTGCCCAGGCTATTGAAGGAGGCAAGAGATGAGATTGCTGGGCCCCTGACCAGTATCTTTGTGGCCTGCTGAGTTCCTCCAGCATTTTGTATGTTTTTCATGTCCTTTCTAGCCACGGGCGATATCCTGGAGGACTGGCGAGTGGTTAATGTACTTTTATTCAAGAAGGGAACAAATGATTATCCTGGAAACTATAGACCAGTGAGTCTCATGTCATTTTTAGGGAAATTGCTGGAGAAAATTGTTAGGGATAGGATATACGAGCATTTGGAAACCCGTGGTCTAATCAAGGAGAGTCAGTATGGCTTTGTGTTTGGCAGGTCATGCCTTACCAACTTCTTAGAGTTTTTTGTGAAGTTGACTAGAGAGATTGATGAGGGTAGGGCAGTGGATGTTGTCTAAATGGATTTTAGTAAGCATTTGACAAAGTCTGTCATGGGAACTCCACAGGGATCTGTGCAGGAACCTCTGCAGTTTGTAATGTATATAAATGACCTGGATGAAAATTAGATGGGTAAGTTAGTAAATTTATTGATAATACCAAGATTGGTGGAGCTGTGGATAGTGTAGAATATAGCATGATATAGATCAGTTGCAGATATGGGCTGAGAAATGGCAGATAGAGTTTAACCCAGATAAATATGAGGTGTCGCCCCTTGGTAGGGCAAATGCAAGGAGACAGTACACTGCAAAGAGCAAGGTCTTTACAGTGTTGCTGAACAGACAGATCTTGTGATCCAAGTTCATAGCTCGTTGAAAGTGGCAACATAGGTGGAAGGCTTATGGATTGATTACTTTTATTAGTCAAGGCATTGAGTTCAAAATGTCAGAAAGTTATGTTGCAACCTTATAAAACTGCTTAGGCCATATTTGGAGTATTGCATACACTTCCAGTTGCCTCTCTAAAGGAAGGAGGTTAAGGTTTTGGAGAGGGTGCAGAAGAGTTTTACCAAGATGCTGCCTTGTTTGAGGGCATGTGCTGTCAAGGGAGGCTGGATTAACTAGGGTTGTTTTCTCTGGAGCGCCAGAAGCTGAGAGAAGATCTGATAGAGGTTTACAAGGTTATGAGAGGCATAGACAGAGTGGGCAGAGAGTATCTGTTTCCCAGGGTTTAAATATCTAATACCAGAGGGCATACATTGAAGGTGAGAGGGGGTAGGGATGTGAGGAGTATGTTTTTCACTCAGAGAGTAGTGGATACCTGGAATATGCTGTCTGGTATGGTGGTGTAGGTAAATACATTAGAGATTTTTAAGAGACTTTTGGATAGGTACATAAGTATGAGGAAGATGGAGGGATTAGTATTTGTGTGTTTTTGATTAGATTTTTATTTGGTTTGGCACAAGTTTATTAGCTGACTAGCCTTTTCCTGTGCTGTGCTGTTTTATGTTCTATACTCTATCGAGTGGATAGCCAGAGACTTTTTCCCAGTGTGGAAATGGCTAATACAAGGGGGCATAATTTTAAAGTGATTTGAAGAATGTATGGGGGGAGGATGTCAGAGGTAGTTGGTGCATGGAATGTGCTGCCAGCGATGGTCATAGAGGCAGAAAGATTAGGAACATTTATGAGACTCCAAGAGAAGCATATGGATGATAGAAAATTGGAGTCAATGTGGGAGGGAAGGGTTAGATTGATCTTAGAATAGGTTAAAAAGTTGGCACAACATTATGGGCAGAAGGGCCTGTACCGTGCCATGTTTTTTGAGTTTAAAATTATCCCATTCCAACTATGTCACAGTTTTTACTGCCACTGAAACCCACATAGGTTTCCTCTTAAGCAAAACAACTATTTTAAAACTGTTCTTTTTGTCAAATTGCTCCAGTTCAACCCCTCCCTCTCTTTAACTTTAGTTCAGTCTTCAAAATATTTGTACTTCAATTCCAGCTCTTAAGCATACCTGAATTTAATTTTTCCAATATAGTCAATTAAGTTTTCATTTGTCACGTCTCAAGACTCTGGAAATCCCTCCCATACTTCTCATCTTCAGTACCACTTCTTCCTCATCCGTTGATCTGGACTTTAAAACCAATCTCCTTAAAGAGCCTTTTGTTCATTGCCCCATGTGGTTTGACGCTTTTTTTGTTTGATAATACTCCCATGAACTGCCTTAGAATATTTTTGCAACAGTAAACGTAAATTGGTGTAATAATTGTTGTAAATCAGATACAACAGTTCAAATCCAGCCCTTGCAGATACCTCAGATTCACCTTTTGCATTAAAAAACTGTCATGGAGTCCAACAGCGAGTCATTTAAAGCCTGCTCAACTCTAGCAGATTTAAATCAGACATAAACACAGCAGGTTATTATCTGACTCTTAATTCTCATCCATTCTAATAATTTGGATCCACCTTTTCTAATAATTCAGATTTGTCTCCTAAAATAATCCAGATTAACTCCTTCCAATAAGCTAACTCAAAAAGTTAACACCAAAAACATGGTCTTCACTTTAACAGAAGTTTAGCAGTAGATCTCCAAAGCAACCACCTGATCCAGGAGAAATGCCTTTGCACAGAAACTAACACCTAGAGATGCATAGGTCACTTTTTTTCTACTGAAGCTACAAACTACCTGGAGTCAGCATGGCCCAGCATCAGGTGGGTTCTACTGGTGTGAAATTATTTTAGTTTGAAAGGGAAAACAGAAATGATTTTATTTTAGAAGGGAAAACACAGACAGTAACCAGTGCCCATTGGTATTTTGAACTGAAATAAAGCAAACTGAATAGTGCAAAGGTTATATTTTGCACTACTTGCAAGTGTGTCCCACTTGTTATAGTGGAAATTATAGAATGCTGCACTCAGAGTGTGAACAAGCACCATCTTCCTGCCACTTGGATTATAATATTACAGACTGTCATAGCAGTTAGAAGTTCTTTGAGGAGAAATGTTCCACGAGTAATTGGAGCAAAGCTATATGTGACCAAAACCAAGTCAGGAATTTGAATGTGAATATCAGCCATCAAAAACTTCTGATGGCTGTAATGGAGTAGGTTGCAGTAGCTACGTGCTCCAAATTATTCGCTTACTTTGCTGTTTAAACCTATATCGGTGAGAGCACCATGAGCACCACAAATTTGTTTCAACAAATGTCAGAGAGATTCTAAAAACTGGATAAACTGGATGACTTGGAATCCAAGTTTGACTTGTTACAGAATTCCTTCGACCTGGTTAAATCTGAACTGAAAACGCTTAATCGGAAACTTGGAAGTATACAGCAGACTGTGAATGACCATGAAATTCGTATTAAGCTACACAAAGAATCTCTGCCAGTGTTGCAGAAGGATATCGAAGGTTTCAAGAAAATTTCTAAGGAACAACTTTAAAAATTTGACGCGTTACTGAAGAAACTTACAGACTTGGAGACCAGGAACCGAAGGTGCCATATCAGAATTCTTGGGCTTCCTGAAAAACCGGAGGGTAATCATCCTATCGATTTTTGTGCTCAAATGCTGAAAGATTTATTCCCCGATATATTATCGGAACTACCAAAATTTGAGTGCGTTCACCGAGTTACCCCGCCTAATTGGGATCCTGCCAAACTTCGCTCTATTATAATTCGCTTTTATGACTATCAGATTAAAGAACAGATCCTTCGTGAATCAAGGAAGAAATGCATTATTACAATTTCATGATCAACAGTTTCGGATCGTTCAAGATTATCCACCGGAAGTTCTAAGAGCTAGACAGGCTTTTAAAGAGGTCATGTCGCCTTTCTCTCAGAGATCCGTGTAAACTCAAGGTTACTACTTCTGATAACAAGGTTTCTTGGTTTACGAAGCCTGAAGAAGCTAAGAAATTTTAATATAGTCTCCATGCTTAAATTCAACCTTGAGTTGCTTTATGCTAAATGTTTTAATTTCAGGTGTTCAATCAAGTAATTGGTGCTTTGTTGATAACAAGGTTTCTTGGTTTTATGAAGCCTTAATCATTTGTTTGATTAAGTAACTGGCGCCTTGTTATCTTTCAAAATATGCAAAAGATGCTGGCAGACTGCATCCATTTTCTCTTTTACTGTTTTCTGCCTTTATATGGGTCCTCTAATGTTACTTTTTCACAGCTCTTTTTAAACAATACGTTATATTCTCTCAGTGTTATGTTGATTTTTACCTACCTTTTAGTAATTTGACTGAAAGTAATTATGTAGGGTATACATGTAGTAATTACTGAGGAATGAAACTATAGGGTGTTTTGCTTTACCTTAAATTCACTCAGATTTTTCCTATCTTTTGATTATTTATACACCTTTTGGTCTTTTACTGTTTTTCAATAGTATACAATATTCTATATTTCTTATTGCTGGTTTTTGGTTTTTTCATTATTGTGCCATTTTGTCATTTTGTTTTTTTTTCTCCCTTGAATGCCTTAAATTAGTCATGTTAGGAAGCTATCTAAACTGCTTCCCTTTCTAATTATTTTATATTTGTTTCTTTACTCCTTTTTTTGCACTCGTGAGTATATGTTGTTTTACTTACTGATTTTCCTTATCTGTCTTTCCTTTTTACCGAGACTAATACATATTTTCCCATGGTGTTTTTTTTTATATATTAGTTTTTTCTATACATTTTACAAATTAAAAAACCCCAAATCACAATAAGGAACATTGATACAGTGCAAAATTAAGCATACAATGACAATATGCTACAAAGGAAGAGAATTTAACAAAGAAGCACCTAAAGTAAAGACAAGTAAACTTAGTATCCTCCCCAAGCTCCACAACACAAAAAAAAACTCCAGACCAACCACAACACAATATAGAGAATATAAATCAGGACAATCAAACTCCCAGACTGTGAATACACTTAGCAACAGAGGATAATAATGCCTACTACCAGAAAAAAAAGGGAGCTGAAAGCAAGGGACTAAATACTTAGAAAATTACTAAAAACTTCAAGAATTTATTTAAAGAAAACTTAAGCCCCTTATTGAATTATGTGAAAAAGACGCTTTCTAAATGGTCTCCTCTTTCTTTATCCCTAATTGGCCGAATTAATTCGATTAAAATGAAGATTCTTCCTAAATTTTTATATCTTTTTCAGGCCTTACCTATTTTTATTTCTAAGATCTACTTTGATTCTTTAGATTCAATTTTAACATCTTATATTTGGAATAATAAACAAGCTTGTTTAAGTAAAGTTTACCTACAAAGAAATAAAGAGATGGGTGGCCTAGCCCTACCCAATTTTAGGTTTTACTATTGGGCTGCCAATATAAGGAATATTACTTTCTGGTCTGATGCACCATCAATAACTCTCGGAGACGTGAGGCGAGATATAGGCTTTTATTGGCTGGAAGAAAGGGCAAGCAGCAATTGACCACCATGCTACATCCTGGAGACTGAGGCCGGGGCGGAGTCCCCAATCGCCTTTATACCGGGGTCCGTGGGAGGAGCCACAGGAGCAGTCAGCGGGGGGGGGGGGGGGGCGTGTCCAGACAGGTATATGTAGTTCACCACATGGTCCTATTTATCGTAAAGATTGCCCATCATGGGTCGATGCCGACGCAACGGTAGCGTGTGACGTCATCAGCTCCGCTGTTGCTAGGCTTCAGACACAGCACCCTGAGGCACTGGTGATAATTACAGGGGACTTCAACCATGTGACTTTGGACAAGACACTACCTGCTTTCTCCCAGTACGTGGATTGCTACACCAGGGGTAATAGGACTATTGACCTACTGTATGCAAACGTAGAGGAGGCATATAGTGCATCCCCACTGCCTTCATTGGGGAAAGCTGATCACAACCTGGTTTTGTTACAGCCCAGATATAAATCAATTGTGATGAGGCATCCCACTACCACACGCTCTTTTAGGAAGTGGACTCCTGAAGCTGAACAGGCCCTGAGAGACTGCTTCGGTACTACTAACTGGGATGTACTGCAAGGGGGGCTCTGTGGGGGCGTTGAGGAGGTCACTGAATGCACAACGGACTATATTAACTTTTGTGTGGATGCCGTTGTCCCTGTTAGAACTGTTCGCTGCTATCCCAATAATAAGCCCTGGATCACTAGTCACATCAAAGGCCTCCTAAACCAGAAGAAGAGGGCCTTTAAAGATGGTGATCGGTTGGAGCTTAAAAGAGTTCAGAAGGAACTCAGAGTACAGATAAGGGGGGCAAAGGAGCAGTATAGGAGGAAGCTAGAACAAAAGCTGCAGAAAAAAAGCATGAAGGAGGTGTGGGATGGGATGAAGATCATCACCGGATGCGGTGCAAAGCGGGGGGCAAACATAAGTGGAGATGTGGAGAAAGCGAACCAGCTGAACAACTTCTTCAATAGGTTCGACAGCACAATCTCATCCTCACCGCAGAACTCCACACCAGGCTTACTTCCCTCACAGGAAAATAGCCACTCACAGGAAACCTTGCCCACGCCCAGGATTACGGCTGCACAGGTGGAAGGTCAACTGAGGAAGATCTGTACCAGCAAGGCGGCGGGACCGGATGGAGTTTCCCCACGATTACTGAGGGCCTGTGCGACTGAGCTGGGAGAACCACTACAGCGCATCTTCAACATGAGCCTGGAGCAGAGAAGAGTACCCAGACAGTGGAAAACGTCCTGTATTGTCCCGGTACCGAAGAAACCACAACCAAAGGAGTTGAATGACTTCAGACCTGTTGCCTTGACGTCGCACGTGATGAAGACCATGGAGCGGCTGATAATACAGAATCTGAGGCCACAAACCAGGCACGCCCGGGATCCTCTTCAGTTTGCGTATAAGGAGAAGGTGGGAGTTGAGGATGCTATCACGTATTTGCTGCACAAATCCCTCTGTCACCTAGATGGGGTCAGTTGTGCTGTGAGGATTACATTCCTTGACTTCTCTAGTGCCTTTAACACCATCCAGCCCAAGATCTTAAGGCACAAACTAACGGAGATGGGAGTAGACTCTCACATGGTGGATTGGATAGTGGACTACTTGACAGATAGACCTCAGTATGTGCAGTTGGGAGACTGTAGGTCTGACACGGTGGTCAGCAGCACAGGAGCGCCGCAGGGGACCGTGCTCTCTCCGGTCCTGTTCACCCTGTACACATCAGACTTCCAATATAACTCAGAGTCCTGCCATGTGCAGAAGTTCGCTGATGACACGGCCATAGTGGGGTGTGTCAGGAATGGACAGGAGGAGGAGTATAGGAAACTGATACAGGACTTTGTGATATGGTGCAACTCAAACTACCTGCGTCTCAATATCACCAAGACCAAGGAGATGGTGGTGGACTTTAGGAGATCTAGGCCTCATATGGAGCCAGTGATCATTAATGGAGAATGTGTGGAGCAGGTTAAGACCTACAAATATCTGGGAGTACAGTTAGACGAGAAGCTAGACTGGACTGCCAACACAGATGCCTTGTGCAGGAAGGCACAGAGTCGACTGTACTTCCTTAGAAGGTTGGCGTCATTCAGTGTCTGTAGTGAGATGCTGAAGATGTTCTATAGGTCAGTTGTGGAGAGCGCCCTCTTCTTTGTGGTGGCGTGTTGGGGAGGAAGCATTAAGAAGAGGGACGCCTCACGTCTTAATAAGCTGGTAAGGAAGGCGGGCTCTGTCGTGGGCAAAGTACTGGAGAGTTTAACATCGGTAGCTGAGCGAAGGGCACTGAGTAGGCTACGGTCAATTATGGAAAACTCTGAACATCCTCTACATAGCACCATCCAGAGACAGAGAAGCAGTTTCAGCGACAGGTTACTATCGATGCAATGCTCCTCAGACAGGATGAAGAGGTCAATACTCCCCAATGCCATTAGGCTTTACAATTCAACCGCCAGGACTTAAGAACTTTTTAAAGGCTATTATTAATGCTTTTTGAGATAGTGATTTAGATGCATATCATATTTTTTTACTGAGTTAAGTATTGTATGTAATTAGTTTTTGCTACAACAAGTGTATGGGACATTGGAAAAAAAGTTGAATTTCCCCATGGGGATGAATAAAGTATCTATCTATCTATCTTAGAAGTTAATTCTGTAAAAAATTCCTCTATTGTCTCTCTTCTTGGATCATACTCTTTTTCAGCAAATAAAATAACAGATAACATAATTGTTAAGCAAACTTTAAGGATTTGGGCTCAATTTAGGAAATTTTTTGGTTTAGTAAATTTTTCATTATGATCTCCCATTCTCCTTAATTTTTTTTAATCCCTTCCATGACTGATAAAGTCATTGGGATGAACTAGGTATTAAGTGTTTTTGGGACCTGTTTATCTCAGGATCTCTTGCTTCATTTGACCAATTGTCAAATAAATTTGCACTCCCAAAAACACATTTTTACAGATCCCTTCAAATTCGAGATTTTCTACGTTTCCATTTAACTACTTTTCCTATAGCTCCTGATAAAAATTTACTGGACGATCTTTTAAATTTAAAACCTTTTGTTAATGGTTCTATTACCGGTATCTGTAACTTGTTGATTGATTCTAGACAAGACTTTTTAGATAAAATAAAAAAAAGCTTGGGAAGATGACCTAAATTGTCAGATTTCTGATGATGGAATAAAATTCTTAAACGGGTTAATAAATCATCTTTCTGTGCTCGTCATTCTCTTCTACAATTTAAAGTGGTTCATAGAGCTTACATTTCTAAACAGAAGCTGTCCAGTTTTTACCCGAATGTTTCTTCACTTTGTAATAAATGCAACTCTGCTGATGCCTCTTTAATTCATATGTTTTGGTTTTGCCCTAAAATTGAAAAGTTTTGGCGGGAAGTATTCCATACCTTCTCACAACTTTTTAGGGTCCAATTTGACCCAAATCCCCTTACTGCCTTGTTTGGTATTACTGCAAATGAAGATATAACTTTAAATACTCCTAAACTACAGGTTTTAGTTTTTACCTCTCTTTTAGCAAGAAGAGCAATCTTGCTTAAATGGAAGGAGTCTACCCCTCCTACACATCTTGAATGGCTACGTGATATTATGTCTTATTTAAATTTAGAAAAGATCTGCTGCTCAGTCTTAAATTCGAAACAATCTTTTATGATATCTGGGGACCTTTCCTAAATTACTTTTCCAATTTATAAGGTTTAACAGTGCACAGACTTTTATGTATATTTTTATCTTCTCTTAAACGAATATGTCTTTTTTTCTAGTTATCCATTATCATCCATCAGCTTTTTTCTTTGGTAGTTGGTAAGGGGTTGACTTTTTAAAATTTTTTAAAAATTTCTTTTATGATGTGTGATTTATCTTTAAGTTTTTGATTACAGTGGTATACCTTTGTGTTATGCTATAACATTTTGATCAATTTTATTACAATATATGAATGTACACAAGTTATGTTGAGACGTATCTATGTGTTGCACTCTGTAAATCTTGTTTTTTTTTTCTTCTGAATAAAAATATTGTAAAAAGAAAAGAAAGCCATCTGCATTGATAGCTTATACCATTTGTTGTGAAATTGAATGGATGGAAAACCATTCTGCCTGAAATGGACCAGAATTCCCAACACACAGTTCTGTTTAGCAGGGGCACTAACATGTTTCAGTGTTAGCTATCCCACTTCCATGTTGGAAGCAATTGAACCCAAGCCTGAGCTGGCATTTCTATACAAAACTGACACTTCAGTGAGCCACTAGTTTGTTGGAGGTAAGGTGTAAACCGAAAAATGTATCTGCAATGGGTTTATTAACCTCACTGAAGGAGAAAGAAGTTTTTTGGTGCCATGAAAGATATTTACCCCCAAACATTCCCAGCAAAATCAAACTGGTCTTCCATCAAAATTTCATGCTTGTGGAATTTTGTTAGATTGGTTCCGCACTTGTGTTTGGAGTAACAGTGATACTACTTCAAAAGTTTTTTTTGGATATACATTTAGAAGCCTTTGTTTTTTTTAAGGGACAAAGTGACTATGAGCTGCTTTTCACTTAACATTGATTCTATAGATGTAGTTTCTAAAGTATACTTATCTAATGTCTGACCTTGAAATGTCAGAGGGTAAATGACATAATGACCTCAATTCCACAAGCATCCCCACATCTCACTCTGTAATTGTGGTGTGAGGTTAGTGCAATTGTGTTTTTATGATTTCTGAAACTTTAATTGGTGTCCTTTGAAAGTTACAGGGGTATGTTGGGAAAATTTCCAAGCTCTTGGGTTTTAAATTTTGCAGCAAGCATTAATATTTACAAGAGATGCTTTAAGATAACTGCTCAAAATGTCCTTTCCACAATGAAATAATAATTGGCAGAGCTTGCACAACATCTTGTTTTCACACTTTTGCATAGCCACTGTAAATATATTTGGTATACATGTGTTTCCTTCATACACTTAGAAATTATGGTGAGTAGAGGGGGAATTTGAACCATTGTTTTTCTCCAGTATACATGCCACTTACAGTTTCTAATAAAGGAGCAAGGCCTGAGACATTGAAGTTTCATAGCTCGGTTCCTTTTGAATTACTACATATTTTCTTTAAATTTCCTCCATGTAAGACCTGAAGGTTTTACTTCATCTCTATCAGACAGCAGGTAAAACATGTCAAGTTTATTTGTTATTTATTTAAAGATACAGTGTGGAACAGGCCCTTCTGCCCAATGAGCCGTACCACCCAGCAACCCACCGGTTTAACCCTAGCCTAATCAAAGGACAATTCACAAAAACCAATTATTTGGGTGACAGCATTGATTGCTTTGTGGACAATACAAAGATAGGTGGAGATGCAGGTTGTGTGGAGAAGCTGCAGAAGGACGTGGACAGATTGGGAGAATGAGTGAAGTGACAAATGGAATACAGTGTCGGGAAGAAATAAAAGCGTAGACCATTTTCTAAGTGGACAGAAAATGCAAAGATCTAAGGTGCAAAGGAACTTGGGGGTCCTTGTGCCGGATTTCCCTAAAGGCTAGTTTGCAGGCTTACTCTGATGAGGAAGGCAAATGCAATGTTAGCATTCATTTCAAGAGGATTAGAATGTAAAAACAAAGATGTTGAGGCTTTATAAGGCTTTCGTGAGGCCTCACTTGGAGGATT
The DNA here is from genome assembly GCF_048418815.1 of Hemitrygon akajei. Taxonomy (NCBI): domain Eukaryota; kingdom Metazoa; phylum Chordata; class Chondrichthyes; order Myliobatiformes; family Dasyatidae; genus Hemitrygon; species Hemitrygon akajei. The sequence continues at coordinate 69,371,166 of NC_133125.1, forward strand.
GTGAGCAATTTTGGACCAGAACTAGGAAGATTATAGTTTAATACATAGCAAAGGAGTTGATGTAAGAGGGAGGGAATAAGATTTTTGGATCATTGGGCTCTCTTATAGGGAAGATGGGACCTGTACAGAAGGGACAGTTTGCACCTGAACTGGAGGGAGACTAATAGTCCTAGCAGTAAGACTTGTTAATGCTGCATGGTGAAGTTTAAACTAGAGTAGCAGGGGACGGGAACCAGATTGCCAGAACAATTAGTGGAGAGGTTGTGGAGGCAGATGTTGGTAAGACTTCAGACAAAGTTAATCAAAAGGTTGAGCATGGTGCAACGAATGTCCTGAGCTGCTTATTTCAATTCAAGAAGTAATAAAAGGAAAGGCAGATAATAGTGCTGAAGAGGAGGTAACTGGTTTACAAACAGAGGCAATGTGTAGTGAGGAGAGGCTGTTGATGGGGCAAAATTGCTGTTAACAGGATGAGTTGCAACGTAAAAGGTGGACAAAATCGAAAAGGGTGAATACAGGACTGAAGTTGCTATATTTGAATGCATGCAGAATAAGGAGTAAGGTAGATGAACTTGCAGCACAGTTAGATTGGCATGTATGATGTTGTATGTCTCACCGAACCATGGCTGAAAGGTATAGCTGGGAGTTTAATGCCCAAGGATGCACAATGTATCGAAAAACAGGAAGGAAGGCAGAGAGGGTGGTGTTGCTCTGTTGGTAAAAAATTAAATGAAATCATTAGAAAGAGGTGACCAAGGGTCAGAAGGTGTTGAATCATTGTGAATAGAGCTAAGGAACTGCAAAGCTAAAAAGACCCTGATGGGAGTTGTAGACAAACTCTCAATCAGTAGTAAGGATGTGGTCTACAAATTACATTGGGAGATAGAAAATGCATACCAAAAGGGCAATGTTACAATGGGGGACTTCAATATGCAGGGAAATTGGAAAAATCAAGTTGGTGCAAGATTCCAAGAGGGGGAATTTCCAGAATGCCTTTGAGATGGCTTTTCAGAGCAGCTCATTGAGCCCAATAGAGGATCAGCTCTTCTGCATTGGTGGCTGTGCAATGAACCAAAATTGATTAGAGAGCTTAAAGTGAAAGAACCCTTAGGGGAAGTGATCATAATATGATCAAATTCACCCTGAAATTTGAAAAGGAGAAGCTAACGTCAAATGTATCAGTATTACAGTGGAGTAAAGGGAAATACAGTGGCATGAGAGTGGAGTTGGCCAGAACTGATTGATAAAAAACACTGGCAGGGATGACAGCAGAGTAGCAATGGCTGGAATTTCTGGAAGCAATTCGGAAGGCACAGGATATATGCATCCCAAAGAGGAAGAAGGATTCTAAATGATATATGACATAACTGGCTAACAAGGGAAGTCAAAGCCAACATAAAAGCCAAAGAGAGGGTATATAATAAAGCAAAAATTAGTGGGAAGTTAGTGGATTGGGAAGCTTTTAAAAACCATCAGAAGGCAACTAAAAAGTAATTAAGAAGTTAGAATATGAAAATGAGCTATCCAACAATATTAAAGAGGATACCAAAAGTTTCTTCAGATACATAAAGTATAAAAGAAAGGCGAGAGTGGGTATCGGACCACTGGAAAATGATGCTGGAGAGAGAATGATGAGATACAGGGAAATGGCAGATGAACTGAATAAGTATTTTGCATCAGTCTTCACTGTGGAAGACACTAGTAGTATGGTGGAAGTTTCAGTTATCAGGGGTCATGAAGTGTGTGAAGTTACCATTACTAGAATCAGATTGAATATCTCTGGAATATCTCGTGGGATTTGTTAACTTTACAACAACAGTACAATGAAATGCATGATAAATAAAGAGAGAAAAGAAAACCGAGTTATATTAAGTATATATTTGTCTATTAAATAGTTAAATTAAAATAAGTGTTGCAAAATAACATAAAATAAAAAAAGTAGTGAGGTAGTGTTCATGGATTCAATGTCCATTTAGATATTGGCTGGCAGAGGGGAACCTGAATTGCTGAGTGTAGTCTTCAGGCTTTTGAATCTCCTTCCCAGTGGTAACAGTGTGAAGAGGGCATGTCCTATGACGGATGCCACCTTCCTAAGGCACCGCCCTTTGAAAATGAATTGGATAGTACGGAAGCTGGTACTCATGATAGAGCTGACTATATTTACTAGTTTCTGCAACATTTCGATCTTGTGCAGTATTCCCCCCCCCCCACCCCTCTACGTACCAAATGGTGATGCAGTCAGTCAGAGTGCTTTCCACGGTACGTTTGTAGAAATTTTCAAGTGTTTTAGCTGACAAACCAAATTTTCTCAAACTCTTAATGAAATATAACTGCTGTCTTGCCTTCTTTATAGCTGCATTAATATGTTGCATCCAGATTAGTTCTTCAGAGATATTGACATCCAGAGACTTGAAATTGCTCACTCTCTCCACTTCTGATCCCTCTCTGAGGATTGGTTTGTGTTCCCTCGTCTTACCCTTTATGAAGTTCACAGTCATCTCTTTGGTCTTGCCAGGTTGAGTGCCAGGTTGTTACTATGACTCCACTCAGCTGACTGGTATATCTCGCTCCTGTACAACCTTTTGTCACCAGAGAAGGTTCTTGGGAAACTGAAAGGTCTGAAGGTAGATAAGTCACCTGGACCAGAGGCTGCTTAACAAGCTATGAGCCTATAGCATTACAGGAAGGATTGTAGCATGGATAAAGCAGTGGTTGACTAGCAGGAGACAAAGAGTGGGAATAACGGGAGCCTTTTCTGATTGGCTGCTGGTGATTAGTGGTGTTCTACAGGGTTCTGTGTTGGAACCGTTTTTTTGATGTCATATGTTTTGGATGATGGAATTAAAGCCTTTGTTGTAAAGTTTGCAGGTGATATGAAGATAGGTGGAGGGACAGGTAGTTTTGAGGAAGTAGAGAGGCTAGAGAAGGACTTAGACAGATTAGCAGAATAGGCAAAGAAGTGGCAGATGGAATACAGTGTTGGGAAGTTAGTGGTCATTCGCTTTGTAGAAGAAATGAAAGGGTCAGGGTCGACTAAACTGGGAGAAAACACAAAAACACTGAAGTGCAAAGGGAGTTGGGAGTCCTTGTACAGGATTCCCTAAAGGTTAATTTGCAGGTTGAGTCTGTGGTAAGGAAGGCAAATGCAATGTTAGCATTCATTGCAAGAGGACTAGAATATAAAAGTGCTGTTGAGACCTCACTTAGAGTATTGTGAGCAGTTTTGGGCCTCTTAGGATGGATGTGCTGAAACTGGAGAGGGTTTGAAGGAGGTTCACAAAAATGATTCCATGATTCAATGGTTTGCCATATGAAGAGTGTTTGGTGGCTTTGAGCCTGTATTCCCAAGAATTCAGAAGAATGGGTTGGGGGGAGCTAATTCAAACCTATCAAATTGTGAAAGGCCTTGACAGAGTTGATGTGGAGAGAATGTTTCCCTGATGGGAGAGTCTGAGACTAGAGGACACAGTCTCAGAATGGAGGGGCCTAACTTTTAGAATGGATATGGGGAATTCCTTTAGCCAGAGAGTGGTAAATCTGGCAGCTGTGGAGGCCACGTTCTTAGGTGTATTGAAGGAAATGGGTGATAGATTCTTATTAGACATGGCATGAAGGGTCACGGGGCAGAAGACTGGGGCTGAAAGGGAAGTGGATCAGCCATGATGACATCTTGAAGCAGACTTGCCTAATTCTGCTCCTCTATCTTAAGGTCTTATGGTCATATTAACCTACCAACCAGAACATCTTTGGAATGTTGGAGGAAACTGGAGAACTTGGAGGAAACCTACGCATCCAAGTTATGAATCCCCTTAACAGCTAACAACAAACTTATTAACCCTAATTACTAATGTAGTATGGAGATGAGTCAGACCATTTTCATGTTGCTAATTCCTAAAAACACCAGTGCCCAAATGGCTGTTTTAAAAAAAAATTATAAATACTGGCTTAAACTGCCGTTTTTTTTTGGAACTGTGCTGTGAAATGTTTTATATCCAATAGACGAGGCAGATGGACCTTCTTCTCACAGTCTAATCTGAAAAATCTGAAAACACCATCAACACTCCTTTGCTACTGTTCTAGAATAGCAGCTTTGAATATATGCTTTGACCTTGAAGCATGAGTTACTACTACATAAAAATACTGTACCAGGGTTTCATTGTTCCTTTATCTCTTTAAAGAGGGTGCAACAAGCTCGTAGCTAAGATAAATCAATCCTCTATTTATCACTGGATAGCAGTATGATAGGCAAGTGGAAAGACTTGAAGAGGAAAAGAAGAATGAGCAGTGGTGCATATCAGTGTGATGGTAGTAGTTGTGATTAAAGATTGGGCGAAATGAAGCAAACCTCCATTTAGTGAGTGCAGGTTATGATTTGATTATGATTCCTGAAGCCTCTACCACAGATGAAGTGGATTTTTGATATCCAAATTAAAACACCAGGAGGTATAAAACTGGTAAAGGGAAGATGAAAGGAAACCATGTAAATTGACAATAAAAGTTTGTGAAAGCGATGCAGTGATAGAGGGAAGCCTGACACACTTGTGAATTGTCTGATAACCGGGTAATTAGAATTTGAACAGAACAGAAATTCAAGGACATTACTTTTTCAGTAGTCACGCTCACAGTAGATCCATGGTTAGGTGATAGATCTGGGGCTGTTCTTTATATCAGGCACTGGCCTTCATATCTATCATCTGATGACAACTCAGGCCTAGACTGATAGCTTGAAACTACCACAGAGCCTCCTACTTGCGAATCTGTGCACAACATTGTGCTCTACTGGGCCTTCCCCGCTCTTGCAGAGAATGTAGTTTCACTCAGAAAACCCTTATGTTTCTTGTTTGCTTACATCAGGGTCCTAGTAAGCTTTTTCTGCTCTTTGTGGATGACACTGCTGATTATTTTTAAAGCCAGTGTGTTACTGGACCACCCATACATCTGAGCAATTACAAACACTAACTTGCTCAAAATGTTCAGCAACCACTGGTATTGTCTCATTTGCAAGAATGTTGAACTATGTCCCAGTATGCAAGTATGCGCCATAAGAGTATAGAAACAGAAAATAAAAATTAGGCACTGCACCAGTGAATATTTTTGTTTGTTTTTTCCTTGTGTAATTTTTCTGGTAAAATAAATGAGAGAAGTGAAAGTTTCAAAAATTCACAACTTAAACTTATTTAGCGTGTGGAGGAGTTTATTGAGATTGTGCTCTTTGTTTGCTCTGTGTTTCTTGGGGCTTGAACATTTCCACAAGCAATTGTGAGGGGAATATTAAACTATAATGAATTTCTAATATAATAATAATAATATACTAAACTTGACACCTGTGTCACAATGTGTGAAAAACAATTGAGATACAATTTCTGGAATATTATCTGCTGTTTCGTTATGTTAAAAAGCATTTCTCCTCTTTCAGATACGTTCAGTTGGTAACCTTGTGGATGGCCCTCAAGCAGACCAGATGGAACAGGAAAGAGCCGGTCATGACGAGGACAAGAGACTGAGTCCAGTGCTAACGATCCGTTGCTACTCCCCCGGGTGTCCAGCTGAAGCCCTGTCAGTGAAGGGTGAAACTGTGAGTGGGTTACACCAACAACCAGAAATTGAGCCACACCAAGTCAATGGAGATTGCAGATGGAAAAGTGTGAAAAGCAGCTACGTTGAGAGCCTTGCACAGGAACAGGAAGGAAACTCTCAGAATCTTGAGGCTCAGCGAGAAACGCTAAGAGCCTCCAAGAATGTGCAGAATGGCATTAAGCATGCCCTCAGTGAATTTTCTTTGTGTGGGCTTCAGCAATGCAAGAAAATGAAGTTGGTTGAAGAGGCAAATGGACAGGATGTGGACATAGAGAATCAAGAGGTCAAAGTGAAAAGGTGCATTTGGGAAAAGGGTGGACTTTGTGAGACTGATGGGCGGAATTCACCGGGAGATATGAGCAAGCCTCCTGCTCCTGACAGTGAAGCTCCCGGATGCCTCCAACCACAGTCAAAAAGGAAGGTTATCAAGCAAGTTGACAGTTACAAAAATGGAGACGTTCTCCCCTGCTTTGAAATCAACCAGGTGCCAATTGCAAATGGTGCTATAAGTTCCACATCTTCCACAAACATCCAGCAGGATGGTCCCCGGGTGCTGACTCCAGGCTACCCAGAGTACTTTTTTACTGCTGCATCCCGTGAATACACCAGAATATCTCAGACCACAGCTCCCTCACATACCTCACTGTCCCGTGGGAGTTCCCCCTCTGCACCACCACCAGCCTCAGCTGGAGTCAGTACAGAAGTTTATGCCTGGGGGAGGGGCAGCAGCTTCCTGGTGACGCCAGGGGTATATTCGCCGAAAACAGAAGAGCAGATTAAGCAACAGCTTCAGCAGGTAGTGGCGACCATGAACCAGGAAGGGCAGAAGCATCTACCCACTGACGGCCCAGGCTCTGCAGGCTTCACCAGGACCTCCAGCACTGACTCTGACATGATTTCTTGGACTGGTGCTACTGGTCCATCCCACACTTCGTCACAAATAGCAGCAGGGCTCAGCTTCCCTCCCAACAATCACGGCCCACCGGAGATGGCGGGCAGCAGGCATTCTCCGCGACAGGCTGAGGCTGTGGGGCTGCTGCAGACAGCAAGGCCCCAGCCATCCTGCGGGGAGCAGGAACAGTACGGTCTGGCTGAGGGTGGGGGCTTTGCTCGGCTGCACGGCAGTGGTCGAGGTGGGGGGCCGACTCTACAGGCGCTGGCTGACACCCAGCCACCTCCGCAACTGGAGAAGGAGAAGACTCGAGTCTGGGGCAACCCTGGGCAGCAGGCCAATATCCCGCCTGCTCAGCAGCACCGAGGGGCTGCCCCGATCCAGGGGCCTACACAGGAAGGGCCGGAGGGCTTGAAGAAGGGCGAAGGGCAGCAGGCGGCGCCAGAGCCCCAGGGGCAGGTGTACCAGCCGGAGTCAGCTCCACAGCACCTGCTCCCTGCTAAGGCGGACACCCCGGCTGTAAGGACATCACTGCTGCCAGGCATGGCCCCGGACCGTCCCCACTCTGTGCCCCGACCGTCGGACACGCTGCTGGTGAATCCCTGTCTGCAGCGGGGAGTGGCAGGGTTAGCTCCTGCTTCCCACCCTTGGCCGCAGGAGCATCAAACCCAACGGTCACAGCTTGGCCCTGATCCTGGACACATGGCGCCAGTTTCCAACCACACTTACCAGAGTGGCGGCGGACCACAGCCTGGTGCTGGCTTAAAGCAAGTGGAGCTCGTCAAATTGCAAACCCCAGTGGGGACGTCGAGTGAGCGACAGTCCCATCCAATGCAGAAACACCACAGCCAGCCTCAGAATACCCAAAGTCCGGCTCAGAGAAAACTAAATGAGTCTCAGTCAAACAAGGTCCTTCTGCCTTACTGTGAGGACAAGCAGACTAGCCCAGAGGGAACAAGACTGTACAGGGCAGAAAGCAGTGTGAGCCAAGGTTTTCTGCTGCTAAGCAAAGGCACTGATTTACCACAAGATCAACACACCCAGCAGGAGCCAGTTCAAGCTCAGAATCCAAAGCAACAAGTCCATCACACATCTGTTATCCAGCAAACCCAACAGCTACCAATCCATCACCGACACCCACAGGTGCAAGCTGAACTCCAGAAACACTCTGTCCTCAGAACTGCGCAGGATTATTCCGTCTCTCACTCGCACCCAGTCTCAGTGCAAATGCTCCAAAATCAATCTCCATCCGTTCAGAAGGAAGACAATGTTCAAACAATCGCAGCACTTAAATCCCATTTATTGCCACAGGAAGACAGTCAAATAAGACTACACCAACAAAAAATGCAAGATTTCAAAGGACTTCATAAAGTGATTAAGACCGAGAAAGAATCTCCTACAGGCCCTTCATCGATACTCTCCAGCGCCCAACTGAAAAATGAAGCTGAAGTAGTGAATGTTATTAAACAACAAAGCCGACAATTCAGCTGTGACCGGCAAAGACAAGAAAGAAGCATCATTGAAGCACTGGAGCAGCGCTTCAAAGAGTACCACCTCTCCTTCCCTTTTGAACAGCAGTCAAGTGTCAAGTCGCCCAAGCAAGTGAAGGTCGAAACGACAGGGCCACTCACCATTTTGTCTGCTACTGCAGATTTTGAGTCTGATATGGGCGGCGACTGTCCCTCTGCTCAACAAACCAGCTCTTCCACAGAGGCCACCCCGACAAAAAAACGACCAGGGTCTACTCTGAGTAATTTTTTAGAGTCACCCATGAAACTTTTAGACACTCCTATTAAAAGCTTATTGGATACCCCGAAAAAGACACAGTTTGATGTCCCTGCATGTAGCTGTGTTGGTAAGTAATGTCAGCCTGCTTTCCAATGTACATTTATCCCATTTTGTTTCAGTTTTTCTAGCATACATGTTGTGTGGGATTTTAAAGATCCATGTATGCAACATCAAGTGTATAGCTCAGCTCTAGCATTTCTGTTTTCTTATCAGAAATAGAACAATTGAAGTTCTTCATGCATGGTACTTCCCTTACATTTCTATCTTGGCCTCACTTTTATCCTAGAGTTAATGTCAATTTTCTCCTGTTCCTCACAGCTTCCCTAACGTTGAACTTGACCTGAACTCTCCAGCTCTCTAATTCTCACAAAGATTGGAAAATTGTGGCTAGTATCACAGATCTCCATCTATACCTTCCTTGATAACATAAGGTGTATCATTCACACAGAAAGCCATTTGCAGAACAATGTATCCAAAGTGCTATTCCCAAACCTATAAGCCACAGACCACACACACAACCCTGCATAACCACAGATCTGTGCACTAGCTAACTGTGTAGCATCAGAACCTTGCATCCTCAGTTCTACAGGTCCACAGAATCATGTACCTGTGGAGTTCTGCACACTCAGCCAGACTGCTTTCGAACTCTCCTTCCACAGAATTGTGCAGGGTTAGAGCCTAGTGATTGCAAAGCTGTTCAACCACCTTTGAAGCGGTAAATACAAGGAAACTTCAGGCTTGCCCTGATACAAATTTGATCAATGTAATTTACTTATGGTTAAAGGCATCCTAATCTGGAAAAAAATGTGACAAATATTTATGAATTGCAGCATTTTAATTTTCTTTTTGTTTGAGAAGTAAATATCCAAACTTGAATCTACCTTGAATGCTAGTTTCTAGTATCAGGTATTAATCTATTTAGTTTTCAGAAGCAGTGGTATAGAGTAGTAATCCCCAAAGAAAAGGAAAATCAAACATATTTTGATATCTTGGAAGATTCCTTCTTCAAGGCCTACTACTGCAGAGCAAAACAACAAGAGTTCCTAGAATCATTAGGCGTAGAAGATGGGGATCTCATCCTGAAAAAGTGTTCCAATTGTCTTCACTCATGGACGTTTGTCTAGTATACACAGAATATCAGGTTCTAAAATACATTCAAATTCTGATTCAGATTCATTGTATTTGTATTGAATTGCCTCCACTAAAACTTACAGTAGAAACACAAATGGTGGGGTATTGGGTCTTGTGGCAAGTGAGTAATATGAACAGTGAAATTTTGGGAATAAGTTTAGTGAAGAATGGAAGTCATAGGAAGAGGAATAGAATTTAGGAATAGGGGTAGGTGTGGAATGGGAGTGGATGAGTTTTTGAATTGAGCGTTTTTGAGGACTGGGACTGATGGGATTTGGGGAATGAATACAGGGTATTCAGGGAATGGTGGAATTTGGAAAATACCTATAGCTGAGGAATGAATAGGTGTTGTAGTAATAAGTGCCATGAGGTTGGGGCTGTTTGAATTTTGGTGATGATTCTGCTAGGGTTTAAGATGAATTCTAGAATCGTTCACATTAAGATTTGGGAACACTGAATTCTGGGACTAAGTGCAGGTAGGAACAGGAGTAATATGGAAGTGATCACCGGTAGGCTAAGGTTCTTAGTGCTCACTCCTCTATTCCATTTCCCACTATTGAACAGGAGATCCAGCATGCAGTGTGGAAAAATAGATAGATGAAGGAATTTATGTACAGAGGGAGGGTGGACAAGTTACTCAAGAACCTGGGGATCTGCAAACAGGAAAGGTGCCATGCTGCTAAATTGTCTAAATAGTCAATTAGTGCAGAAATTGAACTACAAACATACCAAAGGAGGAATGCCATTATGAAGTACTTATTTTATTAGGACATATCCACATATTTCTTTGTGTGAGATTGTTTCCACAAGTCAAATGTAACATAATGAGGCTGTGGGAGTCTACACGAGCCCCCTCCAGTGGCTGTAACTTGTAATATTTCAGCGTGGTTCCTGTGACATAGAACAGGGTGAGGATGAATGAAGGGCAGAACGAGCAATAGTGAAAAAATTCGGAGCAGCAACCAGCATGCCACTGTTATAGGTTTCAGAACCAAAACAGAAAGGAAATTCGAAGAAGAATGCAGGCCAATTCAAGAATATCTCCAGTCACAGGATCTCGGATTCTGTAGCTTGTAGTGCTTAGGAGGTGATGGAGGTAAAGAAGTTTCTGATGATGAAAGAAGTTTCTAAAGTCATGCCATGTCAAATCCTCAGAAAGTTGCTCCAGAGATGTGAAAATACAGATCTGTCAGAGGCACAGCAGAAAACTGCATTAGCATTGAAGACTTACCCAATTAGAGAGTCACTTTCAGAAGTGCACCCCCAATAGAGTACCAGCCAAAGCCACAAACTCATTGGATGAAGCACTACTCTAGAACAATAAACACTAAAGAGAAATAGTTAACCTTTCACTTAAAAAATCTAGAATTGGAAAGCAGAGAAATACTAACTTATTTTCTCTCCAGTTCTGATGGAGGATCTTCAAATTGAAAGTTAGTTTCTTCTTTCACAGAGGCTGCATGACCGATTGAGTTTTGCCAACATTTACTGTTTTAATTTCAACATATTGTTTGCCTTCCTAGTTGCTTCTTGTATCTGCTTGTTAACTATCAGTGATTTGTGTACAAGGAAACCCAGATCCCTCTGAATATCTCTCACCAATGATGGTTTTTATGCTTTTTCTGTGAAATAATGACATCACATTTGCCCGCATTATAATTGTCCAATTCTTTTTCTATATCCCTGAAGCCTTCATTCTTCTTTGGAGAATGAGTTGAACAGTATCTTTGCTAAGCATTCTATTTTTCCAGGCCAGTAGCTTCCTTGTTGCTAAGGCCATAGATTGAAGTTAACCACTTGATGAACTTGTTATACATCTCTTAAAACTGTGGCTAATATAGCTCCTTAGCTTTGTAATCAATGCATGGTGAAATTTCAAATCACTAGAAGTCCTGGCATAATAGTAAATCAATTGCCATGTTGGTGTATTCCATTGCCAAGGTCACATCAGGTTTCTGGATTTTAGCAGGAGTGAACTATTCATCTGCCAGGAATAATTTCTGGCAACCATGTCAATGAAATAAGGTTTAGGCATTTTGGCTCTTATCCAAACATTACATCATGAGAAGTTTTAATGGCTTGCATGTGATTTAAAAGACTTATGTTGTAGTAGAAAAACCTCAAAATAAATGTGATTCTTATGTGTATGCATGTTTACAGTATCTCTTTACATTGGGGGAATTAAACGTCATGCTAGGGGATCAAAAGTCTCTTTATTTTGAATTACTGCGTCAATTCATCTGAACTTTCTTAATTATTTCTCTAACCGGTGAGCACATCACAAGGCATCCTAAAATTTCCTGATGAAGGGTTTGGCCCAAAATATTGACTGTTCTCTCTGCATAGATGCTGCCTGACCTACTTAGTTCTTCCAGCACACTGTATTTGTTACTCTGGATTTCCAGCATCTGCAGAATCTCTTAGCTTCCTCTTTTTTTTAATTATGTAGTTCAGTCTAGTTTTTGTACTGTGTCATGTAAACTATGGTCCTGAAAAACATTGTCTCATTTTTACTATGCACTGTACCAGCAGTTATGGTCGAAATGACAATAAAAGTTGACTTGACTTATCCGAAACAGTTCACAGCCATTGAAGTATTTTTGACAAGTAGTTGCTATAGGGAAGCATTGCAGGCAATATGTCAACAGCACAATCCCAGCGCAATGAGATTAATGTCCTGGGAACGTTGATCTTTGATCACTAGCACTTTGACTATGTGAGATCATTGTCACGTAGGATCCAAATGAGGGATAATGCATTCTAACAGCTGATTTGTATGTAGGCATTTTGGCATGGTGGCCAAAATTTCTGCCAATGGTAAAGATCAGAGAGCAACACACACAAATTGCTGGAAGAACTCAGCAGGTCAGGCAGGGTCTATGAAGAGGAATAAACAGCCCATGTTTTGGATTGAGACCCTTTCACAGTAGTATCTTGGGACATGGGAGTAGGGGGTTCCATTCCAGCGCCATCTGCAAGGAGATTGTATGTTCTCCCCATGATCAATGGGGATTCTTTCAGGTACTCTGGTTTTCTCCCATAGTTCAAAGATGTACCAGATAGTAGGTTAATTGGTCACTGTAAATTGTCCTGAGATCAGGGTTAATAGTTGGGTGGCCAGAAGGACCTGTTTCTCTAAATAAAATAAATAAGTTTGTTCCCCCGATAATAATGCAGTAAGGAGAATGTCCCTGCTCTTTCAGTAAGGTTAGAGGAAACTTCTGTGTTGAAGTGAGAGTAGTGTTGAAACCTCAGTTTAACAAACCTTCTCCACTGTACGACTCATAACCTTGTGCCTCAGTGAACCCAGAACCTGGACTGCATGATGTGATGCAGGAGGCAGTGTCTCCTTTTCCCGTCTCTGTTCCCAATTGTGCACAAACGATTTGTAATTATCAGTCAATTTTTTCTGTAATTTTGTTGATTTATATTAATTACTCCTATCAATGTAAACATTTCCTTGTTAGTAAAATAAGTTAATGGCTTAATGTTAGTTTCTTTTCATTTTGAATCAACAGAGCAAATTAGTGAAAAAGATGAAGGTCCTTACTATACACACCTTGGAGCAGGCCGTGATATTGCTCAGATTCGAGAACTAATGGAAAATAGGTATACTTATATTGATATCTTTGATCTCTATAATAAAGCAATCTGTGATATGATTTTTGTTAATCTGTTTTTTTTGTAATTCACGTTTGCAGATTTAATGTTCAATCTAAGAACTTATAGGTCTTATTGAACTTCTCTCCTTGTTGACTAAATATTTGAAGTTTGTGGGGCTAGAAATTAGGGAAAGGTCTGTTCTTAAGAATTACCTCCCTGAAGAAAAAGTGCAGAATTAGTATACCAAAAACAATTAAAAATAAATGTGACCAGGAACACTGTACATTCAGTAAGAATTCTACTTGCACATTTATTTCCTGTATTTGGTGGAATTTAAATAATACATAGTAACATTAAACAAATGGATCCTGCAATGCACAGACCTGGTGCGTCAAATGGACTAAACTGGTAACTCAAACTCTTCACAATGGTCAATGCGTTCACAACGACTATAGGATTGACATCGATGGCACAAGTCTTCTGTGCCACGCCATTGACTTTTGGGACTGCTTCATGAAGGAAGCCATTGAAATAAAACTAGAGGAAAAGAATTTTAACAAAGACGAAGGTCTTGCTCTAAGTAAGAACTAGAATCCAATTGTAAACAAGATGGGACAGTGGAAACCTGATTGGATAAGGACTAACCAATCAGGAGGGATGGACTAAGGGAATATAAATACCACCAGACTAGACATATCCAGGCATCATCCCTGATGAAAATGGCAAAGTTTGTCATGGAAATATTGGCTAAAATTGTTACCTGTACCTGGCTGGATGCCTGAGAAGAGTTCATTCATGAAACTGTTAGTTTATGATTTTACTGGATTGTCTTAAAGGAAATCAGAAATCAAGCGTTGTAAGACCATAAGATACAGGAGCAGAATTAGGTTATCTGGCCCATTGTGTCTGCTGTGCCATTCAATCATGGCTGATACTTTTTTGCCGTCTCCTTGCCTTCTCCCTGTAACCTTTGATGCAGTGTCCAATCAAGAACCTATCAATCTCTGCCTTAAACATGCCCAATGACCTGGCCTCCACAGCTGCATGTGGCAACAAATTCCACAAATTCACTACCCTGTGGATAAAGAAATTTTTCCACATCTCTGTTTTGAAAGGGTGCACCTCTATCCTGAGGCTATGACCTCTTGTCCTATACTCTCCCACCATGGGAAATATCCGTTCACTCTGTCTAGGCCTTTCAACATTTGAAAGTTTCAATGAGATCCCCCCTCATCCTTCTGAATTCCAGTGAGTACAGACCCAGACATTCCTCATTCAAACCCAGTACATCAAACATTCCTCGTTCTTTCATTCCTGGAATCCTGGAATCATCCTTGTGAACCTCCTCTGTACTCTCTCCAATGCCAGCTAATCTTTTCTAATATGGAGGGTCCAAAACTGTTCACAGTACTCAAAGTGAGGCCTCACCAGTGCCTTATAAAGCCTCAGTATCACATCCTTACTCTTATATTCTAGACCTCTTGAAATAAATGCCAACATGAGTCACCACTGACTCAACCTGCAAGATAACCTTCAGGGTGTTCTGCACAAGGATTCCCACGTCCCTCTGCATCTCAGATTCCAGGATTTTCTCTCTGTTTAGAAAATAGTCTGCACATTTATTTCTACTACCATGACCATGCACTTTCCAACATTGCATTTCATTTGCCGATACCTTGCCCATTCTTCTAATCTAAGTCCTTCTGCATCCTACCTGTTTCCTCAACACTACCTGCCCCTGCACCAATCTTTGTATCATCTGTAAACTTGGCAACAAAGCCATCTATTCCATCATCCAAATCATTTATATACACCATAAAAAGAAGTGGTCCCAACACCGCCCCCTTGCAGAATACCACTAGTCACTGGCAGCCAACCAGAAAAGGATCCTTTTATTCCCACTCGCTGCCTCCTGCCAATCAGCCAATGATCTCATCATATAACATTCCTGTAATACCATGGGCTCTTGTTAAGCAGCCTCCTGTGTGGCAGCTTGTCAAAGGCCTTCAGAAAGTCCAAATATACAACATCCATTGTATCCCCCTTTATCTATCCTACTTGGAATCTCCTCAAAGAATTCCAACAGGTTTGTTAGGCTGGATTTTCCCTGAAAGGAAACATGCTGACTTTGTGCTATCTTGTCCTGTGTCACCGAGTACTCCATCACCTCATCCTCAACATTTGACTCCAACATCTTCCCAACTGCTGAGGTCAGGCTAACTGGTCTATAATTTCCCTTCTGCTGCCTTCCTCCTTTCTTAAAGAGTGGAGTCACATTTGCAATTTTTCAGTCCTCTGGCACCATGCTAGAGTCCAATGATTTTTGAAAGATTATTTCTAATGCTACCACAATCTCTAACGCTACCTCTTTCAGAACCCTAGGGTGCAGTTCCTCTGGTCTGGGTGACTTATGTATCTTTAGGTCTTTAAGCTTTTTGAGCACTTTCTCTCTTGTAACAGTAACTGCACCCACTTTTCTTCCTTCACATACTACAGTGTCATGCATACTGCTCGTATCTTCCACAGTAAAGACTGATACAAAATACTAATTTAGTATTTATCAGCCATCTCCTTGTCCCCCATTATTATTTCTCCTGCCTCATTTTCTAGCGGTCCTATATCCACTCTCATTTCTCTTTTATTTTTAACATACTTGAAAAATCTTTTACTATCCACTTTGATATTATTTGCTAGCTTGCTTTACCCTTTACCCTTCTAATAATTTTTTTAGTTGCTCCCTGTAGGTTTTTTAAAATTTCCCACTAATTTCCTCTATCTTCCCACTAATTTTTGCTTTGTTGTATGCCCTTTCTTTTACTTTTACAATAGCTTTGACTTCCTTTGTTGGCCTCAGTTGTACTATTTTACGATTTGAGTATTTCCTCATTTTTGGAATATACATGTCCTGCACCTTCCTCATTTTTCCCCAGAAACTCATGCCATTGCTGCTCTGCTGTCATCCCTGCCAGCATCTCCTTCCAATTTACTTTGGCCAACTCCTCTCTCATATCACTGTAATTTCCCTTACTCCACTGAAATACTGCCACATCAGGCTTTACTTTCTCCCTCTCAAATTTCAAGCTGAACACAATCATACTGTGATCATTGGTTCCTAAGGGTTCTTTTATCTTAAACTCCCTAATCGATTCCTGTTCATTACATAACACCTAATCCAGTATAGCTGATCCCCTAGTAGGCTCAACAACAAACTGCTCTAAAAAGCTATCTCTTCAGCATTCAACAAACTTACTCTCTTGAGATCCATCACCAGCCTGATTTAATCAATCGAGCTGCATGATAAAATTTCCCATGACTACAATAACATTGCCCTTTTGACTCGCCTTTTCTATTTCCTGTTGTAATCTGTGATTCACCTCCCAGCCACTGTTGAGAGGCCTGTATATAATTGCCATCAATATCCTTTTACCTGTGCAGTTTCTTAACTCAGCCCACAAGGATTCAATGTCTTCTGATCCTATGTCACATTTTTCTACTGATTTGATGCCATTCTTTACCAGTAGAGCCACACCACCCCCTCTGCCTACCTTCCTGTCTCTCAGATATAACGTGTAGCCTTGAACATTCAGCTCCCAACTACAACCATCCTTCAGCTACGATTCAGTGATGGCCACAACATCATACCTGACAATCTGTAATAATGCAACAAGATCATCCACATTATTTCTTACACTATGCGCATTTAGATACAACACCTTGAGTACCGTATTTGCTATCGTTTCTGATTCTGCATTGCTAATGATGATACTCAGCCTGTTGACTGCAACTAAGTCCCATCACCTGCCTGTCCTTTGACAATCTGACTACACAATATCTTTACTTTTTTACCATCCATCCTTTCCTGAGTCCATTCATTCCAGTTCCCACCCCACAGCCAGGTTAGTTTAAACCCTCCCCAACAGCTCTAACAAACCTGCCTGTGAGAATATTGGTTATGCTCTTTTTTTTTTTACTGTTTTTAGTCTTATGACTGAGAGTAATAGTCTTGTTAATGCTTTTGCTTCTCTCAGGTTTAGCAAGAAAGGCAGTGCTATAAGAATCGAGAAAATTATTTACACTGGCAAGGAGGGAAAAAGCAGTCAAGGATGCCCTATTGCAAAATGGGTGAGTTTTAATTTTATTTCCACAATCTAAGAAGATGGCCATTACATTGATTTACACTTGGTTCTTTAGAATCAATTTGGATTTTTGCGAAAAGACAAACATACAATGCAAGTGCTGTTGATCATAAAACACTATTGTACAGAAGCAAGCCCTTTGGTCAGTGATACCTGTGTTGACCATAATGTTAATCCAAATTAATTTCTTCTTTCTCTACATGGCTCATATTCCTCCATTTCCTGACTGTTCAGTGTGACTTTTAAACTTTGCTGTCCAGTGTGCTTTCCCTACTTTCACTGACAGTGTATCCAGACACCCACCAGTGGCTGTGTTTTGCATCTACTTCATAAATCTTTTTAAACTTTCTTCTTAAAGCTATTCCCTCTAGTATTTGACATGTTCATCCTGGGGAGGGGGAAATTCTCACTGTCTACCTTATCTATAACTCTCATTATTTTACTTACTGTATTTCAATCAGGTTGCCTCTCAGCTTCTGACACTTCTGAGAAAACATTCCAAGTTTGTCCAACTTTTTAAAGTTGACGCTGTGAATCTTTTCTGCATCCTAATCAAAGCCTCTACAGCTTACTATAATGAGGCAACTAGAAGTACTCACAGCACTGCAGATGTGGTCTAACTAAAGTTTTATACAACTGCAAGATGTTGTCCATACTTTTATATTTGACACCATGAGGCACCGTGCTGCCTTTACCACTCTTATCTACTTGTGTTGCACTTTCACCCCAAGATCCTTTTGTAAACCAATGTCCCTAGATTCTGCTATTTACTTTATACTTCTCTCCCAGAAGAGGAAAGTATACTGACCTCTCAGAGGGCAACATCTTGCACATCTCTGGACTAAACTCCATCTGTTACATCTGCACTCAAATTTCTAACTGCTCTATATCCTGCTGAGTCCTTTAACAACCTTTCTCACTACTCATAACTCTGCCCACTTACATTTTCTTCCAAAGCATTTGTTAGGAGCAACGGGGTAGTGTAGAAGTTAGTATAACACCAGTGACTTGGTTTCAGTTCCATCACTGTAGGGAGTTTGTACATTCTCCTTGTCACTGTGTCGGCTTCCAGGTACTCTGGTTTCCTTCTACGCTCCAAAGATTAATTGGTCACTTTGGTGTAATTAGGCGGCATAGGCTCATTGGGCCAGGATGGCCTGTTACCATGATGTATCTCAAAGTAAGTAAATGATATCTCACGAACAATAGTGGTGCTAGCATTGATCCGAGCAGGACACCACTACTCAGAATTCCAGTCACAATAGCACCCCTCCACCACTACTCTTTTTCTTCTGTGGTCAAGCCAGGTTTGGATCCAAGCTAGCAAGTCTCCATGGATCAGCCTTTCATGTGGGACCTTGTTCAGTGCTTTACTAAAGTCCAAGTATACAGTACAGCATCCACTGCCCTAACTCTATCAATCATCTTCATCACCTCCTCAAGACAACTTAATCATTTGTAAGGCATAGCCTCCCTGGCACAAAGCCATGTTATCTATTGCAAGTAAGTCTATGCTTCTCCTAGATTGAAGTAGATTTTATCTCTAAGAATCTTCATCAATAATTTCCCTGTATGTTACACTCAAACTTTCAAATTGGCTTCCATGGGCTTTTACCTACAAGTCTCTGTCACCCAGCAAAATAATGTCTGGTTCTCTCTCCTGAATATGACGTGTCTCTGAAAACTTGTTCATGAATAGCGTACAGTCAGAACCAATTAAACTATTAAATTCAATGTCAAATCACATACTCAAAGTGAGATAATGAGATGGGTATAAGTATTGGACTCTGAGTGGTTGAGCTCAAGTAAAAATTTTCAGTGCAGGAGTGATTATTAGGCAGTAACCCAATGTTCTGTGGTGAGTTTCAAAGGTTTCAAAGGCCCGTTCAAAGTTTCAGAGGTTTCAAACATACATTTAATGCCAGAGAAATGTATACAATATACAAAGACACAGACTTGCAGTTACCCCAAAGACTACGTGTTTCACCCAGTATTCGACATACCACAGGCTCTCTCTCCCCCAATATGGCAGAAAGAGATGTATCCATTTTCCCAGTGAGCGGGGAGACATAACAAACAACTTGCTGGTTTATGATGTTAAAGGTCTGTTAGGTCACTTTTTTTGAGCTCTGTGCCCAAAGATCTGGACACAGCCGTAGATATTCTGACTCCCCTGATGATCCTGCCATGGCAGAGACCTTCAATCTGCCCATCTCCAGAGCTCTGATCCTAAGCCTCCAAAGCTGAGCCTGACTTTAGGCTGAGCCCGTGGCATGCCAAGCAACAACAGCCGATTGTGAAACCCCAAGAGCGGATTCCATTCCCACAAAGGACTATAGTCAGTGTGTAACTCCAGGTCAAAGGAACCCTGAAAGGGAAAAATAAAGATATTAGAGATGGATATAGAGCTGTTTCTGAAGATGCAAGCAAAGGAGTCGCCGTTTAGCTCCACCTCCGAACAGCAAATACTGTTCTGCATATTTCAGTGTTGAATCTCACATCGAGGTAGCACAGCTTCAACAGAGTTAGGGCATCTTGGAAGTAATTTGTCACCTTCCACTATTTCAAACATGTTGGATCCCTGGAAAAGGTATAGATGTTGAATCCAATGACTTGGCGTTAACCAAGGCATTTCTGTCCAAGTCCTTCAGAATATAAATCCCCCCTGAACGTAGAAGATAGAGTAGTACAGCACGGGAACAGGCCATTCAGCCCTCATACTGTGCCAGAACAGGTGAAAAGCAAATCAAAAACACCCAAGAGCTAATCCCATGGTGCTACCTACCATGTCCATATCCCTCCGTCTTCGTAACATCCATGTGCCTATCCAAACATCTCTTAAAAGCCTTTAATGTATTTGCCTCTACCACCGTACCAGGAAATGCATTCCAGGCATCCACAACTCTTTGAGTAAAAAAACTTAACCCTCACATGTCCCTTGAACCTACCTACCTCCTCTCACCTTCAATACCTACCCTCTGACTGGACTAAAAAAATGGCTTGCCTCTTCTTAACTGTGCCACCATCTTCTCTCACCAAAGCCTTAACAGTCACATGAAATCACTCAAATAATGGTGGCTGCACTTGAACCTACCCTTGCTTTAGTTACAGCTGAGTTTAGGCCTCTGATGCAGACACCTACCGCAACTGTGCAGTACAAAAAGACCGACCTTGCCTGAATCTGCTGCTTTTATCCTTTCTCTCGACTTCAGTATGGGTCTGACCCAATACACACTCCTCTGGATTTGAATATTTTGATTGAAGTGCAGAATGCATCGTTACAGCTAACCCAGCCGTTCTTTGGCTCTTGGGTGTATTGTTCATTCATTATGTACCATGTCTTTAACATAGGCGATCATGATCTTTTCATGACCATGATTGTTCTTGGCAAATTCTTCTATAGAAGTGCCATTGCCTTCTTCTTTTTTAATTTTTTTTAATTAGTTTTTCAAAACATTTTACAAAATTAAAAACCCCAAATCCCAGTGGGGAGCATTAATACAGTGCAAGATTATGCATACAATAACAATATGCTACAAACGAAGAGAATTTAACAAAAAAGCACCTAAATTAAAGACAAGTGAGCTGAGTGTCCTCCCCAAGCCCCACAACACAAGAAAAAAACAACAACTCCAGACCAACCACCACACAATATAGAGAGTATAAGTCAGGACAGTCAAACTCCCAGACTGTGAATACACTTAGTAACAGAGGATAATAATGCCTACTACCAGAAAAAAAAGAAAAAGGGAGCTGAAAGCAAGGGACCGAAAAGAAGAAGAGAAAAAAAAACCCTAGTCAAGAGGAAGGTTATGAAAGTACTCGATAAAAGGCCCTCAGACCTTATGGAACTTTAGATCCGAATTAAGAACTGAATAATGAATTTTTTCGAGGTCCAAGCAGGCCATAATGTCGTTAAGCATGAGTGGGCGGGGCAACATCTCTCCATCTGAGGAGGATCAAGCGTCTCGCCAGGAGAGAGGCAAAGGATAGTATTCGGCATTTGGTCGGACCCAGACATAAATCTGTCTCGCCCCAAAAACCGAACAGAGCAATTAAGGGGTTAGGTTCTAGGTGCTGATTCAGAATACCCGATAATGTAGTGAAGACATCTTTCCAGAATTTCTCCAAGCTAGGACAGAACCAGTACATGTGGATGAGAGAGGCCACGCCCCTCTTGCATTTATCACAGAGCGGACTAATGCCAGGGTAGAATCGAGATAGTTTAGATTTAGACATATGGGCTCTATGAACAATCTTAAACTGTAAGAGACAATGGCGAGCACAAAGAGAGGTTGAGTTAACCGATTTGAGAACTGAGTCCCAGCTCTCCTCGGATAAGGAGATATTTAAATCCTGCTCCCAGGCCATTTTAATTTTATCCACAGGGGCCCATTGTAAGGCTGCTAGTTTATCTCGGATAATTGAAATTAAACCTTTACCTAGTGGATTAATGGAAAGAAATAGGTCCATAGCATTTTTCGCAGGCATTTCAGGAAAGTTAGGAATTAAAGGAGCAGTAAAGTGTCGGATTTGGAGATATCTGAAAAAGTGAGTGTTAGGCAGGTTGAACAACGGAGAGCTGCTGAAAAGAAGCGAAGCGATTATTAATGAAGAGATCTTCAAAATGTCTAATGCCCTTCCTGTACCAAACATGGAATGCTGAATCGTACGTAGTAGGTAAAAAAAGGTGATTATGTGCGACAGGGCTAGAAACGGAAAACCCCTGGAAACCATAGCATTTCCTGAACTGAGCCCATATACGCAAAGTGTGTCTGCCCAGAGGATTAGCTATTGATCTGGGCAGGCTGCTGCCATTGCCTTCTTCTGGGCAGTGTCTTTACAAGACAGGTGACTCCAGCCATTATCAGTACCCTGCAGAGATTGTCTGCCTGTCATCAGTGGTCACATAACCTGGACTTGTGATATTCACCAGCTGCTCATACGACCATTCAGCACTGAATCCCATGGCTTCACGCGACCCTGATTGGAGGTGTAGGAGTGCTACATCTTGCCCAAGGGTGACCTGCGGGCTAGTGGAGGAAAAGAGCGCCTTCTACCTCCTTTGGTAGAGACATATCTCCACCCCGCCCTCTTCTTGATTGTTTTTTTTAATTTAACAGCTTGAATAAATTTTAATCATTTTTTTTCCAAGGAATGTATTATTCATACCAAAGAAGACAATACATCTAAAATTTAATCAGTAACATTAAGAGAAATAATCCCTAAATCTATAGTAGAAAGGAAAGAGGTATTAATCCACAGAATCACAGAAGCCGTTAAGTCCATCAGCCGTGGAATTTCAAAATGCTATCCAGTTAGTCCTAGTGTCCCACTCTTTCTCCAAAGCACTGCACATATCCCTTTACACATGTATATCAATTTTATTTGAAACTTTCTATTAGATTTTGGGGAATACATTAAATGTGTATAAACCCACTGTAGTAAATAATTCTCTTGCTCTTCCCCACATTTGTCTTTAAGTGTTTCACATTTAATTGAAACTGTTGCCCAGTTGGTCCAATAGCATTAGAGAATGATCACCGAAACTGAAATTGGAACTTAAAATTGAGATGGATGGGTGGAGTTAAGATCCAAATCAGTAATGATCTAATTAAACATGGGACTGAATCCTCCTGATCACAGAATCTTATGTTTCTAAACAAAAGAAAAATGATTGTTTGATCTTGCGGTCATGGCTCCTTTCTCTGCTGACAGGTGCTTCGCCGAAGTTGTGTCGAAGAGAAGTTGCTGTGCCTGGTCCGGGAGCGAGCTGGCCACTCGTGCGACACTGCAGTGCTCATTGTCCTGATCCTGGTGTGGGAAGGAATCCCACTGCCACTTGCTGACAGACTGTATGTGGAGCTCACAGACACTCTGAGGAGACATGGCGCCCTGACCAGCCGCAGATGTGCACTAAATGAAGAGTAGGAACACAGCATTCTTCAGTCTCATGTTTATCTTTACTGCACAGTATTAATTTTAGATGGATCAAAGCAGAGCAGAGCCAAGTGGCTAGTCTTTTACCTCTGGGAAATGAGCTAAATGACTACTCCGCCAGCTGACTGTTTGGATCTAGTGTGGAAAGAGGAGTTCTACCTAATACAGGTTTCATTATGAAAAGCAGTCATAGTTGGACTCAAGGTGTCATTCAAGAGTGGAGGGGGATTTGTTTGACTGTTCAGAGTGTAGTATCAAAGCTGATACTAAGTGCCTTGTATAGAATGGGTTCTATTCCCCAGCACAAGTAAATGCAACATAAATTGTACAGCACTTAATGTGTTTCAAGAATTGTGGCATTGATTTGCTACAAAATCTTGAAGTTGAGAATGTAAAAGTGCAGTGTGTCACAATACTAACTATTAGTGCTATAGTGTTCTACCTTCAGGACCCATGTGCACTTTTGGGCAAGGTTCCAAGTGTGGCATCACTGAACACAATACAATGCCAGAAGGAAGGATTACATTTTATATCGCAGTGGCAGAAGTGCTCCTGTCAAGGTGCATTGTTGGATTACGGTGTCCCGAAGTGTGCCCATTGCTACTGCTAGTTTGTGGAATTCATCCCCTCCTACATGTGATGTGCAAATGGATGGCAGAATTGTGGTGTAATCTTTGTATAAAGGGTCACACTTTAATTACATGTAATGCAAAGACTGGTACTTCCCCAAATGTTGTGGAGACTGCAGTAATTCACTGTCAGCAAGAGCAATAGGATGGAAAATCAGTGGGCCATGGACCCATATTATTTTCAATTAATATAGCTTTATATTGACTGATATAACTTTGGCCCTTGTCTCACCCTGAATATAAATAGCAGGCTTTTAATCATTTGATTGATATCATTCAACACATCCCATTGGAGCATAGTTCTCTGTAACTCACACAATAGAGGATCCAAAGGAGGTTCATGAGGGTGACCCCGGGAATGATAGCTCTGGGCCTGTATTTGCTGGACTTCAGAGGAATAAGGTGGGGTGGGTGGGGGGGGGGGGGTGGAATCTCATTGAAACCTATCAAATACTGAAAGGCCTAGATTGGTAGAGAGGATGTTTCCTATAGTGCTGGAATTAAGGACTGGGGGCACAGCCCCAGAATACAAGTATGTCCCTTTAGAACATAGATGAGAAGCAGTTTCTTTAGCCAGAGGGTGGTGAAACTGTGGAATTCATTGCCATGGAAAGCTGTGGAGATCAAGTCATTGAGTATATTTAAAGCGGAGGGTGATATAATTTCAAAGGTTACCAGAAGAAGGCAGGGGAATAGGGTTGAGAGGGATAATAAATCAGCCATTTTGGAATTTCAGAGCAGATTCGATGCACTGAATGGCCTAATTCTGCCCCTATGACTTGTGATCTTATGATATATACAGGATTGTTCAAGGATGAGCCCTTGTATCATATTCAGTGCAACGGTTGCTTTACCCCACCCAGAAACCTCAGAGTCAAAAAATGGTCCTAAGTTGACGAGTTCATCTTCAGTCCTTAAGTGAATCTGCAACAGGCAAGAATCACTGTCTTCCCTGATAGGTACCTTCTGCTCAGTCTAACTCAGGATTTTATATTTCAAATTGCCTTTGAAATCTAGTTCATAGAAAGGGCAAAGGATTCCTTTGCCTTTTCTTCAAGAGGTGGGGAACATGATGCAGAATTCAGGGACGAAATGAGAAAGAGAAAAAGATTAGAAAGTGGGTTGTACAAGGGAATGATGAGGAAGATGGCAAAATGGGAAGAGTTGGAAGAATGCAGGAATGATGTGGAGAAGGACTTGGAAGTAAAGCATAATAGTAGAATGGCAGTAGTGAAAGAAGCAAGTTGATGGGGAAAGAGGGAAACACAGAGAGTGGAGAGCAAAATCATAAAAGATGGAGAGAGGACCTGAATTATTTGACTTTGTATACGTTTAGGCTTTTGGATTTCCAAATTGATTGCACTTAAATCTTGTCCCCAGCTCTAGATCTCTTGTGGAATGTAGCATATATTCTATTGAAATGGTCTGGAACTAGAAATCTGTGATGTGGCTGTGTACTGACAATTCAGCAGCATACAACTTTCATGTTATTAATTCTGTTGGCTGTCATTCAGTTGTAAGGACATAACCACCAGATTTATCAATTCAAAGCTCTATGATGGGAACACCCACTTTATAAGATGTTTGCTTTGCATATGTTACTTCGTAAGTCTCCTATAAAACTGTTCTCAGTTTGCTTAAGAGAAGACACATGTCACTTTTGCCTTGTTCTTCCAGTGATTACCTTATCAGAACACTCAGCAAACAGAAGTTAATATGCCTTTTAAGAGTCTGAGCATCTGAGTGATTTTACAGATTGATCCTTCCAGTAAGCATATTTAAGAAAAAAAAGACAGGTTTCTTTACTGATCTGATCCACAATTAAGAACAATGTACATGTGCTCCTTGAAATGCTTCAATAACTGACAAACAGTGAGGCGGGAATTTCCAAGTCTTTCCATTGATGTCTAAGGATGTTAATTCCACCCCCCATCTGCCAAATTTTAAGGGCAAAGACACTTTGCTCATCAGAATGGGAGGTCAGAGCCTTATAAATACACCAGAGGCTGTGAGCTCTGATGGAAAGGGCCAAAGCCTCCTTTCTCCCCCAAAGAAACAATTCTCAGCCATGTTCCTATTAATATTGTTCCAATATTCCTCTGGTTGGATTTGATTTCCAACTTTTATATTTCTGGGAATTGAAGATTGAAGAAAATAATTATAGTCTTGCTGGATAAAACCAGGCCTGTTTCCGAACTCTCAGTAAGCCTAACACGCGAATGTCAGGTTGAAATATCAGGCTGATACGCACTCCATCTCTCTGGCACTAACAGGAGCAACCCGTCAAGGCCTCCTTTTCATTCAAAAGTTCAGTTGCAATTTAACCAGGGTGGTTTTGTGAAGTGAACAAGTTTACTTCTAAAATTTAGGGGTCATATGGACTTTCTATATGATATTTTTCTGCAGGCAGAACCGTTCCTGTGTTGAGAGGGTATACATAAACCTACTGAATTTAATATTTTGAAAAGGGAGGCTTTATTGTACCTATTAACTTAATTGTTGACTATAACATGGAACTCATCTCCAAAGTTATGATTACACCACAGAGAGTTTCAGCATTTAAATCTCCTGAAAGAAAAACATTTCAGGACGTTTGAGTAAACAGAAGTCTCAGCATATAACTTGTATAGTAAATCTTCAATGTGAAAATGCTACTAGCTTTCAATTCTTGTAACTTGGACTTTGAAAGTAGATTAACATCTTGCAGATAAGAGTGCCATTATCATGATGTCTAAGGCTCATTAAGTTATTCAGGAATTTAGTCTAAACATTGGGATTCTACAATTAACTGATAGCACAGGTTAAAGCTTTACAAGTTTCTAACATAAAACACTTTGGTCATGTTTACAGAAGACCTCCCATACAAACCCAACCAACTTGTATCTGCCAGCAAAACTCATCAATCCTTCCTCTGGCAGGGAGCACTTCACTGTTATTTGGCTCAAAGATCACATGACATTAATAAAAGAATGACAAAAGAGTTTTTCCCTTCATACTGGTCAATGGTTACAAGGAAGTGTCTCTTCTTGAGAGTAATTAGTGATGGGGCAGTAAAATACCAGCCTTTTTTGTGATAACCATATCCTTGAAATATATAAAGAAGCCAAATTAGCCACAATGAATGTACTTTAAACAGATATCCTTGGAGTAATAACATACTGGAACATCCTAAGGATTATAGAGAGTTTGCTTAGATAAGTTCTATCCTTAGGAATAAATTACTAACTTTTCTCAAAAACATGAGAAACTGAATGATTCAACTTTGCAGAAGCAGAGAGGAAGGCAAGAGACCAGCAAATGTCAATTTATGAACATTTTAGGGATCCAGTTTGGTTGCAGCTTGAAGTATTGAGCTAGCCTCCTGTACTTTATAATAAGAGCAGTGATACTCATATAGCTTCCTGTGGCCTGAGATTACATCTCAATAGACATTGTCTAAATTTTCAGTACATGTTCTGAGGGGTCAGGCCTCCTGTTCAGCAAATGGGACATGGTCAGAACACAGTGCAAGGTGTACTATGCAGAAAAGGCAGCTGGTGGATCAGATGTGCCACTGCTCATGATTTGGTGTTTGAAGCTCCTAGGTTATGAAATCAGTTGGAAAAACATTCAAATTCAAGGTCTTTGGCATATTCAGTTAATGGTTACCCAGGTAGGCCGTGTTTAAGTTATTCACTCTGGATGTGTGTGGTGTAAGTAAGGCTGTTGTTAGTAATCCATGAGAACCTGGCATGTGTCTTCATTGAATGACAATGAAGTGCTTTCCTGAAGATGCAGGTTTGGTGTGTTCAATGAGGGAAGGTCATCTAGTTCATGTGAAGTGCACCTGCAAAGGATGTTAACTAGGATATTGACCAGATGTCAGTCAATGGGTCTTAATACAAATCAATGTTGGTACATAATGTAAACACTTTAAATGATGAAGTCAAATGCATAGGAAACAAGATTAACTCTGACTTTTCTATGCAGGCGAACATGTGCTTGCCAAGGGCTGGATCAAGACACTTGTGGAGCCTCGTTTTCCTTTGGTTGCTCCTGGAGTATGTACTATAACGGGTGTAAGTTTGCCAGAAGTAAAGCCCCCAGGAAGTTCAAGCTGCTTGGTGATGATCCCAAAGAGGTGGGTGGTCACTAGGTGTGCATCCTCACTGCAGTTGATCTTTTTGTAAGGCTTCTTCTGATTGTGACACATGGAGAGCAGAATTTTGTTGAATTCTGCTTTTGCAGATGCAGGCATTATGCCTTGCTCACCAGCAGAGTATTGCAGCAAGTGATGAACACAGCTTTATGGGGTTGAAAAAGAAGTGTGTTTTGTGTCCACAGTTTGTGCTGATGAGCAGATAAGGACACAGAGAGAAAACATTCAAAGCTTCATGGTAGAAACCAACTCTGGCTTCAGACTTGTATGTCTTTAAAGATTTAGTTAGAAGTTACACCAGTTGAAGCCCACTCTAGAGAATTCCAGTGCTTGAGGTGATCATGCTCTTGTTGATGCATTTTTGCAAAACTCACTTGTCTTCTTAAGACCAACTTACTGACCGGTATAAAGAAAGTTCTGATAATGGAAAGCATTTTACTAGATTTATTTATTAGTTTTAATTCTTCAACCATAAAACAAGAAGCATTTTAATGGTGTAATTTGTTGCATGATATACTTAGCAAACTGTAAATACCCCTTATATTTCTACATCCAAAATCCTTGGGTTGCTTCCGATGGGAGTGCTGTATTTCCGTAAAGTACTGACTTTTAAATCTTCCGGTGGTTTAATCTGTTGCCTTTCCTTTTAGGAGGAGAAGCTGGAGGCAAATCTGCAAAACCTAGCTAGTTTATTGGCACCTATTTACAAGAAGCTTGCCCCAGATGCATTCAATAATCAAGTGAGTGGTTGTTCAGTTTTCTTTTTACTGCTCTTTCAGATAATAAGATAGAAGTACCAATGCCCAATTAAACAATGGAAGGTCATGATGTTGACTTTGAATCTCAAAAGGTTGAGTTTAGTTGAAAATGCTCTTTGTTTCAGGGTGGCAGATAGCTGTCAAAATTAATGATGTAGGGAAATTCATTAGGAATACATATTTTTGTAATGTAGGGATTCATTTACACTCGATGCTGGTGTACAATGGACAATATCTATTGATTTAACTGTATTTTAGGTGACTGAATGAATCTTATCAATTTTACATAATTGCCTGAAGCCTGAATTAACTTGTGTGTGCTTGATTATGTTTAAGGATTTAAAGAAGTAAATTTTAGTAGTTCTTAAAAGTTAGAGACAAACGTCACCACACAAAAGACAATGGAACTGTCAGCATGCATGCTGTTGTAGTTGATTAAAAATTACAAGGCAGATTGATTGAAAAAGATTATTAAGGGAAATGGAGTCAAGCCAAAAATATGGTGATACAGTACACGAATAGCACAACAGGCTACAGAGGCTGTATTGCCCTCCTTTTCTGAACTAAGTCCTGTGGACCAGAAGACTTCATTTAGAACAGCAAAGAGATTCATCTATCTGAATGGGATATTTTGTTTTGTCTAATCATGTTCCAGGTGTGTAGTGTTTGATGCATCAGTTTATGTTGCTTATTGTGGATTAAAGTGGAGAAGACTGAGAAAGGTGAACGTTTAATTTTTATCAATATGTCAGCTGCCCCACATGACAGCAGAACACTGGACCTTCTGTACGCAAATATAAAGGACACTATAAAGGCCGCTGTCCTTCCCCCACCTGGCAGATCCGATCACAACCTGGTCCTGTCAACCCAGGTACGTGCCTCTTGTCCAGAGGCAGCCTGTGTCAACAAGGATTGTAAGAAGGTAGACTCAAGATGTTAATGAGACACTGCAGGAATGCTTTGAGAGGACAGTCTGGGATGTGTTATGTGAGCCATGCAGGGAGGACATTAACCAAATGACTGATTGTATCACAGACTGTATCAAACTCTGTGAGAACACCAACTTGCCAGCAGGGACCGTACGCTGCTTCCCCAACAACAATCCCTGGATCACCAGTGACCTGAAAGAACTTTTGAATATGAAGAAGAAAGTCTTCAGGTCTGGAGGTAGACGAGCACTGAGGCGAGTACTGAGTGAACTGAGGTAAAGCTGAGGGAGTGCAAAGAAGAAGCTAAAGGGACGTGTGTTTGGGCATGAAGTGGATCACTGGCTTCGAGGTTAGGGAAAGGAAGATCGAGGGCTGCCTGGATAGGGCCAACAAATTGAACTTGTTTTTCAGCTCCTGGTGTCCCCTCCCCCACTTGGCCACACCGCACACCCTCCCTGTCCCCAAACCTTCTCCCTCCACTCTTCCCTCCCCTCTGGTGAGAGCTTGTGTTCCAAATTCCCCAACCTTGGAGTATCCTGCCTTCATGGGGATGACCACCCTCCCCCACCTTACCGTGACTGCAGGTCAGGTTAAGAGACGGCTGAGAGACTACATCAAGGCAAAGCTGCTGGACTGGACGGTATCAGCCCCAAGGTAGTGAAGGCCTGTGCAAGCCAGCAGTCTGGTATTTTGCAGCACCTTTACAATCTGAGTCTGAGTCAGGAAAAGATACCAGTGCTATGGAAAACTTCTCGTGATGGTGCTGGAGAGGCTGGTCCTGACTTACCTTGGACCACAGGTGAGATCTTTATTGGACCCTCTACAGATTGCCTACCAACCTCATGTAGGAGTGGACGATGTCATCATCTATCTACCTGTTACAGAGACCTCACTCCCACCTGGATGATGCTGGTGGCATTGTGAGAACCACAATTTTTGATGTCTCTAGTGCCTTCAATACAATCCAGCCACTTCTTCTGAGAGAGAAGCTGCAAAGGGTGGGCATAGACAAATCCACTATCTCCTGGATTACTGACTACCTGATAAATAGCGCCCAGTTTGTACGGCTGGATAGTTCTTTGTCTGAGATGGTGGTGAGGGGCACTGGAGTGTCACAAGGGATTGTTCTGTCTCCATTTCTGTCACACTGTACACCTCAGGCTCTCAGTACAAATCTGAGAAGTTCTCTGATGACTCTGCGGTGGTTGGGTCTATCAGAGATGGGCAGGAGTCAGAGTACAGAAGACTGGTGAACAAGTTTGGTGTGGGAGGAATCACCTGCTCATGAACATGGCCAAAACCAGGGAGATGGTGGTTGATTTTAGGAGGAAGAGGACAATGACGAGCCCTGCACACATTCTGGGAGAAGAATTTGCGGTGGTGGAGGAGTACAAATACTTGGGTGTTCACCTTGACACTGGACTTGACTGGAAAACCAACAAAGCTGTTTACAGGAAGGGGATGAGCAGACTCTATTTTCTGAGGCAGATGAGATCCTTCAATGTGTGTAGCAGGATATTGGAGATCTTTTACCAGTTTCTTTGTGGCTTTATGTTAGAAGAGCAGCATCAGTGCTGGTGATGCAAAAAGACTAAATAAATTCATCAGAAAGGTTGGATCCATCCTTGGCTACAACCCGGACTCTTTTGAGTTGGTGGAGGAGAAGAGGTCACTAAACAAACTGCTATTCATTATGGACAATCTGGCAAATCCTCTCCATGACCTACTGAATAAGCAGTGGATCACCCTTTCAAACAGACTCATTCAGCTGCACTGTCACACGGATCGTTACAGAAAATCTTTCCTACCAAATGCAATAAGTATATACAACGGTTCATCTTTGTGCAACAGGAGAACACACATCAACGTACAATAGTCTTTGTTTTATTTATATCGTACACTATTATTGCACAGTATTGTATATTGATAAATTATTGTGTATTATTATTCTGTACTTTATTATTAATATATTTATTATTATTATTCATTATTATTGCTAAGTGTGTTTTTAAATGTTGCTGCTGTAACAAAATGATTTTCCACTTGGGATCAGTAAAGTACTTATTATTTCCTCCTTCACCTCATTTGCAAGTGCTTTGGCAGTAATGGTGACTCCCACATAGAAGTTTTCACCTTCCAGCCACCTGTAGGCAGCATTGCGGATATGAGGAAAGGTTCGTTCAAGAATAGCCACGTATGACACTAACACCATGGCAAGGTTGGCAGATATCACTGGCACAGTTTTAAAAAAATGCACCAATTTTGCAGCCTCTCCAAAACTTGAAGCATAGTAATTTGTATACTCTTTGCCATTAAGCATCAGCCCGAGATCATCTTTTCCCTGGCTTCCATGAGTATTACAGATGCTGTGTCTCCAAGTTTCAAAATATCGGGGGTGCACTCACTGAGGATGGCATTATCTTTCCAGAGGAAAACTGATTGGAAGGTTAATGCTTGGCATGAATACATTGCCCTCAGTAGCCAGTATAAAGAGATGAGGCGAAGTAATTGTGGAGGTTTGGGTCTGAGCTCAGATTGGGAAACTGTTGGCCCATCCATTAGTTGAGACCCTGGATATTTTTACACCTGACCCAACTTTCACCTGTGCAAACCAGACCAGAAGCACTAGATAGTCATAGCGAGACAAAATGGTACCAGTGGTGATCCAGTTAAATCTTTCCCAGAAGTCAGCTACATGGATAAGCAAATCAGGAAAGTAACTTGGTCAGGGGAGATACCAGAAAATCTTCCTCAGAGAAAGCCCAGAGCCCTATTGTGAGATGCAGCAGGTGGTGAGGAGGGTGGGCTCTAGTTCCTGCTGTGCCCAAGATAAATTTCTCCAATTTCAGGTGAACTGCCCTCCCTCTATCTCCTTATTCCCTTCCTTAGTCTCTTCATTCTCTCCGCCTGATCTACTCAGATCCCCCTACACCTAGCCCAGTCCCCCATCATCCTTTTTCTCTCCCCTCCTCCATCCACTCCATGTGCCCATCACCTAAACATTCCTGTCACCAGGTCCCAGCCCCAAACTATTCCCATCTACCCACCCTGCCTCCTGTATTTGGTTCCATGCTCCACCTTCATTTACCATCAGATTCCATCTCCAGCCCTTTGTTACCTCCAACTATTATTTCCCAGCAA
The DNA here is from genome assembly GCF_048418815.1 of Hemitrygon akajei. NCBI lineage: Eukaryota > Metazoa > Chordata > Chondrichthyes > Myliobatiformes > Dasyatidae > Hemitrygon > Hemitrygon akajei. The sequence goes on from NC_133125.1 coordinate 69,403,828, forward strand.
CTGTCTGCCTATCACCCTTCTTACCTGGATCTACCTATCACCTGTCAAGTCTTAGAATATAGGACAGTACAGGAGCAGTCCTTTGAACTAATTAAATGCCAAACTAAACTAGTCCCCTTTGCCTGCACAAGGTCCATTCTCTGCACATTCACGAGGCTGTCTCTTGTTCTGTTACTTCCCTTCATCTCTTTATACTGGCTACCTCCCCCTATCTTTCAGTCTAGATGAAGGGTCTTCACTCAAAATGCCATTTCATTTTCAAATAGATTTTTGAGTAAAATTTTAGGTGGGATCCAGTCTGCATATTTAAGAAATGTCCTTACTCTCTTTGAGTGACCTTGCTGGCTGGCTGTTGAAGAGAGCAGGTAAATATTGCAACCAACAGTGTGATTAGATTAGTGGTGTTGCTGTCAACTGCTGCCATTTTAACACCTTTGCTGCATTTTCATGAGGTTAAAGAAGAATCTTAATGACCAAGGTGAAGCAGAGAAGCAGAAGAAAATGTTGGCACCATTGCTGTGCCTTCAGCTTATGATTGTATTCTGAATAGTGCAAAGCCTTGCACTCAATAGATGCACTTCAGAGGTAAGTGCATATACAGCACATGGGGAAGGAAGGTAAAGATGCAGAGGAGCCATCATGCATCTCCTCGTCAAAACCGGCAGTACCCGGTCTGCAGACATGGAGTGAGTGCAAGTTCCCTTTAAGAGAAAAGCAACACAGAAAGTGTGTTGGTTTGCAAGTAAGATTGAAATGCAGAGCCCTTGGATCCCCACTTCCTACTATCTTGCTGGCAAACGTACAGTCTCTGGACAGTAAAACTGAAGACCAAAGTACCAGAGGGACATCAGGAACTTCATGGAAATATGGCTCACGTACTGTTTCGGATGCAGCACTGCAGCCTGAGGAGTTCACCATCCACCACATTAACGGGAGAGTGGAGTCTCTTAAAGGTACAGTGTCTGCTTCAATGTTAACTTGTTGTGGTGCACAGACATCTCGGTCCTGCTCACATGACATGGAATATCTAGTGTTCACATCTGCTGAGTTTTCTGCCATGATTGTGGTAGCAGTGTACATTTTACTGTCAGGCTGGTACTGGAGGAGCAGAGCACCATGATCAGCATCACCCTGATAACTTCCTGATCACCCTGTGCAATTTCAACAAGGCCAGCTTGAAGAAGTCTCTGATCACCTGTGGAACGAGATGGGCCAACACACTTGACTACTGTTACAGCACCATGAAGAACACTTGCACTGTGGCAAGCTCCATCACCTTTCTGTACATTTACTCCTGCATACAGATAGAGACTGAGGACCACAGCACCAGTGGTGAGCACACAAATGATGGTTAAGGATGTGTAGGAGCACTTACAGGACTGCACAATGTTCAGGGATCTGTCTTCAAATCTGAATGAGTATGCCACAGTTGTCAACGACATCATTAAGGCCTGTGTGGATAAATGTGTGCCTTCTAGAACAAACTGGACATACTCAAACAAAAAACCAAGGCTCAACCAGGAGATCTGCAGTCTGCTGACATTCAAAACTAGTAATCCAGAACTATACAAGAAGTCCAAGTACAACCTGGAAAAAACAATTCTGATTGAAGTAAGAGATGGAATTGGATACAAGGCAGCTCTGGCAAGGTTTCTAGACCACTACTTCCTCCAAGGCGAAATCGTAACGTTGTGAATGGCTGAGATGCTTCAGTCCCAGATGAGTACTGTACCTTTTATGTACACTTTGAAAAGCTACACTTTTGCGAATCCTTGCAGGATCTGGCAACCCTATGACCTCTATCTCAGAGGCAGACGTCAGAATATTTTTCAGGAGGGTGAACCCCTACAAGATGTCAGGCCCCAATAGTGTTCCTGGTAGGGCTCTGAAAACCTGTGCCAACCGACTAGCAGGAGTGCTCATTGACATCTTCAATCTCTCACCTGCTTCAAAAAGGCATCAGTCATACTAGTCCCCAAGAAGAACAGGATGAACAGCCTCCCCAGTGGCACTCACATCTACTGTGATGAAGTACTTTGACAGGTTGGTCATAGCCAGAAGAAACTCAAGTCTATGCAAGGACCTGGATCTGCTGCAATAGTTCTACAGCAGTCAAGGTGCCTGGCAACATGTTCTTAGGAATATGGGACAACTGTGTAATTATTAAATGGCGTTTCCGGCCATCTGTTCTGCTGTTCCTTGGCACTCCTGCTTAAACTGTGAACAGGATCAACTGACCCCTGCTGCACCATTGTGAAGTGGATGATTGCTTGCGTGGCCTGTGTAGTTGCAGACTTCCATACAACCTCTTTTTGAGTTTCTGCCAAAAGCATAGAATGAGAATGATTTTAATTGTAATATTAAAATGATTCCATATGGTCTCGTGCAGTCAGTAATATTATTGATACAAGACCAGAATACAGGATTCAGAATTGGCTTGCCCACAGAAGGCAAAGAGTGGTTGTAGATGGGTCATAGAGGTCGGTCACCAGTGGGGTGCCTCAGGGATCTGTTCTGGGACCCCTTTTCTTCATAATTTTTTCAAATGATCTGGATGACGAAGTGGAGGGTTGAGTTAGTAAATTTGCTGATGACAAAAAGGTTGGGAGTGTTGTGGATAGTGTGGAGGGCTGTCAAAGGTTACAGCTGGACATCGATAGAATGCAAAACTGGGCTGAGAAGTGGCACATGAAGTATGATGGCAGAATATAGTATTAATGGTAAGACTCTTGGCAGTGTGGAGGATCAGAGGGATCTTGGGGTCTGAGTCCATAGGACACTCAAAGCTGCTGGGCAGGTTGACTGTGTGATTAAGAAGGCATATGGTGCATTGGCCTTCATCAACTGTGGGATTGAGTTTAAGAGCCGAGAGGTAATGTTACAGCTTTATAGGACCTGGTCAGACCCCACTTGGAGTACTGTGCTCAGTTCTGGTCGCCTCACTGCAGGAAGGATGTGAAAACGATAGAAATGGTGCAGAGGAGATTTACAAGGATTTTGCCTGAATTGGGGAGCATGCCTTATGAGAATAGGTTGAGTGAACTCGGCCTTTCTCCTTGGAGCAAAGGAGGATGAGAGGTGACCTGACAGAGGTGTATAAGATGATGAGAGGCATTGATCACGTCAGTAGTCAGAGGCTGTTTCCCAGGGCTGAAATGACTAACATGAGAGGATATAGTTTTAAGGTGCTTGGAAGTAGGTACAGAGGAGATGTCAGGGGCAAGATTTTTATGCAGAGAGTGGTGAGTGCGTGGAATGGGCTGCTGTCGACAGTGGTGGAGGCGGATATGATAGGATCTTTTAAGAGATTCCTGGATAGGTACATGAAGCTTAGAAGAATAGAGGGCTATGGATAACCCTAGGTAATTTGTAAAGTAAGTACATGTTCGACACAGCATCATGGGCTGAAGGACCTGTATTGTGCTGTAGGTTTTCTATGTTTCTAAGATGAGCCAATAAAATATGGTTCCATTAAAGCCAGGTAAGTAATGACATCATGGAATGGATTGACTGCTGGAATTGGTTTTGGTAGCTGGAACGCCCAGTGCTGCAGTCAAAGGAGGTATTGAATTTAGAATCATGAAAAGTCACTTAGACACATCGTAACTTACAAATTTTCCAGACATAACTGATTTTCTAATAACTTATGAAATTGGCAGACCTTAGAGACATTGGTGCAAACTCTACAGCTTTTTGTAAGTGTTGTGTTTCTGTATACGCCAATTTGGAATCAATAACCTGGAAGACATCATGGTCAGCTGACCAAGAAGTTTGTAGGGTCGTTAAACAGGGTAAGTTCTCAGCTATGGGAGAGGCAGGTATAAGAACTTGATACATGAGACTGGATGGCACTTGAGGCTTAATTCACATAAACAACAATCTGCTAAAATTGGGCAATGTATTGGCATAAAATCCTTAGATTCATTCTTCATGCGTGTCTTTGACTTTGTTTTAAGAATGTTGAAGGTGTAAGTTAGGGCATGCAATGAATAGTAATGAATGTTGGTGAAAAGAGTGACCTTGGGGTTCAAGTCCATTGTTCCATGAGCGTGGGCAACATAAGTAGATAGGGCAATGAAGAAATCGTATAGTATGCTTAACTGCACAGACTGGGTCTTAGAGTATTCAAGTGGTTACCTTGTGTTGCAACTTTACAAAAATCTTGTTAGACCACACTTGGAGTATTGTGTGGAGTTCTGATTGTCACACTACTACAGTTGCTGTGATGAGAGTGCAGAGGAGATTCATTTGGATATTGGCTAGAATTGAGTAGATACAGAGAGACTAGGTAGGTTGGGTTTGTTTAACCTGGAATGAGAGGCTGAGAGATGATCCAAGGCAGTTCTTTATAACAGGAATAAGGTAAGGGGAAGGAATCTTTTTTTAAAGGCGATCTGAAGGTTAAGTTGCATACACAGAGAGTGGTTGATTTCTCCAACCTGCTGCCAGAGGAGACAGTAGAGTCAAATTATCAAAATTTTGGTTGAAGCAGGAAAGTTAGGAACTGGAGGAAAAGTTTCTTCTGAGTTGAACAATGTGGAACGCCAATATACTTAGAAGGTTACAGAGCCAGAGTAAATTAAAAAGAATGCATGAAGGGGCGAGACTGTGAAGGGATTTGCAAACAAAGGGAATTCTAAAAATGAGACAATCCTTATCCAGGAGACAGCATAGGTCAGCAAATCCAGGGATGACGAATGATTGGAGCATCTTGGAATTAAGTGGTGTTTTCAGTGACTTCAAGTGTATAGGTAGAAATAGAGAGCAAGCCAGGGGTGCATTGGAATAGAGGTAGAGAACAAGTGGATGATTGTTTCAGCAGCTAATGAGCTGAGGCAGGAACAGACTCTGAAATTGCCACAGAGGATGAAATCGGTGGCTCAGATATAATAAGGTTATGAACAGTTTGGTTGAGTCTCAGTGAGAGCTGGGTGAAGGTTGGAATTAATTTCTTCTGAATGGTTTTTAGTGGGGACCAAATACAACACCTAGCAGCCAGGATTTCCAGGAAAATTGTAGTTAAACAATTCGACAAATCGGAGAGCAGCAGTTGGAAGGTGGGTGAGGTAGATGTGGGGTCATTGGTGCAGGAGTGAAAAATAATGCTTTGATTTCAGACGTTGCCAAAGCACAGTGTGTGAATGAGATAAATGAGACAGGTGGGGGCAAAGACAGATCTCTAGGGAGCAGTTGAAAGCTGTACTGTCTTCTCTCGTCAGGCAGTTTTAAGAGTTTCTGTATCTGACCACAATAATCGTCTGAAATTTGCGCTGCTTACCTATGGTCAACTTTTGTTTTTGGAAATCGCAATAAAATAATAACTTGATTTCTATGTCATTTTCCTACTTTGACCTGTAAGTTTATTAACTTTTTCACACAACAAAAATGGTAGAAATGTAGCTTAGAAAAGAAAAAAATCTGGTTGTCTGGATTGGCTGAGTCTACATTTATAGCAGAGAGAAAACCTAATTGCTTAAAGTGCCCGTCATATTAGGTCTATCCAGTCTCAGACCACAGATTAATTGGTTTAATTTGGTACCTTATTCAATACCTTCTTCTACCGGAAATTATGTTGGTGTTCCAGTCTAATTGTGCTTTCATAGTTGCTGGTGATTACTGCTTTCAATTGCTGAAGAAGGAGCGATATCAAATGGCCAGCTCCCTCCCACAGTGTAATGTCCCACTTAAAGCACCAGAAGGACCTTATGTACATACGTATCAGTGGAGCCAAAAAGTAGAGGCACATTCCTGAGCAGGAGCTTCAGGATTCTGGATTTTTTAAGCAACTCATTCCCAGTTTAATGAAAGGCAATGTGTTCTAATTGGCACATGCTCCAGTGAATTCAGAGTTGTGCATTTATAGAAACTTGTAGCTGGATCAATGAAAACAAACTTGTCTGTCTTTCTGAAATAAGAATATCGTCAATTCCAGGCCATAATGAAAGTCACTTTTACTGTTCCACACCACCTCTTGTGCGACGTATTGCTGATGTTGCTACCAGCCAATATAACCATGGAGAATTACAAATGGAACTATGGCGGGGAAGTTTCACTCTATGTAATAGTGTTTAATTGCTGAAGACTAATGCTTGATTTTTTAAAATTTGTAGGTGGAATTCGAACAGCGAGCACCAGATTGTCGTCTTGGCCAAGCAGAGGGCCACCCATTCTCAGGAGTGACTGCTTGTGTTGATTTTTGTGCCCATGCTCACAGAGATTTGCATAACATGCAGAACGGTAGCACTGTGGTATGTACTAATCCTGCTCTTGACTATAGGAGACCTCCTACAATGTTCACATGCAATTCATTGGCTTGCAATCAAACCTGGCACATTCAGTTTACCATCATGTAATGCGAACATTTATGAAACCAATCAGCTGCATCATTATTGAACAAAGAGATGAATCAGCCAGATCCAATTTGATCATTTTCCCATCACTGAATCATCTGCAATTACCTTGTAGCATGTTGAGCACCTTTACTGACACAAACATCTTCAGCAAAACCAGCACTTTCACCCGCATCTTACCCAACAGTGACACAGCGGGAAGTAGGCCTTTCTGACCCTTTGAGTCCTGCCGCCCTGACCCTAACCTAATCACAGGACAATTTACAATGACCAGCTAACTTACTCAGTACTTCTTTGGTCTGTGGGCAGAAACCGAAGAACGAGGAGAAAAATCACGCCTTCCACAGGGAGGGCATAGGGATACTCCTTGCAGAACAGCACTGTAATTGAATTCCAAACTCTGGAACACCCTGAGTTGTAATATCATCACACTAACCACCAGGCTACCGTGACATTCTTCCTTTGCGGATGTTTCTTCCAGTGCTCCACTTCCCTCCCAAATTCCAAAAGAGCAGGGAGCAGCCTCTGTAATTCTCCCTGGGTGTGTGGATGTACTTGGGAAGAGGATGGGAATGTGTTTGTGTGGGATTAGTGTAAATGGGTGTTTGATGGTAGCATGGACTCTGCCAGTTCAGACACCTACACCAGTCTTAACTCCGGCATCAATCCAAAAATCTGCAATAATCAAAACAGCTAGAATGGACGTAACTTCCTGCCCCAGCAGTCACCAACAACAAGCTAGTCATCCGTGTCCCCTGCACCAACAAAAGCACCTACAGCAGCCCAAAACTTTCAATAAGGACAAATACCCAACTGAGACAATAACTGGCACCACTTCAGATAATCTGCATTAGCCAAACTCCCACACTAATACAAATATCATCAGCAACACACAACACAGTCACCAGCAACCAGTCATCTGCACCAATAATCAATTTGCCTACTCTTAAAACTTGCAGCAACACAAATACCCCTACCAACATAAATATATGCACCATCAGATAAATGGATAAAGATAAACATTGGCAACAGTTCAGACATCTGCACCTATTCGGACACTGGGATCTGTCTAAACACAGACTGCAATCCAAACATCTGCACTTGTGCAACCTTCTGTACCAAGTGAAGTACATTCAATATCCAGACATCTACATTGCTCCAGGCCATATACTATTCTGCATTCCACACGCCCACACCTCTCCACATGCCCATGTCTTCAAAGACCTGCCTTAATTTGTTCCCTATTATACTGTATTGGTAGAAATTTTGACCGACTAAGTATTTGGCTATCTCAGAAACATTGTCTCTGGTCCATATTCCTAAGGCAGAGATTTTGACTCATTGCCTGGCATCTGTGTGAAACTGAGCCAGTCCACACACAAACTGGGAATAATGTGCCCTAGTAATGAACTATGCCTCAACTCTGTTAGGATAGCCAGTCTGTACCTTTGTCACAATGCTCAGTTCCAGTGTACCGAAATCCCAAATGTGCATTTAATTAAACTTGGCATTTTAAGCTGACTGTACAACATATTCCTGGCTGTCCTCCCTATCGTACTGGAGCACTAGTTTACATAATTTTCTCTTCATCAGTTATTCCTGTTCTTGCTAACTACCGCTGGTTCCCAGTCAAGCAATGTCTGCAGCATCCTTCAGTTCAGTTGTTCCAGCATTGATGCATCTGTCTTAAACTCTGAAATCTCTTCCATAAAACTCGTCAAAGATCTTTCCTCCTCTGATGCTCATTCCTACCCTTCTCTTTAATGATTCCTCAGAAATCTAATGTGTCAGGCTATCTCTGATAGAGCAACTGTGAAGTGTTTTGTTGTATTTAAGAGTGCTCTATAAATACTAGTTATTATTGATGTTACAGACGAGGATGTTTTCAGGAGAGAGAATGTTAAAGGAGGATGTAAATAATTTCTAATCGATATTTTCTACTGCTTGCCAGTGCTGTTATGAGGAAGGTAACAAATGCTACAACTTCCCCCAGAGCAGAGTTACCTAAATTGTTGCTGTGTTATCATTGATCAGAACTCTGCCATGTTGTTAAATTTTGTGGTTGTTTCAATTGTATGAACTCATTTGAATCTACTTGTGCAAAAAATATATAAAACCAAAGTTCCTTGTCATGTAATCTCATAGAAGCTGCAACAGAATGATCTGGATGATAATGTGGTAAATTGGATCAGCAAATTTGCTGATGATACAAAGACTGGAGGTGTAGTGGACAGTGAGGAAGATTTTCAAAGCTTGCAGAGGGATTTGGACCAACTGGAAAAATGGACTGAAAAATGGCAGATGGAGTTTAATACAGACAAGTGTGAGATATTGCACTTTGGAAGGAAAAACCAAGGTAGAACATACAAGGTAAATGGTAGGGCACTGAGGAGTGCAGTAGAACAGAGGGATCTTGGAATATAGATACAAAATTCCCTAAATGTGGCGTCACAGGTAGATAGGGTAGTAAAGAGAGCTTTTGGTACATTGGCCTTAAATCAAAGTATTGAGTATAAGAGTTGGAATGTAATGGTGAGGTTGTATAAGGCATTGGTGAGGCCAAATTTGGAGTATTGTGTGCAGTTTTGGTCACCGAATTACAGGAAGGATATTAATAAGGTTGAAAGAGTGCAGAGGAGGTTTACAAGGATGTTGCTGGGACTTGAGAAACTGAGTTACAGAGAAAGGTTGAATAGGTTGGGACTTTATTCCCTGGAGCGTAGAAGAATGAGGGGAAATTTGATAGAGGTGTATAAAATTATGATGGGTATAGATAGAGTGAATGTAAGCAGACTTTTTCCACTGAAGCTAGGGGGAGAAAAAAAAGAGAGGACTTGGATTAAGGGTGAATGGGGAAAGGTTTAAAGGGAACATTGGGGGGGGGGGCTTCTTAACACAGAGAGTGGTGAGAGTGTGGAACGAGCTGCCAGATGAAGTGGTAAATGCGGGCTCACTTTTAACATTTAAGAAAAACTTGGACAGGTACATGGATGGGAGGTGTATGGAGGGATACTGTCAGACTTTTCCACTGTGAAACCCAGATTCTTTTTGCATATGTGCCTTGCATGATTTAAGTTCAGCTAATTTATTGAAAAATATATATTGAATAAATTCTCTTTTATTGGTATACTTAGGTTTGCACACTTACCAAAGAGGACAATCGAGTTATTGGCCAAATTCCAGAGGATGAACAGCTTCATGTGCTGCCTTTGTACAAAATTTCTTCTACTGATGAGTTTGGTAGTGTGGAAGGTCAAGAAGAAAAGATCAAGCAAGGTGCTATTCAAGTGCTGACCTCTTTTCGTCGTGTGGTGAGAATGTTGGCTCGTCCAGCCAAGTCTGGAAGGCAGAAGAAGGAATCCAGGAAGGCTGGGCGGCTCTTGAATCAGGAAAACAACACTGCAAAAGCCGAGAAGAGTCATTCAACTACAGCACGGTCACATCAGGCCAGCTCAGAAAACACAGCTTTCAAACAGCAGTTGCCAAGTAAATTAGGTAAAGCCAGTTCTTGAACTTGTAGCCACACCTTCAACATCCTGCTGAATCAGTAGTTTAAACATCAGCTGCCCTCATCTCCCATTTGACAGCCAGATGTTTGATTGGAACAAAACCAGGAAATGCTAAAGTAAATGCGGCATTATCTGTGGAGGTAGAAACAGAGTTAATATTTCAGGTTTATGGCCTTAATCAGAACAGGGAAATAGTTCTAATTAAAACTAATATTAAGTTGAAGAAGAGGAGAGGCAGGAGTAGAGAGAGGAAAGGATGGGATGAAGGTCAAGAGAGATTGAGTGATGCAACTGGCAATGGCTCCTTCTGAAACAGAATAGGTCTAAGGGAGCTGTAAGAGGAATAGAATGAATCGTAAATCAGATAGAGATCAGAATGAGAGATTAATAGAGAGCTCGTAATAAGTCAAAGCCATGAATTCAAGCGATCAGCACTGTACAGGGTATTGGTAAATGACAATGCTCTGGTCTTTGGATGACATGAAACTTAAGATTACTTTGCCCTCTTGGATAAATATTTAAAAAGTCACACAACACACTATCCTGGCTGATCTTTATCCTGGAAGTGACTAGTAGATTGGAAATATTATTGCTTATTTATTATTTTTATCCTTCTGCTTCTTTTCTCAGCAGTTCCTCAGGATTAAGGATGACTTCTCTCCACGCTAGTTCAGTGGGTTCTGAGGTAGCTCATAGGGCTAATCTAATGGGCCTGACTCTGCCGAGGAAAGGAGGAGTGCGAGAGGTGGGTGGGTAGTTTGTGAAGTGATGCACTTCTTACACCCTTTTCGCTGAGTTTCGCTGAATTCCTATTGATGAGATTCAAGTTTATGCAAATACCAAGTTTTCCTTCTCCATTTTGAAGGGGGTGAGAAGGTTATATTTTTTTCAAAGAGATTTTGAAAGTGTTCTTGAATGGCTTCATCTATTCTCCTAGTAATCACTTGTCATGAGAGAGCAGGGAACCTGGTTCAAGAATTTGATTTAATCCAGTTCCTCCCTATAACTGAAATGCTCCAATCCCGGTACCCTCTCCAGGACAATCACATCATTCCTTTAGTTTACTATTTATGTCCTACACTTCTGTGACACCCCAAAATACATTGGCTTGCACTTATCAGGAGTAAACTTCATCTATCATTGCTCCGCCCAAATTTCTAATGAATGAATGTTATGCTGTAGCCTAAGACAGTTCTCCTCACTATAACACCAGCCATTTTCATGTCATCTGCAAACTTGATCATAACTGGAAGCTTGATCTTCCAGTGTACACTCACACAAGCCTGATTTGTGATGATAGGTTGATGGTTAAGGATGTAATATTCTTGGTTCTAGAGTGGAGGCTATGTCGGTTGTATGGTTTTCTATTCTATTAGAATCTTCAGTAAAGTGGAAAGCTTGGTGAGTTGCATAGAGTCATAGAAAACTACAACACAGAAATAGGCCCTTTGGCCCATCTAGTCCACCCCAAACCATTCAAACTGCCTAGTCCCATCAACCTGCACCCAGACCATAGCCCTCTAAACCCCTTTGATCTATGTACTGATCCAAACTTCCCTTAAACATTAAAATTGAAATTGTGTTCACCACTTGCACTAGCAGCTCGCTTCACACACTCTCACCACCTCCGGCTAAAAAGGTTCCCCCTCATGTTCCCCTTAAACGTGTCACCTTTCATCCTTAATCTGTGACCTCTAGTTGCAGTCTCACACAAAGTCAGTGAAAAAGCCTGCTTGCGTGTACCCAATCTATACCCTCTATCAAATCTTCCCTTAATTTTCTACATTCCAGGGAATAAAGTTCTAGCCTATTCAATCTTTACTTGTAATTCAGGTCCTTCAGTCCTAGCAGCATTCTTGTAAATTTTCTCTGTATTCTTTCAGCCTTTGTTTACAACTAACCTAAAGAAATCTGCACACAGTACTCCAAATTAAGCCTCACCAATGTCTTATAAAACTTCAACATAACATCCTATCTTCTGTACTCAGTAATTTGATCTATGGAAGTCAACGTCCCAAGCTTTCTTTATGACCCTATCTTCCAATGACGCAATTTTCAATGAATTATGGACCTGTACAGTAGTCCCAGATCCCTTTGTTCTACTACACAAAATGCCCTACCGTTCACTGTGTAAGACACCTCACACTTGTCTGCGTTAAATTCCATCTGCGATTTTTCAGCCCATTTTTCCAGCTGGCCCAGATCTTGTTGCAACCTTTGATTGTCTATTACACCCCCAAATCTTGATTTCATCTGCAAATATGCTGATCCAGTTAACCACATTGTCATCCAGATCATTGATATAAATGACAAACAACAGATGCAGCACCGATCCCTGCGGCACTCCACTAATCACAGACCTCCAGTCAGAGAGGCAACCCTCTACCACCACTCCCTGGCATCTTCCACAAAGCTAATGTCTAATCCAGTATACTACCTCATCTTGAATGCTGAGCGACTGAATCTTCTTAATCAATCTTCCATGCAGGACCTTGTCAGCTGCCTTGCTGACAACATCCACTGACTTGTCTTCATCAATTTTCATGGTAACTTCCTCGAAAAACTCTATAACAAGAGTTCCCAACCTTTGTTATGCCATGGATGAATACCATTAAGCAGGGAATCCATGGACCCAGGTTGAGAATGCTTGCTCTATACCATTGATGAGGTGTGACCTACCACACAAAAAGCCATGCTGACTATCCCTAATCAATCCATGTCTTTCCAAATACTCATATATGTAGTCTCTTAGAATACCTTCCAGTAACTTTTCCACTACTGATGACAGGCTCAGTGACCTATAATTTCCTGGTTTATTTTTAGAGCCTTTCTTAAACAGTGGAAGAACGATAGCTGTCCTCCAATCCTCCTGTACCTCACCTGTTGCTAAGGATGTCTTAGATAGCTCTGCTAGGGCCCCAACAATTTCTGCACAGGATCTGAGGGAACACCTTGTCTACCCTAATCTGCCTCAAGACAGCAAACACCACCTCCTCTGTAATTTGTACAGAGTACATGAAGTCAATGCTGCTTTGCCTCATTTCTGTAGACTCTGTGTCCATCTCCTGAGTAAATATAGATGCAAAAAAATACACTTAACATCTCCCCCATCTCTTTTGGCTCCATGCATAGATTACCATTCTGATCTTTCAGAGGGTCAATTTTATAATCCTTTTGCTCTTAACATATGTGTACAATCCCTTCCGATTCTCCTTCATCTTGTCTGCTGGAGCAACCTCATGCCTTCTTTTAGCCCTCCTGATTTCTTTCTTAAGTGTTCTGGTGCATTTTTTATACTCCATAAGTACCTCATTTGTTCCTACTTGCTTATACCTGCCATGCACCTCCTTTTTCTTAAGCAGAGCCTCAATATTTTGTAAAAACCAAGGTTCCCTAAACTTGTTAATCTTGCCTTTTATTCTGACAGGAACACATAAGGTTTGTACTCTCAAAGTTTTACTTTCGAAGTCTCCCACTTACCAAATGCACCTTTGCCAGAAGCATCCATTTTTGCCAGATCATTTCTAATGCCATCAGCATTGGCCTTTCAGTTTACAGTCTCAACCTGCGGACCTGACATTTTTTCCATAATCACCTTGAAACTAATGAGATTGTGATCACTAGGTGCAAACAATCCCCCTTCACAAACTTCTATCACCTGCCTTGTCTCATTCCCTAATAGGAGAACACATAGGGTTGCTCTTGTCCTCACCTACCATGCCACCAGCCTCCACGTCCAGCACATATTTCTCTGAAATCTCCACCACGTCCAACAGGATCCCACCACCAAGCACAGCTTTCCCTCCCTCCTCACCTATCCACACACTTACTGCTTTCCGCAGGGATCACTCCCTACGTGACTCCGTTGTCCAATCATCCCTCCCACTGATATCCCTCTTGGCACTTATCTTTTTATCCTTGCAAGCAGAACAAGTGCTACACCTGCCCCTACAGCTCCTCCCTCACTACCATTCAGGGCCCTAAACAGTCCTTCCAGGTGAGGTGACATTTCACCTGTGAGTCTGTTGGGGTCATATACTGTGTTCAGTGTTCCTGGTGTGGCCTCCTGTATAACGTAGAGACCTAACGTAGATTAGGAGACCGTTTCGCCAAGTATTTATGCTCCATCCACCAGAACAAGCAGAATCTCTCAGTGGCCACCCATTTTAATTCCACTTCCCATTTCTATATGTCTATCCATGGCCTCCTCCACTATTGTGCCGAGGTTGGAGGAACAATACCATATATTCTGTTTGCATAGCTTCCAACCTGATGGCATGAACATCGATTTCTCAAACTTCTGATAATGCCTCCCAACAACCCCCCACCTTCACCATTTCCCAACTTTTCCCTCCCTCACTTTATCTCCTTGCCTACCCATCGGTTCCCTCTGGTGCTCCTCCCTCCATTTTCTTTCTTCCATGGCCTTCTGACTCTTTCACCAACTTCCCAGCTCTTTACTTCATCCCTCCCCCTCCAAGTTTCACCTATTTACCTGTTTCTCTCTCTCCCCCCCCCCCACCTTTTAAATCTATTCCTCAGCTTTTTTTTCTCCAGTCTTGACGAAGAGATTTGGCCTTTTTTTCCATAGATGCTGCCTGGCCTGCTGAGTTCCTCCAGTATTTTGTGTGTGTCTTATTCCCTAGTAGGAGATTTGGTATCACACTCGCTCTAGTTGGGACTTCTGTGTACCGATTAAGGAAACTTTCCTGAACACATTTGACAAACTCTATCCCATCTAGACATTTTGCACTAAGGGACTCTCAGTCAATATGTGGAAAGTTAAAATCACCTATTATCATACAGTTGAGGAAAGTGTTGGGGTAGCAATATAGCCTTTCTTGACCCTAGTCTGCACTGGGATTGTGATATTGTTTAAAATGACAGTTTGTTGTGTTAGCAGATGTGAGGTGGAGTCAAATTTCTGTGGTAGCCAAGTTTGAGATGAATGATCTACAGCCCTTTAAATTACAATGTCAAAGACTTATGAGGTCAAAAATGACCAATTATAGTGGTTGAACCCCTGTTCAAAAAGGGCACCAATCTGTCTAAATAGACTTACTTTCCTTCATTCTCTGTTTAGTAATCAATTGGTTATCAGGCAAAAACTTGAGGAATGTCTGGATTGGAAGAGCCTAATTAAAATAAATCAACATGGCTTTAAAGTGGGACTAAAATTGACAGAGCAGATTTTAGGAAACACTTTAGAGAGACAGCAGAAAAGACTTACTGAAATTATCCTAAAAATTGTTCTCCCTGGAGCAGGGAAGGTTGTAATGTGAAGAGACCTAAAATCATAAAGCATATAGATGGAGTAGGTGGAAAGAAGTTGTACTCATTAACAGCAGGGTATATAACCAGTAAATACAGGATAAAGAGGATTGCTAAAACAACCAAGAACAATGTAAGGTGAAACCACTCGACACAGGCAGTAGTAGATTTTTCTTGTATGAAACCAAATGGAAATGGCAGTATGTTAGGTTTACTATTCTGTAACCATTCTCTGATACTATAAAATCAAATCACCCTACAGTTCAAACCCAAGGAGTCTAAACTGGAACTAATTCCTCTTACAACAGAAGCATCCAGCTGCTGGTCTTGGACTTACTGAGTCGTACAGGAACAGGCCCATTTGCTCATCACAGCCATGCTGAACATTTTGCCACTTACACTATTCCAGCTTGTCCACTTTCCAGTCATGCCTTGCCTATTTAAGTGCCAACCTAAATGCCTTGTAAATGATTCTGCCACCTTCCATGACAGGAAGCTCCAGATATCGACCATTTTCTGTGCAAAAATATTCTGATAATCTAACCAGAGTTTTGTAAAATTGCAACATGAAGTCCCAATTCATACATTTTGTGTTTCACCTACGCTCTGCCCACCACAACAGACAGGATCTCCTGGTTGCCACTCACTTCAACTCTCCTTCATGTTCCCATTCGGATATGTCCATACATGGCCTCCTCTACTCCCATGATGAGGCCAAACTCAGGTTGGAGGAGCAACACCTCATATATTGTCTGGGTAGTCTCCAGCCCCTTGGTATGAACATTGAGTTCTCCAACTTCCGGTAATTCCCTCCCTCTCCCTTCCCCCATCCCACCTTCACTCTGTCTCCTCTTCTAGCTGCCTATCACCTCTCATGACTCTGCCTTCTTCTACTACCCATAGTGCTTTCCCCTTAGATTCCTTCTTCACCTCTCCTGCCTATCCCCTCCCTGCTTCCCCTCCCCCTCCCCTTGATCTTTCCTCTGATTGGATTTTCACCCTCCCTCCACCTTCTTTATAGGGCCCCTGCCCCCCTCCTTCTTTAGTCCTGATGAAAGGTCTCGACCCGAAACGTTGACTGCTTCTTTCAACAGATGCTGCCCGACCTGCTGAGTTCATCCAGCTTGTTTGTACATCTTGTGTTTCAGAAGTATGCTGTGTACCTTCTACACAACCCTATCTACCTTTATTGCCATTTTCAGTGAGCTGGCAATTTTAATCCAAATTCTTTGTTCATCAGCATTCCTTAGCAGGCTAAAATTTATCTTTATACCTATTTGACTTCCATAAAATGCATCACCTTGCACTCGAGACTAAATTCCATCTGCCGATACTCAGCTCAACTTTCCATCTGATGATATCCTCTTGTGGCTTTATACCAACTTCCTCATCATTCACAGCACCACAAGTTTTGATGTCATCTGTAACCTACTAATCTATGATTAGACTATGAAAACAAGGGTGTAAGACTGAGGCTTTATAAGGCACTGGTCAGACTGCATATGGAATATTCTGATTATAGTTCTGGGCCCCATATTTAAGAAACTATGAGCTGGAGAGGGTCCAAAGGAGGCTTATGAGAATGATCCTGTGAATGAGAGAGTTGACATATGGGAGCATTTGATGGCTCTGTACTCGCTGACATTTACAAGAATAAGGGTAAATCTCACTGAAACCTACCAAATATTGTAAAGCCTGGACAGAGTGGATGTGGGGAAGATGTATCCACTAATTGGAGTGTATCTAGCACCTTTGGACACAAGCTCACATTTGAAGACTACCCTTTTAGAACAGAGATGATGAGGAATTTCTTCAGCCAGAGGGTGGTGAATCTGTGGAACTCATTGCCACAGACATCTGTGGATGCCAGGTCATTTGGTATATTTAAAGCAGAATTTGATAGGTTCTTGATTAGTATGGGTGTGAAATGTTACAGGGAGAAGGCAAGCAAATGAGGTTGAGAGGGAAAATAAATCAGCCCTTGTTAAGTGGACTACATCCCAGAGTCCTGAGAAAAGTTGCTGAAGACATAACGGATGCATTAGTCATGAAGAATCACTTGATTGTGGCATGATTCCGGAGAACTGGAAAATTACAAATATCGCCCCACTCTTTAAGAAGGGAGGAAGGTAAAAGAAGGGGAATTATAGGCCAGTTAGCCTAACCTCAGCGGTTGGGAAAGTGTTGGAGTCCATTATTAATGACAAAGTTTCAGTGTACTTGGAAACTAATGATAAAATAAATCAAAGTCAGCATGGTTTCTGTAAAGGGAAATCTTGCTGACAAATCTGTTAGAGTTCTTCAAGGAAGTAACAAGCAGGAGAAAGGAGAGGCAGTGGATGTCATTTACTTAGATTTTGAGAAGGCATTTGATAAGGTGCCACACTTGAGGTTGTTTAACAAGATAAAATCCTATGGTGTTACAGGAAAGATACTGGAATGGATAGAGGAATGGCTGACAGGCAGAAGGCAGTGAGAAGAATAAAATGGGCCTTTTCTGGTTGGCTGCCAGTGACTAGTGTTCCTCAGGGTTCAGTATTAGGACCACTACTTTTCACATTATTTGTCAATGATTTAGATAATGGAATCGATGGCTTTGTGGCACAGTTTGCGGATGATACAAAGATAGCTGGAGGGTTAGGTAGTGCTGAGGAAGCAATGCGAGTGCAAAAGGACTTAGACAAATTGGAAGAATCAGCAAAAAAGTGGCAGATAGATTACAGTGTTGGTAAATGTATGATAATGCATTTTGGTAAAAGGAATAAAAGTGCAGACTATTATCTAAATAGGGAGAAAGTTCAACCATTGTAGTTGCAAAGGGACTTAGGGAATAAAATATAAAAACAAGGAGATAATGCTGAGGCTTTATAAGACACTAGTCAGGCTGCATTTGGAGTATTGTCAACAGCTTTGGGCCCCATATCTCAGAAAGGATGTGTTGTCACTGGAGAGAGTCCAGAGGAGGTTCACAATGATGATTCCGGGAATGAAGGGGTTAACATATGAGCGTTTAGCAGCTTTAGACTTTAAGACCTAGAGCAGAATTAGGCCATTCAGCCCATTGAGTCTGCTTCACTATTCCATTATGGCTGATCCTGGATCCCACTCAACCTTGCTATCTAGTGCTTTCAACATTCAGTAGGGTTCAGTGAGATCCCCCCAGTGAGTACGAGCCCAAAGCTGCCAAACGCTCCTTATAAGTTAGCCCGTTCATTCTCGCAATCATCCTCGTGAACCTCTTCTGGACAACACACTATCTGGACAATGACAACACACTAGGCCTGTATTCACTCCAATGACAACACACTGGGCTTGTACTCACTGGAATTTAGAAGATTGCAGGGGGATCTCATTGAAAACTACCAAATGTTGAAAGGATGTGGAGAAGATGGTGGGGTGTCCAGAACTAGAGGGCACAGCCACAAAATTGAGGGGCGACCCTTTAGAATGGAAGTAAGGAGGATTTTTTTTTAGCCAGTGAGTAGTGGATCTGTGGAATGCTCTGCCACAGACAGCTGTGGAGGCGAAGAGCATGGGTATATTTAAAGTGAAAATTGATAGTTTCTTGATTGGTCAAGGCATCAAAAGTTATGGTGAGAAGGCATGAGTGGGATCCGGGATCAGCCATGATGGAATAGCCTAATTCTGCTCCTATGTCTTATGGTCTTTGGGTGAAAGTGTTTTATTTTAAATGGGAGAAGGTTAATTATAACTGGATTAGGCTAAAACTGTGGAGAGTAGATTGGGAGTAGCCCTTATTGGTAAGTCCACGTCTGACATGTGGGAGTCACAGTGAGCTGTTCAGAATTCAGGTTCGGCATACTCCTGTGAGAAAGAAAGACAAGTATGGCAAGGCTCAGAAACACTGGATGAAGGGGAATTTTACAGATTTAGTCAAAAATACTAAGCTGCAACCCAAACACTAATCCCTTCTACACTGTGCCCATATCCCTCCATCTTGTTTACATCTGTGTGCCTATCCAAACATCGCTTAAAAGCCTCTAATGTATTTGCCACTACCACCGTACCAGGCAGCGCATTCCAGGATCTACCACTTTCTGAGTTAAAAACGTACTCCTCACATCCCCCCTGAACCTACGCCCTCCCACCTTCAATGCATGCCTTCTGGTATTAGACATTTCAACCCTGGGAAACATACTCTCTGTCCACTCTACCTATGCCTGTCTTAATCTTGTAAACCTGTAAATCTCCCTTCAGCCTCCCATCGATCAAGAGAAAACAACCCAAGTTTATTCAGCCTCTCATGATAGCACATATACTCTAAACCAGGCAGCATCCTGGTAAACCTCTTTTGCACCCTCTCCAAAGCCTCGACATCCTTTCGAGATTGGGCAACCAGAACTGTATGCAATACGACAAATGTGACCTAACCAGAGCTTTATAAAGTTGCAACATAACCTTCTGACTTTTGAACTCAGTGCCTTGACTAATAAAAGCAAGCATTCCACAATCCTTCTTAACCACCTTATCGACCTGTGCAGCCCCTTTCAAGGAAATATTAACTTGAATCCTAAGATCTCTCTGCTCAGCAACATTGTTAAGTCTTCTACACTGTCTACAACTCCACTAATCTTGGTATCATCCACAAACTTACTAACCCACCCATCCACATTTCATCCAGGTTATTTATATACATCACAAAGAGCTGAGGTTCCAACACAGTGGAACTCTACTAATTACAGATCTCCAGCTCAAATAAGTCTCTTCAACCACCCTCTGCCTTCCATGAGCAAGTCAGTTCTGAATCCAACAGCCAATTTGTCATGGGCCCCATACATCTTAATCTTATGGATCAGTCTCCCATGAGGGACATTGTCAAATGCCTTACTAAAAACCACGTAGACAACATCTACTGCCCTACCCTCATCAATCTCTCTCATAACCTTGTCAAAAAATCTTAGTTGTTGGTAAGGAACAACCTGCACGCACAAAGCTATGCTGGCTCTCCCTAGTTAGGTCACGGGTTTCCAAATGCTCATGCTTTCTATCCCTAAGAATTTTCTCCAGCAATTTCCCTGCATCTGACACGAGACTCACTAGTTGAGAGTTCCCAGGATTTTCCCTTGTTTCCTTCTTAAATAGAGATACAACATCAGCCACTCACCTGTGCTCTGGGACACAAAGATACTGGTCAAGGGTCCAGAAATCTCATTACTTGTCTCCATTAATAACCCACGGTAAATCCTATCTGGCCCTGGGGATTTATCCACCTTAATACTCATTAGGAGGCCCAACATTTCCTCCTCCTTGACACCTAAACACCCAAATGTATTTATACACTCAGCAGTGATCTCCTGGTCCTCCATATTGTTTCCCTTGGTAAACACTGAAGCAAAGTACTCATTAAGTACCTCACTTACTTTCTCTACATCCAAGTAAATGTTCCTGTCTTTATCCTTGAGTGGTCCCATTCTCAACCTAGATATCCTCTTGTATTTATAGGATACTTTGGAATTCACCTAAATCCTACTTTTCATGGCCCTTCCTGGCTTCCTAATTTCTTTCTTTAGTTCTTTAATGACTGTTTTGTACTCCTCATGTGCTTTGTTTAATCCTAACTTACAAAACTTTACATACTTTTCCTCTTTTATCCATCAGCTTTCTGGACCTCAACGGTTCTGTCATCTTTCCATTTCTGTCCTTCCTTCTAACAGGAACATTCTTTACCTGTACTCTGCAAATGATCTTTAAGCAACCTCCACATGTCTGATTGGGACTTCCCAGAGAAAAGGTGTTCCCAATTAGTGCTTCTTGGTTCCTGCCTAATGCCCTCCTAATTTGCCCCTCTTCAACTTAAAACTCTCCCACAACGACCACACCTATCCTTATCTATACCTATCCTGTAAATTAAGAAGTTGTGGTCACTGTTCCCTAACTTTTCACCCATTGAAAGGTCAGTCAGCTGGCCAGGCTGATTACACAACTCCACGTGCAGTACTGCCTCTCCTCTTGCTGGATGATCCACATATTGAATTAAGAAACCTTCCTGGATACTCTTATCAAATTCAGCCCTTTCTAAACCCCATAAACTAAGAAGGTCCCAGTTTATATTGGGGAAATTGAAATTCCCCCATGATAAACAACTCAATTATTTTTACACATTCCCTTAACCTAATTACATATTTGTTCCCCAATGTCCTGGTGGCTATTAGGGGGCCTCTAGTACGATCCCAACAGTGTGATTGCACCCTTCCTATTCCTGAGTTCCCAAACAGACTCAGTCTGACTGCTCCATTATGTTTCCTGAGTGCAGATGTAATATTGTCCCAGATTGGTAGTGCAACTCTTCCCCCACCCCTTTAACCTCCGCCTCTATCTTTTCTAAAACTTCAAAAACCTGGTATATTAATCACCCATTCCTACCCCTCTTTCAACCAAGTTTCAGTAATGGCCATAATATTGTAGTTCCATGCACAGCATTAACCACCCTCCAATATTCTGCCATCTCAACTGTGGCTAAAAAAAAATGCAAATATCTCTATTGGGGCTGCAGTGTCTCACTCTGGCATTCTAGGATAGATCTCGTGGCCCTGTGGACTGATCATCCCTTGTGTATTCTAAAACATCTAACACTGAATACTGCAAAATATCAACATACCCTCCTTGAACTCACCATCACCCATAGAACGTAAAACAGTACAACACTGGAATAAGCCTTTGGCCTATGATGACTGTTGACTACCAATGAGAAGAATTCATTAAATCCTCATTCATATCCCTGGTTCCACACAAAGATTGCCACTTGGTCTCTAAGGGAACTCGCTACCCTCCAGCTCCTGATATACTTACAGAATATTTTGGGATTCTTCTTAATCTAACTTGCCAAGGATATGTCTTGGCTCCTCTTTGCCCTCCTAATTCCTTTCTTAGTCTCTGCTCTACAATTCTCACAAGACTCACCAGATTGCAATTGTCTGTACCAGTCGCATGCCTTCCTTTTTCTTTTATCAATCCTTCAAGCTCAAGTTTAAGTTTATTGTCACTTGACTGTACTAATACAAGCAAAGGAAACAATGTTCCTCTGGATCATGGTGCACCCACAGAACATACGCCACATACAACACATAGACCAAAATATTACAATATAAATGAATGAACGAAATATAATTAAAAATACATGTCATAAGCAGTAATGGAAGTAGCTTGCTGTCCCAGTGAAGAGGCCTCGGTAGTGGCAGGGTATTCATTAGGCTGACAACCTGAGGGAAGAAGCTGTTACCCAGTCTAGCAGTTCTGGTTCTTATATAATAGACTTTGTCATCAATTATTTCCGAAGCATGCCATATTTAGAATTGATGACAGGATAATGTTCGTATTTCATTTATTCATGAGTTGGGATGTGGGCATCGTTGGCAAAGGCATCAGTTATTGTGATGCCCTTGAGAAAGTGGTGTCTAGCCGCCTTCTGGAATGACAGCAGTCATTTTTCTGAAGGTGCTTCATCTGTGCATTTGGGTAAGGAATTGCAGGATCTAGCACAACAAATGCTGCTATGTTCCCAAGTCTATTTGGTGTGCTGCTTGAAAGGGAACCTGGTGATGTTCCCATGTGCCTGCTGTTCGACCCTCCTTGGTGGTAGAGATTAAGAGTCTGGAGGTACGGGAGTAAGTGGGTTTATTAGTGTCGCAAGTATCAAGGTACAGTGAAAAACTTGTCTTGCATACAATCCATACGGATCATTTCATTACATCAGTGCCTTGAGGTAGTACAAAGTAAAACACCAATAGAAAGCAGTATAAAGTGTTACGGTACAGAGTAAGTGTAGTGCTATCAGATGGCAAGGCCATAATGAGGGAGATTGTGAGATCAAGAGTCCATCTAGTGCTTTAGGGAACCATTTGATAATCTTATAGAAGGGGGTAGAAGCTGTCTTGAGCCTGCTGGTACCTATTTTCAGGCACACATCTGTGCCGTGGGATGGCAGAGAAGAGAGAATGTCCAGAGTGGCTGGGGCCTTTGACTACTCTGACTGTTTTACTGAGGTAGCAATAAGAATCAGTAAACACAAGGAAATCTGCAGATGCTGGGAATTCAAGCAACACATACAAAATGCTGGTGGAACACAGCAGGCCACCAGGTGGAACGCAGGTGGCCTGCTGAATAAGAATCAGTATCTGGATGGGCTGCATTCTGTGGTCCATCGATTAAAAAGTGGTGAGGGTCAAAGTGGATGTGCCAAATTTCTTCAGCCTCCTGAGGAAGTAGAGGAGTTGGGAAGCCTTCTTAGCCACCATCCATGTGGTTGGACCAGCACAGGTTATTGGTGATGTTCTCTCCTAGGAGTTTGAAGCTCAAAACCGTCTTGACCTGAACATCATTGATGTAAACAGGAGAGTGTGCACTGCACTAACACCCTCCCAGAAGTCGATCACCAAGTTTTTAGTATTACTGTCATTGAGGGTTGTCTCGACACTATGTCTCCAGGCTAACTCCTTGTCTTGACACTGTCTCCAGGCTAACTCCTTCCTGAACTCTGTAAGTTATCATTATTTGAGACACACCCCACTACTACACTGATATCATCTGCAAAATTGTATAGATCAGAACAGAATCTGGCCATACATCTGTGAATGTGTAGAACGAGATGGTGAACCCAAGATAGCACACATAAAATTTGGCACATGACGTGCAGTGCTGCCCCTCAATTCTTTAAACCTAACTCATAATAATAGAGGGCTATGGGTAACCCTAGGTAACTTCTAAAGTAGGTACATGTTCAGCACAACATTGTGGGCTGAAGGACCTGTATTGTGCTGTAGGTTTTCTATGTTTCTAATAAAAAATCTTTTTAAAAGATTAAGTGGTTCTGACAAGAAGTCTTCAGTACTACAGCTGCAATGTTGTCTGTTCCTTTGTGTTTGCACTGGCATCTGTGAGGATGATCATCCCAAAATAAACTATTCTCCTGGCATTTTTGGCTAGGCACAGCTGGAAATTAAGTGATTGACTGATTGAGATATGGAATAAGCCCTTCAAGCTGCATCGCCCAGCAACCTCCGATTTAACCCTAGCCTAACCACGGGACAATTTACAATGACATGTCTTTTGGACTGTGGGAGGAAACCAAACCGAAGCACCCCGAGGAAACCCACGTGGTCATGGGAGAACGTACAAACTCCTTACAGGCTATGGCTAAGGGACAAAAGTTTAAGGGTAACACGAGGGGGAACTTCTTTGCTCAGAGTGGTAGCAGTGTGGAATGAGCTTCCAGTTGAAGTGGTAGGGGCAGGTTCGATTTTGTTATTTAAAAAAAAATTGGATAGGTATATGGACAGGAAAGGAATGGAGGGTTACGGGCTGAGTGTGGGTCAGTGGGACTAGGTGAGAGTAAGCGTTCGGCACGGACTAAAAGGGCCGAGATGGCCTGTTTCCGTGCTGTAATTGTTATATGATTATATGGTTGGGAATTGAACCTGGTTTGTGCTAACCTCTATGCCAGTGTGCCACCCAAACAAATGAACCAAGAGTACAGTGTCAAAATACTTCACAGACAGTCTTTCATTCATCTAATTCATTGTGCTTCTGGATACTGGTGCTGATATAATTGCTGAGATTATTGTTCCAATACAAATTATGAGACACTTTTATTTTCATCATGACTTATTTTTAAGAAGGAATTAAGTGATTTTTGTGAATGTTTCAATTAGATGTTAAAAGAGTTGGGAGAAGACATACATAGGTGATTTTAACATAGCACTCAGTTTGAGTTCAGTTTACAGCTAAGTTATGAGATAAATAGAACATAAAATCAGTAGACAGGTGAAAGTCAGTAAGGTAAGCTGACACTGTAAAGCTGCCATGTGTCTCCATGAATTGGTCAGATTACAATAACAGCTTCCCAATGAAGAACAAGTGAAGTTAATTGGACGTCCCCTTTTCACATCATTCTTCATTGCTTTTATGTATAAGTCCCCACTTCCCATGCATCCCTCTTGTTTAAAATCTGTTATATTTCTAGTTTCTCCAATTTCGATGAAAAACCAACTCAAACTTTGCTTGCCACAGATGACTTGCTGAGTATTTCCAAACTTTTCTGTTACAGTTTCAGGTTTTCAATATCTGCATAAAATCAGTATTTTATTTTTGCCTGGTTTCTGAATTTCTACTGTTTTATTTTGACTGCAGGTTACACTGTTCCGCCAGCTTCTCAACAACAAACAGTACCCAATATCTACCAATCTGCGCAACCAAGCACTTACCCAGGTTACCAGTGTAATGGAAACTCATCTATTGACAACCTCCACCATTATATGGGATCTCACTATCCCTCAGTTGCACATCATATGGACACGTACCGTTACCAAGTTCCAATGAACAAATTAACCCTGCCACCAATTCAGACTCTCTATCAGCAGTTTTCAAATTCCTACAGGCTCAGCAATAATCAGATGTGTCTGAGCAGATTTTGTAATTATACTGATTATGATGTGCCAGTTAATGGCTACAATGATTGCCAGATTGACAGCAGAATAGCAAACATCCAACAAATGAGGAGTAATCCCCATTCTGATTCTTCTCAAAATGAGCCCCAACCTACGGAACCTGCTTCTAAACCAGTGTCCAATGTGAATCAACAGACTTCAGATCATCCTGCAGTAGCTCATAGCAGCCAGTGCCCTTCCTACGTCAGCTCATACCGGTCCAGTGACCAGCAGCCTGCTAGTTCTTTCCAAATAGAAAATAAAGAAAATGAACTTAATATGCTCGGTGCTAATGGTACTTCAAGACTTCCTCCAACAAATAATTATGATGTGGCTAAAACTTCACAAGCAGAGTTGCTTGCAACTGTCAATCACAAAGTCCCAGAAAACACCTCTCACACACTTCCACAGAGTAACGCAGCTGCTCCAGAAGAGCATCAGGAGGTTTGGTCTGACAGTGAACATAACTTCTTAGATAAAGACATTGGAGGGGTCGCAGTGGCACCATGCCATGGATCTATTCTTATTGAGTGTGCAAAACGTGAACTACATGCAACAACCCCACTGAAAAACCCTAACAGAAACCATCCAACAAGGATATCCCTTGTATTTTATCAACACAAAAGTATGAATGAGCCAAAACATGGATTAGCACTGTGGGAGGCCAAGATGGCTGATAAAGCCAGAGAGCGAGAAGAAGAGGCCGAGAGACTTGGTTTGGATTATGTGCCTAGCAAATCTTACAGCAAAAAAGCAAAACGAGAGGCTGCAGAATCACATGAACCCATAGAACCACCACAAATACGTTTTATGAGGACTCTTGCGCAAAGGACTATGACATTCACAACCAACTCAGTAACTACAGCATTCCCATATGCCTTCACACGGGTTACAGGGCCTTATAATCGTTGGATATAGCTTCATACTCACCTGGGTTACCTCATTTTCTGTCTAGCATTTGGCAAGGCAGCTGTGCTATACCCTGTGAGGAAGAAGCAGTGTTTGATTCAGCACTGGCAAAAGAAATAAAACACCAGCAATTAGAGACAGGCTAAAAAAACACTTGCCTTGTATCCTGGTTCAAATTTTAACGAGTGCTCACAGAAAGGACCAAGCTGAAAAGTGTCCTATGCAAAAACTGTTGTATCAGAACATTATTCTAGAATATGGATACATACAGGGCCTTTCTGTAAATTAATTTAAACTAAGTATTTATGCTAGACACAAGTGACCTCTAATGTCATTAATGAGCCTATTCCTAGGAAACAGGGCAGGAAACAGAACCCACTCCTCTGGTGCTGAGTGTTTATACCATTACCAGGGCAACGTTTGATAACTAGACATTTCCATCATGTAATTTTGATTGCTGAGAACAGTCAGCTCATACAGCTGAAATTGATTAATCAGGAAAAAAACACTGAGAAGTTTGAAAAATCATGGTGCTACAAAACACTTGATCATCATGGTGCTATATTTAGAGGATTTTTAACATCTTTAATGTAAATTTCAAATGCCATTTTAATGGTTTCATAATTATTAACATTTTTCAGTTGATTAATTGATGCTGAGTTGTCCTCTCATCGCGTACAGGCCTTTTAACTTAAAGCTACATCTGTATTGATAAATCAGAAGTCTACATTTAAAATGTAAAGTACTTTGGAGGGTCAATGAATTCTGATTCTGTAGTAATCCTCAATTAATCTCATGAAATATTTTGTAAGACTTTGGTGTTCCAAAAAGCACTTTGAATATTTTAAGCATTGACATCTTGAAGGGTGATAGAGTACTAAGGCACTAAAGAAATATACTGTAAAATAAAAGATTGTCAAAGTACTTTATACTGTCCTAGCCATAAGTCAGATATAGGCTACGTGAATATCCTTTCAGTGTCATAGATTACCTTACAGTTTGGGATTTACTGGACACAGTGAAAAACCATAAAAGAATGCCACATAAAACACTGATTCTGGTGCTTGCGTACAATATGCAGCTATATTTGTTCTGTTAAAATACAGAAGTACATACAAAATCATGGTTATGGTGCATTTTTTAGATTCTGGGCTTTCCTATTAACACCTATCCCACAGCATGTTTTAGACAGAAGTACTATGGTTATCTTAGACCAATTAAAACATATATAAATGAATTATATATTCGCTCATAGGTTTGATTTACAATGAAATGCCAATGTTTTGTGATGTTTTTACAGTTGCGATATAAGCAGAGTTATTAGGGGAGAGAATTGATAACATACCAAGAAAGAAGAAAACAGGGTTAGTTGTATCACAAATGGCAAAATCAGGCAGCTGGCTTGCTGTGGAAATGTTAAAATCATTAATATGTAAATATGAAAATATAAAAAAACAAAAAAATCAAAACTGTACAGTAAATTAATTTGTAAACAGAATTTTTTTACTTAATTCTTTTACTATTTTAGTACTGTAATATTTTCATAATACTTTCTTTTAAGCTTTTTTCAGACTGGTGCTACTCAATCTGCTACAGTTAAAATGTGAGTGTAGGGAGTGTAAAGGGGGTTGGAGATGTTCTTTCTTGTCATATACCTCAGCTCTTGTACTGGGCAATAGGAAAATGGTGTTTCAGTAGTCAGTAGTATTTTGTACACCATCATTGTTTAATTTAAATAGTCTTTTTGACAAACTTCTTTTTCCATTTTGATACTTGATAACTTGAAACTCAAGCTTTTGTTCTACAAGATGATCAGGGAATATTACAATTCTTTTATTCTCCTTTTGCCAATACTTCACACGTGTTTTAATATTACCCCTTGTTTTATTTTTCAGGGATTCCTTCATTTTGTTTAATCCCTATTTGGATTTTACATGTATAGTCATTTACATGTACTTGATGCTTCTAAATTGAGTGTTTATGAAGCAATGGTTTTTTTAATCTAAGCAAGAAAGTAATAGTTCTTTTTCCTTGAAGAATTTGAATGATGTATGCACTGAGCTGATATAAGGGAAGGAAAAATTGAGATTTGTTATTTTCATGGTGGGTTAGGGGGTCAGATTAGTGTCTCATATGAATGAATGAACTTGTGCCACTTGTACAGGGCCCAGCTTCAGTAGCAACATGTCTGGAAGTAAAGTGCATGCATAGATTATTGGGTTCGTGCTAGCCATACTTGAAGAAGCTTCAGAGTGGTGTTGACATTACTTGAATTTAATTTCAGTTTGATTGATGCACAGCAGTATATGTTGTTTACTTCTCAAGTCAGAGGTCAATATATACTCAAGTGTAAGATACTTAGTTGAATTTGACACTAAAAATCAGTTTTGGTGTGCACTTCATTCTATTCTGTATTTACTTTGGCTTTGCTCTTTACTGGTAAATTGGGTATGTTGAAAAAGAAAAAGGAAGCTGGTTATAAATACTGTAAGTAATGTACTAAAAGCGGAAAGTTATTTGAAAGCTGTTTATTATATCATTCCTGATAATGCTGAGATGTGGGTCTTTTTAATAAAATTTATATTTATTTAATGCAGTCATACTGAGGTGTGTGTTTATTTTGCAAAGGGAACTGTTGTGCAGGTCAATAAGTGCTATAGAAATGAGTACTGCCTGCACGTCTTTGACCTGTCATCTCAAGCTTCACAGAATCCAGCCCAATACTAACAGTGGCAGTTCCTTGTGAGGTGAACTGAGTGCTTGCCATTTATAAGCTTATTTTAGATGCTAACAGTTTCCACTGAGGCTTTGCTATGATGACACCTTTCAGAACTTCAGGCTTGAACTGCACCATGTGGCTTCTTTTCTAGCATAAACTAAAATTAGTTTTAAAAATAATCAACCTCGGTCTTCCGCTCTTATAAGAAGTTATCTTAAATATCTTGCAAGAATTGCACTCTTAAAAAAAATCTGGCTCTATCCAAAAAGTTATGTATTGCCTCTCTAGTGATTTCTTTGTTGTGTAACCCATTAATGAAGTGGAAAAAGAGGCTTGCAGTGTCCAAGCCTCATAAATAAGGACATCTTATTTGCATGTATTGCTTTGCCCAGAAAGAACCAGGATTAGACTTGGTACTAAGTAACTTGGAACTGTCTCCTTTCCATAAAGTAATTTTCAGTATTTGTTTACATGATGGCAGTCAGATGTTTCAGCAATGATTCCTTCAAACACCAACTGCTTCACCCTGTCTCTCATCAACTCTCTACTCCAATTTTTGCCAGTCTCCCTCAAGTTTCTGATATCCCACAGCACCTAAACACGCAAACCATGATTTTGTTAGCTAACAGTCATGGTAGTGCCAGTTGTGTGCTGATGGCATTTAATATTTAACCAGCTATATGCTCACATGATACTGGCTTGGCAAGCCTCTTCATTCAGGTCAAAATCTGGACTCTGTACCTAAATTTATTGATATTCTCCATGCTCACTATATGCAACATTAATCACTGATGACCAGCAAAGGCTTAGTCAATTCCTCCTATTCATTATGTCTTGTCTTCTAAATCAGGGTTCCCAACTTTCTTTATACCGTTAATTGAGAGGTTTGTAGAAGCCAGGTTGGGAACCCCTATTCAAAATAGTGTTGACTACAATTAGTGCATTATGCTTTTCAATCATAATGGGATATAGGTGATGCAGTAACAAGAATAAAAGTTCCAGCATCCAGTTGATGCATAGCTGGTCCATTAATAGTAATGAATGATTAAATGGTTAGTGGTTCTGATCTTAAGGAACATCAGAAAATGAATTTTGTTCTCATTTCCAAACCTTATTGGCAACTTACTCATTGAAAATCATTCTAAAATATTGAGTCCTGGCATGATCCAAGAATGATTTAGTCGTTGTAGGAAAGGGAAGTGCCTTTGCTTCAATCAAGATGTAAGGAAACAGAGCTTCCACAAAAATGATTAAATGCACCAAGTTGTACAATAGAAATAAACATCCTTTATTGTGTGATCTTTGATAGAGTACAAAATGTGACAACTTTTATAGCTCTTATTTAATGAGAAATACTCCAGTATACTAAGCATTTCTCTTGTTAAATAAGAGATATTTAAATTAAAAAAACTGAGTAATGTACACTTATTTCCAAAGCAAGGATATTCACAGAAGAAAGTAAATTAAAATATAATTATTGATGATACAGTATAACATGACAATAAATACCTTTATTTTACATTCTTATTCTTTTTCTAGACACCTGAGAATATTTCTGGTATCATGGGTAATGTATAAATCAGGGATATTGGGCAAATTGCCATTATGAATCTCTCCAAATTTTAATTTATATTGACTTCAATGAAAATGAACATTTGAAGAAAAATGTGGCAGGCAGTTAACCTGATAGCATCTATCATACACTTCTGCACAAAGTGAATGTTACCTCAGACCATTTGATGTAATGTGATTATTTTTAACATCGGGACTAGGAACAGAATAGCAATCTAGGAAGAGAGGTTCTCTTCCATGGTTAAATCACTGGCAACTGTGAGGCAAAATGGAAAAGACTGTCCATAATTCTGAGGTATTGATTTTAGAATGGGCATGAAACAAACTGTATACACATCAATTTCTGAAGTTTTCTGATAACGGGCATAAAATCATTGAAAAGCAGTATCCTGAGGGCGCCAATATACAGCATTAGTTAGAACTTATAAATGACTACTATCTAGAGACAAAAGCTATTCTAAATGCAGCTTTTGACAAGGACAATGGAAAGTGAATCAGGGTGCATTTTTTTATTTGCAAAATGTAACAATACATTGCATAAACCAGTAACAAAAATAATTATCACACTGAAAGATTAAAAAGATAAATCTATTTTTGACAAATATGAGCTGGTCAATACATTTCTTAGAAGCTGACATGAGCAAGATTTGTTCATCAAATACAAAATCATGGCTGACCGTCGAGGCCATTTATGTCTATAATCTTCATTGTTGATTTCGGGAATTTCTGCTTCCAAATACTTCAAATTATTTGCAAAAGAAAAAGTTTATGTTCTTTCATATGGTAAGATGGTCAACGTTTACTTGTTGAGGAAGTGCCAGTTGTCCACTGCAGAAAGAGGGGAAAAACTAGCGTAAGAACAATTGTACCAATACCAGTTGTACCTGTTTACCTGTGAGGATAAAGGAAGCCATTTTAGAATAACAGAAAAACAGCCAAGTGAATCCTCTTGACTTCTTCCAGCAACACCTCTTTTCAACATCATGAGCCTCACAACTCTGGAACTATTTGTTGCAATTAAGTGATGGTTAAAAAAAAAACACCTTTGTTTAATACAAACAAATTTATACATTCATTGGCCACTTTATTAGGTACACCTGCTAATCAGCCAATCAAGTGGCAGAAACTCAATGACTAAAAGCACGCAGACATGGTTAAGGGGTTCAGTTGTTCACACCAAACATCAGAATGGGGAAGAATCGGGGTCTAAATGACTTTGACCATGGAATAATTGTTGGTGCTGGACAGTGGTTTGATCTGGTCTGATCTGGGACTTTCACATACACCTCTAGAGTTCACAGAGACAGGTGTGAGAAGCAAGAAGTATCCAGTGAGTAGCACTTCTGTGGGTTAAAATGCCTTGTTAATGAGAGAGGCCAAAGGAAAATGGCAAGCCTGTTTCAACCTGACAGGAGGAAGGCACAGTAACTCAAATAACCACACTTTACAGCTGTAGTCTGCAGTTGACCATCTCTGAATGCACAACACTTCAAACAATGATGTGGATTGCCTACAGCAGCAGCAGCAGAAGACCACAATGGGTTTCTCTACTGTGGTCACTTCATCAGGTGTACTGGCCACTGAGTGCAGATTAGAAATACAAAATGTGGAAGTTGGATTCAACACCCCCTTACAAAAAAATCTTAGCTGGAAATCAAGCAAACCCAGACAAGGTATGGAGTGCCCACTTCCATTTATATAAGTAAACAGTTGTGATGTTTATCCAAGTTTGGAATTAAACCATTAGGTAAGGAAGCTCCTTGATTCACCAGATCAGGAAAGTTTGCAGCAGTCAAGTTCTGACTAGAATCTTACAATCATCCTGGATAACAATGGCTCAAAGTGTCTGTTTGAAAGAGACAGTGAGTTAATTTCACCTTATAATTACATCAGAAAATTGCATGTTTCCTTTTCAAACTTCTATCTATAGTAAATCACTGATATTGAACACATCCAGAATTTTATCAGTCATATCAGTGTACTTTCAAAATAATGGGGTGATTGTTTAATATACTGCAAAAAAAACGAATGATAGGAATGTGCATTGTCAAAAATAACCTTTTTTAAATGACTATGCAATGAATCTCATAACTTTCAAATGAGTACAGGAAACGGGTGGGGAGTGAAGGGGAGCAGGAACAAGGATTGGGGAACTGAAGCAGAGTGGGAACCGATGTTGAGGCGTGAGGGGGAGTGGGAACCGGGTTTGGGAAGCGAAGGGGTGTGGGAACCAGGGTAGAGGAGTGAAGGTGAGTGGGAACCGGGGTTGAGGAGTGAGGGGGAATGGGAACCAGGGTAGAGGAGTGAAGGTGAGGGGGAATGGGAACCAGGGTAGAGGAGTGAAGGTGAGGGGGAATGGGAACCAGGGTAGAGGAGTGAAGGTGAGTGGGAGCTGGGGTTGAGGATTGAGGGGGAGTGGGAACTGGAGTTGAGGAGTGAGGGGGAATGGGAACCAGGGTTGAGGAGTGAGGGGGAGTGAGAACTGGGGTTGAGGAGTGAAGGGGAGTGGGAATCGGGGTTGAGGAGTGAAGGGGGAGTGGGAACCAGGGTTGGGAAGTGAAGGGAAGTGGGAACTGGGGTTGAGGAGTGAGGGGGACCAGAAACGAGACTTGGAGAGTGATGGGGAGTGGGAACTGGAGTTGAGGAGTGAGGGGGAGTGGAAACCAGGGTTGAGGAGTGAGGGGGAGTGGGAACCGGGGTTGGGGAGTGAGGGGAAGTGGGAACTGGGGCTGGGGAGTGAGGGGGAGTGGGAACTGGAGTTGAGTAAAGGGGAATGGGAATCAGGATTGAGGAGTGAGGGGGAGTGGGAACTGGAGTTGAGGAGTGAAGGGGAGTGGGATCCGGGGTTGAGGAGTGAAGGGGAGTGGGAACTGGAGTTGAGGAGTGAAGGGGAGTGGGAACCAGGGTTGAGGAGTGAGGGGGAGTGGGAAATGGAGTTGAGGGGTGAGGGGGAGTGGGAACCAGGGTTGAGGAGTGAGGGGGAATGGGAACCAGGGTTGAAGCGTGAGGGGGAGTGGGAACCAGGGTTGGGGAGTGAGGGGTTGTGGGAACCGGGGTTGAAGAGTGAGGGGGAGTGGGAACTGGGGTTGAGAGGGGGAGTGGGAACCGGGGTTCAGGAGGGGAAGTGGGAACCAGGGTTGGGGAGTAACACATGCCCAACTAATCCACAGTTACTTCCAGGACAGCGGCAACACACGGCGCATGTGGAAGGGCATCCAGGATTACAAGACAACATCACCTGACTGTGCAGGTGATGCCACCCTCCCAAATGCGCTGAATAATTTCTACGCCCGGTTTGAGGCGGAAAATGAAGTGGCAGCGAGGAAGTCCACCCCTCCTACGAATGACCAGCTGCTGTGTCTCTCCATGGCCGACGTGAGAAGAACCCTGCGCAGGGTCAACCCACGGAAGGCTGCTGGACCAGACAACATCCCTGGTAGAGTGCTCAGAGGATGTGCAGACCAGCTAGCAGATGTTCTCACTGACATCTTCAACATCTCCCTGAGCAGCGCCACCATTCCAACGTGCTTCAAGGCCGCCACCATTGTTCCTGTGCCAAAGAAGTCTTCAGTGTCCTGCCTAAATGACTACCATCCCGTTGCACTCACATCCATCATCATGAAATGTTTCGAGAGGCTCGTCATGAGGCATATCAAGACCCTGCTGCCCCCTCACTGGACCCCCTGCAGTTTGTGTATGGTCCCAACTGTTCAACAGACGACACCATTGCCATCACCCTCCACCTGGCCCTAACCCACCTGGACAAAAAAGGCACATACGTTCGGATGCTGTTCATAGACTTTAGTTCAGCTTTCAACACAATCATCCCTCAGAAACTGATTGGAAAGCTGAACCTACTGGGCCTGAACACCTCCCTCTGCAACTGGATCCTAGACTTCCTGACTGGGAGACCTCAGTCAGTCCGGATCGGAAACAGCATCTCCAACACCATCACACTGAGCATGGGGGCTCCCCAGGGTTGCGTGCTCAGTCCACTGCTGTTCACTCTGCTGACCCACGACTGTGCTGCAACACACAGCTCGAACCATATCATCAAGTTCGCTGATGACATGACTGTGGTGAGTCTCATCAGCAAGAATGACGAGTCAACTTACAGAGAGGAGGTGCAGCGGCTAATGGACTGGTGCAGAGCCAACAACCTGTCTCTTAATGTGAACAAAACAAAAGAAATGGTTGTCGACTTCAGGAGGGCACGGAGCAACCACTCCCCGCTGACCATCGACGGCTCCTCGGTAGAGATTGTAAAGAGCACCAAATTTCTTGGTGTTCACCTGACGGAGAATCTCACCTGGTCCCTGAACACCAGCTCCATAGCAAAGAAAGCCCAGCAGCGTCTCTACTTTCTGCAAAGGCTGAGGAAAGTCCATCTTCCACCTCCTATCCTCATCACATTCAACAGAGGTTGTATTGAGAGCATCCTGAGCAGCTGCATCACTGCCTGGTTCGGAAATTGCACCATTTCGGATCGCAAGACCCTGCAGCGGATAGTGAGGTCAGCTGAGAAGATCATCGGGGTCTCTCTTCCCGCCATCACAGACATTTACACTACATGTTGCATCCGCAAAGGAAACAGCATTATGAAGGACCCCATGCACCCCTCATACAATCTCTTCTCCCTCCTGCCGTCTGGGAAAAGGCTCCGAAGCATTCGGGCTCTCACGACCAGACTATGTAACAGTTTCTTCCCCCAAGCTTTCAGACTCCTCAATACCCGAAGCCTGGACTGACACCTTGCCCTACTGTCCTGTTTATTATTTATTGTAATGCCTGCACTGTTTTTGTGCACTTTATGCAGTCCAGTGTAGATCTGTAGTCTAGTGTAGCTTTCTAGCGTTGTTGTCTTTTTTATTACATAGTTCGGTCTAGTTTTTGTACTGTGTCATGTAACATCATGGTCCTGAAAAACGTTGTCTCATTTTTACTATGGACTGTATCAGCAGTTATGGTCGAAATGACAATAAAAGTTGACTTGACTTGACTAAAGGAGAGTGGGAACCGGGGTTGAGGAGTGAAGGGGAGTGGGAACCAGGGTTGAGGAGTGAGGGGGAGTGAGAACCTGGGTTGAGGAGTGAAGGAGAGTGGGAACCGGGGTTGTGGAGTGAAGGGGAACAGGAACTGGAGTCGGTGGTGTAAGGAAAGGGGGTGCGGAATTTGGGGAGAGATGTGGAGCAGGTACTAGGTTTGTGGAGTGAAGGAGAAAGGAAACCAGGGTGGGGACTGAAGGGGATTGAAGGGGAGTAGGTTTGGGGAGTGTAGGGGAGCAGGGACAAAGTTTGGGGTGTGGGAATCGCATTTGGGGAGTGAAGGGCAGCGGGAACCGGGTTTGGGAAATGAAGGGCAGCGGAAACCGGGTTTGGGGAGTGAGAGGGCTGTGACACAGGACCACAGGAGACAGATCCCAAACACTGGAGATTTCCAAATAGCGTGATAGCAGATTATTTGCTTCTTCAGAGTTATTATTAGATTTGCTTTCACCACCTGTCAAGGATTTGGACTGTAGACCAGGTTGGTGAAAAGATACAAAGCCAGTTCAAATGCTATCTTCTGCTCATGCTCTCTTTTACTGTAAGTCATCCTTCATGAAATGTTTTTCCAATGTAAACTGCTTGCCTTAGTTACTTCACCACCATATCCATTCTTTCTTCTTATTTTACAGCAGGCCACATAATGCATTGGTACCAAAACATAAATCCCAGCTTTGTCAGGTTCACTCAGCATGGAAGCAGGTCCTCTGGCCCAATTGCTGTATGGCATCCACAGCTTCATCCATGATAATTCCAGTTGCCTTGCTTGGCCCATAACTCTGCAAGTACCTCACCTCCTTGTTCCAATTCAAAAATCTCTTAAATGCTACAATTGCACCTCAACCAATTCTGACAGCTCATTATGGGTACTCAGTACCATCTGTCAGGTCCCTTAAATCTCTCCCCTTTTATCTTGTATCTCTTCACTGTTAGTTTGGATTCCACAAGCCATGGAGAAAAGATTAAGGCTGTCCAATTTATCCATATCTCTCATGATTTTTATAAACTTTTTCAATGATATCACCTCTCATTCACCAATGTTGCAAGGAATAAAGACGTATGTGGCCAAACACTCTGTAACTCCTGCCCTCTAGTCTAGGCAGCAACCTTGTAAATTGTTTCTGCACCCTCTCTAGCTTGACTCTTTACTAATAAGGCAGGTATACCATATTTTTTAATCACTCTATCAATTTTTGCAGCTACTTTGAGGGAGCTGTGGACTTGGTCCCCCAAGATCTCTCTGTACGGGTCTTGCCATTAACTGTATACTGTCCCTTTGTATTGGATCTCATACTTACCCCAGATTAAACTCCATGTGCTATTTCTCTTCCTATATCTGTATCTGATATATATCCTGTTGTGTTCTTTGGTAACCTTCAACACTATCCATTACACCACCAATCTTGTATCTTCTTCAAACTTACTGACCCACACATCCTGGTTTTCATCGATGTCATTTCCCTCCTCAACTCAACTGGCCCAACATGCATTGTAGGAAAACCAGCAGATGGATAGGAAGCACAAATGCTGCCTCTTCTAGGTCCATGGCATTGTCCCCGGCATTTTGTTATGGGACTGATGTCTCCCTCCTGCCTGAATCAAATATTCTCCACCCTTAATAATTGCCCAAGTGCTACTGACTACAAACATGGACAGGTGAGTGGGCAAGTGAAAGAGAAGGTAACAAGTGGAAAGAAAAACTGAATGGGTCCAAAGGTACAGGGAGAGAGAAAGCCTGGTAGCCTCTTGGTGTTTCGCAAAATTACAGCACAGCAACAGGCATTTAATCTGGAAGGTCAAAACCTGTGTTAATATTCCATGTGACCCTCCATGACAGTGCGTAACATCCTTGTACGTTCTATATTTATTTTCTTGCCCCTGTATCCAGAAGTAAATATCAAGTTAAATTATCTTAAATTAAAAGCATTTTAAGTATTTGTACCTGATTTACCAGTTGAAATATGTATAGTTCTTTATTTGAATAATTGGTTCTTCAGTTATATTAATAATAAAAGGTTCTTGAGGAAGCCATGTATCTAGTTTCTGTCTGTCTGCATTGTACTTTGTGTTGTTTATTATAGGTAATTTGTCATGTAGTTTGGGGCGCGGTAGAAACAAATTAATTTAGTTGCGTATTCATGCTTTGTCTTCGTTTAGTTTAGTGTGGTTGAGAGGGAGTGAGACACGGGGTGATTTTTTTTGTTGACTACTTACATCGTTTATTTTGTTATTTTGCTATGAAATCATTTGTCTTTGCGGGTTTCGTAATAAAGGATCTTTGTTGACTTGGAACTTAGTTATTTTGGAAATGTGTCATACAGTGTTGACTCCCATACTCAGTCTCTTAGCAGTATTGGTTTGTTTTCAAGTAACTGCTAAAGTTCTTTCGTGAGACACCGACTCCTTTTAAAGACCATCAGAGCTGTCTACACGTGGAACTGCAGTAGATGGACAAGAACTTTCATGTCTTTTTCTCCTTGATGTTTACTAAGAAGAAAAATATGGATGCCAAAAAAAATTAGCTTAATAAGTAGTGAAGTCTTGCATTATATGCCGGTTACAAGGAAGGAGATTGGAGAACAAGTCATATGAAGCAAGATTAGCAGAGCTGGGACTTTTCTCTTTGGAACGTAGAAGAATGAGAGGGGACTTGATAGAGGTCTACAAGATTATGAGAGGAATAGATAGGGTGGATAGTCAGTACCTGTTTCCCAGGGCACCAATAGCAAACACCAGAGGGCATATGTACAAAATTAAGGGAGGGAAGTTTAGGGGAGACATCAGGGGTAAGTTTTTTACAGAGGGTTGTGAGTGCCTGGAATGACTTGCCAGGGACGGTGGTGGAGGCTAAAACATTAGGGGTACTTAAGAGCCTCTTGGACAGGCACATGGATGAAAGAAAAATGGAAGGTTATGGGGTAGTGTGGGTTTAGTACTTTTTTTTAAGGATTATATGGGTCGGCCCAACATGGAGGGCTGAAGGGCCTGTACTGTGCTGTAGTGTTCTATGGTTCTTTGGAAGGAGGAATCTGGAGACTTAAAAGTGCATTAAGTTAGGCAAATGCCTAGGTTCGGACCAAGTGCACCCTCACACCATATGTGAGGCCAGGGAAGAAATTACATAAGCCCTTGTAGACATACTTGCTTTGTCATTAGACACTGACAAAGTTCAAGAAAACTGGAGGTGAGTAATATTGTTCTATTGTTTAAGAAGGTTAGCAAGGACAGACCAGGGAGCTTCAAGCCAGTGAGCCTGGCTTCAGTTGCAGGAATGTTACTGGAGGGGATTTTGAAGGACAAGATCTACCATCAATTGGATAATCAAGGCCTGAACAGGAATAATCAGTCTGGTTTTGTTTGTGGGAGGTTATGTCTGATTAATCTTTTGAAGGTTTTTTTGAAGCGGTAACTAAGGAGATAGAGATAAACATAGGGAAGTGGATATAGTCTATATAGACTTTAGTAAGGGCTTTGACAAGGTCCTACATCGCAGGCTGATTTGGAAGTTAGGTTGCTTGGAATTCAGGAGGACCTTGATAATAGAAAGCAGACAGATCAATTCTCAGACTAGAAGCCTGTGATAAGTGGGGTGCCCAGCGGCTGGTGCTGGGGCCTCTGTTATTACTTCTGCAAATTATCTGGGCATGAATGTACATAACACAATTAGCAAGTTTGCTAATGATAGTGAATTAGGTAGTCTAATTGATAGTGAAGCAGATAACAATCAAATGCAGAGATTGTGATCAGTTACAGAGATGGACTGGAGAATGGCAAATGGATTTCAACTTAGTTAATTCTGAGGTGATGCACTTTGTACAGTCAACCAAGGTAGGATTTTTACAGTGAATGGCAGGGAACCGATGAATGTTGTGGAACAGAGAACCTGGGAGTGCAAGTGCACAGTTCCCTGAAAGCAGCAACAGAAGTGGACAGGGTGGTGTAAAGAAGGCATTTAGCATGCTGTCCTTCATCAGTTTAGGAGTACCGAGAATTGTATCAGTCAAAAGTGAGACTGCACTATGTACAGCTTTGGCAACCTCGTTATATTGAAGATGTTGCCAAGCTGGAGAGGGCGAAGAAGAGATTTTGAGAGGATCTGTATTTTGGTGGCACATTGGACCTTTACTCCATGGAGCACAGAAAAATAAGGGGTGACTTTTATAGAAGTTAATAATATCATGAAGGGTATGGATAAAGTCTTTACTCAAGGACTGGGGACTTCAAAGCTAGTGAGCACAGATACAAGGTAAAAAAGAGGAGATTCAAAAAAAGAGCTGAGGATAGTGAGTACCTGGAATGTGCTGCGAGAGCAAGTGATTGAGGCAGTACAATTGCAAAAGTTAAGAGGCATTTGGGTAGGTGCATAGAGAAGAAGGGCTTACAGGGTTGTAGGCTGAATGTAGGCAACTGGAATTTTTAGTGAGGATACTGTCGTCAGCATGGACGACAGTAGGTCTGAAGGGCTGTTACCATACTGTTTTACTCTATGCAGGCTGCTGACCATCAGATAGAAGAAAGAAATAGGAGGATGCCATTTGAATCCTTATGCAGATGCCACCTTCAATAAGACCCTGACTTGTTCTCTTGCTTCAGAGCTACCCTCCTGTACTAACCATGAATCCCTTGATTTCTCATACATAGCTAAATACATAGCCAAAGTCAAAATGTGCCCTTTGCTGAACAAAAGAACAAACTGTTTGCTCCAAGAAAACATGTGCTTGCTTCCAAGATACAGTAAATTTACTGAGAACTCTTTATTGGGCTCATACCTTCATCTGGGATGGGGCTTCGTTCAACATATTTCGGTGCCTATAAAACAAAATACATTTATTATTACCTTTCTGCACATATCAACCCAGTTTACAGCTGAACTGGCTCTGTAATCTTTAATGAATATCTATTGCACAAAGAAAATTGAATAAAACTATCAGCTGAATAAAGATAGAAACATAGAAAACCTACAGCACAATACAGGCCCTTTGGCCCACAAAGTTGTGCCAAACATGTCCCTACCTTAGAAATTACCAGGGTTACCCATAGCCTTCTATTTTTCTAAGCTTCGTGTACCTATCCAAAAGTCTCTTAAAAGACCCTATCGTATCCACCTCCACCACCGTTGCCAACAGCCCATTCCATGCACTCACCACTCTGTGTAAAAAAACTTACCCTGGAATCTCCTCTGTACCTACTCCCAAGCACCTTAAACTTGTGTCCTCTTGTGGCAGCCATTTCAGCCCTGAGAAAAAGCCTCTGACTATCCACATGATCAATGCCTCCCATCATCTTATAAACCTCTATCAGGCTGCAGTTTTTGAAGATGCAGCCTTTCTGACAGTGGATCATGTGGATTGGGTCATCCTCCATCACTCCAAGGAGAAAAGGCCGAGTTCACTCAACCTGTCTTCATAAGGCATGCTCCCCAATCCAGGCAACATCCTTGTAAGTCTCCTCTGCACACTTTCTATGGCTTCCACATCCTTCCTGTACTGAGACGACCAGAACTGAGCACAGTACTCCAAGTGGGGTCTGACCAGGGTCCTATATAGCTACAACATTACCTCTGGACTCCTAAATTCAATACCATGATTGATGAAGGCCAATACACTGTACGCCTTCTCAACCACAGAGTCAACCTGCGCAGCTGCTTTGAGTATCCTATAGATTCAGACCCCAAGATCCCACTGATCCTCCACACTGCCAAGAGTCTTACCATTAATACTATATTCTGCCATCATATTTGACCTACCAAAATGAATCACTTCGCATTTATCTGGGTTGAACTCCATCTACCACTTCTCAGCCCAGTTTTGCATCCTATCAATGTCCTGCTGTAACCTCTGACAGCCCTCCACACTATCCACAACACCCCCAACCTTTGTGTCATCAGCAAACTTACTAACCCATCCCTCCACTTCCTCATTCAGGTCATTTATAAAAATCACAAAGAGTAAGGGCCCCAGAACAGATCCCTGAGGCACACCACTGGTCACTGACCTCCATGCAGAATATGAGCCATCTATAACCACTCTTTGCCTTCTGTGGGCAAGCCAGTTCTAGATCCACAAAACAATGTCCCCTTGGATCCCATGCCTCCTTACTTTCTCAATAAGCCTTGCATGGGTACCTTATCAAATGCCTTGCTGAAACCCAAATACACTATATCTAATGCTGTTCCTTCATCAATGTGTTTAGTCACATCCTCAAAAATTCAATCAGGCTTGTAACGCACGACCTGCCCTTGACAAAGCCATGCAGACTATTCATAATCATATTATGCCTCTCCAAATAACTGACTGAAGTAAAACTCACTGGTCTATAATTTCCTGGGCTATCTCTACTCTCTTTCTTGAATAAGGGAACAACATCCACAACCCTCCAATCCTCCAGAACCTCTCCCGTCCCCATTGATGATGCAAAGATCATCACCAGAGGCTCAGCAATCTCCTCCCTTGACTCCGACAGATAGTCACACCACATCTTGTAATCCAGTGAAGAGCTTTAAAATTTGTCATGGCTGACAGGTATACTTCATTGTGGTTCTTGGAGCATTATTCAATCCAATCCAATTTTTAAATCAAACAGCCAAAAGATGCTAAGTCTTGAGAATGGTCTGTTTTGTTAACTCCCATCAGGAGTTCTCTGGCAGTTTGTGAAGATGCAGCCTTTCTGACATTATTCCTTCACAGTTTATTGGCAATGATCAACCCCACAGAATATCTGCAGTAAGTTCCATTGAGTCAGTAAAGTCCTAGGTACATTTATTTCAGATACTGACAGAGTCAGCATTCTACTCCACTGTATTTGACACCTTATATTAAGTACCAAAAGAAATCTCTGCAAAGCCTTGCCATTCTACAAGGGATAGTACAAATCTCTGCTATCTACCAGAATCCTCCAGGGATATCAAACTGACAAAACAATAACTTGACAGGTCAATAGCCTTCTCTGCCATATTTAGTGCAGCATCGTGGCCTCATTGTTTGAACACTGCCCACACATATGGTAACACATTAGCTATGTTGTCTGCGACAGTCCTCCCTCCTCAGTAAATAATTTTTGCTCAGTCATGGTGGGTAGAAAACTGATAGCATATCAGACAGCAAGAAAATAGTTATAACACCTGCTGCAGGGATGGTGGACATGGATAATTCAGCATGTAGTTAGTTCAGGGACTAGAATCCCTTTCTGTTGCAGAAACCTCAAATGACAAATGGTGCTTGCAAAACAAAGTGTAAGCTATCAATGGCAGCCAGCATAAGGAAGACTGAAATTCCATCAAGTTTATATGGTCAATTCTCCTGGGAGGATGTACAATCTTCTTTGTATTGTGAGCTTCAGTGATCACCTTGGTGCAACAATGAAGGGCAAACTGAAGGCTGGTTCAAATACCCTCAGCTACGATTTGTAAAGTATCTAATATATTCTGAAACTACATTTCCCACAACTCGTAAACACTAGATTTTGCACAAAAGCAGACAGCATTTTGGGAGTGGTGACCACAAGTTTTAAGTTTTCAGATAATTATGGATAAAGATAAGAGAGGGCCTCAGGTGAAAGGCTAAATACAACAGTATTAGGCAGAAACTGGGGAAAGAAGTTTAGGAGCAACTGTAAGTGGGCAAGGCCACATCTAATGTGTTAGATATTAATGGCTAGCTGTTCAGAATTCAGGACCAACAAGTTCCTATTAAGCCAAAGGACGAGGATTGCAAGGTTCAGGAATCATGGATGATAACAAATGTTGCAAGTATAGTCAAAATGCAAAAGGAAGCATACATAAGTTTTAGGAAAGCGAAATTGGACAGGACTTTAGAGGAATATAAAAGAAGCAAGAGAACTTAAACAGAGTACCTGGGGAACCAAAAGTGGCTTTTCTTAACGAGTAGGATTAAAGCGAAGTCAAAGGCATTTTTTAAAATCTGTTAAAAATATGCGGGTAAGCTAGTGAAAGAGTAGGACCATTCAAGGGCAAAGGAGGGAATTCATTACTGAAGCTAGAAGAAGTGGACAAGTTACTATGTGAGTATCTTGGGTTGGTATATTCACCGAAGAGGACATGGAGGAAAGCAAAAGAGGAAGCTCTTAAACAATAACAAAGTTCGGTCCATAGGGCC
This sequence comes from Hemitrygon akajei, assembly GCF_048418815.1. Taxonomy (NCBI): domain Eukaryota; kingdom Metazoa; phylum Chordata; class Chondrichthyes; order Myliobatiformes; family Dasyatidae; genus Hemitrygon; species Hemitrygon akajei. The sequence continues at coordinate 69,447,759 of NC_133125.1, forward strand.
TGATGGGATGTATTGAGAGAGGCAAGAGAGGAAATTTCTGTGGCCTTGACAGAGATCTTTAAATAATTTCTAACCATAGGTGAAGTCCCAGAAGAATGGAGAATGACCATGAAACAAAAGACCAGTGAGCCTTATACCAGTGACAGAGAGATTACTGAAGAGGATTCTTAGAGATAGAAGCTCCTCACATTTGGAAAAGCATAGACTTAGTAAGGACAGTCACAATGGCTTTTGTTGAGGGAGATCATGTCTTCCAAACCTGGAGTTTTTGAAGAGGTGAAGATGATTGATGAAGGGAGGATGTGGATGCTAAACACATGAACTTTAATTAAAGCTATCAACAAGCTATCAGAAGATTAAGTTACATGGGATCCATGGAGACTTGATAGATTGTGACTAGGAATATATCTCTTATCCTGTTTTCCGGCAGTATAACAGAACGATGAATTCATATGGAACGAATCAACATCATCTCAACCCTCATGTAAGCCTGCTTCTACAAGAACCAAAAACTTCTAAAATTCAGCCGATGAAGGCTAAATGCTCAGGAAGTTACAGAATATACAGAAGAGAAACAAGCCCTATAGCCCACCATGTCTGCCATTATGATGCCAGTTTAAACTGAACATCTGCCTGCACAAGGTCCAGATCCCTCCATTCCATGCCTTTTAAATGTTGCTATCGTATCTGTTTTCATCATCCCTCTTGGAGGCCTGTTTGTTCCAGACACCTCCCATTCATTGTATAAAAAAACCTGCCTCATAAATCTTTTTTAAACTCCCCCCCAACTTAAAACTATTCCCTCCAGTATTTAACATTTCTACACTGAGAAAATAACTCTGAGAGTCCACTTTGTGCTGTTATAATTTTATATACATCCATCAGCTCCCCCTTCACCCTCTGTTGTTCACAAATTCAATTTCTTGGACAACCTGGGACCTTAGTTCTCCATCTACAATTGCTAAAACAAAAGTCAAGAATTATCCATTTGAAATGTACAATATTAATTTACTGTATTTGTAAAAAGAGGTTACCTACTGAATGCACAAGTGATTCTGCTTCTTCGTGACTACAATAGAAGGGACTGTCACTGATTGATACGTTTTTGCTGAGGTTAGGAAAAAAATCAAATGATTACAAACATTGCAAACTATAATTCAAACAATAACAGTTAAAGACAGAGCTGAGACAATTAAACAGGATTAATTTTACAACATTTTGTAGAGCATATAATAAGTGAATAATTTTCACCTCGCTAATGCAAATTTCAAATGGTCAAATTTAAAACAAATACATTAAGTATCTTGCATTACTCATTACACTAGTGAAGAAAAGTAACCTGAAAAATGGTAACAGAAACCATAACATTCAGGGACTTCCATTGTAATGATTAATAATATCATGTAACTAAATCCACAGCTTTATCCAAGGCTAGTCAGATTCAGAAACAGAATCAGGTTTAACACTGACATATGTCATGAAATCCGTTGTTTTGTAGCAGCAATATAGTGCATAAAATACTATAAGTTACAATACGCAATACGTATAAACATAAATAAGTAGTAGAAAAACAGAACAAAAGTGGAGAGGTAGTGTTCATGGACCATTCAGAAATCTGATGGTGGAGGGAAGAAGCTGTTCTAAATCACTGAGTTTGCGGTTTCACCTTCTCCCTAATGGGAGCATTGGTATTACGTTTGTCCTGGGTGGTGGGGATCCTTAATGTTGGATGCTGCCTTTTTGAGTCATTATCTTTTGAAGATGTCATTAATGGTGGGAAGGCTACTGTCTATGTTGGAGCTAGTTGAGTTTACAACCCTCTCATCCCATACTTTGCCCCTTCGTACCAAACAGTGATGTAACCAGTTAGAATGCTCTCCACAGTACATCTATAGAAGTTTGCTACTAGAGTCTTTGGCAATATACCAAATCTCTTCATACTCCTAATAAGATATAGCCACTGGTGTAACTTCTTTGTAATTGCATCAATATGTTGGGCCCAGGATAAATCTTCAGAGATGTTGACACCCAGGAACTTGAAACTGCTCATTCATTTCCATTGTTGATCCCTCGATGAGGACTGGTGTGCCTTTTCCTGACTTCCACATCCTGAAGCCCACAATCAATTCCTAGGTCTTACTGATGATGTATCACCATACAGCCAGCTAACTGATCTCACTCCTGTATACCTCCTCATCACTATCTGAGATTCTGATGACAACGGTTGTGTCATCAGCAAATTTATACTCAGCATTTGAGTTCTGCACAGCCATGGTGTAGGGAGAGTAGAGCAGCACCCATCCCTGAGGATCCGCACTGACTGTGGCTTCTTACTGAGAAAGTCAAGGATCCATCTGCAGATGCAGGTACAGAAGCCCAGATTAGTACTGAGGGTATGATGGTGTTGAATGCTGAGCTGTAATCAATAACCAGCAACCCAGCATAGTTACTACTGTTGTAGAGCTGGTCCAAGGTGGAGTGGAAAGCCAGTGAGATTACATCTGTTGTAGACCTATTTTGATTAGTCAGTGAAAAGATAGGCTACAAAAGGAAGGATTTGACATGAACTGGTATGAAACAACCCATTCACCCCAAAGATGAAGTATATATCACAGTAACCTTCATCTACCCTTTATTTCACTTTGCCCTTCCTGTATAAATATCCAGACTCCTTTTGCACTACCCCTAGCAAATCAACAATGCTGATCATCTCAACTACTTCATGTTGTATCAAGCTCAACTTCATCACTACCTTCCCTGGATGAATGAAGGATAATTCCATTAGTCAATCTCTGACTAAAAAGTAATCAGTCAATTTACTTCCTCTGATGTGCCTTCACAGGAACATCCCAAGAGTTAAACTCAACATTTTCTTAAGGCTCATTTAAAACTTTAAAATACTTATGACATAAAAGTATTAGGTTAAGCATTACCAAATCTCACCATATAATATCACTTCCATCTGTCTTGTTGTAGATTATGGAGCACCAAGATTGATGTGTAGATTCAATGACTCCAAGTGCAAAATCCTGCAAATAAATACAAACATATACTGAATGTTGAAGGGTGGTAAAAAAGTAAAACTCCAGTTTTGAGTTGCTTGTGCACGGTATTTTATGTTGCTTTATTTAATATTTTAGTTTAACATTGAAGGGAAAGTTCAGAGAAAAGATCAGATGCAGAAGTGGGTTTACAATATTTTCAACGACAATAAAAATGCTAGTGTTTCATCATAAGGCATATTGAATGAAGCAATAAAAAACATTGACATGCTTCTAAGAGGTATGCAACCAAAAATGAATACCAAGACATACAGAGAGGAATTCTATGTATTGCACTGTACTGCTACAAAAAAAAAACAAATTTCATGACATATGTGAGCGATGATAAACCTGATTCTGACACTGTATGGATCTCTATTGTGGACTGAGAGTGGGATGGGGGCAGGGAGAGGGGCATTATGGTTGGGAAAAGAGGAGAGTGTAATCATGGGTGGGAAGGGGGGGGAGCAAGAAGCACTGGAGAGACATACTGTAACAATTAATAAAACAATTGTTTGGAATTAAATGAGCTTGCCTAGAGTCTCAGGGTTGGGTGTCTGCACTCATTCTCTGCAACCTGCTGCACACCCCTCCAGCAGCGCTCCACCCTCACCACTCCCAACATTCTTTAGTCCCACCAGATTTACCAACTCGCTCTCTGCTCCACATTGACAGTATTGTGCAAAAGGCTTTATAGAAGTGACTAAAACTTTTTCACAGTGCTAAATGTTTTAAGGTATTTCTTATATATGGAATGAGAGGTAGTAAGATTCAGGACAGGAATTCTAGAACCTTAGAGCCCTGTCTGCTAAAGATAATTATCAACAGTGGGACAACTGCAGGTTTGCAGGAGGCCAGAATTAGAGTACAGATAGCTTAGAGGGTTTTGGAGCTTGAAGAAATTAGAGGGATTTCCAGCGGCAAAGCCAAGTACATTTTTGGAAACAACGGTGAGAATTTTGAGAGAGACTTCTCAGAACATATATACTGTAGTTCTAATGCCTAGAGATTAGAGTTCATTCTTTTTCATTCTGTTAAACAGGAACTGCTCTGAATAAATGATGGTCATAGATCGCACCTTAATACAGCAACTTGGTTTGTAATTTGTGAAAATGGCCGTAGTGCATGAGTTGACATTGTTAACAGAGTAACTGACATCTGGCAAACTTCAGCTGCTTCCAAGTGTATCATATATCGTAATTGTTGCTAAGCAACTGTAAAATGATAACAATCACAATCAATCATGCAAAAATGGATTTTATGTATAAGAAATAGCAGATTTATTATTTTGATATTAAGGGCACACAATAAAAACATTTTTGAGAAGTCATGATATTTTAACTTGCATTAATATGGTCACATTCTTGAACTTTGTTTGATTTTTACCCTGGTTAAATGTTATATAACATGCTTAAAGATCAAAGCTAGTGTTAAAATTGGTGAGGCAGTACAGCTTACAAGTTCAGATGGGGTATAGAAACTTAATGTTATAGTACGTAACCAAAGATAGTGTGACATTCTAGTAACTGTTCTTCATTGGCTGCTGCAATAAGCTCAGCACAAACCACTATCAAGTCAGGTTTACAGATTCTGTTCTTGACAAGGTGGGATCTAGAAGCTGGTGGGATGTGGAGAGGAGCGGAGCCAGGGCGGAAAACTATGAATTAGGTGTTAGATATAACAGAAAGTTATAGGTATCCTGCTTTTGAGAAAAGCATGGCTGTTATGACACTGACCAGTAAACAAACTTCTGCAAGAAATTTGGAAAAAGAGAGTAGCGGGAGTGTCTGCACTGGACATAGAGAGACTATTCTGCTTACCAAGTAAGAGAACTTATTGAAATGGAACAACATTACTTTACCCTTAATGGACAGACTCACTGTTTTAACAAAGCAACCTTGATTAATTCTGGGACTTTGCATATTTCACATTACAACGGAATGAAGAAGCTGACTGAGTCAGCTTGACTATTATTTCATTTAATGTTAAAAGTGTGAACTGAATTGAATACAGTGTAAATAGAAGGAACACAGATGCAAAAGACAGAGAGATCTGCTGCATATCAAGAGTGATTACTCTTTCAAGTAGATGCAGTGCAATGTAACTATTAATGCACATATAAAACTTCCTTAACATGTTACAGGTAACCCTCAAGATGGTGACGGGGGTGTGGAGTAGAGTTCGTATTCCTATAGACTATATTATGAGATTCTGTAATATCATCTACACGTGTCAAGAAATCTCAGCTGAAAAAACTTGTATTTATCTACCCTCTTCAAGATTTCTGTTTTCCATTGAACAACAAATTACTGGAAAGAATTTTACATAACATTTTGAGAGAAGATTAAAGAACACATAAAGTCTAAATCACAGTCTGAAATACTTGCTGCTAGAAAATGATTCAGCCATGTAACAGAAGATTCAATACATACCACCTTCAATGCAAAACGTACCCGGTCTTTGAATTCTCCATTGAAACCCAACTGGTTTTCTGGTTTTCCATCAGGAATCTTGTACAATTTAAACCAATTAACTGTGGCCTCCAAGTAGCCAGGCTTGTATCTCCTGACATCATCGATATCTGTGAGTTATAAATGAAGAATTCATGAGTTTAAAAAACATCCACATCAGAACAATAGAAATAAAGTTGATACAGACAATAGCTTTAATAAATTAACAAACTCTAATGACATATAACAAAAGACCCATACTTTGTGTAAGCAGGGTTTGTTGCCCCACTTATTATTGAGTTTACATACATGGAGCATTTCACTAAAGCACACACTTCGTAAGTAATGATGGCGGTATACACCAAATTATGTATGCACACATGGATTTCCTTGTCTTGAAGGGAATTAAAGAACCCAACATTGCACGATCTAGCACTAGGCTCACTTTTATGTAACTCACCAATCTGTACAAAAAGACTGAGAGGATATTTGGGGTGTCACGGTAGTATAGTAGTTGGTGCAATGTTATTACAGTTCGGGTTGTCAGAGTTCAGAATTCTACTCCAACGCTGTCTGTAAGGAACATGTACATCCTCCCCGGATATACCGGTTAATAGGATGATTGGTCATTGTAAATTGTCCTGTGATTAGGCTAGAGCAGTGTTTCCCAACCTTTTTTTAGCCTGACACCCCCCCAAAGCACTTTAATACAATCACCCTTCTTCGGCACAATATACCTCCCAGTACCCCCACAGTGTAAGAACATAGCTACCATATGCTAACTTGAGAAAAATGATTCTGCTTTAAATTTTTATTTGTCTTTAAACCTAGCTTACACAGTACCTGTGTGCAGAACAGCAACTTTGATATCAATGTGGTTTTTAGTAAGAGTTGAAATACCTGGTTCAAGTTGTGACAGCAAAAGTCTTAAGTCCCCACAAATAACAACGTCCAAGTGGCTTCTGTTTTTGTGAGTATGTGGCTCACTGCACTGAAGCCTCTTTCATCAAAGTAGGAGGATGGAAATGCAATGAGGAGCCGTTTGGCTCTTCTCCAAAGACCAGGAAACTTCGTATGACAGCATAGCTGCATACCACAAAAGCCAACAATTTTGAAGAGCACTTTTGTTTCTTCATCATTCTGAATTTTGATCATTTCTTCTTGCAAGCTCTCTTCCTGTTCTTCCACCTTGCAAGAAATGGGTTAATTACCCAGTCCGGAATATCCAGATCGTTCAAATCCTTGAATTGATTCTGAAAATCCTTCTTCAGTGACCGCAGGTGGAAGAAGTATTCTTGCAAATCACCAACTTTGAAAGGGAGTGCCATACTTTCCATGCAGAGAAACTGTGAGAACATTCTTCTCCCAATGTTTTGCTTATATATTTCCATTTTTCTGATAAAAGTGAGCACTGCACTTTTTGCCTGGATTAAATTTAAATTCTCAGCCTGCAGTTTCATATTTAGAATGTTCATTTTGTCATACAGATCGGCCAGCTGTGCCACATCTCTATGTAAAAGTTCAATCTTGTTTCCCAAGCTCCTGTCAACTTTGAGCAAAAATTCAACCACAGTGTCAAAAAGATCAAAGAAACATTTTAAGCAGCTGCCTTTTGACAGCCAACCCACTTCAGTGTGAAGAAGCAAGTGTTTAAACTCTTCATTATCTTGGCATAACTGGTGAAATATTCTGCTATTTAATGGATGAGCTTTAACTTTGTTGATAACAGATATTACAAGTCATGCTTGAAAAAAGTTGTTGGTTGAGGTTTCTGGCTATGAGATGTTGACGATGAATTACACAATGGATTGCAAACAGACTTGGAATTTCTTTTCTCATAAATGCCACTAAACCAGCATGGTGACTTGTCATATATCGCACTCCACCTGTTGCACAAGAAATCATGTTCTTAATTGGAATACTTCTATCCTCAATATATATTTTGAGCTCGTCATAGATTGATTCTCGGTTGATATTTTTACAAAAGAGAATCTTTCCATAAAACTTTTCAGTTTTGATAAACTGTACATATACCATCAGCAATGCCTCATTGTCTCATACAGTCGACTCACCCAGTTGTATCCCAAATTCTGTTTTTTGTAGCTCTGTACATTGTTGATACTCAATGTCTTTGCTCATTTTGTCAATACTACGAGCTACAGAGTTATTACTCAGAGGAATTGATTTTAAAATACTGGTGTCCATTTTGAGAACAGCAGTGATCACTTCTGATACAGCAGATCTTTCACCAAATGTATGAGATTTTCCACACTTTGCCGTCATTTTGGAAATTTATAAGAAACAACAAGACCACTATCAAGGTCATTGACTCGAGTGTGTAATGCTTTTCAAATGCTTCTCTCATCTTCTGGAACTGAGTAATACCATAAGTAGCCTTTTCAGGGTGTCTTTTCCAGAAGTGTTCCTGCAATCTTGACGGTTTCAGGCTTCATTAGACAATACAGTATTACAAATCAGACACACAGAGTGTTGCTGATCTGACAGGAACAAAATGAAACCATACTCCAGTTATGCAACATTGTATTGATATACTTTGTGTTTCTGTTTCTTAGCAGGATTAGAATTCAAGATTTCACCACCTTCAGATGTAGAGATTGTGCCGTTTGTATTTATCCAGCATTAACGGGGCTGAATTAAAATAATCGTTAGAAACTACCAGATGTTGATGATGGCAGTGAATTGACACGGTCGGTCACGTCTTGTGCCTCAAGTCAGGATGTCGCTTACCGCCCCGCCCCCCCCCCCCCAAGAATCTTGAATGACCCCAGCAACTTCTGTGTCCCTTAGGACACGTAACCACCCCCGTTAGGAATCACTGGGCTAGAGGTAAAAAGGTGGGTTGCCAGAAGGGCCTGTTCCGCACTATATCTCTAATTAAAAAAATAGAAAAAAATACTATTTCAACATGCAGATTGTTGTAGATAACATAAAACCTGAAGTTTGCTGAGTAGATTGGCCGAAAGAATAAGCAAAAGCCTGTGGAGTTGTTCAGAAGACCCTGAAGGTACACAGTCCTTGGAAGTGAAAGCAAGTGTTTTAAGAGGGTTTAATCTCTGTTATCCGGCATGTGCCAACCACTAGTTATTAAATTGTGCCAGTTAATCTGATGTAGGACTGGGGCTTAATCAGGTCTGCTCTGATGTCACCAGAATGCAGACCTGGGAGAGAAGCTCCTTCAGTCTGTCCTATGGTTAGACTGGGACCAGCTCCTACGCTGGCCCTGAAATGCTAGCTATTGGAGAGTGCTGATTAATGAAGTGCCAGATAAGTGGGATTTTACTGTATGTGGGTTCTTGGATTCATATGTAAAACACAGAGAAAAACTGGAAGGTTATGCTTAACCTGTACAAAACATTGACTGGGCCAAAACTGTAATATTTTGCTTAATACAGGCATCTTTTTTTTTAGGAAAGCTGTAAATGTCCCAGAGAAAAGATCTGCTGGAATGGACCTCAAGATAGATCTTAGTTAAAATGTTAGGCTGGGATTGGTCATTTTGGAGCAGGTCTGAGTGGAGATTTGACAGAAGTACAGGACCATGATTTCATTTAAATAGGCACAGAAAAGCTATTAGTTGATAGTTCAACGAACAAGGGCACAAATTTAATATCTTATGTAGAAGATACAAAGGGAAATTGAGGAAATTATTAATTTATTCAGAGTAGTTATAATCTGCAATTCATCATTGGAAGTGGTGGCAAAAACTATTAATGCTTTCAAAAGGGATTTTAAAAGGCTTTGAGATAGATGAAGTTTCAGGACATCAGGAAAATGAGACTGATGGTTTTGCTCCACCTCATAAATTTGATGGGCTGAATGGCTTCCTTCAAAAGCATTGTAATTCCACAACTCCAAATCGTTACTTCAGAATTGTGGCTCACTTAAAACTTGCTTACACAGAAGAGTGCAGAGGACTGAAGTAAATTAAATATATTTACTGGCCTGGGTAGGAACACCCTTTGTTAACATGTCAACTTTGCCAGCTGTTTTTACTTAGTAGTTTGTATTATGTCTCCAAGCTTACATAAACAATAGCATCACAACACAGATTCTATTTTATAATTAAGTTATATGAGATTTTAATAAACAGATAACTGAGTAGGCTATTGACAGTAAAAGCATCTTTGTGATGTTCAGTTCTAATACTATTCTTACTTCAAATATTTGACCAATTTTCAGTACTTCCTTTCTCATATTTCTTATCACCACAGCAGCTGATAGACTTATACTGTTTTCATGTTAACACTGGTTTTTCCACCCCAGGTTCTTCCCTTTATACACATAAACAGTTATTGAGGTCATCGTCATTATGTGTATGACATTAGCGATCATGTTCCATCTGGCTTTAAACTGAGAAGTTCTAATAAGCTCTTCCGAACTTTTGCCAGTCCATCCCCTGATGTAACTCATGAATGTCATGTCCCATCAATCGCAACTTCTTCTTCCATCAATTTCTCTTGTCACTACAAGACGTTTGAGCTCTTCTTTCCTGAGTATATGTCCCAGAAATTCCAGTTGCTGTTTCCTGATGGATGATAACAGCTCTCTTCTTATTCCAGCTTTTTGCATCACTTCCTCATTTGTTATTCTGTCCTTCCACGTATTTTCATAATTTTTCTCAAAAACCACATTTCTGCAGTTTCAAGTCTCCTCCATTTTGCTCTGAATTTGTCCAACATTCATTTCCTTATGTTAGTGTGGAATGAACCGCAACGCTCTGCGTTTTGTACCCGTAGAAATGATGCTATTCTTTAGTATCTTGCTCAAATGCTCAAACGTACATTTAGCAATGCCAATCCATCTTCTAATTTCAACATCAGCTCTACTGTCAAATGTTATTGAACTTCCTAACTAATTGAACTTCCATGTTTGTTTAATTGTTTTGTTGTCCACTTTCAGTTTGCATTTCTGTACTTCCTTCTTCTTTGTGACAACCATGCATTCAGTCTTTTTGTAGTTGATGGCCAACCCTCTCTTTGCACTTTCTTCGACAACTTCATCAAGTATTTCTTGGAGATCTTATAGTATTGGGGTACCTTATATTTTAAGGAAATGTCTGCTACATTTGAAAATAAACAGCAATCAGATATACAAGTGAGTGGTTACCATTTGCAGTTGTTTGGAAATTGCTTAATTATGCTTTAAGTTTACAGTCCACAAAACTAAAAGGTATTTTGCATTTTTGGATAAAATTCTGACCACACCACAATAGATTTTGTCCTCATGCTTCTCTGTTCAGTCTCCAGGCAGGTTATTTAGCATTTCACAACTGCTTGATTTGTTTACCAGATAAGTGATTACACTCCAAAATCAATTATAAAGTATTTAATATAAATGGAACCCCTTTTTACCGGATATCTGTAGAAACATGGTTGGGTAGCCCCTTGCTAACAAGCTAATGGACTCAGCAGTGAGAAAACCACCCTTCTCAAACTCCATATGTCCAGAGTCGATATGACTTGGGTCCCACCAGACCAGGAGAGTTAGGATGTTCAGCCACCTACACCCCAATCTGAGCAAATACTGTGTAAATGCTGCCCACTTGTAATTACCCATCAGTGAGAAATAACATCAAACACTGCATACAATTATCAGACAGGTATATTTATGAATGTCACCTAATCAAACAGTTAAAGAAGAAAGGAAAAAAGGAAAAAATAAAAGGGCCCATTATAATTGAAACAGTTAAATGTGCACAAAGTTGGAGTTCAGATCCTCCAAAAGCCGGAGGTGACCATGTACTCACGGTGACAACTCCTATTTACTGATCACAGGATTGTGTGTGCTCTTGGACTCTATTGAATCATGCATTCTGGTTGGATCGAATCTCACCACTGATTCTCTCGAACTCTCTTTCCATCTCCCGCCAGAGAAAAGAACCTTGACTCCATCACAAAACCTCTCCACCCAACTTTCTCTAGAACCTTCTCCCAATTCCACCATCTTGCTTGGCTGTCTTGACATTCCTAAGTTGAACATCACAACCCCTTATCTTTAACGGTAACCCAAACACTACTAGCAGACACTGCTTCTACAGGAAACTATTAAATGAAATACCCTAAGGCATTAGCAGTAAAAGCTTAACTAGGGCACTACATAAAGATGTATTAAAATATCTTGAAGGTACCTGCTTCATGCGGCGCATGTGGAAAGGCATTCAGGACATCACCAACTACAGGACAACGTTACCTTACTGTGCGGGTGATGCCTCCCTCCCAGATGCGCTGAACAAATTCTACACTCGTCTTGGGACGGAAAATGACATGGCAGCAAGGAAGTCCACCTCTCCTCCAAATGACCAGGTGCTGTGTCTCACCATGGCTGATGTGAGAAGAACCCTGTGCAGGGTTAACCCACGGAAGACTACTGGACCAGACAACATTCCTGGTAGAGTGCTTAGAGGATGTGCAGACCAGCTAGCAGATGTTCTCACTGACATCTTCAACATCTCCCTGAGCAGCACCATCATTCCAACGTGCTTCAAGGCTGCCAAAGAAGTCTTCAATGTCCTGCCTCAATGACTACCATCCCGTTGCACTCACATCCATCATCATGAAGTGTTTCATGAGGCTTGTCATGATGCACATCTAGACCCTGCTGCCCCCTCACTGGATCCCTGCAGTTCGCGTACCATCTCAACCGTTCAACAGACGACGCTATTGCCATCACCCTTCACCTGGCCCTAACCCACCAGGACAAAAATTCACGTACATTCAAATGGTGTTCATAGACTTTAGTTCAGCATTCAGCACAATCATCCCTCAGAAACTGATTGGAAAGCTGAGCCTACTGGGCCTGAACACCTCCCTCTGCAAGTGAATACTAGACTTCCTGACTGGGAGACCCCAGTCAGTCCAGATCAGAGGCAGCATCTCCAACACCATCACACTGAGCACGGGGGCCCCCCAGGGCTGTGTGCTCAGTCCACTGCTGTTCACTCTGCTGACCCATGACTGTGCTGCAACACACAGCTCAAACCACATCATCAAGTTTGCCAATGACACGACCGTGGTGGGTCTCATCAGCAAGAATGATGAGTCAGCTTACAGAGAGGAGGTGCAGTGGCTAATGGACTGGTGCAGAGCCAACAACCTGTCTCTGAATGTGAACAAAACAAAAGAGATGGCTGTTGACTTCAGGAGGGCACGGAGCAACCACTCCCCGCTGAACCTCGACGGCTCCCCGGTAGAGATCGTTAACAGCACCAAATTTCTTGGCGTTCACCTGGTCCCTCAACACCAGCTCCATAGCAAAGAAAGCCCAGCAGCGTCTCTACTTTTTGTGAAGGCTGAGGAAAGTCCATCTCCCACCCCCCATCCTCATCACATTCTACAGGGGTTGTATTGACAGCATTCTGAGCAGCTGCATCACTGCCTGGTTTGGAAATTGCACCATCTCAGATCGCAAGACCCTGCAGCGGATAGTGAGGTCAGCTGAGAAGATCATCGGGGTCTCTCTTCCCACCATCATGGACATTTACACTACACACTGCATCCGCAAAGGAAACAGCATTATGAAGGACCCCACGCACCCCTCATACAAACTCCTCTCCCTCCTGCCATCCAGGAAAAGGCACCGAAGCATTCAGGCTCTCACGACCAGACTATGTAACAGTTCCTTCCCTCAAGCCATCAGACTCCTCAATACCCAGAGCCTGGACTGACATCAACTTACTGCCCTCTACTGTGCCTATTGTCTTGTTTATTATTTATTGTAATGCCTGCACTGTTTTGTGCATTTTATGCAGTCCTGGGTAGGTCTGTAGTCTAGTGTAGTTTTTGTGCTGTTTCATATAGCACTATGGTCCTGAAAACCATTGTCTCGTTTTTACTGTGTACTATACCAGCAGTTATGGTCGAAATGACAATAAAAAGTGATTTGACTTGACTTGATTTAAAAAAGTCACCCATTTATGGCAGAGAGTAGGCAACTTTTTTTTGTCACTGAGGGTCACAAGTTATTGGAATTCCCTCAAAATGTGGTGGAAGTAAAGTTTTCAAATATTTTAAGAGATAGGTACGTAGATAAATTCTTGATAAACTGAGTGAGAGATTACTATAGGTAAACAGAAATGGAGAGTCAAGATTGCAATCAAATCAGCAAGGTTCTTACTGAATGCTGAAGCAGTTTTGATGTGCTAATCCTGATTGGAAAGCACAATATAACTGCAAGTTGCTACTGTAGTTTGAATTTGATAAAATTATATAACAGCCTTTGGCATAAATTTGAAGACTTTCAGATTAAATACTGCCTTCAGTTCAGTCACCTACCATAGATGCAATTAAACCTCAAGATCATTTAAACAATATAAGCTTTGAAGGGCAGTTGTACTTGGCAACAGCTGAACACACAATAACCATGTGCATTACACAACATGTGTGTGACATTCTCCCAGTAGTTATACAGACTTCTTTGTGTAGCTCACGAAGAATACTGTTGAGACACACACAGCAATCTGAAGGGTTTGGCAAATGCTGCTCAGTCTCTAAGTATCAGGGCACCACAACATATGGAAAGTAATGCAAAGAGCCAGCTACTGAAAACATTTTACACTTGTCTTTTTTCTCCTCTCCATGCCTTATGGTGGATCAGGCAGCAACCTTGCCATTTCTTTAGCATTTGTCCGCTTTTACAAGGCCAAGTTACTAGCTTGACGCTCAACCCAGCACAGATGGATACTTGTCTACATCCTACTTATTACTGTATTCATTCCCTGAAGATCTAATACAACACAGTACTATGCAGTTACTCCCTAAAGGAACAGTATCCAAAATGATTACCATGTTATACAGTTCTTTGCACATTAGAAGAGAATGAAGAAATATTTGTGACTCATCAGGAATTTAAAACCATAAAAGTCTCACTGATCCCAATTTGTGTTATGCAAAAAATCAGAAGATAACCTACCCTTTGCAGAGTACACATTCTGAATCAGAATCAGTTTCAACATCACTGTTGATATGCAGCAGCAGTGTATGGAGGTAGTGCTCATGGGTTCAATGCCCATTCAGAAATCTGATGGCAGTGGGAAGAAGCTGTTCCTGAATCATTGTGTGCACGCCTTCAGGCTCCTGTATCTCCTCTCTGATGGTAGCAATGAGAAGAGGGTACGTCCTGGGTGAATCAAGTCCTAATGTTGGGTGCCAACTTTTTGATGTCCTGGATGCTGGGGAGGCTAGTGCCCATGATGGAGGTGCCCAAGTTTACAACTTTCTGCAGAATGCTGAAGAGCAGGATCTCCAGGGCAGTAATCTCTGGATTGCTACTTCTGCCAGGAAGCTAAAAATAGAATGATTTGGCAGATGAATGTGCGATTCAGCAACTGGTGCAGGGAACAGGTTTCAAATTCATGGATCACTGGATCTCTTCTGGGGAAGGTATGACCTGTACAAAAGGGATGGGCTCCACCTGAAACTGAAGAGGACCAATATGCTTGCATGCAGGTTTGCGAAAGCTGTTCAGGAGGGTTTGAACGAATTTAGCAGTGGGATGGGAACCAGAGTAACAGGGCTGGGGTGAGCTAGTTGGTTTACAAACGGAGGCAGCACTTAGTGCGACTGCTAGCAAGGAGAGGCTGATGATAGTGCAAAATTGCAGTCAAAGGGATGAGTTGCAATGTAAAAGGAGGACAAAATCAAAAAAGGTGATGAATACAGGACTGAAGTTGTTATATTTGAATGCATGCTATAGAATAAGGAAGATGAACTTGTCGCACAGCTATAGATTGGTATGTATGACTTTGTGGGCATCACTGAATGGTAGCTGAAAGAAAATTATACCTGGGAGGTAAACACCTAAGGATACATATTGTATTGAAA
This sequence comes from Hemitrygon akajei, assembly GCF_048418815.1. Classification (NCBI taxonomy): domain Eukaryota; kingdom Metazoa; phylum Chordata; class Chondrichthyes; order Myliobatiformes; family Dasyatidae; genus Hemitrygon; species Hemitrygon akajei. The sequence goes on from NC_133125.1 coordinate 69,463,089, forward strand.
GGGCAAGCAACTGAAGGGGTGTTGTGGCTAGTTGGTAATAAACTAAATCAATCATTAGAAAGGGATGACAAAGGATCAGAAGGTGCAGAATCATTGTGGGTAGAGCTGAGCTAAGAAACTGCAAGGGTAAAAAGACCCTCATGGGAGTTATATACAGATCTCCAAACAGTAGCAAAGATGAGGGCTTCAAATTACAATGCGAGATAGAAAATGCATGTCAAAAGGGTAATATTTCGATAGTAATGGGGGTTTTCCATATACTGATTGGGAAAATCTGATTGTTGCTGGATCCTACGAGGAGGAGTTTGTAGAATGCCAATGAGATGGCTTTTTAGAACAGCTCATGTTTGAGTCCATTAGGGGATCAGCTATTCTGGATTGGGTGTTGTGCAATGAACTGGAATTGATCAGAGAGCTTAAGGTACAGGAACACTTAGAAGAACAGTGATCATGATAGAATTCACCCTGCAATTTGAGAAGGAGAGGCCAAAGTCAGATGTATCAGTATTACAGTGGAGGAACAGGAATTACAGAGACATGAGAGAGGTGCTGGCCAAAACTGATAGGAAGGGAACACTAGCAGGGATGACGGCAGAGCAGCAATGGCTGGAGTTTCTGGAAGCAATTACGAAGGTACAGGATAGACATCCCAAAGGAAAAAAGTATTCTTAAGGGAAGATGACAGAACTGTGGCTGACAAGAGAAGTCAAAACTAACATAAAATCCAAAGAGTGGGTATATAACAAAATTAGTTATGTGTTTGGAAGCTTTTAACAACCAACAGAAGGCAACTAAAAATGTCATAAAGAAGAAAAAAAATGGTAAACCAAGATAAGCAAACCAATAACATTAAAGAGGATACCAAACATTTCTTCAGATATATAAAGTGTAAAATAGAGGCACGAATAGATATCAGACTGCTGGAAAATAATGCTAGAGAGGAAGCAATGGAGGACAAAAAAATGGCGGATGAACTGAGTAAGTATTTTGCATCAGTCTTCACTGTGGAAAACATTAGCAATACATCAGAAGTTCGAGAGTATCAGGGAGCAGAAGCGTGTGAAGTTGCCATTACTTGGGAGAAGGTGCTTGGCAAACTGAAAGGTCTTAAGGTAGAAAAGTCACCTGGACAAAGAAGGCCTACACCTCAGGGTTCCGAAAGAGGTGGCTGAAGAGATTGTGGAGGCATTAGTAATCATATTTCAAGATCAATAGATCCTGCAGAGGATTGCAAAATTGCAAATGTCACTCCACTCAAGAAGGGAGAGAGGCAGAAAAAAGGAAATTTTTAGGCCAGGTAGTCTGAACTCAGTGATTGGAAAAATATTGGAGTCAATTGTTAAGGATGTGGTTTTGGGGTACATGGATTGGGGTACGGATAAGATGGGCTATAGTCAGCGTGGTTTCCTTAAGGGAAAATCTTACCAGATGAATCTGATGGAATCCTGTGAAGAACTAACAATCAGAATAGACAAAGGAGAATTGGTGGATGTTATGTACTTGGAGAAGCAGCAGATGGAATACAGTGGTGGGAAGTGTATGCTCATGCACTTTGATAGCAGAAATAAAAGTGTAGACAATTTTCTAAATGGAGCAAAACTTCAAAAACCTGAGGTGCAAAAGGACTTGGGAGCCCTGTGAAGGTTAATTTGCAGGTTCAGTCAATGGTGAGGAAGGCAAATACGTTGTTAGCATTTATTTTGAGGGCACTAGAATATGAAAGTAAGCATGTAATGTTGAGGCTTTATAAGGCAATGGTGAGCAGTTTTGATCTGCTTATTAAAGAAAGGATGTGCTGGCATTAGAGAGGGTTCAAAGAAGTTCCACAAAAATGATTCTGGGATTCAAAGGCTTATCACATGAGGAACATTTGATGTCTCTGGGCCTGTACTCACTGGAATTCAGAGGAATGAGGGGGGATCTCATTGAAACCTATCAAATATTGAAAGACCTTGACAGAGAGGATGTGGAGAGGATGGCTCCTATTGTGGGTGAGTCTATGACTGGAGGAGACAGCCTGAGAACAGTGGGACATTCATTTAGAACAGAGGTAGGGAGGAATTTCTTTAGCCAGAGGTGAATCTGTGTAATTTGTTGCCAAAGGTAAATTGTGAAGGCCTAGTCATTGGGTAAATTTAAGGCAGAGATTGATAGTTTCTTGATTAGTTGGAGCATGCAGAGATACAGGAAGAAGACAGGAGAATATGTCTGAGAGGGATATGAATCAGCCATGATGAAATGGTGGAGTAGACTTAATGGGCCAAATGTCCAAATTCTACTTCCATATCTTTTGATTTACAGTAGATACAATCTCATTGGATCTTCACACTGCCCTGCATCACCTGGGCAATACCAATACTTAAGTCAGGCAACACACACAAAATGCTGGTGGAACACAGCAGGCCAGGCAGCATCGATAAGGAGAAGCACTGTCGGCATTTCGGGCCTGGAAGTTAGTCCTGACGAAGGGTCTCGGCCCGAAACGTCGACAGTGCTTCTCCTTATAGATGCTGCCTGGCCTGCTGTGTTCCACCAGCATTTTGTGTGTGTTGTTTGAATTTCCAGCATCCGCAGATTTCCTCGTGTTTGCTACTTAAGTCAGGCTACTGTTTAATGACTACAGCTCAGCATTTAACACAAATATTCCTATAGTTTATATCAAAAAACTCCAAAACCTAGGCCCCTGTACCTCTTTCTGCAACTAGATCCTTGACTTCCTCACTGGAAGACCACAATCTGTGCAAATCAGAAAGAACAGCAGATGGTGATAAGGTGTAAGATAGCTCAGCTGGATCTTAAAGCTACTAGCCAAACAAGTGGCCATAATCTGGAACAGTACTTATGGTTTGTTTTATTATTCATGGGGTCTGCAGCCCTGCTACCTCCACTCAACTCCACCCTCACCTTAGCCCAGAAAACGAGTCCAAAGATCCTTGAAAATGGCAGTACAGATAGATAACATGATTAAGAAACCACATGGGATCCTGGCCTCCTTTAAATGTGGCACTGAATAAAAGCGTAGGGAAGTTATTCTTTAATTTTATAAAACAATGGTCAAACCTCAGATGCAGTACTGTGTATAACTCTGGACACCACACTGTAGGAAGGATGAGAGAGCACTGGAGAAGATGCAGAGGAGATTCATCAGGATGAAATGAGAGGAGATTGAAGATGCTAGATCTGTTTTCCCTGGAGTGGAGGAGATTAAGATTGGGGTATATGAAATTATTAGCAGTGTAGATATGGTAGACTCAAGAATCTTTTCCTCTTATTAGTGGTGAATAAAGGTAGAAGACATATTTAGGTAAGGGAGTAAGATTTACTGGGAAGTTGAGAAGAAATATTTTCCAGCCAAAGAATGGTACCTAGAGTAGAACACACTGCAGGAGAGAGTGGTGGAAGCAGAGTCTGTGACAGCACTAACAAAGTGTCTACATGAGTAGCCTGAATTGCCTAGGCATTGAAGGCTAAAGATGTGATTCAGTGTATTAACATGGTTGGCAGAGATATGTTGGAATGAATGGGATACTTCCATGCTTTATGACTCTATGACCTTCTGTTGTTTAGTTTTTTGATGTGTTTTATTTATACAAAATAAACTTCATTCATAATAATACAAGAATACACTGTGCCAAGCCTTTTTATCATGGACAATGCATTAAATAGTGATAAGTTACATTTTTAAAATTGATAGTACCATTGCCACTCATATAGCCCTCTGGAGTAATATGCTAAGAGAATATTTAAGGGGCTTCCCCACCTGGCCCAGCCCCTCGCTGTCCCAGTAGTGGGAGTGCTCTAGACTGAGCCTTTGCATTGACTGCATCAAATTCAGTGCATCCTTCAGCATATACTCCTGCGGTCTGGAATGTACCTGTTGGCAGCATTCCTCTATGGACACCTCGAACTACTGGCAGGCCAACAAGTTTCAGGCAGAACACAGGGTGTCTTCCACCAAGCTGATAATCTTCCAGCAATACTTGAAGTCCGTATTTGTGTGTGTCCCTTGGAACAGCCTGCAGATCAGACAGTTCTCTGTCACACAGCTGCTTAGAACAACTTGTAATATCACTCTGCAGAGAGTAGTGCAGACAGCCCAGCATTCTGTAGATGTGAACTTCCTACTACTCAGGACATTTACAAAGTCAGGCATGTAAAAAGGACTCAAAGGATCATTGGAGATTCAAGTCATCCTAACAACAAACTGTTACAGCTGCTACCATCCGGGAAATGGTACCGCAGCTTAAAAGCCAGGACCAACAGGCTCTGGAAGCTTCTTCCACCGGACCATCAGGCTGCTTAATTCATGCTGACCAACTGTATTTCTATGTTATATTGACTATCCTGTTGGACATAATATTATAAATTACTATAATTGCATATTGCACATTTGAACAGAGATGTAACATAAAGATTTTTACTCCTCATGTATATGAAGGATGTAAGTAATAAAGTCAATTCAAATTCAAATTCAAGGACCCTTGCAGCCTTCTCCACACCCTCTTTGCAAACTAAGCCCACAAAGAGGTGAATGACTGTCTCCCCGCGGTGCAATCATCCCAGGGGCAATGTGCATTGAGACGGATGTTCCAACTATGCAGGAAGGATCTGACTGGAAGGTCAACTAGCACTTTAATATATACTATAGATGGTTTACTCAGTACACACACTTGTCTTGGTTGTGGTAACCACTTCAAAGGGGAATATTTCTGAGGCTTTCTCAAAAATTGGGTTAATTGTCAACATTGGATAGCCCAATAGTTTATATATTATTGAAAAAAACTCCTAGTCTCAGATAAGATAAGGAAGAGGAAAAAAAACTAATCATTAGGTCGGAGCACCTTTGGAAAGAGGTTAGGTCGATAACCTTCCAGGGTATAACCACTTCCGTCATAATTGAAATAAATTTGCCTGGCCTTTTACCTTTCAAACCAAAATGATTTTGCCCTTTATCTTTAGATAGGATTTTGTATGTGGTTTTGAAACTTCCTGATTTTATTTGACACATCTGAGAAACTGGTTTCTAGAACAGTCCTTGCTTGTTATTTACAGCTTTGTTGTGCTTGACACTAATGGAAAGGATTGAAACTAAGTAACTTAATGTTATTCTTCAGACAATAAATTCATTAAGGGAACATCCTGAATTTTTGAGAAAATCTCAATCACAGTTTAAAATAAAGAACTGTTGCTTGTTTCTATCCTGTCATGAATGAGTGGGTAATTAATCACTAAAGTACATGGAGTATTAGAAAAATGGCTGGTTTGGCTCCCAGGACAGAAATGTCTCAGTGGAGTTAGTTCCTTTGAAACTTCCACTCTCCAGTTACCATCTTGAAGCCACCTGGAAATCTATCCAGAGACAAGAAAATTATATAAACATAGAAAACCTACAGCACAATACAGGCCCTTTGGCCCACAAAATTGTGCCGAACATGTCCCTACCTTAGAAATTATTAGGCTTACCTATAGCCCTCTATTTTACTAAGCTCCATGTACCTATCTAGAAGCCTCTTAAAACACTTATCGTATCTGCCTCCACTACCGTTGCCGGCAGCCCATTCCACACACTCACCACTCTCTGAGTAAAAAACTTAGCCCTGACATCTCCTCTGTACCTATCCCCCAGCACCTTAAACCTGTGTCCTCTTGGGGCAACCATTTCAGCCCTCTGACTATCCACATGATCAATGCCTCTCATCATCTTGTACACCTCTATCAGGTCACCTCTCATCCTCCTTCGCTCCAAGGAGAAAAGGCCGAGTTCACTCAATCTATTCTCATAAGGCATGCTCCCCAATCCAGGCAACATCCTTGAAAATCTCCTCTGCACCCTTTCTATGGCTTCCACATTCTTCCTGTAGTGAGGTGACCAGAACTGAGCATAGTACTCCAAGTGGGGTCTGACCAGGGTCCTATATAGCTGCAACATTACCTCTTGGCTCCTAAATTCAATTCCATGATTGATGAAAGCCAATTCATCGAACATCTTCTTAACCACAGAGTCAACCTGCGCAGCTGCTTTGAGCATTCTATGGACTTGAACCCCAAAATCCCTCTGATCCTCCACACTGCCAAGAGTCTTACCATTCTGCCATCATATTTGACCTACCAAAATGAACCATTTCACACTTATCTGAGTTGAACTCCATCTGCCACTCCTCAGCCCAGTTTTGCATCCTATCAATGTCCCGCTGTAAGCTCTGACAGGCCTCCACACTATCCACAACATCTCCCTTTGTGTCAAAATCCCTGGCTGTTAAAGGTAAATGCAATTTAACAAACATTGTAGACTAGATGAACTTGCCATTAATCATCTGTGCATCTGGGTCCTCCTTGTTGATAGCAATGATTTTCCAGTCCATTTCTCCTTCATCAATAAGAGCTAAAGCTCCCAGCACTTTTATCTGAATAACATCACCGCAAGAACACACCTAGAAACAAAAGTGGAATATGCAAAAGTTAAAATTCATATTTGCCATAATTGAAATTAGTTCAAAAATTTTGAGAATCAATATATAGCCTATGACTCATTTAAACTACAAATTTTGTTAGTTCCATTTGTTTATTTAATTGCTAGTTAAGTCTTCTGGATATTTTATAGATTACACCATAGTCTATCCCAGTCCCACACACATGAAGATCATATTAGGACTTACAAAGGTTGATTTGGCTAGACTATTTGTGGGCAAAAGGACCTCTGGCAGGTGGGAAGTTCTTAAAAGTGAGATAGCAAGAGTTCAAGGAATACATATTCCTGTTAAAGCAAAAGTTGAAGCTGTGGAAGTTAGGAACCCTGGATTTTAAGGAATATTGTAATTTGGGTCAAGTAAAAGGCTGCTTGGATCGGATACAAGCAGCTGGAATCAAGTAAATCACTAGAGATATATACCAATACCATCATCCCCTCAGCACTAATCAACAAGCTTCAAAACCTGAGCCTTGTTATTTCCTCATCAGTAGACTATAATCAGTTTGGATCAATAAGAACATCTTTTCCTCACATACAAGCAACACAACTGTGCCTCAAGGATACATGTTTAGCACACTGCTCCATTCTACACTCATGCTTGTATGGCTAAGCACAGCTCAAACGCTATCAATAAATTTTCTAGATGACACCACTGCTGCTGGCAGAACTTCAGATGGTGACGAGGAGGCATACAGGAGCAAGATAGATTGCCTGGTTGAGTGATGTTGCAAGACCAAGCTTACACTCAACGTCAGCAAGACCAAGGAATTGATTGTGGACTTCAGGAAGGGGAAGTTGGGAGAACACACACCAATCTTTCTTGAGAGATTAGCAGTAGATAGGGTGAGCAGCTTGAAGTTCCTCAGTTTGTCTTGAACTATACTGCTGGCACTTAACAATAAATTTCATGACGTCAGTGTTAATAAACCTGATTCTGACAGAGGATGCTGGAGTATACTTCAAGAAAGATGGCCTTGGCAGAGAAAATTAAGGAGACTCCTTTGAGATTTCTTAAGTTCATTAAGAAAAAAAGAGTGACTAAGGAAAGAATAGGACCTCTCAAAACATAGACTGAAATCTACGCATGGACTGCTGGAAACAGGCAGAGTTCTCAATGATTATTTCTCCTCTGATTTTACTCTGGAGAATGGAAAAGTTCTAGAAGCAGTCCATAATACAGTAGAAGAGGTGCTGCATATGTCATGATTATGAAAGTTGGCAGATTTCTAGTTCCAGATGAGGTTTATCCAAAAATACTATGGAAAGCTAGAGAAGAAATTGTGGGAGTCCTCACTGAGATAGCTACAATATCACTGTTCCCTCGTGAGGTGCTAGAAGGCTGGACGACAGCAAATGTTTTGCTTTACCTAGACCTGTCATCCTAACATCTTTGGTAGCTATGTTGCTGGGAAGCATTCTGAGGGATAAGAGATACTTACACTTGATTAGCAATAACCAACATGGCTTAATGCATGGGAGACCTTGTCTTGAGAATTTGATTGGGGAATTTTGATGAAGTGATGAGCAAGGTTGATTAGGAGAAGGCAACAGATGTAGTATATATGGATTTCAATAACACTTTTGTTAAGGTTCTGCATGGTACACCACCTAGAAAGAAGCCCACACTTGTATTCCACTCCTGCTGGCCTAACTCAGTTCTCTCTCCCTTTGTTCACCTTTTCTCTCCCCCCACACTGAGTTTCATCTACCTATCACTCACACACCTATCCATCTGGGATTTTTCCCCTTGCCTTAGCTTACCTATTCCCTCCACAAGCTGGATCCAACTGCTCATAATCTCTCCCTTTTCTGTTTCCACTTTCATTTTCCAGTCTCTGGCTCTACCATCCCATCCTCTCTCCTCTCCCCACTTTTAGTTTTATTCATTTCCACCTATCACTCATCAGTTGCTGTATCAAAACTCCCCCCTCCACCTCTCCTAGCTGTCTCCATCTGCTCATCAACCTTCCCCACTCCTAACCAAGTTCCACAAATCACCTATCATCCCTCCCTCTCACACACTTATACTGGCCATTTCCCACTAACCTCTTTAATGTTGATGCAGGGCGTTGACCCAAAACAGTAACCAGGTTCCATGATCTATGATCTCTCATGCTATAGTGCTGGCAGTGAGACTTTTTGATTTGGAAGTGAGAATGCTTTCATTTGCTCTTGGTTATCTTCCAGCTAACCAGTTAGCAAAACAACCTGGTCATTCTGTTTTACCTGGCTGCTAATAATCCCATTCAAAGCATCTGTCCAGCATGATTATTGGGAGTCAGTTAGGTCAAGAAATGAATTGGTTGAACAACTAACCTTTGACCCAATGTCACAGACATCAAGTGGATCATTATCTCCACAAAAATTTGTACTGGGATCTTTGTGACAGGGATCTTCCCAAGTCTGCAGAAATAATAAAAACACTTGATTATTAAATATTTACATCAAACAAGCTCTCACTCTTTCCAAGGTGATTGCACCTACACTAAAAATTAGGCTATGAAGGTACCGAGTGTGAGAAATCACTATAGAAAGATTTATGCATTATGCATGTATAACTTAAGAAAAAGGGAGCAAAAGGTCATATGCTATTCAGTCTTCTAACTATCTGCTGGTCCAGCGTAATGTCTTTTAGAATTTCAGGTACTATAGGGCACAGGGTCCCTTTGGACTGCAACATTGTGTTACTCATTCTTCTTCAGGTTCGGAAACAGTATTACTCTAACCATCAGACTCCTGAACTGGCATGGAAAACTTCACTCACCAGCACTCTGAACTGATTCTACTCCTACAGATTCACTTTCAAGGACTTTTTACAGTTATGTTCTCAGTATTATTGTCATTTAGTATGCCTTCTTTTGCACATTAGTTGTTTTAAGAGATTAAAGATTAGCGTAATTTGTCATATGCACATCAAAACATTGCCAAGTACAGTGAAATGTACCATTTGTGTTAACAACCAACATAGTCCAGGGATATGCTGGCAACAGCCCACAAGTGTCACCATACTCTGTGTGCCAAACACAGTATGCCCATACCTTACTAATTTTAATCAGTACATCTTTTTGGAATGTGGGAAGAAACTGGAGCACCCGGAGAAAACCCACAGAGTCATCAGTAGAATGGACAAATTCCTTTTAGACATTAGGCAAATTGAAACCCAATCGGTGATTGCTAGTGCTTTGAAGCATTGTACTACCACTGCACTACTGTGCCAATCAGTCTTTGTCTGTAAAATTCTGTTATATTTCTTTTTTTTCTGTAACTACCTGCAGGAAAATGATTCTCAAGGTAGCATATGGTAAATTATATGTACTTTGGTAATACATTTACTTTTAACTTCTAAATTTCCAGAGTGGATAAAGTGATATTCTCCCTCATTATGATCTTTCTGCCCATTCAGCCTCCCTTTGTATTCTCATCACATCTTGCTAACCCACTATCTTTGAAAGACATTGGCAGCATCTGCAGTTTCCTCTTCTCATGGCACCCCATCTTGATATGGAGAAATACTAGCAGTCCCTCCTTGTCACTGGATCCAAATCCTGGAATCTTCCTATCAATCAGCACAATGCAAATGCCTTCATCAGAGGGCAATTCCCTTACTTATTGAATGATGATGCATCCTTCCCATAAAGCCTCTTTTTCTCATCACAGTACTATTCATTTGAATTTATAAAACTGCTCCTTAAATGTCTTGTCGCTGTTGATTTAATAGCTTATCCTTTAATCTATTTTCCCAGTCCATGTTAGCCAATTGCTTTCTTGTACAAAAAACTGCCTTTATTTCAACACCCTCCTGTTTCTTTCCTCCACCCAAAATGACTACACCAGAAAGGTCTTGACCAGAAACATTGACTGTCCATTTCCCCCAATACATTCTGCCTGATCCGCTGAGCTCCTCCAGCAGATTTTTTGCTCCATTTTCCAGCATCTGAAGTCTCCTGTGTCTCCTTAACTTTTATACTTGTTTTTCCAATCCAGATCTATTTTTAACAGACTATTTTTATCGTAGAGAGATCTACATACATTCTTTCGCTAGATATTGACACAGTGATAAATGCTTGTGCATTGCCTGGCTCATTTCCCGGAACCTAGACCAGCATTGCTGCTTTTGTTATCAGACCAGAAATAGAATGCTCAAGACAGGTCCCCGGAAGGCATTCCAGTGAGTTCTCTCCCTCATTGACCCTTATGTTGTTAGTTTCCCAGTCTGTATTTGCATAGCTAAAAGCTGCTTGCATATCTCTGTAGTTTCTCTGCAAATTTGCTCAGTATGTTTCCTACAGGTTGGCATCCTACATGATAGATTTGGCCCTTGGTGGTTCTTCAACATTAGTACTATAATTTCTCCTCCATCAATATTGCCACTCGCACTCCTTTGATATCCCCTGAATATCTTGTGACTAGAAATATTTGAGGGAGTGGACATGAATTGTCATGGCAAAGAAAGCTAGAGACCACGTGCAGGCAAATGGGATTAGTGAAGCTGAGTACTGATTGGTCTGAAAGGCCTCTTTCTTCTCTGTTAAACCCCACGACTATGATTTGACGACCAAATGGTCAATAGGAGTAACATAAATGGATTTACACCAAGGATCACTGAAAAATATCAAGCACAAAAGTGCAAAGATTCTATGTTTCTCTTTCCCCTCTACTCGCCCATCCCATTCCTTGTGTTTAACCAGGGACAGCTTGGGAGAACTACAACACACATGATTAAAGGTCAAAACTGACCATGTGTTAATCTTCAATTTCACACCAGCTGAAGAATTTATTCTAAGGTACTCAAACAAAATTACTTTAAATAAGTCATGGAAGTTATTATCACAAACTAAGTTTCAAAAGCTTCACCTGTGGTAATGCTCCATAGTTCCAGATATAGCCCTTGTGAGGGAAGATATTGGCTACATAACGTACTTTTCCTTTTTTTATATCCTGTTTGATCGGGTTCAGAGGCAATTTTGTAGCAATCTGAAAAAAATATATTATGTTACAGCTGCACAACGAGAGAAGTCCTCCAGGGAGAAACTGAAATTAGTAAACCATTTTTATGATTCTTTCTCTTAAGCTGCCAAGATAGACAGAAGTTCCCAGGGTACTTGTTAAAAAAGTTATCCAAATCCTGGCTAACCAACATCACCAAAATAGATTAGCTGCTCTTCTGCTTAACATCGTGTGCAGGACTTTGAATGCCTAGATCTCAAAATGGTATTACTGAGTGAGAGAGGCTGCGCATGTCCTGCAACATGTAACATACTATGTAACAGCACACTCGTATTTTCGGACTTCTTTGAATTATCCAATGAAAAACTATGTTACCAGAGGCCACCATGAGAAACTCAAAAACTCTGAGAAAAATCCCATGCTCGCATAAATAGTAGACTGAGGAACAGTCTAGAACAATTCCAATATTGTCTCTGAAACGGCTGTTAGTCGATTATTTCCATTTTTAATACATAAGAGGGAAATTTGAAGGTCACATGAAGAGCTAAATGATCATTTAAAAGAATCTTTGTGTAGGGAGCTCTGTGTAATATTCTCACACTTACTGTATCAAAGGGGGGAAACAAACTCACTGGTGATATCACATGAACCTTCAAGTTCTCCCCAGTAGCCTGGCCTGTATACATTCTGTGCGCACTTCATTAGGTACAGCAGATACCTAATGAGTGTATGCTCATGGTCTTCTGCTGCTCTAGCCCATCCACTTCAAGGTTCGATCTGTTGTGCATTCAGAGATGCTCCACTATGGTTATTTCAGATTCAGATTCAGTTTATTGTCAATTAGAAACCACAAATGCAATGCAGTTAAAAAATGAGACAACGTTCCTCCAGAATGATATCACAAAAGCACATGACAAAACAGACTACACCTGAAAATCCACATAATGTTTGGCAATCCCCAATCCAGAGTCTGGAGAGACTGCTGCATATTAATATCGCACTACCATCTTAGTGCATTCCCTGGAAAGGAGCTCCAAACCCACCAGACAAAACAAGACCAATAACTAAAGCTACCAGACCTGCACAAAACCACATAGTTACAACATATAGTTATAACAGTGCAAACAATAGCATAATTGATAAAAAAAAAACAGACCATGGGCACAGTAAAAATAGTCCAAAGATGTTAAAAGACTCTAAGTTCGAAAGAAACCACCACACAGTTTCCACAAGTCCTCAGGACCGTTGCATTCCCATCAGCTTGAACCAGCCTGGCTGTTCGCCTCTGACCTCTCGCATTTTCACCCAGAGAACTGCCGCTCAGGGGATACTTCTGTTTTTTCATACCACTCTCTATGAACCCTAGAGACTGTTAAGTGTAAAAATCCCAGGAGATCAGCAGTTTCTCAGATACTCAAACCACCTTGTCTGTCATCAACAATCATTCCACAGTCAGTTACTTAAATCACAATTTTGATGTTCGGTCTAAAGTTGCTGTTGGAAATTGCTGCCCGATTTCCCATATTGTGACGTTGAGAATGGTATAAAGATACCCCATCAGGAATGGATGCCCAGGAAAAGAAGGGACAAATTGTAAGCCTACTTGGGCTTTCTCTTTACTCTTTTTAAACCACATTAACTACTAATTTCAAGAAAGTCTCTATTTCAAAATTTTATTTCAATTGAGAATTTCATTTTGTAAGCTAATGATTGCTAAAGAAGCAGAAAAGAATACAAATGGGTGTGAGCGTAGGAAGTTGGTGAAGAAAAGGAGAAATTCATTTACAGTTCAGGACATATGAATTTAGAACTGGAGTAGGCAATGCAGCCCTTTGAGACTGCTCTGCCATTCAATATTATGGCTGATCTAACTGTAATTTCAGCTCTGTAATCTCATCTAATCTTGCTTATTAAGAACCTATCTACCTCTCCCTTAAAAATATTCAAAGACTCTGCTTCCAATGCTTTTGAGGAAGAAAGTATCAAAGGCTTAAAATGTCTGAGACAAAAAGTTGCATGCTATTCAGCTGTTTAAAAATACCTTTATTTATAGATTCTGATACAAGAGAAAACATTGTTAATCTATGTTAAAATCCCTCAGCATTGATTAAAATAGTCTTAATCAATTTGCCTTTCACTTTTCCAAATTTCAGCAGATAAAATCCTATCCTCTTCAATCTTTCCTCATAAAACAACCAAATAAGTGTTTTGTAGGTCTCCTCTGAACTGTTTCTAATGTTTTTACATATTTCCTTATATAAGGAGATCAATGCTATATGCCAGTCCTCTAGATATGTTCTCACCAATGTCTTACATAATTGAAGTGTTGCTCCCCTATCTTTACATTCAATGAACATAATAAAAAATAATGTTCTGTTGGGGTTCTAAATTACTTTCTGTACCTGCAGTAGGCTTTCACAATTACCGTAGATTCCGTACTACAGAGCGCATCTGATTAAAAGCAGCAGGCTCTAATTTTAGAAAGAAAATCAATTTTGTACTTGTACAAGCCACACCGGATTTTAGGCCGCAGGTGTCCCACGTTGTAATATGAGATATTTACACAGAAAGATATTACACGTGAGGATTTTTTAACTTTTAATTAAATCCGTATGGTAACATAAACAAATACATATTGCAAATGCTTTTTTTCGAACCGTGCCTGTAACACGGCTACTTTTAAATATACATACGTATCGGTAACACACAAATTATGTTGCGTATACTTTTTTACTGAACAGTGCACGAGCAACATTCCAATATCTCCTAACGACTGGTAAAAAAATATATATACTGCAGCCTACCAGGAAAAGTTATTGATCGCCTTTAACTTAAAAGCAGCGTTCTCGCGCTGGTCTAATGCCGCTCGCCCCCACCTTCCCGTTTATCGCAAACCAGTATTTCCCACAAGACGCGGCGAAACCGGATGTGATGTCATAGCATCCCGGGATGTAGTACAGAAAACAAATATAGTTAAAACACTTCTAACTTTAACTAGAAGATACTAACAAATGAATTACTAAGCGAAAATATTATAAACTAAATAGCACAATGCTTTTCTTCGAGTGTTTTCCATGTTGATGAGGGTGAGTACAAATGACTGATTTACAATAATTTAATTGTGAAAGTGCGCTTGATTTATCGTACAATTTCATTGGACCTCTGTGAACTACTCATCAATTTTATTGGTCTACTGTTACGAGGCAAAATGTTTTTGGCGGCATGAAAAAAAACCATGCATTAGTCGCACCGTAGTAAAAGCCGCAGTGTTCAAAGCTGTTCAAAGCGTGGGAAAAAAGTAGCGGCTTATAATCCGGCATCTACGGTAGATCCCTCAATTAGACACCCAGATCCCTCTGAATCTCAGAGCCCATTGATCTCTTGCCATTTAGACACCACTTCAAAGAATGGTAAAACAGATTTATCAGTAATTTTCAAAAGGAAAGTACTTAAAGGAATGATTTTTACAAGGCAATGGGAAAAAGGCTCATTTGATTGCTCTTTGAAAACAGTGGAACATACACTGTTGCCAAATAGCCAAGTTTGGGCGATTCTGTTATTACATACCATTATTGGTTCAGTTTTCCCATAGTTTTCCTGAATTATTGAAATGAACAACAGTTTATATAACTCATTAACAGCTATTGCATTAAGAATAAGGCTTGTCCCCCACAATAACTCACCTCCATTTTGGCATTTGTCCAACGTGGTACTTCCACAACCATATTAAAGAGGGCCTATGAAGAATATAATACAAGACCATAAGACATAGAAGCAGAATTAGGTAATTTGGCTCATCGATCCTGCAGTGCAATTTCATCATGGCTAATCCATTTTCCCTGTCAGCCCCATTCTCCTGCCTTCTCCCCATTTCATTACATGCCCTGAATAATCAAAAATCTATCAACCTCTGTCTTAAATATACCCAATGACTTGGCCTCCACAGCTGCCTGTGGCAAAGAATTCCACAGATTCACAACTCACTAGCTTAAGAATTTCTTCCTCATCTCTGTTGTAAAAAGCTGCCCACTATTCTGAGGCTGTCTTTTCTGGTCTTAGACTCTAGGAAGCATCCTCTCCAAATCCACTCTATTGAGGGTCTTTCAACATTCTATAGGTTTCAATGAGGTCATTCTTCTGAATCCCAGTGAATAGAGGCCCAGAGCTATCAAACGCTCTTCATATGACTATAAAAGTCATATGACTTTTCAATCTTATTTTAACTCTGTCCCAACTTTTGTTGAGTGTTGCAGCCATCAAATTCTAAATTTGTGTACATTTACAAAATACAATTAAGTTGGTCAGTAAAACTATTGAAAATCTTTTCTTTGTACTTTTGTCAGTTAAATAAAGGTTCACGTGAATTAACATATTGTGGCGACCCAATTACTAGCACACTCAAACCGGCTGACAACTAGCCAGCGTGCAGGTACAAAGGCTAGGTCCGCAACAAGGACATACGCCTGCTGCTGTCCGACGCGGATTTCAGCGACCCCTGGAAGGTGGCAGCCCGGGCGGACTTGCTGTGGAACGCCAAGAAGGGGAGTGGGGCGTCCATCTCACTGATCACCCGGCCACGCTCCCAGCAGCAAACCAGTCCAGGCCTGGCCGCAGAGCCCGCTAAACCCAGAGGCCAGGGTGTGGAGACCAACGAGCAATGATGTTTCTACCACCAGCGGTGGGGCGCAGAAGCCCGCCGTTGTCGCCCGCCCTGCCAGTTCCCGGGAAACGCCAGGGCCAGCCGTTGCTGATGGCTACGGCGGCTGGCCATCGGGATAGCCTCCTGTATGTCTGGGACAGCAGGTCAGGACGCCGGTTTTTGGTCGACACCGGTGCCGAGATCAGCGTCTTACCTCCGACGAGTTACGACACCCGCAGCAGGGCGTTGGGTCCCCCCCTGCAGGCCGCGAACGGCAGCACAATAAGGACCTATGGCACCCGTCCGGTGCAGCTACGGTTCGGCTCCAGCCAGTTCACGTGGGACTTCACACTGGCCGCCGTAACCCAACCGCTTCTGGGTGCGGATTTCTTGCGGGCTCACAGCCTACTGGTCGACCTGCCAAGGAAGAGACTGGTTCACGCCAAGACCTTTCAGACGTTCTCCCTGGGTGCAGCCCAGTTGCCAGCCCCTCACCTCGGCTCCATCACGCTGTCCGACAACGACTTCACCAGGGTCCTGGCGGATTTCCCATCGGTTCTGGCACCGCAGTTCGCGGCAGCCATGCCCCGACACGGCGTACAGCACCACATCCCGACCCAGGGACCACCCTTCCATCCGCACTACCGTCTGGATGGTCTCCAGCAGGTTCGTTTGGCACGGACTCCGCAAGCAGGTCAGTGAATGGGCCAGAACGTGCATGCACTGCCAGACGGCCAAGGTGCAGCGACACACCAAGGCCCCGCCACAGCAGTTCCACCCCACCCACCGGCGTTTCGACCACATTCATGTGGATATCGTGGGCCCCCTGCCAGTGTCGCACGGAGCGCGGCACTTCCTGACTATCGTGGACCGGTTCACAAGATGGCCAGAGGCGGTCCCGCTCACCGACACCACCTCTGAATCTTGCGCCCGGGCACTGATCGCCACCTGGGTGTCCCGCTTTGGTGTACCGGCCCACATTACCTCCGACAGAGGGGCCCAGTTCACCTCCAGCCTGTGGTCAGCGATGGCCAGCCTGTTGGGGACTCAGCTGCACCACACCACTGCCTACCACCCACAGTCGAACGGACTGGTGGAGCGTTTCCACCGTCACCTGAAGTCGGCTCTCATGGCCCGCCTGCGAGGAGCTAACTGGGCGGACGAGCTTCCCTGGGTCCTACTCGGCATCCGCACGACGCCCAAAGACGATCTGCACGCTTCATTGGCCGAGTTGGTGTACGGCGCACCCCTGGTCATTCCCGGGGAGTTCATACCAGCCCCAAGGGGGCAAGAGGAAGAACCCGCAGCAGTCCTGGGCAGACTACACGAGAGGCTCGGTGCCCTGGCCCCCATACCCACTTCACAGCATGGGCAGAACCCGACCTGCGTACCCAAAGATCTGCAGAACTGCAAGTTTGTGTTTGTACGACGGGGCGGGCATCAGCCACCGCTGCAACGGCCCTACGAGGGGCCGTTTACGGTGATCAGAAACAACAGGTCCACGTTCGTGCTGGACGTTGGGGGGAGAGAGGAGGTTTTCACGGTGGACCGACTCAAACCGGCCCATGTGAACTTGGCGCAACCGGTCGAGTTTCCGGCACCGCGGCGCAGAGGCCGACCTCACAAACAGGGTCCGGCCCAGACTGTGAACATTGGGGGGTGTATCGCCGGTTCTGGGGGGGGGGGGGGTTATGTGGCGACCCAATTACTAGCACACTCGAACCGGCTGACAATTAGCCAGCGTGCAGGCACAAAGGCTAGGTCAGCAACAAAGGGAGAAAGCCTGAGGGGATTTCAGTACGTGCCTCTCGAGGCATCCGGCGGGGGAGAGAGGCTTTAAAGCAAGGCTGTGAAGTTGGAATAAACTTTATCTTTGACAGCAGTTTACCGACTCCGTGTCATTATTTTAGCGCTGCGTGTAGCACACCGCTACAATATCACAGATTTTTGTTTTTATTGCATTTTGGAAAATATCCCAACTTTTCTGGAAATGGGGTTTGTACCACCCCATCATCCAGATCATTAATGTATATGACAAACAACATTGGACCCAGTACAGATCCCTGAGGCATACCACTAGTCACCGGCCTCCAACCTGACAAACCGTTATCCACCACTACTCTCTGGCATCTCCCATCCAGCCACTGTTGAATCCATTTTACTACTTCAATATTAATACCTAACGATTGAACCTTCCTAACTAACCTTCCGTGTGGAACCTTGTCAAAGGCCTTACTAAAGTCCATATAGACAACATCCACTGCTTTACCCTCATCAACTTTCCTAGTAATCGCTTCAAAAAATTCAGTAAGATTTGTCAAACATGACCTTCCACGCACAAATCCACATTGACTGTTCCTAATCAGACACTGTCTATCCAGATAATTATATATACCATCTCTAAGAATACTTTCCATCAATTTATCCACCACTGATATCAAATCAACAGGCCTATAATTGCTAGGTTTACTCTTAGAACCCTTTTTAAACAATGGAACCACATGAGCAATACGCCAATCTTCCGGCACCATCCCCGTTTCTAATGACATTTGAAATATTTCTGTCAGAGCCCCTGCTATTTCCACACTAACTTCCCTCAAGGTCCCAGGGAATATCTTGTCAGGATCCGGAGATTTATCCACTTTTATGTTCCTTAAAAGCACCAGTACTTCCTCCTCTTTAATCCTCATAGTTTCCATAACTTCCCTACTTGTTTCCCTTACCTTACCCAATTTGATATCCTTCTCCTTAGTGAATACTAAAGAAAAGAAATTGTTCAAAATCTCCCCCATCTCTTTCGGCTCCACACATAGCTGCCCACTCTGATTCTCTAAGGGACCAATTTTATCCCTAACTATCCTTTTGCTATTAATATAACTGTGAGAAACCCTTTGGATTTATTTTCACCTTACTTGCCAAAGCAACTTCGTATCTTCTTTTAGCTTTTCTAATTTCTTTCTTAAGATTCTTCTTGCATTCTTTATATTCCTTGAGCACCTCATTTACTCCATGCTGTAGATATCTCTCTTTTTCCTAACCAAGTTTCCAATATCCCTTGAAAACTAAGTTGAGGTTCTTTTACTTTAAGCTCTCTAATCAATTCTGGTTATTACATAGCGCCTAATCCAGAATAGCTGATCCCCTGGTGGGCTCAACCATAAGCTGCTCTAAAAAGCCATTTTGTAGGCACTCTAGAAAATTCCCCTTTTGGGACCTTAGCACCAACCTGATTTTCCCAATTTACCTCCATATTGAAATCCCCCATGACTATTGTAACATTGCCCTTTTGGCGTGCATTTTCAGTCTTCCATTGTAATCTGTAGACCACATCCTTACTACAGTTTGTTGGTGGGGGGGGGGGGGGGGAGGTCTGTATATAACTCCCATCAGGGTCCTTTTACCCTGGCAGTCCTTTGCTCAACCCACAATGATTCAACACCTTCCGAATCTATGTCATCTCTTTCTAAAGATTTGATTTCGTGTTTCTTTTGCCAGAAGAGCCACACCACACCATCTGCCTTCCTGCCTGTCCTTTCAAAACCATGTGTATCCTTGGACATTAAGCTCCCAGCTATAATCTTCTTCTAGCAGCGACTCAGTGATACCCTTAACATCATAGCTGCCAATCTGTAACTGTGCTACAGTGTATCTTATTCTGTACGCTGTAAGCATTCAAATATAACACCTTCTATATTCCTGTATTCATCACCCTTTTCAACTTAGTTCTCCTTTTGTTTTGCAACTCATACTGTTGACTGCCATTTTGCCTATGATCAGCTTCTCCTTGCTAGCAGTCTAAATACACACTGCCCCTGTTTGTAAACCAACTATCTCATCCTCAGCACTATCACTCTAGTTCCCATCCCTCTGCCATATTAGTTTAAACCCTCCTGAACAGCTCTAGCAAACCCGCCCACAAGGATATTGGACCTCCCTGGCTTCGAGAGTAACCTGTCCCCTTTGTACAGGTCGTACCTTCCCCAGAAGAGATCCCAATGCCCCAGAAATCTGAACCTCTGCCTCCTGCACCATTTCCTCAGCCATGCATTTGAGCAATGTCAATACTCTTCTTCATTTTATGCATCCCGTACCACAATCAAAGTTGAAATCTAGAGAATTGTGGTTCATGATTGGTGCATTATGGCAGGATACTTTAAAATATCTACAACAAAAGTAAATAAAAATGGATATTATCTGATAAACCAACACATCCAAAACATACCACATGTGGCTTAAAAAAAGCAAAGATGGCCTTTAAGTATAATTCTGGACCAAATTTATATACTACAGTACATTGAATGTTGTGGAAGTGATAACAAAAATGACCTTATCCCTAAGTACCCTGTATTAATGGAAATTAGGGGAACAGGTTGGGAGATAGGAGAGGGAGGAGAGTGGGAGTGGGGATGATAGAGAGAGTGAAAAATCAGGAGTGGGATTGACAAGTGGTCAAAAAGGGGACAATAGGAAAGCTAAACAAAAAAAAATCAAAGCGGCAAAATTGCATAAATAGCTTAAAGCTGGAGGAAGTGGAGGAATGGAATAACGTATTGAGAAAATTCCAGAATTTAGACCTCTGTGTTGGAAGGCACAATTACAATCAATGAGGTAAAATAGGTAGAGGGGTACAAGAAGCAAGATTTACTTATAATCTCTCATAACTTCACTGTCTCAAAGTTTGGTGAGTACAATTCAATGGTAACTTTCAAAACAAATCTGATTAAATATTTGAAATGGAACAATATACACAGCTATGGGAAAAGGGCAGGATGGTGGATTTAATATGATGGACCATTCTTGAAGCAGAAGTAGCTTATGAAGAATAAGGCGAGGTGAGGCGAGATATCACTGAATTGCATCATTGTGTCTGACTACTGCATCCATGGACATCTGGGCTGGATGTCGTAATAGTAATGTTTGCAAAACTGATATTTTTGTCATCAGTGCTCCATGAAATTGACAGCAATTTCAGGATTTCCTGGGATGTGCCCTTCCAAACAGAAATTCCACAATTAATATCAATGATTCAGCTCCTTCACTGGTTGCACTCCATTGTTCTACTCCATCACAATCACGGAAATTATTAAATCAGATGGAATTTAAGCTACTAATGACCTAGCCTAATTTTAAAATTAAAAAGGCAAAAACATGGTAGACACTGGAAGACAGAAATAAAAACAGAATATGTTGGAAATATTCAACATGCCAAATAGCATCGGTGGAAGAAGAAAAACCAGAGTAACGTTACAGCCTGATGATCTTTCAAACAAACTGGAAAGGCTAGTTATCTAAAATTGTGAACTCGTGGTTGAACTCTGGGGTGCTAATATGCTTAGTCAGAAGATGCGATGGTGTTCGGTGAGTTTAAGTTGGATTAATGGGGGGGGGGGGGGGTGACAGGGAGAAGGTAAGAAGCCAAAGAAAGACAGGTTGGGTTAGGAACAAATGGAGAATTAAAATGACAGGCACGGGAAATTTGGATTTGCATTTGCAGACTGAATGGAGAAGCTTTCCAAAATGGTCACCCATTTGATATTTCTCCAGTGGCCAGGAGATCACATCATGAGCACTGAATGGAGTACATTATATTGTAAGTAGTACAACTAAACTGTTGCTTCACCTGCATGGTGCTGAGCACTTCACCCAGCTGCATCCCAGCCCTAACGCTGAATTTTTATGGGCACACATTCAATGATCTTTTAACAATGTATTTCCATTTTCCAATCTTCCCAAAAAAACAAATGACAAAAAAAAAGAAATGAGAAGATCATTCAGCTTGCTGAGTCTGTTCCGCTACTTATGACCAACTGAAACGCAAATTTATAACACCTCTCTAGTCCACATCCCAATAAACCCATTGAATAAAACTGTCAAATTCATGGTCATGTAATTCATGTAAGTACTCATGACCATCTTCAGATGCAATCGAAGCAAGAGGCTGAGAGTGGAAGACTGAAGCATCACTGAGGGAAGGTCGTTTTTCTTTTGTTTAACTGATCGGGGAAAAGAAACTAGACTGCGCAGGCGCGTGAAGTAGCGCGCCTAGTTTTAAAAGAAAGACCGCCATATATAGCGGCCATCGTTGGAGTGGACTGAGTCGGAGTGAGACGTCTTTGGCTCGATCAGGCTTCGGCGAAGGTAGGTTCTGGTAAGTTTCTGTTTTTCTTCTTTTTTTTTGTTCAGACTAGAGAATATGCCAGGCAGGATGTTGGAATGCTCCTCTTGCAGGATGTGGGAAGTCTCCCTGACCGGAGGTCTCCCTGATGACGATACCTGCAGTAAGTGCATCCAGCTGCAGCTCCTAACGGACTGCGTTAGGGAACTGGAGCTGGAGCTGGATGCCCTCCAGATCATTCGGGAGAATGAGCAGTTTATAGATAGTAGCTTCCGGGAGGTAGTTACACCTAAGGAACAAGGCACAGGTAATTGGGCTACCGTCAGGCGAGGGAAGGGGAAAGGGCAGGTAGTGCAGGGTTCCCCTGTGGCCTTTCCCCTCCAGAACAGGTATACCAATTTGGATACTGTTGGGGGGGATGGCTTACCTAACACAAGCTGCGGCAGCCGGATCTCTGGCACTGAGTCTGGTTCTGCAGTGCAGAAGGGAGGGAGGAAGAGGAGAGCGGTAGTGATAGGGGACTCCATAGTCAGGGATACAGACAGGAGATTCTGTGGCCGTGACAGAGACTCCCGGATGGTTTGGTGCCTCCCAGGTGCCAGGGTCAGGGATGTCTCTGATCACGTGCACAGCATTCTGAAGTGGGAGGGAGATCAGCTGGATGTCATGGTACACATCGCTACCAATGACATTGGTAGAAAGAGTCAGGAGGTCCTGAAGAGTGAGTACAGAGAGCTTGGTAGGAAGTTGAAAAACAGGACCTCGAGGGTAGTAATCTCCGGATTGCTGCCTGTGCCACGTGCCAGTGAAGGTAAGAGTAGGATGCTCTGGCAGATGAACACGTGGCTGAGAAACTGGTGTAGAGGGCAGGGTTTCAGATTTACAGATCATTGGGACCTCTTCTGGGGCAGGTGGGACCTATACAAGAGAGACGGGTTGCTCCTGAACTACAGGGGGACCAATATACTTTCAGGGAGGTTTGCTAGTGTTATTGGGTTTAAACTAGATATGCAGGGGGATGGGAACCAGAGTGCCAGAGTAGATAGTGAAACAGGGGTAAAAATCAATGATGTTAGTAGTTTGTGCAAAGTGACAAAAAGTAAGGTTGTGCGCACTGGTAATAATCTTCTGAGGTGTGTATATTTCAATGCGAGGAGTATTGTGGGAAAGGCAGACGAGCTGAGGGCCTGGATTGACACATGGAATTATGACATCATACCATTACTGAAACTTGGCTACAGGAGGGGCAGGACTGGCAGCTCAATGTTCCAGGGTTCCGATGTTTCAGATGTGATAGGGGCAGAGGGATGAAGGGTGGGGGGGGGGTAGCTTTGCTAGTCAGGGAAAATATTACAGCAGTGCTTCGGCAGGACAGATTAGAGGGTTTGTCTATTGAGGCCATATGGGTGGAGCTGAGAAACAGGAAAGGTATGACCACATTAATAGGGTTATATTATAGACCACCCAATAGTCAGCGAGAATTGGAGGAGCAAATCTGCAGAGAGATAACAAACAACTGCAGGAGACAGAAAGTTGTGATTGTAGGGATTTTAATTTTCCACACATCAACTGGGACTCCCATACTGTTAAAGGTCTAGATGGGTTAGAGTTTGTGAAATGTGTTCAGGAAAGTTTTCCAAATCAATATATAGATGTACCAACTAGGGAGGATGCAATATTAGATCTCCTATTAGGAAATGAGTTAGGGCAGGTGACGGAAGTGTGTGTAGGGGAACACTTTGGTTCCAGTGATCATAACATCATTAGTTTCAACTTGATCATGGATAAAGATAGATCTGGTCCTCGGGTTGAAGTACTAAACTGGAAAAAGGCCAAATTTGAAGAAATGAGAAAGGATCTAAAAAACGTAGATTGGGACAGGTTGTTCTCTGGCAAGGATGTGATTGGTAAATGGGAGGCCTTCAAAGAAGAAAGTTTGAGAGTGCAGAGTTTGTATGTTCCTGTCAGGGTTAAAGGAAAAATGAATAAGAATAAGGAACCTTGGTTCTCGAGGGATATTGGAACTCTGATAAAGAAGAAGAGAGAGATGTATAACATGTACAGGCAACAGGGAGGAAATAAGATGCTTGAGGAGTATAAAAAGAGTAAGAAAATACTTAAGAAAGAAATCAGGAAAGCTAAAAGAAGACATGAGGTTGCTTTGGCAGTCAGGGTGAAGGGTAATCCTAAGAGCTTCTGCAGGTAATGTTAAGAGCAAAAGGATAGTAAGGGATAAAATTAGTCCTCTTGAAGATCAGAATGGTCAGCTATGTATGGAACCAAAAGAAATGGGAGAGATGTTAAATGGGTTTTTTGCATCTGTATTTACTAAGGAAACTGGAATGGAGTGTATGGAAACAAAGCAAACATGTAGGGAGGTCATGGAACTTATACAGATTAAAGAGGAGGAGGTGCTTGCTGTCTTAAGGCAAATCAGAGTAGATAAATCCACAGGACCTGACAGGATATTCCCTCGGAACTTGAAGGAGGCTAGTGTTGAAATTGCAGGGGCCCTAGCAGAAATATTTAAAATGTCAATATCCACGGGTCAGGTGCCAGAGGATCGGAGGATAGCTCATGTAGTTCCGTTGTTTTAAAAAGGCTCAAAAAGTAAGCTGGGAAATTATAGGCCGGTAAGTTTGACATCAGTAGTAGGTAAATTATTGGAAGGAATACCAAGAGATAGGATCTACAAGTATTTGGATAGACGGGGACTTATTAGAACAAGTCAGCATGGCTTTGGGCGTGGTAGGTCATGTTTAACCAATCTATTAGAGTTTTTTGAGGAAGTTACCAGGAAAGTGGATGAAGGGAAGGCAGTGGATGTTGTCCACATGGACTTCAGTAAGGCCTTTGACAAGATCCCGCATGGGAGGTTAGTTAGGAAGATTCAGACACTAGGTATACATGGAGAGGAAGTAAATTGAATTAGACATTGACTCAATGGAAGAAGCCAGAGAGTGGTAGTGGAGGATTGTTACTCTGAGTGGAGGCCTGTGACTAGTTGTGTGCCACAGGGATCAGTGCTGGGTCCATTGTTATTTGTCATCTATATCAATGATCTGGATGATAATGTGGCAAATTGGATCAGCAAATTTGCTGATGATACAAAGATTGGAGGAGTAGTGGACAGTGAGGAAGGTTTTCAAAGCTTGTAGAGGGATTTGGACCAGTTGGAGGAATGGGCTGAAAAATGGCAGATGGAGTTTAATGCAGACAAGTGTGAGGTATTGTACTTCGGAAGGTCAAACCAAGGTAGAACATACAAGGTAAATGGTAGGACACTGAGGAGTGCAGTAGAACAGAGGGATCTGGGAGTACAGATACATAATTCCCTAAAAGTGGCGTCACAGGTGGATAGGGTCGTAAAGAGAGCTTTGGTACATTGGCCTTTATAAATCAAAGTATTGAGAATAAGAATTGGAATGTTATGGTGAGGTTGTATAAGACATTGGTGAGACCGAATTTGGAGTATTGTGTGCAGTTTTGGTCACCTCATTACAGGAAGGGTATTAATAAGGTTGAAAGAGTGCAGAGAAGGTTTACAAGGATGTTACCGGGACTTAAGAAACTGATTTACAGAGAAAGGTTCAATAGGTTAGGACTTTATTCCCTGGAGCGTAGGAGAATGAGGGGTGATTTGATAGAGGTGTATAAAATTATGATGGGTATAGATAGAGTGAATGCAAGCAGGCTTTTTCCACTGAGGCTAGGGGAGAAAAAAACCAGAGGTCATGGGTTAAGGGTGAAGGGGGAAAAGTTTAAAGGGAACATTGGGGGTCTTCTTCACATAGAGCGTGGTGGAAATGTGGAATGAGCTGCCAGATGAAGTGGTGAATGCGGGCTCACTTTTGACATTTAAGAAAAACTTGGACAGCTATATGGATGAGAGGGGTTTGGAGGAATATGGCCCGGGTGCAGGTCAGTGGGACTAAGCAGAAAATGGTTTGGCACAGCCAAGAAGGGCCAAAAGGCCTGTTTCTGTGCTGTAATGTTCTATGGTTCTATGCACAGTGGAGAGCATCCTACCATGCTGCATCACTGCCTGGTATGGAAACTACACTGCAGTGGACAGGAAGACTCTACAATGGATGGTCAAAACTGCCCAACATTTCACAGGTACACAATACCCACCATAAAGAACAAATAAACAAAAAGGTGCCTGAAAAAGGCCAGCAACATCATAAAGAATCTCACCTACCCTGATCACGGTTAGTCCCACTCCCATTAGAGATGAGTCTACATATCAAAAATAGTTACTTTCCTCAAGCAATAAAGCTGATCAACGCCTGCACCCACCAACCCAACTCTTTGAATTCCTCACCACCACTACTTTATCTTTCCTGTTAGTCACCTTATGGTACCTTGCACCACTTTATGGACATACAATCAATCTATGGATATAAGCTGTCTTCCGTTTTGCATTCTTTATCTTACTGTGTTTGTTTGTGCTGCATCAGATCTGGAGTAACAATTACTTTGTTCTGCTTTCCACTTGCGCACTGGAAAAGACATCAAACAATCTTGGAGCTTGAAGAGTTGAACTGACCATTAGCAACTGGAACATTTAAGGAAGAGAGTCGCACTATCTACTGTGTCAAAGATTAACTCCCCAATTTCAATGTTAAATGGTTTTCCTCCAGTTTTGAAACGATGCCCATTCATTCCAGGTATCTCCTATCTGGAACAATGGTATCCCAATGCATATCCTTTACATCCTTTTCATCATTTTAAATCTCTTTCCCGAAGCACAATGTCCAAAATATCTCACTGATGCAGTATGCTAGATAAGTTGCATTAAAATGTTACAGACATTTCCTCCCTATATTCCAGTTCTTTAAGGATAAGAGTAGTAAGACATAAGCTCTTTTGATTAATTTTTCTACCTATGCACTAGCTTTCAATATCTGCTCTTCCAACAGTTTGCCAAGCTCTATCCATTTAGAAAATGAAAGCCAAGAACTGCATATTCCACAACACGGGTTAAATTTATCAATTACCTTCTATGCCAATGAGGAGTTCTCTTAAGTTACAATGCTTGTTTGTTTCATAATTCAAAAGTCTGCAATATTCCACTTTTCCCTCTCATTTCCCTTTCTTTCCATTTCCTCAGTGAGGGAAACAAGCAAGGATCTGCGGGCGTGCTCGCTGTCTGAACTCCAAAGCAAGCAGGGGTGGTGGACAGTGACAAAGTGGAAACAGCAAGTGGCTTGAAAGGCCTGGAGTTGGAATTGGAGATAGAGTTAGAAGTGATTAGGGAACAAATGGACCCAATATTTCAAGAAATGATTCATAATGAAAGTAACATTAGTTATATCAATGGCATTGAAATGTTATTGTCACATGCACCAAGATACAGTGAAAAGGTTTTTTGCTCCAGACAGATCATGCCATATATAATTGCATCAAAGTAGTAGAAACATAGAAAATAGGTGCAGGAGTAGGCCATTCGGCCCTTCGAGCATGCACCACCATTCAGTATGATCATGGCTGATCATCCAACTCAGAACCCTGTACCTGCCTTCTCTCCATACAAAGTGCATCATAAAATGCATCATATAGTGCTCTAGCTATGAAGAAGACAGGTTGATAAATAAAATGAAAAGATCATGGAGAGGTAGATTGGCAGCTCAATTTCATCTTTGAGCAATATGAGAGGTCTGCTAATGATAGTGGAACAGAAGTTGTCCTTGAGTCCAGTGATTTGTGCTCCCATTACCTACTGCTCAACAGCAGAGGAGAGGATGACCAGAATGGGATAGGTCCTTGATAACGTTAGTTGCTTTCCAAGGCAGTAGGAAGTGTACGTGGAGTGAATTGAGGGGAAGGTGGTTTGTAAGATCGAATAAGCTACATTCACAACTTTTTGCAGTCTTGCATAGATCAGTTGCCATTTCAAGCTGTGATGTATCTGAATAAGATGCTTTTGATAGTGCATTGTAAAAAATTTTCAGAATTCACAGGCACATGGCAGATTTCCTTCACTTGCTGAGAAACTAGAGGTGTTGGTGTGTTTTTTTTGGTCATAGTGTCCACATGGCTGGACCAAGACAAGTCCTTGTTGATATTTGCACCCAAGAACTTGAAACAGAACTCTCTCTCTCTGGGGAGTGAGCCTTCAGCTTTCTACCTGTTGTGCATGGGTGTATGATTGCTTTGTAGTGCCATCTGGTGTGGAGCTGGTGCGGCTGCAAGTTAAGACCAGTGAGAGCTCATTGGTCAGTTAGCATGAGGAAGCTGACTGAAGTGCAACCTGCTGGGTTTACAGTGCAGATTGATAACATCAGGAAATAACAACTGCTTGGGATTGTGTTTGTAACTTTTATTGAAGCTTTTTTCAGTGCTTTTAGTCATACATTCTCTTCCATCAATTTGAGAAAAATTTCCTTGTTTTAGTATCCTGATGTACTGTTCTTATGGTAAGAACCTTGTTTATAGTTTACTGTAATACTTTTACTGCAAGCCCTCCTCCGAACCCTCAGCTAGGACTGCTTTAGGGACAGTCGCTAAGGCAGTCTTACATTGAGTTCAATGCTGAATGGCAACTCCTGTAACAATGCTGGCGCCAAATTGTATCAGTCTCTGCTGTGGAGGGTCTTACTTACCCTCAGCTAGAATGCTTCTCAAGGTTCTGCTTTAATCTAATCGCTAGAGATCTTACAGAACCTTAGAAACTCAATAAACTGGCAGCTGCTTCCTTGCCTAGTAAATTTCAGCCAAAAATTCCCCAAAAAATCAGAAATGCATTACAGCTTTAGAGCCACTATTTTGAACAAAGCAAATACGAGAATGCAGCTGGAAATGTGACAAAACAATCTACATTTATTTCAATATAAAAACAGAAAACCTACAGCACAATACAGGCCCTTTGGCCCACAAAGTGTGCCGAACATGTCCTTACCTTGGAAATTACCTAGGGTTAAAACATTTACAAAGTTGCTGCAGGTTTTGATGACTTCACTCTAACTAAATTTCAATGATTTCAGCACATAATCCAGTTGACACGAGGGCAATGTGTCAGTTCTACAATTATCATTGGCATGGCCTGATGTTAAAGCAAGATCCTCTCCACGGTGAGATAAGCTAACATAGGAGTAATGTCAAAGAATCATTTACCGTCTGTCAGTAAAAATCTATTGGGGCTCCTGATTGTTGGCTTCAAAGTTCTGTCTAAAATTTTGCCTTGCTGTAGCAACAAAGGTAATTACCCGGTAGTACAATTCAGTGGACTTACTGAATTAGAATGCTAACTTGCAATACCCAGTGGAAAACATACATGAATTATGACATAGGGGAGGAAATATTTTGTTTTAGCAGATGTAAAAATGACCTGATAGAATGTGTAATAAAGTTTGCTTCATACTTTAAAAGGTGCCAGTTTTGGACCATATAATTCAGAAAATGGTTGAAAGCTGGACTGCAGACCATCAGAGTGAAGCCTCAACAGTTGATCAATGTCTGGTCAAACAAGTAAGTTCTACGAGGGGTGATTGATAAGTTTGTGGCCTAAGGTAGAAGGAGATGAGTTATTAACTTCAAACTTTCTCCATAATCACTCAAAGAGTTGACCTGCATGTGCCTGTAACGAGAGCCATATAACTCATCTCCTTCTACCTTAGGCCACAAACTTATCAATCACCCCTTGTATATGATGTTGGACTACAGCATAGCAAAAGCACTCTTGTACTATTTACCTTGTTAAACACATCATATAGTGGAATATCATGAAAAGGCGAAATGTATTTACCATCAGAGTTCTCTGCAAATGGAAGGAAATAATCAGTTACAAATTTATCCAAGTCAGGTTATGAAGACCATTCCTGACATATAATTCTGTAAATTTCAATGAAATACATAAAATTGAGGATTCTAGATTTGTTAATTAGTTCCCCTTGCCAAGGAGTACAAGTTCTTCCTAATTAACAAATCTGGAGCCCTCAATTTTACACATTTCATTGAAATTTATAGATCCCAATGCTACCGAATATAATCCATTAGAAATAACAAGTAAAACTTTAAGATGAGAAACAATTCTGCCGAGGCTAGAGTGGGGCAGCGGTCAGAAACAACTCATCCCATTTAAAAAATACTTAATGACCCACTCCTCTCCAAAGCTGGTTATAGATTACCTAGCTTCAACAGTTTCATGGACAGGAAAGGTTTTGTGCCGTATGGACCAAAATGTAAAAATGGAACTAGTTCAGGGAGGCACTTTATTCGTCATGGAGCTAACTGGGAAGATGGAACTAGTTCAGGAAGATACTTTGGTCGTCATGGAGCAAACTGGGAAGATGGAACTAGTTCAGGAAGATACTTTGGTCGTCATGGAGCAAACTGGGAAGATGGAACTCGGTCAGGAAGATACTTTGGTCGTTATGGAGCAAACTGGGAAAATGGAACTCGGTCAGGAAGACACTTTGGTCGTTATGGAGCAAACTGGGAAAATGGAACTCGGTCAGGAAGACACTTTGGTCGTTATGGAGCAAACTGGGAAAATGGAACTCGGTCAGGAAGACACTTTGGTCGTTATGGAGCAAACTGGGAAAATGGAACTCGGTCAGGAAGACACTTTGGTCGTTATGGAGCAAACTGGGAAAATGGAACTCGGTCAGGAAGACACTTTGGTCGTTATGGAGCAAACTGGGAAAATGGAACTCGGTCAGGAAGACACTTTGGTCGTTATGGAGCAAACTGGGAAAATGGAATAAAAACACAAAATGCTGGCAGAACTCAGCAGGCCAGACAGCATCTATGGGAGGAGGTAATGACGACGTTTCGGGCCGAAACCCTTCATCAGGAGTGAAGTAACATTGGATGGTCGAGGGGGGATAAGAAGTGGGGGGAGGGATGAAGTAGAGAGCTAGGAAGTGATAGGCTGGAGGGAAATGGGCTAGTGGGAAGGTGGAGAATTATGTGAAATAAAAGAGAAAGAAGGGTAGGGCTGGGGGGAGATTATAGTGAGGGGGGAAAAAAGAGAGAAAGAGAACCAGACTAAAATAATAGATAGGGATGGGGGTAAGGGGGGGCAGGGGTATCAACGGAGGTCTGTGAGTTGAATGTTCATGCCAGCAGGTAAGAGGCTACCTAGGCAGGAGATAAGGTATTGCTCCATCGACCTGCCTGTGGCCTCATCTTGACAGTAGAGGAGGCCATGGACAGACATGTCGGAGTGGGAGTGGTCTGTGGAATTGAAGTGTGTGGCCACAGGGAGATCCCGCCACTGCTGGAGGACTGAGCGCCGGTGATCAGTGAAACGGTCTCCCAGTCTGCGGCAGGTCTCCCCAATTTATAAATGGCCACATCGGGAGCACCGGATACAGTATATCACCCCAGTTGACTCGCAGGTGAAGTGGTGCCTCACCTGAAAGGACTGTCTGGGGCCTAGGATGGTGGTGAGGGAAGAAGTGTGGGGGCAGGTGTAGCACTTCTTCCGTTTGCAGGGATGAGTGCCCGGAGGGAGGTTGGTGGGGAGAGATGGGGGGGATGAATGGACAAGGGAGTCACGTAGGGAGCGATCCCTGCGGAAAGCTGAAAGTGGGGGGGGGAGGGATGATGTGGCTGGTGGTGGGATCACATAGGAGGTGGCGGAAGTTACGGAGGATTATACGTTGGATAAAATGGAAAATGGAACTAGTTCAGGGAGACACTTTGGGGGTCGTTATGGAGCAAACTGGGAAAATGGAACTAGTTATGGGAGGCACTTTGGGGTCGCTATGGAGCAAACTGGGAAAATGGAACTAGTTCAGGGAGACACTTTGGTCGTTATGGAGCAAACTGGGAAAATGGAACTAGTTCAGGGAGACACTTTGGTCGTTATGGAGCAAACTGGGAAAATGGAACTAGTTCAGGGAGACACTTTGGTCGTTATGGAGCAAACTGGAAAAATGGAACTCGGTCAGGGAGACACTTTAGTCGTTATGGAGCAAACTGGGAAAATGGAACTCGGTCAGGGAGACACTTTAGTCGTTATGGATGAGTTGTCCTGAAGGACTATTTCACTTTTTTTTTTAAATGGCTTTTTCTCCTTGGAGCGACAGAGGTTGAGATGTGACCTGATGGTGGTGTATATGATGATCATGTCGATAGTGAGAACCTTTTTCCCAGGGCTGAAACAGCTAACACAAGAGGGCACAGTTTTAAGTTTTCTGCTTTCCGCAGGGATCACTCCCTACGCGACTCCCTTGTCCACTCGTCTCCCCCATCCCTTCCCACCGATCTCCCTCCTGGCACTTATCCTTGTAAACAGAACAAGTGCTACACCTGCCCTTACACTTCCTCCCTCACCACCATTCAGGGCCCCAGACAGTCCTTCCAGGTGAGGCGACACTTCACCTGTGAGTCGGCTGGTGTGGTATACTGCGTCCGGTGCTCCTGGTGTGGCCTTTTATATATTGGTGAGACCCGACGCAGACTGGGAGACCGTTTCGCTGAACACCTACGCTCAGTCCGCCAGAGAAAGCAGGATCTCCCAGTGGCCACACATTTTAATTCCACGTCCCATTCCCATTCTGATATGTCAATCCATGGCCTCCTCTACTGTCAAAATGAATCCAAACTCAGGTTGAAGGAACAGCACCTTATATACCGGCTGGGTAGCCTCCAACCTGACAGCATGAACATTGACTTCTCTAACTTCCATTAATGCCCCTCCTCCCCTTCTTACCCCATCCCTGACATATTTAGTGGTTTGCCTGTTCTCCATCTCCCTCTGGTGCTTCCCCCCACCCTTTCTTTCTCCAGAGGCCTCCCGTCCCATGATCCTTTCCCTTCTCCAGTTCGGTATCACTTTCACCAATCACTTTTCCAGCTCTTAGCTTCATCCCACCTCCTCCGGTCTTCTCCTACCATTTCGCATTTCCCCCTCCCCCCACTACTTTCAAATCTCTTAGTATCTTTCCTTTCCGTTAGTCCTGACGAAGGGTCTCCGCCCGCAACATCGACAGTGCTTCTTATAGATGCTGCCTGGCCTGCTGTGTTCCACCAGCATTTTGTGTGTGTGTTGTTTGAATTTCCAGCATCTGCAGATTTCCTTGTGTTTACAGTTTTAAGGTGCTTGTAAGTAAGTACAGAGGAGATGTCAGGGGTAAGTTTTTTACGCAGAGTGTGGTGAGTGCATGGAATGGGCTGCTGACAGCAGTGATGGAGGTGAACATGATAGGGTTTTTAAAGAGACTCCTGGATAGGTACATGGAGCTTAGAAAAATAGAGGGCTATGGGTAACCCTAGGTAATTTCTAAAGTACATGTTCAGCACAGCATTGTGGGCCGAAGGGCCTGTATTGAGCTGTAAGTTTTCCATGTTTCTAAATCAGCACAGACAGGGTTCCGCAGAATGCTTTATCGGAGTTGTAAATTTCTGTAACTAAAGGAAGAAGCTATCGAGGTGGACCTGGGCGGCTCATTTATTCGGGGCTTAATAGTTCAATCATTCAATCCTTGAACAAGCAGAAAAACCCAATTAGTTTAGCAACACTATGACCATTTTGCACTGTAACAGACCTCAGTGATTTTTTTTGTTCCAATTGTGTTTTCTTTAAAAAGTCTCTATAAATTATGTTTAGTTTATGTTGTGAAAACTACTTATCCCTAAAGGTTAACTTGAGTCTGTGATGAGGAAGGCAAATGCGATGTTAGCATTCATTTCAAGTCGACTAGAATATAAAAGCAAAGATGTGATGATGAGCCCTCACTTGGAGCACTGTGAGCAGTTCTGGGCCCCTTATCTAAGAAGGGATGTGTTGACATTGGAGAGGGTTCAAAGAATGTTTACAGAAATGATTCTGGGATTGAAAGGGTTATCATATGAGGAGCATTTCATAGCTCTGGGCCAGTACTCACCGGAATTTAGAAGAATGGGGGGGGTGGGGGAAATCTGATTGAAAGCTATCAAATGATGAAAGGCCTTGATAGAGTGGATGTGGAGAGGATGTACCCTATGGTGGGAGTCTAGGACCAAAGGACATGGCCTCAGAATAGGGGGCATCCTTTTAGAATGGAGATGAGGTTGAACTTCTTTAGCCAGAGAGTGGTAAATTGGTGGAATTCTTTGCCACAGGGAATTGTGGAGGCCAAATCATTACATGTTCGATTGACAGAGGTTCGATTCTTGATTGGTCAGGACTGAAGGGATATGGGGAGAAGGCAGAAGATTGGGGCTGAGAGGAAAATTGGATCAGCCATGATGAAATGGTGGACAGACTGGAGTATCTTATAATATTGTTGCAGCTAAGTTTTTCATTGCACATGTTCATTCATATATTTGTGTATATGATATTGAACTTTTCTTTGACTTCAGACTGTGGCCATTCAGCCCACCATGTTCGTGCTGCCCATCAAAGCATTCTATACTCATCCCAACTCGGATCTTAGCTTTATGTGCTGTGGTGATTTATTTCTGCGATGTTGAGCACTGACCCCAGCCAGTCCCATGGTGAAAACTTTCTGTCACTATGGAACAGGATGGGGAGGCTCTGGTGCATGGGTAGTACCAGTACCAGGCAGCACACGGTCACCAGAGATGGTTGCTGGGGACGGTTACTACAGCCGGTTGCCGGGGGCAGAGACCGATTGCCAGAGACGGTTACTACAGCCGGTTGCCGGGGGCAGAGGCCGGTTGCTGGGGTCAGAGGCCTGTTGCTGGGGACGGTTACTAGGGCCGGTTGCCCGGGGCAGTAGCCTGTTGCTGGGGTCGGTTACTAGGGCCGGCTGCTAGGGTCAGAGGCCTCTTGCTGGGGACGGTTACTAGGGCTGGTTGCTGGGGTCAGAGGCCTGTTGCTGGGGACGGTTACTAGGGCCAGTTGTCCGGGGCAGAAGCCGGTTGCTGGGGACGGTTACTAGGGCTGATTGCCGGGGGCAGAGGCCTGTTGCTGGGGACGGTTACTGGGGACGGTTACTAGGGCCGGTTGCCGGGGGCAGAGGCCGGTTACGAGGGCCGGTTGCTGGGGTCAGAGGCCTGTTGCTGGGGACGGTTACTAGGGCCGGTTGTCCGGGGCAGAAGCCGGTTGCTGGGGATGGTTACTAGGGCTCGTTGCCGGGGGCAGAGGCCTGTTGCTGGGGCAGTTACTAGGGCTAGTTGCCAGGGGCAGAGGCCTGTTGCTGGGGACACTTACTAGGGCCGGTTGCCGGGGGCAGAGGCTGGTTGCTGGGGACGGTTACTAGGGCCGGTTGCTGGAGACGGTTGCCAGGGGCAGAGGCCGGTTGCTGGGGACGGTTACTAGAGCTGGTTGCCAGGGGCAGAGGCCTGTTGCTGGGGACAGTTACTAGGGCCGGTTGCCGGGGGCAGAGGCCGGTTGCTGGGGACGGTTACTAGGGCCGGTTGCTGGGGACGGTTACTAGAGCCGGTTGCCGGGGGCAGAGGCCTGTTGCTGGGGACAGTTACTAGAGCCGGTTGCCGGGGGCAGAGGCCGGTTGCTGGGGGCGGTTACTAGAGCTGGTTGCCAGGGGCAGAGGCCTGTTGCTGGGGATGCTTACTAGGGCTCGTTGCCGGGGGCAGAGGCCTGTTGCTGGGGCAGTTACTAGGGCTGGTTGCCAGGGGCAGAGGCCTGTTGCTGGGGACACTTACTAGGGCCGGTTGCCGGGGGCAGAGGCTGGTTGCTGGGGACGGTTACTAGGGCCAGTTGCTGGAGACGGTTACTAGAGCCGGTTGCCAGGGGCAGAGGCCTGTTGCTGGGGACAGTTACTAGGGCCGGTTGCCGGGGGCAGAGGCCGGTTGCTGGGGCCGGTTGTTGGGGACGGTTACTAGAGCCGGTTGCCAGGGGCAGAGGCCTGTTGCTGGGGACAGTTACTAGGGACGGTTGTTGGGGACGGTTACTAGAGCCGGTTGCCAGGGGCAGAGGCCTGTTGCTGGGGACAGTTACTAGGGCCTGTTGCTGGGGACAGTTACTAGAGCCAGTTGCCGGGGGCAGAGGCCTGTTGCTGGGGACAGTTACTAGGGCCGGTTGCTGGGGACGGTTACTAGGGCCGGTTGCCGGGGGCAGAGGCCTGTTGCTGGGGACGGTTACTAGGGCCGGTTGCCGGGGGCAGAGGCCTGTTGCTGGGGACGGTTACTAGGGCCGGTTGCCGGGGGCAGAGGCCTGTTGCTGGGGACGGTTACTAGAGCCAGTTGCCGAGGGCAGAGGCCTGTTGCTGGGGACGGTTACTAGAGCCAGTTGCCGGGGGCAGAGGCCTGTTGCTGGGGACAGTTACTAGGGACGGTTACTAGGGCCGGTTGCCGGGGCAGAGGCCTG
Organism: Hemitrygon akajei; assembly: GCF_048418815.1. Lineage (NCBI taxonomy): Eukaryota > Metazoa > Chordata > Chondrichthyes > Myliobatiformes > Dasyatidae > Hemitrygon > Hemitrygon akajei. The sequence continues at coordinate 69,499,483 of NC_133125.1, forward strand.
TTGCTGGGGACGGTTACTAGGGCCGGTTGCCGGGGGCAGAGGCCTGTTGCTGGGGACGGTTACTAGGGCCGGTTGCGGGGGCAGAGGCCTGTTGCTGGGGACGGTTACTAGGGCCGGTTGCCGGGGGCAGAGGCCTGTTGCTGGGGACGGTTACTAGGGCCGGTTGCCGGGGGCAGAGGCCTGTTGCTGGGGACGGTTACTAGAGCCGGTTGCCGGGCGGCCAATGGTCACTCACTCAGGTACAGGAGGTAGCTGGGACTGTGAAGTTCTCCGCGCTCTTCCTTGCTGTAACAATGCCGCATCCTCGCAGCCTCGACTCCCTGCCTTCTACCCAAACGCAATAATGAGAAAGCATTGTTAACTGCGCGCAAAATACTTTGCATCTCGACAACGGAAGAAATTTCCAGAGATAAGGTGGTGCCGGCAACTCTTTCCCTCCCGCAGGTCCAAGCCTGCCTTCCGGGGTCGGCCGCTCTCGAGCTGAGCCCTCTGCTGCTCCCTGCTGGCCAGTGCCGGAGAGCGCCTGCGGCCGACCGTCCTCTGCTGCCCCCTGCTGGCCAGTGCCGGAGAGCGCCTGCGGCCGACCGCCCTCTGCTGCCCCCTGCTGGCCAGTGCCGGAGAGCGCCTGCGGCCGACCGCCCTCTGCTGCCTCCTGCTGGCCAGTGCCGGAGAGCGCCTGCGGCCACTTCCTGCCTGATCCCTACTGGTTGGTATTGGTAGGAGCATGTCAGACAGGGTGGTGCCCATCCATAACAGGCAATTTCACTTGTATTACTCTCTATTGACAGCAGCATCTGCTTTGTTGTCTGGCGAGGGATCCTGTGCTGTAAAACCAAAATCAAAGTCGAGTTTATTGTCATGCACAAGTACGTGTATGCACAGGTGCAATGAAATACTTAATTACAGCGGTATCCCCAGCATGCAGTATCGTGTAAGTATAACCATATAACCATATAACAATTACAGCATGGAAACAGGCCATCTCGGCCCTTCTAGTCCGTGCCGAACGCTTACTCTCACCTAGTCCCACTGACCCGCACTCAGCCATTCCTTTCCTGTCCATATACCTATCCAATTTTTTTTTTAATGATGAAATCAAACCTGCCTCTACCACTTCTACTGGAAGCTCATTCCACACAGCTACCACTCTCTGAGTAAAGAAGTTCCCCCTCGTGTTACCCTTAAACTTTTGTCCCTTAACTTTCAACGTGTCCTCTTGGTTGATTCTCCCCTACTCTCAATGGAAAAAGCCTATCCATGTCAACTCTATCTATCCCCCTCATAATTATAAATACCTCTATCAAGTCCCCCCTCAACCTTCTACGCTCCAAAGAATGAAGACCTAACTTGTTCAACTGTAACTTGGGTGCTGAAACCCAGGTAACATTCTAGTAAATCTCCACTGTACCCTCTCTATTTTGTTGACATCTTTCCTATAATTCAGTGACCAGAACTGTACACAAAACTCCAAATTCAGCCTTACTAATGCCTTGTACAATTTTAACATTACATTCCAACTCCTATACTCAATGCTCTGATTTATAAAGGCCAGCATACCAAAAGCTTTCTTCACCACCCTATCCACATGAGATTCTATCTTCAGGGAACTATGCACCATTATTCCTAGATCACTCTGTTCTACTGCATTCCTCAATGCCTTACCATTTACCATGTATGTCCTATTTTGATTAGTCCTACAAAAATGTAGCACCTCACAGTTATCAGCATTAAACTCCATCTGCCATCTTTCAGTCCACTCTTCTAACTGGCCTAAATCTCTCTGCAAGCTTTGAAAACATACTTCATTATCCACAAAGCCACCTATCTTAGTATCATCTGCATATTTACTAATCCAATTTACCACCCCATCATCCAGATCATTAATGTATATGACAAACAACATTGGACCCAGTACAGATCTCTGAGGCACACCACTAGTCACCGGCCTCCAACCTGACAAACAGTTATCCACCACTACTCTCTGGCATCTCCCATCCAGCCACTGTTGAATCCATTTTACTACTTCAATATTAATACCCAACGATTGAACCTTCCTAACTAACCTTTCGTGTGGAACCTTGTCAAAGGCCTTACTAAAGTCCATATAGACAACATCCACTGCTTTACCCTCGTCAATTTTCCTAGTAACCTCTTCAAAAAATTCAGTAAGATTTGTCAAACATGACCTTCCACACACAAATCCATGTTGACTGTTCCTAATCAGACCCTGTCTATCCAGATAATTATATATACCATCTCTAAGAAAACTTTCCATTAATTTACCCACCACTGACATCAAACCAACAGGCCTATAATTGCTAGGTTTACTCTTAGAACCCTTTTTAAACAATGGAACCACATGAGCAATATGCCAATCCTCTGGCACCATCCGTGTTTCTAATGACATTTGAAATATTTCTGTCAGAGCCCCTGCTAGAAGTAGCACCCACAAAAACATAAATCAACCAGAATTTATAAACTGCTGCAGGGTCTCGGTCCAAAACGTCGACTGTTCCCTTGATGCTGCCTGGCCTGCTGAGTTCCTCCAGCATTTTGTGTGTGTTGCTCGGATTTCCAACATCTGCAGATTTTCTCTTGTTTATAATTTATAGATAATTTTTACAGAATACACAATTAGAATAAAAAACTGTCTGGTATGATGCAAGAACACACATGAAATGCTGGAGGAATTCAGCAGGCCAGGCATCATCTGTGGAAAAAAGTACAGTCAACGATTTGGGCCAAAACCCTTCAGCAGGACCGGAGAAAAAAAGCTGAGGAGTGGATTTAAAAGGTGGGGGGGGGGGGTGGGGAGAAAAACACAAGGTGAGAGGTGAAACCGGGGTTGGGGAGAGTGAAGAAAGCTGTGAAGTTGATTGGTGAATGAGACACAGGGCTGGAGAAGGGAAGGTCCAATAGAAGAGAACAGATCGCCATAGAAGAATGAAAAGGGGGAGAGAGGCAATGGGCAGGCAAGGAGGTAAGGTGAAAGAGGGAGAAGGGGATGGAGAATGGTGACATTACTAGAAGTTCACCTATGAGTCTGTTGGGGTCCCAGTGTGACCTCCTGTATGTCGGTGAGACCCAACGTAGATTGGGAGACTGTTTCGCTGAGCACCTATGCTCCATCCACTAGACACAGCAGGATCTCCCAGTGCCCACCCATTTTAATTCCAGTTCCCAATCCCATTCTGATATGTCAATCCATGTCCTCCTCCACTGTCTTCGGAGGAACAACACCTTATATTCTGTCTGGGTAGCCTCCAACCTGATCAAGTCAATAAGTCAAGTCACTTTTATTGTCATTTCGACCATAACTGCTGGTACAGTACATAGTAAAAATGAGACAACATTTTTCAGGACCATGGTGTTACATGACACAGTACAAAAACTAGACTGAACTACGTAAAAAAAACATGGAGAAAAAAAACAGACAACAACTACACTAGACTACAGACCTACCCAGAACTGAATAAAGTGCACAAAAGAGTGCAGGCATCACAATAAATAATAAACAGGACAATAGGGCAGTAAGGTGTCAGGCCAGGCTCTGGGTATTGAGGAGTCTGATAGCTTGGGGGAAGAAACTGTTACATAGTCTGGTTATGAGAGCCTGTTGGTGCCTTTTCCCAGACGGCAGGAGGGAGAAGAGATTGTATGAGGGGTGCATGGGGTCCTTTGTAATGCTGTTTGCTTTGCAGATGCAGCGTGTAGTGTAAATGGCCATGTTGGCGGGAAGAGAGACCCCGATGATCTTTTCAGCTGACCTCACTATCCGCTGCAGGGTCTTGCATTCCAAGATGGTGCAATTTCCAAACCAGGCAGTGATGCAGCTGCTCAGGATGCTCTCAATACAACCCCTGTAGAATGTGATGAGGATGGGGGTGTGGGAGATGGACTTTCCTCAGCCATCACAGAAAGTAGCGACACTGCTGGGCTTTCTTTGCTATGGAGCTGGTGTTGAGGGACCGGGTGAGATTCTCTGTCAGGTGAACACCAAGAAATTTGGTGCTCTTAATGATCTCTATCACGGAGCTGTCGATGTTCAGCGGATAGTGGTCACTCTGTGCCCTCCTGAAGTCAACAACCATCTCTTTTGTTTTGTTCACGTTCAGAGACAGGTTGTTGGCTCTGCACCAGTCCGTTAGCTGCTGCACCTCCTCTCTGTAAGCTGACTCGTCGTTCTTGCTGATGAGACCCACCACGGTCGTGTCATCGGCGAACTTGATGATATGGTTCGAGCTGTGTGTTGCAGCACAGTCGTGGGTCAGCAGAGTGAACAGCAGTGGACTGAGCACGCAGCCCTGGGGAGCCCCCGCGCTCAGAGTGATGGTGTTGGAGATGCTGCTCCCGATCTGGACTAACTGAGGTCTCCCAGTCAGGAAGTCTAGTATCCAGTTGCAGAGAGAGGTGTTCAGGCCCAATAGGCTCAGCTTTCCAATCAGTTTCTGAGGGATGATTGTGTTGAATGTTGAACTGAAGTCTATGAACAACATCCGAACGTATGTGTCTTTTTTGTCCAGGTGGGTTAGGGCCAGGTGGAGGGTGATGGCAATGGTGTCGTTTGTTGAGCAGTTGGGACGGTACACAAACTGCAGGGTGTCCAGTGAGGGGGGCAGCAGGGTCTTGATATGCCTCATGATGAGCCTCTCGAAACATTTCATGATGATGGATGTAAGTGCAACGGGATGGTAGTCATTTAGGCAGGACACTGAAGACTTCTTCGGCACAGGGACGATGGTGGCGGCCTTGAAGCACATTGGAATGATGGCGCTGCTCAGGGAGATGTTGAAGATGTCAGTGAGAACATCTGCTAGCTGGTCTGCGCATCCTCTGAGCACTCTACCAGGAATGTTGTCTGGTCCAGCAGCCTTCCATGGGTTGACCCTGCACAGGGTTCTTCTCACATCGGCATGAACATTGATTTCTCGAACTCCCAGTAATGACAACCAACCATCCCTCCTTCTCCACTTCTCATTCCCTTTTCCATCTCTCACCTTATCTTCTTGCCTGCCCATTGACTCCCTCTAGTGCTCCTCCCCCTTTTATTTCATCCATAGCCTTCTGTTCTCTCCTATCGGACTCATCCCTTTCCAGCTCTGTATCTCTTCCACCAATCAACTTCCCAGCTCCTTACTTCATCCCTCATCCTCCTGGTTTCACCTGTCACCTTGTGTTTATCTCTCCCCTCTCCCACTTTTAAAATCTACTTCGCATTTTTTTTCTCCACTCCTGTCAAAAAGTCTCCGCCTGAAACATCGACTGTCCTCTTCTCCTAGACACTGCCTGGCCTGCTGAGTACCTCCAGCATTTTGTGTGCTGTTATGGTGCTAAATGTCACAAAATTGCAAGCTAAACTATAGTGATCAGGCATTTCCTACTTGTTCAACCTGAAAAACTTGATCTCCAGAATAGTAATCTCTGGATTGCTGCCAGTAAGGATAAGAATAGCATGATTTGGCAGAAGAATGTGTGGCTGAGAAACAGGTGCAAGTGGTAGAGGATCAGATTTCTGGATCATTGGAATCTCCTCGGGGGAAGGTACGACCTGTATCAAAGGGGTAGGCTACACCAAGGTGGGCCAGGGTCCTTGCAGGCAGGTTTTCTAGACCTGTTTGGGAAGGTTTAAAATAATTTGGCAGGGGGTGGGATGAGGTAGTTGGTTTACAAATCGTGTGTAGTGAGACTGCTAGCAACCACTGGGATGTGTTGCAACATAAAAAAGGGACAAAATTGAAAAGAAAGATGAACACAGGACTGAAGGTGTATTTGAGTGCAAGCAATATACAGAATAAGGAAGATGAACATGGAGCACAGTTACAGATTGAAATGTATGACTTTGTGGACAGCACTGAACTGTGACTGAAAGAAGATCATAGTTGGGCACATGACATCCAAGCATACACATTATAGCAAAAGGACAGGCAGGTGGGCCGAGGGGTGGGGCGGCACTGTTGGTACAAAATGAAATCAGATGATTAGAAACAGGTGCCATGGGTTCGGAAGGTGTATAATCATTGTGACATGGTGACACGGTGATCATTAGAAACTGGTGACATGGGTTCGGAAGGTGTGGAATCGTTGTGACATGGTGACATGGTGATCATTAGAAACTGGTGACATGGGTTCGGAAGGTGTGGAATCGTTGTGACATGGTGACATGGTGATCATTAGAAACTGGTGACAAGGGTTCGGAAGGTGTGGAATCGTTGTGACATGGTGACATGGTGACATGCTGATCATTAGAAACTGGTGACATGGGTTCGGAAGGTGTGGAATCATTGTGACATGGTGACATGGTGATCATTAGAAACTGGTGACATGGGTTCGGAAGGTGTGGAATCGTTGTGACATGGTGACATGGTGACATGCAGATCATTAGAAACTGGTGACATGGGTTCGGAAGGTGTGGAATCGTGACATGGTGACATGGTGATCATTAGAAACTGGTGACATGGGTTTGGTAGGTGTGGAATCATTTTGACATGGTGACATGGCGATCATTAGAAACTGGTGACATAGGTTTGGTAGGTGTCTAATCGTTGTGACATGGTGACCTGGTGATCATTAGAAACTGGTGACATGGGTTCTGAAGGAGTGGAATCGATGGGACATGGTGACCTGGTGATCATTAGAAACTGGTGACATGGGTTCGGAAGGTGTGGAATCATTGTGATATGGTGACATGGTGATCATTAGATACTGGTGACATGGGTTCGGAAGGTGTGGAATCGTTGTGACTTGGTGAGATGGCGATCATTAGAAACTGGTGACATGGATTCGGAAGGTGTGGAATCGTTGTGAAATGGTGACATGGTGATCATTAGAAACTGGTGACATGGGTTCGGAAGGTGTGGAATCGTTGTGACATGGTGACTTGGTGACATGGGTTCGGAATGTGTGGAATCGTTGTGACATGGTGTCATGGTGACATGGTGATCAGTAGAAACTGTTGACATTGGCTCGGAAGGTGTGGAATCATTGTGACATGGTGACATGGTGATCATTAGAAACTGGTGACATGGGTTCAGAAGGTGTGGAATCGTTGTGACATGGTGACATGGTGACATGGTGACATGGTGATCATTAGAAACTGGTGACATGGGTTCGGAAGGTATGGGATCGTTGTGACATGGTGACATGGTGACATGGTGATCATTAGAAACTGGTGACATGGGTTCGGAAGGTATGGGATCGTTGTGGCATGGTGACATGGTGACATGGTGATCATTTGAAACTGGTGACATCGGTTCAGAAGGTGTGGAATCGTTGTGACCTGGTGACCTGGTGATCATTAGAAACTGGTGACATGGGTTCGGAAGGTGTGGAATCATTGTGACATGGTGACCTGGTGATCATTAGAAACTGGTGACATGGCTTCGGAAGGTGTGGCATCGTTGTGACATGGTGACATGGTGATCATTAGAAACTGGTGACATGAGTTCGGAAGGTGTGGAATCATTGTGACATGGTGACATGGTGATCATTAGAAACTGGTGACATGGGTTCGGAAGGTGTGGAATCATTGTGACATGGTGACATGGTGACATGGTGAGCATTAGAAACTGGTGACATGGTTTCGGATGGTGTGGAATCGTTGTGACATGGTGACATGGCGATCATTAGAAACTGCTGACATGGGTTCGGAAAGTGTGGAATGGTTGTGACATGGTGACATGGTGATCGTTAGAAACTGGTGACATGGGTTCGGAAGGTGTGGAATCGTTATGACATGGTGACATGGCGACATTGGTTCGGAAAGTGTGGAATCGTTGTGACATGGTGTCATGATAACATGGTAATCATTAGAAACTGGTGACATGGGTTCGGAAGGTGTGGAATCGTTATGACATGGTGACTTGGTGACATTGGTTCGGAAGGTGTGGAATCGTTGTGACATGGTGACATGGTGATCATTAGAAACTGGTGACATGGGTTCGGAAGGTGTGGAATCATTGTGACATGGTGACTTGGTGATCATTAGAAACTGGTGAAATGGGTTCGGAAGGTGTCTAATCGTTGTGACATGGTGACATGGTGACATGGTGATCATTAGATACTGGTGACATGGGTTCGGAAGGTGTGGAATCGTTGTGACATGGTGACATGGTGATCATTAGAAACTGGTGACATGGGTTCGGAAGGTGTCTAATCGTTGTCACATGGTGACATGGTGACATGGTGATCATTAGATACTGGTGACATGGGTTCGGAAGGTGTGGAATCATTGTGACATGGTGAGATGGCGATCATTAGAAACTGGTGAAATGGATTCGGAAGGTGTGGAATCGTTGTGACATGGTGACTTGGTGACATGGGTTCGGAATGTGTGGAATCGTTGTGACATGGTGACATGGTGACATGGTGATCATTAGAAACAGGTGACATGGGTTCGGAAGGTGTGGAATCGTTGTGACATGGTGACATGGTGACATGGTGATCATTTGAAACTGGTGACATGGGTTCGGAAGGTGTGGAATCATTGTGACCTGGTGACCTGGTGATCATTAGAAACTGGTGTCATGGGTTTGGAAGGTGTGGAATCATTGTGACATGGTGACCTGGTGATCATTAGAAACTGGTGACATGGGTTCGGAAGGTGTGGAATCGTTGTGACATGGTGACATGGTGACATGCTGATCATTAGAAACTGGTGATATGGGTTCGGAAGGTGTGGAATCGTTGTGACATGGTGACATGGTGACATGCTGATCATTAGAAACTGGTGACATGGGTTCGGAAGGTGTGGAATCATTGTGACATGGTGACATGGTGATCATTAGAAACTGGTGACATGGGTTCGGAAGGTGTGGAATCGTTGTGACATGGTGACATGGTGACATGCAGATCATTAGAAACTGGTGACATGGGTTCGGAAGGTGGGGAATCGTGACATGGTGACATGGTGATCATTAGAAACTGGTGACATGGGTTGGAAGGTGTGGAATCGTTGTGACATGGTGACATGGTGATCATTAGAAACTGGTGACATGGGTTCGGAAGGTGTGGAATCGTTGTGACCTGGTGACCTGGTGATCATTAGGAACTGGTGACATGGGTTCGGAAGGTGTGGAATCATTGTGACATGGTGACATGGTGATCATTAGAAACTGGTGACATGGGTTCGGAAGGTGTGGAATCGTTGTGACATGGTGACATGGTGATCATTAGAAACTGGTGACATGGGTTCGGAAGGTGTGGAATCATTGTGATATGGTGACATGGTGATCATTAGATACTGGTGACATGGGTTCGGAAGGTGTGGAATCGTTGTGACTTGGTGAGATGGCGATCATTAGAAACTGGTGACATGGATTCGGAAGGTGTGGAATCGTTGTGAAATGGTGACATGGTGATCATTAGAAACTGGTGACATGGGTTCGGAAGGTGTGGAATCGTTGTGACATGGTGACTTGGTGACATGGGTTCGGAATGTGTGGAATCGTTGTGACATGGTGTCATGGTGACATGGTGATCAGTAGAAACTGTTGACATTGGCTCAGAAGGTGTGGAATCATTGTGACATGGTGACATGGTGATCATTAGAAACTGGTGACATGGGTTCAGAAGGTGTGGAATCATTGTGACATGGTGACATGGTGACATGGTGATCATTAGAAACTGGTGACATGGGTTCGGAAGGTATGGGATCGTTGTGACATGGTGACATGGTGACATGGTGATCATTAGAAACTGGTGACATGGGTTCGGAAGGTATGGGATCGTTGTGGCATGGTGACATGGTGACATGGTGATCATTTGAAACTGGTGACATCGGTTCAGAAGGTGTGGAATCGTTGTGACCTGGTGACCTGGTGATCATTAGAAACTGGTGACATGGGTTCGGAAGGTGTGGAATCATTGTGACATGGTGACCTGGTGATCATTAGAAACTGGTGACATGGCTTCGGAAGGTGTGGCATCGTTGTGACATGGTGACATGGTGATCATTAGAAACTGGTGACATGGGTTCTGAAGGAGTGGAATCGATGGGACATGGTGACCTGGTGATCATTAGAAACTGGTGACATGGGTTCGGAAGGTGTGGAATCATTGTGATATGGTGACATGGTGATCATTAGATACTGGTGACATGGGTTCGGAAGGTGTGGAATCGTTGTGACTTGGTGAGATGGCGATCATTAGAAACTGGTGACATGGATTCGGAAGGTGTGGAATCGTTGTGAAATGGTGACATGGTGATCATTAGAAACTGGTGACATGGGTTCGGAAGGTGTGGAATCGTTGTGACATGGTGACTTGGTGACATGGGTTCGGAATGTGTGGAATCGTTGTGACATGGTGTCATGGTGACATGGTGATCAGTAGAAACTGTTGACATTGGCTCGGAAGGTGTGGAATCATTGTGACATGGTGACATGGTGATCATTAGAAACTGGTGACATGGGTTCAGAAGGTGTGGAATCGTTGTGACATGGTGACATGGTGACATGGTGACATGGTGATCATTAGAAATTGGTGACATGTGTTCGGAAGGTATGGGATCGTTGTGACATGGTGACATGGTGACATGGTGATCATTAGAAACTGGTGACATAGGTTCGGAAGGTATGGGATCGTTGTGGCATGGTGACATGGTGACATGGTGATCATTTGAAACTGGTGACATCGGTTCAGAAGGTGTGGAATCGTTGTGACCTGGTGACCTGGTGATCATTAGAAACTGGTGACATGGGTTCGGAAGGTGTGGAATCATTGTGACATGGTGACCTGGTGATCATTAGAAACTGGTGACATGGCTTCGGAAGGTGTGGCATCGTTGTGACATGGTGACATGATGATCATTAGAAACTGGTGACATGAGTTCGGAAGGTGTGGAATCATTGTGACATGGTGACATGGTGATCATTAGAAACTGGTGACATGGGTTCGGAAGGTGTGGAATCGTTGTGACATGGTGACTTGGTGACATGGGTTCGGAATGTGTGGAATCGTTGTGACATGGTGACATGGTGACATGGTGATCATTAGAAACTGGTGACATGGGTTCGGAAGGTGTGGAATCGTTGTGACATGGTGACATGGTGACATGGTGATCATTAGAAACTGGTGACATGGGTTCGGAAGGTATGGGATCGTTGTGGCATGGTGACATGGTGACATGGTGATCATTTGAAACTGGTGACATGGGTTCGGAAGGTGTGGAATCATTGTGACCTGGTGACCTGGTGATCATTAGAAACTGGTGTCATGGGTTTGGAAGGTGTGGAATCATTGTGACATGGTGACCTGGTGATCATTAGAAACTGGTGACATGGGTTCGGAAGGTGTGGAATCGTTGTGACATGGTGACATGGTGACATGCTGATCATTAGAAACTGGTGATATGGGTTCGGAAGGTGTGGAATCGTTGTGACATGGTGACATGGTGACATGCTGATCATTAGAAACTGGTGACATGGGTTCGGAAGGTGTGGAATCATTGTGACATGGTGACATGGTGATCATTAGAAACTGGTGACATGGGTTCGGAAGGTGTGGAATCGTTGTGACATGGTGACATGGTGACATGCAGATCATTAGAAACTGGTGACATGGGTTCGGAAGGTGGGGAATCGTGACATGGTGACATGGTGATCATTAGAAACTGGTGACATGGGTTGGAAGGTGTGGAATCGTTGTGACATGGTGACATGGTGATCATTAGAGACTGGTGACATGGGTTCGGAAGGTGTGGAATCGTTGTGACCTGGTGACCTGGTGATCATTAGGAACTGGTGACATGGGTTCGGAAGGTGTGGAATCATTGTGACATGGTGACATGGTGATCATTAGAAACTGGTGACATGGGTTCGGAAGGTGTGGAATCGTTGTGACATGGTGACATGGTGATCATTAGAAACTGGTGACATGGGTTCTGAAGGAGTGGAATCGATGGGACATGGTGACCTGGTGATCATTAGAAACTGGTGACATGGGTTCGGAAGGTGTGGAATCATTGTGATATGGTGACATGGTGATCATTAGATACTGGTGACATGGGTGCGGAAGGTGTGGAATCGTTGTGACTTGGTGAGATGGCGATCATTAGAAACTGGTGACATGGATTCGGAAGGTCTGGAATCGTTGTGACATGGTGACTTGGTGACATGGGTTCGGAATGTGTGGAATCGTTGTGACATGGTGTCATGGTGACATGGTGATCAGTAGAAACTGTTGACATTGGCTCGGAAGGTGTGGAATCATTGTGACATGGTGACATGGTGATCATTAGAAACTGGTGACATGGGTTCAGAAGGTGTGGAATCGTTGTGACATGGTGACATGGTGACATGGTGACATGGTGATCATTAGAAACTGGTGACATGGGTTCGGAAGGTATGGGATCGTTGTGACATGGTGACATGGTGACATGGTGATCATTAGAAACTGGTGACATGGGTTCGGAAGGTATAAGATCGTTGTGGCATGGTGACATGGTGACATGGTGATCATTTGAAACTGGTGACATCGGTTCAGAAGGTGTGGAATCGTTGTGACCTGGTGACCTGGTGATCATTAGAAACTGGTGACATGGGTTCGGAAGGTGTGGAATCATTGTGACATGGTGACCTGGTGATCATTAGAAACTGGTGACATGGCTTCGGAAGGTGTGGCATCGTTGTGACATGGTGACATGGTGATCATTAGAAACTGGTGACATGAGTTCAGAAGGTGTGGAATCATTGTGACATGGTGACATGGTGATCATTAGAAACTGGTGACATGGGTTCGGAAGGTGTGGAATCATTGTGACATGGTGACATGGTGACATGGTGAGCATTAGAAACTGGTGACATGGTTTCGGATGGTGTGGAATCGTTGTGACATGGTGACATGGCGATCATTAGAAACTGCTGACATGGGTTCGGAAAGTGTGGAATGGTTGTGACATGGTGACATGGTGATCGTTAGAAACTGGTGACATGGGTTCGGAAGGTGTGGAATCGTTATGACATGGTGACATGGCGACATTGGTTCGGAAAGTGTGGAATCGTTGTGACATGGTGTCATGATAACATGGTAATCATTAGAAACTGGTGACATGGGTTCGGAAGGTGTGGAATCGTTATGACATGGTGACTTGGTGACATTGGTTCGGAAAGTGTGGAATCGTTGTGACATGGTGACATGATGACATGGTGATCATTAGAAACTGGTGACATTGGTTCGGAAGGTGTGGAATCGTTGTGACATGGTGACATGGTGATCATTAGAAACTGGTGACATGGGTTCGGAAGGTGTGGAATCGTTGTGACATGGTGTCATGATGACATGGTGATCATTAGAAACTGGTGACATTGGTTCGGAAGGTGTGGAATCGTTGTGACATGGTGACATGGTGATCATTAGAAACTGGTGACATGGGTTCGGAAGGTGTGGAATCATTGTGACATAGTGAGATGGTGATCATTAGAAACTGGTGACATTGGTTCGGAAGGTGTGGGATCGTTGTGACATGGTGACATGGTGATCATTAGAAACTGGTGACATGGTTTCGGAAGGTGTGGAATCGCTGTGACATGGTGACATGGTGATCATTAGTACTGGTGACATGGGTACGGATGGTGTGGAATTGTCGTGACATGGTGACATGGTGACATGGTGTTCATTAGAAACCGGTGACATGGGTTCGGAAGGTGTGGAATCGTTGTGACATGGTGACATGGTGACATGGTGATCATTAGAAACTGGTGACATGGGTTTGGAAGGTGTGGGATCGTTGTGACATGGTGACATGGTGACATGGTGATCATTAGAAACTGGTGACGTGGGTTCGGAAAGTGTGGAATCGTTGTGACATGGTAACCTGGAGATCATTAGAAACTGGTGACATGGGTTCGGAAGGTGTGGCATCGTGGTGACATGGTGACATGATGACATGGTGATCATTAGAAACCTGTGACATTGGATCGGAAGGAGTGGAATCGTTGTGACATGGTGACGTGGTGACATGGTGATTATTAGAAACTGGTGACATGGGTTCGGAAGGTGTGGCATCGTTGTGACATGGTGACATGGTGACATGGTGATCATTAGAAACCTGTGACATTGGATCGGAAGGAGTGGAATCGTTGTGACGAGGTGGCATGGTGATAATTAGAAACTGGTGACATGGGTTTGGTAGGTGTGGAATCGTTTCAACATGGTGACATGGCGATCATTAGAAACGGGTGACATGGGTTCTGAAGGAGTGGAATCGTTGGGACATGGTGACCTGGTGATCATTAGAAACTGGTGACATGGGTTCGGAAGGTGTGGAATCATTGTGATATGGTGACATGGTGATCATTAGAAACAGGTGACATGGGTTCGGAAGGTGTGGAATTGTTGTGACATGGTGATCATTAGAAACTGGTGACATGGGTTTGGTAGGTGTCTAATCGTTGTGACATGGTGACATGGTGACATGGTGATCATTAGATACTGGTGACATGGGTTCGGAAGGTGTGGAATCGTTGTGACATGGTGAGATGGCGATCATTAGAAACTGGTGAAATGGATTCGGAAGGTGTGGAATCGTTGTGACATGGTGACATGGTGACATGGTGATCATTAGAAACTGGTGACATGGGTTCGGAAGGTGTGGAATCGTTGTGACATGGTGACATGGTGACATGGTGATCATTAGAAACTGGTGACATGGGTTCGGAAGGTGTGGAATCGTTGTGACCTGGTGACCTGGTGATCATTAGAAACTGGTGACATGGGTTCGGAAGGTGTGGAATCATTGTGACATGGTGACCTGGTGATCATTAGAAACTGGTGACATGGCTTCGGAAGGTGTGGCATCGTTGTGACATGGTGACATGGTGATCATTAGAAACTGGTGACATGGGTTCGGAAGGTGTGGAATCGTTATGACATGGTGACTTGGTGACATTGGTTCAGAAAGTGTGGAATCGTTGTGACATGGTGTCATGATGACATGGTGATCATTAGAAACTGGTGACATTGGTTCAGAAGGTGTGGAATCGTTGTGACATAGTGACATGGTGATCATTAGAAACTGTTGACATGGGTTCAGAAGGTGTGGAATCGTTGTGACATGGTGAGATGGTGATCATTAGAAACTGGTGACATTGGTTCGGAAGGTGTGGGATCGTTGTGACATGGTGACATGGTGATCATTAGAAACTGCTGACATGGGTTAGGAAGGTGTGGAATCGCGGTGACATGGTGATCATTAGTACTGGTGACATGGGTTCGGAAGGTGTGGAATTGTTGTGACATGATGACATGGTGACATGGAGGTCATTAGAAACCGGTGACATGGGTTCGGAAGGTGTGGAATCGTTGTGACATGGTGAGATGGTGATCATTAGAAACTGGTGACATGGGTTTGGAAGGTGTGGAATCGTTGTGACATAGTGACATGGTGACATGGTGATCATTAGAAACTGGTGACATGGGTTCGAAAGGTGTGGAATCGTTGTGACATGGTAACCTGGTTATCATTAGAAACTGGTGAGATGGGTTCGGAAGATGTGGAATCGTTGTGACATGGTGACCTGGTGATCATTAGAAACTGGTGACATGGGTTCAGAAGGTGTGGCATCGTGGTGACATGGTGACATGATGACATGGTGATTATTAGAAACTGGTGACATGGGTTCGGAAGGTGTCTAATCGTTGTGACATGGTGACATGGTGACATGGTGATCATTAGATACTTGTGACATGGGTTCGGAAGGTGTGGAATCGTTGTGACATGGTGAGATGGCGATCATTAGAAACTGGTGAAATGGATTCGGAAGGTGTGGAATCGTTGTGACATGGTGACATGGTGATCATTAGAAACTGGTGACATGGGTTCGGAAGGTGTGGAATCGTTGTGACATGGTGACTTGGTGACATGGGTTCGGAATGTGTGGAATCGTTGTGACATGGTGACATGGTGACATGGTGATCATTAGAAACTGGTGACATGGGTTCGGAAGGTGTGGAATCGTTGTGACATGGTGACATGGTGACATGGTGATCATTAGAAACTGGTGACATGGGTTCGGAAGGTATGGGATCGTTGTGGCATGGTGACATGGTGACATGGTGATCATTTGAAACTGGTGACATGGGTTCGGAAGGTGTGGAATCATTGTGACATGGCGACCTGGTGATCATTAGAAACTGGTGTCATGGGTTTGGAAGGTGTGGAATCATTGTGACATGGTGACCTGGTGATCATTAGAAACTGGTGACATGGGTTCGGAAGGTGTGGAATCGTTGTGACATGGTGACATGGTGACATGCTGATCATTAGAAACTGGTGATATGGGTTCGGAAGGTGTGGAATCGTTGTGACATGGTGACATGGTGACATGCTGATCATTAGAAACTGGTGACATGGGTTCGGAAGGTGTGGAATCATTGTGACATGGTGACATGGTGATCATTAGAAACTGGTGACATGGGTTCGGAAGGTGTGGAATCGTTGTGACATGGTGACATGGTGACATGCAGATCATTAGAAACTGGTGACATGGGTTCGGAAGGTGGGGAATCGTGACATGGTGACATGGTGATCATTAGAAACTGGTGACATGGGTTGGAAGGTGTGGAATCGTTGTGACATGGTGACATGGTGATCATTAGAAACTGGTGACATGGGTTCGGAACGTGTGGAATCATTGTGATATGGTGTCATGGTGACATGGTGATCATTAGAAACTGGTGACATGGGTTCGGAAGGTGTGGAATCGTGACATGGTGACATGGTGATCATTAGAAACTGGTGACATGGGTTTGGTAGGTGTGGAATCATTTTGACATGGTGACATGGCGATGATTAGAAACTGGTGACATAGGTTTGGTAGGTGTCTAATCGTTGTGACATTGTGACATGGTGACCTGGTGATCATTAGAAACTGGTGACATGGGTTCTGAAGGAGTGGAATCGATGGGACATGGTGACCTGGTGATCATTAGAAACTGGTGACATGGCTTCGGAAGGTGTGGAATCATTGTGATATGGTGACATGGTGATCATTAGATACTGGTGACATGGGTTCGGAAGGTGTGGAATCGTTGTGACTTGGTGAGATGGCGATCATTAGAAACTGGTGACATGGATTCGGAAGGTGTGGAATCGTTGTGAAATGGTGACATGGTGATCATTAGAAACTGGTGACATGGGTTCGGAAGGTGTGGAATCGTTGTGACATGGTGACTTGGTGACATGGGTTCGGAATGTGTTGAATCGTTGTGACATGGTGTCATGGTGACATGGTGATCAGTAGAAACTGTTGACATTGGTTCGGAAGGTGTGGAATCGTTGTGACATGGTGACATGGTGATCATTAGAAACTGGTGACATGGGTCCAGAAGGTGTGGAATCGTTGTGACATGGTGACATGGTGACATGGTGACATGGTGATCATTAGAAACTGGTGACATGGGTTCGGAAGGTATGGGATCGTTGTGACATGGTGACATGGTGACATGGTGATCATTAGAAACTGGTGACATGGGTTCGGAAGGTATGGGATCGTTGTGGCATGGTGACATGGTGACATGGTGATCATTTGAAACTGGTGACATCGGTTCAGAAGGTGTGGAATCGTTGTGACCTGGTGACCTGGTGATCATTAGAAACTGGTGACATGGCTTCGGAAGGTGTGGAATCATTGTGATATGGTGACATGGTGATCATTAGATACTGGTGACATGGGTTCGGAAGGTGTGGAATCGTTGTGACTTGGTGAGATGGCGATCATTAGAAACTGGTGACATGGATTCGGAAGGTGTGGAATCGTTGTGAAATGGTGACATGGTGATCATTAGAAACTGGTGACATGGGTTCGGAAGGTGTGGAATCGTTGTGACATGGTGACTTGGTGACATGGGTTCGGAATGTGTTGAATCGTTGTGACATGGTGTCATGGTGACATGGTGATCAGTAGAAACTGTTGACATTGGTTCGGAAGGTGTGGAATCGTTGTGACATGGTGACATGGTGATCATTAGAAACTGGTGACATGGGTCCAGAAGGTGTGGAATCGTTGTGACATGGTGACATGGTGACATGGTGACATGGTGATCATTAGAAACTGGTGACATGGGTTCGGAAGGTATGGGATCGTTGTGACATGGTGACATGGTGACATGGTGATCATTAGAAACTGGTGACATGGGTTCGGAAGGTATGGGATCGTTGTGGCATGGTGACATGGTGACATGGTGATCATTTGAAACTGGTGACATCGGTTCAGAAGGTGTGGAATCGTTGTGACCTGGTGACCTGGTGATCATTAGAAACTGGTGATATGGGTTCGGAAGGTGTGGAATCATTGTGACATGGTGACCTGGTGATCATTAGAAACTGGTGACATGGCTTCGGAAGGTGTGGCATCGTTGTGACATGGTGACATGGTGATCATTAGAAACTGGTGACATGGGTTCGGAAGGTGTGGAATCATTGTGACATGGTGACATGGTGATCATTAGAAACTGGTGACATGGGTTCGGAAGGTGTGGAATCATTGTGACATGGTGACATGGTGAGCATTAGAAACTGGTGACATGGTTTCGGATGGTGTGGAATCGTTGTGACATGGTGACATGGTGACATGGTGATCATTAGAAACTGGTGACATGGGTTCGGAAGGTGTGGAATCATTGTGACATGGTGACATGGCGATCATTAGAAACTGCTGACATGGGTTCGGAAAGTGTGGAATGGTTGTGACATGGTGACATGGTGATCGTTAGAAACTGGTGACATGGGTTCGGAAGGTGTGGAATCGTTGTGACATGGTGACATGGTGACATGGTGATCATTAGAAACTGGTGACATGGGTTCGGAAGGTATGGGATCGTTGTGGCATGGTGACATGGTGACATGGTGATCATTTGAAACTGGTGACATGGGTTCGGAAGGTGTGGAATCATTGTGACATGGCGACCTGGTGATCATTAGAAACTGGTGTCATGGGTTTGGAAGGTGTGGAATCATTGTGACATGGTGACCTGGTGATCATTAGAAACTGGTGACATGGGTTCGGAAGGTGTGGAATCGTTGTGACATGGTGACATGGTGACATGCTGATCATTAGAAACTGGTGATATGGGTTCGGAAGGTGTGGAATCGTTGTGACATGGTGACATGGTGACATGCTGATCATTAGAAACTGGTGACATGGGTTCGGAAGGTGTGGAATCATTGTGACATGGTGACATGGTGATCATTAGAAACTGGTGACATGGGTTCGGAAGGTGTGGAATCGTTGTGACATGGTGACATGGTGACATGCAGATCATTAGAAACTGGTGACATGGGTTCGGAAGGTGGGGAATCGTGACATGGTGACATGGTGATCATTAGAAACTGGTGACATGGGTTGGAAGGTGTGGAATCGTTGTGACATGGTGACATGGTGATCATTAGAAACTGGTGACATGGGTTCGGAACGTGTGGAATCATTGTGATATGGTGTCATGGTGACATGGTGATCATTAGAAACTGGTGACATGGGTTCGGAAGGTGTGGAATCGTGACATTGTGACATGGTGATCATTAGAAACTGGTGACATGGGTTTGGTAGGTGTGGAATCATTTTGACATGGTGACATGGCGATCATTAGAAACTGGTGACATAGGTTTGGTAGGTGTCTAATCGTTGTGACATTGTGACATGGTGACCTGGTGATCATTAGAAACTGGTGACATGGGTTCTGAAGGAGTGGAATCGATCGGACATGGTGACCTGGTGATCATTAGAAACTGGTGACATGGCTTCGGAAGGTGTGGAATCATTGTGATATGGTGACATGGTGATCATTAGATACTGGTGACATGGGTTCGGAAGGTGTGGAATCGTTGTGACTTGGTGAGATGGCGATCATTAGAAACTGGTGACATGGATTCGGAAGGTGTGGAATCGTTGTGAAATGGTGACATGGTGATCATTAGAAACTGGTGACATGGGTTCGGAAGGTGTGGAATCGTTGTGACATGGTGACTTGGTGACATGGGTTCGGAATGTGTTGAATCGTTGTGACATGGTGTCATGGTGACATGGTGATCAGTAGAAACTGTTGACATTGGTTCGGAAGGTGTGGAATCGTTGTGACATGGTGACATGGTGATCATTAGAAACTGGTGACATGGGTCCAGAAGGTGTGGAATCGTTGTGACATGGTGACATGGTGACATGGTGACATGGTGATCATTAGAAACTGGTGACATGGGTTCGGAACGTATGGGATCGTTGTGACATGGTGACATGGTGACATGGTGATCATTAGAAACTGGTGACATGGGTTCGGAAGGTATGGGATCGTTGTGGCATGGTGACATGGTGACATGGTGATCATTTGAAACTGGTGACATCGGTTCAGAAGGTGTGGAATCGTTGTGACCTGGTGACCTGGTGATCATTAGAAACTGGTGATATGGGTTCGGAAGGTGTGGAATCATTGTGACATGGTGACCTGGTGATCATTAGAAACTGGTGACATGGCTTCGGAAGGTGTGGCATCGTTGTGACATGGTGACATGGTGATCATTAGAAACTGGTGACATGGGTTCGGAAGGTGTGGAATCATTGTGACATGGTGACATGGTGATCATTAGAAACTGGTGACATGGGTTCGGAAGGTGTGGAATCATTGTGACATGGTGACATGGTGAGCATTAGAAACTGGTGACATGGTTTCGGAAAGTGTGGAATGGTTGTGACATGGTGACATGGTGATCGTTAGAAACTGGTGACATGGGTTCGGAAGGTGTGGAATCGTTATGACATGGTGACATGGTGACATTGGTTCGGAAAGTGTGGAATCATTGTGACATGGTGTCATGATAACATGGTGATCATTAGAAACTGGTGACATGGGTTCGGAAGGTGTGGAATCGTTATGACATGGTGTCATGGTGATCATTAGAAACTGGTGACATTGGTTCGGAAGGTGTGGAATCGTTGTGACATGGTGACATGGTGATCATTAGAAACTGCTGACATGGGTTCGGAAGGTGTGGAATCGTTGTGACATGGTGACATGGTGATCATTAGAAACTGGTGACATGGGTTCGGAAGGTGTGGAATCATTGTGACATAGTGAGATGGTGATCATTAGAAACTGGTGACATTGGTTCGGAAGGTGTGGGATCGTTGTGACATGGTGACATGGTGATCATTAGAAACTGGTGACATGGGTTCGGAAGGTGTGGAATCGCTGTGACATGGTGACATGGTGATCATTAGTACTGGTGACATGGGTTCGGATGGTGTGGAATTGTCGTGACATGGTGACATGGTGACATGGTGTTCATTAGAAACCGGTGACATGGGTTCGGAAGGTGTGGAATCGTTGTGACATGGTGACATGGTGACATGGTGATCATTAGAAACTGGTGACATGGGTTTGGAAGGTGTGGGATCGTTGTGACATGGTGACATGGTGACATGGTGATCATTAGAAACTGGTGACGTGGGTGCGGAAGGTGTGGAATCGTTGTGACATGGTAACCTGGAGATCATTAGAAACTGGTGACATGGGTTCGGAAGATGTGGAATCGTTGTGACATGGTGACCTGGTGATCATTAGAAACTGGTGACATGGGTTCGGAAGGTGTGGCATCGTGGTGACATGTTGACATGATGACATGGTGATCATTAGAAACCTGTGACATTGGATCGGAAGGAGTGGAATCGTTGTGACGAGGTGGCATGGTGATAATTAGAAGCTGGTGACATGGGTTTGGTAGGTGTGGAATCGTTTCAACATGGTGACATGGCGATCATTAGAAACTGGTGACATAGGTTTGGTAGGTGTCTAATCGTTGTGACATTGTGACATGGTGACCTGGTGATCATTAGAAACGGGTGACATGGGTTCTGAAGGAGTGGAATCGTTGGGACATGGTGACCTGGTGATCATTAGAAACTGGTGACATGGGTTCGGAAGGTGTGGAATCATTGTGATATGGTGACATGGTGATCATTAGAAACAGGTGACATGGGTTCGGAAGGTGTGGAATTGTTGTGACATGGTGATCATTAGAAACTGTTGACATGGGTTTGGTAGGTGTCTAATCGTTGTGACATGGTGACATGGTGACATGGTGATCATTAGATACTGGTGACATGGGTTCGGAAGGTGTGGAATCGTTGTGACATGGTGAGATGGCGATCATTAGAAACTGGTGAAATGGATTCGGAAGGTGTGGAATCGTTGTGACATGGTGACATGGTGATCATTAGAAACTGGTGACATGGGTTCGGAAGGTGTGGAATCGTTGTGACATGGTGACTTGGTGATCATTAGAAACTGGTGACATTGGTTCGGAAGGTGTGGGATCGTTGTGACATGGTGACATGGTGATCATTAGAAACTGCTGACATGGGTTAGGAATGTGTGGAATCGGGGTGACATGGTGATCATTAGTACTGGTGACATGGGTTCGGAAGGTGTGGAATTGTTGTGACATGATGACATGGTGACATGGAGGTCATTAGAAACCGGTGACATGGGTTCGGATGGTGTGGAATCGTTGTGACATGGTGAGACGGTGATCATTAGAATCTGGTGACATGGGTTTGGAAGGTGTGGAATCGTTGTGACATAGTGACATGGTGACATGGTGATCATTAGAAACTGGTGACATGGGTTCGAAAGGTGTGGAATCGTTGTGACATGGTAACCTGGTTATCATTAGAAACTGGTGAGATGGGTTCGGAAGATGTGGAATCGTTGTGACATGGTGACCCGGTGATCATTAGAAACTGGTGACATGGGTTCAGAAGGTGTGGCATCGTGGTGACATGGTGACATGATGACATGGTGATTATTAGAAACTGGTGACATGGGTTCGGAAGGTGTCTAATCGTTGTGACATGGTGACATGGTGACATGGTGATCATTAGATACTGGTGACATGGGTTCGGAAGGTGTGGAATCGTTGTGACATGGTGAGATGGCGATCATTAGAAACTGGTGAAATGGATTCGGAAGGTGTGGAATCGTTGTGACATGGTGACATGGTGATCATTAGAAACTGGTGACATGGGTTCGGAAGGTGTGGAATCGTTGTGACATGGTGACTTGGTGACATAGGTTCGGAATGTGTGGAATCGTTGTGACATGGTGACATGGTGACATGGTGATCATTAGAAACTGGTGACATGGGTTCGGAAGGTGTGGAATCGTTGTGACATGGTGACATGGTGACATGGTGATCATTAGAAACTGGTGACATGGGTTCGGAAGGTGTGGAATCGTTGTGACCTGGTGACCTGGTGATCATTAGAAACTCGTGACATGGGTTCGGAAGGTGTGGAATCATTGTGACATGGTGACCTGGTGATCATTAGAAACTGGTGACATGGCTTCGGAAGGTGTGGCATCGTTGTGACATGGTGACATGGTGATCATTAGAAACTGGTGACATGGGTTCGGAAGGTGTGGAATCGTTATGACATGGTGACTTGGTGACATTGGTTCAGAAAGTGTGGAATCGTTGTGACATGGTGTCATGATGACATGGTGATCATTAGAAACTGGTGACATTGGTTCAGAAGGTGTGGAATCGTTGTGACATAGTGACATGTTGATCATTAGAAACTGCTGACATGGGTTCAGAAGGTGTGGAATCGTTGTGACATGGTAAGATGGTGATCATTAGAAACTGGTGACATTGGTTCGGAAGGTGTGGGATCGTTGTGACATGGTGACATGGTGATCATTAGAAACTGCTGACATGGGTTAGGAAGGTGTGGAATCGCGGTGACATGGTGATCATTAGTACTGGTGACATGGGTTCGGAAGGTGTGGAATTGTTGTGACATGGTGACATGGTGACATGGAGGTCATTAGAAACCGGTGACATGGGTTCGGAAGGTGTGGAATCGTTGTGACATGGTGAGATGGTGATCATTAGAATCTGGTGACATGGGTTTGGAAGGTGTGGAATCGTTGTGACATAGTGACATGGTGACATGGTGATCATTAGAAACTGGTGACATGGGTTCGAAAGGTGTGGAATCGTTGTGACATGGTGACATGGTGACATGGTGATCATTAGAAACTGGTGACATGGGTTCGGAAGGTGTGGAATCGTTGTGACATGGTGACATGGTGATCATTAGAAACTGGTGACATGGGTTCGAAAGGTGTGGAATCGTTGTGACATGGTAACCTGGTTATCATTAGAAACTGGTGAGATGGGTTCGGAAGATGTGGAATCGTTGTGACATGGTGACCTGGTGATCATTAGAAACTGGTGACATGGTTTCAGAAGGTGTGGCATCGTGGTGACATGGTGTCATGATGACATGGTGATTATTAGAAACTGGTGACATGGGTTCGGAAGGTGTCTAATCATGGTGACATGGTGACATGGTGACATGGTGATCATTAGATACTGGTGACATGGGTTTGGAAGGTGTGGAATCGTTGTGACATGGTGAGATGGCGATCATTAGAAACTGGTGAAATGGATTCGGAGGGTGTGGAATCATTGTGACATGGTGACATGGTGACATGGTGATCATTAGAAACTGGTGACATGGGTTCGGAAGGTGTGGAATCGTTGTGACATGGTGACATGGTGATCATTAGAAACTGGTGACATGGGTTCGAAAGGTGTGGAATCGTTATGACATGGTGACTTGGTGACATGGGTTCGGAATGTGTGGAATCGTTGTGACATGGTGACATGGTGACATGGTGATCATTAGAAACTGGTGACATGGGTTCGGAAGGTGTGGAATCGTTGTGACATGGTGACATGGTGACATGGTGATCATTAGAAACTGGTGACATGGGTTACGGAAGGTGTGGAATCGTTGTGACCTGTTGACCTGGTGATCATTAGAAACTGGTGACATGGGTTCGGAAGGTGTGGAATCATTGTGACATGGTGACCTGGTGATCATTAGAAACTGGTGACATGGCTTCGGAAGGTGTGGCATCGTTGTGACATGGTGACATGGTGATCATTAGAAACTGGTGACATGGGTTCGGAAGGTGTGGAATCGTTATGACATGGTGACTTGGTGACATTGGTTCAGAAAGTGTGGAATCGTTGTGACATGGTGTCATGATGACATGGTGATCATTAGAAACTGGTGACATTGGTTCAGAAGGTGTGGAATCGTTGTGACATAGTGACATGGTGATCATTAGAAACTGCTGACATGGGTTCAGAAGGTGTGGAATCGTTGTGACATGGTGAGATGTTGATCATTAGAAACTGGTGACATTGGTTCGGAAGGTGTGGGATCGTTGTGACATGGTGACATGGTGATCATTAGAAACTGCTGACATGGGTTAGGAAGGTGTGGAATCGCGGTGACATGGTGATCATTAGTACTGGTGACATGGGTTCGGAAGGTGTGGAATTGTTGTGACATGGTGACATGGTGACATGGAGGTCATTAGAAACCGGTGACATGGGTTCGGAAGGTGTGGAATCGTTGTGACATGGTGAGACGGTGATCATTAGAATCTGGTGACATGGGTTTGGAAGGTGTGGAATCGTTGTGACATAGTGACATGGTGACATGGTGATCATTAGAAACTGGTGACATGGGTTCGAAAGGTGTGGAATCGTTGTGACATGGTAACCTGGTTATCATTAGAAACTGGTGAGATTGGTTCGGAAGATGTGGAATCGTTGTGACATGGTGACCTGGTGATCATTAGAAACTGGTGACATGGGTTCAGAAGGTGTGGCATCGTGGTGACATGGTGACATGATGACATGGTGATTATTAGAAACTGGTGACATGGGTTCGGAAGGTGTCTAATCGTTGTGACATGGTGACATGGTGACATGGTGATCATTAGATACTGGTGACATGGGTTCGGAAGGTGTGGAATCGTTGTGACATGGTGAGATGGCGATCATTAGAAACTGGTGAAATGGATTCGGAAGGTGTGGAATCGTTGTGACATGGTGACATGGTGATCATTAGAAACTGGTGACATGGGTTCGGAAGGTGTGGAATCGTTGTGACATGGTGACTTGGTGACATGGGTTCGGAATGTGTGGAATCGTTGTGACATGGTGACATGGTGACATGGTGATCATTAGAAACTGGTGACATGGGTTCGGAAGGTGTGGAATCGTTGTGACCTGGTGACCTGGTGATCATTAGAAACTGGTGACATGGGTTCGGAAGGTGTGGAATCATTGTGACATGGTGACCTGGTGATCATTAGAAACTGGTGACATGGCTTCGGAAGGTGTGGCATCGTTGTGACATGGTGACATGGTGATCATTAGAAACTGGTGACATGGGTTCGGAAGGTGTGGAATCGTTATGACATGGTGACTTGGTGACATTGGTTCAGAAAGTGTGGAATCGTTGTGACATGGTGTCATGATGACATGGTGATCATTAGAAACTGGTGACATTGGTTCAGAAGGTGTGGAATCGTTGTGACATAGTGACATGGTGATCATTAGAAACTGCTGACATGGGTTCAGAAGGTGTGGAATCGTTGTGACATGGTGAGATGGTGATCATTAGAAACTGGTGACATTGGTTCGGAAGGTGTGGCATCGTTGTGACATGGTGACATGGTGATCATTAGAAACTGCTGACATGGGTTAGGAAGGTGTGGAATCGCGGTGACATGGTGATCATTAGTACTGGTGACATGGGTTCGGAAGGTGTGGAATTGTTGTGACATGGTGACATGGTGACATGGAGGTCATTAGAAACCGGTGACATGGGTTCGGAAGGTGTGGAATCGTTGTGACATGGTGAGACGGTGATCATTAGAATCTGGTGACATGGGTTTGGAAGGTGTGGAATCGTTGTGACATAGTGACATGGTGACATGGTGATCATTAGAAACTGGTGACATGGGTTCGAAAGGTGTGGAATCGTTGTGACATGGTAACCTGGTTATCATTAGAAACTGGTGAGATTGGTTCGGAAGATGTGGAATCGTTGTGACATGGTGACCTGGTGATCATTAGAAACTGTTGACATGGGTTCAGAAGGTGTGGCATCGTGGTGACATGGTGACATGATGACATGGTGATTATTAGAAACTGGTGACATGGGTTCGGAAGGTGTCTAATCGTTGTGACATGGTGACATGGTGACATGGTGATCATTAGATACTGGTGACATGGGTTCGGAAGGTGTGGAATCGTTGTGACATGGTGAGATGGCGATCATTAGAAACTGGTGAAATGGATTCGGAAGGTGTGGAATCGTTGTGACATGGTGACATGGTGATCATTAGAAACTGGTGACATGGGTTCGGAAGGTGTGGAATCGTTGTGACATGGTGACTTGGTGACATGGGTTCGGAATGTGTGGAATCGTTGTGACATGGTGACATGGTGACATGGTGATCATTAGAAACTGGTGACATGGGTTCGGAAGGTGTGGAATCGTTGTGACCTGGTGACCTGGTGATCATTAGAAACTGGTGACATGGGTTCGGAAGGTGTGGAATCATTGTGACATGGTTACCTGGTGATCATTAGAAACTGGTGACATGGCTTCGGAAGGTGTGGCATCGTTGTGACATGGTGACATGGTGATCATTAGAAACTGGTGACATGGGTTCGGAAGGTGTGGAATCGTTATGACATGGTGACTTGGTGACATTGGTTCAGAAAGTGTGGAATCGTTGTGACATGGTGTCATGATGACATGGTGATCATTAGAAACTGGTGACATTGGTTCAGAAGGTGTGGAATCGTTGTGACATAGTGACATGGTGATCATTAGAAACTGCTGACATGGGTTCAGAAGGTGTGGAATCGTTGTGACATGGTGAGATGGTGATCATTAGAAACTGGTGACATTGGTTCGGAAGGTGTGGCATCGTTGTGACATGGTGACATGGTGATCATTAGAAACTGCTGACATGGGTTAGGAAGGTGTGGAATCGCGGTGACATGGTGATCATTAGTACTGGTGACATGGGTTCGGAAGGTGTGGAATTGTTGTGACATGGTGACATGGTGACATGGAGGTCATTAGAAACCGGTGACATGGGTTCGGAAGGTGTGGAATCGTTGTGACATGGTGAGATGGTGATCATTAGAATCTGGTGACATGGGTTTGGAAGGTGTGGAATCGTTGTGACATAGTGACATGGTGACATGGTGATCATTAGAAACTGGTGACATGGGTTCGAAAGTTGTGGAATCGTTGTGACATGGTATCCTGGTTATCATTAGAAACTGGTGAGATGGGTTCGGAAGATGTGGAATCGTTGTGAGATGGTGACCTGGTGATCATTAGAAACTGGTGACATGGGTTCAGAAGGTGTGGCATCGTGGTGACACGGTGTCATGATGACATGGTGATTATTAGAAACTGGTGACATGGGTTCGGAAGGTGTCTAATCGTTGTGACATGGTGACATGGTGACATGGTGATCATTAGATACTGGTGACATGGGTTCGGAAGGTGTGGAATCGTTGTGACATGGTGAGATGGCGATCATTAGAAACTGGTGAAATGGATTCGGAGGGTGTGGAATCATTGTGACATGGTGACATGGTGACATGGTGATCATTAGAAACTGGTGACATGGGTTCTGAAGGTGTGGAATCGTTGTGACATGGTGACATGGTGACATGGTGATCATTAGAAACTGGTGACATGGGTTCGGAAGGTGTGGAATCGTTGTGACATGGTGACATGGTGATCATTAGAAACTGGTGACATGGGTTCGGAAGGTGTGGAATCGTTGTGACATGGTGACATGGTGACATGGTGATCATTAGAAACTGGTGACATGGGTTCGGAAGGTGTGGAATCGTTGTGACCTGTTGACCTGGTGATCATTAGAAACTGGTGACATGGGTTCGGAAGGTGTGGAATCATTGTGACATGGTGACCTGGTGATCATTAGAAACTGGTGACATGGCTTCGGAAGGTGTGGCATCGTTGTGACATGGTGACATGGTGATCATTAGAAACTGGTGACATGGGTTCGGAAGGTGTGGAATCGTTATGACATGGTGACTTGGTGACATTGGTTCAGAAAGTGTGGAATCGTTGTGACATGGTGTCATGATGACATGGTGATCATTAGAAACTGGTGACATTGGTTCAGAAGGTGTGGAATCGTTGTGACATAGTGACATGGTGATCATTAGAAACTGCTGACATGGGTTCAGAAGGTGTGGAATCGTTGTGACATGGTGAGATGGTGATCATTAGAAACTGGTGACATTGGTTCGGAAGGTGTGGGATCGTTGTGACATGGTGACATGGTGATCATTAGAAACTGCTGACATGGGTTAGGAAGGTGTGGAATCGCGGTGACATGGTGATCATTAGTACTGGTGACATGGGTTCGGAAGGTGTGGAATTGTTGTGACATGGTGACATGGTGACATGGAGGTCATTAGAAACCGGTGACATGGGTTCGGAAGGTGTGGAATCGTTGTGACATGGTGAGACGGTGATCATTAGAATCTGGTGACATGGGTTTGGAAGGTGTGGAATCGTTGTGACATAGTGACATGGTGACATGGTGATCATTAGAAACTGGTGACATGGGTTCGAAAGGTGTGGAATCGTTGTGACATGGTAACCTGGTTATCATTAGAAACTGGTGAGATTGGTTCGGAAGATGTGGAATCGTTGTGACATGGTGACCTGGTGATCATTAGAAACTGGTGACATGGGTTCAGAAGGTGTGGCATCGTGGTGACATGGTGACATGATGACATGGTGATTATTAGAAACTGGTGACATGGGTTCGGAAGGTGTCTAATCGTTGTGACATGGTGACATGGTGACATGGTGATCATTAGATACTGGTGACATGGGTTCGGAAGGTGTGGAATCGTTGTGACATGGTGAGATGGCGATCATTAGAAACTGGTGAAATGGATTCGGAAGGTGTGGAATCGTTGTGACATGGTGACATGGTGATCATTAGAAACTGGTGACATGGGTTCGGAAGGTGTGGAATCGTTGTGACATGGTGACTTGGTGACATGGGTTCGGAATGTGTGGAATCGTTGTGACATGGTGACATGGTGACATGGTGATCATTAGAAACTGGTGACATGGGTTCGGAAGGTGTGGAATCGTTGTGACCTGGTGACCTGGTGATCATTAGAAACTGGTGACATGGGTTCGGAAGGTGTGGAATCATTGTGACATGGTGACCTGGTGATCATTAGAAACTGGTGACATGGCTTCGGAAGGTGTGGCATCGTTGTGACATGGTGACATGGTGATCATTAGAAACTGGTGACATGGGTTCGGAAGGTGTGGAATCGTTATGACATGGTGACTTGGTGACATTGGTTCAGAAAGTGTGGAATCGTTGTGACATGGTGTCATGATGACATGGTGATCATTAGAAACTGGTGACATTGGTTCAGAAGGTGTGGAATCGTTGTGACATAGTGACATGGTGATCATTAGAAACTGCTGACATGGGTTCAGAAGGTGTGGAATCGTTGTGACATGGTGAGATGGTGATCATTAGAAACTGGTGACATTGGTTCGGAAGGTGTGGCATCGTTGTGACATGGTGACATGGTGATCATTAGAAACTGCTGACATGGGTTAGGAAGGTGTGGAATCGCGGTGACATGGTGATCATTAGTACTGGTGACATGGGTTCGGAAGGTGTGGAATTGTTGTGACATGGTGACATGGTGACATGGAGGTCATTAGAAACCGGTGACATGGGTTCGGAAGGTGTGGAATCGTTGTGACATGGTGAGATGGTGATCATTAGAATCTGGTGACATGGGTTTGGAAGGTGTGGAATCGTTGTGACATAGTGACATGGTGACATGGTGATCATTAGAAACTGGTGACATGGGTTCGAAAGTTGTGGAATCGTTGTGACATGGTATCCTGGTTATCATTAGAAACTGGTGAGATGGGTTCGGAAGATGTGGAATCGTTGTGACATGGTGACCTGGTGATCATTAGAAACTGGTGACATGGGTTCAGAAGGTGTGGCATCGTGGTGACACGGTGTCATGATGACATGGTGATTATTAGAAACTGGTGACATGGGTTCGGAAGGTGTCTAATCGTTGTGACATGGTGACATGGTGACATGGTGATCATTAGATACTGGTGACATGGGTTCGGAAGGTGTGGAATCGTTGTGACATGGTGAGATGGCGATCATTAGAAACTGGTGAAATGGATTCGGAGGGTGTGGAATCATTGTGACATGGTGACATGGTGACATGGTGATCATTAGAAACTGGTGACATGGGTTCTGAAGGTGTGGAATCATTGTGACATGGTGACATGGTGACATGGTGATCATTAGAAACTGGTGACATGGGTTCGGAAGGTGTGGAATCGTTGTGACATGGTGACATGGTGATCATTAGAAACTGGTGACATGGGTTCGGAAGGTGTGGAATCGTTGTGAAATGGTGACTTGGTGACATGGGTTCGGAATGTGTGGAATCGTTGTGACATGGTGACATGGTGACATGGTGATCATTAGAAACTGGTGACATGGGTTCGGAAGGTGTGGAATCGTTGTGACATGGTGACATGGTGACATGGTGATCATTAGAAACTGGTGACATGGGTTCGGAAGGTGTGGAATCGTTGTGACCTGGTGACCTGGTGATCATTAGAAACTGGTGACATGGGTTCGGAAGGTGTGGAATCATTGTGACATGGTGACCTGGTGATCATTAGAAACTGGTGACATGGCTTCGGAAGGTGTGGCATCGTTGTGACATGGTGACATGGTGATCATTAGAAACTGGTGACATGGGTTCGGAAGGTGTGGAATCGTTATGACATGGTGACTTGGTGACATTGGTTCAGAAAGTGTGGTATCGTTGTGACATGGTGTCATGATGACATGGTGATCATTAGAAACTGGTGACATTGGTTCAGAAGGTGTGGAATCGTTGTGACATAGTGACATGGTGATCATTAGAAACTGCTGACATGGGATCAGAAGGTGTGGAATTGTTGTGACATGGTGACATGGTGACATGGAGGTCATTAGAAACCGGTGACATGGGTTCGGAAGGTGTGGAATCGTTGTGACATGGTGAGATGGTGATCATTAGAATCTGGTGACATGGGTTTGGAAGGTGTGGAATCGTTGTGACATAGTGACATGGTGACATGGTGATCATTAGAAACTGGTGACATGGGTTCGAAAGGTGTGGAATCGTTGTGACATGGTAACCTGGTTATCATTAGAAACTGGTGAGATGGGTTCGGAAGATGTGGAAGCGTTGTGACATGGTGACCTGGTGATCATTAGAAACTGGTGACATGAGTTCAGAAGGTGTGGCATCGTGGTGACATGGTGACATGATGACATGGTGATTATTAGAAACTGGTGACATGGGTTCGGAAGGTGTGGCATCGTTGTGACATGGTGAGATGGTGACATGGTGATCATTAGAATCCTGTGACATTGGATCGGAAGGAGTGGAATCGTTGTGACGAGGTGGCATGTAGATCATTAGAAACTGGTGACATGGGTTCGGAAGGTGTGGAATCATTGTGACATGGTGACGTGGTGATCATTAGAAACTGGTGACATGGCTTCGGAATGTGTGGCATCGTTGTGACATGGTGACATGGTGATCATTAGAAACTGGTGACATGGGTTTGGTAGGTGTGGAATCATTTTGACATGGTGACATGGCGATCATTAGAAACTGGTGACATAGGTTTGGTAGGTGCCTAATCGTTGTGACATTGTGACATGGTGAACTGGTGATCATTAGAAACTGGTGACATGGGTTCTGAAGGAGTGGAATCGTTGGGACATGGTGACCTGGTGATCATTAGAAACTGGTGACATGGGTTCGGAAGGTGTGGAATCATTGTGATATGGTGAGATGGTGATCATTAGAAACAGGTGACATGGGTTCGGAAGGTGTGGAATCATTGTGACATGGTGACATGGTGATCATTAGAAACTGGTGACATGGGTTTGGTAGGTGTCTAATCGTTGTGACATGGTGACATGGTGACATCGTGATCATTAGATACTGGTGACAAGGGTTCGGAAGGTGTGGAATTGTTGTGACTTGTTGAGATGGCGATCATTAGAAACTGGTGACATGGATTCGGAAGGTGTGGAATCATTGTGAAATGGTGACATGGTGATCATTAGAAACTGGTGACATGGGTTCGGAAGGTGTGGAATAGTTTTGACATGGTGACTTGGTGACATGGGTTCGGAATGTGTGGAATCGTTGTGACATGGTGTCATGGTGACATGGTGATCAGTAGAAACTGTTGACATTGGTTCGGAAGGTGTGGAATCGTTGTGACATGGTGACATGGTGACATGGTGATCAGTAGAAACTGGTGACATGGGTTCGGAAGGTGTGGAATCATTGTGAAATGGTGACATGGTGATCATTAGAAACTGGTGACATGGGTTCAGAAGGTGTGGAATCATTGTGACATGGTGACATGGTGACATGGTGAGCATTAGAAACTGGTGACATGGGTTCGGATGGTGTGGAATCGTTGTGACATGGTGACATGGCGATCATTAGAAACTGGTGACATGGGTTCGGAAAGTGTGGAATGGTTGTGACATGGTGACATGGTGATCGTTAGAAACTGGTGACATGTGTTCGGAAGGTGTGGAATCGTTATGACATGGTGACATGGTGACATTGGTTCGGAAAGTGTGGAATCGTTGTGACATGGTGAATTGATGACATGGTGATCATTAGAAACTGGTGACATGGGTTCGGAAGGTGTGGCATCGTTGTGACATGGTGACATGGTGACATGGTGATCATTAGAATCCTGTGACATTGGATCGGAAGGAGTGGAATCGTTGTGACGAGGTGGCATGGTAATAATTAGAAGCTGGTGACATGGGTTGGGTAGGTGTGGAATCGTTTCAACATGGTGACATGGCGATCATTAGAAACTGGTGACATAGGTTTGGTAGGTGTCTAATCGTTGTGACATTGTGACATGGTGACCTGGTGATCATTAGAAACGGGTGACATGGGTTCTGAAGGAGTGGAATCGTTGGGACATGGTGACCTGGTGATCATTAGAAACTGGTGACATGGGTTCGGAAGGTGTGGAATCATTGTGATATGGTGACATGGTGATCATTAGAAACAGGTGACATGGGTTCGGAAGGTGTGGAATTGTTGTGACATGGTGATCATTAGAAACTGGTGACATGGGTT
Organism: Hemitrygon akajei; assembly: GCF_048418815.1. Taxonomy (NCBI): domain Eukaryota; kingdom Metazoa; phylum Chordata; class Chondrichthyes; order Myliobatiformes; family Dasyatidae; genus Hemitrygon; species Hemitrygon akajei. The sequence continues at coordinate 69,533,594 of NC_133125.1, forward strand.
TGGTAGGTGTCTAATCGTTGTGACATGGTGACATGGTGATCATTAGATACTGGTGACATGGGTTCGGAAGGTGTGGAATCGTTGTGACATGGTGAGATGGCGATCATTAGAAACTGGTGAAATGGATTCGGAAGGTGTGGAATCGTTGTGACATGGTGACATGGTGATCATTAGAAACTGGTGACATGGGTTCGGAAGGTGTGGAATCGTTGTGACATGGTGACTTGGTGACATGGGTTCGGAATGTGTGGAATCGTTGTGACATGGTGACATGGTGACATGGTGATCATTAGAAACTGGTGACATGGGTTCGGAAGGTGTGGAATCGTTGTGACATGGTGACATGGTGACATGGTGATCATTAGAAACTGGTGACATGGGTTCGGAAGGTGTGGAATCGTTGTGACCAGGTGACCTGGTGATCATTAGAAACTGGTGACATGGGTTCGGAAGGTGTGGAATAATTGTGACATGGTGACCTGCTGATCATTAGAAACTGGTGACATGGCTTCGGAAGGTGTGGCATCGTTGTGACATGGTGACATGGTGATCATTAGAAACTGGTGACATGGGTTCGGAAGGTGTGGAATCGTTTTGACATGGTGACTTGGTGACATTGGTTCAGAAAGTGTGGAATCGTTGTGACATGGTGTCATGATGACATGGTGATCATTAGAAACTGGTGACATTGGTTCAGAAGGTGTGGAATCGTTGTGACATAGTGACATGGTGATCATTAGAAACTGCTGACATGGGTTCAGAAGGTGTGGAATCGTTGTGACATGGTGAGATGGTGATCATTAGAAACTGGTGACATTGGTTCGGAAGGTGTGGGATCGTTGTGACATCGTGACATGGTGATCATTAGAAACTGCTGACATGGGTTAGGAAGGTGTGGAATCGCGGTGACATGGTGATCATTAGTACTGGTGACATGGGTTCGGAAGGTGTGGAATCATTGTGACATGGTGAGATGGTGATCATTAGAATCTGGTGACATGGGTTTGGAAGGTGTGGAATCGTTGTGACATAGTGACATGGTGACATGGTGATCATTAGAAACTGGTGACATGGGTTCGAAAGGTGTGGAATCGTTGTGACATGGTAACCTGGTTATCATTAGAAACTGGTGAGATGGGTTCGGAAGATGTGGAATCGTTGTGACATGGTGACCTGGTGATCATTAGAAACTGGTGACATGGGTTCAGAAGGTGTGGCATCGTGGTGACATGGTGACATGATGAAATGGTGATCATTAGAAACTGGTGACATTGGTTCAGAAGGTGTGGAATCGTTGTGACATAGTGACATGGTGATCATTAGAAACTGCTGACATGGGTTTAGAAGGTGTGGAATCGTTGTGACATGGTGAGATGGTGATCATTAGAAACTGGTGACATTGGTTCGGAAGGTGTGGGATCGTTGTGACATGGTGACATGGTGATCATTAGAAACTGCTGACATGGGTTAGGAAGGTGTGGAATCGCGGTGACATGGTGATCATTAGTACTGGTGACATGGGTTCGGAAGGTGTGGAATCATTGTGACATGGTGAGATGGTGATCATTAGAATCTGGTGACATGGGTTTGGAAGGTGTGGAATCGTTGTGACATAGTGACATGGTGACATGGTGATCATTAGAAACTGGTGACATGGGTTCGAAAGGTGTGGAATCGTTGTGACATGGTAACCTGGTTATCATTAGAAACTGGTGAGATGGGTTCGGAAGATGTGGAATCGTTGTGACATGGTGACCTGGTGATCATTAGAAACTGGTGACATGGGTTCAGAAGGTGTGGCATCGTGGTGACATGGTGACATGATGACATGGTGATTATTAGAAACTGGTGACATGGGTTCGGAAGGAGTCTAATCGTTGTGACATGGTGACATGGTGACATGGTGATCATTAGATACTGGTGACATGGGTTCGGAAGGTGTGGAATCGTTGTGACATGGTGAGATGGCGATCATTAGAAACTGGTGAAATGGATTCGGACGGTGTGGAATCGTTGTGACATGGTGACATGGTGATCATTAGAAACTGGTGACATGGGTTCGGAAGGTGTGGAATCGTTGTGACATGGTGACATGGTGACATGGTGATCATTAGAAACTGGTGACATGGGTTCGGAAGGAGTGGAATCGTTGTGACCTGGTGACCTGGTGATCATTAGAAACTGGTGACATGGGTTCGGAAGGTGTGGAATCATTGTGACATGGTGACCTGGTGATCATTAGAAACTGGTGACATGGCTTCGGAAGGTGTGGCATCGTTGTGACATGGTGACATGGTGATCATTAGAAACTGGTGACATGGGTTCGGAAGGTGTGGAATCGTTATGACATGGTGACTTGGTGACATTGGTTCAGAAAGTGTGGAATCGTTGTGACATGGTGTCATGATGACATGGTGATCATTAGAAACTGGTGACATTGGTTCAGAAGTTGTGGAATCGTTGTGACATAGTGACATGGTGATCATTAGAAACTGCTGACATGGGTTCAGAAGGTGTGGAATCGTTGTGACATGGTGAGATGGTGATCATTAGAAACTGCTGACATGGGTTAGGAAGGTGTGGAATCGTGGTGACATGGTGATCATTAGTACTGGTGACATGGGTTCGGAAGGTGTGGAATTGTTGTGACATGGTGACATGGTGACATGGAGGTCATTAGAAACCGGTGACATGGGTTCGGAAGGTGTGGAATCGTTGTGACATGGTGAGATGGTGATCATTAGAATCTGGTGACATGGGTTTGGAAGGTGTGGAATTGTTGTGACATAGTGACATGGTGACATGGTGATCATTAGAAACTGGTGACATGGGTTCGAAAGGTGTGGAATCGTTGTGACATGGTAACCTGGTTATCATTAGAAACTGGTGAGATGGGTTCGGAAGATGTGGAATCGTTGTGACATGGTGACCTGGTGATCATTAGAAACTGGTGACATGGGTTCAGAAGGTGTGGCATCGTGGTGACATGGTGTCATGATGACATGGTGATTATTAGAAACTGGTGACATGGGTTCGGAAGGTGTCTAATCATTGTGATATGGTGACATGGTGACATGGTGATCATTAGATACTGGTGACATGGGTTCGGAAGTTGTGGAATCGTTGTGACATGGTGAGATGGCGATCATTAGAAACTGGTGAAATGGATTCGGAAGGTGTGGAATCGTTGTGACATGGTGACATGGTGATCATTAGAAACTGGTGACATGGGTTCGGAAGGTGTGGAATCGTTGTGACATGGTGACTTGGTGACATGGGTTCGGAATGTGTGGAATCGTTGTGACATGGTGACATGGTGACATGGTGATCATTAGAAACTGGTGACATGGGTACGGAAGGTGTGGAATCGTTGTGACATGGTGACATGGTGACATGGTGATCATTAGAAACTGGTGACATGGGTTCGGAAGGTGTGGAATCGTTGTGACCTGGTGACCTGGTGATCATTAGAAACTGGTGACATGGGTTCGGAAGGTGTGGAATCATTGTGACATGGTGACCTGGTGATCATTAGAAACTGGTGACATGGCTTCGGAAGGTGTGGCATCGTTGTGACATGGTGACATGGTGATCATTAGAAACTGGTGACATGGGTTCGGAAGGTGTGGAATCGTTATGACATGGTGACTTGGTGACATTGGTTCAGAAAGTGTGGAATCGTTGTGACATGGTGTCATGATGACATAGTGATCATTAGAAACTGGTGACATTGGTTCAGAAGGTGTGGAATCGTTGTGACATAGTGACATGGTGATCATTAGAAACTGCTGACATGGGTTCAGAAGGTGTGGAATCGTTGTGACATGGTGAGATGGTGATCATTAGAAACTGGTGACATTGGTTCGGAAGGTGTGGGATCGTTGTGACATGGTGACATGGTGATCATTAGAAACTGCTGACATGGGTTAGGAAGGTGTGGAATCGCGGTGACATGGTGATCATTAGTACTGGTGACATGGGTTCGGAAGGTGTGGAATTGTTGTGACATGGTGACATGGAGACATGGAGGTCATTAGAAACCGGTGACATGGGTTCGGAAGGTGTGGAATCGTTGTGACATGGTGAGATGGTGATCATTAGAATCTGGTGACATGGGTTTGGAAGGTGTGGAATCGTTGTGACATAGTGACATGGTGACATGGTGATCATTAGAAACTGGTGACATGGGTTCGAAAGGTGTGGAATCGTTGTGACATGGTAACCTGGTTATCATTAGAAACTGGTGAGATGGGTTCGGAAGATGTGGAATCGTTGTGACATGGTGACCTGGTGATCATTAGAAACTGGTGACATGGGTTCAGAAGGTGTGGCATCGTGGTGACATGGTGTCATGATGACATGGTGATTATTAGAAACTGGTGACATGGGTTCGGAAGGTGTCTAATCATTGTGACATGGTGACATGGTGATCATTAGATACTGGGGACATGGGTTCGGAAGGTGTGGAATCGTTGTGACATGGTGAGATGGCGATCATTAGAAACTGGTGAAATGGATTCGGAAGGTGTGGAATCGTTGTGACATGGTGACATGGTGATCATTAGAAACTGGTGACATGGGTTCGGAAGGTGTGGAATCGTTGTGACATGGTGACTTGGTGACATGGGTTCGGAATGTGTGGAATCGTTGTGACATGGTGACATGGTGACATGGTGATCATTAGAAACTGGTGACATGGGTTCGGAAGGTGTGGAATCGTTGTGACATGGTGACATGGTGACATGGTGATCATTAGAAACTGGTGACATAGGTTCGGAAGGTGTGGAATCGTTGTGACCTGGTGACCTGGTGATCATTAGAAACTGGTGACATGGGTTCGGAAGGTGTGGAATCATTGTGACATGGTGACCTGGTGATCATTAGAAACTGGTGACATGGCTTCGGAAGGTGTGGCATCGTTGTGACATGGTGACATGGTGATCATTAGAAACTGGTGACATGGGTTCGGAAGGTGTGGAATCGTTATGACATGGTGACTTGGTGACATTGGTTCAGAAAGTGTGGAATCGTTGTGACATGGTGTCATGATGACATAGTGATCATTAGAAACTGGTGACATTGGTTCAGAAGGTGTGGAATCGTTGTGACATAGTGACATGGTGATCATTAGAAACTGCTGACATGGGGTCAGAAGGTGTGGAATCGTTGTGACATGGTGAGATGGTGATCATTAGAAACTGGTGACATTGGTTCGGAAGGTGTGGGATCGTTGTGACATGGTGACATGGTGATCATTAGAAACTGCTGACATGGGTTAGGAAGGTGTGGAATCGCGGTGACATGGTGATCATTAGTACTGGTGACATGGGTTCGGAAGGTGTGGAATTGTTGTGACATGGTGACATGGTGACATGGAGGTCATTAGAAACCGGTGACATGGGTTCGGAAGGTGTGGAATCGTTGTGACATGGTGAGATGGTGATCATTAGAATCTGGTGACATGGGTTTGGAAGGTGTGGAATCGTTGTGACATAGTGACATGGTGACATGGTGATCATTAGAAACTGGTGACATGGGTTCGAAAGGTGTGGAATCGTTGTGACATGGTAACCTGGTTATCATTAGAAACTGGTGAGATGGGTTCGGAAGATGTGGAATCGTTGTGACATGGTGACCTGGTGATCATTAGAAACTGGTGACATGGGTTCAGAAGGTGTGGCATCGTGGTGACATGGTGACATGATGACATGGTGATTATTAGAAACTGGTGACATGGGTTCGGAAGGTGTGGCATCGTTGTGACATGGTGATCATTAGAATCCTGTGACATTGGATCGGAAGGAGTGGAATCGTTGTGACGAGGTGGCATGTAGATCATTAGAAACTGGTGACATGGGTTCGGAAGGTGTGGAATCATTGTGACATGGTGACATGGGTTCGGAAGGTGTGGAATCATTGTGACATGGTGACATGGCGATCATTAGAAACTGGTGACATGGGTTTGGTAGGTGTGGAATCATTTTGACATGGTGACATGGCGATCATTAGAAACTGGTGACATAGGTTTGGTAGGTGTCTAATCGTTGTGACATTTTGACATGGTGAACTGGTGATCATTAGAAACTGGTGACATGGGTTCTGAAGGAGTGGAATCGTTGGGACATGGTGACCTGGTGATCATTAGAAACTGGTGACATGGGTTCAGAAGGTGTGGCATCGTGGTGACATGGTGTCATGATGACATGGTGATTATTAGAAACTGTTGACATGGGTTCGGAAGGTGTCTAATCATTGTGACATGGTGACATGGTGACATGGTGATCATTAGATACTGGTGACATGGGTTCGGATGGTGTGGAATCGTTGTGACATGGTGAGATGGCGATCATTAGAAACTGGTGAAATGGATTCGGAAGGTGTGGAATCGTTGTGACATGGTGACATGGTGATCATTAGAAACTGGTGACATGGGTTCGGAAGGTGTGGAATCGTTGTGACATGGTGACTTGGTGACATGGGTTCGGAATGTGTGGAATCGTTGTGACATGGTGACATGGTGACATGGTGATCATTAGAAACTGGTGATATGGGTTCGGAAGGTGTGGAATCGTTGTGACATGGTGACATGGTGACATGGTGATCATTAGAAACTGGTGACATGGGTTCGGAAGGTGTGGAATCGTTGTGACCTGGTGACCTGGTGATCATTAGAAACTGGTGACATGGGTTCGGAAGTTGTGGAATCATTGTGACATGGTGACCTGGTGATCATTAGAAACTGGTGAAATGGCTTCGGAAGGTGTGGCATCGTTGTGACATGGTGACATGGTGATCATTAGAAACTGGTGACATGGGTTCGGAAGGTGTGTAATCGTTATGACATGGTGACTTGGTGACATTGGTTCAGAAAGTGTGGAATCGTTGTGACATGGTGTCATGATGACATAGTGATCATTAGAAACTGGTGACATTGGTTCAGAAGGTGTGGAATCGTTGTGACATAGTGACATGGTGATCATTAGAAACTGCTGACATGGGTTCAGAAGGTGTGGAATCGTTGTGACATGGTGAGATGGTGATCATTAGAAACTGGTGACATTGGTTCGGAAGGTGTGGGATCGTTGTGACATGGTGACATGGTGATCATTAGAAACTGCTGACATGGGTTAGGAAGGTGTGGAATCGCGGTGACATGGTGATCATTAGTACTGGTGACATGGGTTCGGAAGGTGTGGAATTGTTGTGACATGGTGACATGGTGACATGGAGGTCATTAGAAACCGGTGACATGGGTTCGGAAGGTGTGGAATCGTTGTGACATGGTGAGATGGTGATCATTAGAATCTGGTGACATGGGTTTGGAAGGTGTGGAATCGTTGTGACATAGTGACATGGTGACATGGTGATCATTAGAAACTGGTGACATGGGTTCGAAAGGTGTGGAATCGTTGTGACATGGTAACCTGGTTATCATTAGAAACTGGTGAGATGGGTTCGGAAGATGTGGAATCGTTGTGACATGGTGACCTGGTGATCATTAGAAACTGGTGACATGGGTTCAGAAGGTGTGGCATCGTGGTGACATGGTGACATGATGACATGGTGATTATTAGAAACTGGTGACATGGGTTCGGAAGGTGTGGCATCGTTGTGACATGGTGATCATTAGAATCCTGTGACATTGGATCGGAAGGAGTGGAATCGTTGTGACGAGGTGGCATGTAGATCATTAGAAACTGGTGACATGGGTTCGGAAGGTGTGGAATCATTGTGACATGGTGACATGGGTTCGGAAGGTGTGGAATCATTGTGACATGGTGACATGGCGATCATTAGAAACTGGTGACATGGGTTTGGTAGGTGTGGAATCATTTTGACATGGTGACATGGCGATCATTAGAAACTGGTGACATAGGTTTGGTAGGTGTCTAATCGTTGTGACATTTTGACATGGTGAACTGGTGATCATTAGAAACTGGTGACATGGGTTCTGAAGCAGTGGAATCGTTGGGACATGGTGACCTGGTGATCATTAGAAACTGGTGACATGGGTTCAGAAGGTGTGGCATCGTGGTGACATGGTGTCATGATGACATGGTGATTATTAGAAACTGTTGACATGGGTTCGGAAGGTGTCTAATCATTGTGACATGGTGACATGGTGACATGGTGATCATTAGATACTGGTGACATGGGTTCGGACGGTGTGGAATCGTTGTGACATGGTGAGATGGCGATCATTAGAAACTGGTGAAATGGATTCGGAAGGTGTGGAATCGTTGTGACATGGTGACATGGTGATCATTAGAAACTGGTGACATGGGTTCGGAAGGTGTGGAATCGTTGTGACATGGTGACTTGGTGACATGGGTTCGGAATGTGTGGAATCGTTGTGACATGGTGACATGGTGACATGGTGATCATTAGAAACTGGTGATATGGGTTCGGAAGGTGTGGAATCGTTGTGACATGGTGACATGGTGACATGGTGATCATTAGAAACTGGTGACATGGGTTCGGAAGGTGTGGAATCGTTGTGACCTGGTGACCTGGTGATCATTAGAAACTGGTGACATGGGTTCGGAAGTTGTGGAATCATTGTGACATGGTGACCTGGTGATCATTAGAAACTGGTGAAATGGCTTCGGAAGGTGTGGCATCGTTGTGACATGGTGACATGGTGATCATTAGAAACTGGTGACATGGGTTCGGAAGGTGTGGAATCGTTATGACATGGTGACTTGGTGACATTGGTTCAGAAAGTGTGGAATCGTTGTGACATGGTGTCATGATGACATAGTGATCATTAGAAACTGGTGACATTGGTTCAGAAGGTGTGGAATCGTTGTGACATAGTGACATGGTGATCATTAGAAACTGCTGACATGGGTTCAGAAGGTGTGGAATCGTTGTGACATGGTGAGATGGTGATCATTAGAAACTGGTGACATTGGTTCGGAAGGTGTGGGATCGTTGTGACATGGTGACATGGTGATCATTAGAAACTGCTGACATGGGTTAGGAAGGTGTGGAATCGCGGTGACATGGTGATCATTAGTACTGGTGACATGGGTTCGGAAGGTGTGGAATTGTTGTGACATGGTGACATGGTGACATGGAGGTCATTAGAAACCGGTGACATGGGTTCGGAAGGTGTGGAATCGTTGTGACATGGTGAGATGGTGATCATTAGAATCTGGTGACATGGGTTTGGAAGGTGTGGAATCGTTGTGACATAGTGACATGGTGACATGGTGATCATTAGAAACTGGTGACATGGGTTCGAAAGGTGTGGAATCGTTGTGACATGGTAACCTGGTTATCATTAGAAACTGGTGAGATGGGTTCGGAAGATGTGGAATCGTTGTGACATGGTGACCTGGTGATCATTAGAAACTGGTGACATGGGTTCAGAAGGTGTGGCATCGTGGTGACATGGTGACATGATGACATGGTGATTATTAGAAACTGGTGACATGGGTTCGGAAGGTGTGGCATCGTTGTGACATGGTGATCATTAGAATCCTGTGACATTGGATCGGAAGGAGTGGAATCGTTGTGACGAGGTGGCATGTAGATCATTAGAAACTGGTGACATGGGTTCGGAAGGTGTGGAATCATTGTGACATGGTGACATGGGTTCGGAAGGTGTGGAATCATTGTGACATGGTGACATGGCGATCATTAGAAACTGGTGACATGGGTTTGGTAGGTGTGGAATCATTTTGACATGGTGACATGGCGATCATTAGAAACTGGTGACATAGGTTTGGTAGGTGTCTAATCGTTGTGACATTTTGACATGGTGAACTGGTGATCATTAGAAACTGGTGACATGGGTTCTGAAGGAGTGGAATCGTTGGGACATGGTGACCTGGTGATCATTAGAAACTGGTGACATGGGTTCGGAAGGTGTGGAATCATTGTGATATGGTGAGATGGTGATCATTAGAAACAGGTGACATGGGTTCGGAAGGTGTGGAATCGTTGTGACATGGTGACATGGTGATCATTAGAAACTGATGACATGGGTTTGGTAGGAGTCTAATCGTTGTGACATGGTGACATGGTGACATGGTGATCATTAGATACTGGTGACATTGGTTCGGAAGGTGTGGAATTGTTGTGACTTGGTGAGATGGCGATCATTAGAAACTGGTGACATGGATTCGGAAGGTGTGGAATCATTGTGAAATGGTGACATGGTGATCATTAGAAACTGGTGACATGGGTTCGGAAGGTGTGGAATAGTTGTGACATGGTGACTTGGTGACATGGGTTCGGAATGTGTGGAATCGTTGTGACATGGTGAGATGGTGATCATTAGAATCTGGTGACATGGGTTTGGAAGGTGTGGAATCGTTGTGACATAGTGACATGGTGACATGGTGATCATTAGAAACTGGTGACATGGGTTCGAAAGGTGTGGAATCGTTGTGACCTGGTGACCTGGTGATCATTAGAAACTGGTGACATGGGTTCGGAAGGTGTGGAATCATTGTGACATGGTGACATGGTGATCATTAGAAACTGGTGACATGGCTTCGGAAGGTGTGGCATCGTTGTGAGATGGTGACATGGTGATCATTAGAAACTGGTGACATGGGTTCGGAAGGTGTGGAATCGTTATGACATGGTGACTTGGTGACATTGGTTCAGAAAGTGTGGAATCGTTGTGACATGGTGTCATGATGACATAGTGATCATTAGAAACTGGTGACATTGGTTCAGAAGGTGTGGAATCGTTGTGACATAGTGACATGGTGATCATTAGAAACTGCTGACATGGGTTCAGAAGGTGTGGAATCGTTGTGACATGGTGAGATGGTGATCATTAGAAACTGGTGACATTGGTTCGGAAGGTGTGGGATCGTTGTGACATGGTGACATGGTGATCATTAGAAACTGCTGACATGGGTTAGGAAGGTGTGGAATTGCGGTGACATGGTGATCATTAGTACTGGTGACATGGGTTCGGAAGGTGTGGAATTGTTGTGACATGGTGACATGGTGACATGGAGGTCATTAGAAACCGGTGACATGGGTTCGGAAGGTGTGGAATCGTTGTGACATGGTGAGATGGTGATCATTAGAATCTGGTGACATGGGTTTGGAAGGTGTGGAATCGTTGTGACATAGTGACATGGTGACATGGTGATCATTAGAAACTGGTTACATGGGTTCGAAAGGTGTGGAATCGTTGTGACATGGTAACCTGGTTATCATTAGAAACTGGTGAGATGGGTTCGGAAGATGTGGAATCGTTGTGACATGGTGACCTGGTGATCATTAGAAACTGGTGACATGGGTTCAGAAGGTGTGGCATCGTGGTGACATGGTGTCATGATGACATGGTGATTATTAGAAACTGGTGACATGGGTTCGGAAGGTGTCTAATCATTGTGACATGGTGACATGGTGACATGGTGATCATTAGATACTGGTGACATGGGTTCGGAAGGTGTGGAATCGTTGTGACATGGTGAGATGGCGATCATTAGAAACTGGTGAAATGGATTCGGAAGGTGTGGAATCGTTGTGACATGGTGACATGGTGATCATTAGAAACTGGTGACATGGGTTCGGAAGGTGTGGAATCGTTGTGACATGGTGACTTGGCGACATGGGTTCGGAATGTGTGGAATCGTTGTGACATGGTGACATGGTGACATGGTGATCATTAGAAACTGGTGACATGGGTTCGGAAGGTGTGGAATCGTTGTGACATGGTGACATGGTGACATGGTGATCATTAGAAACTGGTGACATGGGTTCGGAAGGTGTGGAATCGTTGTGACCTGGTGACCTGGTGATCATTAGAAACTGGTGACATGGGTTCGGAAGGTGTGGAATCATTGTGACATGGTGACCTGGTGATCATTAGAAACTGGTGACATGGCTTCGGAAGGTGTGGCATCGTTGTGACATGGTGACATGGTGATCATTAGAAACTGTTGATATGGGTTCGGAAGGTGTGGAATCATTGTGACATGGTGACATGGTGACATGGTGAGCATTAGAAACTGGTGACATGGTTTCGGAAGGTGTGGAATCGTTGTGACATGGTGACATGTCGATCATTAGAAACTGGTGACATAGGTTCGGAAAGTGTGGAATCGCTGTGACATGGTGACATGATGACATGGTGATTATTAGAAACTGGTGACATGGGTTCGGAAGGTGTGGAATCGTTATGACATGGTGACTTGGTGACATTGGTTCGGAAAGTGTGGAATCGTTGTGACATGGTGACATGGTGATCATTAGAAACTGCTGACATGGGTTCGGAAGGTGTGGAATCGTTGTGACATGGTGACATGGTGATCATTAGAAACTGCTGACATGGGTTCGGAAGGTGTGGAATCGTTGTGACATGGTGACATGGTGATCATTAGAAACTGGTGACATGGGTTCGGAAGGTGTGGAATCATTGTGACATAGTGAGATGGTGATCATTAGAAACTGGTGACATTGGTACGGAAGGTGTGGGATCGTTGTGACATGGTGACATGGTGATCATTAGAAACTGCTGACATGTGTTCGGAAGGTGTGGAATCGTTGTGACATGGTGACATGGTGATCATTAGAAACTGCTGACATGGGTTCGGAAGGTGTGGAATCGTTGTGACATGGTGACATGGTGATCATTAGAAACTGGTGACATGGGTTCGGAAGGTGTGGAATCATTGTGACATAGTGAGATGGTGATCATTAGAAACTGGTGACATTGGTACGGAAGGTGTGGGATCGTTGTGACATGGTGACATGGTGATCATTAGAAACTGGTGACATGGGTTCAGAAGGTGTGGAATCGCTGTGACATGGTGACATGGTGATCATTAGTACTGGTGACATGGGTTCGGAAGGTGTGGAATCGTTATGACATGGTGACTTGGTGACATTGGTTCAGAAAGTGTGGAATCGTTGTGACATGGTGTCATGATGACATAGTGATCATTAGAAACTGGTGACATTGGTTCAGAAGGTGTGGAATCGTTGTGACATAGTGACATGGTGATCATTAGAAACTGCTGACATGGGTTCAGAAGGTGTGGAATCGTTGTGACATGGTGAGATGGTGATCATTAGAAACTGGTGACATTGGTTCGGAAGGTGTGGGATCGTTGTGACATGGTGACATGGTGATCATTAGAAACTGCTGACATGGGTTAGGAAGGTGTGGAATCGCGGTGACATGGTGATCATTAGTACTGGTGACATGGGTTCGGAAGGTGTGGAATTGTTGTGACATGGTGACATGGTGACATGGAGGTCATTAGAAACCGGTGACATGGGTTCGGAAGGTGTGGAATCGTTGTGACATGGTGAGATGGTGATCATTAGAATCTGGTGACATGGGTTTGGAAGGTGTGGAATCGTTGTGACATAGTGACATGGTGACATGGTGATCATTAGATACTGGTGACATGGGTTCGGAAGGTGTGGAATCGTTGTGACATGGTGAGATGGGGATCATTAGAAACTGGTGAAATGGATTCGGAAGGTGTGGAATCGTTGTGACATGGTGACATGGTGATCATTAGAAACTGGTGACATGGGTTCGGAAGGTGTGGAATCGTTGTGACATGGTGACTTGGTGACATGGGTTCGGAATGTGTGGAATCGTTGTGACATGGTGACATGGTGACATGGTGATCATTAGAAACTGGTGACATGGGTTCGGAAGGTGTGGAATCGTTGTGACATGGTGACATGGTGACATGGTGATCATTAGAAACTGGTGACATGGGTTCGGAAGGTGTGGAATCGTTGTGACCTGGTGACCTGGTGATCATTAGAAACTGGTGACATGGGTTCGGAAGGTGTGGAATCATTGTGACATGGTGACCTGGTGATCATTAGAAACTGGTGACATGGCTTCGGAAGGTGTGGCATCGTTGTGACATGGTGACATGGTGATCATTAGAAACTGGTGACATGGGTTCGGAAGGTGTGGAATCGTTATGACATGGTGACTTGGTGACATTGGTTCAGAAAGTGTGGAATCGTTGTGACATGGTGTCATGATGACATAGTGATCATTAGAAACTGGTGACATTGGTTCAGAAGGTGTGGAATCGTTGTGACATAGTGACATGGTGATCATTAGAAACTGCTGACATGGGTTCAGAAGGTGTGGAATCGTTGTGACATGGTGAGATGGTGATCATTAGAAACTGGTGACATTGGTTCGGAAGGTGTGGGATCGTTGTGACATGGTGACATGGTGATCATTAGAAACTGCTGACATGGGTTAGGAAGGTGTGGAATCGCGGTGACATGGTGATCATTAGTACTGGTGACATGGGTTCGGAAGGTGTGGAATTGTTGTGACATGGTGACATGGTGACATGGAGGTCATTAGAAACCGGTGACATGGGTTCGGAAGGTGTGGAATCGTTGTGACATGGTGAGATGGTGATCATTAGAATCTGGTGACATGGGTTTGGAAGGTGTGGAATCGTTGTGACATAGTGACATGGTGACATGGTGATCATTAGAAACTGGTGACATGGGTTCGAAAGGTGTGGAATCGTTGTGACATGGTAACCTGGTTATCATTAGAAACTGGTGAGATGGGTTCGGAAGATGTGGAATCGTTGTGACATGGTGACCTGGTGATCATTAGAAACTGGTGACATGGGTTCAGAAGGTGTGGCATCGTGGTGACATGGTGACATGATGACATGGTGATTATTAGAAACTGGTGACATGGGTTCGGAAGGTGTGGCATCGTTGTGACATGGTGATCATTAGAATCCTGTGACATTGGATCGGAAGGAGTGGAATCGTTGTGACGAGGTGGCATGTAGATCATTAGAAACTGGTGACATGGGTTCGGAAGGTGTGGAATCATTGTGACATGGTGACATGGGTTCGGAAGGTGTGGAATCATTGTGACATGGTGACATGGCGATCATTAGAAACTGGTGACATGGGTTTGGTAGGTGTGGAATCATTTTGACATGGTGACATGGCGATCATTAGAAACTGGTGACATAGGTTTGGTAGGTGTCTAATCGTTGTGACATTTTGACATGGTGAACTGGTGATCATTAGATACTGGTGACATGGGTTCTGAAGGAGTGGAATCGTTGGGACATGGTGACCTGGTGATCATTAGAAACTGGTGACATGGGTTCGGAAGGTGTGGAATCATTGTGATATGGTGAGATGGTGATCATTAGAAACAGGTGACATGGGTTCGGAAGGTGTGGAATCGTTGTGACATGGTGACATGGTGATCATTAGAAACTGGTGACATGGGTTTGGTAGGTGTCTAATCGTTGTGACATGGTGACATGGTGACATGGTGATCATTAGATACTGGTGACATTGGTTCGGAAGGTGTGGAATTGTTGTGACTTGGTGAGATGGCGATCATTAGAAACTGGTGACATGGATTCGGAAGGTGTGGAATCATTGTGAAATGGTGACATGGTGATCATTAGAAACTGGTGACATGGGTTCGGAAGTTGTGGAATAGTTGTGACATGGTGACTTGGTGACATGGGTTCGGAATGTGTGGAATCGTTGTGACATGGTGAGATGGTGATCATTAGAATCTGGTGACATGGGTTCGGAAGGTGTGGAATCATTGTGACATGGTGTCATGGTGACATGGTGAGCATTAGAAACTGGTGACATGGGTTCGGATGGTGTCGAATCGTTGTGACATGGTGACATGGCGATCATTAGAAACTGGTGACATGGGTTCGGAAAGTGTGGAATGGTTGTGACATGGTGACATGGTGATCGTTAGAAACTGGTGACATGTGTTCGGAAGGTGTGGAATCGTTATGACATGGTGACATGGTGACATTGGTTTGGAAAGTGTGGAATCGTTGTGACATGGTGTCATGATGACATGGTGATCATTAGAAACTGGTGACATGGGTTCGGAAGGTGTGGAATCGTTATGACATGGTGACTTGGTGACATTGGTTCGGAAAGTGTGGAATCGTTTTGACATGGTGTCATGATGACATGGTGATCATTACAATCTGGTGACATTGGTTCGGAAGGTGTGGAATCGTTGTGACATGGTGACATGGTGACATGGTGATCATTTGAAACTGGTGACATCCGTTCGGAAAGTGTGGAATCGTTGTGACCTGGTGACCTGGTGATCATTAGAAACTGGTGAAATGGGTTCGGAAGGTGTGGAATCATTGTGACATGGTGACCTGGTGATCATTAGAAACTGGTGACATGGCTTCGGAAGGTGTGGCATCGTTGTGACATGGTGACATGGTGACATGGTGATCATTAGAAACTGTTGACATGGGTTCGGAAGGTTTGGAATCATTGTGACATGGTGACATGGTGATCATTAGAAACTGTTGATATGGGTTCGGAAGGTGTGGAATCATTGTGACATGGTGACATGGTGACATGGTGAGCATTAGAAACTGGTGACATGGTTTCGGAAGGTGTGGAATCGTTGTGACATGGTGACATGTCGATCATTAGAAACTGGTGACATAGGTTCGGAAAGTGTGGAATCGCTGTGACATGGTGACATGATGACATGGTGATTATTAGAAACTGGTGACATGGGTTCGGAAGGTGTGGAATCGTTATGACACGGAGACTTGGTGACATTGGTTCGGAAAGTGTGGAATCGTTGTGACATGGTGTCATGATGACATGGTGATCATTAGAAACTGGTGACATTGGTTCGGAAGGTGTGGAATCGTTGTGACATGGTGACATGGTGATCATTAGAAACTGGTGACATGGGTTCGGAAGGTGTGGAATCATTGTGACATAGTGAGATGGTGATCATTAGAAACTGGTGACATTGGTACGGAAGGTGTGGGATCGTTGTGACATGGTGACATGGTGATCATTAGAAACTGGTGACATGGGTTCAGAAGGTGTGGAATCGCTGTGACATGGTGACATGGTGATCATTAGTACTGGTGACATGGGTTCGGAAGGTGTGGAATTGTTGTGACATGGTGACATGGTGACATGGTGTTCATTAGAAACCGGTGACATGGGTTCGGAAGGTGTGGAATCGTTGTGACATGGTGAGATGGTGATCATTAGAATCTGCTGACATGGGTTTGGAAGGTGTGGAATCGTTGTGACATGGTGACATGGTGACATGGTGATCATTAGAAACTGGTGAGATGGGTTTGGAAGGTGTGGGGTCGTTGTGACATGGTGACATGGTGATCATTAGAAACTGGTGACGTGGGTTCGGAAGGTGTGGAATCGTTGTGACATGGTAACCTGGTCATCATTAGAAACTGGTGACATGGGTTCGGAAGATGGGGAATCGTTGTGACATGGTGAACTGGTGATCATTAGAAACTGGTGACATGGATTCGGAAGGTGTGGAATCGTTGTGAAATGGTGACATGGTGATCATTAGAAACTGGTGACATGGGTTCGGAAGGTGTGGAATCGTTGTGACATGGTGACTTGGTGACATGGGTTCGGAATGTGTGGAATCGTTGTGACATGGTGTCATGGTGACATGGTGATCAGTAGAAACTGTTGACATTGGTTCGGAAGGTGTGGAATCATTGTGACATGGTGACATGGTGACATGGTGATCATTAGAAACTGGTGACATGGGTTCGGAAGGTATGGGATCGTTGTGGCATGGTGACATGGTGACATGGTGATCATTTGAAACTGGTGACATCAGTTCAGAAAGTGTGGAATCGTTGTGACCTGGTGACCTGGTGATCATTAGAAACAGGTGACATGGGTTCGGAAGGTGTGGAATCGTTGTGACAGGGTGAGATGGTGATCATTAGAATCTGCTGACATGGGTTTGGAAGATGAGGTATCGTTGTGACATGGTGACATGGTGACATGGTGATCATTAGAAACTGGTGACATGGGTTTGGAAGGTGTGGGATCGTTGTGACATGGTGACATGGTGACATGATGATCATTAGAAACTGGTGACATGGGTTCGGATGGTGTGGAATCGTTGTGACATGGTGACATGGCGATCATTAGAAACTGGTGACATGGGTTCGGAAAGTGTGGAATGGTTGTGACATGGTGACATGGTGATCGTTAGAAACTGGTGACATGTGTTCGGAAGGTGTGGAATCGTTATGACATGGTGACATGGTGACATTGGTTCGGAAAGTGTGGAATCGTTGTGACATGGTGTCATGATGACATGGTGATCATTAGAAACTGGTGACATGGGTTCGGAAGGTGTGGAATCGTTATGACATGGTGACTTGGTGACATTGGTTCGGAAAGTGTGGAATCGTTTTGACATGGTGTCATGATGACATGGTGATCATTAGAATCTGGTGACATTGGTTCGGAAGGTGTGGAATCGTTGTGACATGGTGACATGGTGACATGGTGACATGGTGATCATTACAAACTGGTGACATGGGTTCGGAAGGTATGGGATCGTTGTGGCATGGTGACATGGTGACATGGTGATCATTAGTACTGGTGACATGGGTTCGGAAGGTGTGGAATCGTTGTGACATGGTGAGATGGTGATCATTAGAATCTGGTGACATGGGTTCGGAAGGTGTGGAATCATTGTGACATGGTGTCATGGTGACATGGTGAGCATTAGAAACTGGTGACATGGGTTCGGATGGTGTGGAATCGTTGTGACATGGTGACATGGCGATCATTAGAAACTGGTGACATGGGTTCGGAAAGTGTGGAATGGTTGTGACATGGTGACATGGTGATCGTTAGAAACTGGTGACATGTGTTCGGAAGGTGTGGAATCGTTATGACATGGTGACATGGTGACATTGGTTTGGAAAGTGTGGAATCGTTGTGACATGGTGTCATGATGACATGGTGATCATTAGAAACTGGTGACATGGGTTCGGAAGGTGTGGAATCGTTATGACATGGTGACTTGGTGACATTGGTTCGGAAAGTGTGGAATCGTTTTGACATGGTGTCATGATGACATGGTGATCATTACAATCTGGTGACATTGGTTCGGAAGGTGTGGAATCGTTGTGACATGGTGACATGGTGACATGGTGATCAGTTGAAACTGGTGACATCCGTTCGGAAAGTGTGGAATCGTTGTGACCTGGTGACCTGGTGATCATTAGAAACTGGTGAAATGGGTTCGGAAGGTGTGGAATCATTGTGACATGGTGACCTGGTGATCATTAGAAACTGGTGACATGGCTTCGGAAGGTGTGGCATCGTTGTGACATGGTGACATGGTGACATGGTGATCATTAGAAACTGTTGACATGGGTTCGGAAGGTTTGGAATCATTGTGACATGGTGACATGGTGATCATTAGAAACTGTTGATATGGGTTCGGAAGGTGTGGAATCATTGTGACATGGTGACATGGTGACATGGTGAGCATTAGAAACTGGTGACATGGTTTCGGAAGGTGTGGAATCGTTGTGACATGGTGACATGTCGATCATTAGAAACTGGTGACATAGGTTCGGAAAGTGTGGAATCGCTGTGACATGGTGACATGATGACATGGTGATTATTAGAAACTGGTGACATGGGTTCGGAAGGTGTGGAATCGTTATGACACGGAGACTTGGTGACATTGGTTCGGAAAGTGTGGAATCGTTGTGACATGGTGTCATGATGACATGGTGATCATTAGAAACTGGTGACATTGGTTCGGAAGGTGTGGAATCGTTGTGACATGGTGACATGGTGATCATTAGAAACTGGTGACATGGGTTCGGAAGGTGTGGAATCATTGTGACATAGTGAGATGGTGATCATTAGAAACTGGTGACATTGGTACGGAAGGTGTGGGATCGTTGTGACATGGTGACATGGTGATCATTAGAAACTGGTGACATGGGTTCAGAAGGTGTGGAATCGCTGTGACATGGTGACATGGTGATCATTAGTACTGGTGACATGGGTTCGGAAGGTGTGGAATTGTTGTGACATGGTGACATGGTGACATGGTGTTCATTAGAAACCGGTGACATGGGTTCGGAAGGTGTGGAATCGTTGTGACATGGTGAGATGGTGATCATTAGAATCTGCTGACATGGGTTTGGAAGGTGTGGAATCGTTGTGACATGGTGACATGGTGACATGGTGATCATTAGAAACTGGTGAGATGGGTTTGGAAGGTGTGGGGTCGTTGTGACATGGTGACATGGTGATCATTAGAAACTGGTGACGTGGGTTCGGAAGGTGTGGAATCGTTGTGACATGGTAACCTGGTCATCATTAGAAACTGGTGACATGGGTTCGGAAGATGGGGAATCGTTGTGACATGGTGAACTGGTGATCATTAGAAACTGGTGACATGGATTCGGAAGGTGTGGAATCGTTGTGAAATGGTGACATGGTGATCATTAGAAACTGGTGACATGGGTTCGGAAGGTGTGGAATCGTTGTGACATGGTGACTTGGTGACATGGGTTCGGAATGTGTGGAATCGTTGTGACATGGTGTCATGGTGACATGGTGATCAGTAGAAACTGTTGACATTGGTTCGGAAGTTGTGGAATCATTGTGACATGGTGACATGGTGACATGGTGATCATTAGAAACTGGTGACATGGGTTCGGAAGGTATGGGATCGTTGTGGCATGGTGACATGGTGACATGGTGATCATTTGAAACTGGTGACATCAGTTCAGAAAGTGTGGAATCGTTGTGACCTGGTGACCTGGTGATCATTAGAAACAGGTGACATGGGTTCGGAAGGTGTGGAATCGTTGTGACAGGGTGAGATGGTGATCATTAGAATCTGCTGACATGGGTTTGGAAGATGAGGTATCGTTGTGACATGGTGACATGGTGACATGGTGATCATTAGAAACTGGTGACATGGGTTTGGAAGGTGTGGGATCGTTGTGACATGGTGACATGGTGACATGATGATCATTAGAAACTGGTGACATGGGTTCGGATGGTGTGGAATCGTTGTGACATGGTGACATGGCGATCATTAGAAACTGGTGACATGGGTTCGGAAAGTGTGGAATGGTTGTGACATGGTGACATGGTGATCGTTAGAAACTGGTGACATGTGTTCGGAAGGTGTGGAATCGTTATGACATGGTGACATGGTGACATTGGTTCGGAAAGTGTGGAATCGTTGTGACATGGTGTCATGATGACATGGTGATCATTAGAAACTGGTGACATGGGTTCGGAAGGTGTGGAATCGTTATGACATGGTGACTTGGTGACATTGGTTCGGAAAGTGTGGAATCGTTTTGACATGGTGTCATGATGACATGGTGATCATTAGAATCTGGTGACATTGGTTCGGAAGGTGTGGAATCGTTGTGACATGGTGACATGGTGACATGGTGACATGGTGATCATTACAAACTGGTGACATGGGTTCGGAAGGTATGGGATCGTTGTGGCATGGTGACATGGTGACATGGTGATCATTAGTACTGGTGACATGGGTTCGGAAGGTGTGGAATCGTTGTGACATGGTGAGATGGTGATCATTAGAATCTGGTGACATGGGTTCGGAAGGTGTGGAATCATTGTGACATGGTGTCATGGTGACATGGTGAGCATTAGAAACTGGTGACATGGGTTCGGATGGTGTGGAATCGTTGTGACATGGTGACATGGCGATCATTAGAAACTGGTGACATGGGTTCGGAAAGTGTGGAATGGTTGTGACATGGTGACATGGTGATCGTTAGAAACTGGTGACATGTGTTCGGAAGGTGTGGAATCGTTATGACATGGTGACATGGTGACATTGGTTTGGAAAGTGTGGAATCGTTGTGACATGGTGTCATGATGACATGGTGATCATTAGAAACTGGTGACATGGGTTCGGAAGGTGTGGAATCGTTATGACATGGTGACTTGGTGACATTGGTTCGGAAAGTGTGGAATCGTTTTGACATGGTGTCATGATGACATGGTGATCATTACAATCTGGTGACATTGGTTCGGAAGGTGTGGAATCGTTGTGACATGGTGACATGGTGACATGGTGATCATTTGAAACTGGTGACATCCGTTCGGAAAGTGTGGAATCGTTGTGACCTGGTGACCTGGTGATCATTAGAAACTGGTGAAATGGGTTCGGAAGGTGTGGAATCATTGTGACATGGTGACCTGGTGATCATTAGAAACTGGTGACATGGCTTCGGAAGGTGTGGCATCGTTGTGACATGGTGACATGGTGACATGGTGATCATTAGAAACTGTTGACATGGGTTCGGAAGGTTTGGAATCATTGTGACATGGTGACATGGTGATCATTAGAAACTGTTGATATGGGTTCGGAAGGTGTGGAATCATTGTGACATGGTGACATGGTGACATGGTGAGCATTAGAAACTGGTGACATGGTTTCGGAAGGTGTGGAATCGTTGTGACATGGTGACATGTCGATCATTAGAAACTGGTGACATAGGTTCGGAAAGTGTGGAATCGCTGTGACATGGTGACATGATGACATGGTGATTATTAGAAACTGGTGACATGGGTTCGGAAGGTGTGGAATCGTTATGACACGGAGACTTGGTGACATTGGTTCGGAAAGTGTGGAATCGTTGTGACATGGTGTCATGATGACATGGTGATCATTAGAAACTGGTGACATTGGTTCGGAAGGTGTGGAATCGTTGTGACATGGTGACATGGTGATCATTAGAAACTGGTGACATGGGTTCGGAAGGTGTGGAATCATTGTGACATAGTGAGATGGTGATCATTAGAAACTGGTGACATTGGTACGGAAGGTGTGGGATCGTTGTGACATGGTGACATGGTGATCATTAGAAACTGGTGACATGGGTTCAGAAGGTGTGGAATCGCTGTGACATGGTGACATGGTGATCATTAGTACTGGTGACATGGGTTCGGAAGGTGTGGAATTGTTGTGACATGGTGACATGGTGACATGGTGTTCATTAGAAACCGGTGACATGGGTTCGGAAGGTGTGGAATCGTTGTGACATGGTGAGATGGTGATCATTAGAATCTGCTGACATGGGTTTGGAAGGTGTGGAATCGTTGTGACATGGTGACATGGTGACATGGTGATCATTAGAAACTGGTGAGATGGGTTTGGAAGGTGTGGGGTCGTTGTGACATGGTGACATGGTGATCATTAGAAACTGGTGACGTGGGTTCGGAAGGTGTGGAATCGTTGTGACATGGTAACCTGGTCATCATTAGAAACTGGTGACATGGGTTCGGAAGATGGGGAATCGTTGTGACATGGTGAACTGGTGATCATTAGAAACTGGTGACATGGATTCGGAAGGTGTGGAATCGTTGTGAAATGGTGACATGGTGATCATTAGAAACTGGTGACATGGGTTCGGAAGGTGTGGAATCGTTGTGACATGGTGACTTGGTGACATGGGTTCGGAATGTGTGGAATCGTTGTGACATGGTGTCATGGTGACATGGTGATCAGTAGAAACTGTTGACATTGGTTCGGAAGGTGTGGAATCATTGTGACATGGTGACATGGTGACATGGTGATCATTAGAAACTGGTGACATGGGTTCGGAAGGTATGGGATCGTTGTGGCATGGTGACATGGTGACATGGTGATCATTTGAAACTGGTGACATCAGTTCAGAAAGTGTGGAATCGTTGTGACCTGGTGACCTGGTGATCATTAGAAACAGGTGACATGGGTTCGGAAGGTGTGGAATCGTTGTGACAGGGTGAGATGGTGATCATTAGAATCTGCTGACATGGGTTTGGAAGATGAGGTATCGTTGTGACATGGTGACATGGTGACATGGTGATCATTAGAAACTGGTGACATGGGTTTGGAAGGTGTGGGATCGTTGTGACATGGTGACATGGTGACATGATGATCATTAGAAACTGGTGACATGGGTTCGGATGGTGTGGAATCGTTGTGACATGGTGACATGGCGATCATTAGAAACTGGTGACATGGGTTCGGAAAGTGTGGAATGGTTGTGACATGGTGACATGGTGATCGTTAGAAACTGGTGACATGTGTTCGGAAGGTGTGGAATCGTTATGACATGGTGACATGGTGACATTGGTTCGGAAAGTGTGGAATCGTTGTGACATGGTGTCATGATGACATGGTGATCATTAGAAACTGGTGACATGGGTTCGGAAGGTGTGGAATCGTTATGACATGGTGACTTGGTGACATTGGTTCGGAAAGTGTGGAATCGTTTTGACATGGTGTCATGATGACATGGTGATCATTAGAATCTGGTGACATTGGTTCGGAAGGTGTGGAATCGTTGTGACATGGTGACATGGTGACATGGTGACATGGTGATCATTACAAACTGGTGACATGGGTTCGGAAGGTATGGGATCGTTGTGGCATGGTGACATGGTGACATGGTGATCATTAGTACTGGTGACATGGGTTCGGAAGGTGTGGAATCGTTGTGACATGGTGAGATGGTGATCATTAGAATCTGGTGACATGGGTTCGGAAGGTGTGGAATCATTGTGACATGGTGTCATGGTGACATGGTGAGCATTAGAAACTGGTGACATGGGTTCGGATGGTGTGGAATCGTTGTGACATGGTGACATGGCGATCATTAGAAACTGGTGACATGGGTTCGGAAAGTGTGGAATGGTTGTGACATGGTGACATGGTGATCGTTAGAAACTGGTGACATGTGTTCGGAAGGTGTGGAATCGTTATGACATGGTGACATGGTGACATTGGTTTGGAAAGTGTGGAATCGTTGTGACATGGTGTCATGATGACATGGTGATCATTAGAAACTGGTGACATGGGTTCGGAAGGTGTGGAATCGTTATGACATGGTGACTTGGTGACATTGGTTCGGAAAGTGTGGAATCGTTTTGACATGGTGTCATGATGACATGGTGATCATTACAATCTGGTGACATTGGTTCGGAAGGTGTGGAATCGTTGTGACATGGTGACATGGTGACATGGTGATCAGTTGAAACTGGTGACATCCGTTCGGAAAGTGTGGAATCGTTGTGACCTGGTGACCTGGTGATCATTAGAAACTGGTGAAATGGGTTCGGAAGGTGTGGAATCATTGTGACATGGTGACCTGGTGATCATTAGAAACTGGTGACATGGCTTCGGAAGGTGTGGCATCGTTGTGACATGGTGACATGGTGACATGGTGATCATTATAAACTGTTGACATGGGTTCGGAAGGTTTGGAATCATTGTGACATGGTGACATGGTGATCATTAGAAACTGTTGATATGGGTTCGGAAGGTGTGGAATCATTGTGACATGGTGACATGGTGACATGGTGAGCATTAGAAACTGGTGACATGGTTTCGGAAGGTGTGGAATCGTTGTGACATGGTGACATGTCGATCATTAGAAACTGGTGACATAGGTTCGGAAAGTGTGGAATCGCTGTGACATGGTGACATGATGACATGGTGATTATTAGAAACTGGTGACATGGGTTCGGAAGGTGTGGAATCGTTATGACACGGAGACTTGGTGACATTGGTTCGGAAAGTGTGGAATCGTTGTGACATGGTGTCATGATGACATGGTGATCATTAGAAACTGGTGACATTGGTTCGGAAGGTGTGGAATCGTTGTGACATGGTGACATGGTGATCATTAGAAACTGGTGACATGGGTTTGGTAGGTGTGGAATCGTTTCAACATGGTGACATGGCGATCATTAGAAACTGGTGACATAGGTTTGGTAGGTGTCTAATCGTTGTGACATTGTGACATGGTGACCTGGTGATCATTAGAAACGGGTGACATGGGTTCTGAAGGAGTGGAATCGTTGGGACATGGTGACCTGGTGATCATTAGAAACTGGTGACATGGTTTCGGAAGGTGTGGAATCATTGTGATATGGTGACATGGTGATCATTAGAAACAGGTGACATGGGTTCGGAAGGTGTGGAATCGTTGTGACATGGTGATCATTAGAAACTGGTGACATGGGTTCGGAAGGTGTGGAATCGTTGTGACATGGTGAGATGGCGATCATTAGAAACTGGTGAAATGGATTCAGAAGGTGTGGAATCGTTGTGACATGGTGACATGGTGATCATTAGAAACTGGTGACATGGGTTCGGAAGGTGTGGAATCGTTGTGACATGGTGACTTGGTGACATGGGTTCGGAATGTGTGGAATCGTTGTGACATGGTGACATGGTGACATGGTGATCATTAGAAACTGGTGACATGGGTTCGGAAGGTGTGGAATCATTGTGACCTGGTGACCTGGTGTTCATTAGAAACTGGTGACATGGGTTCGGAAGGTGTGGCATCGTTGTGACATGGTGACATGGTGATCATTAGAAACTGGTGACATGGGTTCGGAAGGTGTGGAATCATTGTGACATGGTGACATGGTGATCATTAGAAACTGGTGACATGGGTTCGGAAGGTGTGGAATCATTGTGACATGGTGTCATGGTGACATGGTGAGCATTAGAAACTGGTGACATGGGTTCGGATGGTGTGGAATCGTTGTGACATGGTGACATGGCGATCATTAGAAACTGGTGACATGGGTTCGGAAAGTGTGGAATGGTTGTGACATGGTGACATGGTGATCGTTAGAAACTGGTGACATGTGTTCGGAAGGTGTGGAATCGTTATGACATGGTGACATGGTGACATTGGTTCGGAAAGTGTGGAATCGTTGTGACATGGTGTCATGATGACATGGTGATCATTAGAAACTGGTGACATGGGTTCGGAAGGTGTGGAATCGTTATGACATGGTGACTTGGTGACATTGGTTCGGAAAGTGTGGAATCGTTTTGACATGGTGTCATGATGACATGGTGATCATTAGAATCTGGTGACATTGGTTCGGAAGGTGTGGAATCGTTGTGACATGGTGACATGGTGACATGGTGACATGGTGATCATTACAAACTGGTGACATGGGTTCGGAAGGTATGGGATCGTTGTGGCATGGTGACATGGTGACATGGTGATCATTAGTACTGGTGACATGGGTTCGGAAGGTGTGGAATTGTTGTGACATGGTGACATGGTGACATGGTGTTCATTAGAAACCGGTGACATGGGTTCGGAAGGTGTGGAATCGTTGTGACATGGTGAGATGGTGATCATTAGAATCTGCTGACATGGGTTTGGAAGGTGTGGAATCGTTGTGACATGGTGACATAGTGACATGGTGATCATTAGAAACTGGTGAGATGGGTTTGGAAGGTGTGGGGTCGTTGTGACATGGTGACTTGGTGATCATTAGAAACTGGTGACTTGGGTTCGGAAGGTGTGGAATCGTTGTGACATGGTAACCTGGTGATCATTAGAAACTGGTGACATGGGTTCGGAAGATGTGGAATCGTTGTGACATGGTGAACTGGTGTTCATTAGAAACTGGTGACATGGATTCGGAAGGTGTGGAATCGTTGTGAACTGGTGACATGGTGATCATTAGAAACTGGTGACATGGGTTCGGAAGGTGTGGAATCGTTGTGACATGGTGACTTGGTGACATGGGTTCGGAATGTGTGGAATCGTAGTGACATGGTGTCATGGTGACATGGTGATCAGTAGAAACTGTTCACATTGGTTCGGAAGGTGTGGAATCATTGTGACATGGTGACATGGTGATCATTAGAAACTGGTGACATGAGTTGAGAAGGTGTGGAATCGTTGTGACATGGTGACATGGTGACATGGTGATCATTAGAAACTGGTGACATGGGTTCGGAAGGTATGGGATCGTTGTGGCATGGTGACATGGTGACATGGTGATCATTTGAAACTGGTGACATCAGTTCAGAAGGTGTGGAATCGTTGTGACCTGGTGACCTGGTGATCATTAGAAACTGGTGACATGGGTTCGGAAGGTGTGGAATCATTGTGACATGGTGACCTGGTGATCATTAGAAACAGGTGACATGGCTTCGGAAGGTGTGGCATCGTTGTGACATGGTGACATGGTGATCATTAGAAACTGGTGACATGGGTTCGGAAGGTGTGGAATCATTGTGACATGGTGACATGGTGATAATTAGAAACTGGTGACATGGGTTCGGAAGGTATGGAATCATTGTGACATGGTGACATGGTGACATGGTGAGCATTAGAAACTGGTGACATGGTTTCGGATGGTGTGGAATCGTTGTGACATGGTGACATGGCGATCATTAGAAACTGCTGACATGGGTTCGGAAAGTGTGGAATGGTTGTGAAATGGTGACATGGTGATCGTTAGAAACTGGTGACATGGGTTCGGAAGGTGTGGAATCGTTATGACATGGTGACATGGTGACATTGGTTCGGAAAGTGTGGAATCGTTGTGACATGGTGTCATGATAACATGGTGATCATTAGAAACTGGTGACATGGGTTCGGAAGGTGTGGAATCGTTGTGACATGGTGACTTGGTGACATGGGTTCGGAATGTGTGGAATCGTAGTGACATGGTGTCATGGTGACATGGTGATCAGTAGAAACTGTTCACATTGGTTCGGAAGGTGTGGAATCATTGTGACATGGTGACATGGTGATCATTAGAAACTGGTGACATGAGTTGAGAAGGTGTGGAATCGTTGTGACATGGTGACATGGTGACATGGTGATCATTAGAAACTGGTGACATGGGTTCGGAAGGTATGGGATCGTTGTGGCATGGTGACATGGTGACATGGTGATCATTTGAAACTGGTGACATCAGTTCAGAAGGTGTGGAATCGTTGTGACCTGGTGACCTGGTGATCATTAGAAACTGGTGACATGGGTTCGGAAGGTGTGGAATCATTGTGACATGGTGACCTGGTGATCATTAGAAACAGGTGACATGGCTTCGGAAGGTGTGGCATCGTTGTGACATGGTGACATGGTGATCATTAGAAACTGGTGACATGGGTTCGGAAGGTGTGGAATCATTGTGACATGGTGACATGGTGATAATTAGAAACTGGTGACATGGGTTCGGAAGGTATGGAATCATTGTGACATGGTGACATGGTGACATGGTGAGCATTAGAAACTGGTGACATGGTTTCGGATGGTGTGGAATCGTTGTGACATGGTGACATGGCGATCATTAGAAACTGCTGACATGGGTTCGGAAAGTGTGGAATGGTTGTGAAATGGTGACATGGTGATCGTTAGAAACTGGTGACATGGGTTCGGAAGGTGTGGAATCGTTATGACATGGTGACATGGTGACATTGGTTCGGAAAGTGTGGAATCGTTGTGACATGGTGTCATGATAACATGGTGATCATTAGAAACTGGTGACATGGGTTCGGAAGGTGTGGAATCGTTAAGACATGGTGACTTGGTGACATTGGTTCGGAAAGTGTGGAATCGTTGTGACATGGTGTCATGATGACATGGTGATCATTAGAAACTGGTGACATTGCTTCGGAAGGTGTGGAATCGTTGTGACATGGTGACATGGTGATCATTAGAAACTGCTGACATGGGTTCAGAAGGTGTGGAATCGTTGTGACATAGTGAGATGGTGATCATTAGAAACTGGTGACATGGGTTCGGAAGGTGTGGATTCATTGTGACATAGTGAGATGGTGATCATTAGAAACTGGTGACATTGGTTCGAAAGGTGTGGGATCGTTGTGACATGGTGACATGGTGATCATTAGAAACTGGTGACATGGGTTCGGAAGGTGTGGAATCGCTGTGACATGGTGACATGGTGATCATTAGTACTGGTGACATGGGTTCGGATGGTGTGGAATTGTCGTGACATGGTGATATGGTGACATGGTGTTCATTAGAAACCGGTGACATGGGTTCGGAAGGTGTGGAATCGTTGTGACATGGTGACATGGTGACATGGTGATCATTAGAAACTGGTGACATGGGTTTGGAAGGTGTGGGATCGTTGTGACATGGTGACATGGTGACATGGTGATCATTAGAAACTGGTGACGTGGGTTCGGAAGGTGTGGAATCGTTGTGACATGGTAACCTGGTGATCATTAGAAACTGGTGACATGGGTTCGGAAGATGTGGAATCGTTGTGACATGGTGACCTGGTGATCATTAGAAACTGGTGACATGGGTTCGGAAGGTGTGGCATCGTGGTGACATGGTGACATGATGACATGGTGATTATTAGAAACTGGTGACATGGGTTCGGAAGGTGTGGCATCGTTGTGACATGGTGACATGGTGACATGGTGATCATTAGAAACCTGTGACATTGGATCGGAAGGAGTGGAATCGTTGTGACGAGGTGGCATGGTGATCATTAGAAACTGGTGACATGGGTTCAGAAGGTGTGGAATCATTGTGACATGGTGACATGGCGATCATTAGAAACTGGTGACATGGGTTTGGTAGGTGTGGAATCGTTTCAACATGGTGACATGGCGATCATTAGAAACTGGTGACATAGGTTTGGTAGGTGTCTAATCGTTGTGACATTGTGACATGGTGACCTGGTGATCATTAGAAACGGGTGACATGGGTTCTGAAGGAGTGGAACCGTTGGGACTTGGTGACCTGGTGATCATTAGAAACTGGTGACATGGGTACGGAAGGTGTGGAATCATTGTGATATGGTGACATGGTGATCATTAGAAACAGGTGACATGGGTTCGGAAAGTGTGGAATCGTTGTGACATGGTGATCATTAGAAACTGGTGACATGGGTTTGGTAGGTGTCTAATCGTTGTGACATGGTGACATGGTGACATGGTGATCATTAGATACTGGTGACATGGGTTCGGAAGGTGTGGAATCGTTGTGACATGGTGACATGTTGATCATTAGAATCTGGTGACATGGGTTAGGAAGGTGTGGAATCGTTGTGACATGGTGACTTGGTGACATGGGTTCGGAATGTGTGGAATCGTTGTGACATGGTGACATGGTGACATGGTGATCATTAGAAACTGCTGACATGGGTTCGGAAGGTGTGGAATCATTGTCACATGGTGACCTGGTGATCATTAGAAACAGGTGACATGGCTTTGGAAGGTGTGGCATCGTTGTGACATGGTGACATGGTGATCATTAGAAACTGGTGACATGGGTTCGGAAGGTGTGGAATCATTGTGACATGGTGACATGGTGATCATTAGAAACTGGTGACATGGGTTCGGAAGGTGTGGAATCATTGTGACATGGTGACATGGTGACATGGTGAGCATTAGAAACTGCTGACATGGGTTCGGAAAGTGTGGAATGGTTGTGATATGGTGAAATGGTGATCGTTAGAAACTTGTGACATGGGTTCAGAAGGTGTGGAATCGTTATGACATGGTGACATGGTGACATTGGTTCGGAAAGTGTGGAATCGTTGTGACATGGTGTCATGATAACATGGTGATCATTAGAAACTGGTGACATGGGTTCGGAAGGTGTGGAATCGTTATGACATGGTGACTTGGTGACATTGGTTTGGAAAGTGTGGAATCGTTGTGACATGGTGTCATGATGACATGGTGATCATTAGAAACTGGTGACATTGGTTCGGAAGGTGTGGAATCGTTGTGACATGGTGACATGGTGATCATTAGAAACTGCTGACATGGGTTCGGAAGGTGTGGAATCGTTGTGACATGGTGACATGGTGATCATTAGAAACTGGTGACATGGGTTCGGAAGGTGTGGAATCATTGTGACATAGTGAGATGGTGATCATTAGAAACTGGTGACATTGGTTCGGAAGGTGTGGGATCGTTGTGACATGGTGACATGGTGATCATTAGAAACTGGTGACATGGGTTCGGAAGGTGTGGAATCGCTGTGACATGGTGACATGGTGATCATTAGTACTGGTGACATGGGTTCGGAAGGTGTGGAATTGTTGTGACATGGTGACATGGTGACATGGTGTTCATTAGAAACCGGTGACATGGGTTCGGAAGGTGTGGAATCGTTGTGACATGGTGACATAGTGACATGGTGATCATTAGAAACTGGTGAGATGGGTTTGGAAGGTGTGGGGTCGTTGTGACATGGTGAACTGGTGATCATTAGAAACTGGTGACATGGATTCGGAAGGTGTGGAATCGTTGTGAAATGGTGACATGGTGATCATTAGAAACTGGTGACATGGGTTCGGAAGGTGTGGAATCGTTGTGACATGGTGACTTGGTGACATGGGTTCGGAATGTGTGGAATCGTAGTGTCATGGTGTCATGGTGACATGGTGATCAGTAGAAACTGTTGACATTGGTTCGGAAGGTGTGGAATCATTGTGACATGGTGACATGGTGATCATTAGAAACTGGTGACATCAGTTCAGAAGGTGTGGAATCGTTGTGACCTGGTGACCTGGTGATCATTAGAAACTGGTGACATGGGTTCGGAAGGTATGGAATCATTGTGACATGGTGACATGGTGACATGGTGAGCATTAGAAACTGGTGACATGGTTTCGGATGGTGTGGAATCGTTGTGACATGGTGACATGGCGATCATTAGAAACTGCTGACATGGGTTCGGAAAGTGTGGAATGGTTGTGACATGGTGACATGGTGATCGTTAGAAACTGGTGACATGGGTTCGGAAGGTGTGGAATCGTTATGACATGGTGACATGGTGACATTGGTTCGGAAAGTGTGGAATCGTTGTGACATGGTGTCATGATAACATGGTGATCATTAGAAACTGTTGACATGGGTTCGGAAGGTGTGGAATCGTTATGACATGGTGACTTGGTGACATTGGTTCGGAAAGTGTGGAATCGTTGTGACATGGTGTCATGATGACATAGTGATCATTAGAAACTGGTGACATTGCTTCGGAAGGTGTGGAATCGTTGTGACATGGTGACATGGTGATCATTAGAAACTGCTGACATGGGTTCAGAAGGTGTGGAATCGTTGTGACATGGTGACATGGTGATCATTAGTACTGGTGACATGGGTTCGGATGGTGTGGAATTGTCGTGACATGGTGATATGGTGACATGGTGTTCATTAGAAACCGGTGACATGGGTTCGGAAGGTGTGGAATCGTTGTGACATGGTGACATGGTGACATGGTGATCATTAGAAACTGGTGACATGGGTTTGGAAGGTGTGGGTCGTTGTGACATGGTGAAATGGTGACATGGTGATCATTAGAAACTGGTGACGTGGGTTCGGAAGGTGTGGAATCGTTGTGACATGGTAACCTGGTGATTATTAGAAACTGGTGACATGGGTTCGGAAGGTGTGGCATCGTGGTGACATGGTGACATGATGACATGGTGATTATTAGAAACTGGTGACATGGGTTCGGAAGGTGTGGCATCGTTGTGACATGGTGACATGGTGACATGGTGATCATTAGAAACCTGTGACATTGGATCGGAAGGAGTGGAATCGTTGTGACGAGGTGGCATGGTGATCATTAGAAACTGGTGACATGGGTTCGGAAGGTGTGGAATCATTGTGACATGGTGACATGGCGATCATTAGAAACTGGTGACATGGGTTTGGTAGGTGTGGAATCGTTTCAACATGGTGACATGGCGATCATTAGAAACTGGTGACATAGGTTTGGTAGGTGTCTAATCGTTGTGACATTGTGACATGGTGACCTGGTGATCATTAGAAACGGGTGACATGGGTTCTGAAGGAGTGGAATCGTTGGGACATGGTGACCTGGTGATCATTAGAAACTGGTGACATGGGTTCGGAAGGTGTGGAATCATTGTGATATGGTGACATGGTGATCATTAGAAACAGGTGTCATGGGTTCGGAAGGTGTGGAATCGTTGTGACATGGTGATCATTAGAAACTGGTGACATGGGTTTGGTAGGTGTCTAATCGTTGTGACATGGTGACATGGTGACATGGTGATCATTAGATACTGGTGACATGGGTTCGGAAGGTGTGGAATCGTTGTGACATGGTGACATGTTGATCATTAGAATCTGGTGACATGGGTTAGGAAGGTGTGGAATCGTTGTGACATGGTGACTTGGTGACATGGGTTCGGAATGTGTGGAATCGTTGTGACATGGTGACATGGTGACATGGTGATCATTAGAAACTGGTGACATGGGTTCGGAAGGTGTGGAATCATTGTGACATGGTGACATGGTGATCATTAGAAACTGGTGACATGGGTTCGGAAGGTGTGGAATCATTGTGACATGGTGACATGGTGATCATTAGAAACTGGTGACATGGGTTCGGAAGGTGTGGAATCATTGTGACATGGTGACATGGTGACATGGTGAGCATTAGAAACTGCTGACATGGGTTCGGAAAGTGTGGAATGGTTGTGATATGGTGAAATGGTGATCGTTAGAAACTTGTGACATGGGTTCAGAAGGTGTGGAATCGTTATGACATGGTGACATGGTGACATTGGTTCGGAAAGTGTGGAATCGTTGTGACATGGTGTCATGGTGACATGGTGATCATTAGAAACTGGTGACATTGGTTCGGAAGGTGTGGAATCGTTGTGACATGGTGACATGGTGATCATTAGAAACTGGTGACATGGGTTCGGAAGGTGTGGAATCATTGTGACATAGTGAGATGGTGATCATTAGAAACTGGTGACATTGGTTCGGAAGGTGTGGGATCGTTGTGACATGGTGACATGGTGATCATTAGAAACTGGTGACATGGGTTCGGATGGTGTGGAATTGTCGTGACATGGTGACATGGTGACATGGTGTTCATTAGAAACCGGTGACATGGGTTCGGAAGGTGTGGAATCGTTGTGACATGGTGACATGTTGACATGGTGATCATTAGAAACTGGTGACATGGGTTTGGAAGGTGTGGGATCGTTGTGACATGGTGACATGGTGACATGGTGATCATTAGAAACTGGTGACGTGGGTTCGGAAGGTGTGGAATCGTTGTGACATGGTAACCTGGTGATCATTAGAAACTGGTGACATGGGTTCGGAAGATGTGGAATCGTTGTGACATGGTGACCTGGTGATCATTAGAAACTGGTGACATGGGTTCGGAAGGTGTGGCATCGTGGTGACATGGTGACATGATGACATGGTGATTATTAGAAACTGGTGACATGGGTTCGGAAGGTGTGGCATCGTTGTGACATGGTGACATGGTGACATGGTGATCATTAGAAACCTGTGACATTGGATCGGAAGGAGTGGAATCGTTGTGACGAGGTGGCATGGTGATCATTAGAAACTGGTGACATGGGTTCGGAAGGTGTGGAATCATTGTGACATGGTGACATGGCGATGATTAGAAACTGGTGACATGGGTTTGGTAGGTGTGGAATCGTTTCAACATGTTGACATGGTGACATGGCGATCATTAGAAACTGCTGACATGGGTTCGGAAAGTGTGGAATGGTTGTGACATGGTGACATGGTGATCGTTAGAAACTGGTGACATGGGTTCGGAAGGTGTGGAATCGTTATGACATGGTGACATGGTGACATTGGTTCGGAAAGTGTGGAATCGTTGTGACATGGTGTCATGATAACATGGTGATCATTAGAAACTGGTGACATGGGTTCGGAAGGTGTGGAATCGTTATGACATGGTGACTTGGTGACATTGGTTCGGAAAGTGTGGAATCGTTGTGACATGGAATCATGATGACATGGTGATCAGTAGAAACTGGTGACATTGGTTCAGAAGGTGTGGAATCGTTGTGACATGGTGACATGGTGATCATTAGAAACTGCTGACATGGGTTCGGAAGGTGTGGAATCGTTGTGACATGGTGACATGGTGATCATTAGAAACTGCTGACATGGGTTCGGAAGGTGTGGAATCGTTGTGACATGGTGACATGGTGATCATTAGAAACTGGTGACATGGGTTCGGAAGGTGTGGAATCATTGTGACATAGTGAGATGGTGATCATTAGAAACTGGTGACATTGGTTCGGAAGGTGTGGGATCGTTGTGACATGGTGACATGGTGATCATTAGAAACTGGTGACATGGGTTCGGAAGGTGTGGAATCGCTGTGACATGGTGACATGGTGATCATTAGTACTGGTGACATGGGTTCGGATGGTGTGGAATTGTCGTGACATGGTGACATGGTGACATGGTGTTCATTAGAAACCGGTGACATGGGTTCGGAAGGTGTGGAATCGTTGTGACATGGTGACATGTTGACATGGTGATCATTAGAAACTGGTGACATGGGTTTGGAAGGTGTGGGATCGTTGTGACATGGTGACATGGTGACATGGTGATCATTAGAAACTGGTGACGTGGGTTCGGAAGGTGTGGAATCGTTGTGACATGGTAACCTGGTGATCATTAGAAACTGGTGACATGGGTTCGGAAGATGTGGAATCGTTGTGACATGGTGACCTGGTGATCATTAGAAACTGGTGACATGGGTTCGGAAGGTGTGGCATCGTGGTGACATGGTGACATGATGACATGGTGATTATTAGAAACTGGTGACATGGGTTCGGAAGGTGTGGCATCGTTGTGACATGGTGACATGGTGACATGGTGATCATTAGAAACCTGTGACATTGGATCGGAAGGAGTGGAATCGTTGTGACGAGGTGGCATGGTGATCATTAGAAACTGGTGACATGGGTTCGGAAGGTGTGGAATCATTGTGACATGGTGACATGGCGATGATTAGAAACTGGTGACATGGGTTTGGTAGGTGTGGAATCGTTTCAACATGTTGACATGGTGACATGGCGATCATTAGAAACTGCTGACATGGGTTCGGAAAGTGTGGAATGGTTGTGACATGGTGACATGGTGATCGTTAGAAACTGGTGACATGGGTTCGGAAGGTGTGGAATCGTTATGACATGGTGACATGGTGACATTGGTTCGGAAAGTGTGGAATCGTTGTGACATGGTGTCATGATAACATGGTGATCATTAGAAACTGGTGACATGGGTTCGGAAGGTGTGGAATCGTTATGACATGGTGACTTGGTGACATTGGTTCGGAAAGTGTGGAATCGTTGTGACATGGAATCATGATGACATGGTGATCAGTAGAAACTGGTGACATTGGTTCAGAAGGTGTGGAATCGTTGTGACATGGTGACATGGTGATCATTAGAAACTGCTGACATGGGTTCGGAAGGTGTGGAATCGTTGTGACATGGTGACATGGTGATCATTAGAAACTGCTGACATGGGTTCGGAAGGTGTGGAATCGTTGTGACATGGTGACATGGTGATCATTAGAAACTGGTGACATGGGTTCGGAAGGTGTGGAATCATTGTGACATAGTGAGATGGTGATCATTAGAAACTGGTGACATTGGTTCGGAAGGTGTGGGATCGTTGTGACATGGTGACATGGTGATCATTAGAAACTGGTGACATGGGTTCGGAAGGTGTGGAATCGCTGTGACATGGTGACATGGTGATCATTAGTACTGGTGACATGGGTTCGGATGGTGTGGAATTGTCGTGACATGGTGACATGGTGACATGGTGTTCATTAGAAACCGGTGACATGGGTTCGGAAGGTGTGGAATCATTGTGACATGGTGACATGGTGACATGGTGATCATTAGAAACTGGTGACATGGGTTTGGAAGGTGTGGGATCATTGTGACATGGTGACATGGTGACATGGTGATCATTAGAAACTGGTGACGTGGGTTCGGAAGGTGTGGAATCGTTGTGACATGGTAACCTGGTGATCATTAGAAACTGGTGACATGGGTTCGGAAGATGTGGAATCGTTGTGACATGGTGACCTGGTGATCATTAGAAACTGGTGACATGGGTTCGGAAGGTGTGGCATCGTGGTGACATGGTGACATGATGACATGGTGATTATTAGAAACTGGTGACATGGGTTCAGAAGGTGTGGCATCGTTGTGACATGGTGACATGGTGACATGGTGATCATTAGAAACCTGTGACATTGGATCGGAAGGAGTGGAATCGTTGTGACGAGGTGGCATGGTGATCATTAGAAACTGGTGACATGGGTTCGGAAGGTGTGGAATCATTGTGACATGGTGACATGGCGATCATTAGAAACTGGTGACATGGGTTTGGTAGGTGTGGAATCGTTTCAACATGGTGACATGGCGATCATTAGAAACTGGTGACATAGGTTTGGTAGGTGTCTAATCGTTGTGACATTGTGACATGGTGACCTGGTGATCATTAGAAACGGGTGACATGGGTTCTGAAGGAGTGGAATCGTTGGGACATGGTGACCTGGTGATCATTAGAAACTGGTGACATGGGTTCGGAAGGTGTGGAATCATTGTGATATGGTGACATGGTGATCATTAGAAACAGGTGACATGGGTTCGGAAGGTGTGGAATCGTTGTGACATGGTGACATGGTGATCGTTAGAAACTGGTGACATGGGTTCGGAAGGTGTGGAATCGTTGTGACATGGTGACATGGTGATCATTAGAAACTGGTGACATGGGTTCGGAAGGTGTGGAATCATTGTGACATAGTGAGATGGTGATCATTAGAAACTGGTGACATTGGTTCGGAAGGTGTGGGATCGTTGTGACATGGTGACATGGTGATCATTAGAAACTGGTGACATGGGTTCGGAAGGTGTGGAATCGCTGTGACATGGTGACATGGTGATCATTAGTACTGGTGACATGGGTTCGGATGGTGTGGAATTGTCGTGACATGGTGACATGGTGACATGGTGTTCATTAGAAACCGGTGACATGGGTTCGGAAGGTGTGGAATCATTGTGACATGGTGACATGGTGACATGGTGATCATTAGAAACTGGTGACATGGGTTTGGAAGGTGTGGGATCATTGTGACATGGTGACATGGTGACATGGTGATCATTAGAAACTGGTGACGTGGGTTCGGAAGGTGTGGAATCGTTGTGACATGGTAACCTGGTGATCATTAGAAACTGGTGACATGGGTTCGGAAGATGTGGAATCGTTGTGACATGGTGACCTGGTGATCATTAGAAACTGGTGACATGGGTTCGGAAGGTGTGGCATCGTGGTGACATGGTGACATGATGACATGGTGATTATTAGAAACTGGTGACATGGGTTCGGAAGGTGTGGCATCGTTGTGACATGGTGACATGGTGACATGGTGATCATTAGAAACCTGTGACATTGGATCGGAAGGAGTGGAATCGTTGTGACGAGGTGGCATGGTGATCATTAGAAACTGGTGACATGGGTTCGGAAGGTGTGGAATCATTGTGACATGGTGACATGGCGATCATTAGAAACTGGTGACATGGGTTTGGTAGGTGTGGAATCGTTTCAACATGGTGACATGGCGATCATTAGAAACTGGTGACATAGGTTTGGTAGGTGTCTAATCGTTGTGACATTGTGACATGGTGACCTGGTGATCATTAGAAACGGGTGACATGGGTTCTGAAGGAGTGGAATCGTTGGGACATGGTGACCTGGTGATCATTAGAAACTGGTGACATGGGTTCGGAAGGTGTGGAATCATTGTGATATGGTGACATGGTGATCATTAGAAACAGGTGACATGGGTTCGGAAGGTGTGGAATCGTTGTGACATGGTGACATGGTGATCGTTAGAAACTGGTGACATGGGTTCGGAAGGTGTTGAATCGTTGTGACATGGTGTCATGATAACATGGTGATCATTAGAAACTGGTGACATGGGTTCGGAAGGTGTGGAATCGTTGTGACATGGTGTCATGATAACATGGTGATCATTAGAAACTGGTGACATGGGTTCGGAAGGTGTGGAATCGTTATGACATGGTGACTTGGTGACATTGGTTCGGAAAGTGTGGAATCGTTGTGACATGGTGTCATGATGACATGGTGATCAGTAGAAACTGGTGACATTGGTTCGGAAGGTGTGGAATCGTTGTGACATGGTGACATGGTGATCATTAGAAACTGCTGACATGGGTTCGGAAGGTGTGGAATCGTTGTGACATGGTGACATGGTGATCATTAGAAACTGGTGACATGGGTTCGGAAGGTGTGGAATCATTGTGACATAGTGAGATGGTGATCATTAGAAACTGGTGACATTGGTTCGGAAGGTGTGGGATCGTTGTGACATGGTGACATGGTGATCATTAGAAACTGGTGACATGGGTTCGGAAGGTGTGGAATCGCTGTGACATGGTGACATGGTGATCATTAGTACTGGTGACATGGGTTCGGATGGTGTGGAATTGTCGTGACATGGTGACATGGTGACATGGTGTTCATTAGAAACCGGTGACATGGGTTCGGAAGGTGTGGAATCGTTGTGTCATGGTGACATGGTGACATGGTGATCATTAGAAACTGGTGACATGGGTTTGGAAGGTGTGGGATCATTGTGACATGGTGACATGGTGACATGGTGATCATTAGAAAGTGGTGACGTGGGTTCGGAAGGTGTGGAATCGTTGTGACATGGTAACCTGGTGATCATTAGAAACTGGTGACATGGGTTCGGAAGATGTGGAATCGTTGTGACATGGTGACCTGGTGATCATTAGAAACTGGTGACATGGGTTCGGAAGGTGTGGCATCGTGGTGACATGGTGACATGATGACATGGTGATTATTAGAAACTGGTGACATGGGTTCGGAAGGTGTGGCATCGTTGTGACATGGTGACATGGTGACATGGTGATCATTAGAACCCTGTGACATTGGATCGGAAGGAGTGGAATCGTTGTGACGAGGTGGCATGGTGATCATTAGAAACTGGTGACATGGGTTCGGAAGGTGTGGAATCATTGTGACATGGTGACATGGCGATCATTAGAAACTGGTGACATGGGTTTGGTAGTTGTGGAATCGTTTCAACATGGTGACATGGCGATCATTAGAAACTGGTGACATAGGTTTGGTAGGTGTCTAATCGTTGTGACATTGTGACATGGTGATCATTAGAT
The DNA here is from genome assembly GCF_048418815.1 of Hemitrygon akajei. Taxonomy (NCBI): domain Eukaryota; kingdom Metazoa; phylum Chordata; class Chondrichthyes; order Myliobatiformes; family Dasyatidae; genus Hemitrygon; species Hemitrygon akajei. Next base: position 69,574,223 of record NC_133125.1, read on the forward strand.
ACTGGTGACATGGGTTCGGAAGGTGTGGAATCGTTGTGACATGGTGATTATTAGAAACTGGTGACATGGGTTTGGTAGTTGTCTAATCGTTGTGACATGGTGACATGGTGACATGGTGATCATTAGATACTGGTGACATGGGTTCGGAAGGTGTGGAATCGTTGAGAGATGGTGACATGTTGATCATTAGAATCTGGTGACATGGGTTAGGAAGGTGTGGAATCGTTGTGACATGGTGACTTGGTGACATGGGTTCGGAATGTGTGGAATCGTTGTGACATGGTGACATGGTGACATGGTGATCATTAGAAACTGGTGACATGGGTTCGGAAGGTGTGGAATCATTGTGACATGGTGACCTTGTGATCATTAGAAACAGGAGACATGGCTTCGGAAGGTGTGGCATCATTGTGACATGGTGACATGGTGATCATTAGAAACTGGTGACATGGGTTCGGAAGGTGTGGAATCATTGTGACATGGTGACATGGTGATCATTAGAAACTGGTGACATGGGTTCGGAAGGTGTGGAATCATTGAGACATGGTGACATGGTGACATGGTGAGCATTAGAAACTGGTGACATGGTTTCGGATGGTGTGGAATCGTTGTGACATGGTGACATGGCGATCATTAGAAACTGCTGACATGGGTTCGGAAAGTGTGGAATGGTTGCGACATGGTGAAATGGTGATCGTTAGAAACTGGTGACATGGGTTCGGAAGGTGTGGAATCGTTATGACATGGTGACATGGTGACATTGGTTCGGAAAGTGTGAAATCGTTGTGACATGGTGTCATGATAACATGGTGATCATTAGAAACTGGTGACATGGGTTCGGAAGGTGTGGAATCGTTATGACATGGTGACTTGGTGACATTGGTTCGGAAAGTGTGAAATCGTTGTGACATGGTGTCATGATGACATGGTGATCATTAGAAACTGGTGACATTGGTTCGAAAGGTGTGGAATCGTTGTGACATGGTGACATGGTGATCATTAGAAACTGCTGACATGGGTTCGGAAGGTGTGGAATCGTTGTGACATGGTGACATGGTGATCATTAGAAACTGGTGACATGGGTTCGGAAGGTGTGGAATCATTGTGACATAGTGAGATGGTGATCATTAGAAACTGGTGACATGTCTTCGGAAGGTGTGGGATCGTTGTGACATGGTGACATGGTGATCATTAGAAACTGGTGACATGGGTTCGGAAGGTGTGGAATCGATGTGACATGGTGACATGGTGATCATTAGTACTGGTGACATGGGTTCGGATGGTGTGGAATTGTCGTGACATGTTGACATGGTGACATGGTGTTCATTAGAAACCGGTGACATGGGTTCGGAAGGTGTGGAATCGTTGTGACATGGTGACATGGTGACATGGTGATCATTAGAAACTGGTGACATGGGTTTATAAGGTGTGGGATCGTTGTGACATGGTGACATGGTGACATGGTGATCATTAGAAACTGGTGACGTGGGTTCGGAAGGTGTGGAATCGTTGTGACATGGTAACCTGGTGATCATTAGAAACTGGTGACATGGGTTCGGAAGATGTGGAATCGTTGTGACATGGTGACCTGGTGATCATTAGAAACTGGTGACATGGGTTCGGAAGGTGTGGCATCGTGGTGACATGGTGACATGATGACATGGTGATTATTAGAAACTGGTGACATGGGTTCGGAAGGTGTGGCATCGTTGTGACATGGTGACATGGTGACATGGTGATCATTAGAACCCTGTGACATTGGATCGGAAGGAGTGGAATCGTTGTGACGAGGTGGCATGGTGATCATTAGAAACTGGTGACATGGGTTCGGAAGGTGTGGAATCATTGTGACATGGTGACATGGCGATCATTAGAAACTGGTGACATGGGTTTGGTAGTTGTGGAATCGTTTCAACATGGTGACATGGCGATCATTAGAAACTGGTGACATAGGTTTGGTAGGTGTCTAATCGTTGTGACATTGTGACATGGTGATCATTAGATACTGGTGACATGGGTTCGGAAGGTGTGGAATCGTTGTGACATGGTGATTATTAGAAACTGGTGACATGGGTTTGGTAGTTGTCTAATCGTTGTGACATGGTGACATGGTGACATGGTGATCATTAGATACTGGTGACATGGGTTCGGAAGGTGTGGAATCGTTGAGAGATGGTGACATGTTGATCATTAGAATCTGGTGACATGGGTTAGGAAGGTGTGGAATCGTTGTGACATGGTGACTTGGTGACATGGGTTCGGAATGTGTGGAATCGTTGTGACATGGTGACATGGTGACATGGTGATCATTAGAAACTGGTGACATGGGTTCGGAAGGTGTGGAATCATTGTGACATGGTGACCTTGTGATCATTAGAAACAGGAGACATGGCTTCGGAAGGTGTGGCATCATTGTGACATGGTGACATGGTGATCATTAGAAACTGGTGACATGGGTTCGGAAGGTGTGGAATCATTGTGACATGGTGACATGGTGATCATTAGAAACTGGTGACATGGGTTCGGAAGGTGTGGAATCATTGAGACATGGTGACATGGTGACATGGTGAGCATTAGAAACTGGTGACATGGTTTCGGATGGTGTGGAATCGTTGTGACATGGTGACATGGCGATCATTAGAAACTGCTGACATGGGTTCGGAAAGTGTGGAATGGTTGCGACATGGTGAAATGGTGATCGTTAGAAACTGGTGACATGGGTTCGGAAGGTGTGGAATCGTTATGACATGGTGACATGGTGACATTGGTTCGGAAAGTGTGAAATCGTTGTGACATGGTGTCATGATAACATGGTGATCATTAGAAACTGGTGACATGGGTTCGGAAGGTGTGGAATCGTTATGACATGGTGACTTGGTGACATTGGTTCGGAAAGTGTGAAATCGTTGTGACATGGTGTCATGATGACATGGTGATCATTAGAAACTGGTGACATTGGTTCGAAAGGTGTGGAATCGTTGTGACATGGTGACATGGTGATCATTAGAAACTGCTGACATGGGTTCGGAAGGTGTGGAATCGTTGTGACATGGTGACATGGTGATCATTAGAAACTGGTGACATGGGTTCGGAAGGTGTGGAATCATTGTGACATAGTGAGATGGTGATCATTAGAAACTGGTGACATGTCTTCGGAAGGTGTGGGATCGTTGTGACATGGTGACATGGTGATCATTAGAAACTGGTGACATGGGTTCGGAAGGTGTGGAATCGATGTGACATGGTGACATGGTGATCATTAGTACTGGTGACATGGGTTCGGATGGTGTGGAATTGTCGTGACATGTTGACATGGTGACATGGTGTTCATTAGAAACCGGTGACATGGGTTCGGAAGGTGTGGAATCGTTGTGACATGGTGACATGGTGACATGGTGATCATTAGAAACTGGTGACATGGGTTTATAAGGTGTGGGATCGTTGTGACATGGTGACATGGTGACATGGTGATCATTAGAAACTGGTGACGTGGGTTCGGAAGGTGTGGAATCGTTGTGACATGGTAACCTGGTGATCATTAGAAACTGGTGACATGGGTTCGGAAGTTGTGGAATCGTTGTGACATGGTGACCTGGTGATCATTAGAAACTGGTGACATGGGTTCGGAAGGTGTGGCATCGTGGTGACATGGTGACATGATGACATGGTGATTATTAGAAACTGGTGACATGGGTTCGGAAGGTGTGGAATCATTGTGACATGGTGACATGGCGATGATTAGAAACTGGTGACATGGGTTTGGTAGGTGTGGAATCGTTTCAACATGGTGACATGGTGACATGGCGATCATTAGAAACTGCTGACATGGGTTCGGAAAGTGTGGAATGGTTGTGCCATGGTGACATGGTGATCGTTAGAAACTGGTGACATGGGTTCGGAAGGTGTGGAATCGTTATGACATGGTGACATGGTGACATTGGTTCGGAAAGTGTGGAATCGTTGTGACATGGTGTCATGATAACATGGTGATCATTAGAAACTGGTGACATGGGTTCGGAAGGTGTGGAATCGTTATGACATGGTGACTTAGTGACATGGGTTCGGAAGGTGTGGAATCGTTGTGACATGGTGTCATGATGACATGGTGATCATTAGAAACTGGTGACATGGGTTCGGAAGGTGTGGAATCGTTATGACATGGTGACTTGGTGACATGGGTTCGGAAGGTGTGGAATCGTTGTGACATGGTGTCATGATGACATGGTGATCAGTAGAAACTGGTGACATTGGTTCGGAAGGTGTGGAATCGTTGTGACATGGTGACATGGTGATCATTAGAAACTGCTGACATGGGTTCGGAAGGTGTGGAATCGTTGTGACATGGTGACATGGTGATCATTAGAAACTGTTGACATGGGTTCGGAAGGTGTGGAATCATTGTGACATAGTGAGATGGTGATCATTAGAAACTGGTGACATGGGTTTGGAAGGTGTGGGATCATTGTGACATGGTGACATGGTGACATGGTGATCATTAGAAACTGGTGACGTGGGTTCGGAAGGTGTGGAATCGTTGTGACATGGTAACCTGGTGATCATTAGAAACTGATGACATGGGTTCGTAAGATGTGGAATCGTTGTGACATGGTGACCTGGTGATCATTAGAAACTGGTGACATGGGTTCGGAAGGTGTGGCATCGTGGTGACATGGTGACATGATGACATGGTGATTATTAGAAACTGGTGACATGGGTTCGGAAGGTGTGGCATCGTTGTGACATGGTGACATGGTGACATGGTGATCATTAGAAACCTGTGACATTGGATCGGAAGGATTGGAATCGTTGTGACGAGGTGGCATGGTGATCATTAGAAACTGGTGACATGGGTTCGGAAGGTGTGGAATCATTGTGACATGGTGACATGGCGATCATTAGAAACTGGTGACATGGGTTTGGTAGGTGTGGAATCGTTTCAACATGGTGACATGGCGATCATTAGAAACTGGTGACATAGGTTTGGTAGGTGTCTAATCGTTGTGACATTGTGACATGGTGACCTGGTGATCATTAGAAACGGGTGACATGGGTTCTGAAGGAGTGGAATCGTTGGGACATGGTGACCTGGTGATCATTAGAAACTGGTGACATGGGTTCGGAAGGTGTGGAATCATTGTGATATGGTGACATGGTGATCATTAGAAACAGGTGACATGGGTTCGGAAGGTGTGGAATTGTTGTGACATGGTGACATGGTGATCGTTAGAAACTGGTGACATGGGTTCGGAAGGTGTGGAATCGTTATGACATGGTGACATGGTGACATTGGTTCGGAAAGTGTGGAATCGTTGTGACATGGTGTCATGATAACATGGTGATCATTAGAAACTGGTGACATGGGTTCGGAAGGTGTGGAATCGTTATGACATGGTGACTTGGTGACATTGGTTCGGAAAGTGTGGAATCGTTGTGACATGGTGTCATGATGACATGGTGATCATTAGAAACTGGTGACATTGGTTCAGAAGGTGTGGAATCGTTGTGACATGGTGACATGGTGATCATTAGAAACTGCTGACATGGGTTCGGAAGGTGTGGAATCGTTGTGATATGGTGACATGGTGATCATTAGAAACTGGTGACATGGGTTCGGAAGGTGTGGAATCATTGTGACATAGTGAGATGGTGATCATTAGAAACTGGTGACATTGGTTCGGAAGGTGTGGGATCGTTGTGACATGGTGACATGGTGATCATTAGAAACTGGTGATATGGGTTCGTAAGGTGTGGAATCGCTGTGACATGGTGACATGGTGATCATTAGTACTGGTGACATGGGTTCGGATGGTGTGGAATTGTCGTGACATGGTGACATGGTGACATGGTGTTCATTAGAAACCGGTGACATGGGTTCGGAAGGTGTGGAATCGTTGTGACATGGTGACATGGTGACATGGTGATCATTAGAAACTGGTGACATGGGTTTGGAAGGTGTGGGATCATTGTGACATGGTGACATGGTGACATGGTGATCATTAGAAACTGGTGACGTGGGTTCGGAAGGTGTGGAATCGTTGTGACATGGTAACCTGGTGATCATTAGAAACTGGTGACATGGGTTCGGAAGATGTGGAATCGTTGTGACATGGTGACCTGGTGACATTGGTTCGGAAAGTGTGGAATCGTTGTGACATGGTGTCATGATAACATGGTGATCATTAGAAACTGGTGACATGGGTTCGGAAGGTGTGGAATCGTTATGACATGGTGACTTGGTGACATTGGTTCGGAAAGTGTGGAATCGTTGTGACATGGTGTCATGATGACATGGTGATCATTAGAAACTGGTGACATTGGTTCAGAAGGTGTGGAATCGTTGTGACATGGTGACATGGTGATCATTAGAAACTGCTGACATGGGTTCGGAAGGTGTGGAATCGTTGTGATATGGTGACATGGTGATCATTAGAAACTGGTGACATGGGTTCGGAAGGTGTGGAATCATTGTGACATAGTGAGATGGTGATCATTAGAAACTGGTGACATTGGTTCGGAAGGTGTGGGATCGTTGTGACATGGTGACATGGTGATCATTAGAAACTGGTGATATGGGTTCGTAAGGTGTGGAATCGCTGTGACATGGTGACATGGTGATCATTAGTACTGGTGACATGGGTTCGGATGGTGTGGAATTGTCGTGACATGGTGACATGGTGACATGGTGTTCATTAGAAACCGGTGACATGGGTTCGGAAGGTGTGGAATCGTTGTGACATGGTGACATGGTGACATGGTGATCATTAGAAACTGGTGACATGGGTTTGGAAGGTGTGGGATCATTGTGACATGGTGACATGGTGACATGGTGATCATTAGAAACTGGTGACGTGGGTTCGGAAGGTGTGGAATCGTTGTGACATGGTAACCTGGTGATCATTAGAAACTGGTGACATGGGTTCGGAAGATGTGGAATCGTTGTGACATGGTGACCTGGTGATCATTAGAAACTGGTGACATGGGTTCGGAAGGTGTGGCATCGTGGTGACATGGTGACATGATGACATGGTGATTATTAGAAACTGGTGACATGGGTTCGGAAGGTGTGGCATCGTTGTGACATGGTGACATGGTGACATGGTGATCATTAGAAACCTGTGACATTGGATCGGAAGGAGTGGAATCGTTGTGACGAGGTGGCATGGTGATCATTAGAAACTGGTGACATGGGTTCGGAAGGTGTGGAATCATTGTGACATGGTGACATGGCGATCATTAGAAACTGGTGACATGGGTTTGGTAGGTGTGGAATCGTTTCAACATGGTGACATGGCGATCATTAGAAACTGGTGACATAGGTTTGGTAGGTGTCTAATCGTTGTGACATTGTGACATGGTGACCTGGTGATCATTAGAAACGGGTGACATGGGTTCTGAAGGAGTGGAATCGTTGTGACATGGTGATTATTAGAAACTGGTGACATGGGTTTGGTAGTTGTCTAATCGTTGTGACATGGTGACATGGTGACATGGTGATCATTAGATACTGGTGACATGGGTTCGGAAGGTGTGGAATCGTTGAGACATGGTGACATGTTGATCATTAGAATCTGGTGACATGGGTTAGGAAGGTGTGGAATCGTTGTGACATGGTGACTTGTTGACATGGGTTCGGAATGTGTGGAATCGTTGTGACATGGTGACATGGTGACATGGTGATCATTAGAAACTGGTGACATGGGTTCGGAAGGTGTGGAATCATTGTGACATGGTGACCTTGTGATCATTAGAAACAGGTGACATGGCTTCGGAAGGTGTGGCATCATTGTGACATGGTGACATGGTGATCATTAGAAACTGGTGACATGGGTTCGGATGGTGTGGAATCATTGTGACATGGTGACATGGTGATCATTAGAAACTGGTGACATGGGTTCGGAAGGTGTGGAATCATTGTGACATGGTGACATGGTGACATGGTGAGCATTAGAAACTGGTGACATGGTTTCGGATGGTGTGGAATCGTTGTGACATGGTGACATGGCGATCATTAGAAACTGCTGACATGGGTTCGGAAAGTGTGGAATGGTTGCGACATGGTGAAATGGTGATCGTTAGAAACTGGTGACATGGGTTCGGAAGGTGTGGAATCGTTATGACATGGTGACATGGTGACATTGGTTCGGAAAGTGTGAAATCGTTGTGACATGGTGTCATGATAACATGGTGATCATTAGAAACTGGTGACATGGGTTCGGAAGGTGTGGAATCGTTATGACATGGTGACTTGGTGACATTGGTTCGGAAAGTGTGGAATCGTTGTGACATGGTGTCATGATGACATGGTGATCATTAGAATCTGGTGACATTGGTTCAGAAGGTGTGGAATCGTTGTGACATGGTGACATGGTGACATTGGATCGGAAAGTGTGGAATCGTTGTGACATGGTGTCATGATGACATGGTGATCATTAGAAACTGGTGACATTGGTTCGGAAGGTGTGGAATCGTTGTGACATGGTGACATGGTGATCATTAGAAACTGCTGACATGGGTTCGGAAGGTGTGGAATCGTTGTGACATGGTGACATGGTGATCATTAGAAACTGGTGACATGGGTTCGGAAGGTGTGGAATCATTGTGACATAGTGAGATGGTGATCATTAGAAACTGGTGACATGTCTTCGGAAGGTGTGGGATCGTTGTGACATGGTGACATGGTGATCATTAGAAACTGGTGACATGGGTTCGGAAGGTGTGGAATAGATGTGACATGGTGACATGGTGATCATTAGTACTGGTGACATGGGTTCGGATGGTGTGGAATTGTCGTGACATGTTGACATGGTGACATGGTGTTCATTAGAAACCGGTGACATGGGTTCGGAAGGTGTGGAATCGTTGTGACATGGTGACATGGTGATCATTAGAAACTGGTGACATGGGTTTATAAGGTGTGGGATCGTTGTGACATGGTGACATGGTGACATGGTGATCATTAGAAACTGGTGACGTGGGTTCGGAAGGTGTGGAATCGTTGTGACATGGTAACCTGGTGATCATTAGAAACTGGTGACATGGGTTCGGAAGTTGTGGAATCGTTGTGACATGGTGACCTGGTGATCATTAGAAACTGGTGACATGGGTTCGGAAGGTGTGGCATCGTGGTGACATGGTGACATGATGACATGGTGATTATTAGAAACTGGTGACATGGGTTCGGAAGGTGTGGCATCGTTGTGACATGGTGACATGGTGACATGGTGATCATTAGAAACCTGTGACATTGGATCGGAAGGAGTGGAATCGTTGTGACGAGGTGGCATGGTGATCATTAGAAACTGGTGACATGGGTTCGGAAGGTGTGGAATCATTGTGACATGGTGACATGGCGATCATTGGAAACTGGTGACATGGGTTTGGTAGGTGTGGAATCGTTTCAACATGGTGACATGGTGACATGGCGATCATTAGAAACTGGTGACATAGGTTTGGTAGGTGTCTAATCGTTGTGACATTGTGACATGGTGACCTGGTGATCATTAGAAACGGGTGACATGGGTTCTGAAGGAGTGGAATCGTTGGGACATGGTGACCTGGTGATCATTAGAAACTGGTGACATGGGTTCGGAAGGTGTGTAATCATTGTGATATGGTGACATGGTGATCATTAGAAACAGGTGACATGGGTTCAGAAGGTGTGGAATCGTTGTGACATGGTGATCATTAGAAACTGGTGACATGGGTTTGGTAGGTGTCTAATCGTTGTGACATGGTGACATGGTGACATGGTGATCATTAGATACTGGTGACATGGGTTCGGAAGGTGTGGAATCGTTGTGACATGGTGACATGGTGATCATTAGAAACTGGTGACATGGGTTCGGAAGGTGTGGAATCGTTGTGACATGGTGACTTGGTGACATGGGTTCGGAATGTGTGGAATCGTTGTGACATGGTGACATGGTGACATGGTGATCATTAGAAACTGGTGACATGGGTTCGGAAGGTGTGGAATCGTTGTGACATGGTGACATGGTGATCATTAGAAACTGGTGACATGGGTTCGGAAGGTGTGGAATCGTTGTGACCTGGTGAACCTGGTGATCATTAGGAACTGGTGACATGGCTTCGGAAGGTGTGGCATCATTGTGACATGGTGACATGGTGACATGGTGATCATTGGAAACTGGTGACATGGGTTCGGAAGGTGTGGAATCGTTGTGACATGGTGACATGGTGACATGGTGATCATTAGAAACTGGTGACATGGGTTCGGAATGTGTGGAATCATTGTGACATGGTGACATGGTGACATGGTGATCATTAGAAACTGGTGACATGGGTTCTGAAGGTGTGGAATCGTTGTGACATGGTGACATGGTGACATGGTGATCATTAGAAACTGGTGACATGGGTTCGGAAGGTGTGGAATCGTTGTGACATGGTGACATGGTGATCATTAGAAACTGGTGACATGGGTTCGGAAGGTGTGCAATCGTTGTGACCTGGTGACCTGGTGATCATTAGGAACTGGTGACATGGGTTCGGAAGGTGTGGAATCATTGTGACATGGTGACATGGTGATCATTAGAAACTGGTGACATGGGTTCGGAAGGTGTGGAATAATTGTGACATGGTGACATGGTGATCATTAGAAACTGGTGACATGGGTTCGGAAGGTGTGGAATCATTGTGACATGGTGACCTGGTGATCATTAGGAACTGGTGACATGGCTTCGGAAGGTGTGGCATCGTTGTGACATGGTGACATGGTGATCATTAGAAACTGGTGACATGGGTTCGGAAGGTGTGGAATCATTCTGACATGGTGACATGGTGATCATTAGAAACTGGTGACATGGGTTTGAAGGTGTGGAATCATTGTGACATGGTGACATGGTGAGCATTAGAAACTGGTGACATGGGTTCGGATGGTGTGGAATCGTTGTGACATGGTGACATGGCGATCATTAGAGACTGGTGACATGGGTTTGGAAAGTGTGGAATGGTTGTGACATGGTGACATGGTGATCGTTAGAAACTGGTGACATGTGTTCGGAAGGTGTGGAATCGTTATGACATGGTGACATGGTGACATTGGTTCGGAAAGTGTGGAATCGTTGTGACATGGTGTCATGATGACATGGTGATCGTTAGAAACTGGTGACATGGTTTCGGAAGGTGTGGAATCGTTATGACATGGTGACATGGTGATCATTAGAAACTGGTGACATGGGTTCGGAAGGTGTGGAATCATTGTGACATAGTGAGATGGTGATCATTAGAAACTGGTGACATTGGTTCGGAAGGTGTGGGATCGTTGTGACATGGTGACATGGTGATCATTAGAAACTGGTGACATGGGTTCGGAAGGTGTGGAATCGCTGTGACATGGTGACATGGTGATCATTAGTACTGGTGACATGGGTTCGGATGGTGTGGAATTGTCGTGACATGGTGACATGGTGACATGGTGTTCATTAGAAACCGGTGACATGGGTTCGGAAGGTGTGGAATCGTTGTGACATGGTGACATGGTGACATGGTGATCATTAGAAATTGGTGACATGGGTTTGGAAGGTGTGGGATCATTGTGACATGGTGACATGGTGACATGGTGATCATTAGAAACTGGTGACGTGGGTTCGGAAGGTGTGGAATCGTTGTGACATGGTAACCTGGTGATCATTAGAAACTGGTGACATGGGTTCGGAAGATGTGGAATCGTTGTGACATGGTGACCTGGTGATCATTAGAAACTGGTGACATGGGTTCGGAAGGTGTGGCATCGTGGTGACATGGTGACATGATGACATGGTGATTATTAGAAACTGGTGACATGGGTTCGGAAGGTGTGGCATCGTTGTGACATGGTGACATGGTGACATGGTGATCATTAGAAACCTGTGACATTGGATCGGAAGGAGTGGAATCGTTGTGACGAGGTGGCATGGTGATAATTAGAAACTGGTGACATGGGTTCGGAAGGTGTGGAATCATTGTGACATGGTGACATGGCGATCATTAGAAACTGGTGACATGGGTTTGGTAGGTGTGGAATCGTTTCAACATGGTGACATGGCGATCATTAGAAACTGGTGACATAGGTTTGGTAGGTGTCTAATCGTTGTGACATTGTGACATGGTGACCTGGTGATCATTAGAAACGGGTGACATGGGTTCTGAAGGAGTGGAATCGTTGGGACATGGTGACCTGGTGATCATTAGAAACTGGTGACATGGGTTCGGAAGGTGTGGAATCATTGTGATATGGTGACATGGTGATCATTAGAAACAGGTGACATGGGTTCGGAAGGTGTGGAATCGTTGTGACATGGTGACATGGTGATCGTTAGAAACTGGTGACATGGGTTCGGAAGGTGTGGAATCGTTATGACATGGTGACATGGTGACATTGGTTCGGAAAGTGTGGAATCGTTGTGACATGGTGTCATGATAACATGGTGATCAGTAGAAACTGGTGACATGGGTTCGGAAGGTGTGGAATCATTGTGACATAGTGAGATGGTGATCATTAGAAACTGGTGACATTGGTTCGGAAGGTGTGGGATCATTGTGACATGGTGACATGGTGATCATTAGAAACTGGTGACATGGGTTCGGAAGGTGTGGAATCGCTGTGACATGGTGACATGGTGATCATTAGTACTGGTGACATGGGTTCGGATGGTGTGGAATTGTCGTGACATGGTGACATGGTGACATGGTGTTCATTAGAAACCGGTGACATGGGTTCGGAAGGTGTGGAATCGTTGTGACATGGTGACATGGTGACATGGTGATCATTAGAAACTGGTGACATGGGTTTGGAAGGTGTGGGATCATTGTGACATGGTGACATGGTGACATGGTGATCATTAGAAACTGGTGACGTGGGTTCGGAAGGTGTGGAATCGTTGTGACATGGTAACCTGGTGATCATTAGAAACTGGTGACATGGGTTCGGAAGATGTGGAATCGTTGTGACATGGTGACCTGGTGATCATTAGAAACTGGTGACATGGGTTCGGAAGGTGTGGCATCGTGGTGACATGGTGACATGATGACATGGTGATTATTAGAAACTGGTGACATGGGATCGGAAGGTGTGGCATCGTTGTGACATGGTGACATGGTGACATGGTGATCATTAGAAACCTGTGACATTGGATCGGAAGGAGTGGAATCGTTGTGACGAGGTGGCATGGTGATCATTAGAAACTGGTGACATGGGTTCGGAAGGTGTGGAATCATTGTGACATGGTGACATGGCGATCATTAGAAACTGGTGACATGGGTTTGGTAGGTGTGGAATCGTTTCAACATGGTGACATGGCGATCATTAGAAACTGGTGACATAGGTTTGGTAGGTGTCTAATCGTTGTGACATTGTGACATGGTGACCTGGTGATCATTAGAAACGGGTGACATGGGTTCTGAAGGAGTGGAATCGTTGGGACATGGTGACCTGGTGATCATTAGAAACTGGTGACATGGGTTCGGAAGGTGTGGAATCATTGTGATATGGTGACATGGTGATCATTAGAAACAGGTGACATGGGTTCGGAAGGTGTGGAATCGTTGTGACATGGTGATTATTAGAAACTGGTGACATGGGTTTGGTAGTTGTCTAATCGTTGTGACATGGTGACATGGTGACATGGTGATCATTAGATACTGGTGACATGTGTTCGGAAGGTGTGGAATCGTTGTGACATGGTGACATGTTGATCATTAGAATCTGGTGACATGGGTTAGGAAGGTGTGGAATCGTTGTGACATGGTGACTTGGTGACATGGGTTCGGAATGTGTGGAATCGTTGTGACATGGTGACATGGTGACATGGTGATCATTAGAAACTGGTGACATGGGTTCGGAAGGTGTGGAATCATTGTGACATGGTGACCTTGTGATCATTAGAAACAGGTGACATGGCTTCGGAAGGTGTGGCATCATTGTGACATGGTGACATGGTGATCATTAGAAACTGGTGACATGGGTTCGGAAGGTGTGGAATCATTGTGACATGGTGACATGGTGATCATTAGAAACTGGTGACATGGGTTCGGAAGGTGTGGAATCATTGTGACATGGTGACATGGTGACATGGTGAGCATTAGAAACTGGTGACATGGTTTCGGATGGTGTGGAATCGTTGTGACATTGTGACATGGTGACCTGGTGATCATTAGAAACGGGTGACATGGGTTCTGAAGGAGTGGAATCGTTGTGACATGGTGATTATTAGAAACTGGTGACATGGGTTTGGTAGTTGTCTAATCGTTGTGACATGGTGACATGGTGACATGGTGATCATTAGATACTGGTGACATGGGTTCGGAATGTGTGGAATCGTTGAGACATGGTGACATGTTGATCATTAGAATCTGGTGACATGGGTTAGGAAGGTGTGGAATCGTTGTGACATGGTGACTTGGTGACATGGGTTCGGAATGTGTGGAATCGTTGTGACATGGTGACATGGTGACATGGTGATCATTAGAAACTGGTGACATGGGTTCGGAAGGTGTGGAATCATTGTGACATGGTGACCTTGTGATCATTAGAAACAGGTGACATGGCTTCGGAAGGTGTGGCATCATTGTGACATGGTGACATGGTGATCATTAGAAACTGGTGACATGGGTTCGGATGGTGTGGAATCATTGTGACATGGTGACATGGTGATCATTAGAAACTGGTGACATGGGTTCGGAAGGTGTGGAATCATTGTGACATGGTGACATGGTGACATGGTGAGCATTAGAAACTGGTGACATGGTTTCGGATGGTGTGGAATCGTTGTGACATGGTGACATGGCGATCATTAGAAACTGCTGACATGGGTTCGGAAAGTGTGGAATGGTTGCGACATGGTGAAATGGTGATCGTTAGAAACTGGTGACATGGGTTCGGAAGGTGTGGAATCGTTATGACATGGTGACATGGTGACATTGGTTCGGAAAGTGTGAAATCGTTGTGACATGGTGTCATGATAACATGGTGATCATTAGAAACTGGTGACATGGGTTCGGAAGGTGTGGAATCGTTATGACATGGTGACTTGGTGACATTGGTTCGGAAAGTGTGGAATCGTTGTGACATGGTGTCATGATGACATGGTGATCATTAGAATCTGGTGACATTGGTTCAGAAGGTGTGGAATCGTTGTGACATGGTGACATGGTGACATTGGATCGGAAAGTGTGGAATCGTTGTGACATGGTGTCATGATGACATGGTGATCATTAGAAACTGGTGACATTGGTTCGGAAGGTCTGGAATCGTTGTGACATGGTGACATGGTGATCATTAGAAACTGCTGACATGGGTTCGGAAGGTGTGGAATCGTTGTGACATGGTGACATGGTGATCATTAGAAACTGGTGACATGGGTTCGGAAGGTGTGGAATCATTGTGACATAGTGAGATGGTGATCATTAGAAACTGGTGACATGTCTTCGGAAGGTGTGGGATCGTTGTGACATGGTGACATGGTGATCATTAGAAACTGGTGACATGGGTTCGGAAGGTGTGGAATCGATGTGACATGGTGACATGGTGATCATTAGTACTGGTGACATGGGTTCGGATGGTGTGGAATTGTCGTGACATGTTGACATGGTGACATGGTGTTCATTAGAAACCGGTGACATGGGTTCGGAAGGTGTGGAATCGTTGTGACATGGTGACATGGTGATCATTAGAAACTGGTGACATGGGTTTATAAGGTGTGGGATCGTTGTGACATGGTGACATGGTGACATGGTGATCATTAGAAACTGGTGACGTGGGTTCGGAAGGTGTGCAATCGTTGTGACATGGTAACCTGGTGATCATTAGAAACTGGTGACATGGGTTCGGAAGTTGTGGAATCGTTGTGACATGGTGACCTGGTGATCATTAGAAACTGGTGACATGGGTTCGGAAGGTGTGGCATCGTGGTGACATGGTGACATGATGACATGGTGATTATTAGAAACTGGTGACATGGGTTCGGAAGGTGTGGCATCGTTGTGACATGGTGACATGGTGACATGGTGATCATTAGAAACCTGTGACATTGGATCGGAAGGAGTGGAATCGTTGTGACGAGGTGGCATGGTGATCATTAGAAACTGGTGACATGGGTTCGGAAGGTGTGGAATCATTGTGACATGGTGACATGGCGATCATTTTTAAACTGGTGACATGGGTTTGGTAGGTGTGGAATCGTTTCAACATGGTGACATGGTGACATGGCGATCATTAGAAACTGGTGACATAGGTTTGGTAGGTGTCTAATCGTTGTGACATTGTGACATGGTGACCTGGTGATCATTAGAAACGGGTGACATGGGTTCTGAAGGAGTGGAATCGTTGGGACATGGTGACCTGGTGATCATTAGAAACTGGTGACATGGGTTCGGAAGGTGTGTAATCATTGTGATATGGTGACATGGTGATCATTAGAAACAGGTGACATGGGTTCAGAAGGTGTGGAATCGTTGTGACATGGTGATCATTAGAAACTGGTGACATGGGTTTGGTAGGTGTCTAATCGTTGTGACATGGTGAGATGGTGACATGGTGATCATTAGATACTGGTGACATGGGTTCGGAAGGTGTGGAATCGTTGTGACATGGTGACATGGTGATCATTAGAAACTGGTGACATGGGTTCGGAAGGTGTGGAATCGTTGTGACATGGTGACTTGGTGACATGGGTTCGGAATGTGTGGAATCGTTGTGACATGGTGACATGGTGACATGGTGATCATTAGAAACTGGTGACATGGGTTCGGAAGGTGTGGAATCGTTGTGACATGGTGACATGGTGATCATTAGAAACTGGTGACATGGGTTCGGAAGGTGTGGAATCGTTGTGACCTGGTGAACCTGGTGATCATTAGGAACTGGTGACATGGCTTCGGAAGGTGTGGCATCATTGTGACATGGTGACATGGTGACATGGTGATCATTGGAAACTGGTGACATGGGTTCGGAAGGTGTGGAATCGTTGTGACATGGTGACATGGTGATCATTAGAAACTGGTGACATGGGTTCGGAATGTGTGGAATCATTGTGACATGGTGACATGGTGACATGGTGATCATTAGAAACTGGTGACATGGGTTCTGAATGTGTGGAATCGTTGTGACATGGTGACATGGTGACATGGTGATCATTAGAAACTGGTGACATGGGTTCGGAAGGTGTGGAATCGTTGTGACATGGTGACATGGTGATCATTAGAAACTGGTGACATGGGTTCTGAAGGTGTGCAATCGTTGTGACCTGGTGACCTGGTGATCATTAGGAACTGGTGACATGGGTTCGGAAGGTGTGGAATCATTGTGATATGGTGACATGGTGATCATTAGAAACTGGTGACATGGGTTCGGAAGGTGTGGAATAATTGTGACATGGTGACATGGTGATCATTAGAAACTGGTGACATGGGTTCGGAAGGTGTGGAATCATTGTGACATGGTGACCTGGTGATCATTAGGAACTGGTGACATGGCTTCGGAAGGTGTGGCATCGTTGTGACATGGTGACATGGTGATCATTAGAAACTGGTGACATGGGTTCGGAAGGTGTGGAATCATTCTGACATGGTGACATGGTGATCATTAGAAACTGGTGACATGGGTTTGAAGGTGTGGAATCATTGTGACATGGTGACATGGTGAGCATTAGAAACTGGTGACATGGGTTCGGATGGTGTGGAATCGTTGTGACATGGTGACATGGCGATCATTAGAGACTGGTGACATGGGTTTGGAAAGTGTGGAATGGTTGTGACATGGTGACATGGTGACATTGGATCGGAAAGTGTGGAATCGTTGTGACATGGTGTCATGATGACATGGTGATCGTTAGAAACTGGTGACATGGTTTCGGAAGGTGTGGAATCGTTATGACATGGTGACTTGGTGATCATTAGAAACTGGTGACATGGGTTCGGAAGGTGTGGAATCATTGTGACATAGTGAGATGGTGATCATTAGAAACTGGTGACATTGGTTCGGAAGGTGTGGGATCGTTGTGACATGGTGACATGGTGATCATTAGAAACTGGTGACATGGGTTCGGAAGGTGTGGAATAATTGTGACATGGTGACATGGTGATCATTAGAAACTGGTGACATGGGTTCGGAAGGTGTGGAATCATTGTGACATGGTGACCTGGTGATCATTAGGAACTGGTGACATGGCTTCGGAAGGTGTGGCATCGTTGTGACATGGTGACATGGTGATCATTAGAAACTGGTGACATGGGTTCGGAAGGTGTGGAATCATTCTGACATGGTGACATGGTGATCATTAGAAACTGGTGACATGGGTTTGAAGGTGTGGAATCATTGTGACATGGTGACATGGTGAGCATTAGAAACTGGTGACATGGGTTCGGATGGTGTGGAATCGTTGTGACATGGTGACATGGCGATCATTAGAGACTGGTGACATGGGTTTGGAAAGTGTGGAATGGTTGTGACATGGTGACATGGTGATCGTTAGAAACTGGTGACATGTGTTCGGAAGGTGTGGAATCGTTATGACATGGTGACATGGTGACATTGGTTCGGAAAGTGTGGAATCGTTGTGACATGGTGTCATGATGACATGGTGATCGTTAGAAACTGGTGACATGGTTTCGGAAGGTGTGGAATCGTTATGACATGGTGACATGGTGATCATTAGAAACTGGTGACATGGGTTCGGAAGGTGTGGAATCATTGTGACAGTGAGATGGTGATCATTAGAAACTGGTGACATTGGTTCGGAAGGTGTGGGATCGTTGTGACATGGTGACATGGTGATCATTAGAAACTGGTGACATGGGTTCGGAAGGTGTGGAATCGCTGTGACATGGTGACATGGTGATCATTAGTACTGGTGACATGGGTTCGGATGGTGTGGAATTGTCGTGACATGGTGACATGGTGACATGGTGTTCATTAGAAACCGGTGACATGGGTTCGGAAGGTGTGGAATCGTTGTGACATGATGACATGGTGACATGGTGATCATTAGAAACTGGTGACATGGGTTTGGAAGGTGTGGGATCATTGTGACATGGTGACATGGTGACATGGTGATCATTAGAAACTGGTGACGTGGGTTCGGAAGGTGTGGAATCGTTGTGACATGGTAACCTGGTGATCATTAGAAACTGGTGACATGGGTTCGGAAGATGTGGAATCGTTGTGACATGGTGACCTGGTGATCATTAGAAACTGGTGACATGGGTTCGGAAGGTGTGGCATCGTGGTGACATGGTGACATGATGACATGGTGATTATTAGAAACTGGTGACATGGGTTCGGAAGGTGTGGCATCGTTGTGACATGGTGACATGGTGACATGGTGATCATTAGAAACCTGTGACATTGGATCGGAAGGAGTGGAATCGTTGTGACGAGGTGGCATGGTGATCATTAGAAACTGGTGACATAGGTTTGGTAGGTGTCTAATCGTTGTGACATTGTGACATGGTGACCTGGTGATCATTAGAAACGGGTGACATGGGTTCTGAAGGAGTGGAATCGTTGGGACATGGTGACCTGGTGATCATTAGAAACTGGTGACATGGGTTCGGAAGGTGTGGAATCATTGTGATATGGTGACATGGTGATCATTAGAAACAGGTGACATGGGTTCGGAAGGTGTGGAATCGTTGTGACATGGTGACATGGTGATCGTTAGAAACTGGTGACATGGGTTCGGAAGGTGTGGAATCGTTATGACATGGTGACATGGTGACATTGGTTCGGAAAGTGTGGAATCGTTGTGACATGGTGTCATGATAACATGGTGATCAGTAGAAACTGGTGACATGGGTTCGGAAGGTGTGGAATCATTGTGACATAGTGAGATGGTGATCATTAGAAACTGGTGACATTGGTTCGGAAGGTGTGGGATCATTGTGACATGGTGACATGGTGATCATTAGAAACTGGTGACATGGGTTCGGAAGGTGTGGAATCGCTGTGACATGGTGACATGGTGATCATTAGTACTGGTGACATGGGTTCGGATGGTGTGGAATTGTCGTGACATGGTGACATGGTGACATGGTGTTCATTAGAAACCGGTGACATGGGTTCGGAAGGTGTGGAATCGTTGTGACATGGTGACATGGTGACATGGTGATCATTAGAAACTGGTGACATGGGTTTGGAAGGTGTGGGATCATTGTGACATGGTGACATGGTGACATGGTGATCATTAGAAACTGGTGACGTGGGTTCGGAAGGTGTGGAATCGTTGTGACATGGTAACCTGGTGATCATTAGAAACTGGTGACATGGGTTCGGAAGATGTGGAATCGTTGTGACATGGTGACCTGGTGATCATTAGAAACTGGTGACATGGGTTCGGAAGGTGTGGCATCGTGGTGACATGGTGACATGATGACATGGTGATTATTAGAAACTGGTGACATGGGTTCGGAAGGTGTGGCATCGTTGTGACATGGTGACATGGTGACATGGTGATCATTAGAAACCTGTGACATTGGATCGGAAGGAGTGGAATCGTTGTGACGAGGTGGCATGGTGATCATTAGAAACTGGTGACATGGGTTCGGAAGGTGTGGAATCATTGTGACATGGTGACATGGCGATCATTAGAAACTGGTGACATGGGTTTGGTAGGTGTGGAATCGTTTCAACATGGTGACATGGCGATCATTAGAAACTGGTGACATAGGTTTGGTAGGTGTCTAATCGTTGTGACATTGTGACATGGTGACCTGGTGATCATTAGAAACGGGTGACATGGGTTCTGAAGGTGTGGAATCGTTGGGACATGGTGACCTGGTGATCATTAGAAACTGGTGACATGGGTTCGGGAGGTGTGGAATCATTGTGATATGGTGACATGGTGATCATTAGAAACAGGTGACATGGGTTCGGAAGGTGTGGAATCGTTGTGACATGGTGATTATAAGAAACTGGTGACATGGGTTTGGTAGTTGTCTAATCGTTGTGACATGGTGACATGGTGACATGGTGATCATTAGATACTGGTGACATGGGTTCGGAAGGTGTGGAATCGTTGTGACATGGTGACATGTTGATCATTAGAATCTGGTGACATGGGTTAGGAAGGTGTGGAATCGTTGTGACATGGTGACTTGGTGACATGGGTTCGGAATGTGTGGAATCGTTGTGACATGGTGACATGGTGACATGGTGATCATTAGAAACTGGTGACATGGGTTCGGAAGGTGTGGAATCATTGTGACATGGTGACATGGTGATCATTAGAAACTGGTGACATGGGTTCGGATGGTGTGGAATCATTGTGACATGGTGACATGGTGATCATTAGAAACTGGTGACATGGGTTCGGAAGGTGTGGAATCATTGTGACATGGTGACATGGTGACATGGTGAGCATTAGAAACTGGTGACATGGTTTCGGATGGTGTGGAATCGTTGTGACATGGTGACATGGCGATCATTAGAAACTGCTGACATGGGTTCGGAAAGTGTGGAATGGTTGCGACATGGTGAAATGGTGATCGTTAGAAACTGGTGACATGGGTTCGGAAGGTGTGGAATCGTTATGACATGGTGACATGGTGACATTGGTTCGGAAAGTGTGAAATCGTTGTGACATGGTGTCATGATAACATGGTGATCATTAGAAACTGGTGACATGGGTTCGGAAGGTGTGCAATCGTTATGACATGGTGACTTGGTGACATTGGTTCGGAAAGTGTGGAATCGTTGTGACATGGTGTCATGATGACATGGTTATCATTAGAATCTGGTGACATTGGTTCAGAAGGTGTGGAATCGTTGTGACATGGTGACATGGTGACATTGGATCGGAAAGTGTGGAATCGTTGTGACATGGTGTCATGATGACATGGTGATCATTAGAAACTGGTGACATTGGTTCGGAAGGTGTGGAATCGTTGTGACATGGTGACATGGTGATCATTAGAAACTGCTGACATGGGTTCGGAAGGTGTGGAATCGTTGTGACATGGTGACATGGTGATCATTAGAAACTGGTGACATGGGTTCGGAAGGTGTGGAATCATTGTGACATAGTGAGATGGTGATCATTAGAAACTGGTGACATGTCTTCGGAAGGTGTGGGATCGTTGTGACATGGTGACATGGTGATCATTAGAAACTGGTGACATGGGTTCGGAAGGTGTGGAATCGATGTGACATGGTGACATGGTGATCATTAGTACTGGTGACATGGGTTCGGATGGTGTGGAATTGTCGTGACATGTTGACATGGTGACATGGTGTTCATTAGAAACCGGTGACATGGGTTCGGAAGGTGTGGAATCGTTGTGACATGGTGACATGGTGATCATTAGAAACTGGTGACATGGGTTTATAAGGTGTGGGATCGTTGTGACATGGTGACATGGTGACATGGTGATCATTAGAAACTGGTGACGTGGGTTCGGAAGGTGTGGAATCGTTGTGACATGGTAACCTGGTGATCATTAGAAACTGGTGACATGGGTTCGGAAGTTGTGGAATCGTTGTGAGATGGTGACCTGGTGATCATTAGAAACTGGTGACATGGGTTCGGAAGGTGTGGCATCGTGGTGACATGGTGACATGATGACATGGTGATTATTAGAAACTGGTGACATGGGTTCGGAAGGTGTGGCATCGTTGTGACATGGTGACATGGTGACATGGTGATCATTAGAAACCTGTGACATTGGATCGGAAGGAGTGTAATCGTTGTGACGAGGTGGCATGGTGATCATTAGAAACTGGTGACATAGGTTTGGTAGGTGTCAAATCGTTGTGACATTGTGACATGGTGACCTGGTGATCATTAGAAACGGGTGACATGGGTTCTGAAGGAGTGGAATCGTTGGGACATGGTGACCTGGTGATCATTAGAAACTGGTGACATGGGTTCGGAAGGTGTGTAATCATTGTGATATGGTGACATGGTGATCATTAGAAACAGGTGACATGGGTTCAGAAGGTGTGGAATCGTTGTGACATGGTGATCATTAGAAACTGGTGACATGGGTTTGGTAGGTGTCTAATCGTAGTGACATGGTGAGATGGTGACATGGTGATCATTAGATACTGGTGACATGGGTTCGGAAGGTGTGGAATCGTTGTGACATGGTGACATGGTGATCATTAGAAACTGGTGACATGGGTTCGGAAGGTGTGGAATCGTTGTGACATGGTGACTTGGTGACATGGGTTCGGAATGTGTGGAATCGTTGTGACATGGTGACATGGTGACATGGTGATCATTAGAAACTGGTGACATGGGTTCGGAAGGTGTGGAATCGTTGTGACATGGTGACATGGTGATCATTAGAAACTGGTGACATGGGTTCGGAAGGTGTGGAATCGTTGTGACCTGGTGAACCTGGTGATCATTAGGAACTGGTGACATGGCTTCGGAAGGTGTGGCATCATTGTGACATGGTGACATGGTGACATGGTGATCATTGGAAACTGGTGACATGGGTTCGGAAGGTGTGGAATCGTTGTGACATGGTGACATGGTGACATGGTGATCATTAGAAACTGGTGACATGGGTTCGGAATGTGTGGAATCATTGTGACATGGTGACATGGTGACATGGTGATCATTAGAAACTGGTGACATGGGTTCTGAAGGTGTGGAATCGTTGTGACATGGTGACATGGTGACATGGTGATCATTAGAAACTGGTGACATGGGTTCGGAAGGTGTGGAATCGTTGTGACATGGTGACATGGTGATCATTAGAAACTGGTGACATGGGTTCGGAAGGTGTGGAATCATTGTGACATGGTGACATGGTGACATGGTGATCATTAGAAACTGGTGACATGGGTTCTGAAGGTGTGGAATCGTTGTGACATGGTGACATGGTGACATGGTGATCATTAGAAACTGGTGACATGGGTTCGGAAGGTGTGGAATCGTTGTGACATGGTGACATGGTGATCATTAGAAACTGGTGACATGGGTTCGGAAGGTGTGCAATCGTTGTGACCTGGTGACCTGGTGATCATTAGGAACTGGTGACATGGGTTCGGAAGGTGTGGAATCATTGTGACATGGTGACATGGTGATCATTAGAAACTGGTGACATGGGTTCGGAAGGTGTGGAATAATTGTGACATGGTGACATGGTGATCATTAGAAACTGGTGACATGGGTTCGGAAGGTGTGGAATCATTGTGACATGGTGACCTGGTGATCATTAGGAACTGGTGACATGGCTTCGGAAGGTGTGGCATCGTTGTGACATGGTGACATGGTGATCATTAGAAACTGGTGACATGGGTTCGGAAGGTGTGGAATCATTCTGACATGGTGACATGGTGATCATTAGAAACTGGTGACATGGGTTTGAAGGTGTGGAATCATTGTGACATGGTGACATGGTGAGCATTAGAAACTGGTGACATGGGTTCGGATGGTGTGGAATCGTTGTGACATGGTGACATGGCGATCATTAGAGACTGGTGACATGGGTTTGGAAAGTGTGGAATGGTTGTGACATGGTGACATGGTGACATTGGTTCGGAAAGTGTGGAATCGTTGTGACATGGTGTCATGATGACATGGTGATCGTTAGAAACTGGTGACATGGTTTCGGAAGGTGTGGAATCGTTATGACATGGTGACTTGGTGATCATTAGAAACTGGTGACATGGGTTCGGAAGGTGTGGAATCATTGTGACATAGTGAGATGGTGATCATTAGAAACTGGTGACATTGGTTCGGAAGGTGTGGGATCGTTGTGACATGGTGACATGGTGATCATTAGAAACTGGTGACATGGGTTCGGAAGGTGTGGAATCGCTGTGACATGGTGACATGGTGATCATTAGTACTGGTGACATGGGTTCGGATGGTGTGGAATTGTCGTGACATGGTGACATGGTGACATGGTGTTCATTAGAAACCGGTGACATGGGTTCGGAAGGTGTGGAATCGTTGTGACATGGTGACATGGTGACATGGTGATCATTAGAAACTGGTGACATGGGTTTGGAAGGTGTGGGATCATTGTGACATGGTGACATGGTGACATGGTGATCATTAGAAACTGGTGACGTGGGTTAGGAAGGTGTGGAATCGTTGTGACATGGTAACCTGGTGATCATTAGAAACTGGTGACATGGGTTCGGAAGATGTGGAATCGTTGTGACATGGTGACCTGGTGATCATTAGAAACTGGTGACATGGGTTCGGAAGGTGTGGCATCGTGGTGACATGGTGACATGATGACATGGTGATTATTAGAAACTGGTGACATGGGTTCGGAAGGTGTGGCATCGTTGTGACATGGTGACATGGTGACATGGTGATCATTAGAAACCTGTGACATTGGATCGGAAGGAGTGGAATCGTTGTGACTAGGTGGCATGGTGATCATTAGAAACTGGTGACATGGGTTCGGAAGGTGTGGAATCATTGTGACATGGTGACATGGCGATCATTAGAAACTGGTGACATGGGTTTGGTAGGTGTGGAATCGTTTCAACATGGTGACATGGCGATCATTAGAAAGTGGTGACATAGGTTTGGTAGGTGTCTAATCGTTGTGACATTGTGACATGGTGACCTGGTGATCATTAGAAACGGGTGACATGGGTTCTGAAGGAGTGGAATCGTTGGGACATGGTGACCTGGTGATCATTAGAAACTGGTGACATGGGTTCGGAAGGTGTGGAATCATTGTGATATGGTGACATGGTGATCATTAGAAACAGGTGACATGGGTTCGGAAGGTGTGGAATCGTTGTGACATGGTGACATGGTGATCGTTAGAAACTGGTGACATGGGTTCGGAAGGTGTGGAATCGTTATGACATGGTGACATGGTGACATTGGTTCGGAAAGTGTGGAATCGTTGTGACATGGTGTCATGATAACATGGTGATCAGTAGAAACTGGTGACATGGGTTCGGAAGGTGTGGAATCATTGTGACATAGTGAGATGGTGATCATTAGAAACTGGTGACATTGGTTCGGAAGGTGTGGGATCATTGTGACATGGTGACATGGTGATCATTAGAAACTGGTGACATGGGTTCGGAAGGTGTGGAATCGCTGTGACATGGTGACTTGGTGACATGGGTTCGGAATGTGTGGAATCGTTGTCACAAGGGGACATGGTGACATGTTGATCATTAGAAACTGGTGACATGGGTTCGGAAGGTGTGGAATCGTTGTGACATGGTGACATGGTGATCATTAGAAACTGGTGACATGGGTTCGGAAGGTGTGGAATCATTGTGACATGGTGACATGGTGACATGGTGATCATTAGAAACTGGTGACATGGGTTCGGAAGGTGTGGAATCGTTGTGACATGGTGACATGGTGACATGGTGATCATTAGAAACTGGTGACATGGGTTCGGAAGGTGTGGAATAATTGTGACATGGTGACATGGTGATCATTAGAAACTGGTGACATGGGTTCGGAAGGTGTGGAATCATTGTGACATGGTGACCTGGTGATCATTAGGAACTGGTGACATGGCTTCGGAAGGTGTGGCATCATTGTGACATGGTGACATGGTGATCATTAGAAACTGCTGACATGGGTTCGGAAGGTGTGGAATCATTCTGACATGGTGACATGGTGATCATTAGAAACTGGTGACATGGGTTTGAAGGTGTGGAATCATTGTGACATGGTGACATGGTGAGCATTAGAAACTGGTGACATGGGTTCGGATGGTGTGGAATCGTTGTGACATGGTGACATGGCGATCATTAGAGACTGGTGACATGGGTTTGGAAAGTGTGGAATGGTTGTGACATGGTGACATGGTGACATTGGTTCGGAAAGTGTGGAATCGTTGTGACATGGTGTCATGATGACATGGTGATCGTTAGAAACTGGTGACATGGTTTCGGAAGGTGTGGAATCGTTATGACATGGTGACTTGGTGATCATTAGAAACTGGTGACATGGGTTCGGAAGGTGTGGAATCATTGTGACATAGTGAGATGGTGATCATTAGAAACTGGTGACATTGGTTCGGAAGGTGTGGGATCGTTGTGACATGGTGACATGGTGATCATTAGAAACTGGTGACATGGGTTCGGAAGGTGTGGAATCGCTGTGACATGGTGACATGGTGATCATTAGTACTGGTGACATGGGTTCGGATGGTGTGGAATTGTCGTGACATGGTGACATGGTGACATGGTGTTCATTAGAAACCGGTGACATGGGTTCGGAAGGTGTGGAATCGTTGTGACATGGTGACATGGTGACATGGTGATCATTAGAAACTGGTGACATGGGTTTGGAAGGTGTGGGATCATTGTGACATGGTGACATGGTGACATGGTGATCATTAGAAACTGGTGACGTGGGTTCGGAAGGTGTGGAATCGTTGTGACATGGTAACCTGGTGATCATTAGAAACTGGTGACATGGGTTCGGAAGATGTGGAATCGTTGTGACATGGTGACCTGGTGATCATTAGAAACTGGTGACATGGGTTCGGAAGGTGTGGCATCGTGGTGACATGGTGACATGATGACATGGTGATTATTAGAAACTGGTGACATGGGTTCGGAAGGTGTGGCATCGTTGTGACATGGTGACATGGTGACATGGTGATCATTAGAAACCTGTGACATTGGATCGGAAGGAGTGGAATCGTTGTGACTAGGTGGCATGGTGATCATTAGAAACTGGTGACATGGGTTCGGAAGGTGTGGAATCATTGTGACATGGTGACATGGCGATCATTAGACACTGGTGACATGGGTTTGGTAGGTGTGGAATCGTTTCAACATGGTGACATGGCGATCATTAGAAACTGGTGACATAGGTTTGGTAGGTGTCTAATCGTTGTGACATTGTGACATGGTGACCTGGTGATCATTAGAAACGGGTGACATGGGTTCTGAAGGAGTGGAATCGTTGGGACATGGTGACCTGGTGATCATTAGAAACTGGTGACATGGGTTCGGAAGGTGTGGAATCATTGTGATATGGTGACATGGTGATCATTAGAAACAGGTGACATGGGTTCGGAAGGTGTGGAATCGTTGTGACATGGTGACATGGTGATCGTTAGAAACTGGTGACATGGGTTCGGAAGGTGTGGAATCGTTATGACATGGTGACATGGTGACATTGGTTCGGAAAGTGTGGAATCGTTGTGACATGGTGTCATGATAACATGGTGATCAGTAGAAACTGGTGACATGGGTTCGGAAGGTGTGGAATCATTGTGACATAGTGAGATGGTGATCATTAGAAACTGGTGACATTGGTTCGGAAGGTGTGGGATCATTGTGACATGGTGACATGGTGATCATTAGAAACTGGTGACATGGGTTCGGAAGGTGTGGAATCGCTGTGACATGGTGACATGGTGATCATTAGTACTGGTGACATGGGTTCGGATGGTGTGGAATTGTCGTGACATGGTGACATGGTGACATGGTGAGCATTAGAAACTGGTGACATGGTTTCGGATGGTGTGGAATCGTTGTGACATGGTGACATGGCGATCATTAGAAACTGCTGACATGGGTTCGGAAAGTGTGGAATGGTTGCGACATGGTGAAATGGTGATCGTTAGAAACTGGTGACATGGGTTCGGAAGGTGTGGAATCGTTATGACATGGTGACATGGTGATCGTTAGATACTGGTGACATGGGTTCGGAAGGTGTGGAATCGTTGTGACATGGTGACATGTTGATCATTAGAATCTGGTGACATGGGTTAGGAAGGTGTGGAATCGTTGTGACATGGTGACTTGGTGACATGGGTTCGGAATGTGTGGAATCGTTGTGACATGGTGACATGGTGACATGGTGATCATTAGAAACTGGTGACATGGGTTCGGAAGGTGTGGAATCATTGTGACATGGTGACCTTGTGATCATTAGAAACAGGTGACATGGCTTCGGAAGGTGTGGCATCATTGTGACATGGTGACATGGTGATCATTAGAAACTGGTGACATGGGTTCGGAAGGTGTGGAATCATTGTGACATGGTGACATGGTGATCATTAGAAACTGGTGACATGGGTTCGGAAGGTGTGGAATCATTGTGACATGGTGACATGGTGACATGGTGAGCATTAGAAACTGGTGACATGGTTTCGGATGGTGTGGAATCGTTGTGACATGGTGACATGGCGATCATTAGAAACTGCTGACATGGGTTCGGAAAGTGTGGAATGGTTGCGACATGGTGAAATGGTGATCGTTAGAAACTGGTGACATGGGTTCGGAAGGTGTGGAATCGTTATGACATGGTGACATGGTGATCGTTAGAAACTGCTGACATGGGTTCGGAAAGTGTGGAATGGTTGCGACATGGTGACATGGTGATCGTTAGAAACTGGTGACATGGGTTCGGAAGGTGTGGAATCGTTATGACATGGTGACATGGCGATCGTTAGAAACTGCTGACATGGGTTCGGAAAGTGTGGAATGGTTGCGACATGGTGACATGGTGATCGTTAGAAACTGGTGACATGGGTTCGGAAGGTGTGGAATCGTTATGACATGGTGACATGGTGACATTGGTTCGGAAAGTGTGAAATCGTTGTGACATGGTGTCATGATAACATGGTGATCATTAGAAACTGGTGACATGGGTTCGGAAGGTGTGGAATCGTTATGACATGGTGACATGGTGACATTGGTTCGGAAAGTGTGAAATCGTTGTGACATGGTGTCATGATAACATGGTGATCATTAGAAACTGGTGACATGGGTTCGGAAGGTGTGGAATCGTTATGACATGGTGACATGGTGATCATTAGAAACTGGTGACATGGGTTCGGAAGGTGTGGAATCGTTATGACATGGTGACTTGGTGACATTGGTTCGGAAAGTGTGGAATCGTTGTGACATGGTGTCATGATGACATGGTGATCATTAGAAACTGGTGACATGGGTTCGGAAGGTGTGGAATCGTTATGACATGGTGACTTGGTGACATTGGTTCGGAAAGTGTGGAATCGTTGTGACATGGTGTCATGATGACATGGTGATCATTAGAAACTGCTGACATGGGTTCGGAAGGTGTGGAATCATTGTGACATAGTGAGATAGTGATCATTAGAAACTGGTGACATGTCTTCGGAAGGTGTGGGATCGTTGTGACATGGTGACATGGTGATCATTAGAAACTGGTGACATGGGTTCGGAAGGTGTGGAATCGCTGTGACATGGTGACATGGTGATCATTAGTACTGGTGACATGGGTTCGGATGGTGTGGAATCGTTGTGACATGGTGACATGGTGACATGGTGATCATTAGAAACTGGTGACATGGGTTCGGAAGGTGTGGAATCGTTGTGACATGGTGACATGGTGATCATTAGAAACTGGTGACATGGGTTCGGAAGGTGTGCAATCGTTGTGACCTGGTGACCTGGTGATCATTAGGAACTGGTGACATGGGTTCGGAAGGTGTGGAATAATTGTGACATGGTGACATGGTGATCATTAGAAACTGGTGACATGGATTCGGAAGGTGTGGAATCATTGTGACATGGTGACCTGGTGATCATTAGGAACTGGTGACATGGCTTCGGAAGGTGTGGCATCGTTGTGACATGGTGACATGGTGATCATTAGAAACTGGTGACATGGGTTCGGAAGGTGTGGAATCATTCTGACATGGTGACATGGTGATCATTAGAAACTGGTGACATGGGTTTGAAGGTGTGGAATCATTGTGACATGGTGACATGGTGAGTATTAGAAACTGGTGACATGGGTTCGGATGGTGTGGAATCGTTGTGACATGGTGACATGGCGATCATTAGAGACTGGTGACATGGGTTTGGAAAGTGTGGAATGGTTGTGACATGGTGACATGGTGATCGTTAGAAACTGGTGACATGTGTTCGGAAGGTGTGGAATCGTTATGACATGGTGACATGGTGACATTGGTTCGGAAAGTGTGGAATCGTTGTGACATGGTGTCATGATGACATGGTGATCGTTAGAAACTGGTGACATGGTTTCGGAAGGTGTGGAATCGTTATGACATGGTGACTTGGTGATCATTAGAAACTGGTGACATGGGTTCGGAAGGTGTGGAATCATTGTGACATAGTGAGATGGTGATCATTAGAAACTGGTGACATTGGTTCGGAAGGTGTGGGATCGTTGTGACATGGTGACATGGTGATCATTAGAAACTGGTGACATGGGTTCGGAAGGTGTGGAATCGCTGTGACATGGTGACATGGTGATCATTAGTACTGGTGACATGGGTTCGGATGGTGTGGAATTGTCGTGACATGGTGACATGGTGACATGGTGTTCATTAGAAACCGGTGACATGGGTTCGGAAGGTGTGGAATCGTTGTGACATGGTGACATGGTGACATGGTGATCATTAGAAACTGGTGACATGGGTTTGGAAGGTGTGGGATCATTGTGACATGGTGACATGGTGACATGGTGATCATTAGAAACTGGTGACGTGGGTTCGGAAGGTGTGGAATCGTTGTGACATGGTAACCTGGTGATCATTTGAAACTGGTGACATGGGTTCGGAAGATGTGGAATCGTTGTGACATGGTGACCTGGTGATCATTAGAAACTGGTGACATGGGTTCGGAAGGTGTGGCATCGTGGTGACATGGTGACATGATGACATGGTGATTATTAGAAACTGGTGACATGGGTTCGGAAGGTGTTGCATCGTTGTGACATGGTGACATGGTGACATGGTGATCATTAGAAACCTGTGACATTGGATCGGAAGGAGTGGAATCGTTGTGACGAGGTGGCATGGTGATCATTAGAAACTGGTGACATGGGTTCGGAAGGTGTGGAATCATTGTGACATGGTGACATGGCGATCATTAGAAACTGGTGACATGGGTTTGGTAGGTGTGGAATCGTTTCAACATGGTGACATGGCGATCATTAGAAACTGGTGACATAGGTTTGGTAGGTGTCTAATCGTTGTGACATTGTGACATGGTGACCTGGTGATCATTAGAAACGGGTGACATGGGTTCTGAAGGAGTGGAATCGTTGGGACATGGTGACCTGGTGATCATTAGAAACTGGTGACATGGGTTCGGAAGGTGTGGAATCATTGTGACATGGTGACATGGCGATCATTAGAAACTGGTGACATGGGTTTGGTAGGTGTGGAATCGTTTCAACATGGTGACATGGCGATCATTAGAAACTGGTGACATAGGTTTGGTAGGTGTCTAATCGTTGTGACATTGTGACATGGTGACCTGGTGATCATTAGAAACGGGTGACATGGGTTCTGAAGGAGTGGAATCGTTGGGACATGGTGACCTGGTGATCATTAGAAACTGGTGACATGGGTTCGGAAGGTGTGGAATCATTGTGATATGGTGACATGGTGATCATTAGAAACAGGTGACATGGGTTCGGAAGGTGTGGAATCGTTGTGACATGGTGACATGGTGATCGTTAGAAACTGGTGACATGGGTTCGGAAGGTGTGGAATCGTTATGACATGGTGACTTGGTGACATTGGTTCGGAAAGTGTGGAATCGTTGTGACATGGTGTCATGATGACATGGTGATCATTAGAAACCGGTGACATGGGTTCGGAAGGTGTGGAGTCGTTGTGACATGATGACATGGTGATCATTAGAAACTGCTGACATGGGTTCGGAAGGTGTGGAATCGTTGTGACATGGTGACATGGTGATCATTAGAAACTGGTGACATGGGTTCGGAAGGTGTGGAATCATTGTGACATAGTGAGATGGTGATCATTAGAAACTGGTGACATGTCTTCGGAAGGTGTGGGATCGTTGTGACATGGTGACATGGTGATCATTAGAAACTGGTGACATGGGTTCGGAAGGTGTGGAATCGCTGTGACATGGTGACATGGTGATCATTAGTACTGGTGACATGGGTTCGGATGGTGTGGAATTGTCGTGACATGTTGACATGGTGACATGGTGTTCATTAGAAACCGGTGACATGGGTTCGGAAGGTGTGGAATCGTTGTGACATGGTGACATGGTGACATGGTGATCATTAGAAACTGGTGACATGGGTTTATAAGGTGTGGGATCGTTGTGACATGGTGACATGGTGACATGGTGATCATTAGAAACTGGTGACGTGGGTTCGGAAGGTGTGGAATCGTTTTGACATGGTAACCTGGTGATCATTAGAAACTGGTGACATGGGTTCGGAATGTGTGGCATCGTGGTGACATGGTGACATGATGACATGGTGATTATTTGAAACTGGTGACATGGGTTCGGAAGGTGTGGCATCGTTGTGACATGGTGACATGGTGACATGGTGATCATTAGAAACATGTGACATTGGATCGGAAGGAGTGGAATCGTTGTGACGAGGTGGCATGGTGATCATTAGAAACTGGTGACATGGGTTCGGAAGGTGTGGAATCGTTGTGACATGGTGACATGGTGACATGGTGACATGGTGATCATTAGAAACTGGTGACATGGGTTCGGAAGGTATGGGATCGTTGTGGCATGGTGACATGGTGACCTGGTGATCATTAGAAACTGGTGACATGGGTTCGGAAGGTGTGGAATCATTGTGACATGGTGACCTGGTGATCATTAGAAACTGGTGACATGGCTTCGGAAGGTGTGGCATCGTTGTGACATGGTGACATGGTGACATGGTGATCATTAGAAACTGGTGACATGGGTTTGGAAGGTGTGGGATCGTTGTGACATGGTGACATGGTGACATGGTGATCATTAGAAACTGGTGACGTGGGTTCGGAAGGTGTGGAATCGTTGTGACATGGTGACATGGTGACATGGTGATAATTAGAAACTGGTGACGTGTGTTCGGAAGGTGTGGAATCGTTGTGACATGGTAACCTGGTGATCATTAGAAACTGGTGACATGGGTTCGGAAGATGTGGAATCGTTGTGACATGGTGACCTGGTGATCATTAGAAACTGGTGACATGGGTTCGGGAGGTGTGGCATCGTGGTGACATGGTGACATGATGACATGGTGATGATTAGAAACTGGTGACATGGGTTCGGAAGGTGTGGCATCGTTGTGACATGGTGACATGGTGACATGGTGATCATTAGAAACCTGTGACATTGGATCGGAAGGATTGGAATCGTTGTGACG
Source organism: Hemitrygon akajei (assembly GCF_048418815.1). Taxonomy (NCBI): domain Eukaryota; kingdom Metazoa; phylum Chordata; class Chondrichthyes; order Myliobatiformes; family Dasyatidae; genus Hemitrygon; species Hemitrygon akajei. The sequence continues at coordinate 69,608,269 of NC_133125.1, forward strand.
AGGTGGCATGGTGATCATTAGAAACTGGTGACATGGGTTCGGAAGGTGTGCAATCATTGTGACATGGTGACATGGCGATCATTAGAAACTGGTGACATGGGTTTGGTAGGTGTGGAATCGTTTCAACATGGTGACATGGCGATCATTAGAAACTGGTGACATAGGTTTGGTAGGTGTCTAATAGTTGTGACATTGTGACATGGTGACCTGGTGATCATTAGAAACGGGTGACATGGGTTCTGAAGGAGTGGAATCGTTGGGACATGGTGACCTGGTGATCATTAGATACTGGTGACATGGGTTCGGAAGGTGTGGAATCGTTGTGACATGGTGACATGGTGACATGGTGATCATTAGATACTGGTGACATGGGTTCGGAAGGTGTGGAATCGTTGTGACATGGTGACATGGTGATCATTAGAAACTGGTGAAATGGGTTCGGAAGGTGTGGAATCGTTGTGACATGGTGACTTGGTGACATGGGTTCGGAATGTGTGGAATCGTTGTGACATGGTGACATGGTGACATGGTGATCATTAGAAACTGGTGACATGGGTTCGGAAGTTGTGGAATCGTTGTGACATGGTGACATGGTGATCATTAGAAGCTGGTGACATGGGTTCGGAAGGTGTGGAATCATTGTGACCTGGTGACCTGGTGATCATTAGAAACTGGTGACATGGGTTCGGAAGGTGTGGAATCATTGTGACATGGTGACCTGGTGATCATTAGGAACTGGTGACATGGCTTCGGAAGGTGTGGCATCGTTGTGACATGGTGACATGGTGATCATTAGAAACTGGTGACATGGGTTCGGAAGGTGTGGAATCATTGTGACATGGTGACATGGTGATCATTAGAAACTGGTGACATGGGTTCGGAAGGTGTGGAATCATTGTGACATGGTGACATGGTGACATGGTGAGCATTAGAAACTGGTGACATGGGTTCGGATGGTGTGGAATCGTTGTGACATGGTGACATGGCAATCATTAGAAACTGGTGACATGGGTTCGGAAAGTGTGGAATGGTTGTGACATGGTGACATGGTGATCGTTAGAAACTGGTGACATGTGTACGGAAGGTGTGGAATCGTTATGACATGGTGACATGGTGACATTGGTTCGGAAAGTGTGGAATCGTTGTGATATGGTGTCATGATGACAAGGTGATCGTTAGAAACTGGTGACATGGGTTCGGAAGGTGTGGAATCGTTATGACATGGTGACTTGGTGACATTGGTTCGGAAAGTGTGGAATCGTTTTGACATGGTGTCATGGTGACATGGTGATCATTAGAATCTAGTGACATTGGTTCGGAAGGTGTGGAATCGTTGTGACATGGTGACATGGTGACATGGTGATCATTACAAACTGGTGACATGGGTTCGGAAGGTATGGGATCATTGTGGCATGGTGACATGGTGACATGGTGATCATTTGAAACTGGTGACATCGGTTCGGAAGGTGTGGAATCGTTGTGACCTGGTGACCTGGTGATCATTAGAAACTGGTGACATGGGTTCGCAAGGTGTGGAATCGTTGTGACATGGTGACATGGTGATCATTAGAAACTGGTGACATGGGTTCGGAAGGTGTGGAATCATTGTGACATGGTGACCTGGTGATCATTAGAAACTGGTGACATGGCTTCGGAAGGTGTGGCATCGTAGTGACATGGTGACATGGTGACATGGTGATCATTAGAAACTGGTGACATGGGTTCGGAAGGTGTGGAATCATTGTGACATGGTGACCTGGTGATCATTAGAAACTGGTGACATGGCTTCGGAAGGTGTGGCATCGTAGTGACATGGTGACATGGGGACATGGTGATCATTAGAAACTGTTGACATGGGTTCGGACGGTGTGGAATCATTGTGACATGGTGACATGGTGATCATTAGAAACTGGTGACATGGGTTCGGAAGGTGTGGAATCATTGTGACATGGTGACATGGTGACATGGTGAGCATTAGAAACTGGTGACATGGTTTCGGATGGTGTGGAATCGTTGTGACATGGTGACATGTCGATCATTAGAAACTGGTTCTATGGGTTCGGAAGGTGTGGAATCATTGTGACATGGTGACATGGTGATCATTAGAAACTGGTGACATGGGTTCGGAAGGTGTGGAATCATTGTGACATGGTGACATGGTGATCATTAGAAACTGGTGACATGGTTTCGGAAGGTGTGGAATCATTGTGACATGGTGACATGGTGACATGGTGATCATTAGAAACTGGTGACATGGGTTCGGAAGGTGTGCAATCGTTGTGACCTGGTGACCTGGTGATCATTAGGAACTGGTGACATGGGTTCGGAAGATGTGGAATCATTGTGACATGGTGACATGGTGATCATTAGAAACTGGTGACATGGGTTCGGAAGGTGTGGAATAATTGTGACATGGTGACATGGTGATCATTAGAAACTGGTGACATGGGTTCGGAAGGTGTGGAATCATTGTGACATGGTGACCTGGTGATCATTAGGAACTGGTGACATGGCTTCGGAAGGTGTGGCATCGTTGTGACATGGTGACATGGTGATCATTAGAAACTGGTGACATGGGTTCGGAAGGTGTGGAATCATTCTGACATGGTGACATGGTGATCATTAGAAACTGGTGACATGGGTTCTGAAGGTGTGGAATCATTGTGACATGGTGACATGGTGAGCATTAGAAACTGGTGACATGGGTTCGGATGGTGTGGAATCGTTGTGACATGGTGACATGGCGATCATTAGAGACTGGTGACATGGGTTCGGAAAGTGTGGAATGGTTGTGACATGGTGACATGGTGATCGTTAGAAACTGGTGACATGTGTTCGGAAGGTGTGGAATCGTTATGACATGGTGACATGGTGACATTGGTTCGGAAAGTGTGGAATCGTTGTGACATGGTGTCATGATGACATGGTGATCGTTAGAAACTGGTGACATGGTTTCGGAAGGTGTGGAATCGTTATGACATGGTGACTTCGTGACATTGGTTCGGAAAGTGTGGAATCGTTTTGACATGGTGTCATGATGACATGGTGATCATTAGAATCTGGTGACATTGATTCGGAAGGTGTGGAATCGTTGTGACATGGTGACATGGTGACATGGTGACATGGTGATCATTAGAAACTGGTGACATGGGTTCGGAAGGTATGGGATCGTTGTGGCATGGTGACATGGTGACATGGTGATCCTTTGAAACTGGTGACATCGGTTCGGAAGGTGTGGAATCGTTGTGACCTGGTGACCTGGTGATCTTTAGAAACTGGTGACATGGTTTCGGAAGGTGTGGAATCATTGTGACATGGTGACCTGGTGATCATTAGAAACTGGTGACATGGCTTCGGAAGGTGTGGCATCGTTGTGACATGGTGACATGGTGACATGGTGATCATTAGAAACTGGTGACATGGGTTTGGAAGGTGTGGGATCGTTGTGACATGGTGACATGGTGACATGGTGATCATTAGAAACTGGTGACGTGGGTTCGGAAGGTGTGGAATCGTTGTGACATGGTGACATGGTGACATGGTGATAATTAGAAACTGGTGACGTGTGTTCGGAAGGTGTGGAATCGTTGTGACATGGTAACCTGGTGATCATTAGAAACTGGTGACATGCGTTCGGAAGATGTGGAATCGTTGTGACATGGTGACATGGTGACATGGTGATAATTAGAAACTGGTGACGTGTGTTCGGAAGGTGTGGAATCGTTGTGACATGGTAACCTGGTGATCATTAGAAACTGGTGACATGGGTTCGGGAGGTCTGGCATCGTGGTGACATGGTGACATGATGACATGGTGATTATTAGAAACTGGTGACATGGGTTCGGAAGGTGTGGCATCGTTGTTACATGGTGACATGGTGATCATTAGAAACCTGTTACATTGGATCGGAAGGAGTGGAATTGTTGTGACGAGGTGGCATGGTGATCATTAGAAACTGGTGACATGGGTTCGGAAGGTGTGGAATCATTGTGACATGGTGACATGGCGATCATTAGAAACTGGTGACATGGGTTTGGTAGGTGTGGAATCGTTTCAACATGGTGACATGGCGATCATTAGAAACTGGTGACATAGGTTTGGTAGGTGTCTAATAGTTGTGACATTGTGACATGGTGACCTGGTGATCATTAGATACTGGTGACGTGGGTTCGGAAGGTGTGGAATCGTTGTGACATGGTAACCTGGTGATCATTAGAAACTGGTGACATGGGTTCGGAAGGTGTGGAATCGCTGTGACATGGTGACATGGTGATCATTAGTACTGGTGACATGGGTTCGGATGGTGTGGAATTGTCGTGACATGTTGACATGGTGACATGGTGTTCATTAGAAACCGGTGACATGGGTTCGGAAGGTGTGGAATCGTCGTGACATGGTGACATGGTGACATGGTGATCATTAGAAACTGGTGACATGGGTTTATAAGGTGTGGGATCGTTGTGACATGGTGACATGGTGACATGGTGATCAATAGAAACTGGTGACGTGGGTTCGGAAGGTGTGGAATCGTTGTGACATGGTAACCTGGTGATCATTAGAAACTGGTGACATGGGTTCGGAAGGTGTGGCATCGTGGTGACATGGTGACATGATGACATGGTGATTATTTGAAACTGGTGACATGGGTTCGGAAGGTGTGGCATCGTTGTGACATGGTGACATGGTGACATGGTGATCATTAGAAACCTGTGACATTGGATCGGAAGGAGTGGAATCGTTGTGACGAGGTGGCATGGTGATCATTAGAAACTGGTGACATGGGTTCGGAAGGTGTGGAATCGTTGTGACATGGTGACATGGTGACATGGTGACATGGTGATCATTAGAAACTGGTGACATGGGTTCGGAAGGTATGGGATCGTTGTGGCATGGTGACATGGTGACATGGTGATCCTTTGAAACTGGTGACATCGGTTCGGAAGGTGTGGAATCGTTGTGACCTGGTGACCTGGTGATCATTAGAAACTGGTGACATGGGTTCGGAAGGTGTGGAATCATTGTGACATGGTGACCTGGTGATCATTAGAAACTGGTGACATGGCTTCGGAAGGTGTGGCATCGTTGTGACATGGTGACATGGTGACATGGTGATCATTAGAAACTGGTGACATGGGTTTGGAAGGTGTGGGATCGTTGTGACATGGTGACATGGTGACATGGTGATCATTAGAAACTGGTGACGTGGGTTCGGAAGGTGTGGAATCGTTGTGACATGGTGACATGGTGACATGGTGATAATTAGAAACTGGTGACGTGTGTTCGGAAGGTGTGGAATCGTTGTGACATGGTAACCTGGTGATCATTAGAAACTGGTGACATGGGTTCGGAAGATGTGGAATCGTTGTGACATGGTGACCTGGTGATCATTAGAAACTGGTGACATGGGTTCGGGAGGTGTGGCATCGTGGTGACATGGTGACATGATGACATGGTGATGATTAGAAACTGGTGACATGGGTTCGGAAGGTGTGGCATCGTTGTGACATGGTGACATGGTGACATGGTGATCATTAGAAACCTGTGACATTGGATCGGAAGGATTGGAATCGTTGTGACGAGGTGGCATGGTGATCATTAGAAACTGGTGACATGGGTTCGGAAGGTGTGCAATCATTGTGACATGGTGACATGGCGATCATTAGAAACTGGTGACATGGGTTTGGTAGGTGTGGAATCGTTTCAACATGGTGACATGGCGATCATTAGAAACTGGTGACATAGGTTTGGTAGGTGTCTAATAGTTGTGACATTGTGACATGGTGACCTGGTGATCATTAGAAACGGGTGACATGGTTTCTGAAGGAGTGGAATCGTTGGGACATGGTGACCTGGTGATCATTAGATACTGGTGACATGGGTTCGGAAGGTGTGGAATCGTTGTGACATGGTGACATGGTGACATGGTGATCATTAGATACTGGTGACATGGGTTCGGAAGGTGTGGAATCGTTGTGACATGGTGACATGGTGATCATTAGAAACTGGTGAAATGGGTTCGGAAGGTGTGGAATCGTTGTGACATGGTGACTTGGTGACATGGGTTCGGAATGTGTGGAATCGTTGTGACATGGTGACATGGTGACATGGTGATCATTAGAAACTGGTGACATGGGTTCGGAAGTTGTGGAATCGTTGTGACATGGTGACATGGTGATCATTAGAAGCTGGTGACATGGGTTCGGAAGGTGTGTAATCATTGTGACCTGGTGACCTGGTGATCATTAGAAACTGGTGACATGGGTTCGGAAGGTGTGGAATCATTGTGACATGGTGACCTGGTGATCATTAGGAACTGGTGACATGGCTTCGGAAGGTGTGGCATCGTTGTGACATGGTGACATGGTGATCATTAGAAACTGGTGACATGGGTTCGGAAGGTGTGGAATCATTGTGACATGGTGACATGGTGATCATTAGAAACTGGTGACATGGGTTCGGAAGGTGTGGAATCATTGTGACATGGTGACATGGTGACATGGTGAGCATTAGAAACTGGTGACATGGGTTCGGATGGTGTGGAATCGTTGTGACATGGTGACATGGCAATCATTAGAAACTGGTGACATGGGTTCGGAAAGTGTGGAATGGTTGTGACATGGTGACATGGTGATCGTTAGAAACTGGTGACATGTGTACGGAAGGTGTGGAATCGTTATGACATGGTGACATGGTGACATTGGTTCGGAAAGTGTGGAATCGTTGTGATATGGTGTCATGATGACAAGGTGATCGTTAGAAACTGGTGACATGGGTTCGGAAGGTGTGGAATCGTTATGACATGGTGACTTGGTGACATTGGTTCGGAAAGTGTGGAATCGTTTTGACATGGTGTCATGGTGACATGGTGATCATTAGAATCTAGTGACATTGGTTCGGAAGGTGTGGAATCGTTGTGACATGGTGACATGGTGACATGGTGATCATTACAAACTGGTGACATGGGTTCGGAAGGTATGGGATCATTGTGGCATGGTGACATGGTGACATGGTGATCATTTGAAACTGGTGACATCGGTTCGGAAGGTGTGGAATCGTTGTGACCTGGTGACCTGGTGATCATTAGAAACTGGTGACATGGGTTCGCAAGGTGTGGAATCGTTGTGACATGGTGACATGGTGATCATTAGAAACTGGTGACATGGGTTCGGAAGGTGTGGAATCATTGTGACATGGTGACCTGGTGATCATTAGAAACTGGTGACATGGCTTCGGAAGGTGTGGCATCGTAGTGACATGGTGACATGGTGACATGGTGATCATTAGAAACTGGTGACATGGGTTCGGAAGGTGTGGAATCATTGTGACATGGTGACCTGGTGATCATTAGAAACTGGTGACATGGCTTCGGAAGGTGTGGCATCGTAGTGACATGGTGACATGGTGACATGGTGATCATTAGAAACTGTTGACATGGGTTCGGACGGTGTGGAATCATTGTGACATGGTGACATGGTGATCATTAGAAACTGGTGACATGGGTTCGGAAGGTGTGGAATCATTGTGACATGGTGACATGGTGACATGGTGAGCATTAGAAACTGGTGACATGGTTTCGGATGGTGTGGAATCGTTGTGACATGGTGACATGTCGATCATTAGAAACTGGTTCTATGGGTTCGGAAGGTGTGGAATCATTGTGACATGGTGACATGGTGATCATTAGAAACTGGTGACATGGGTTCGGAAGGTGTGGAATCATTGTGACATGGTGACATGGTGATCATTAGAAACTGGTGACATGGTTGCGGAAGGTGTGGAATCATTGAGACATGGTGACATGGTGACATGGTGATCATTAGAAACTGGTGACATGGGTTCGGAAGGTGTGCAATCGTTGTGACCTGGTGACCTGGTGATCATTAGGAACTGGTGACATGGGTTCGGAAGGTGTGGAATCATTGTGACATGGTGACATGGTGATCATTAGAAACTGGTGACATGGGTTCGGAAGGTGTGGAATAATTGTGACATGGTGACATGGTGATCATTAGAAACTGGTGACATGGGTTCGGAAGGTGTGGAATCATTGTGACATGGTGACCTGGTGATCATTAGGAACTGGTGACATGGCTTCGGAAGGTGTGGCATCGTTGTGACATGGTGACATGGTGATCATTAGAAACTGGTGACATGGGTTCGGAAGGTGTGGAATCATTCTGACATGGTGACATGGTGATCATTAGAAACTGGTGACATGGGTTCTGAAGGTGTGGAATCATTGTGACATGGTGACATGGTGAGCATTAGAAACTGGTGACATGGGTTCGGATGGTGTGGAATCGTTGTGACATGGTGACATGGCGATCATTAGAGACTGGTGACATGGGTTCGGAAAGTGTGGAATGGTTGTGACATGGTGACATGGTGATCGTTAGAAACTGGTGACATGTGTTCGGAAGGTGTGGAATCGTTATGACATGGTGACATGGTGACATTGGTTCGGAAAGTGTGGAATCGTTGTGACATGGTGTCATGATGACATGGTGATCGTTAGAAACTGGTGACATGGTTTCGGAAGGTGTGGAATCGTTATGACATGGTGACTTCGTGACATTGGTTCGGAAAGTGTGGAATCGTTTTGACATGGTGTCATGATGACATGGTGATCATTAGAATCTGGTGACATTGATTCGGAAGGTGTGGAATCGTTGTGACATGGTGACATGGTGACATGGTGACATGGTGATCATTAGAAACTGGTGACATGGGTTCGGAAGGTATGGGATCGTTGTGGCATGGTGACATGGTGACATGATGATCCTTTGAAACTGGTGACATCGGTTCGGAAGGTGTGGAATCGTTGTGACCTGGTGACCTGGTGATCTTTAGAAACTGGTGACATGGTTTCGGAAGGTGTGGAATCATTGTGACATGGTGACCTGGTGATCATTAGAAACTGGTGACATGGCTTCGGAAGGTGTGGCATCGTTGTGACATGGTGACATGGTGACATGGTGATCATTAGAAACTGGTGACATGGGTTTGGAAGGTGTGGGATCGTTGTGACATGGTGACATGGTGACATGGTGATCATTAGAAACTGGTGACGTGGGTTCGGAAGGTGTGGAATCGTTGTGACATGGTGACATGTTGACATGGTGATAATTAGAAACTGGTGACGTGTGTTCGGAAGGTGTGGAATCGTTGTGACATGGTAACCTGGTGATCATTAGAAACTGGTGACATGGGTTCGGAAGATGTGGAATCGTTGTGACATGGTGACATGGTGACATGGTGATAATTAGAAACTGGTGACGTGTGTTCGGAAGGTGTGGAATCGTTGTGACATGGTAACCTGGTGATCATTAGAAACTGGTGACATGGGTTCGGGAGGTCTGGCATCGTGGTGACATGGTGACATGATGACATGGTGATTATTAGAAACTGGTGACATGGGTTCGGAAGGTGTGGCATCGTTGTGACATGGTGACATGGTGATCATTAGAAACCTGTTACATTGGATCGGAAGGAGTGGAATCGTTGTGACGAGGTGGCATGGTGATCATTAGAAACTGGTGACATGGGTTCGGAAGGTGTGGAATCATTGTGACATGGTGACATGGCGATCATTAGAAACTGGTGACATGGGTTTGGTAGGTGTGGAATCGTTTCAACATGGTGACATGGCGATCATTAGAAACTGGTGACATAGGTTTGGTAGGTGTCTAATAGTTGTGACATTGTGACATGGTGACCTGGTGATCATTAGAAACGGGTGACATGGGTTCTGAAGGAGTGGAATCGTTGGGACATGGTGACCTGGTGATCATTAGATACTGGTGACATGGGATCGGAAGGTGTGGAATCGTTGTGACATGGTGACATGGTGACATGGTGATCATTAGATACTGGTGACATGGGTTCGGAAGGTGTGGAATCGTTGTGACATGGTGACATGGTGATCATTAGAAACTGGTGAAATGGGTTCGGAAGGTGTGGAATCGTTGTGACATGGTGACTTGGTGACATGGGTTCGGAATGTGTGGAATCGTTGTGACATGGTGACATGGTGACATGGTGATCATTAGAAACTGGTGACATGGGTTCGGAAGTTGTGGAATCGTTGTGACATGGTGACATGGTGATCATTAGAAGCTGGTGACATGGGTTCGGAAGGTGTGGAATCGTTGTGACCTGGTGACCTGGTGATCATTAGAAACTGGTGACATGGGTTCGGAAGGTGTGGAATCATTGTGACATGGTGACCTGGTGATCATTAGGAACTGGTGACATGGCTTCGGAAGGTGTGGCATCGTTGTGACATGGTGACATGGTGATCATTAGAAACTGGTGACATGGGGTCGGAAGGTGTGGAATCATTGTGACATGGTGACATGGTGATCATTAGAAACTGGTGACATGGGTTCGGAAGGTGTGGAATCATTGTGACATGGTGACATGGTGACATGGTGAGCATTAGAAACTGGTGACATGGGTTCGGATGGTGTGGAATCGTTGTGACATGGTGACATGGCGATCATTAGAAACTGTTGACATGGGTTCGGCAAGTGTGGAATGGTTGTGACATGGTGACATGGTGATCGTTAGAAACTGGTGACATGTGTTCGGAAGGTGTGGAATCGTTATGACATGGTGACATGGTGACATTGGTTCGGAAAGTGTGGAATCGTTGTGACATGGTGTCATGATGACATGGTGATCGTTAGAAACTGGTGACATGGGTTCGGAAGGTGTGGAATTGTTATGACATGGTGACTTGGTGACATTGGTTCGGAAAGTGTCGAATCGTTTTGACATGGTGTCATGATGACATGGTGATCATTAGAATCTAGTGACATTGGTTCGGAAGGTGTGGAATCGTTGTGACATGGTGACATGGTGACATGGTGACATGGTGATCATTACAAACTGGTGACATGGGTTCGGAAGGTATGGGATCGTTGTGGCATGGTGACATGGTGACATGGTGATCATTTGAAACTGGTGACATCGGTTCGGAAGGTGTGGAATCGTTGTGACCTGGTGACCTGGTGATCATTAGAAACTGGTGACATGGGTTCGGATGGTGTGGAATCATTGTGACATGGTGACCTGGTGATCATTAGAAACTGGTGACATGGCTTCGGAAGGTGTGGCATCGTAGTGACATGGTGACATGGTGACATGGTGATCATTAGAAACTGTTGACATGGGTTCGGACGGTGTGGAATCATTGTGACATGGTGACATGGTGATCATTAGAAACTGGTGACATGGGTTCGGAAGGTGTGGAATCATTGTGACATGGTGACATGGTGACATGGTGAGCATTAGAAACTGGTGACATGGTTTCGGATGGTGTGGAATCGTTGTGACATGGTGACATGTCGATCATTAGAACTGGTGACATGGGTTCGGAAAGTGTGGAATGGTTGTGACATGGTGACATGGTGATCGTTAGAAACTCGTGACATGGGTTCGGAAGGTGTGGAATCGTTATGACATGGTGACATGGTGACATTGGTTCGGAAAGTGTGGAATCGTTGTGACATGGTGTCATGATGACATGGTGATCGTTAGAAACTGGTGACATGGGTTCGGAAGGTGTGGAATTGTTATGACATGGTGACTTGGTGACATTGGTTCGGAAAGTGTCGAATCGTTTTGACATGGTGTCATGATGACATGGTGATCATTAGAATCTAGTGACATTGGTTCGGAAGGTGTGGAATCGTTGTGACATGGTGACATGGTGACATGGTGACATGGTGATCATTACAAACTGGTGACATGGGTTCGGAAGGTATGGGATCGTTGTGGCATGGTGACATGGTGACATGGTGATCATTTGAAACTGGTGACATCGGTTCGGAAGGTGTGGAATCGTTGTGACCTGGTGACCTGGTGATCATTAGAAACTGGTGACATGGGTTCGGATGGTGTGGAATCATTGTGACATGGTGACCTGGTGATCATTAGAAACTGGTGACATGGCTTCGGAAGGTGTGGCATCGTAGTGACATGGTGACATGGTGACATGGTGATCATTAGAAACTGTTGACATGGGTTCGGACGGTGTGGAATCATTGTGACATGGTGACATGGTGATCATTAGAAACTGGTGACATGGGTTCGGAAGGTGTGGAATCATTGTGACATGGTGACATGGTGACATGGTGAGCATTAGAAACTGGTGACATGGTTTCGGATGGTGTGGAATCGTTGTGACATGGTGACATGTCGATCATTAGAACTGGTGACATGGGTTCGGAAAGTGTGGAATGGTTGTGACATGGTGACATGGTGATCGTTAGAAACTCGTGACATGGGTTCGGAAGGTATGGGATCGTTGTGGCATGGTGACATGGTGACATGGTGATCATTTGAAACTGGTGACATCGGTTCGGAAGGTGTGGAATCGTTGTGACCTGGTGACCTGGTGATCATTAGAAACTGGTGGTATGGGTTCGGAAGGTGTGGAATCATTGTGACATGGTGACATGGTGATCATTATAAACTGGTGACATGGGTTCGGAAGGTGTGGAATCATTGTGACATGGTGACATGGTGATCATTAGAAACTGGTGACATGGTTTCGGAAGGTGTGGAATCATTGTGACATGGTGACATGGTGACATGGTGAGCATTAGAAACTGGTGACATGGTTTCGGATGGTGTGGAATCGTTGTGACATGGTGACATGGCGATCATTAGAAACTGCTGACATGGGTTCGGAAAGTGTGGAATGGTTGTGACATGGTGACATGGTGATCGTTAGAAACTGGTGACATGGGTTCGGAAGGTGTGGAATCGTTATGACATGGTGACATGGTGACATTGGTTTGGAAAGTGTGGAATCGTTGTGACATGGTGTCATGATAACATGGTGATCATTAGAAACTGGTGACATGGGTTCGGATGGTGTGGAATCGTTGTGACATGGTGACATGGCGATCATTAGAGACTGGTGACATGGGTTCGGAAAGTGTGGAATGGTTGTGACATGGTGACATGGTGATCGTTAGAAACTGGTGACATGTGTTCGGAAGGTGTGGAATCGTTATGACATGGTGACATGGTGACATTGGTTCGGAAAGTGTGGAATCGTTGTGACATGGTGTCATGATGACATGGTGATCGTTAGAAACTGGTGACATGGTTTCGGAAGGTGTGGAATCGTTATGACATGGTGACTTCGTGACATTGGTTCGGAAAGTGTGGAATCGTTTTGACATGGTGTCATGATGACATGGTGATCATTAGAATCTGGTGACATTGATTCGGAAGGTGTGGAATCGTTGTGACATGGTGACATGGTGACATGGTGACATGGTGATCATTAGAAACTGGTGACATGGGTTCGGAAGGTATGGGATCGTTGTGGCATGGTGACATGGTGACATGGTGATCCTTTGAAACTGGTGACATCGGTTCGGAAGGTGTGGAATCGTTGTGACCTGGTGACCTGGTGATCTTTAGAAACTGGTGACATGGTTTCGGAAGGTGTGGAATCATTGTGACATGGTGACCTGGTGATCATTAGAAACTGGTGACATGGCTTCGGAAGGTGTGGCATCGTTGTGACATGGTGACATGGTGACATGGTGATCATTAGAAACTGGTGACATGGGTTTGGAAGGTGTGGGATCGTTGTGACATGGTGACATGGTGACATGGTGATCATTAGAAACTGGTGACGTGGGTTCGGAAGGTGTGGAATCGTTGTGACATGGTGACATGTTGACATGGTGATAATTAGAAACTGGTGACGTGTGTTCGGAAGGTGTGGAATCGTTGTGACATGGTAACCTGGTGATCATTAGAAACTGGTGACATGGGTTCGGAAGATGTGGAATCGTTGTGACATGGTGACATGGTGACATGGTGATAATTAGAAACTGGTGACGTGTGTTCGGAAGGTGTGGAATCGTTGTGACATGGTAACCTGGTGATCATTAGAAACTGGTGACATGGGTTCGGGAGGTCTGGCATCGTGGTGACATGGTGACATGATGACATGGTGATTATTAGAAACTGGTGACATGGGTTCGGAAGGTGTGGCATCGTTGTGACATGGTGACATGGTGATCATTAGAAACCTGTTACATTGGATCGGAAGGAGTGGAATCGTTGTGACGAGGTGGCATGGTGATCATTAGAAACTGGTGACATGGGTTCGGAAGGTGTGGAATCATTGTGACATGGTGACATGGCGATCATTAGAAACTGGTGACATGGGTTTGGTAGGTGTGGAATCGTTTCAACATGGTGACATGGCGATCATTAGAAACTGGTGACATAGGTTTGGTAGGTGTCTAATAGTTGTGACATTGTGACATGGTGACCTGGTGATCATTAGAAACGGGTGACATGGGTTCTGAAGGAGTGGAATCGTTGGGACATGGTGACCTGGTGATCATTAGATACTGGTGACATGGGATCGGAAGGTGTGGAATCGTTGTGACATGGTGACATGGTGACATGGTGATCATTAGATACTGGTGACATGGGTTCGGAAGGTGTGGAATCGTTGTGACATGGTGACATGGTGATCATTAGAAACTGGTGAAATGGGTTCGGAAGGTGTGGAATCGTTGTGACATGGTGACTTGGTGACATGGGTTCGGAATGTGTGGAATCGTTGTGACATGGTGACATGGTGACATGGTGATCATTAGAAACTGGTGACATGGGTTCGGAAGTTGTGGAATCGTTGTGACATGGTGACATGGTGATCATTAGAAGCTGGTGACATGGGTTCGGAAGGTGTGGAATCGTTGTGACCTGGTGACCTGGTGATCATTAGAAACTGGTGACATGGGTTCGGAAGGTGTGGAATCATTGTGACATGGTGACCTGGTGATCATTAGGAACTGGTGACATGGCTTCGGAAGGTGTGGCATCGTTGTGACATGGTGACATGGTGATCATTAGAAACTGGTGACATGGGGTCGGAAGGTGTGGAATCATTGTGACATGGTGACATGGTGATCATTAGAAACTGGTGACATGGGTTCGGAAGGTGTGGAATCATTGTGACATGGTGACATGGTGACATGGTGAGCATTAGAAACTGGTGACATGGGTTCGGATGGTGTGGAATCGTTGTGACATGGTGACATGGCGATCATTAGAAACTGTTGACATGGGTTCGGCAAGTGTGGAATGGTTGTGACATGGTGACATGGTGATCGTTAGAAACTGGTGACATGTGTTCGGAAGGTGTGGAATCGTTATGACATGGTGACATGGTGACATTGGTTCGGAAAGTGTGGAATCGTTGTGACATGGTGTCATGATGACATGGTGATCGTTAGAAACTGGTGACATGGGTTCGGAAGGTGTGGAATCGTTATGACATGGTGACTTGGTGACATTGGTTCGGAAAGTGTCGAATCGTTTTGACATGGTGTCATGATGACATGGTGATCATTAGAATCTAGTGACATTGGTTCGGAAGGTGTGGAATCGTTGTGACATGGTGACATGGTGACATGGTGACATGGTGATCATTACAAACTGGTGACATGGGTTCGGAAGGTATGGGATCGTTGTGGCATGGTGACATGGTGACATGGTGATCATTTGAAACTGGTGACATCGGTTCGGAAGGTGTGGAATCGTTGTGACCTGGTGACCTGGTGATCATTAGAAACTGGTGACATGGGTTCGGATGGTGTGGAATCATTGTGACATGGTGACCTGGTGATCATTAGAAACTGGTGACATGGCTTCGGAAGGTGTGGCATCGTAGTGACATGGTGACATGGTGACATGGTGATCATTAGAAACTGTTGACATGGGTTCGGACGGTGTGGAATCATTGTGACATGGTGACATGGTGATCATTAGAAACTGGTGACATGGGTTCGGAAGGTGTGGAATCATTGTGACATGGTGACATGGTGACATGGTGAGCATTAGAAACTGGTGACATGGTTTCGGATGGTGTGGAATCGTTGTGACATGGTGACATGTCGATCATTAGAACTGGTGACATGGGTTCGGAAAGTGTGGAATGGTTGTGACATGGTGACATGGTGATCGTTAGAAACTCGTGACATGGGTTCGGAAGGTATGGGATCGTTGTGGCATGGTGACATGGTGACATGGTGATCATTTGAAACTGGTGACATCGGTTCGGAAGGTGTGGAATCGTTGTGACCTGGTGACCTGGTGATCATTAGAAACTGGTGGTATGGGTTCGGAAGGTGTGGAATCATTGTGACATGGTGTCATGGTGATCATTATAAACTGGTGACATGGGTTCGGAAGGTGTGGAATCATTGTGACATGGTGACATGGTGATCATTAGAAACTGGTGACATGGTTTCGGAAGGTGTGGAATCATTGTGACATGGTGACATGGTGACATGGTGAGCATTAGAAACTGGTGACATGGTTTCGGATGGTGTGGAATCGTTGTGACATGGTGACATGGCGATCATTAGAAACTGCTGACATGGGTTCGGAAAGTGTGGAATGGTTGTGACATGGTGACATGGTGATCGTTAGAAACTGGTGACATGGGTTCGGAAGGTGTGGAATTGTTATGACATGGTGACATGGTGACATTGGTTTGGAAAGTGTGGAATCGTTGTGACATGGTGTCATGATAACATGGTGATCATTAGAAACTGGTGACATGGGTTCGGAAGGTGTGGAATCGTTATGACATGGTGACTTGGTGACATTGGTTCGGAAAGTGTGGAATCGTTGTGACATGGTGTCATGATGACATGGTGATCATTAGAAACTGGTGACATTGGTTCGGAAGGTGTGGAATCGTTGTGACATGGTGACATGGTGATCATTAGAAACTGCTGACATGGGTTCGGAAGGTGTGGAATCGTTGTGACATGGTGACATGGTGATCATTAGAAACTGGTGACATGGGTTCGGAAGGTGTGGAATCGCTGTGACATGGTGACATGGTGATCATTAGTACTGGTGACATGGGTTCGGATGGTGTGGAATTGTCGTGACATGGTGACATGGTGACATGGTGTTCATTAGAAACCGGTGACATGGGTTGGGAAGGTGTGGAATCGTTGTGACATGGTGACATGGTGACATGGTGATCATTAGAAACTGGTGACATGGGTTTGGAAGGTGTGGGATCGTTGTGACATGGTGACATGGTGACATGGTGATCATTAGAAACTGGTGACGTGGGTTCGGAAGGTGTGGAATCGTTGTGACATGGTAACCTGGTGATCATTAGAAACTGGTGACATGGGTTCGGAAGATGTGGAATCGTTGTGACATGGTGACCTGGTGATCATTAGAAACTGGTGACATGGGTTCGGAGGGTGTGGCATCGTGGTGACATGGTGACATGATGACATGGTGATTATTAGAAACTGGTGACATGGGTTCGGAAGGTGTGGCATCGTTGTGACATGGTGACATGGTGATCATTAGAAACCTGTAATATTGGATCAGAAGGAGTGGAATCGTTGTGACGAGGTGGCATGGTGATCATTAGAAACTGGTGACATGGGTTCGGAAGGTCTGGAATCATTGTGACATGGTGACATGGCGATCATTAGAAACTGGTGACATAGGTTTGGTAGGTGTCTAATCGTTGTGACATTGTGACATGGAGACCTGGTGATCATTAGAAACGGGTGACATGGGTTCTGAAGGAGTGGAATCGTTGGGACATGGTGACCTGGTGATCATTAGAAACTGGTGACATGGGTTCGGAAGGTGTGGAATCATTGTGATATGGTGACATGGTGATCATTAGAAACAGGTGACATGGGTTCGGAAGGTGTGGAATCGTTGTGACATGGTGATCATTAGAAACTGGTGACATGGGTTTGGTAGGTGTCTAATCGTTGTGACATGGTGACATGGTGACATGGTGATCATTAGATACTGGTGACATGGGTTCGGAAGGTGTGGAATCGTTGTGACATGGTGACATGGTGATCATTAGAAACTGGTGACATGGGTTCGGAAGGTGTGGAATCGTTGTGACATGGTGACTTGGTGACATGGGTTCGGAATGTGTGGAAACGTTGTGACATGGTGACATGGTGACATGGTGATCATTAGAAACTTGTGACATGGGTTCGGAAGGTGTGGAATCATTGTGATATGGTGACCTGGTGATCATTAGAAACAGGTGACATGGCTTCGGAAGGTGTGGCATCGTTGTGACATGGTGACATGGTGATCATTAGAAACTGGTGACATGGGTTCGGAAGGTGTGAAATCATTGTGACATGGTGACATGGTGATCATTAGAAACTGGTGACATGGGTTCGGAAGGTGTGGAATCATTGTGACATGGTGACATGGTGACATGGTGAGCATTAGAAACTGGTGACATGGTTTCGGATGGTGTGGAATCGTTGTGACATGGTGACATGGCGATCATTAGTAACTGCTGACATGGGTTCGGAAAGTGTGGAATGGTTGTGACATGGTGACATGGTGATCGTTAGAAACTGGTGACATGGGTTCGGAAGGTGTGGAATCGTTATGACATGGTGACATGGTGACATTGGTTCGGAAAGTGTGGAATCGTTGTGACATGGTGTCATTATAACATGGTGATCATTAGAAACTGGTGACATGGGTTCGGAAGGTGTGGAATCGTTATGACATGGTGACTTGGTGACATTGGTTCGGAAAGTGTGGAATCGTTGTGACATGGTGTCATGATGACATGGTGATCATTAGAAACTGGTGACATTGGTTCGGAAGATGTGGAATCGTTGTGACATGGTGTCATGGTGACATGGTGATCATTAGAAACTGCTGACATGGGTTCGGATGGTGTGGAATCGTTGTGACATGGTGACATGGTGATCATTAGAAACTGGTGACATGGGGTCGGAAGGTGTGGAATCATTGTGACATGGTGACATGGTGATCATTAGAAACTGGTGACATGGGTTCGGAAGGTGTGGAATCGTTGTGACATGGTGACATGGTGACATGGTGATCATTAGAATCTGGTGACATTGGTTCGGAAGGTGTGGAATCGTTGTGACATGGTGACATGGTGACATGGTGACATGGTGATCATTTCAAACTGGTGACATGGGTTCGGAAGGTATGGGATCGTTGTGGCATGGTGACATGGTGACATGGTGATCATTTGAAACTGGTGACATCGGTTCGGAAGGTGTGGCATCGTTGTGACATGGTGACATGGTGATCATTAGAAACTGGTGACATGGGTTCGGAAGGTGTGGAATCATTGTGACATGGTGACATGTTGACATGGTGAGCATTAGAAACTGGTGACATGGTTTCGGATGGTGTGGAATCGTTGTGACATGGTGACATGTCGATCATTAGAACTGGTGACATGGGTTCGGAAAGTGTGGAATGGTTGTGACATGGTGACATGGTGATCGTTAGAAACTCGTGACATGGGTTCGGAAGTTATGGGATCGTTGTGGCATGGTGACATGGTGACATGGTGATCATTTGAAACTGGTGACATCGGTTCGGAAGGTGTGGAATCATTGTGATATGGTGACATGGTGATCATAAGAAACAGGTGACATGGGTTCGGAAGGTGTGGAATCTTTGTGACATGGTGATCATTAGAAACTGGTGACATGGGTTTGGTAGGTGTCTAATCGTTGTGACATGGTGACATGGTGACATGGTGATCATTAGATACTGGTGACATTGGTTCGGAAGGTGTGGAATCGTTGTGACATGGTGACATGGTGATCATTAGAAACTGGTGACATGGGTTCGGAAGGTGTGGAATCGTTGTGACATGGTGACTTGGTGACATGGGTTCGGAATGTGTGGAATCGCTGTGACATGGTGACATGGTGACATGGTGATCATTAGAAACTTGTGACATGGGTTCGGAAGGTGTGGAATCATTGTGATATGGTGACCTGGTGATCATTAGAAACAGGTGACATGGCTTCGGAAGGTGTGGCATCGTTGTGACATGGTGACATGGTGATCATTAGAAACTGGTGACATGGGTTCGGAAGGTGTGGAATCATTGTGACATGGTGACATGGTGATCATTAGAAACTGGTGAGATGGGTTCGGAAGGTGTGGAATCATAGTGACATGGTGACATGGTGACATGGTGAGCATTAGAAACTGGTGACATGGTTTCGGATGGTGTGGAATCGTTGTGACATGGTGACATGGCGATCATTAGAAACTGCTGACATGGGTTCGGAAAGTGTGGAATGGTTGTGACATGGTGACATGGTGATCGTTAGAAACTGGTGACATGGGTTCGGAAGGTGTAGAATCGTTATGACATGGTGACATGGTGACATTGGTTCGGAAAGTGTGGAATCGTTGTGACATGGTGTCATGATAACATGGTGATAATTAGAAACTGGTGACATGGGTTCGGAAGGTGTGAAATCGTTATGACATGGTGACTTGGTGACATTGGTTCGGAAAGTGTGGAATCGCTGTGACCTGGTGACATGGTGACATGGTGATCATTAGAAACTGGTGACATTGGTTCCGAAGGTGTGGAATCGTTGTGACATGGTGACATGGTGTCATGGTGATCATTAGAAACTGCTGACATGGGTTCGGAAGGTGTGGAATCGTTGTGACATGGTGACATGGTGATCATTAGAAACAGGTGACATGGGTTCGGAAGGTGTGGAATCATTGTGACATAGTGAGATGGAGATCATTAGAAACTGGTGACATTGGTTCGGAAGGTGTGGAATCGCTGTGACATGGTGACATGGTGATCATTAGAAACTGGTGACATGGGTTCGGATGGCATGGAAATGTCGTGACATGGTGACATGGTGACATGGTGTTCATTAGAAACCGGTGACATGGGTTCGGAAGGTGTGGAATCGTTGTGACATGGTGACATCGTGACATGGTGATCATTGGAAACTGGTGACATGGGTTTGGAAGGTGTGGGATCGTTGTGACATGGTGACATGGTGACATGGTGATCATTAGAAACTGGTGACGTGGGTTCGGAAGGTGTGGAATCGTTGTGACATGGTAACCTGGTGATCATTAGAAACTGGTGACATGGGTTCGGAAGATGTGGAATCGTTGTGACATGGTGACCTGGTGATCATTAGAAACTGGTGACATGGGTTCGGAAGGTGTGGCATCGTGGTGACATGGTGACATGATGACATGGTGATTATTAGAAACTGGTGACATGGGTTCGGAAGGTGTGGCATCGTTGTGACATGGTGACATGGTGACATGGTGATAATTAGAAACCTGTGACATTGGATCGGAAGGAGTGGAATCGTTGTGACGTGGTGGCATGGTGATCATTAGAAACTGGTGACATGGGTTCGGAAGGTGTGGAATCATTGTGACATGGTGACATGGCGATCATTAGAATCTGGTGACAAGGGTTTGGTAGGTGTGGAATCGTTTCAACATGGTGACATGGCGATCATTAGAAACTGGTGACATAGGTTTGGTAGGTGTCTAATCGTTGTGACATTGTGACATGGTGACCTGGTGATCATTAGAAACGGGTGACATGGGTTCTGAAGGAGTGGAATCGTTGGGACATGGTGACCTGGTGATCATTAGAAACTGGTGACATGGGTTCGGAAGGTGTGGAGTCATTGTGATATGGTGACATGGTGATCATTAGAAACAGGTGACATGGGTTCGGAAGGTGTGGAATCGTTGTGACATGGTGATCATTAGAAACTGGTGACATGGGTTTGATAGGTGTCTAATCGTTGTGACATGGTGACATGGTGACATGGTGATCATTTGATACTGGTGACATGGGTTCGGAAGGTGTGGGATCGTTTTGAGATGGTGACATGGTGATCATTAGAAACTGGTGACATGGGTTCGGAAGGTGTGGAATCGTTGTGACATGGTGACTTGGTGACATGGGTTCGGAATGTGTGGAATCGTTGTGACATGGTGACATGGTGACATGGTGATCATTAGAAACTGGTGACATGGGTTTGGAAGGTGTGGAATCGTTGTGACATGGTGACATGGTGATCATTAGAAACTGGTGACATGGGTTCGGAAGGTGTGGAATCGTTGTGACCTGGTGAACCTGGTGATCATTAGGAACTGGTGACATGGCTTTGGAAGGTGTGGAATCATTGTGACATGGTGACATGGTGACATGGTGATCATTAGAAACTGGTGACATGGGTTCGGAAGGTGTGGAATCGTTGTGACATGGTGACATGGTGACATGGTGATCATTAGAAACTGGTGACATGGGTTCGGAAGGTGTGGAATCATTGTGACATGGTGACATGGTGACATGGTGATCATTAGAAACTGGTGACATGGGTTCGGAAGGTGTGGAATCGTTGTGACATGGTGACATGGTGATCATTAGAAACTGGTGACATGGGTTCGGAAGGTGTGGAATCATTGTGACATGGTGACATGATGACATGGTGATCGTTAGAAACTGGTGACATGGGTTCGGAAGGTGTGGAATTGTTATGACATGGTGACTTGGTGACATTGGTTCGGAAAGTGTGGAATCGTTTTGACATGGTGTCATGATGACATGGTGATCATTAGAATCTAGTGACATTGGTTCGGAAGGTGTGGAATCGTTGTGACATGGTGACATGGTGACATGGTGACATGGTGATCATTACAAACTGGTGACATGGGTTCGGAAGGTATGGGATCGTTGTGGCATGGTGACATGGTGACATGGTGATCATTTGAAACTGGTGACATCGGTTCGGAAGGTGTGGAATCGTTGTGACCTGGTGACCTGGTGATCATTAGAAACTGGTGACATGGGTTCGGATGGTGTGGAATCATTGTGACATGGTGACCTGGTGATCATTAGAAACTGGTGACATGGCTTCGGAAGGTGTGGCATCGTAGTGACATGGTGACATGGTGACATGGTGATCATTAGAAACTGTTGACATGGGTTCGGACGGTGTGGAATCATTGTGACATGGTGACATGGTGATCATTAGAAACTGGTGACATGGGTTCGGAAGGTGTGGAATCATTGTGACATGGTGACATGGTGACATGGTGAGCATTAGAAACTGGTGACATGGTTTCGGATGGTGTGGAATCGTTGTGACATGGTGACATGTCGATCATTAGAACTGGTGACATGGGTTCGGAAAGTGTGGAATGGTTGTGACATGGTGACATGGTGATCGTTAGAAACTCGTGACATGGGTTCGGAAGGTATGGGATCGTTGTGGCATGGTGACATGGTGACATGGTGATCATTTGAAACTGGTGACATCGGTTCGGAAGGTGTGGAATCGTTGTGACCTGGTGACCTGGTGATCATTAGAAACTGGTGGTATGGGTTCGGAAGGTGTGGAATCATTGTGACATGGTGACATGGTGATCATTATAAACTGGTGACATGGGTTCGGAAGGTGTGGAATCATTGTGACATGGTGACATGGTGATCATTAGAAACTGGTGACATGGTTTCGGAAGGTGTGGAATCATTGTGACATGGTGACATGGTGACATGGTGAGCATTAGAAACTGGTGACATGGTTTCGGATGGTGTGGAATCGTTGTGACATGGTGACATGGCGATCATTAGAAACTGCTGACATGGGTTCGGAAAGTGTGGAATGGTTGTGACATGGTGAAATGGTGATCATTAGAAACTGGTGACATGGGTTCGGAAGGTGTGGAATCGTTATGACATGGTGACATGGTGACATTGGTTTGGAAAGTGTGGAATCGTTGTGACATGGTGTCATGATAACATGGTGATCATTAGAAACTGGTGACATGGGTTCGGAAGGTGTGGAATCGTTATGACATGGTGACTTGGTGACATTGGTTCGGAAAGTGTGGAATCGTTGTGACATGGTGTCATGATGACATGGTGATCATTAGAAACTGGTGACATTGGTTCGGAAGGTGTGGAATCGTTGTGACATGGTGACATGGTGATCATTAGAAACTGCTGACATGGGTTCGGAAGGTGTGGAATCGTTGTGACATGGTGACATGGTGATCATTAGAAACTGGTGACATGGGTTCGGAAGGTGTGGAATCGTTATGACATGGTGACTTGGTGACATTGGTTCGGAAAGTGTGGAATCGTTGTGACATGGTGTCATGATGACATGGTGATCATTAGAAACTGGTGACATGGGTTCGGAAGGTGTGGAATCGTTATGACATGGTGACTTGGTGACATTGGTTCGGAAAGTGTGGAATCGTTGTGACATGGTGTCATGATGACATGGTGATCATTAGAAACTGGTGACATTGGTTCGGAAGGTGTGGAATCGTTGTGACATGGTGTCATGATGACATGGTGATCATTAGAAACTGGTGACATTGGTTCGGAAGGTGTGGAATCGTTGTGACATGGTGACATGGTGATCATTAGAAACTGCTGACATGGGTTCGGAAGGTGTGGAATCGTTGTGACATGGTGACATGGTGATCATTAGAAACTGGTGACATGGGTTCGGAAGGTGTGGAATCGCTGTGACATGGTGACATGGTGATCATTAGTACTGGTGACATGGGTTCGGATGGTGTGGAATTGTCGTGACATGGTGACATGGTGACATGGTGTTCATTAGAAACCGGTGACATGGGTTGGGAAGGTGTGGAATCGTTGTGACATGGTGACATGGTGATCATTAGAAACTGGTGACATGGGTTTGGAAGGTGTGGGATCGTTGTGACATGGTGACATGGTGACATGGTGATCATTAGAAACTGGTGACGTGGGTTCGGAAGGTGTGGAATCGTTGTGACATGGTAACCTGGTGATCATTAGAAACTGGTGACATGGGTTCGGAAGATGTGGAATCGTTGTGACATGGTGACCTGGTGATCATTAGAAACTGGTGACATGGGTTCGGAGGGTGTGGCATCGTGGTGACATGGTGACATGATGACATGGTGATTATTAGAAACTGGTGACATGGGTTCGGAAGGTGTGGCATCGTTGTGACATGGTGACATGGTGATCATTAGAAACCTGTAATATTGGATCAGAAGGAGTGGAATCGTTGTGACGAGGTGGCATGGTGATCGTTAGAAACTCGTGACATGGGTTCGGAAGTTATGGGATCGTTGTGGCATGGTGACATGGTGACATGGTGATCATTTGAAACTGGTGACATCGGTTCGGAAGGTGTGGAATCATTGTGATATGGTGACATGGTGATCATAAGAAACAGGTGACATGGGTTCGGAAGGTGTGGAATCTTTGTGACATGGTGATCATTAGAAACTGGTGACATGGGTTTGGTAGGTGTCTAATCGTTGTGACATGGTGACATGGTGACATGGTGATCATTAGATACTGGTGACATTGGTTCGGAAGGTGTGGAATCGTTGTGACATGGTGACATGGTGATCATTAGAAACTGGTGACATGGGTTCGGAAGGTGTGGAATCGTTGTGACATGGTGACTTGGTGACATGGGTTCGGAATGTGTGGAATCGCTGTGACATGGTGACATGGTGACATGGTGATCATTAGAAACTTGTGACATGGGTTCGGAAGGTGTGGAATCATTGTGATATGGTGACCTGGTGATCATTAGAAACAGGTGACATGGCTTCGGAAGGTGTGGCATCGTTGTGACATGGTGACATGGTGATCATTAGAAACTGGTGACATGGGTTCGGAAGGTGTGGAATCATTGTGACATGGTGACATGGTGATCATTAGAAACTGGTGAGATGGGTTCGGAAGGTGTGGAATCATTGTGACATGGTGACATGGTGACATGGTGAGCATTAGAAACTGGTGACATGGTTTCGGATGGTGTGGAATCGTTGTGACATGGTGACATGGCGATCATTAGAAACTGCTGACATGGGTTCGGAAAGTGTGGAATGGTTGTGACATGGTGACATGGTGATCGTTAGAAACTGGTGACATGGGTTCGGAAGGTGTAGAATCGTTGTGACATGGTGTCATGATAACATGGTGATAATTAGAAACTGGTGACATGGGTTCGGAAGGTGTGGAATCGTTATGACATGGTGACTTGGTGACATTGGTTCGGAAAGTGTGGAATCGTTGTGACATGGTGTCATGATAACATGGTGATAATTAGAAACTGGTGACATGGGTTCGGAAGGTGTGGAATCGTTATGACATGGTGACTTGGTGACATTGGTTCGGAAAGTGTGGAATCGCTGTGACCTGGTGACATGGTGACATGGTGATCATTAGAAACTAGTGACATTGGTTCCGAAGGTGTGGAATCGTTGTGACATGGTGACATGGTGTCATGGTGATCATTAGAAACTGCTGACATGGGTTCGGAAGGTGTGGAATCGTTGTGACATGGTGACATGGTGATCATTAGAAACTGGTGACATGGGTTCGGAAGGTGTGGAATCATTGTGACATAGTGAGATGGAGATCATTAGAAACTGGTGACATTGGTTCGGAAGGTGTGGAATCGCTGTGACATGGTGACATGGTGATCATTAGAAACTGGTGACATGGGTTCGGATGGCATGGAAATGTCGTGACATGGTGACATGGTGACATGGTGTTCATTAGAAACCGGTGACATGGGTTCGGAAGGTGTGGAATCGTTGTGACATGGTGACATCGTGACATGGTGATCATTGGAAACTGGTGACATGGGTTTGGAAGGTGTGGGATCGTTGTGACATGGTGACATGGTGACATGGTGATCATTAGAAACTGGTGACGTGGGTTCGGAAGGTGTGGAATCGTTGTGACATGGTAACCTGGTGATCATTAGAAACTGGTGACATGGGTTCGGAAGATGTGGAATCGTTGTGACATGGTGACCTGGTGATCATTAGAAACTGGTGACATGGGTTCGGAAGGTGTGGCATCGTGGTGACATGGTGACATGGTGAGCATTAGAAACTGGTGACATGGGTTCGGATGGTGTGGAATCGTTGTGACATGGTGACATGGCGATCATTAGAAACTGGTGACATGGGTTCGGAAAGTGTGGAATGGTTGTGACATGGTGACATGGTGATCGTTAGAAACTGGTGACATGTGTTCGGAAGGTGTGGAATCGTTATGACATGGTGACATGGTGACATTGGTTCGGAAAGTGTGGAATCGTTGTGACATTGTGTCATGATGACATGGTGATCGTTAGAAACTGGTGACATGGGTTCGGAAGGTGTGGAATCGTTATGACATGGTGACTTGGTGACATTGGTTCGGAAAGTGTGGAATCGTTTTGACATGGTGTCATGATGACATGGTGATCATTAGAATCTGGTGACATTGGTTCGGAAGGTGTGGAATCGTTGTGACATGGTGACATGGTGACATGGTGACATGGTGATCATTAGAAACTGGTGACATGGGTTCGGAAGGTATGGGATCGTTGTGGCATGGTGACATGGTGACATGGTGATCATTTGAAACTGGTGACATCGGTTCGGAAGGTGTGGAATCGTTGTGACCTGGTGACCTGGTGATCATTAGAAACTGGTGACATGGGTTCGGAAGGTGTGGAATCATTGTGACATGGTGATCTGGTGATCATTAGAAACGGGTGACATGGCTTCGGAAGGTGTGGCATCGTTGTGACATGGTGACATGGTGACATGGTGATCATTAGAAACTGGTGACATGGGTTTGGAAGGTGTGGGATCGTTGTGACATGGTGACATGGTGACATGGTGATCATTAGAGACTGGTGACGTGGGTTCGGAAGGTGTGGAATCGTTGTGACATGGTGACATGGTGACATGGTGATCATTAGAAACTGGTGACATGGGTTCGGAAGGTGTGGAATCGTTGTGACATGGTGACATGGTGATCATTAGAAACTGGTGACATGGGTTCGGAAGGAGTGGAATCGTTGTGACCTGGTGACCTGGTGATCATTAGGAACTGGTGACATGGGTTCGGAAGGTGTGGAATCATTGTGACATGGTGACATGGTGATCATTAGAAACTGGTGACATTGGTTCGGAAGGTGTGGGATCGTTGTGACATGGTGACATGGTGATCATTAGAAACTGGTGACATGGGTTCGGAAGGTGTGGAATCGCTATGACATGGTGACATGGTGATCATTAGTACTGGTGACATGGGTTCGGATGGTGTGGAATTGTCGTGACATGGTGACATGGTGACATGGTGTTCATTAGAAACCGGTGACATGGGTTCGGAAGGTGTGGAATCGTTATGACATGGTGACTTGGTGACATTGGTTCGGAAAGTGTGGAATCGTTTTGACATGGTGTCAAGATGACATGGTGATCATTAGAAACTGGTGACATTGGTTCGGAAGGTGTGGAATCGTTGTGACAATGTGACATGGTAACATGGTGACATGGTGATCATTAGAAACTGGTGACATGGGTTCGGAAGGTATGGGATCGTTGTGGCATGGTGACATGGTGACATGGTGATCATTTGAAACTGGTGACATGGGTTCGGAAGGTGTGGAATCGTTATGACATGGTGACTTGGTGACATTGGTTCGGAAAGTGTGGAATCGTTTTGACATGGTAACATGGTGACATGGTGATCATTAGAAACTGGTGACATGGGTTCGGAAGGTATGGGATCGTTGTGGCATGGTGACATGGTGACATGGTGATCATTAGAAACTGGTGACATGGGTTCAGAAGGTGTGGAATCGTTGTGACCTGGTGACCTGGTGATCATTAGAAAATGGTGACATGGGTTCGGAAGGTGTGGAATCGTTGTGACATGGTGACATGGTGATCATTAGAAACTGGTGACATGTGTTCGGAAGGTGTGGAATCGTTATGACATGGTGACATGGTGACATTGGTTCGGAAAGTGTGGAAACGTTGTGACATTGTGTCATGATGACATGGTGATCGTTAGAAACTGGTGACATGGGTTCGGAAGGTGTGGAATCGTTATGACATGGTGACTTGGTGACATTGGTTCGGAAAGTGTGGAATCGTTGTGACATGGTGTCATGATAACATGGTGATAATTAGAAACTGGTGACATGGGTTCGGAAGGTGTGGAATCGTTATGACATGGTGACTTGGTGACATTGGTTCGGAAAGTGTGGAATCGCTGTGACCTGGTGACATGGTGACATGGTGATCATTAGAAACTAGTGACATTGGTTCCGAAGGTGTGGAATCGTTGTGACATGGTGACATGGTGTCATGGTGATCATTAGAAACTGCTGACATGGGTTCGGAAGGTGTGGAATCGTTGTGACATGGTGACATGGTGATCATTAGAAACTGGTGACATGGGTTCGGAAGGTGTGGAATCATTGTGACATAGTGAGATGGAGATCATTAGAAACTGGTGACATTGGTTCGGAAGGTGTGGAATCGCTGTGACATGGTGACATGGTGATCATTAGAAACTGGTGACATGGGTTCGGATGGCATGGAAATGTCGTGACATGGTGACATGGTGACATGGTGTTCATTAGAAACCGGTGACATGGGTTCGGAAGGTGTGGAATCGTTGTGACATGGTGACATCGTGACATGGTGATCATTGGAAACTGGTGACATGGGTTTGGAAGGTGTGGGATCGTTGTGACATGGTGACATGGTGACATGGTGATCATTAGAAACTGGTGACGTGGGTTCGGAAGGTGTGGAATCGTTGTGACATGGTAACCTGGTGATCATTAGAAACTGGTGACATGGGTTCGGAAGATGTGGAATCGTTGTGACATGGTGACCTGGTGATCATTAGAAACTGGTGACATGGGTTCGGAAGGTGTGGCATCGTGGTGACATGGTGACATGGTGAGCATTAGAAACTGGTGACATGGGTTCGGATGGTGTGGAATCGTTGTGACATGGTGACATGGCGATCATTAGAAACTGGTGACATGGGTTCGGAAAGTGTGGAATGGTTGTGACATGGTGACATGGTGATCGTTAGAAACTGGTGACATGTGTTCGGAAGGTGTGGAATCGTTATGACATGGTGACATGGTGACATTGGTTCGGAAAGTGTGGAATCGTTGTGACATTGTGTCATGATGACATGGTGATCGTTAGAAACTGGTGACATGGGTTCGGAAGGTGTGGAATCGTTATGACATGGTGACTTGGTGACATTGGTTCGGAAAGTGTGGAATCGTTTTGACATGGTGTCATGATGACATGGTGATCATTAGAATCTGGTGACATTGGTTCGGAAGGTGTGGAATCGTTGTGACATGGTGACATGGTGACATGGTGACATGGTGATCATTAGAAACTGGTGACATGGGTTCGGAAGGTATGGGATCGTTGTGGCATGGTGACATGGTGACATGGTGATCATTTGAAACTGGTGACATCGGTTCGGAAGGTGTGGAATCGTTGTGACCTGGTGACCTGGTGATCATTAGAAACTGGTGACATGGGTTCGGAAGGTGTGGAATCATTGTGACATGGTGATCTGGTGATCATTAGAAACGGGTGACATGGCTTCGGAAGGTGTGGCATCGTTGTGACATGGTGACATGGTGACATGGTGATCATTAGAAACTGGTGACATGGGTTTGGAAGGTGTGGGATCGTTGTGACATGGTGACATGGTGACATGGTGATCATTAGAGACTGGTGACGTGGGTTCGGAAGGTGTGGAATCGTTGTGACATGGTGACATGGTGACATGGTGATCATTAGAAACTGGTGACATGGGTTCGGAAGGTGTGGAATCGTTGTGACATGGTGACATGGTGATCATTAGAAACTGGTGACATGGGTTCGGAAGGAGTGGAATCGTTGTGACCTGGTGACCTGGTGATCATTAGGAACTGGTGACATGGGTTCGGAAGGTGTGGAATCATTGTGACATGGTGACATGGTGATCATTAGAAACTGGTGACATTGGTTCGGAAGGTGTGGGATCGTTGTGACATGGTGACATGGTGATCATTAGAAACTGGTGACATGGGTTCGGAAGGTGTGGAATCGCTATGACATGGTGACATGGTGATCATTAGTACTGGTGACATGGGTTCGGATGGTGTGGAATTGTCGTGACATGGTGACATGGTGACATGGTGTTCATTAGAAACCGGTGACATGGGTTCGGAAGGTGTGGAATCGTTATGACATGGTGACTTGGTGACATTGGTTCGGAAAGTGTGGAATCGTTTTGACATGGTGTCATGATGACATGGTGATCATTAGAAACTGGTGACATTGGTTCGGAAGGTGTGGAATCGTTGTGACAATGTGACATGGTAACATGGTGACATGGTGATCATTAGAAACTGGTGACATGGGTTCGGAAGGTATGGGATCGTTGTGGCATGGTGACATGGTGACATGGTGATCATTTGAAACTGGTGACATGGGTTCGGAAGGTGTGGAATCGTTATGACATGGTGACTTGGTGACATTGGTTCGGAAAGTGTGGAATCGTTTTGACATGGTAACATGGTGACATGGTGATCATTAGAAACTGGTGACATGGGTTCGGAAGGTATGGGATCGTTGTGGCATGGTGACATGGTGACATGGTGATCATTAGAAACTGGTGACATGGGTTCAGAAGGTGTGGAATCGTTGTGACCTGGTGACCTGGTGATCATTGAAAATGGTGACATGGGTTCGGAAGGTGTGGAATCGTTGTGACATGGTGACATGGTGATCATTAGAAACTGGTGACATGTGTTCGGAAGGTGTGGAATCGTTATGACATGGTGACATGGTGACATTGGTTCGGAAAGTGTGGAAACGTTGTGACATTGTGTCATGATGACATGGTGATCGTTAGAAACTGGTGACATGGGTTCGGAAGGTGTGGAATCGTTATGACATGGTGACTTGGTGACATTGGTTCGGAAAGTGTGGAATCGTTTTGACATGGAGTCATGATGACATGGTGATCATTAGAATCTGGTGACATTGGTTCGGAAGGTGTGGAATCGTTGTGACATGGTGACATGGTGACATGGCGATCATTAGAAACTGGTGACATAGGTTTGGTAGGTGTCTAATCGTTGTGACATTGTGACATGGTTACCTGGTGATCATTAGAAACGGGTGACATGGGTTCTGAAGGAGTGGAATCGTTGGGACATGGTGACCTGGTGATCATTAGAAACTGGTGACATGGGTTCGGAAGGTGTGGAGTCATTGTAATATGGTGACATGGTGATCATTAGAAACAGGTGACATGGGTTCGGAAGGTGTGGAATCGTTGTGACATGGTGATCATTAGAAACTGGTGACATGGGTTTGATAGGTGTCTAATCGTTGTGACATGGTGACATGGTGACATGGTGATCATTAGATACTGGTGACATGGGTTCGGAAGGTGTGGAATCGTTGTGAGATGGTGACATGGTGATCATTAGAAACTGGTGACATGGGTTCGGAAGGTGTGGAATCATTGTGACATGGTGACTTGGTGACATGGTGATTATTAGAAACTGGTGACATGGGTTCGGAAGGTGTGGCATCATTGTGACATGGTGACTTGGTGACATGGTGATCATTAGAAACTGGTGACATGGGTTCGGAAGGTGTGGAATCATTGTGACATGGTGACATGGCGATCATTAGAATCTGGTGACAAGGGTTTGGTAGGTGTGGAATCGTTTCAACATGGTGACATGGCGATCATTTGAAACTGGTGACATAGGTTTGGTAGGTGTCTAATCGTTGTGACATTGTGACATGGTGACCTGGTGATCATTAGAAACGGGTGACATGGGTTCTGAAGGAGTGGAATCGTTGGGACATGGTGACCTGGTGATCATTAGAAACTGGTGACATGGGTTCGGAAGGTGTGGAGTCATTGTGATATGGTGACATGGTGATCATTAGAAACAGGTGACATGGGTTCGGAAGGTGTGGAATCGTTGTGACATGGTGATCATTAGAAACTGGTGACATGGGATTGATAGGTGTCTAATCGTTGTGACATGGTGACATGGTGACATGGTGATCATTAGATACTGGTGACATGGGTTCGGAAGGTGTGGAATCGTTGTGAGATGGTGACATGGTGATCATTAGAAACTGCTGACATGGGTTCGGAAGGTGTGGAATCGTTGTGACATGGTGACTTGGTGACATGGGTTCGGAATGTGTGGAATCGTTGTGACATGGTGACATGGTGACATGGTGATCATTAGAAACTGATGACATGGGTTCGGAAGGTGTGGAATCGTTGTGACATTGTGACATGGTGATCATTAGAAACTGGTGACATGGGTTCGGAAGGTGTGGAATCGTTGTGACCTGGTGAACCTGGTGATCATTAGGAACTGGTGACATGGCTTCGGAAGGTGTGGAATCATTGTGACATGGTGACATGGTGACATGGTGATCATTAGAAACTGGTGACATGGGTTCGGAAGGTGTGGAATCGTTGTGACATGGTGACATGGTGACATGGTGATCATTAGAAACTGGTGACATGGGTTCGGAAGGTGTGGAATCATTGTGACATGGTGACATGGTGACATGGTGATCATTAGAAACTGGTGACATGGGTTCGGATGGTGTGGAATTGTCGTGACATGGTGACATGGTGACATGGTGTTCATTAGAAACCGGTGACATGGGTTGGGAAGGTGTGGAATCGTTGTGACATGGTGACATGGTGACATGGTGATCATTAGAAACTGGTGACATGGGTTTGGAAGGTGTGGGATCGTTGTGACATGGTGACATGGTGACATGGTGATCATTAGAAACTGGTGACGTGGGTTCGGAAGGTGTGGAATCGTTGTGACATGGTAACCTGGTGATCATTAGAAACTGGTGACATGGGTTCGGAAGATGTGGAATCGTTGTGACATGGTGACCTGGTGATCATTAGAAACTGGTGACATGGGTTCGGAGGGTGTGGCATCGTGGTGACATGGTGACATGATGACATGGTGATTATTAGAAACTGGTGACATGGGTTCGGAAGGTGTGGCATCGTTGTGACATGGTGACATGGTGATCATTAGAAACCTGTAATATTGGATCAGAAGGAGTGGAATCGTTGTGACGAGGTGGCATGGTGATCATTAGAAACTGGTGACATGGGTTCGGAAGGTCTGGAATCATTGTGACATGGTGACATGGCGATCATTAGAAACTGGTGACATAGGTTTGGTAGGTGTCTAATCGTTGTGACATTGTGACATGGTGACCTGGTGATCATTAGAAACGGGTGACATGGGTTCTGAAGGAGTGGAATCGTTGGGACATGGTGACCTGGTGATCATTAGAAACTGGTGACATGGGTTCGGAAGGTGTGGAGTCATTGTGATATGGTGACATGGTGATCATTAGAAACAGGTGACATGGGTTCGGAAGGTGTGGAATCGTTGTGACATGGTGATCATTAGAAACTGGTGACATGGGTTTGATAGGTGTCTAATCGTTGTGACATGGTGACATGGTGACATGGTGATCATTTGATACTGGTGACATGGGTTCGGAAGGTGTGGGATCGTTTTGAGATGGTGACATGGTGATCATTAGAAACTGGTGACATGGGTTCGGAAGGTGTGGAATCGTTGTGACATGGTGACTTGGTGACATGGGTTCGGAATGTGTGGAATCGTTGTGACATGGTGACATGGTGACATGGTGATCATTAGAAACTGGTGACATGGGTTTGGAAGGTGTGGAATCGTTGTGACATGGTGACATGGTGATCATTAGAAACTGGTGACATGGGTTCGGAAGGTGTGGAATCGTTGTGACCTGGTGAACCTGGTGATCATTAGGAACTGGTGACATGGCTTTGGAAGGTGTGGAATCATTGTGACATGGTGACATGGTGACATGGTGATCATTAGAAACTGGTGACATGGGTTCGGAAGGTGTGGAATCGTTGTGACATGGTGACATGGTGACATGGTGATCATTAGAAAATGGTGACATGGGTTCGGAAGGTGTGGAATCATTGTGACATGGTGACATGGTGACATGGTGATCATTAGAAACTGGTGACATGGGTTCGGAAGGTGTGGAATCGTTGTGACATGGTGACATGGTGATCATTAGAAACTGGTGACATGGGTTCGGAAGTTGTGGAATCGTTGTGACCTGGTGACCTGGTGATCATTAGGAACTGGTGACATGGGTTTCGAAGGTGTGGAATCATTGTGACATGGTGACATGGTGATCATTAGAAACTGGTGACATGGGTTCAGAAGGTGTGGAATCATTGTGACATGGTGACATGGTGATCATTAGAAACTGGTGACATGGGTTCGGAAGGTGTGGAATCATTGTGACATGGTGACCTGGTGATCATTAGGAACTGGTGACATGGCATCGGAAGGTGTGGCATCGTTGTGACATGGTGACATGGTGATCATTAGAAACTGGTGACATGGGTTCGGAAGGTGTGGAATCATTGTGACATGGTGACATGGTGAGCATTAGAAACTGGTGACATGGGTTCGGATGGTGTGGAATCGTTGTGACATGGTGACATGGCGATCATTAGAAACTGGTGACATGGGTTCGGAAAGTGTGGAATGGTTGTGACATGGTGACATGGTGATCGTTAGAAACTGGTGACATGTGTTCGGAAGGTGTGGAATCGTTATGACATGGTGACATGGTGACATTGGTTCGGAAAGTGTGGAATCGTTGTGACATTGTGTCATGATGACATGGTGATCGTTAGAAACTGGTGACATGGGTTCGGAAGGTGTGGAATCGTTATGACATGGTGACTTGGTGACATTGGTTCGGAAAGTGTGGAATCGTTTTGACATGGTGTCATGATGACATGGTGATCATTAGAATCTGGTGACATTGGTTCGGAAGGTGTGGAATCGTTGTGACATGGTGACATGGTGACATGGTGACATGGTGATCATTAGAAACTGGTGACATGGGTTCGGAAGGTATGGGATCGTTGTGGCATGGTGACATGGTGACATGGTGATCATTTGAAACTGGTGACATCGGTTCGGAAGGTGTGGAATCGTTGTGACCTGGTGACCTGGTGATCATTAGAAACTGGTGACATGGGTTCGGAAGGTGTGGAATCATTGTGACATGGTGACCTGGTGATCATTAGAAACGGGTGACATGGCTTCGGAAGGTGTGGCATCGTTGTGACATGGTGACATGGTGACATGGTGATCATTAGAAACTGGTGACATGGGTTTGGAAGGTGTGGGATCGTTGTGACATGGTGACATGGTGACATGGTGATCATTAGAGACTGGTGACGTGGGTTCGGAAGGTGTGGAATCGTTGTGACATGGTGACATGGTGACATGGTGATCATTAGAAACTGGTGACATGGGTTCGGAAGGTGTGGAATCGTTGTGACATGGTGACATGGTGATCATTAGAAACTGGTGACATGGGTTCGGAAGGTGTGGAATCGTTGTGACCTGGTGACCTGGTGATCATTAGGAACTGGTGACATGGGTTCGGAAGGTGTGGAATCATTGTGACATGGTGACATGGTGATCATTAGAAACTGGTGACATTGGTTCGGAAGGTGTGGGATCGTTGTGACATGGTGACATGGTGATCATTAGAAACTGGTGACATGGGTTCGGAAGGTGTGGAATCGCTATGACATGGTGACATGGTGATCATTAGTACTGGTGACATGGGTTCGGATGGTGTGGAATTGTCGTGACATGGTGACATGGTGACATGGTGTTCATTAGAAACCGGTGACATGGGTTCGGAAGGTGTGGAATCGTTATGACATGGTGACTTGGTGACATTGGTTCGGAAAGTGTGGAATCGTTTTGACATGGTGTCATGATGACATGGTGATCATTAGAAACTGGTGACATTGGTTCGGAAGGTGTGGAATCGTTGTGACAATGTGACATGGTAACATGGTGACATGGTGATCATTAGAAACTGGTGACATGGGTTCGGAAGGTATGGGATCGTTGTGGCATGGTGACATGGTGACATGGTGATCATTTGAAACTGGTGACATGGGTTCGGAAGGTGTGGAATCGTTATGACATGGTGACTTGGTGACATTGGTTCGGAAAGTGTGGAATCGTTTTGACATGGTAACATGGTGACATGGTGATCATTAGAAACTGGTGACATGGGTTCGGAAGGTATGGGATCGTTGTGGCATGGTGACATGGTGACATGGTGATCATTAGAAACTGGTGACATGGGTTCAGAAGGTGTGGAATCGTTGTGACCTGGTGACCTGGTGATCATTAGAAAATGGTGACATGGGTTCGGAAGGTGTGGAATCGTTGTGACATGGTGACATGGTGATCATTAGAAACTGGTGACATGTGTTCGGAAGGTGTGGAATCGTTATGACATGGTGACATGGTGACATTGGTTCGGAAAGTGTGGAAACGTTGTGACATTGTGTCATGATGACATGGTGATCGTTAGAAACTGGTGACATGGGTTCGGAAGGTGTGGAATCGTTATGACATGGTGACTTGGTGACATTGGTTCGGAAAGTGTGGAATCGTTTTGACATGGAGTCATGATGACATGGTGATCATTAGAATCTGGTGACATTGGTTCGGAAGGTGTGGAATCGTTGTGACATGGTGACATGGTGACATGGCGATCATTAGAAACTGGTGACATAGGTTTGGTAGGTGTCTAATCGTTGTGACATTGTGACATGGTTACCTGGTGATCATTAGAAACGGGTGACATGGGTTCTGAAGGAGTGGAATCGTTGGGACATGGTGACCTGGTGATCATTAGAAACTGGTGACATGGGTTCGGAAGGTGTGGAGTCATTGTAATATGGTGACATGGTGATCATTAGAAACAGGTGACATGGGTTCGGAAGGTGTGGAATCGTTGTGACATGGTGATCATTAGAAACTGGTGACATGGGTTTGATAGGTGTCTAATCGTTGTGACATGGTGACATGGTGACATGGTGATCATTAGATACTGGTGACATGGGTTCGGAAGGTGTGGAATCGTTGTGAGATGGTGACATGGTGATCATTAGAAACTGGTGACATGGGTTCGGAAGGTGTGGAATCATTGTGACATGGTGACTTGGTGACATGGTGATTATTAGAAACTGGTGACATGGGTTCGGAAGGTGTGGCATCGTTGTGACATGGTGACATGGTGACATGGTGATCATTAGAAACCTGTGACATTGGATCGGAAGGAGTGGAATGGTTGTGACGAGGTGGCATGGTGATCATTAGAAACTGGTGACATGGGTTCGGAAGGTGTGGAATCATTGTGACATGGTGACATGGCGATCATTAGAATCTGGTGACAAGGGTTTGGTAGGTGTGGAATCGTTTCAACATGGTGACATGGCGATCATTTGAAACTGGTGACATAGGTTTGGTAGGTGTCTAATCGTTGTGACATTGTGACATGGTGACCTGGTGATCATTAGAAACGGGTGACATGGGTTCTGAAGGAGTGGAATCGTTGGGACATGGTGACCTGGTGATCATTAGAAACTGGTGACATGGGTTCGGAAGGTGTGGAGTCATTGTGATATGGTGACATGGTGATCATTAGAAACAGGTGACATGGGTTCGGAAGGTGTGGAATCGTTGTGACATGGTGATCATTAGAAACTGGTGACATGGGATTGATAGGTGTCTAATCGTTGTGACATGGTGACATGGTGACATGGTGATCATTAGATACTGGTGACATGGGTTCGGAAGGTGTGGAATCGTTGTGAGATGGTGACATGGTGATCATTAGAAACTGCTGACATGGGTTCGGAAGGTGTGGAATCGTTGTGACATGGTGACTTGGTGACATGGGTTCGGAATGTGTGGAATCGTTGTGACATGGTGACATGGTGACATGGTGATCATTAGAAACTGATGACATGGGTTTGGAAGGTGTGGAATCGTTGTGACATTGTGACATGGTGATCATTAGAAACTGGTGACATGGGTTCGGAAGGTGTGGAATCGTTGTGACCTGGTGAACCTGGTGATCATTAGGAACTGGTGACATGGCTTCGGAAGGTGTGGAATCATTGTGACATGGTGACATGGTGACATGGTGATCATTAGAAACTGGTGACATGGGTTCGGAAGGTGTGGAATCGTTGTGACATGGTGACATGGTGACATGGTGATCATTAGAAACTGGTGACATGGGTTCGGAAGGTGTGGAATCATTGTGACATGGTGACATGGTGACATGGTGATCATTAGAAACTGGTGACATGGGTTCGGATGGTGTGGAATTGTCGTGACATGGTGACATGGTGACATGGTGTTCATTAGAAACCGGTGACATGGGTTGGGAAGGTGTGGAATCGTTGTGACATGGTGACATGGTGACATGGTGATCATTAGAAACTGGTGACATGGGTTTGGAAGGTGTGGGATCGTTGTGACATGGTGACATGGTGACATGGTGATCATTAGAAACTGGTGACGTGGGTTCGGAAGGTGTGGAATCGTTGTGACATGGTAACCTGGTGATCATTAGAAACTGGTGACATGGGTTCGGAAGATGTGGAATCGTTGTGACATGGTGACCTGGTGATCATTAGAAACTGGTGACATGGGTTCGGAGGGTGTGGCATCGTGGTGACATGGTGACATGATGACATGGTGATTATTAGAAACTGGTGACATGGGTTCGGAAGGTGTGGCATCGTTGTGACATGGTGACATGGTGATCATTAGAAACCTGTAATATTGGATCAGAAGGAGTGGAATCGTTGTGACGAGGTGGCATGGTGATCATTAGAAACTGGTGACATGGGTTCGGAAGGTCTGGAATCATTGTGACATGGTGACATGGCGATCATTAGAAACTGGTGACATAGGTTTGGTAGGTGTCTAATCGTTGTGACATTGTGACATGGAGACCTGGTGATCATTAGAAACGGGTGACATGGGTTCTGAAGGAGTGGAATCGTTGGGACATGGTGACCTGGTGATCATTAGAAACTGGTGACATGGGTTCGGAAGGTGTGGAATCATTGTGATATGGTGACATGGTGATCATTAGAAACAGGTGACATGGGTTCGGAAGGTGTGGAATCGTTGTGACATGGTGATCATTAGAAACTGGTGACATGGGTTTGGTAGGTGTCTAATCGTTGTGACATGGTGACATGGTGACATGGTGATCATTAGATACTGGTGACATGGGTTCGGAAGGTGTGGAATCGTTGTGACATGGTGACATGGTGATCATTAGAAACTGGTGACATGGGTTCGGAAGGTGTGGAATCGTTGTGACATGGTGACTTGGTGACATGGGTTCGGAATGTGTGGAAACGTTGTGACATGGTGACATGGTGACATGGTGATCATTAGAAACTTGTGACATGGGTTCGGAAGGTGTGGAATCATTGTGATATGGTGACCTGGTGATCATTAGAAACAGGTGACATGGCTTCGGAAGGTGTGGCATCGTTGTGACATGGTGACATGGTGATCATTAGAAACTGGTGACATGGGTTCGGAAGGTGTGAAATCATTGTGACATGGTGACATGGTGATCATTAGAAACTGGTGACATGGGTTCGGAAGGTGTGGAATCATTGTGACATGGTGACATGGTGACATGGTGAGCATTAGAAACTGGTGACATGGTTTCGGATGGTGTGGAATCGTTGTGACATGGTGACATGGCGATCATTAGTAACTGCTGACATGGGTTCGGAAAGTGTGGAATGGTTGTGACATGGTGACATGGTGATCGTTAGAAACTGGTGACATGGGTTCGGAAGGTGTGGAATCGTTATGACATGGTGACATGGTGACATTGGTTCGGAAAGTGTGGAATCGTTGTGACATGGTGTCATTATAACATGGTGATCATTAGAAACTGGTGACATGGGTTCGGAAGGTGTGGAATCGTTATGACATGGTGACTTGGTGACATTGGTTCGGAAAGTGTGGAATCGTTGTGACATGGTGTCATGATGACATGGTGATCATTAGAAACTGGTGACATTGGTTCGGAAGATGTGGAATCGTTGTGACATGGTGTCATGGTGACATGGTGATCATTAGAAACTGCTGACATGGGTTCGGAAGGTGTGGAATCGTTGTGACATGGTGACATGGTGATCATTAGAAACTGGTGACATGGGGTCGGAAGGTGTGGAATCATTGTGACATGGTGACATGGTGATCATTAGAAACTGGTGACATGGGTTCGGAAGGTGTGGAATCGTTGTGACATGGTGACATGGTGACATGGTGATCATTAGAATCTGGTGACATTGGTTCGGAAGGTGTGGAATCGTTGTGACATGGTGACATGGTGACATGGTGACATGGTGATCATTTCAAACTGGTGACATGGGTTCGGAAGGTATGGGATCGTTGTGGCATGGTGACATGGTGACATGGTGATCATTTGAAACTGGTGACATCGGTTCGGAAGGTGTGGCATCGTTGTGACATGGTGACATGGTGATCATTAGAAACTGGTGACATGGGTTCGGAAGGTGTGGAATCATTGTGACATGGTGACATGTTGACATGGTGAGCATTAGAAACTGGTGACATGGTTTCGGATGGTGTGGAATCGTTGTGACATGGTGACATGTCGATCATTAGAACTGGTGACATGGGTTCGGAAAGTGTGGAATGGTTGTGACATGGTGACATGGTGATCGTTAGAAACTCGTGACATGGGTTCGGAAGTTATGGGATCGTTGTGGCATGGTGACATGGTGACATGGTGATCATTTGAAACTGGTGACATCGGTTCGGAAGGTGTGGAATCATTGTGATATGGTGACATGGTGATCATAAGAAACAGGTGACATGGGTTCGGAAGGTGTGGAATCTTTGTGACATGGTGATCATTAGAAACTGGTGACATGGGTTTGGTAGGTGTAGAATCGTTATGACATGGTGACATGGTGACATTGGTTCGGAAAGTGTGGAATCGTTGTGACATGGTGTCATGATAACATGGTGATAATTAGAAACTGGTGACATGGGTTCGGAAGGTGTGGAATCGTTATGACATGGTGACTTGGTGACATTGGTTCGGAAAGTGTGGAATCGCTGTGACCTGGTGACATGGTGACATGGTGATCATTAGAAACTGGTGACATTGGTTCCGAAGGTGTGGAATCGTTGTGACATGGTGACATGGTGTCATGGTGATCATTAGAAACTGCTGACATGGGTTCGGAAGGTGTGGAATCGTTGTGACATGGTGACATGGTGATCATTAGAAACTGGTGACATGGGTTCGGATGGCATGGAAATGTCGTGACATGGTGACATGGTGACATGGTGTTCATTAGAAACCGGTGACTTGGGTTCGGAAGGTGTGGAATCGTTGTGACATGGTGACATCGTGACATGGTGATCATTGGAAACTGGTGACATGGGTTTGGAAGGTGTGGGATCGTTGTGACATGGTGACATGGTGACATGGTGATCATTAGAAACTGGTGACGTGGGTTCGGAAGGTGTGGAATCGTTGTGACATGGTAACCTGGTGATCATTAGAAACTGGTGACATGGGTTCGGAAGATGTGGAATCGTTGTGACATGGTGACCTGGTGATCATTAGAAACTGGTGACATGGGTTCGGAAGGTGTGGCATCGTGGTGACATGGTGACATGATGACATGGTGATTATTAGAAACTGGTGACATGGGTTCGGAAGGTGTGGCATCGTTGTGACATGGTGACATGGTGACATGGTGATAATTAGAAACCTGTGACATTGGATCGGAAGGAGTGGAATCGTTGTGACGTGGTGGCATGGTGATCATTAGAAACTGGTGACATGGGTTCGGAAGGTGTGGAATCATTGTGACATGGTGACATGGCGATCATTAGAATCTGGTGACAAGGGTTTGGTAGGTGTGGAATCGTTTCAACATGGTGACATGGCGATCATTAGAAACTGGTGACATAGGTTTGGTAGGTGTCTAATCGTTGTGACATTGTGACATGGTGACCTGGTGATCATTAGAAACGGGTGACATGGGTTCTGAAGGAGTGGAATCGTTGGGACATGGTGACCTGGTGATCATTAGAAACTGGTGACATGGGTTCGGAAGGTGTGGAGTCATTGTGATATGGTGACATGGTGATCATTAGAAACAGGTGACATGGGTTCGGAAGGTGTGGAATCGTTGTGACATGGTGATCATTAGAAACTGGTGACATGGGTTTGATAGGTGTCTAATCGTTGTGACATGGTGACATGGTGACATGGTGATCATTTGATACTGGTGACATGGGTTCGGAAGGTGTGGAATCATTGTGATATGGTGACATGGTGATCATTAGAAACAGGTGACATGGCTTCGGAAGGTGTGGCATCGTTGTGACATGGTGACATGGTGATCATTAGAAACTGGTGACATGGGTTCGGAAGGTGTGGAATCATTGTGACATGGTGACATGGTGATCATTAGAAACTGGTGAGATGGGTTCGGAAGGTGTGGAATCATTGTGACATGGTGACATGGTGACATGGTGAGCATTAGAAACTGGTGACATGGTTTCGGATGGTGTGGAATCGTTGTGACATGGTGACATGGCGATCATTAGAAACTGCTGACATGGGGTCGGAAGGTGTGGAATCATTGTGACATGGTGACATGGTGATCATTAGAAACTGGTGACATGGGTTCGGAAGGTGTGGAATCGTTGTGACATGGTG
Source organism: Hemitrygon akajei (assembly GCF_048418815.1). Lineage (NCBI taxonomy): Eukaryota > Metazoa > Chordata > Chondrichthyes > Myliobatiformes > Dasyatidae > Hemitrygon > Hemitrygon akajei. The sequence goes on from NC_133125.1 coordinate 69,651,688, forward strand.
ACATGGTGACATGGTGATCATTAGAATCTGGTGACATTGGTTCGGAAGGTGTGGAATCGTTGTGACATGGTGACATGGTGACATGGTGACATGGTGATCATTTCAAACTGGTGACATGGGTTCGGAAGGTATGGGATCGTTGTGGCATGGTGACATGGTGACATGGTGATCATTTGAAACTGGTGACATCGGTTCGGAAGGTGTGGCATCGTTGTGACATGGTGACATGGTGATCATTAGAAACTGGTGACATGGGTTCGGAAGGTGTGGAATCATTGTGACATGGTGACATGTTGACATGGTGAGCATTAGAAACTGGTGACATGGTTTCGGATGGTGTGGAATCGTTGTGACATGGTGACATGTCGATCATTAGAACTGGTGACATGGGTTCGGAAAGTGTGGAATGGTTGTGACATGGTGACATGGTGATCGTTAGAAACTCGTGACATGGGTTCGGAAGTTATGGGATCGTTGTGGCATGGTGACATGGTGACATGGTGATCATTTGAAACTGGTGACATCGGTTCGGAAGGTGTGGAATCATTGTGATATGGTGACATGGTGATCATAAGAAACAGGTGACATGGGTTCGGAAGGTGTGGAATCTTTGTGACATGGTGATCATTAGAAACTGGTGACATGGGTTTGGTAGGTGTCTAATCGTTGTGACATGGTGACATGGTGACATGGTGATCATTAGATACTGGTGACATTGGTTCGGAAGGTGTGGAATCGTTGTGACATGGTGACATGGTGATCATTAGAAACTGGTGACATGGGTTCGGAAGGTGTGGAATCGTTGTGACATGGTGACTTGGTGACATGGGTTCGGAATGTGTGGAATCGCTGTGACATGGTGACATGGTGACATGGTGATCATTAGAAACTTGTGACATGGGTTCGGAAGGTGTGGAATCATTGTGATATGGTGACCTGGTGATCATTAGAAACAGGTGACATGGCTTCGGAAGGTGTGGCATCGTTGTGACATGGTGACATGGTGATCATTAGAAACTGGTGACATGGGTTCGGAAGGTGTGGAATCATTGTGACATGGTGACATGGTGATCATTAGAAACTGGTGAGATGGGTTCGGAAGTTGTGGAATCATTGTGACATGGTGACATGGTGACATGGTGAGCATTAGAAACTGGTGACATGGTTTCGGATGGTGTGGAATCGTTGTGACATGGTGACATGGCGATCATTAGAAACTGCTGACATGGGTTCGGAAAGTGTGGAATGGTTGTGACATGGTGACATGGTGATCGTTAGAAACTGGTGACATGGGTTCGGAAGGTGTAGAATCGTTATGACATGGTGACATGGTGACATTGGTTCGGAAAGTGTGGAATCGTTGTGACATGGTGTCATGATAACATGGTGATAATTAGAAACTGGTGACATGGGTTCGGAAGGTGTGGAATCGTTATGACATGGTGACTTGGTGACATTGGTTCGGAAAGTGTGGAATCGCTGTGACCTGGTGACATGGTGACATGGTGATCATTAGAAACTGGTGACATTGGTTCCGAAGGTGTGGAATCGTTGTGACATGGTGACATGGTGTCATGGTGATCATTAGAAACTGCTGACATGGGTTCGGAAGGTGTGGAATCGTTGTGACATGGTGACATGGTGATCATTAGAAACTGGTGACATGGGTTCGGAAGGTGTGGAATCATTGTGACATAGTGAGATGGAGATCATTAGAAACTGGTGACATTGGTTCGGAAGGTGTGGAATCGCTGTGACATGGTGACATGGTGATCATTAGAAACTGGTGACATGGGTTCGGATGGCATGGAAATGTCGTGACATGGTGACATGGTGACATGGTGTTCATTAGAAACCGGTGACATGGGTTCGGAAGGTGTGGAATCGTTGTGACATGGTGACATCGTGACATGGTGATCATTGGAAACTGGTGACATGGGTTTGGAAGGTGTGGGATCGTTGTGACATGGTGACATGGTGACATGGTGATCATTAGAAACTGGTGACGTGGGTTCGGAAGGTGTGGAATCGTTGTGACATGGTAACCTGGTGATCATTAGAAACTGGTGACATGGGTTCGGAAGATGTGGAATCGTTGTGACATGGTGACCTGGTGATCATTAGAAACTGGTGACATGGGTTCGGAAGGTGTGGCATCGTGGTGACATGGTGACATGATGACATGGTGATTATTAGAAACTGGTGACATGGGTTCGGAAGGTGTGGCATCGTTGTGACATGGTGACATGGTGACATGGTGATAATTAGAAACCTGTGACATTGGATCGGAAGGAGTGGAATCGTTGTGACGTGGTGGCATGGTGATCATTAGAAACTGGTGACATGGGTTCGGAAGGTGTGGAATCATTGTGACATGGTGACATGGCGATCATTAGAATCTGGTGACAAGGGTTTGGTAGGTGTGGAATCGTTTCAACATGGTGACATGGCGATCATTAGAAACTGGTGACATAGGTTTGGTAGGTGTCTAATCGTTGTGACATTGTGACATGGTGACCTGGTGATCATTAGAAACGGGTGACATGGGTTCTGAAGGAGTGGAATCGTTGGGACATGGTGACCTGGTGATCATTAGAAACTGGTGACATGGGTTCGGAAGGTGTGGAGTCATTGTGATATGGTGACATGGTGATCATTAGAAACAGGTGACATGGGTTCGGAAGGTGTGGAATCGTTGTGACATGGTGATCATTAGAAACTGGTGACATGGGTTTGATAGGTGTCTAATCGTTGTGACATGGTGACATGGTGACATGGTGATCATTTGATACTGGTGACATGGGTTCGGAAGGTGTGGAATCATTGTGATATGGTGACATGGTGATCATTAGAAACAGGTGACATGGCTTCGGAAGGTGTGGCATCGTTGTGACATGGTGACATGGTGATCATTAGAAACTGGTGACATGGGTTCGGAAGGTGTGGAATCATTGTGACATGGTGACATGGTGATCATTAGAAACTGGTGAGATGGGTTCGGAAGGTGTGGAATCATTGTGACATGGTGACATGGTGACATGGTGAGCATTAGAAACTGGTGACATGGTTTCGGATGGTGTGGAATCGTTGTGACATGGTGACATGGCGATCATTAGAAACTGCTGACATGGGTTCGGAAAGTGTGGAATGGTTGTGACATGGTGACATGGTGATCGTTAGAAACTGGTGACATGGGTTCGGAAGGTGTAGAATCGTTATGACATGGTGACATGGTGACATTGGTTCGGAAAGTGTGGAATCGTTGTGACATGGTGTCATGATAACATGGTGATAATTAGAAACTGGTGACATGGGTTCGGAAGGTGTGGAATCGTTATGACATGGTGACTTGGTGACATTGGTTCGGAAAGTGTGGAATCGCTGTGACCTGGTGACATGGTGACATGGTGATCATTAGAAACTGGTGACATTGGTTCCGAAGGTGTGGAATCGTTGTGACATGGTGACATGGTGTCATGGTGATCATTAGAAACTGCTGACATGGGTTCGGAAGGTGTGGAATCGTTGTGACATGGTGACATGGTGATCATTAGAAACTGGTGACATGGGTTCGGAAGGTGTGGAATCATTGTGACATAGTGAGATGGAGATCATTAGAAACTGGTGACATTGGTTCGGAAGGTGTGGAATCGCTGTGACATGGTGACATGGTGATCATTAGAAACTGGTGACATGGGTTCGGATGGCATGGAAATGTCGTGACATGGTGACATGGTGACATGGTGTTCATTAGAAACCGGTGACATGGGTTCGGAAGGTGTGGAATCGTTGTGACATGGTGACATCGTGACATGGTGATCATTGGAAACTGGTGACATGGGTTTGGAAGGTGTGGGATCGTTGTGACATGGTGACATGGTGACATGGTGATCATTAGAAACTGGTGACGTGGGTTCGGAAGGTGTGGAATCGTTGTGACATGGTAACCTGGTGATCATTAGAAACTGGTGACATGGGTTCGGAAGATGTGGAATCGTTGTGACATGGTGACCTGGTGATCATTAGAAACTGGTGACATGGGTTCGGAAGGTGTGGCATCGTGGTGACATGGTGACATGATGACATGGTGATTATTAGAAACTGGTGACATGGGTTCGGAAGGTGTGGCATCGTTGTGACATGGTGACATGGTGACATGGTGATAATTAGAAACCTGTGACATTGGATCGGAAGGAGTGGAATCGTTGTGACGTGGTGGCATGGTGATCATTAGAAACTGGTGACATGGGTTCGGAAGGTGTGGAATCATTGTGACATGGTGACATGGCGATCATTAGAATCTGGTGACAAGGGTTTGGTAGGTGTGGAATCGTTTCAACATGGTGACATGGCGATCATTAGAAACTGGTGACATAGGTTTGGTAGGTGTCTAATCGTTGTGACATTGTGACATGGTGACCTGGTGATCATTAGAAACGGGTGACATGGGTTCTGAAGGAGTGGAATCGTTGGGACATGGTGACCTGGTGATCATTAGAAACTGGTGACATGGGTTCGGAAGGTGTGGAGTCATTGTGATATGGTGACATGGTGATCATTAGAAACAGGTGACATGGGTTCGGAAGGTGTGGAATCGTTGTGACATGGTGATCATTAGAAACTGGTGACATGGGTTTGATAGGTGTCTAATCGTTGTGACATGGTGACATGGTGACATGGTGATCATTTGATACTGGTGACATGGGTTCGGAAGGTGTGGGATCGTTTTGAGATGGTGACATGGTGATCATTAGAAACTGGTGACATGGGTTCGGAAGGTGTGGAATCGTTGTGACATGGTGACTTGGTGACATGGGTTCGGAATGTGTGGAATCGTTGTGACATGGTGACATGGTGACATGGTGATCATTAGAAACTGGTGACATGGGTTTGGAAGGTGTGGAATCGTTGTGACATGGTGACATGGTGATCATTAGAAACTGGTGACATGGGTTCGGAAGGTGTGGAATCGTTGTGACCTGGTGAACCTGGTGATCATTAGGAACTGGTGACATGGCTTTGGAAGGTGTGGAATCATTGTGACATGGTGACATGGTGACATGGTGATCATTAGAAACTGGTGACATGGGTTCGGAAGGTGTGGAATCGTTGTGACATGGTGACATGGTGACATGGTGATCATTAGAAACTGGTGACATGGGTTCGGAAGGTGTGGAATCATTGTGACATGGTGACATGGTGACATGGTGATCATTAGAAACTGGTGACATGGGTTCGGAAGGTGTGGAATCGTTGTGACATGGTGACATGGTGATCATTAGAAACTGGTGACATGGGTTCGGAAGGTGTGGAATCATTGTGACATGGTGACATGATGACATGGTGATAGTTAGAAACTGGTGACATGGGTTCGGAAGGTGTGGAATTGTTATGACATGGTGACTTGGTGACATTGGTTCGGAAAGTGTGGAATCGTTTTGACATGGTGTCATGATGACATGGTGATCATTAGAATCTAGTGACATTGGTTCGGAAGGTGTGGAATCGTTGTGACATGGTGACATGGTGACATGGTGACATGGTGATCATTACAAACTGGTGACATGGGTTCGGAAGGTATGGGATCGTTGTGGCATGGTGACATGGTGACATGGTGATCATTTGAAACTGGTGACATCGGTTCGGAAGGTGTGGAATCGTTGTGACCTGGTGACCTGGTGATCATTAGAAACTGGTGACATGGGTTCGGATGGTGTGGAATCATTGTGACATGGTGACCTGGTGATCATTAGAAACTGGTGACATGGCTTCGGAAGGTGTGGCATCGTAGTGACATGGTGACATGGTGACATGGTGATCATTAGAAACTGTTGACATGGGTTCGGACGGTGTGGAATCATTGTGACATGGTGACATGGTGATCATTAGAAACTGGTGACATGGGTTCGGAAGGTGTGGAATCATTGTGACATGGTGACATGGTGACATGGTGAGCATTAGAAACTGGTGACATGGTTTCGGATGGTGTGGAATCGTTGTGACATGGTGACATGTCGATCATTAGAACTGGTGACATGGGTTCGGAAAGTGTGGAATGGTTGTGACATGGTGACATGGTGATCGTTAGAAACTCGTGACATGGGTTCGGAAGGTATGGGATCGTTGTGGCATGGTGACATGGTGACATGGTGATCATTTGAAACTGGTGACATCGGTTCGGAAGGTGTGGAATCGTTGTGACCTGGTGACCTGGTGATCATTAGAAACTGGTGGTATGGGTTCGGAAGGTGTGGAATCATTGTGACATGGTGACATGGTGATCATTATAAACTGGTGACATGGGTTCGGAAGGTGTGGAATCATTGTGACATGGTGACATGGTGATCATTAGAAACTGGTGACATGGTTTCGGAAGGTGTGGAATCATTGTGACATGGTGACATGGTGACATGGTGAGCATTAGAAACTGGTGACATGGTTTCGGATGGTGTGGAATCGTTGTGACATGGTGACATGGTGATCGTTAGAAACTGGTGACATGGGTTCGGAAGGTGTGGAATCGTTATGACATGGTGACATGGTGACATTGGTTTGGAAAGTGTGGAATCGTTGTGACATGGTGTCATGATAACATGGTGATCATTAGAAACTGGTGACATGGGTTCGGAAGGTGTGGAATCGTTATGACATGGTGACTTGGTGACATTGGTTCGGAAAGTGTGGAATCGTTGTGACATGGTGTCATGATGACATGGTGATCATTAGAAACTGGTGACATTGGTTCGGAAGGTGTGGAATCGTTGTGACATGGTGACATGGTGATCATTAGAAACTGCTGACATGGGTTCGGAAGGTGTGGAATCGTTGTGACATGGTGACATGGTGATCATTAGAAACTGGTGACATGGGTTCGGAAGGTGTGGAATCGCTGTGACATGGTGACATGGTGATCATTAGTACTGGTGACATGGGTTCGGATGGTGTGGAATTGTCGTGACATGGTGACATGGTGACATGGTGTTCATTAGAAACCGGTGACATGGGTTGGGAAGGTGTGGAATCGTTGTGACATGGTGACATGGTGACATGGTGATCATTAGAAACTGGTGACGTGGGTTCGGAAGGTGTGGAATCGTTGTGACATGGTAACCTGGTGATCATTAGAAACTGGTGACATGGGTTCGGAAGATGTGGAATCGTTGTGACATGGTGACCTGGTGATCATTAGATACTGGTGACATTGGTTCGGAAGGTGTGGAATCGTTGTGACATGGTGACATGGTGATCATTAGAAACTGGTGACATGGGTTCGGAAGGTGTGGAATCGTTGTGACATGGTGACTTGGTGACATGGGTTCGGAATGTGTGGAATCGCTGTGACATGGTGACATGGTGACATGGTGATCATTAGAAACTTGTGACATGGGTTCGGAAGGTGTGGAATCATTGTGATATGGTGACCTGGTGATCATTAGAAACAGGTGACATGGCTTCGGAAGGTGTGGCATCGTTGTGACATGGTGACATGGTGATCATTAGAAACTGGTGACATGGGTTCGGAAGGTGTGGAATCATTGTGACATGGTGACATGGTGATCATTAGAAACTGGTGAGATGGGTTCGGAAGGTGTGGAATCATTGTGACATGGTGACATGGTGACATGGTGAGCATTAGAAACTGGTGACATGGTTTCGGATGGTGTGGAATCGTTGTGACATGGTGACATGGCGATCATTAGAAACTGCTGACATGGGTTCGGAAAGTGTGGAATGGTTGTGACATGGTGACATGGTGATCGTTAGAAACTGGTGACATGGGTTCGGAAGGTGTAGAATCGTTATGACATGGTGACATGGTGACATTGGTTCGGAAAGTGTGGAATCGTTGTGACATGGTGTCATGATAACATGGTGATAATTAGAAACTGGTGACATGGGTTCGGAAGGTGTGGAATCGTTATGACATGGTGACTTGGTGACATTGGTTCGGAAAGTGTGGAATCGCTGTGACCTGGTGACATGGTGACATGGTGATCATTAGAAACTGGTGACATTGGTTCCGAAGGTGTGGAATCGTTGTGACATGGTGACATGGTGTCATGGTGATCATTAGAAACTGCTGACATGGGTTCGGAAGGTGTGGAATCGTTGTGACATGGTGACATGGTGATCATTAGAAACTGGTGACATGGGTTCGGAAGGTGTGGAATCATTGTGACATAGTGAGATGGAGATCATTAGAAACTGGTGACATTGGTTCGGAAGGTGTGGAATCGCTGTGACATGGTGACATGGTGATCATTAGAAACTGGTGACATGGGTTCGGATGGCATGGAAATGTCGTGACATGGTGACATGGTGACATGGTGTTCATTAGAAACCGGTGACATGGGTTCGGAAGGTGTGGAATCGTTGTGACATGGTGACATCGTGACATGGTGATCATTGGAAACTGGTGACATGGGTTTGGAAGGTGTGGGATCGTTGTGACATGGTGACATGGTGACATGGTGATCATTAGAAACTGGTGACGTGGGTTCGGAAGGTGTGGAATCGTTGTGACATGGTAACCTGGTGATCATTAGAAACTGGTGACATGGGTTCGGAAGATGTGGAATCGTTGTGACATGGTGACCTGGTGATCATTAGAAACTGGTGACATGGGTTCGGAAGGTGTGGCATCGTGGTGACATGGTGACATGATGACATGGTGATTATTAGAAACTGGTGACATGGGTTCGGAAGGTGTGGCATCGTTGTGACATGGTGACATGGTGACATGGTGATAATTAGAAACCTGTGACATTGGATCGGAAGGAGTGGAATCGTTGTGACGTGGTGGCATGGTGATCATTAGAAACTGGTGACATGGGTTCGGAAGGTGTGGAATCATTGTGACATGGTGACATGGCGATCATTAGAATCTGGTGACAAGGGTTTGGTAGGTGTGGAATCGTTTCAACATGGTGACATGGCGATCATTAGAAACTGGTGACATAGGTTTGGTAGGTGTCTAATCGTTGTGACATTGTGACATGGTGACCTGGTGATCATTAGAAACGGGTGACATGGGTTCTGAAGGAGTGGAATCGTTGGGACATGGTGACCTGGTGATCATTAGAAACTGGTGACATGGGTTCGGAAGGTGTGGAGTCATTGTGATATGGTGACATGGTGATCATTAGAAACAGGTGACATGGGTTCGGAAGGTGTGGAATCGTTGTGACATGGTGATCATTAGAAACTGGTGACATGGGTTTGATAGGTGTCTAATCGTTGTGACATGGTGACATGGTGACATGGTGATCATTTGATACTGGTGACATGGGTTCGGAAGGTGTGGAATCATTGTGATATGGTGACATGGTGATCATTAGAAACAGGTGACATGGCTTCGGAAGGTGTGGCATCGTTGTGACATGGTGACATGGTGATCATTAGAAACTGGTGACATGGGTTCGGAAGGTGTGGAATCATTGTGACATGGTGACATGGTGATCATTAGAAACTGGTGAGATGGGTTCGGAAGGTGTGGAATCATTGTGACATGGTGACATGGTGACATGGTGAGCATTAGAAACTGGTGACATGGTTTCGGATGGTGTGGAATCGTTGTGACATGGTGACATGGCGATCATTAGAAACTGCTGACATGGGTTCGGAAAGTGTGGAATGGTTGTGACATGGTGACATGGTGATCGTTAGAAACTGGTGACATGGGTTCGGAAGGTGTAGAATCGTTATGACATGGTGACATGGTGACATTGGTTCGGAAAGTGTGGAATCGTTGTGACATGGTGTCATGATAACATGGTGATAATTAGAAACTGGTGACATGGGTTCGGAAGGTGTGGAATCGTTATGACATGGTGACTTGGTGACATTGGTTCGGAAAGTGTGGAATCGCTGTGACCTGGTGACATGGTGACATGGTGATCATTAGAAACTGGTGACATTGGTTCCGAAGGTGTGGAATCGTTGTGACATGGTGACATGGTGTCATGGTGATCATTAGAAACTGCTGACATGGGTTCGGAAGGTGTGGAATCGTTGTGACATGGTGACATGGTGATCATTAGAAACTGGTGACATGGGTTCGGAAGGTGTGGAATCATTGTGACATAGTGAGATGGAGATCATTAGAAACTGGTGACATTGGTTCGGAAGGTGTGGAATCGCTGTGACATGGTGACATGGTGATCATTAGAAACTGGTGACATGGGTTCGGATGGCATGGAAATGTCGTGACATGGTGACATGGTGACATGGTGTTCATTAGAAACCGGTGACATGGGTTCGGAAGGTGTGGAATCGTTGTGACATGGTGACATCGTGACATGGTGATCATTGGAAACTGGTGACATGGGTTTGGAAGGTGTGGGATCGTTGTGACATGGTGACATGGTGACATGGTGATCATTAGAAACTGGTGACGTGGGTTCGGAAGGTGTGGAATCGTTGTGACATGGTAACCTGGTGATCATTAGAAACTGGTGACATGGGTTCGGAAGATGTGGAATCGTTGTGACATGGTGACCTGGTGATCATTAGAAACTGGTGACATGGGTTCGGAAGGTGTGGCATCGTGGTGACATGGTGACATGATGACATGGTGATTATTAGAAACTGGTGACATGGGTTCGGAAGGTGTGGCATCGTTGTGACATGGTGACATGGTGACATGGTGATAATTAGAAACCTGTGACATTGGATCGGAAGGAGTGGAATCGTTGTGACGTGGTGGCATGGTGATCATTAGAAACTGGTGACATGGGTTCGGAAGGTGTGGAATCATTGTGACATGGTGACATGGCGATCATTAGAATCTGGTGACAAGGGTTTGGTAGGTGTGGAATCGTTTCAACATGGTGACATGGCGATCATTAGAAACTGGTGACATAGGTTTGGTAGGTGTCTAATCGTTGTGACATTGTGACATGGTGACCTGGTGATCATTAGAAACGGGTGACATGGGTTCTGAAGGAGTGGAATCGTTGGGACATGGTGACCTGGTGATCATTAGAAACTGGTGACATGGGTTCGGAAGGTGTGGAGTCATTGTGATATGGTGACATGGTGATCATTAGAAACAGGTGACATGGGTTCGGAAGGTGTGGAATCGTTGTGACATGGTGATCATTAGAAACTGGTGACATGGGTTTGATAGGTGTCTAATCGTTGTGACATGGTGACATGGTGACATGGTGATCATTTGATACTGGTGACATGGGTTCGGAAGGTGTGGGATCGTTTTGAGATGGTGACATGGTGATAATTAGAAACTGGTGACATGGGTTCGGAAGGTGTGGAATCGTTGTGACATGGTGACTTGGTGACATGGGTTCGGAATGTGTGGAATCGTTGTGACATGGTGACATGGTGACATGGTGATCATTAGAAACTGGTGACATGGGTTTGGAAGGTGTGGAATCGTTGTGACATGGTGACATGGTGATCATTAGAAACTGGTGACATGGGTTCGGAAGGTGTGGAATCGTTGTGACCTGGTGAACCTGGTGATCATTAGGAACTGGTGACATGGCTTTGGAAGGTGTGGAATCATTGTGACATGGTGACATGGTGACATGGTGATCATTAGAAACTGGTGACATGGGTTCGGAAGGTGTGGAATCGTTGTGACATGGTGACATGGTGACATGGTGATCATTAGAAACTGGTGACATGGGTTCGGAAGGTGTGGAATCATTGTGACATGGTGACATGGTGACATGGTGATCATTAGAAACTGGTGACATGGGTTCGGAAGGTGTGGAATCGTTGTGACATGGTGACATGGTGATCATTAGAAACTGGTGACATGGGTTCGGAAGGTGTGGAATCATTGTGACATGGTGACATGATGACATGGTGATAGTTAGAAACTGGTGACATGGGTTCGGAAGGTGTGGAATTGTTATGACATGGTGACTTGGTGACATTGGTTCGGAAAGTGTGGAATCGTTTTGACATGGTGTCATGATGACATGGTGATCATTAGAATCTAGTGACATTGGTTCGGAAGGTGTGGAATCGTTGTGACATGGTGACATGGTGACATGGTGACATGGTGATCATTACAAACTGGTGACATGGGTTCGGAAGGTATGGGATCGTTGTGGCATGGTGACATGGTGACATGGTGATCATTTGAAACTGGTGACATCGGTTCGGAAGGTGTGGAATCGTTGTGACCTGGTGACCTGGTGATCATTAGAAACTGGTGACATGGGTTCGGATGGTGTGGAATCATTGTGACATGGTGACCTGGTGATCATTAGAAACTGGTGACATGGCTTCGGAAGGTGTGGCATCGTAGTGACATGGTGACATGGTGACATGGTGATCATTAGAAACTGTTGACATGGGTTCGGACGGTGTGGAATCATTGTGACATGGTGACATGGTGATCATTAGAAACTGGTGACATGGGTTCGGAAGGTGTGGAATCATTGTGACATGGTGACATGGTGACATGGTGAGCATTAGAAACTGGTGACATGGTTTCGGATGGTGTGGAATCGTTGTGACATGGTGACATGTCGATCATTAGAACTGGTGACATGGGTTCGGAAAGTGTGGAATGGTTGTGACATGGTGACATGGTGATCGTTAGAAACTCGTGACATGGGTTCGGAAGGTATGGGATCGTTGTGGCATGGTGACATGGTGACATGGTGATCATTTGAAACTGGTGACATCGGTTCGGAAGGTGTGGAATCGTTGTGACCTGGTGACCTGGTGATCATTAGAAACTGGTGGTATGGGTTCGGAAGGTGTGGAATCATTGTGACATGGTGACATGGTGATCATTATAAACTGGTGACATGGGTTCGGAAGGTGTGGAATCATTGTGACATGGTGACATGGTGATCATTAGAAACTGGTGACATGGTTTCGGAAGGTGTGGAATCATTGTGACATGGTGACATGGTGACATGGTGAGCATTAGAAACTGGTGACATGGTTTCGGATGGTGTGGAATCGTTGTGACATGGTGACATGGCGATCATTAGAAACTGCTGACATGGGTTCGGAAAGTGTGGAATGGTTGTGACATGGTGACATGGTGATCGTTAGAAACTGGTGACATGGGTTCGGAAGGTGTGGAATCGTTATGACATGGTGACATGGTGACATTGGTTTGGAAAGTGTGGAATCGTTGTGACATGGTGTCATGATAACATGGTGATCATTAGAAACTGGTGACATGGGTTCGGAAGGTGTGGAATCGTTATGACATGGTGACTTGGTGACATTGGTTCGGAAAGTGTGGAATCGTTGTGACATGGTGTCATGATGACATGGTGATCATTAGAAACTGGTGACATTGGTTCGGAAGGTGTGGAATCGTTGTGACATGGTGACATGGTGATCATTAGAAACTGCTGACATGGGTTCGGAAGGTGTGGAATCGTTGTGACATGGTGACATGGTGATCATTAGAAACTGGTGACATGGGTTCGGAAGGTGTGGAATCGCTGTGACATGGTGACATGGTGATCATTAGTACTGGTGACATGGGTTCGGATGGTGTGGAATTGTCGTGACATGGTGACATGGTGACATGGTGTTCATTAGAAACCGGTGACATGGGTTGGGAAGGTGTGGAATCGTTGTGACATGGTGACATGGTGACATGGTGATCATTAGAAACTGGTGACATGGGTTTGGAAGGTGTGGGATCGTTGTGACATGGTGACATGGTGACATGGTGATCATTAGAAACTGGTGACGTGGGTTCGGAAGGTGTGGAATCGTTGTGACATGGTAACCTGGTGATCATTAGAAACTGGTGACATGGGTTCGGAAGATGTGGAATCGTTGTGACATGGTGACCTGGTGATCATTAGAAACTGGTGACATGGGTTCGGAGGGTGTGGCATCGTGGTGACATGGTGACATGATGACATGGTGATTATTAGAAACTGGTGACATGGGTTCGGAAGGTGTGGCATCGTTGTGACATGGTGACATGGTGATCATTAGAAACCTGTAATATTGGATCAGAAGGAGTGGAATCGTTGTGACGAGGTGGCATGGTGATCGTTAGAAACTCGTGACATGGGTTCGGAAGTTATGGGATCGTTGTGGCATGGTGACATGGTGACATGGTGATCATTTGAAACTGGTGACATCGGTTCGGAAGGTGTGGAATCATTGTGATATGGTGACATGGTGATCATAAGAAACAGGTGACATGGGTTCGGAAGGTGTGGAATCTTTGTGACATGGTGATCATTAGAAACTGGTGACATGGGTTTGGTAGGTGTCTAATCGTTGTGACATGGTGACATGGTGACATGGTGATCATTAGATACTGGTGACATTGGTTCGGAAGGTGTGGAATCGTTGTGACATGGTGACATGGTGATCATTAGAAACTGGTGACATGGGTTCGGAAGGTGTGGAATCGTTGTGACATGGTGACTTGGTGACATGGGTTCGTAATGTGTGGAATCGCTGTGACATGGTGACATGGTGACATGGTGATCATTAGAAACTTGTGACATGGGTTCGGAAGGTGTGGAATCATTGTGATATGGTGACCTGGTGATCATTAGAAACAGGTGACATGGCTTCGGAAGGTGTGGCATCGTTGTGACATGGTGACATGGTGATCATTAGAAACTGGTGACATGGGTTCGGAAGGTGTGGAATCATTGTGACATGGTGACATGGTGATCATTAGAAACTGGTGAGATGGGTTCGGAAGGTGTGGAATCATTGTGACATGGTGACATGGTGACATGGTGAGCATTAGAAACTGGTGACATGGTTTCGGATGGTGTGGAATCGTTGTGACATGGTGACATGGCGATCATTAGAAACTGCTGACATGGGTTCGGAAAGTGTGGAATGGTTGTGACATGGTGACATGGTGATCGTTAGAAACTGGTGACATGGGTTCGGAAGGTGTATAATCGTTGTGACATGGTGTCATGATAACATGGTGATAATTAGAAACTGGTGACATGGGTTCGGAAGGTGTGGAATCGTTATGACATGGTGACTTGGTGACATTGGTTCGGAAAGTGTGGAATCGCTGTGACCTGGTGACATGGTGACATGGTGATCATTAGAAACTAGTGACATTGGTTCCGAAGGTGTGGAATCGTTGTGACATGGTGACATGGTGTCATGGTGATCATTAGAAACTGCTGACATGGGTTCGGAAGGTGTGGAATCGTTGTGACATGGTGACATGGTGATCATTAGAAACTGGTGACATGGGTTCGGAAGGTGTGGAATCATTGTGACATAGTGAGATGGAGATCATTAGAAACTGGTGACATTGGTTCGGAAGGTGTGGAATCGCTGTGACATGGTGACATGGTGATCATTAGAAACTGGTGACATGGGTTCGGATGGCATGGAAATGTCGTGACATGGTGACATGGTGACATGGTGTTCATTAGAAACCGGTGACATGGGTTCGGAAGGTGTGGAATCGTTGTGACATGGTGACATCGTGACATGGTGATCATTGGAAACTGGTGACATGGGTTTGGAAGGTGTGGGATCGTTGTGACATGGTGACATGGTGACATGGTGATCATTAGAAACTGGTGACGTGGGTTCGGAAGGTGTGGAATCGTTGTGACATGGTAACCTGGTGATCATTAGAAACTGGTGACATGGGTTCGGAAGATGTGGAATCGTTGTGACATGGTGACCTGGTGATCATTAGAAACTGGTGACATGGGTTCGGAAGGTGTGGCATCGTGGTGACATGGTGACATGATGACATGGTGATTATTAGAAACTGGTGACATGGGTTCGGAAGGTGTGGCATCGTTGTGACATGGTGACATGGTGACATGGTGATAATTAGAAACCTGTGACATTGGATCGGAAGGAGTGGAATCGTTGTGACGAGGTGGCATGGTGATCATTAGAAACTGGTGACATGGGTTCGGAAGGTGTGGAATCATTGTGACATGGTGACATGGCGATCATTAGAATCTGGTGACAAGGGTTTGGTAGGTGTGGAATCGTTTCAACATGGTGACATGGCGATCATTAAAAACTGGTGACATAGGTTTGGTAGGTGTCTAATCGTTGTGACATTGTGACATGGTGACCTGGTGATCATTAGAAACGGGTGACATGGGTTCTGAAGGAGTGGAATCGTTGGGACATGGTGACCTGGTGATCATTAGAAACTGGTGACATGGGTTCGGAAGGTGTGGAGTCATTGTGATATGGTGACATGGTGATCATTAGAAACAGGTGACATGGGTTCGGAAGGTGTGGAATCGTTGTGACATGGTGATCATTAGAAACTGGTGACATGGGTTTGATAGGTGTCTAATCGTTGTGACATGGTGACATGGTGACATGGTGATCATTTGATACTGGTGACATGGGTTCGGAAGGTGTGGGATCGTTTTGAGATGGTGACATGGTGATCATTAGAAACTGGTGACATGGGTTCGGAAGGTGTGGAATCGTTGTGACATGGTGACTTGGTGACATGGGTTCGGAATGTGTGGAATCGTTGTGACATGGTGACATGGTGACATGGTGATCATTAGAAACTGGTGACATGGGTTTGGAAGGTGTGGAATCGTTGTGACATGGTGACATGGTGATCATTAGAAACTGGTGACATGGGTTCGGAAGGTGTGGAATCGTTGTGACCTGGTGAACCTGGTGATCATTAGGAACTGGTGACATGGCTTTGGAAGGTGTGGAATCATTGTGACATGGTGACATGGTGACATGGTGATCATTAGAAACTGGTGACATGGGTTCGGAAGGTGTGGAATCGTTGTGACATGGTGACATGGTGACATGGTGATCATTAGAAACTGGTGACATGGGTTCGGAAGGTGTGGAATCATTGTGACATGGTGACATGGTGACATGGTGATCATTAGAAACTGGTGACATGGGTTCGGAAGGTGTGGAATCGTTGTGACATGGTGACATGGTGATCATTAGAAACTGGTGACATGGGTTCGGAAGTTGTGGAATCGTTGTGACCTGGTGACCTGGTGATCATTAGGAACTGGTGACATGGGTTTCGAAGGTGTGGAATCATTGTGACATGGTGACATGGTGATCATTAGAAACTGGTGACATGGGTTCAGAAGGTGTGGAATCATTGTGACATGGTGACATGGTGATCATTAGAAACTGGTGACATGGGTTCGGAAGGTGTGGAATCATTGTGACATGGTGACCTGGTGATCATTAGGAACTGGTGACATGGCATCGGAAGGTGTGGCATCGTTGTGACATGGTGACATGGTGATCATTAGAAACTGGTGACATGGGTTCGGAAGGTGTGGAATCATTCTGACATGGTGACATGGTGATCATTAGAAACTGGTGACATGGGTTCGGAAGGTGTGGAATCATTGTGACATGGTGACATGGTGAGCATTAGAAACTGGTGACATGGGTTCGGATGGTGTGGAATCGTTGTGACATGGTGACATGGCGATCATTAGAAACTGGTGACATGGGTTCGGAAAGTGTGGAATGGTTGTGACATGGTGACATGGTGATCGTTAGAAACTGGTGACATGTGTTCGGAAGGTGTGGAATCGTTATGACATGGTGACATGGTGACATTGGTTCGGAAAGTGTGGAATCGTTGTGACATTGTGTCATGATGACATGGTGATCGTTAGAAACTGGTGACATGGGTTCGGAAGGTGTGGAATCGTTATGACATGGTGACTTGGTGACATTGGTTCGGAAAGTGTGGAATCGTTTTGACATGGTGTCATGATGACATGGTGATCATTAGAATCTGGTGACATTGGTTCGGAAGGTGTGGAATCGTTGTGACATGGTGACATGGTGACATGGTGACATGGTGATCATTAGAAACTGGTGACATGGGTTCGGAAGGTATGTGATCGTTGTGGCATGGTGACATGGTGACATGGTGATCATTTGAAACTGGTGACATCGGTTCGGAAGGTGTGGAATCGTTGTGACCTGGTGACCTGGTGATCATTAGAAACTGGTGACATGGGTTCGGAAGGTGTGGAATCATTGTGACATGGTGACCTGGTGATCATTAGAAACGGGTGACATGGCTTCGGAAGGTGTGGCATCGTTGTGACATGGTGACTTGGTGACATGGTGATCATTAGAAACTGGTGACATGGGTTTGGAAGGTGTGGGATCGTTGTGACATGGTGACATGGTGACATGGTGATCATTAGAGACTGGTGACGTGGGTTCGGAAGGTGTGGAATCGTTGTGACATGGTGACATGGTGACATGGTGATCATTAGAAACTGGTGACATGGGTTCGGAAGGTGTGGAATCGTTGTGACATGGTGACATGGTGATCATTAGAAACTGGTGACATGGGTTCGGAAGGTGTGGAATCGTTGTGACCTGGTGACCTGGTGATCATTAGGAACTGGTGACATGGGTTCGGAAGGTGTGGAATCATTGTGACATGGTGACATGGTGATCATTAGAAACTGGTGACATTGGTTCGGAAGGTGTGGGATCGTTGTGACATGGTGACATGGTGATCATTAGAAACTGGTGACATGGGTTCGGAAGGTGTGGAATCGCTATGACATGGTGACATGGTGATCATTAGTACTGGTGACATGGGTTCGGATGGTGTGGAATTGTCGTGACATGGTGACATGGTGACATGGTGTTCATTAGAAACCGGTGACATGGGTTCGGAAGGTGTGGAATCGTTGTGACATGGTGACATGGTGATCGTTAGAAACTGGTGACATGGGTTCGGAAGGTGTGGAATCGTTATGACATGGTGACTTGGTGACATTGGTTCGGAAAGTGTGGAATCGTTTTGACATGGTGTCATGATGACATGGTGATCATTAGAAACTGGTGACATTGGTTCGGAAGGTGTGGAATCGTTGTGACAATGTGACATGGTAACATGGTGACATGGTGATCATTAGAAACTGGTGACATGGGTTCGGAAGGTATGGGATCGTTGTGGCATGGTGACATGGTGACATGGTGATCATTTGAAACTGGTGACATGGGTTCGGAAGGTGTGGAATCGTTATGACATGGTGACTTGGTGACATTGGTTCGGAAAGTGTGGAATCGTTTTGACATGGTAACATGGTGACATGGTGATCATTAGAAACTGGTGACATGGGTTCGGAAGGTATGGGATCGTTGTGGCATGGTGACATGGTGACATGGTGATCATTAGAAACTGGTGACATGGGTTCAGAAGGTGTGGAATCGTTGTGACCTGGTGACCTGGTGATCATTAGAAAATGGTGACATGGGTTCGGAAGGTGTGGAATCGTTGTGACATGGTGACATGGTGATCATTAGAAACTGGTGACATGTGTTCGGAAGGTGTGGAATCGTTATGACATGGTGACATGGTGACATTGGTTCGGAAAGTGTGGAAACGTTGTGACATTGTGTCATGATGACATGGTGATCGTTAGAAACTGGTGACATGGGTTCGGAAGGTGTGGAATCGTTATGACATGGTGACTTGGTGACATTGGTTCGGAAAGTGTGGAATCGTTTTGACATGGAGTCATGATGACATGGTGATCATTAGAATCTGGTGACATTGGTTCGGAAGGTGTGGAATCGTTGTGACATGGTGACATGGTGACATGGCGATCATTAGAAACTGGTGACATAGGTTTGGTAGGTGTCTAATCGTTGTGACATTGTGACATGGTTACCTGGTGATCATTAGAAACGGGTGACATGGGTTCTGAAGGAGTGGAATCGTTGGGACATGGTGACCTGGTGATCATTAGAAACTGGTGACATGGGTTCGGAAGGTGTGGAGTCATTGTAATATGGTGACATGGTGATCATTAGAAACAGGTGACATGGGTTCGGAAGGTGTGGAATCGTTGTGACATGGTGATCATTAGAAACTGGTGACATGGGTTTGATAGGTGTCTAATCGTTGTGACATGGTGACATGGTGACATGGTGATCATTAGAAACTGGTGACATGGGTTCGGAAGGTGTGGAATCATTGTGACATGGTGACTTGGTGACATGGTGATTATTAGAAACTGGTGACATGGGTTCGGAAGGTGTGGCATCGTTGTGACATGGTGACATGGTGACATGGTGATCATTAGAAACCTGTGACATTGGATCGGAAGGAGTGGAATGGTTGTGACGAGGTGGCATGGTGATCATTAGAAACTGGTGACATGGGTTCGGAAGGTGTGGAATCATTGTGACATGGTGACATGGCGATCATTAGAATCTGGTGACAAGGGTTTGGTAGGTGTGGAATCGTTTCAACATGGTGACATGGCGATCATTTGAAACTGGTGACATAGGTTTGGTAGGTGTCTAATCGTTGTGACATTGTGACATGGTGACCTGGTGATCATTAGAAACGGGTGACATGGGTTCTGAAGGAGTGGAATCGTTGGGACATGGTGACCTGGTGATCATTAGAAACTGGTGACATGGGTTCGGAAGGTGTGGAGTCATTGTGATATGGTGACATGGTGATCATTAGAAACAGGTGACATGGGTTCGGAAGGTGTGGAATCGTTGTGACATGGTGATCATTAGAAACTGGTGACATGGGATTGATAGGTGTCTAATCGTTGTGACATGGTGACATGGTGACATGGTGATCATTAGATACTGGTGACATGGGTTCGGAAGGTGTGGAATCGTTGTGAGATGGTGACATGGTGATCATTAGAAACTGCTGACATGGGTTCGGAAGGTGTGGAATCGTTGTGACATGGTGACTTGGTGACATGGGTTCGGAATGTGTGGAATCGTTGTGACATGGTGACATGGTGACATGGTGATCATTAGAAACTGATGACATGGGTTTGGAAGGTGTGGAATCGTTGTGACATTGTGACATGGTGATCATTAGAAACTGGTGACATGGGTTCGGAAGGTGTGGAATCGTTGTGACCTGGTGAACCTGGTGATCATTAGGAACTGGTGACATGGCTTCGGAAGGTGTGGAATCATTGTGACATGGTGACATGGTGACATGGTGATCATTAGAAACTGGTGACATGGGTTCGGAAGGTGTGGAATCGTTGTGACATGGTGACATGGTGACATGGTGATCATTAGAAACTGGTGACATGGGTTCGGAAGGTGTGGAATCATTGTGACATGGTGACATGGTGACATGGTGATCATTAGAAACTGGTGACATGGGTTCGGAAGGTGTGGAATCGTTGTGACATGGTGACATGGTGATCATTAGAAACTGGTGACATGGGTTCGGAAGTTGTGGAATCGTTGTGACCTGGTGACCTGGTGATCATTAGGAACTGGTGACATGGGTTCGGAAGGTGTGGAATCATTGTGACATGGTGACATGGTGATCATTAGAAACTGGTGACATGGGTTCGGAAGGTGTGGAATCATTGTGACATGGTGACATGGTGATCATTAGAAACTGGTGACATGGGTTCGGAAGGTGTGGAATCATTGTGACATGGTGACCTGGTGATCATTAGGAACTGGTGACATGGCATCGGAAGGTGTGGCATCGTTGTGACATGGTGACATGGTGACCATTAGAAACTGGTGACATGGGTTCGGAAGGTGTGGAATCATTCTGGCATGGTGACATGGTGATCATTAGAAACTGGTGACATGGGTTCGGAAGGTGTGGAATCATTGTGACATGGTGACATGGTGAGCATTAGAAACTGGTGACATGGGTTCGGATGGTGTGGAATCGTTGTGACATGGTGACATGGCGATCATTAGAAACTGGTGACATGGGTTCAGAAAGTGTGGAATGGTTGTGACATGGTGACATGGTGATCATTATAAACTGGTGACATGTGTTCGGAAGGTGTGGAATCGTTATGACATGGTGACATGGTGACATTGGTTGGGAAAGTGTGGAAACGTTGTGACATTGTGTCATGATGACATGGTGATCGTTAGAAACTGGTGACATGGGTTCGGAAGGTGTGGAATCGTTATGACATGGTGACTTGGTGACATTGGTTCGGAAAGTGTGGAATCGTTTTGACATGGAGTCATGATGACATGGTGATCATTAGAATCTGGTGACATTGGTTCGGAAGGTGTGGAATCGTTGTGACATGGTGACATGGTGACATGGCGATCATTAGAAACTGGTGACATAGGTTTGGTAGGTGTCTAATCGTTGTGACATTGTGACATGGTTACCTGGTGATCATTAGAAACGGTTGACATGGGTTCTGAAGGAGTGGAATCGTTATGACATGGTGACATGGTGACATTGGTTGGGAAAGTGTGGAAACGTTGTGACATTGTGTCATGATGACATGGTGATCGTTAGAAACTGGTGACATGGGTTCGGAAGGTGTGGAATCGTTATGACATGGTGACTTGGTGACATTGGTTCGGAAAGTGTGGAATCGTTTTGACATGGAGTCATGATGACATGGTGATCATTAGAATCTGGTGACATTGGTTCGGAAGGTGTGGAATCGTTGTGACATGGTGACATGGTGACATGGCGATCATTAGAAACTGGTGACATAGGTTTGGTAGGTGTCTAATCGTTGTGACATTGTGACATGGTTACCTGGTGATCATTAGAAACGGGTGACATGGGTTCTGAAGGAGTGGAATCGTTGGGACATGGTGACCTGGTGATCATTAGAAACTGGTGACATGGGTTCGGAAGGTGTGGAGTCATTGTGATATGGTGACATGGTGATCATTAGAAACAGGTGACATGGGTTCGGAAGGTGTGGAATCGTTGTGACATGGTGATCATTAGAAACTGGTGACATGGGTTTGATAGGTGTCTAATCGTTGTGACATGGTGACATGGTGACATGGTGATCATTAGATACTGGTGACATGGGTTCGGAAGGTGTGGAATCGTTGTGAGATGGTGACATGGTGATCATTAGAAACTGGTGACATGGGTTCGGAAGGTGTGGAATCGTTGTGACATGGTGACTTGGTGACATGGGTTCGGAATGTGTGGAATCGTTGTGACATGGTGACATGGTGACATGGTGATCATTAGAAACTGATGACATGGGTTTGGAAGGTGTGGAATCGTTGTGACATTGTGACATGGTGATCATTAGAAACTGGTGACATGGGTTCGGAAGGTGTGGAATCGTTGTGACCTGGTGAACCTGGTGATCATTAGGAACTGGTGACATGGCTTCGGAAGGTGTGGAATCATTGTGACATGGTGACATGGTGACATGGTGATCATTAGAAACTGGTGACATGGGTTCGGAAGGTGTGGAATCGTTGTGACATGGTGACATGGTGACATGGTGATCATTAGAAACTGGTGACATGGGTTCGGAAGGTGTGGAATCGTTGTGACATGGTGACATGGTGACATGGTGATCATTAGAAACTGGTGACATGGGTTCGGAAGGTGTGGAATCGTTGTGACATGGTGACATGGTGACATGGTGATCATTAGAAACTGGTGACATGGGTTCGGAAGGTGTGGAATCGTTGTGACATGGTGACATGGTGATCATTAGAAACTGGTGACATGGGTTCGGAAGTTGTGGAATCGTTGTGACCTGGTGACCTGGTGATCATTAGGAACTGGTGACATGGGTTCGGAAGGTGTGGAATCATTGTGACATGGTGACATGGTGATCATTAGAAACTGGTGACATGGGTTCGGAAGGTGTGGAATCATTGTGACATGGTGACATGGTGATCATTAGAAACTGGTGACATGGGTTCGGAAGGTGTGCAATCATTGTGACATGGTGACCTGGTGATCATTAGGAACTGGTGACATGGCATCGGAAGGTGT
Source organism: Hemitrygon akajei (assembly GCF_048418815.1). Taxonomy (NCBI): domain Eukaryota; kingdom Metazoa; phylum Chordata; class Chondrichthyes; order Myliobatiformes; family Dasyatidae; genus Hemitrygon; species Hemitrygon akajei. Next base: position 69,675,386 of record NC_133125.1, read on the forward strand.
GGCATCGTTGTGACATGGTGACATGGTGACCATTAGAAACTGGTGACATGGGTTCGGAAGGTGTGGAATCATTCTGGCATGGTGACATGGTGATCATTAGAAACTGGTGACATGGGTTCGGAAGGTGTGGAATCATTTTGACATGGTGACATGGTGAGCATTAGATACTGGTGACATGGGTTCGGAAGGTGTGGAATCGTTGTGAGATGGTGACATGGTGATCATTAGAAACTGGTGACATGGGTTCGGAAGGTGTGGAATCGTTGTGACATGGTGACTTGGTGACATGGGTTCGGAATGTGTGGAATCGTTGTGACATGGTGACATGGTGACATGGTGATCATTAGATACTGGTGACATGGGTTCGGAAGGTGTGGAATCGTTGTGAGATGGTGACATGGTGATCATTAGAAACTGGTGACATGGGTTCGGAAGGTGTGGAATCGTTGTGACATGGTGACTTGGTGACATGGGTTCGGAATGTGTGGAATCGTTGTGACATGGTGACATGGTGACATGGTGATCATTAGAAACTGATGACATGGGTTTGGAAGGTGTGGAATCGTTGTGACATTGTGACATGGTGATCATTAGAAACTGGTGACATGGGTTCGGAAGGTGTGGAATCGTTGTGACCTGGTGAACCTGGTGATCATTAGGAACTGGTGACATGGCTTCGGAAGGTGTGGAATCATTGTGACATGGTGACATGGTGACATGGTGATCATTAGAAACTGGTGACATGGGTTCGGAAGGTGTGGAATCGTTGTGACATGGTGACATGGTGACATGGTGATCATTAGAAACTGGTGACATGGGTTCGGAAGGTGTGGAATCGTTGTGACATGGTGACATGGTGACATGGTGATCATTAGAAACTGGTGACATGGGTTCGGAAGGTGTGGAATCGTTGTGACATGGTGACATGGTGACATGGTGATCATTAGAAACTGGTGACATGGGTTCGGAAGGTGTGGAATCGTTGTGACATGGTGACATGGTGATCATTAGAAACTGGTGACATGGGTTCGGAAGTTGTGGAATCGTTGTGACCTGGTGACCTGGTGATCATTAGGAACTGGTGACATGGGTTCGGAAGGTGTGGAATCATTGTGACATGGTGACATGGTGATCATTAGAAACTGGTGACATGGGTTCGGAAGGTGTGGAATCATTGTGACATGGTGACATGGTGATCATTAGAAACTGGTGACATGGGTTCGGAAGGTGTGCAATCATTGTGACATGGTGACCTGGTGATCATTAGGAACTGGTGACATGGCATCGGAAGGTGTGGCATCGTTGTGACATGGTGACATGGTGACCATTAGAAACTGGTGACATGGGTTCGGAAGGTGTGGAATCATTCTGGCATGGTGACATGGTGATCATTAGAAACTGGTGACATGGGTTCGGAAGGTGTGGAATCATTTTGACATGGTGACATGGTGAGCATTAGAAACTGGTGACATGGGTTCGGATGGTGTGGAATCGTTGTGACATGGTGACATGGCGATCATTAGAAACTGGTGACATGGGTTCAGAAAGTGTGGAATGGTTGTGACATGGTGACATGGTGATCGTTAGAAACTGGTGACATGTGTTCGGAAGGTGTGGAATCGTTATGACATGGTGACATGGTGACATTGGTTCGGAAAGTGTGGAATCGTTGTGACATTGTGTCATGATGACATGGTGATCATTAGAATCTGGTGACATTGGTTCGGAAGGTGTGGAATCGTTGTGACATGGTGACATGGTGACATGGCGATCATTAGAAACTGGTGACATAGGTTTGGTAGGTGTCTAATCGTTGTGACATTGTGACATGGTTACCTGGTGATCATTAGAAACGGGTGACATGGGTTCTGAAGGAGTGGAATCGTTGGGACATGGTGACCTGGTGATCATTAGAAACTGGTGACATGGGTTCGGAAGGTGTGGAGTCATTGTGATATGGTGACATGGTGATCATTAGAAACAGGTGACATGGGTTCGGAAGGTGTGGAATCGTTGTGACATGGTGATCATTAGAAACTGGTGACATGGGTTTGATAGGTGTCTAATCGTTGTGACATGGTGACATGGTGACATGGTGATCATTAGATACTGGTGACATGGGTTCGGAAGGTGTGGAATCGTTGTGAGATGGTGACATGGTGATCATTAGAAACTGGTGACATGGGTTCGGAAGGTGTGGAATCGTTGTGACATGGTGACTTGGTGACATGGGTTCGGAATGTGTGGAATCGTTGTGACATGGTGACATGGTGACATGGTGATCATTAGAAACTGATGACATGGGTTTGGAAGGTGTGGAATCGTTGTGACATTGTGACATGGTGATCATTAGAAACTGGTGACATGGGTTCGGAAGGTGTGGAATCGTTGTGACCTGGTGAACCTGGTGATCATTAGGAACTGGTGACATGGCTTCGGAAGGTGTGGAATCATTGTGACATGGTGACATGGTGACATGGTGATCATTAGAAACTGGTGACATGGGTTCGGAAGGTGTGGAATCGTTGTGACATGGTGACATGGTGACATGGTGATCATTAGAAACTGGTGACATGGGTTCGGAAGGTGTGGAATCGTTGTGACATGGTGACATGGTGACATGGTGATCATTAGAAACTGGTGACATGGGTTCGGAAGGTGTGGAATCGTTGTGACATGGTGACATGGTGACATGGTGATCATTAGAAACTGGTGACATGGGTTCGGAAGGTGTGGAATCGTTGTGACATGGTGACATGGTGATCATTAGAAACTGGTGACATGGGTTCGGAAGTTGTGGAATCGTTGTGACCTGGTGACCTGGTGATCATTAGGAACTGGTGACATGGGTTCGGAAGGTGTGGAATCATTGTGACATGGTGACATGGTGATCATTAGAAACTGGTGACATGGGTTCGGAAGGTGTGGAATCATTGTGACATGGTGACATGGTGATCATTAGAAACTGGTGACATGGGTTCGGAAGGTGTGCAATCATTGTGACATGGTGACCTGGTGATCATTAGGAACTGGTGACATGGCATCGGAAGGTGTGGCATCGTTGTGACATGGTGACATGGTGACCATTAGAAACTGGTGACATGGGTTCGGAAGGTGTGGAATCATTCTGGCATGGTGACATGGTGATCATTAGAAACTGGTGACATGGGTTCGGAAGGTGTGGAATCATTTTGACATGGTGACATGGTGAGCATTAGAAACTGGTGACATGGGTTCGGATGGTGTGGAATCGTTGTGACATGGTGACATGGCGATCATTAGAAACTGGTGACATGGGTTCAGAAAGTGTGGAATGGTTGTGACATGGTGACATGGTGATCGTTAGAAACTGGTGACATGTGTTCGGAAGGTGTGGAATCGTTATGACATGGTGACATGGTGACATTGGTTCGGAAAGTGTGGAATCGTTGTGACATTGTGTCATGATGACATGGTGATCGTTAGAAACTGGTGACATGGGTTCGGAAGGTGTGGAATCGTTATGACATGGTGACTTGGTGACATTGGTTCGGAAAGTGTGGAATCGTTTTGACATGGTGTCATGATGACATGGTGATCATTAGAATCTGGTGACATTGGTTCGGAAGGTGTGGAATCGTTGTGACATGGTGACATGGTAACATGGTGATCATTAGAAACGGGTGACATGGCTTCGGAAGGTGTGGCATCGTTGTGACATGGTGACATGGTGACATGGTGATCATTAGAAACTGGTGACATGGGTTTGGAAGGTGTGGGATCGTTGTGACATGGTGACATGGTGACATGGTGATCATTAGAGACTGGTGACGTGGGTTCGGAAGGTGTGGAATCGTTGTGACATGGTGACATGGTGACATGGTGATCATTAGAAACTGGTGACATGGGTTCGGAAGGTGTGGAATCGTTGTGACATGGTGACATGGTGATCATTAGAAACTGGTGACATGGGTTCGGAAGGTGTGGAATCGTTGTGACCTGGTGACCTGGTGATCATTAGGAACTGGTGACATGGGTTCGGAAGGTGTGGAATCATTGTGACATGGTGACATGGTGATCATTAGAAACTGGTGACATTGGTTCGGAAGGTGTGGGATCGTTGTGACATGGTGACATGGTGATCATTAGAAACTGGTGACATGGGTTCGGAAGGTGTGGAATCGCTATGACATGGTGACATGGTGATCATTAGTACTGGTGACATGGGTTCGGATGGTGTGGAATTGTCGTGACATGGTGACATGGTGACATGGTGTTCATTAGAAACCGGTGACATGGGTTCGGAAGGTGTGGAATCGTTGTGACATGGTGACATGGTGACATGGTGATCGTTAGAAACTGGTGACATGGGTTCGGAAGGTGTGGAATCGTTATGACATGGTGACTTGGTGACATTGGTTCGGAAAGTGTGGAATCGTTTTGACATGGTGTCATGATGACATGGTGATCATTAGAAACTGGTGACATTGGTTCGGAAGGTGTGGAATCGTTGTGACAATGTGACATGGTAACATGGTGACATGGTGATCATTAGAAACTGGTGACATGGGTTCGGAAGGTATGGGATCGTTGTGGCATGGTGACATGGTGACATGGTGATCATTTGAAACTGGTGACATGGGTTCGGAAGGTGTGGAATCGTTATGACATGGTGACTTGGTGACATTGGTTCGGAAAGTGTGGAATCGTTTTGACATGGTGTCATGATGACATGGTGATCATTAGAAACTGGTGACATTGGTTCGGAAGGTGTGGAATCGTTGTGACAATGTGACATGGTAACATGGTGACATGGTGATCATTAGAAACTGGTGACATGGGTTCGGAAGGTATGGGATCGTTGTGGCATGGTGACATGGTGACATGGTGATCATTAGAAACTGGTGACATGGGTTCAGAAGGTGTGGAATCGTTGTGACCTGGTGACCTGGTGATCATTAGAAAATGGTGACATGGGTTCGGAAGGTGTGGAATCGTTGTGACATGGTGACATGGTGATCATTAGAAACTGGTGACATGTGTTCGGAAGGTGTGGAATCGTTATGACATGGTGACATGGTGACATTGGTTCGGAAAGTGTGGAAACGTTGTGACATTGTGTCATGATGACATGGTGATCGTTAGAAACTGGTGACATGGGTTCGGAAGGTGTGGAATCGTTATGACATGGTGACTTGGTGACATTGGTTCGGAAAGTGTGGAATCGTTTTGACATGGAGTCATGATGACATGGTGATCATTAGAATCTGGTGACATTGGTTCGGAAGGTGTGGAATCGTTGTGACATGGTGACATGGTGACATGGCGATCATTAGAAACTGGTGACATAGGTTTGGTAGGTGTCTAATCGTTGTGACATTGTGACATGGTTACCTGGTGATCATTAGAAACGGGTGACATGGGTTCTGAAGGAGTGGAATCGTTATGACATGGTGACATGGTGACATTGGTTGGGAAAGTGTGGAAACGTTGTGACATTGTGTCATGATGACATGGTGATCGTTAGAAACTGGTGACATGGGTTCGGAACGTGTGGAATCGTTATGACATGGTGACTTGGTGACATTGGTTCGGAAAGTGTGGAATCGTTTTGACATGGAGTCATGATGACATGGTGATCATTAGAATCTGGTGACATTGGTTCGGAAGGTGTGGAATCGTTGTGACATGGTGACATGGTGACATGGCGATCATTAGAAACTGGTGACATAGGTTTGGTAGGTGTCTAATCGTTGTGACATTGTGACATGGTTACCTGGTGATCATTAGAAACGGGTGACATGGGTTCTGAAGGAGTGGAATCGTTGGGACATGGTGACCTGGTGATCATTAGAAACTGGTGACATGGGTTCGGAAGGTGTGGAGTCATTGTGATATGGTGACATGGTGATCATTAGAAACAGGTGACATGGGTTCGGAAGGTGTGGAATCGTTGTGACATGGTGATCATTAGAAACTGGTGACATGGGTTTGATAGGTGTCTAATCGTTGTGACATGGTGACATGGTGACATGGTGATCATTAAATACTGTTGACATGGGTTCGGAAGGTGTGGAATCGTTGTGAGATGGTGACATGGTGATCATTAGAAACTGGTGACATGGGTTCGGAAGGTGTGGAATCGTTGTGACATGGTGACTTGGTGACATGGGTTCGGAATGTGTGGAATCGTTGTGACATGGTGACATGGTGACATGGTGATCATTAGAAACTGATGACATGGGTTTGGAAGGTGTGGAATCGTTGTGACATTGTGACATGGTGATCATTAGAAACTGGTGACATGGGTTCGGAAGGTGTGGAATCGTTGTGACCTGGTGAACCTGGTGATCATTAGGAACTGGTGACATGGCTTCGGAAGGTGTGGAATCATTGTGACATGGTGACATGGTGACATGGTGATCATTAGAAACTGGTGACATGGGTTCGGAAGGTGTGGAATCGTTGTGACATGGTGACATGGTGACATGGTGATCATTAGAAACTGGTGACATGGGTTCGGAAGGTGTGGAATCGTTGTGACATGGTGACATGGTGACATGGTGATCATTAGAAACTGGTGACATGGGTTCGGAAGGTGTGGAATCGTTGTGACATGGTGACATGGTGATCATTAGAAACTGGTGACATGGGTTCGGAAGTTGTGGAATCGTTGTGACCTGGTGACCTGGTGATCATTAGGAACTGGTGACATGGGTTCGGAAGGTGTGGAATCATTGTGACATGGTGACATGGTGATCATTAGAAACTGGTGACATGGGTTCGGAAGGTGTGGAATCATTGTGACATGGTGACATAGTGATCATTAGAAACTGGTGACATGGGTTCGGAAGGTGTGCAATCATTGTGACATGGTGACCTGGTGATCATTAGGAACTGGTGACATGGCATCGGAAGGTGTGGCATCGTTGTGACATGGTGACATGGTGACCATTAGAAACTGGTGACATGGGTTCGGAAGGTGTGGAATCATTCTGGCATGGTGACATGGTGATCATTAGAAACTGGTGACATGGGTTCGGAAGGTGTGGAATCATTTTGACATGGTGACATGGTGAGCATTAGAAACTGGTGACATGGGTTCGGAAGGTGTGGAATCATTGTGACATGGTGACATGGTGACATGGTGATCATTAGAAACTGGTGACATGGGTTCGGAAGGTGTGGAATCGTTGTGACATGGTGACATGGTGATCATTAGAAACTGGTGACATGGGTTCGGAAGTTGTGGAATCGTTGTGACCTGGTGACCTGGTGATCATTAGGAACTGGTGACATGGGTTCGGAAGGTGTGGAATCATTGTGACATGGTGACCTGGTGATCATTAGGAACTGGTGACATGGCATCGGAAGGTGTGGCATCGTTGTGACATGGTGACATGGTGACCATTAGAAACTGGTGACATGGGTTCGGAAGGTGTGGAATCATTCTGGCATGGTGACATGGTGATCATTAAAAACTGGTGACATGGGTTCGGAAGGTGTGGAATCATTGTGACATGGTGACATGGCGATCATTAGAAACTGGTGACATAGGTTTGGTAGGTGTCTAATCGTTGTGACATTGTGACATGGTTACCTGGTGATCATTAGAAACGGGTGACATGGGTTCTGAAGGAGTGGAATCGTTGGGACATGGTGACCTGGTGATCATTAGAAACTGGTGACATGGGTTCGGAAGGTGTGGAGTCATTGTGATATGGTGACATGGTGATCATTAGAAACAGGTGACATGGGTTCGGAAGGTGTGGAATCGTTGTGACATGGTGATCATTAGAAACTGGTGACATGGGTTTGATAGGTGTCTAATCGTTGTGACATGGTGACATGGTGACATGGTGATCATTAGATACTGGTGACATGGGTTCGGAAGGTGTGGAATCGTTGTGAGATGGTGACATGGTGATCATTAGAAACTGGTGACATGGGTTCGGAAGGTGTGGAATCGTTGTGACATGGTGACTTGGTGACATGGGTTCGGAATGTGTGGAATCGTTGTGACATGGTGACATGGTGACATGGTGATCATTAGAAACTGATGACATGGGTTTGGAAGGTGTGGAATCGTTGTGACATTGTGACATGGTGATCATTAGAAACTGGTGACATGGGTTCGGAAGGTGTGGAATCGTTGTGACCTGGTGAACCTGGTGATCATTAGGAACTGGTGACATGGCTTCGGAAGGTGTGGAATCATTGTGACATGGTGACATGGTGACATGGTGATCATTAGAAACTGGTGACATGGGTTCGGAAGGTGTGGAATCGTTGTGACATGGTGACATGGTGACATGGTGATCATTAGAAACTGGTGACATGGGTTCGGAAGGTGTGGAATCGTTGTGACATGGTGACATGGTGACATGGTGATCATTAGAAACTGGTGACATGGGTTCGGAAGGTGTGGAATCGTTGTGACATGGTGACATGGTGATCATTAGAAACTGGTGACATGGGTTCGGAAGTTGTGGAATCGTTGTGACCTGGTGACCTGGTGATCATTAGGAACTGGTGACATGGGTTCGGAAGGTGTGGAATCATTGTGACATGGTGACATGGTGATCATTAGAAACTGGTGACATGGGTTCGGAAGGTGTGGAATCATTGTGACATGGTGACATGGTGATCATTAGAAACTGGTGACATGGGTTCGGAAGGTGTGCAATCATTGTGACATGGTGACCTGGTGATCATTAGGAACTGGTGACATGGCATCGGAAGGTGTGGCATCGTTGTGACATGGTGACATGGTGACCATTAGAAACTGGTGACATGGGTTCGGAAGGTGTGGAATCATTCTGGCATGGTGACATGGTGATCATTAGAAACTGGTGACATGGGTTCGGAAGGTGTGGAATCATTTTGACATGGTGACATGGTGAGCATTAGAAACTGGTGACATGGGTTCGGATGGTGTGGAATCGTTGTGACATGGTGACATGGCGATCATTAGAAACTGGTGACATGGGTTCAGAAAGTGTGGAATGGTTGTGACATGGTGACATGGTGATCGTTAGAAACTGGTGACATGTGTTCGGAAGGTGTGGAATCGTTATGACATGGTGACATGGTGACATTGGTTCGGAAAGTGTGGAATCGTTGTGAGATTGTGTCATGATGACATGGTGATCGTTAGAAACTGGTGACATGGGTTCGGAAGGTGTGGAATCGTTATGACATGGTGACTTGGTGACATTGGTTCGGAAAGTGTGGAATCGTTTTGACATGGTGTCATGATGACATGGTGATCATTAGAATCTGGTGACATTGGTTCGGAAGGTGTGGAATCGTTGTGACATGGTGACATGGTAACATGGTGACATGGTGATCATTAGAAACTGGTGACATGGGTTCGGAAGGTATGGGATTGTTGTGGCATGGTGACATGGTGACATGGTGATCATTTGAAACTGGTGACATCGGTTCGGAAGGTGTGGAATCGTTGTGACCTGGTGACCTGGTGATCATTAGAAACTGGTGACATGGGTTCGGAAGGTGTGGAATCATTGTGACATGGTGACCTGGTGATCATTAGAAACTGGTGACATGGCTTCGGAAGATGTGGCATCGTTGTGACATGGTGACATGGTGACATGGTGATCATTAGAAACTGGTGACATGGGTTTGGAAGGTGTGGGATCGTTGTGACATGGTGACATGGTGACATGGTGATCATTAGAAACTGGTGACGTGGGTTCGGAAGGTGTGGAATCGTTGTGACATGGTGACATGGTGACATGGTGATCATTAGAAACTGGTGACATGGGTTCGGAAGGTGTGGAATCGTTGTGACATGGTGACATGGTGATCATTAGAAACTGGTGACATGGGTTCGGAAGGTGTGGAATCGTTGTGACCTGGTGACCTGGTGATCATTAGGAACTGGTAACATGGGTTCGGAAGGTGTGGAATCATTGTGACATGGTGACATGGTGATCATTAGAAACTGGTGACATGGGTTCGGAAGGTGTGGAATCATTGTGACATGGTGACATGGTGATCATTAGAAACTGGTGACATTGGTTCGGAAGGTGTGGGATCGTTGTGACATGGTGACATGGTGATCATTAGAAACTGGTGACATGGGTTCGGAAGGTGTGGAATCGCTGTGACATGGTGACATGGTGATCATTAGTACTGGTGACATGGGTTCGGATGGTGTGGAATTGTCGTGACATGGTGACATGGTGACATGGTGTTCATTAGAAACCGGTGACATGGGTTCGGAAGGTGTGGAATCGTTGTGACATGGTGACATGGTGACATGGTGATCATTGGAAACTGGTGACATGGGTTTGGAAGGTGTGGGATCGTTGTGACATGGTGACATGGTGACATGGTGATCATTAGAAACTGGTGACGTAGGTTCGGAAGGTGTGGAATCGTTGTGACATGGTAACCTGGTGATCATTAGAAACTGGTGACATGGGTTCGGAAGATGTGCAATCGTTGTGACATGGTGACCTGGTGATCATTAGAAACTGGTGACATGGGTTCGGAAGGTGTGGGATCGTGGTGACATGGTGACATGATGACATGGTGATTATTAGAAACTGGTGACATGGGTTCGGAAGGTGTGGCATCGTTGTGACATGGTGACATGGTGACATGGTGATCATTAGAAACCTGTGACATTGGATCGGAAGGAGTGGAATCGTTGTGACGAGGTGGCATGGTGATCATTAGAAACTGGTGACATGGGTTCGGAAGGTGTGGAATCATTGTGACATGGTGACATGGCGATCATTAGAAACTGGTGACAAGGGTTTGGTAGGTGTGGAATCGTATCAACATGGTGACATGGCGATCATTAGAAACTGGTGACATAGGTTTGGTAGGTGTCTAATCGTTGTGACATTGTGACATGGTGACCTGGTGATCATTAGAAACGGGTGACATGGGTTCTGAAGGAGTGGAATCGTTGGGACATGGTGACCTGGTGATCATTAGAAACTGGTGACATGGGTTCGGAAGGTGTGGAGTCATTGTGATATGGTGACATGGTGATCATTAGAAACAGGTGACATGGGTTCGGAAGGTGTGGAATCGTTGTGACATGGTGATCATTAGAAACTGGTGACATGGGTTTGATAGGTGTCTAATCGTTGTGACATGGTGACATGGTGACATGGTGATCATTAGATACTGGTGACATGGGTTCGGAAGGTGTGGAATCGTTGTGAGATGGTGACATGGTGATCATTAGAAACTGGTGACATGGGTTCGGAAGGTGTGGAATCGTTGTGACATGGTGACTTGGTGACATGGGTTCGGAATGTGTGGAATCGTTGTGACATGGTGACATGGTGACATGGTGATCATTAGAAACTGGTGACATGGGTTTGGAAGGTGTGGAATCGTTGTGACATGGTGACATGGTGATCATTAGAAACTGGTGACATGGGTTCGGAAGGTGTGGAATCATTCTGGCATGGTGACATGGTGATCATTAGAAACTGGTGACATGGGTTCGGAAGGTTTGGAATCATTTTGACATGGTGACATGGTGAGCATTAGAAACTGGTGACATGGGTTCGGATGGTGTGGAATCGTTGTGACATGGTGACATGGCGATCATTAGAAACTGGTGACATGGGTTCAGAAAGTGTGGAATGGTTGTGACATGGTGACATGGTGATCGTTAGAAACTGGTGACATGTGTTCGGAAGGTGTGGAATCGTTATGACATGGTGACATGGTGACATTGGTTCGGAAATTGTGGAATCGTTGTGACATTGTGTCATGATGACATGGTGATCGTTAGAAACTGGTGACATGGGTTCGGAAGGTGTGGAATCGTTATGACATGGTGACTTGGTGACATTGGTTCGGAAAGTGTGGAATCGTTTTGACATGGTGTCATGATGACATGGTGATCATTAGAATCTGGTGACATTGGTTCAGAAGGTGTGGAATCGTTGTGACATGGTGACATGGTAACATGGTGACATGGTGATCATTAGAAACTGGTGACATGGGTTCGGAAGGTATGGGATTGTTGTGGCATGGTGACATGGTGACATGGTGATCATTTGAAACTGGTGACATCGGTTCGGAAGGTGTGGAATCGTTGTGACCTGGTGACCTGGTGATCATTAGAAACTGGTGACATGGGTTCGGAAGGTGTGGAATCATTGTGACATGGTGACCTGGTGATCATTAGAAACTGGTGACATGGCTTCGGAAGATGTGGCATCGTTGTGACATGGTGACATGGTGACATGGTGATCATTAGAAACTGGTGACATGGGTTTGGAAGGTGTGGGATCGTTGTGACATGGTGACATGGTGACATGGTGATCATTAGAAACTGGTGACGTGGGTTCGGAAGGTGTGGAATCGTTGTGACATGGTGACATGGTGACATGGTGATCATTAGAAACTGGTGACATGGGTTCGGAAGGTGTGGAACCGTTGTGACATGGTGACATGGTGATCATTAGAAACTGGTGACATGGGTTCGGAAGGTGTGGAATCGTTGTGACCTGGTGACCTGGTGATCATTAGGAACTGGTAACATGGGTTCGGAAGGTGTGGAATCATTGTGACATGGTGACATGGTGATCATTAGAAACTGGTGACATGGGTTCGGAAGGTGTGGAATCATTGTGACATGGTGACATGGTGATCATTAGAAACTGGTGACATTGGTTCGGAAGGTGTGGGATCGTTGTGACATGGTGACATGGTGATCATTAGAAACTGGTGACATGGGTTCGGAAGGTGTGGAATCGCTGTGACATGGTGACATGGTGATCATTAGTACTGGTGACATGGGTTCGGATGGTGTGGAATTGTCGTGACATGGTGACATGGTGACATGGTGTTCATTAGAAACCGGTGACATGGGTTCGGAAGGTGTGGAATCGTTGTGACATGGTGACATGGTGACATGGTGATCATTGGAAACTGGTGACATGGGTTTGGAAGGTGTGGGATCGTTGTGACATGGTGACATGGTGACATGGTGATCATTAGAAACTGGTGACGTAGGTTCGGAAGGTGTGGAATCGTTGTGACATGGTAACCTGGTGATCATTAGAAACTGGTGACATGGGTTCGGAAGATGTGCAATCGTTGTGACATGGTGACCTGGTGATCATTAGAAACTGGTGACATGGGTTCGGAAGGTGTGGCATCGTGGTGACATGGTGACATGATGACATGGTGATTATTAGAAACTGGTGACATGGGTTCGGAAGGTGTGGCATCGTTGTGACATGGTGACATGGTGACATGGTGATCATTAGAAACCTGTGACATTGGATCGGAAGGAGTGGAATCGTTGTGACGAGGTGGCATGGTGATCATTAGAAACTGGTGACATGGGTTCGGAAGGTGTGGAATCATTGTGACATGGTGACATGGCGATCATTAGAAACTGGTGACAAGGGTTTGGTAGGTGTGGAATCGTATCAACATGGTGACATGGCGATCATTAGAAACTGGTGACATAGGTTTGGTAGGTGTATAATCGTTGTGACATTGTGACATGGTGACCTGGTGATCATTAGAAACGGGTGACATGGGTTCTGAAGGAGTGGAATCGTTGGGACATGGTGACCTGGTGATCATTAGAAACTGGTGACATGGGTTCGGAAGGTGTGGAGTCATTGTGATATGGTGACATGGTGATCATTAGAAACAGGTGACATGGGTTCGGAAGGTGTGGAATCGTTGTGACATGGTGATCATTAGAAACTGGTGACATGGGTTTGATAGGTGTCTAATCGTTGTGACATGGTGACATGGTGACATGGTGATCATTAGATACTGGTGACATGGGTTCGGAAGGTGTGGAATCGTTGTGAGATGGTGACATGGTGATCATTAGAAACTGGTGACATGGGTTTGGAAGGTGTGGAATCGTTGTGACATGGTGACATGGTGATCATTAGAAACAGGTGACATGGGTTCGGAAGGTGTGGAATCGTTGTGACCTGGTGAACCTGGTGATCATTAGGAACTGGTGACATGGCTTCGGAAGGTGTGGAATCATTGTGACATGGTGACATGGTGACATGGTGATCATTAGAAACTGGTGATATGGGTTCGGAAGGTGTGGAATCGTTGTGACATGGTGACATGGTGACATGGTGATCATTAGAAACTGGTGACATGGGTTCGGAAGGTGTGGAATCGTTGTGACATGGTGACATGGTGATCATTAGAAACTGGTGACATGGGTTCGGAAGGTGTGGAATCGTTGTGACCTGGTGACCTGGTGATCATTAGGAACTGGTGACATGGGTTCGGAAGGTGTGGAATCATTGTGACATGGTGACATGGTGATCATTAGAAACTGGTGACATGGGTTCGGAAGGTGTGGAATCATTGTGACATGGTGACATGGTGATCATTAGAAACTGGTGACATGGGTTCGGAAGGTGTGGAATCATTGTGACATGGTGACCTGGTGATCATTAGGAACTGGTGACATGGCTTCGGAAGGTGTGGCATCGTTGTGACATGGTGACATGGTGATCATTAGAAACTGGTGACATGGGTTCGGAAGGTGTGGAATCATTCTGAAATGGTGACATGGTGATCATTAGAAACTGGTGACATGGGTTCGGAAGGTGTGGAATCATTGTGACATGGTGACATGGTGAGCATTAGAAACTGGTGACATGGGTTCGGATGGTGTGGAATCGTTGTGACATGGTGACATGGCGATCATTAGAAACTGGTGACATGGGTTCGGAAAGTGTGGAATGGTTGTGACATGGTGACATGGTGATCGTTAGAATCTGGTGACATGGGTTCGGAAGGTGTGGAATCGTTATGACATGGTGACATGGTGACATTGGTTCGGAAGGTGTGGGATCGTTGTGACATGGTGACATGGTGATCATTAGAAACTGGTGACATGGGTTCGGAAGTTGTGGAATCGCTGTGACATGGTGACATGGTGATTATTAGTACTGGTGACATGGGTTCGGATGGTGTGGAATTGTCGTGACATGGTGACATGGTGACATGGTGTTCATTAGAAACCGGTGACATGGGTTCGGAAGGTGTGGAATCGTTGTGACATGGTGACATGGTGACATGGTGATCATTGGAAACTGGTGACATGGGTTTGGAAGGTGTGGGATCGTTGTGACATGGTGACATGGTGACATGGTGATCATTAGAAACTGGTGACGTAGGTTCGGAAGGTGTGGAATCGTTGTGACATGGTAACCTGGTGATCATTAGAAACTGGTGACATGGGTTCGGAAGATGTGCAATCGTTGTGACATGGTGACCTGGTGATCATTAGAAACTGGTGACATGGGTTCGGAAGGTGTGGCATCGTGGTGATATGGTGACATGATGACATGGTGATTATTAGAAACTGGTGACATGGGTTCGGAAGGTGTGGCATCGTTGTGACATGGTGACATGGTGACATGGTGATCATTAGAAACCTGTGACATTGGATCGGAAGGAGTGGAATCGTTGTGACGAGGTGGCATGGTGATCATTAGAAACTGGTGACATGGGTTCGGAAGGTGTGGAATCATTGTGACATGGTGACATGGCGATCATTAGAAACTGGTGACAAGGGTTTGGTAGGTGTGGAATTGTATCAACATGGTGACATGGCGATCATTAGAAACTGGTGACATAGGTTTGGTAGGTGTCTAATCGTTGTGACATTCTGACATGGTGACCTGGTGATCATTAGAAACGGGTGACATGGGTTCTGAAGGAGTGGAATCGTTGGGACATGGTGACCTGGTGATCATTAGAAACTGGTGACATGGGTTCGGAAGGTGTGGAGTCATTGTGATATGGTGACATGGTGATCATTAGAAACAGGTGACATGGGTTCGGAAGGTGTGGAATCGTTGTGACATGGTGATCATTAGAAACTGGTGACATGGGTTTGATAGGTGTCTAATCGTTGTGACATGGTGACATGGTGACATGGTGATCATTAGATACTGGTGACATGGGTTCGGAAGGTGTGGAATCGTTGTGAGATGGTGACATGGTGATCATTAGAAACTGGTGACATGGGTTCGGAAGGTGTGGAATCGTTGTGACATGGTGACTTGGTGACATGGGTTCGGAATGTGTGGAATCGTTGTGACATGGTGACATGGTGACATGGTGATCATTAGAAACTGGTGACATGGGTTCCGAAGGTGTGGAATCGTTGTGACATGGTGACATGGTGATCATTAGAAACAGGTGACATGGGTTCGGAAGGTGTGGAATCGTTGTGACCTGGTGAACCTGGTGGTCATTAGGAACTGGTGACATGGCTTCGGAAGGTGTGGAATCATTGTGACATGGTGACATGGTGACATGGTGATCATTAGAAACTGGTGACATGGGTTCGGAAGGTGTGGAATCGTTGTGACAGGGTGACATGGTGACATGGTGATCATTAGAAACTGGTGACATGGGTTCGGAAGGTGTGGAATCATTGTGACATGGTGACATGGTGACATGGTGATCATTAGAAACTGGTGACATGGGTTCGGAAGGTGTGGAATCGTTGTGACATGGTGACATGGTGACATGGTGATCATTAGAAACTGGTGACATGGGTTCGGAAGGTGTGGAATCGTTGTGACCTGGTGACCTGGTGATCATTAGGAACTGGTGACATGGGTTCGGAAGGTGTGGAATCATTGTGACATGGTGACATGGTGATCATTAGAAACTGGTGACATGGGTTCGGAAGGTGTGGAATCATTGTGACATGGTGACATGGTGATCATTAGAAACTGGTGACATGGGTTCGGAAGGTGTGGAATCATTGTGACATCGTGACCTGGTGATCATTAGGAACTGGTGACATGGCTTCGGAAGGTGTGGCATCGTTGTGACATGGTGACATGGTGATCATTAGAAACTGGTGACATGGGTTCGGAAGGTGTGGAATTGTTGTGACATGGTGACATGGTGTCATGATGACATGGTGATCATTAGAATCTGGTGACATTGGTTCGGAAGGTGTGGAATCGTTGTGACATGGTGACATGGTGATCATTAGAAACTGGTGACATGGGTTCGGAAGGTATGGGATCGTTGTGGCATGGTGACATGGTGACATGGTGATCATTTGAAACTGGTGACATCGGTTCGGAAGGTGTGGATTCGTTGTGACCTGGTGACCTGGTGATCATTAGAAACTGGTGACATGGGTTCGGAAGGTGTGGAATCATTGTGACATGGTGACCTGGTGATCATTAGAAACTGGTGACATGGCTTCGGAAGGTGTGGCATCGTTGTGACATGGTGACATGGTGATCATTAGAAACTGGTGACATGGGTTTGGAAGGTGTGGGATCGTTGTGACATGGTGACATGGTGACATGGTGATCATTAGAAACTGGTGACGTGGGTTCGGAAGGTGTGGAATCGTTGTGACATGGTGACATGGTGATCATTAGAAACTGGTGACATGGGTTCGGAAGGTGTGGAATCGTTGTGACCTGGTGACCTGGTGATCATTAGGAACTGGTGACATGGGTTCGGAAGGTGTGGAATCATTGTGACATGGTGACATGGTGATCATTAGAAACTGGTGACATGGGTTCGGAAGGTGTGGAATCATTGTGACATGGTGACATGGTGATCATTAGAAACTGGTGACATGGGTTCGGAAGGTGTGGAATCATTGTGACTTGGTGACCTGGTGATCATTAGGAACTGGTGACATGGCTTCGGAAGGTGTGGCATCGTTGTGACATGGTGACATGGTGATCATTAGAAACTGGTGACATGGGTTCGGAAGGTGTGGAATCATTCTGACATGCTGACATGGTGATCATTAGAAACTGGTGACATGGGTTCGGAAGGTGTGGAATCATTGTGACATGGTGACATGGTGATCATTAGAAACTGGTGACATGGGTTCGGAAGGTGTGGAATCGCTGTGACATGGTGACATGGTGACATGGTGTTCATTAGAAACCGGTGACATGGGTTCGGAAGGTGTGGAATCGTTGTGACATGGTGACATGGTGACATGGTGATCATTAGAAACTGGTGACATGGGTTTGGAAGGTGTGGGATCGTTGTGACATGGTGACCTGGTGACATGGTTATCATTAGAAACTGGTGACGTAGGTTCGGAAGGTGTGGAATCGTTGTGACATGGTAATCTGGTGATCATTAGAAACTGGTGACATGGGTTCGGAAGATGTGGAATCGTTGTGACATGGTGACCTGGTGATCATTAGAAACTGGTGACATGGGTTCGGAAGGTGTGGCATCGTGGTGACATGGTGACATGATGACATGGTGATTATTAGAAACTGGTGACATGGGTTCGGAAGGTGTGGCATCGTTGTGACATGGTGACATGGTGATCATTAGAAACCTGTGACATTGGATCGGAAGGAGTGGAATCGTTGTGACGAGGTGGCATGGTGATCATTAGAAACTGGTGACATGGGTTCGGAAGGTGTGGAATCATTGTGACATGGTGACATGGCGATCATTAGAAACTGGTGACAAGGGTTTGGTAGGTGTGGAATCGTTTCAACATGGTGACATGGCGATTATTAGAAACTGGTGACATAGGTTTGGTAGGTGTCTAATCGTTGTGACATTGTGACATGGTGACCTGGTGATCATTAGAAACGGGTGACATGGGTTCTGAAGGAGTGGAATCGTTGGGACATGGTGACCTGGTGATCATTAGAAACTGGTGACATGGGTTCGGAAGGTGTGGAGTCATTGTGATATGGTGACATGGTGATCATTAGAAACAGGTGACATGGGTTCGGAAGGTGTGGAATCGTTGTGACATAGTGATCATTAGAAACTGGTGACATGGGTTTGATAGGTGTCTAATCGTTGTGACATGGTGACATGATGACATGGTGATCATTAGACACTGGTGACATGGGTTCGGAAGGTGTGGAATCGTTGTGACATGGTGACTTGGTGACATGGGTTCGGAATGTGTGGAATCGTTGTGACACGGTGACATGGTGACATGGTGATCATTAGAAACTGGTGACATGGGTTCGGACGGTGTGGAATCGTTGTGACATGGTGACATGGTGATCATTAGAAACTGGTGACATGGGTTCGGAAGGTGTGGAATCGTTGTGACCTGGTGAACCTGGAGATCATTAGAAACTGGTGACATGGGTACGGAAGGTGTGGAATCGTTGTGACATGGTGACTTGGTGACATGGGTTCGGAATGTGTGGAATCGTTGTCACAAGGGGACATGGTGACATGTTGATCATTAGAAACTGGTGACATGGGTTCGGAAGGTGTGGAATCGTTGTGACATGGTGACATGGTGATCATTAGAAACTGGTGACATGGGTTCGGAAGGTGTGGAATCATTGTGACATGGTGACATGGTGACATGGTGATCATTAGAAACTGGTGACATGGGTTCGGAAGGTGTGGAATCGTTGTGACATGGTGACATGGTGACATGGTGATCATTAGAAACTGGTGACATGGGTTCGGAAGGTGTGGAATCATTGTGACATGGTGACATGGTGACATGGTGATCATTAGAAACTGGTGACATGGGTTCGGAAGGTGTGGAATCGTTGTGACATGGTGACATGGTGATTATTAGAAACTGGTGACATGGGTTCGGAAGGTGTGGAATCGTTGTGACATGGTGACATGGTGATCATTAGAAACTGGTGACATGGGTTCGGAAGGTGTGGAATCGTTGTGACCTGGTGACCTGGTGATCATTAGGAACTGGTTACATGGGTTCGGAAGGTGTGGAATCATTGTGACATGGTGACATGGTGATCATTAGAAACTGGTGACATGGGTTCGGAAGGTGTGGAATCATTGTGACATGGTGACATGGTGATCATTAGAAACTGGTGACATGGGTTCGGAAGGTGTGGAATCGTTGTGACATGGTGACATGGTGACATGGTGACATGGTGATCATTAGAAACTGGTGACATGGGTTCGGAAGGTATGGGATCGTTGTGGCATGGTGACATGGTGACATGGTGATCATTTGAAACTGGTGACATCGGTTCGGAAGGTGTGGAATCGTTGTGACCTGGTGACCTGGTGATCATTAGGAACTGGTGACATGGGTTCGGAAGGTGTGGAATCATTGTGACATGGTGACATGGTGATCATTAGAAACTGGTGACATGGGTTCGGAAGGTGTGGAATCATTGTGACATGGTGACATGGTGATCATTAGAAACTGGTGACATGGGTTCGGAAGGTGTGGAAGCATTGTGACATGGTGACCTGGTGATCATTAGGAACTGGTGACATGGCTTCGGAAGGTGTGGCATCGTTGTGACATGGTGACATGGTGATCATTAGAAACTGGTGACATGGGTTCGGAAGGTGTGGAATCATTCTGAAATGTTGACATGGTGATCATTAGAAACTGGTGACATGGGTTCGGAAGGTGTGGAATCATTGTGACATGGTGACATGGTGAGCATTAGAAACTGGTGACATGGGTTCGGATGGTGTGGAATCGTT
Source organism: Hemitrygon akajei (assembly GCF_048418815.1). Classification (NCBI taxonomy): domain Eukaryota; kingdom Metazoa; phylum Chordata; class Chondrichthyes; order Myliobatiformes; family Dasyatidae; genus Hemitrygon; species Hemitrygon akajei. Next base: position 69,695,831 of record NC_133125.1, read on the forward strand.
GTGACATGGTGACATGGCGATCATTAGAAACTGGTGACATGGGTTCGGAAAGTGTGGAATGGTTGTGACATGGTGACATGGTGATCGTTAGAATCTGGTGACATGTGTTCGGAAGGTGTGGAATCGTTATGACATGGTGACATGGTGACATTGGTTCGGAAGGTGTGGGATCGTTGTGACATGGTGACATGGTGATCATTAGAAACTGGTGACATGGGTTCGGAAGGTGTGGAATCGCTGTGACATGGTGACATGGTGATTATTAGTACTGGTGACATGGGTTCGGATGGTGTGGAATTGTCGTGACATGGTGACATGGTGACATGGTGTTCATTAGAAACCGGTGACATGGGTTCGGAAGGTGTGGAATCGTTGTGACATGGTGACATGGTGACATGGTGATCATTGGAAACTGGTGACATGGGTTTGGAAGGTGTGGGATCGTTGTGACATGGTGACATGGTGACATGGTGATCATTAGAAACTGGTGACGTAGGTTCGGAAGGTGTGGAATCGTTGTGACATGGTAACCTGGTGATCATTAGAAACTGGTGACATGGGTTCGGAAGATGTGCAATCGTTGTGACATGGTGACCTGGTGATCATTAGAAACTGGTGACATGGGTTCGGAAGGTGTGGCATCGTGGTGATATCGTGACATGATGACATGGTGATTATTAGAAACTGGTGACATGGGTTCGGAAGGTGTGGCATCGTTGTGACATGGTGACATGGTGACATGGTGATCATTAGAAACCTGTGACATTGGATCGGAAGGAGTGGAATCGTTGTGACGAGGTGGCATGGTGATCATTAGAAACTGGTGACATGGGTTCGGAAGGTGTGGAATCATTGTGACATGGTGACATGGCGATCATTAGAAACTGGTGACAAGGGTTTGGTAGGTGTGGAATCGTATCAACATGGTGACATGGCGATCATTAGAAACTGGTGACATAGGTTTGGTAGGTGTCTAATCGTTGTGACATTCTGACATGGTGACCTGGTGATCATTAGAAACGGGTGACATGGGTTCTGAAGGAGTGGAATCGTTGGGACATGGTGACCTGGTGATCATTAGAAACTGGTGACATGGGTTCGGAAGGTGTGGAGTCATTGTGATATGGTGACATGGTGATCATTAGAAACAGGTGACATGGGTTCGGAAGGTGTGGAATCGTTGTGACATGGTGATCATTAGAAACTGGTGACATGGGTTTGATAGGTGTCTAATCGTTGTGACATGGTGACATGGTGACATGGTGATCATTAGATACTGGTGACATGGGTTCGGAAGGTGTGGAATCGTTGTGAGATGGTGACATGGTGATCATTAGAAACTGGTGACATGGGTTCGGAAGGTGTGGAATCGTTGTGACATGGTGACTTGGTGACATGGGTTCGGAATGTGTGGAATCGTTGTGACATGGTGACATGGTGACATGGTGATCATTAGAAACTGGTGACATGGGTTCGGAAGGTGTGGAATCGTTGTGACATGGTGACATGGTGATCATTAGAAACAGGTGACATGGGTTCGGAAGGTGTGGAATCGTTGTGACCTGGTGAACCTGGTGATCATTAGGAACTGGTGACATGGCTTCGGAAGGTGTGGAATCATTGTGACATGGTGACATGGTGACATGGTGATCATTAGAAACTGGTGACATGGGTTCGGAAGGTGTGGAATCGTTGTGACATGGTGACATGGTGACATGGTGATCATTAGAAACTGGTGACATGGGTTCGGAAGGTGTGGAATCATTGTGACATGGTGACATGGTGACATAGTGATCATTAGAAACTGGTGACATGGGTTCGGAAGGTGTGGAATCGTTGTGACATGGTGACATGGTGATCATTAGGAACTGGTGACATGGGTTCGGAAGGTGTGGAATCATTGTGACATGGTGACATGGTGATCATTAGAAACTGGTGACATGGGTTCGGAAGGTGTGGAATCATTGTGACATGGTGACATGGTGATCATTAGAAACTGGTGACATGGGTTCGGAAGGTGTGGAATCATTGTGACATGGTGACCTGGTGATCATTAGGAACTGGTGACATGGCTTCGGAAGGTGTGGCATCGTTGTGACATGGTGACATGGTGATCATTAGAAACTAGTGACATGGGTTCGGAAGGTGTGGAATCGTTGTGACATGGTGACATGGTGACATGGTGATCATTAGAAACTGGTGACATGGGTTCGGAAGGTGTGGAATCATTGTGACATGGTGACATGGTGACATGGTGATCATTAGAAACTGGTGACATGGGTTCGGAAGGTGTGGAATCGTTGTGACATGGTGAAATGGTGATCATTAGGAACTGGTGACATGGGTTCGGAAGGTGTGGAATCATTGTGACATGGTGACATGGTGATCATTAGAAACTGGTGACATGGGTTCGGAAGGTGTGGAATCATTGTGACATGGTGACATGGTGATCATTAGAAACTGGTGACATGGGTTCGGAAGGTGTGGAATCATTGTGACATGGTGACCTGGTGATCATTAGGAACTGGTGACATGGCTTCGGAAGGTGTGGCATCGTTGTGACATGGTGACATGGTGATCATTAAAAACTGGTGACATGGGTTCGGAAGGTGTGGAATCATTCTGAAATGCTGACATGGTGATCATTAGAAACTGGTGACATGGGTTCGGAAGGTGTGGAATCATTGTGACATGGTGACATGGTGAGCATTAGAAACTGGTGACATGGGTTCGGATGGTGTGGAAACGTTGTGACATGGTGACATGGCGATCATTAGAAACTGGTGACATGGGTTCGGAATGTGTGGAATGGTTGTGACATGGTGACATGGTGATCGTTAGAATCTGGTGACATGTGTTCGGAAGGTGTGGAATCGTTATGACATGGTGACATGGTGACATTGGTTCGGAAAGTGTGGAATCGTTGTGACATTGTGTCATGATGACATGGTGATCGTTAGAAACTGGTGACATGGGTTCGGAAGGTGTGGAATCGTTATGACATGGTGACTTGGTGACATTGGTTCGGAAAGTGTGGAATCGTTTTGACATGGTGTCATGATGACATGGTGATCATTAGAATCTGGTGACATTGGTTCGGAAGGTGTGGAATCGTTGTGACATGGTGACATGGTGACATGGTGACATGGTGATCATTAGAAACTGGTGACATGGGTTCGGAAGGTATGGGATCGTTGTGGCATGGTGACCTGGTGACCTGGTGATCATTAGAAACTGGTGACATGGGTTCGGAAGGTGTGGAATCATTGTGACATGGTGACCTGGTGATCATTAGAAACTGGTGACATGGCTTCGGAACGTGTGGCATCGTTGTGACATGGTGACATGGTGACATGGTGATCATTAGAAACTGGTGACATGGGTTTGGAAGGTGTGGGATCGTTGTGACATGGTGACATGGTGACATGGTGATCATTAGAAACTGGTGACGTGGGTTCGGAAGGTGTGGAATCGTTGTGACATGGTGACATGGTGACATGGTGATCATTAGAAACTGGTGACATGGGTTCGGAAGGTGTGGAATCGTTGTGACCTGGTGACCTGGTGATCATTAGGAACTGGTGACATGGGTTCGGAAGGTGTGGAATCATTGTGACATGGTGACATGGTGATCATTAGAAACTGGTGACATGGGTTCGGAAGGTGTGGAATCGCTGTGACATGGTGACATGGTGATTATTAGTACTGGTGACATGGGTTCGGATGGTGTGGAATTGTCGTGACATGGTGACATGGTGACATGGTGTTCATTAGAAACCGGTGACATGGGTTCGGAAGGTGTGGAATCGTTGTGACATGGTGACATGGTGACATGGTGATCATTGGAAACTGGTGACATGGGTTTGGAAGGTGTGGGATCGTTGTGACATGGTGACATGGTGACATGGCGATCATTAGAAACTGGTGACGTAGGTTCGGAAGGTGTGGAATCGTTGTGACATGGTAACCTGGTGATCATTAGAAACTGGTGACATGGGTTCGGAAGATGTGCAATCGTTGTGACATGGTGACCTGGTGATCATTAGAAACTGGTGACATGGGTTCGGAAGGTGTGGCATCGTGGTGATATGGTGACATGATGACATGGTGATTATTAGAAACTGGTGACATGGGTTCGGAAGGTGTGGCATCGTTGTGACATGGTGACATGGTGACATGGTGATCATTAGAAACCTGTGACATTGGATCGGAAGGAGTGGAATCGTTGTGACGAGGTGGCATGGTGATCATTAGAAACTGGTGACATGGGTTCGGAAGGTGTGGAATCATTGTGACATGGTGACATGGCGATCATTAGAAACTGGTGACAAGGGTTTGGTAGGTGTGGAATCGTATCAACATGGTGACATGGCGATCATTAGAAACTGGTGACATAGGTTTGGTAGGTGTCTAATCGTTGTGACATTCTGACATGGTGACCTGGTGATCATTAGAAACGGGTGACATGGGTTCTGAAGGAGTGGAATCGTTGGGACATGGTGACCTGGTGATCATTAGAAACTGGTGACATGGGTTCGGAAGGTGTGGAGTCATTGTGATATGGTGACATGGTGATCATTAGAAACAGGTGACATGGGTTCGGAAGGTGTGGAATCGTTGTGACATGGTGATCATTAGAAACTGGTGACATGGGTTTGATAGGTGTCTAATCGTTGTGACATGGTGACATGGTGACATGGTGATCATTAGATACTGGTGACATGGGTTCGGAAGGTGTGGAATCGTTGTGAGATGGTGACATGGTGATCATTAGAAACTGGTGACATGGGTTCGGAAGGTGTGGAATCGTTGTGACATGGTGACTTGGTGACATGGGTTCGGAATGTGTGGAATCGTTGTGACATGGTGACATGGTGACATGGTGATCATTAGAAACTGGTGACATGGGTTCGGAAAGTGTGGAATCGTTGTGACATGGTGACATGGTGATCATTAGAAACAGGTGACATGGGTTCGGAAGGTGTGGAATCGTTGTGACCTGGTGAACCTGGTGATCATTAGGAACTGGTGACATGGCTTCGGAAGGTGTGGAATCATTGTGACATGGTGACATGGTGACATGGTGATCATTAGAAACTGGTGACATGGGTTCGGAAGGTGTGGAATCGTTGTGACATGGTGACATGGTGACATGGTGATCATTAGAAACTGGTGACATGGGTTCGGAAGGTGTGGAATCATTGTGACATGGTGACATGGTGACATGGTGATCATTAGAAACTGGTGACATGGGTTCGGAAGGTGTGGAATCGTTGTGACATGGTGACATGGTGACATGGTGATCATTAGAAACTGGTGACATGGGTTCGGAAGGTGTGGAATCGTTGTGACCTGGTGACCTGGTGATCATTAGGAACTGGTGACATGGGTTCGGAAGGTGTGGAATCATTGTGACATGGTGACATGGTGATCATTAGAAACTGGTGACATGGGTTCGGAAGGTGTGGAATCATTGTGACATGGTGACATGGTGATCATTAGAAACTGGTGACATGGGTTCGGAAGGTGTGGAATCATTGTGACATGGTGACCTGGTGATCATTAGGAACTGGTGACATGGCTTCGGAAGGTGTGGCATCGTTGTGACATGGTGACATGGTGATCATTAGAAACTGGTGACATGGGTTCGGAAGGTGTGGAATCATTCTGAAATGCTGACATGGTGATCATTAGAAACTGGTGACATGGGTTCGGAAGGTGTGGAATCATTGTGACATGGTGACATGGTGAGCATTAGAAACTGGTGACATGGGTTCGGATGGTGTGGAATCGTTGTGACATGGTGACATGGCGATCATTAGAAACTGGTGACATGGGTTCGGAAAGTGTGGAATGGTTGTGACATGGTGACATGGTGATCGTTAGAATCTGGTGACATGTGTTCGGAAGGTGTGGAATCGTTATGACATGGTGACATGGTGACATTGGTTCGGAAAGTGTGGAATCGTTGTGACATTGTGTCATGATGACATGGTGATCGTTAGAAACTGGTGACATGGGTTCGGAAGGTGTGGAATCGTTATGACATGGTGACTTGGTGACATTGGTTCGGAAAGTGTGGAATCGTTTTGACATGGTGTCATGATGACATGGTGATCATTAGAATCTGGTGACATTGGTTCGGAAGGTGTGGAATCGTTGTGACATGGTGACATGGTGACATGGTGACATGGTGATCATTAGAAACTGGTGACATGGGTTCGGAAGGTATGGGATCGTTGTGGCATGGTGACATGGTGACATGGTGATCATTTGAAACTGGTGACATCGGTTCGGAAGGTGTGGATTCGTTGTGACCTGGTGACCTGGTGATCATTAGAAACTGGTGACATGGGTTCGGAAGGTGTGGAATCATTGTGACATGGTGACCTGGTGATCATTAGAAACTGGTGACATGGCTTCGGAAGGTGTGGCATCGTTGTGACATGGTGACATGGTGACATGGTGATCATTAGAAACTGGTGACATGGGTTTGGAAGGTGTGGGATCGTTGTGACATGGTGACATGGTGACATGGTGATCATTAGAAACTGGTGACGTGGGTTCGGAAGGTGTGGAATCGTTGTGACATGGTGACATGGTGACATGGTGATCATTAGAAACTGGTGACATGGGTTCGGAAGGTGTGGAATCGTTGTGACCTGGTGACCTGGTGATCATTAGGAACTGGTGACATGGGTTCGGAAGGTGTGGAATCATTGTGACATGGTGACATGGTGATCATTAGAAACTGGTGACATGGGTTCGGAAGGTGTGGAATCATTGTGACATGGTGACATGGTGATCATTAGAAACTGGTGACATGGGTTCGGAAGGTGTGGAATCATTGTGACTTGGTGACCTGGTGATCATTAGGAACTGGTGACATGGCTTCGGAAGGTGTGGCATCGTTGTGACATGGTGACATGCTGATCATTAGAAACTGGTGACATGGGTTCGGAAGGTGTGGAATCATTCTGACATGGTGACATGGTGATCATTAGAAACTGGTGACATGGGTTCGGAAGGTGTGGAATCATTGTGACATGGTGACATGGTGATCATTAGAAACTGGTGACATGGGTTCGGAAGGTGTGGAATCGCTGTGGCATGGTGACATGGTGACATGGTGATCATTAGTACAGGTGACATGGGTTCGGATGGTGTGGAATTGTCGTGACATGGTGACATGGTGACATGGTGTTCATTAGAAACCGGTGACATGGGTTCGGAAGGTGTGGAATCGTTGTGACATGGTGACATGGTGACATGGTGATCATTAGAAACTGGTGACATGGGTTTGGAAGGTGTGGGATCGTTGTGACATGGTGACCTGGTGACATGGTGATCATTAGAAACTGGTGACGTAGGTTCGGAAGGTGTGGAATCGTTGTGACATGGTAATCTGGTGATCATTAGAAACTGGTGACATGGGTTCGGAAGATGTGGAATCGTTGTGACATGGTGACATGGTGACATGGTGATCATTAGAAACCTGTGACATTGGATCGGAAGGAGTGGAATCGTTGTGACGAGGTGGCATGGTGATCATTAGAAACTGGTGACATGGGTTCGGAAGGTGTGGAATCATTGTGACATGGTGACATGGCGATCATTAGAAACTGGTGACAAGGGTTTGGTAGGTGTGGAATCGTTTCAACATGGTGACATGGCGATCATTAGAAACTGGTGACATAGGTTTGGTAGGTGTCTAATCGTTGTGACATTGTGACATGGTGACCTGGTGATCATTAGAAACGGGTGACATGGGTTCTGAAGGAGTGGAATCGTTGGGACATGGTGACCTGGTGATCATTAGAAACTGGTGACATGGGTTCGGAAGGTGGGGAGTCATTGTGATATGGTGACATGGTGATCATTAGAAACAGGTGACATGGGTTCGGAAGGTGTGGAATCGTTGTGACATGGTGATCATTAGAAACTGGTGACATGGGTTTGATAGGTGTCTAATCGTTGTGACATGGTGACATGGTGACATGGTGATCATTAGACACTGGTGACATGGGTTCGGAAGGTGTGGAATCGTTGTGACATGGTGACTTGGTGACATGGGTTCGGAATGTGTGGAATCGTTGTGACACGGTGACATGGTGACATGGTGATCATTAGAAACTGGTGACATGGGTTCGGACGGTGTGGAATCGTTGTGACATGGTGACATGGTGATCATTAGAAACTGGTGACATGGGTTCGGAAGGTGTGGAATCGTTGTGACCTGGTGAACCTGGAGATCATTAGAAACTGGTGACATGGGTTCGGAAGGTGTGGAATCGTTGTGACATGGTGACTTGGTGACATGGGTTCGGAATGTGTGGAATCGTTGTCACAAGGGGACATGGTGACATGTTGATCATTAGAAACTGGTGACATGGGTTCGGAAGGTGTGGAATCGTTGTGACATGGTGACATGGTGATCATTAGAAACTGGTGACATGGGTTCGGAAGGTGTGGAATCATTGTGACATGGTGACATGGTGACATGGTGATCATTAGAAACTGGTGACATGGGTTCGGAAGGTGTGGAATCGTTGTGACATGGTGACATGGTGACATGGTGATCATTAGAAACTGGTGACATGGGTTCGGAAGGTGTGGAATCATTGTGACATGGTGACATGGTGACATGGTGATCATTAGAAACTGGTGACATGGGTTCGGAAGGTGTGGAATCGTTGTGACATGGTGACATGGTGACATGGTGATCATTAGAAACTGGTGACATGGGTTCGGAAGGTGTGGAATCGTTGTGACATGGTGACATGGTGATCCTTAGAAACTGGTGACATGGGTTCGGAAGGTGTGGAATCGTTGTGACCTGGTGACCTGGTGATCATTAAGAACTGGTTACATGGGTTCGGAGGGTGTGGAATCATTGTGACATGGTGACATGGTGATCATTAGAAACTGGTGACATGGGTTCGGAAGGTGTGGAATCATTGTGACATGGTGACATGGTGATCATTAGAAACTGGTGACATGGGTTCGGAAGGTGTGGAATCGTTGTGACATGGTGACATGGTGACATGGTGACATGGTGATCATTAGAAACTGGTGACATGGGTTCGGAAGGTATGGGATCGTTGTGGCATGGTGACATGGTGACATGGTGATCATTTGAAACTGGTGACATCGGTTCGGAAGGTGTGGAATCGTTGTGACCTGGTGACCTGGTGATCATTAGAAACTGGTGACATGGGTTCGGAAGGTGTGGAATCATTGTGACATGGTGACCTGGTGATCATTAGAAACTGGTGACATGGCTTCGGAAGGTGTGGCATCGTTGTGACATGGTGACATGGTGACATGGTGATCATTAGAAACTGGTGACATGGGTTTGGAAGGTGTGGGATCGTTGTGACATGGTGACATGGTGACATGGTGATCATTAGAAACTGGTGACGTCGGTTCGGAAGTTGTGGAATCGTTGTGACATGGTGACATGGTGATCATTAGAAACTGGTGACATGGGTTCGGAAGGTGTGGAATCGTTGTGACATGGTGACATGGTGATCATTAGAAACTGGTGACATGGGTTCGGAAGGTGTGGAATCGTTGTGACCTAGTGACCTGGTGATCATTAGGAACTGGTGACATGGGTTCGGAAGGTGTGGAATCATTGTGACATGGTGACATGGTGATCATTAGAAACTGGTGACATGGGTTCGGAAGGTGTGGAATCATTGTGACATGGTGACATGGTGATCATTAGAAACTGGTGACATGGGTTCGGAAGGTGTGGCATCGTTGTGACATGGTGACATGGTGATCATTAGAAACTGGTGACATGGGTTCGGAAGGTGTGGAATGGTTGTGACATGGTGACATGGTGATCATTAGAAACTGGTGACATGTGTTCGGAAGGTGTGGAATCGTTATGACATGGTGACATGGTGACATTGGTTCGGAAAGTGTGGAATCGTTGTGACATTGTGTCATGATGACATGGTGATCGTTAGAAACTGGTGACATGGTTTCGGAAGGTGTGGAATCGTTATGACATGGTGACTTGGTGACATTGGTTCGGAAAGTGTGGAATCGTTTTGACATGGTGTCATGATGACATGGTGATCATTAGAATCTGGTGACATTGGTTCGGAAGGTGTGGAATCGTTGTGACATGGTGACATGGTGACATGGTGACATGGTGATCATTAGAAACTGGTGACATGGGTTCGGAAGGTATGGGATCGTTGTGGCATGGTGACATGGTGACATGGTGATCATTTGAAACTGGTGACATCGGTTCGGAAGGTGTGGATTCGTTGTGACCTGGTGACCTGGTGATCATTAGAAACTGGTGACATGGGTTCGGAAGGTGTGGAATCATTGTGACATGGTGACCTGGTGATCATTAGAAACTGGTGACATGGCTTCGGACGGTGTGGCATCGTTGTGACATGGTGACATGGTGACATGGTGATCATTAGAAACTGGTGACATGGGTTTGGAAGGTGTGGGATCGTTGTGACATGGTGACATGGTGACATGGTGATCATTAGAAACTGGTGACGTGGGTTCGGAAGGTATGGAATCGTTGTGACATGGTGACATGGTGACATGGTGATCATTAGAAACTGGTGACATGGGTTCGGAAGGTGTGGAATCGTTGTGACCTGGTGACCTGGTGATCATTAGGAACTGGTGACATGGGTTCGGAAGGTGTGGAATCATTGTGACATGGTGACATGGTGATCATTAGAAACTGGTGACATGGGTTCGGAAGGTGTGGAATCATTGTGACATGGTGACATGGTGATCATTAGAAACTGGTGACATGGGTTCGGAAGGTGTGGAATCATTGTGACTTGGTGACCTGGTGATCATTAGGAACTGGTGACATGGCTTCGGAAGGTGTGGCATCGTTGTGACATGGTGACATGGTGATCATTAGAAACTGGTGACATGGGTTCGGAAGGTGTGGAATCATTCTGACATGGTGACATGGTGATCATTAGAAACTGGTGACATGGGTTCGGAAGGTATGGAATCATTGTGACATGGTGACATGGTGATCATTAGAAACTGGTGACATGGGTTCGGAAGGTGTGGAATCGCTGTGACATGGTGACATGGTGACATGGTGATCATTAGTACATGTGACATGGGTTCGGATGGTGTGGAATTGTCGTGACATGGTGACATGGTGACATGGTGTTCATTAGAAACCGGTGACATGGGTTCGGAAGGTGTGGAATCGTTGTGACATGGTGACATGGTGACATGGTGATCATTAGAAACTGGTGACATGGGTTTGGAAGGTGTGGGATCGTTGTGACATGGTGACCTGGTGACATGGTGATCATTAGAAACTGGTGACGTAGGTTCGGAAGGTGTGGAATCGTTGTGACATGGTAATCTGGTGATCATTAGAAACTGGTGACATGGGTTCGGAAGATGTGGAATCGTTGTGACATGGTGACATGGTGACATGGTGATCATTAGAAACCTGTGACATTGGATCGGAAGGAGTGGAATCGTTGTGACGAGGTGGCATGGTGATCATTAGAAACTGGTGACATGGGTTCGGAATGTGTGGAATCATTGTGACATGGTGACATGGCGATCATTAGAAACTGGTGACAAGGGTTTGGTAGGTGTGGAATCGTTTCAACATGGTGACATGGCGATCATTAGAAACTGGTGACATAGGTTTGGTAGGTGTCTAATCGTTGTGACATTGTGACATGGTGACCTGGTGATCATTAGAAACGGGTGACATGGGTTCTGAAGGAGTGGAATCGTTGGGACATGGTGACCTGGTGATCATTAGAAACTGGTGACATGGGTTCGGAAGGTGTGGAGTCATTGTGATATGGTGACATGGTGATCATTAGAAACAGGTGACATGGGTTCGGAAGGTGTGGAATCGTTGTGACATGGTGATCATTAGAAACTGGTGACATGGGTTTGATAGGTGTCTAATCGTTGTGACATGGTGACATGGTGACATGGTGATCATTAGACACTGGTGACATGGGTTCGGAAGGTGTGGAATCGTTGTGACATGGTGACTTGGTGACATGGGTTCGGAATGTGTGGAATCATTGTGACACGGTGACATGGTGACATGGTGATCATTAGAAACTGGTGACATGGGTTCGGACGGTGTGGAATCGTTGTGACATGGTGACATGGTGATCATTAGAAACTGGTGACATGGGTTCGGAAGGTGTGGAATCGTTGTGACCTGGTGAACCTGGAGATCATTAGAAACTGGTGACATGGGTTCGGAAGGTGTGGAATCGTTGTGACATGGTGACTTGGTGACATGGGTTCGGAATGTGTGGAATCGTTGTCACAAGGGGACATGGTGACATGTTGATCATTAGAAACTGGTGACATGGGTTCGGAAGGTGTGGAATCGTTGTGACATGGTGACATGGTGATCATTAGAAACTTGTGACATGGGTTCGGAAGGTGTGGAATCATTGTGACATGGTGACATGGTGACATGGTGATCATTAGAAACTGGTGACATGGGTTCGGAAGGTGTGGAATCGTTGTGACATGGTGACTTGGTGACATGGTGATCATTAGAAACTGGTGACATGGGTTCGGAAGGTGTGGAATCATTGTGACATGGTGACATGGTGACATGGTGATCATTAGAAACTGGTGACATGGGTTCGGAAGGTGTGGAATCGTTGTGACATGGTGACATGGTGACATGGTGATTATTAGAAACTGGTGACATGGGTTCGGAAGGTGTGGAATCGTTGTGACATGGTGACATGGTGATCATTAGAAACTGGTGACATGGGTTCGGAAGGTGTGGAATCGTTGTGACCTGGTGACCTGGTGATCATTAGGAACTGGTTACATGGGTTCGGAAGGTGTGGAATCATTGTGACATGGTGACATGGTGATCATTAGAAACTGGTGACATGGGTTCGGAAGGTGTGGAATCATTGTGACATGGTGACATGGTGATCATTAGAAACTGGTGACATGGGTTCGGAAGGTGTGGAATCGTTGTGACATGGTGACATGGTGACATGGTGACATGGTGATCATTAGAAACTGGTGACATGGGTTCGGAAGGTATGGGATCGTTGTGGCATGGTGACATGGTGACATGGTGATCATTTGAAACTGGTGACATCGGTTCGGAAGGTGTGGAATCGTTGTGACCTGGTGACCTGGTGATCATTAGGAACTGGTGACATGGGTTCGGAAGGTGTGGAATCATTGTGACATGGTGACATGGTGATCATTAGAAACTGGTGACATGGGTTCGGAAGGTGTGGAATCATTGTGACATGGTGACATGGTGATCATTAGAAACTGGTGACATGGGTTCGGAAGGTGTGGAAGCATTGTGACATGGTGACCTGGTGATCATTAGGAACTGGTGACATGGCTTCGGAAGGTGTGGCATCGTTGTGACATGGTGACATGGTGATCATTAGAAACTGGTGACATGGGTTCGGAAGGTGTGGAATCATTCTGAAATGTTGACATGGTGATCATTAGAAACTGGTGACATGGGTTCGGAAGGTGTGGAATCATTGTGACATGGTGACATGGTGAGCATTAGAAACTGGTGACATGGGTTCGGATGGTGTGGAATCGTTGTGACATGGTGACATGGCGATCATTAGAAACTGGTGACATGGGTTCGGAAAGTGTGGAATGGTTGTGACATGGTGACATGGTGATCGTTAGAATCTGGTGACATGTGTTCGGAAGGTGTGGAATCGTTATGACATGGTGACATGGTGACATTGGTTCGGAAGGTGTGGGATCGTTGTGACATGGTGACATGGTGATCATTAGAAACTGGTGACATGGGTTCGGAAGGTGTGGAATCGCTGTGACATGGTGACATGGTGATTATTAGTACTGGTGACATGGGTTCGGATGGTGTGGAATTGTCGTGACATGGTGACATGGTGACATGGTGTTCATTAGAAACCGGTGACATGGGTTCGGAAGGTGTGGAATCGTTGTGACATGGTGACATGGTGACATGGTGATCATTGGAAACTGGTGACATGGGTTTGGAAGGTGTGGGATCGTTGTGACATGGTGACATGGTGACATGGTGATCATTAGAAACTGGTGACGTAGGTTCGGAAGGTGTGGAATCGTTGTGACATGGTAACCTGGTGATCATTAGAAACTGGTGACATGGGTTCGGAAGATGTGCAATCGTTGTGACATGGTGACCTGGTGATCATTAGAAACTGGTGACATGGGTTCGGAAGGTGTGGCATCGTGGTGATATCGTGACATGATGACATGGTGATTATTAGAAACTGGTGACATGGGTTCGGAAGGTGTGGCATCGTTGTGACATGGTGACATGGTGACATGGTGATCATTAGAAACCTGTGACATTGGATCGGAAGGAGTGGAATCGTTGTGACGAGGTGGCATGGTGATCATTAGAAACTGGTGACATGGGTTCGGAAGGTGTGGAATCATTGTGACATGGTGACATGGCGATCATTAGAAACTGGTGACAAGGGTTTGGTAGGTGTGGAATCGTATCAACATGGTGACATGGCGATCATTAGAAACTGGTGACATAGGTTTGGTAGGTGTCTAATCGTTGTGACATTCTGACATGGTGACCTGGTGATCATTAGAAACGGGTGACATGGGTTCTGAAGGAGTGGAATCGTTGGGACATGGTGACCTGGTGATCATTAGAAACTGGTGACATGGGTTCGGAAGGTGTGGAGTCATTGTGATATGGTGACATGGTGATCATTAGAAACAGGTGACATGGGTTCGGAAGGTGTGGAATCGTTGTGACATGGTGATCATTAGAAACTGGTGACATGGGTTTGATAGGTGTCTAATCGTTGTGACATGGTGACATGGTGACATGGGTTCGGAATGTGTGGAATCGTTGTGACATGGTGACATGGTGACATGGTGATCATTAGAAACTGGTGACATGGGTTCGGAAGGTGTGGAATCGTTGTGACATGGTGACATGGTGATCATTAGAAACAGGTGACATGGGTTCGGAAGGTGTGGAATCGTTGTGACCTGGTGAACCTGGTGATCATTAGGAACTGGTGACATGGCTTCGGAAGGTGTGGAATCATTGTGACATGGTGACATGGTGACATGGTGATCATTAGAAACTGGTGACATGGGTTCGGAAGGTGTGGAATCGTTGTGACATGGTGACATGGTGACATGGTGATCATTAGAAACTGGTGACATGGGTTCGGAAGGTGTGGAATCATTGTGACATGGTGACATGGTGACATAGTGATCATTAGAAACTGGTGACATGGGTTCGGAAGGTGTGGAATCGTTGTGACATGGTGACATGGTGATCATTAGGAACTGGTGACATGGGTTCGGAAGGTGTGGAATCATTGTGACATGGTGACATGGTGATCATTAGAAACTGGTGACATGGGTTCGGAAGGTGTGGAATCATTGTGACATGGTGACATGGTGATCATTAGAAACTGGTGACATGGGTTCGGAAGGTGTGGAATCATTGTGACATGGTGACCTGGTGATCATTAGGAACTGGTGACATGGCTTCGGAAGGTGTGGCTTCGTTGTGACATGGTGACATGGTGATCATTAGAAACTAGTGACATGGGTTCGGAAGGTGTGGAATCGTTGTGACATGGTGACATGGTGACATGGTGATCATTAGAAACTGGTGACATGGGTTCGGAAGGTGTGGAATCATTGTGACATGGTGACATGGTGACATGGTGATCATTAGAAACTGGTGACATGGGTTCGGAAGGTGTGGAATCGTTGTGACATGGTGAAATGGTGATCATTAGGAACTGGTGACATGGGTTCGGAAGGTGTGGAATCATTGTGACATGGTGACATGGTGATCATTAGGAACTGGTGACATGGCTTCGGAAGGTGTGGCATCGTTGTGACATGGTGACATGGTGATCATTAAAAACTGGTGACATGGGTTCGGAAGGTGTGGAATCATTCTGAAATGCTGACATGGTGATCATTAGAAACTGGTGACATGGGTTCGGAAGGTGTGGAATCATTGTGACATGGTGACATGGTGAGCATTAGAAACTGGTGACATGGGTTCGGATGGTGTGGAATCGTTGTGACATGGTGACATGGCGATCATTAGAAACTGGTGACATGGGTTCAGAAAGTGTGGAATGGTTGTGACATGGTGACATGGTGATCGTTAGAATCTGGTGACATGTGTTCGGAAGGTGTGGAATCGTTATGACATGGTGACATGGTGACATTGGTTCGGAAAGTGTGGAATCGTTGTGACATTGTGTCATGATGACATGGTGATCGTTAGAAACTGGTGACATGGGTTCGGAAGGTGTGGAATCGTTATGACATGGTGACTTGGTGACATTGGTTCGGAAAGTGTGGAATCGTTTTGACATGGTGTCATGATGACATGGTGATCATTAGAATCTGGTGACATTGGTTCGGAAGGTGTGGAATCGTTGTGACATGGTGACATGGTGACATGGTGACATGGTGATCATTAGAAACTGGTGACATGGGTTCGGAAGGTATGGGATCGTTGTGGCATGGTGACCTGGTGACCTGGTGATCATTAGAAACTGGTGACATGGGTTCGGAAGGTGTGGAATCATTGTGACATGGTGACCTGGTGATCATTAGAAACTGGTGACATGGCTTCGGAACGTGTGGCATCGTTGTGACATGGTGACATGGTGACATGGTGATCATTAGAAACTGGTGACATGGGTTTGGAAGGTGTGGGATCGTTGTGACATGGTGACATGGTGACATGGTGATCATTAGAAACTGGTGACGTGGGTTCGGAAGGTGTGGAATCGTTGTGACATGGTGACATGGTGACATGGTGATCATTAGAAACTGGTGACATGGGTTCGGAAGGTGTGGAATCGTTGTGACCTGGTGACCTGGTGATCATTAGGAACTGGTGACATGGGTTCGGAAGGTGTGGAATCATTGTGACATGGTGACATGGTGATCATTAGAAACTGGTGACATGGGTTCGGAAGGTGTGGAATCGCTGTGACATGGTGACATGGTGATTATTAGTACTGGTGACATGGGTTCGGATGGTGTGGAATTGTCGTGACATGGTGACATGGTGACATGGTGTTCATTAGAAACCGGTGACATGGGTTCGGAAGGTGTGGAATCGTTGTGACATGGTGACATGGTGACATGGTGATCATTGGAAACTGGTGACATGGGTTTGGAAGGTGTGGGATCGTTGTGACATGGTGACATGGTGACATGGCGATCATTAGAAACTGGTGACGTAGGTTCGGAAGGTGTGGAATCGTTGTGACATGGTGACCTGGTGATCATTAGAAACTGGTGACATGGGTTCGGAAGGTGTGGAGTCATTGTGATATGGTGACATGGTGATCATTAGAAACAGGTGACATGGGTTCGGAAGGTGTGGAATCGTTGTGACATGGTGATCATTAGAAACTGGTGACATGGGTTTGATAGGTGTCTAATCGTTGTGACATGGTGACATGGTGACATGGTGATCATTAGACACTGGTGACATGGGTTCGGAAGGTGTGGAATCGTTGTGACATGGTGACTTGGTGACATGGGTTCGGAATGTGTGGAATCATTGTGACACGGTGACATGGTGACATGGTGATCATTAGAAACTGGTGACATGGGTTCGGACGGTGTGGAATCGTTGTGACATGGTGACATGGTGATCATTAGAAACTGGTGACATGGGTTCGGAAGGTGTGGAATCGTTGTGACCTGGTGAACCTGGAGATCATTAGAAACTGGTGACATGGGTTCGGAAGGTGTGGAATCGTTGTGACATGGTGACTTGGTGACATGGGTTCGGAATGTGTGGAATCGTTGTCACAAGGGGACATGGTGACATGTTGATCATTAGAAACTGGTGACATGGGTTCGGAAGGTGTGGAATCGTTGTGACATGGTGACATGGTGATCATTAGAAACTTGTGACATGGGTTCGGAAGGTGTGGAATCATTGTGACATGGTGACATGGTGACATGGTGATCATTAGAAACTGATGACATGGGTTCGGAAGGTGTGGAATCGTTGTGACATGGTGACTTGGTGACATGGTGATCATTAGAAACTGGTGACATGGGTTCGGAAGGTGTGGAATCATTGTGACATGGTGACATGGTGACATGGTGATCATTAGAAACTGGTGACATGGGTTCGGAAGGTGTGGAATCGTTGTGACATGGTGACATGGTGACATGGTGATTATTAGAAACTGGTGACATGGGTTCGGAAGGTGTGGAATCGTTGTGACATGGTGACATGGTGATCATTAGAAACTGGTGACATGGGTTCGGAAGGTGTGGAATCGTTGTGACCTGGTGACCTGGTGATCATTAGGAACTGGTTACATGGGTTCGGAAGGTGTGGAATCATTGTGACATGGTGACATGGTGATCATTAGAAACTGGTGACATGGGTTCGGAAGGTGTGGAATCATTGTGACATGGTGACATGGTGATCATTAGAAACTGGTGACATGGGTTCGGAAGGTGTGGAATCGTTGTGACATGGTGACATGGTGACATGGTGACATGGTGATCATTAGAAACTGGTGACATGGGTTCGGAAGGTATGGGATCGTTGTGGCATGGTGACATGGTGACATGGTGATCATTTGAAACTGGTGACATCGGTTCGGAAGGTGTGGAATCGTTGTGACCTGGTGACCTGGTGATCATTAGGAACTGGTGACATGGGTTCGGAAGGTGTGGAATCATTGTGACATGGTGACATGGTGATCATTAGAAACTGGTGACATGGGTTCGGAAGGTGTGGAATCATTGTGACATGGTGACATGGTGATCATTAGAAACTGGTGACATGGGTTCGGAAGGTGTGGAAGCATTGTGACATGGTGACCTGGTGATCATTAGGAACTGGTGACATGGCTTCGGAAGGTGTGGCATCGTTGTGACATGGTGACATGGTGATCATTAGAAACTGGTGACATGGGTTCGGAAGGTGTGGAATCATTCTGAAATGTTGACATGGTGATCATTAGAAACTGGTGACATGGGTTCGGAAGGTGTGGAATCATTGTGACATGGTGACATGGTGAGCATTAGAAACTGGTGACATGGGTTCGGATGGTGTGGAATCGTTGTGACATGGTGACATGGCGATCATTAGAAACTGGTGACATGGGTTCGGAAAGTGTGGAATGGTTGTGACATGGTGACATGGTGATCGTTAGAATCTGGTGACATGTGTTCGGAAGGTGTGGAATCGTTATGACATGGTGACATGGTGACATTGGTTCGGAAGGTGTGGGATCGTTGTGACATGGTGACATGGTGATCATTAGAAACTGGTGACATGGGTTCGGAAGGTGTGGAATCGCTGTGACATGGTGACATGGTGATTATTAGTACTGGTGACATGGGTTCGGATGGTGTGGAATTGTCGTGACATGGTGACATGGTGACATGGTGTTCATTAGAAACCGGTGACATGGGTTCGGAAGGTGTGGAATCGTTGTGACATGGTGACATGGTGACATGGTGATCATTGGAAACTGGTGACATGGGTTTGGAAGGTGTGGGATCGTTGTGACATGGTGACATGGTGACATGGTGATCATTAGAAACTGGTGACGTAGGTTCGGAAGGTGTGGAATCGTTGTGACATGGTAACCTGGTGATCATTAGAAACTGGTGACATGGGTTCGGAAGATGTGCAATCGTTGTGACATGGTGACCTGGTGATCATTAGAAACTGGTGACATGGGTTCGGAAGGTGTGGCATCGTGGTGATATCGTGACATGATGACATGGTGATTATTAGAAACTGGTGACATGGGTTCGGAAGGTGTGGCATCGTTGTGACATGGTGACATGGTGACATGGTGATCATTAGAAACCTGTGACATTGGATCGGAAGGAGTGGAATCGTTGTGACGAGGTGGCATGGTGATCATTAGAAACTGGTGACATGGGTTCGGAAGGTGTGGAATCATTGTGACATGGTGACATGGCGATCATTAGAAACTGGTGACAAGGGTTTGGTAGGTGTGGAATCGTATCAACATGGTGACATGGCGATCATTAGAAACTGGTGACATAGGTTTGGTAGGTGTCTAATCGTTGTGACATTCTGACATGGTGACCTGGTGATCATTAGAAACGGGTGACATGGGTTCTGAAGGAGTGGAATCGTTGGGACATGGTGACCTGGTGATCATTAGAAACTGGTGACATGGGTTCGGAAGGTGTGGAGTCATTGTGATATGGTGACATGGTGATCATTAGAAACAGGTGACATGGGTTCGGAAGGTGTGGAATCGTTGTGACATGGTGATCATTAGAAACTGGTGACATGGGTTTGATAGGTGTCTAATCGTTGTGACATGGTGACATGGTGACATGGTGATCATTAGAAACTGGTGACATGGGTTCGGAAGGTGTGGAATCGTTGTGACATGGTGACTTGGTGACATGGGTTCGGAATGTGTGGAATCGTTGTGACATGGTGACATGGTGACATGGTGATCATTAGAAACTGGTGACATGGGTTCGGAAGGTGTGGAATCGTTGTGACATGGTGACATGGTGATCATTAGAAACAGGTGACATGGGTTCGGAAGGTGTGGAATCGTTGTGACCTGGTGAACCTGGTGATCATTAGGAACTGGTGACATGGCTTCGGAAGGTGTGGAATCATTGTGACATGGTGACATGGTGACATGGTGATCATTAGAAACTGGTGACATGGGTTCGGAAGGTGTGGAATCGTTGTGACATGGTGACATGGTGACATGGTGATCATTAGAAACTGGTGACATGGGTTCGGAAGGTGTGGAATCATTGTGACATGGTGACATGGTGACATAGTGATCATTAGAAACTGGTGACATGGGTTCGGAAGGTGTGGAATCGTTGTGACATGGTGACATGGTGATCATTAGGAACTGGTGACATGGGTTCGGAAGGTGTGGAATCATTGTGACATGGTGACATGGTGATCATTAGAAACTGGTGACATGGGTTCGGAAGGTGTGGAATCATTGTGACATGGTGACATGGTGATCATTAGAAACTGGTGACATGGGTTCGGAAGGTGTGGAATCATTGTGACATGGTGACCTGGTGATCATTAGGAACTGGTGACATGGCTTCGGAAGGTGTGGCTTCGTTGTGACATGGTGACATGGTGATCATTAGAAACTAGTGACATGGGTTCGGAAGGTGTGGAATCGTTGTGACATGGTGACATGGTGACATGGTGATCATTAGAAACTGGTGACATGGGTTCGGAAGGTGTGGAATCATTGTGACATGGTGACATGGTGACATGGTGATCATTAGAAACTGGTGACATGGGTTCGGAAGGTGTGGAATCGTTGTGACATGGTGAAATGGTGATCATTAGGAACTGGTGACATGGGTTCGGAAGGTGTGGAATCATTGTGACATGGTGACATGGTGATCATTAGAAACTGGTGACATGGGTTCGGAAGGTGTGGAATCATTGTGACATGGTGACATGGTGATCATTAGAAACTGGTGACATGGGTTCGGAAGGTGTGGAATCATTGTGACATGGTGACCTGGTGATCATTAGGAACTGGTGACATGGCTTCGGAAGGTGTGGCATCGTTGTGACATGGTGACATGGTGATCATTAAAAACTGGTGACATGGGTTCGGAAGGTGTGGAATCATTCTGAAATGCTGACATGGTGATCATTAGAAACTGGTGACATGGGTTCGGAAGGTGTGGAATCATTGTGACATGGTGACATGGTGAGCATTAGAAACTGGTGACATGGGTTCGGATGGTGTGGAATCGTTGTGACATGGTGACATGGCGATCATTAGAAACTGGTGACATGGGTTCGGAAAGTGTGGAATGGTTGTGACATGGTGACATGGTGATCGTTAGAATCTGGTGACATGTGTTCGGAAGGTGTGGAATCGTTATGACATGGTGACATGGTGACATTGGTTCGGAAAGTGTGGAATCGTTGTGACATTGTGTCATGATGACATGGTGATCGTTAGAAACTGGTGACATGGGTTCGGAAGGTGTGGAATCGTTATGACATGGTGACTTGGTGACATTGGTTCGGAAAGTGTGGAATCGTTTTGACATGGTGTCATGATGACATGGTGATCATTAGAATCTGGTGACATTGGTTCGGAAGGTGTGGAATCGTTGTGACATGGTGACATGGTGACATGGTGACATGGTGATCATTAGAAACTGGTGACATGGGTTCGGAAGGTATGGGATCGTTGTGGCATGGTGACCTGGTGACCTGGTGATCATTAGAAACTGGTGACATGGGTTCGGAAGGTGTGGAATCATTGTGACATGGTGACCTGGTGATCATTAGAAACTGGTGACATGGCTTCGGAACGTGTGGCATCGTTGTGACATGGTGACATGGTGACATGGTGATCATTAGAAACTGGTGACATGGGTTTGGAAGGTGTGGGATCGTTGTGACATGGTGACATGGTGACATGGTGATCATTAGAAACTGGTGACGTGGGTTCGGAAGGTGTGGAATCGTTGTGACATGGTGACATGGTGACATGGTGATCATTAGAAACTGGTGACATGGGTTCGGAAGGTGTGGAATCGTTGTGACCTGGTGACCTGGTGATCATTAGGAACTGGTGACATGGGTTCGGAAGGTGTGGAATCATTGTGACATGGTGACATGGTGATCATTAGAAACTGGTGACATGGGTTCGGAAGGTGTGGAATCGCTGTGACATGGTGACATGGTGATTATTAGTACTGGTGACATGGGTTCGGATGGTGTGGAATTGTCGTGACATGGTGACATGGTGACATGGTGTTCATTAGAAACCGGTGACATGGGTTCGGAAGGTGTGGAATCGTTGTGACATGGTGACATGGTGACATGGTGATCATTGGAAACTGGTGACATGGGTTTGGAAGGTGTGGGATCGTTGTGACATGGTGACATGGTGACATGGCGATCATTAGAAACTGGTGACGTAGGTTCGGAAGGTGTGGAATCGTTGTGACATGGTAACCTGGTGATCATTAGAAACTGGTGACATGGGTTCGGAAGATGTGCAATCGTTGTGACATGGTGACCTGGTGATCATTAGAAACTGGTGACATGGGTTCGGAAGGTGTGGCATCGTGGTGATATGGTGACATGATGACATGGTGATTATTAGAAACTGGTGACATGGGTTCGGAAGGTGTGGCATCGTTGTGACATGGTGACATGGTGACATGGTGATCATTAGAAACCTGTGACATTGGATCGGAAGGAGTGGAATCGTTGTGACGAGGTGGCATGGTGATCATTAGAAACTGGTGACATGGGTTCGGAAGGTGTGGAATCATTGTGACATGGTGACATGGCGATCATTAGAAACTGGTGACAAGGGTTTGGTAGGTGTGGAATCGTATCAACATGGTGACATGGCGATCATTAGAAACTGGTGACATAGGTTTGGTAGGTGTCTAATCGTTGTGACATTCTGACATGGTGACCTGGTGATCATTAGAAACGGGTGACATGGGTTCTGAAGGAGTGGAATCGTTGGGACATGGTGACCTGGTGATCATTAGAAACTGGTGACATGGGTTCGGAAGGTGTGGAGTCATTGTGATATGGTGACATGGTGATCATTAGAAACAGGTGACATGGGTTCGGAAGGTGTGGAATCGTTGTGACATGGTGATCATTAGAAACTGGTGACATGGGTTTGATAGGTGTCTAATCGTTGTGACATGGTGACATGGTGACATGGTGATCATTAGATACTGGTGACATGGGTTCGGAAGGTGTGGAATCGTTGTGAGATGGTGACATGGTGATCATTAGAAACTGGTGACATGGGTTCGGAAGGTGTGGAATCGTTGTGACATGGTGACTTGGTGACATGGGTTCGGAATGTGTGGAATCGTTGTGACATGGTGACATGGTGACATGGTGATCATTAGAAACTGGTGACATGGGTTCGGAAAGTGTGGAATCGTTGTGACATGGTGACATGGTGATCATTAGAAACAGGTGACATGGGTTCGGAAGGTGTGGAATCGTTGTGACCTGGTGAACCTGGTGATCATTAGGAACTGGTGACATGGCTTCGGAAGGTGTGGAATCATTGTGACATGGTGACATGGTGACATGGTGATCATTAGAAACTGGTGACATGGGTTCGGAAGGTGTGGAATCGTTGTGACATGGTGACATGGTGACATGGTGATCATTAGAAACTGGTGACATGGGTTCGGAAGGTGTGGAATCATTGTGACATGGTGACATGGTGACATGGTGATCATTAGAAACTGGTGACATGGGTTCGGAAGGTGTGGAATCGTTGTGACATGGTGACATGGTGACATGGTGATCATTAGAAACTGGTGACATGGGTTCGGAAGGTGTGGAATCGTTGTGACCTGGTGACCTGGTGATCATTAGGAACTGGTGACATGGGTTCGGAAGGTGTGGAATCATTGTGACATGGTGACATGGTGATCATTAGAAACTGGTGACATGGGTTCGGAAGGTGTGGAATCATTGTGACATGGTGACATGGTGATCATTAGAAACTGGTGACATGGGTTCGGAAGGTGTGGAATCATTGTGACATGGTGACCTGGTGATCATTAGGAACTGGTGACATGGCTTCGGAAGGTGTGGCATCGTTGTGACATGGTGACATGGTGATCATTAGAAACTGGTGACATGGGTTCGGAAGGTGTGGAATCATTCTGAAATGCTGACATGGTGATCATTAGAAACTGGTGACATGGGTTCGGAAGGTGTGGAATCATTGTGACATGGTGACATGGTGAGCATTAGAAACTGGTGACATGGGTTCGGATGGTGTGGAATCGTTGTGACATGGTGACATGGCGATCATTAGAAACTGGTGACATGGGTTCGGAAAGTGTGGAATGGTTGTGACATGGTGACATGGTGATCGTTAGAATCTGGTGACATGTGTTCGGAAGGTGTGGAATCGTTATGACATGGTGACATGGTGACATTGGTTCGGAAAGTGTGGAATCGTTGTGACATTGTGTCATGATGACATGGTGATCGTTAGAAACTGGTGACATGGGTTCGGAAGGTGTGGAATCGTTATGACATGGTGACTTGGTGACATTGGTTCGGAAAGTGTGGAATCGTTTTGACATGGTGTCATGATGACATGGTGATCATTAGAATCTGGTGACATTGGTTCGGAAGGTGTGGAATCGTTGTGACATGGTGACATGGTGACATGGTGACATGGTGATCATTAGAAACTGGTGACATGGGTTCGGAAGGTATGGGATCGTTGTGGCATGGTGACATGGTGACATGGTGATCATTTGAAACTGGTGACATCGGTTCGGAAGGTGTGGATTCGTTGTGACCTGGTGACCTGGTGATCATTAGAAACTGGTGACATGGGTTCGGAAGGTGTGGAATCATTGTGACATGGTGACCTGGTGATCATTAGAAACTGGTGACATGGCTTCGGAAGGTGTGGCATCGTTGTGACATGGTGACATGGTGACATGGTGATCATTAGAAACTGGTGACATGGGTTTGGAAGGTGTGGGATCGTTGTGACATGGTGACATGGTGACATGGTGATCATTAGAAACTGGTGACGTGGGTTCGGAAGGTGTGGAATCGTTGTGACATGGTGACATGGTGACATGGTGATCATTAGAAACTGGTGACATGGGTTCGGAAGGTGTGGAATCGTTGTGACCTGGTGACCTGGTGATCATTAGGAACTGGTGACATGGGTTCGGAAGGTGTGGAATCATTGTGACATGGTGACATGGTGATCATTAGAAACTGGTGACATGGGTTCGGAAGGTGTGGAATCATTGTGACATGGTGACATGGTGATCATTAGAAACTGGTGACATGGGTTCGGAAGGTGTGGAATCATTGTGACTTGGTGACCTGGTGATCATTAGGAACTGGTGACATGGCTTCGGAAGGTGTGGCATCGTTGTGACATGGTGACATGCTGATCATTAGAAACTGGTGACATGGGTTCGGAAGGTGTGGAATCATTCTGACATGGTGACATGGTGATCATTAGAAACTGGTGACATGGGTTCGGAAGGTGTGGAATCATTGTGACATGGTGACATGGTGATCATTAGAAACTGGTGACATGGGTTCGGAAGGTGTGGAATCGCTGTGGCATGGTGACATGGTGACATGGTGATCATTAGTACAGGTGACATGGGTTCGGATGGTGTGGAATTGTCGTGACATGGTGACATGGTGACATGGTGTTCATTAGAAACCGGTGACATGGGTTCGGAAGGTGTGGAATCGTTGTGACATGGTGACATGGTGACATGGTGATCATTAGAAACTGGTGACATGGGTTTGGAAGGTGTGGGATCGTTGTGACATGGTGACCTGGTGACATGGTGATCATTAGAAACTGGTGACGTAGGTTCGGAAGGTGTGGAATCGTTGTGACATGGTAATCTGGTGATCATTAGAAACTGGTGACATGGGTTCGGAAGATGTGGAATCGTTGTGACATGGTGACATGGTGACATGGTGATCATTAGAAACCTGTGACATTGGATCGGAAGGAGTGGAATCGTTGTGACGAGGTGGCATGGTGATCATTAGAAACTGGTGACATGGGTTCGGAAGGTGTGGAATCATTGTGACATGGTGACATGGCGATCATTAGAAACTGGTGACAAGGGTTTGGTAGGTGTGGAATCGTTTCAACATGGTGACATGGCGATCATTAGAAACTGGTGACATAGGTTTGGTAGGTGTCTAATCGTTGTGACATTGTGACATGGTGACCTGGTGATCATTAGAAACGGGTGACATGGGTTCTGAAGGAGTGGAATCGTTGGGACATGGTGACCTGGTGATCATTAGAAACTGGTGACATGGGTTCGGAAGGTGTGGAGTCATTGTGATATGGTGACATGGTGATCATTAGAAACAGGTGACATGGGTTCGGAAGGTGTGGAATCGTTGTGACATGGTGATCATTAGAAACTGGTGACATGGGTTTGATAGGTGTCTAATCGTTGTGACATGGTGACATGGTGACATGGTGATCATTAGACACTGGTGACATGGGTTCGGAAGGTGTGGAATCGTTGTGACATGGTGACTTGGTGACATGGGTTCGGAATGTGTGGAATCGTTGTGACACGGTGACATGGTGACATGGTGATCATTAGAAACTGGTGACATGGGTTCGGACGGTGTGGAATCGTTGTGACATGGTGACATGGTGATCATTAGAAACTGGTGACATGGGTTCGGAAGGTGTGGAATCGTTGTGACCTGGTGAACCTGGAGATCATTAGAAACTGGTGACATGGGTTCGGAAGGTGTGGAATCGTTGTGACATGGTGACTTGGTGACATGGGTTCGGAATGTGTGGAATCGTTGTCACAAGGGGACATGGTGACATGTTGATCATTAGAAACTGGTGACATGGGTTCGGAAGGTGTGGAATCGTTGTGACATGGTGACATGGTGATCATTAGAAACTGGTGACATGGGTTCGGAAGGTGTGGAATCATTGTGACATGGTGACATGGTGACATGGTGATCATTAGAAACTGGTGACATGGGTTCGGAAGGTGTGGAATCGTTGTGACATGGTGACATGGTGACATGGTGATCATTAGAAACTGGTGACATGGGTTCGGAAGGTGTGGAATCATTGTGACATGGTGACATGGTGACATGGTGATCATTAGAAACTGGTGACATGGGTTCGGAAGGTGTGGAATCGTTGTGACATGGTGACATGGTGACATGGTGATCATTAGAAACTGGTGACATGGGTTCGGAAGGTGTGGAATCGTTGTGACATGGTGACATGGTGATCCTTAGAAACTGGTGACATGGGTTCGGAAGGTGTGGAATCGTTGTGACCTGGTGACCTGGTGATCATTAAGAACTGGTTACATGGGTTCGGAGGGTGTGGAATCATTGTGACATGGTGACATGGTGATCATTAGAAACTGGTGACATGGGTTCGGAAGGTGTGGAATCATTGTGACATGGTGACATGGTGATCATTAGAAACTGGTGACATGGGTTCGGAAGGTGTGGAATCGTTGTGACATGGTGACATGGTGACATGGTGACATGGTGATCATTAGAAACTGGTGACATGGGTTCGGAAGGTATGGGATCGTTGTGGCATGGTGACATGGTGACATGGTGATCATTTGAAACTGGTGACATCGGTTCGGAAGGTGTGGAATCGTTGTGACCTGGTGACCTGGTGATCATTAGAAACTGGTGACATGGGTTCGGAAGGTGTGGAATCATTGTGACATGGTGACCTGGTGATCATTAGAAACTGGTGACATGGCTTCGGAAGGTGTGGCATCGTTGTGACATGGTGACATGGTGACATGGTGATCATTAGAAACTGGTGACATGGGTTTGGAAGGTGTGGGATCGTTGTGACATGGTGACATGGTGACATGGTGATCATTAGAAACTGGTGACGTCGGTTCGGAAGTTGTGGAATCGTTGTGACATGGTGACATGGTGATCATTAGAAACTGGTGACATGGGTTCGGAAGGTGTGGAATCGTTGTGACATGGTGACATGGTGATCATTAGAAACTGGTGACATGGGTTCGGAAGGTGTGGAATCGTTGTGACCTGGTGACCTGGTGATCATTAGGAACTGGTGACATGGGTTCGGAAGGTGTGGAATCATTGTGACATGGTGACATGGTGATCATTAGAAACTGGTGACATGGGTTCGGAAGGTGTGGAATCATTGTGACATGGTGACATGGTGATCATTAGAAACTGGTGACATGGGTTCGGAAGGTGTGGCATCGTTGTGACATGGTGACATGGTGATCATTAGAAACTGGTGACATGGGTTCGGAAGGTGTGGAATGGTTGTGACATGGTGACATGGTGATCATTAGAAACTGGTGACATGTGTTCGGAAGGTGTGGAATCGTTATGACATGGTGACATGGTGACATTGGTTCGGAAAGTGTGGAATCGTTGTGACATTGTGTCATGATGACATGGTGATCGTTAGAAACTGGTGACATGGTTTCGGAAGGTGTGGAATCGTTATGACATGGTGACTTGGTGACATTGGTTCGGAAAGTGTGGAATCGTTTTGACATGGTGTCATGATGACATGGTGATCATTAGAATCTGGTGACATTGGTTCGGAAGGTGTGGAATCGTTGTGACATGGTGACATGGTGACATGGTGACATGGTGATCATTAGAAACTGGTGACATGGGTTCGGAAGGTATGGGATCGTTGTGGCATGGTGACATGGTGACATGGTGATCATTTGAAACTGGTGACATCGGTTCGGAAGGTGTGGATTCGTTGTGACCTGGTGACCTGGTGATCATTAGAAACTGGTGACATGGGTTCGGAAGGTGTGGAATCATTGTGACATGGTGACCTGGTGATCATTAGAAACTGGTGACATGGCTTCGGACGGTGTGGCATCGTTGTGACATGGTGACATGGTGACATGGTGATCATTAGAAACTGGTGACATGGGTTTGGAAGGTGTGGGATCGTTGTGACATGGTGACATGGTGACATGGTGATCATTAGAAACTGGTGACGTGGGTTCGGAAGGTATGGAATCGTTGTGACATGGTGACATGGTGACATGGTGATCATTAGAAACTGGTGACATGGGTTCGGAAGGTGTGGAATCGTTGTGACCTGGTGACCTGGTGATCATTAGGAACTGGTGACATGGGTTCGGAAGGTGTGGAATCATTGTGACATGGTGACATGGTGATCATTAGAAACTGGTGACATGGGTTCGGAAGGTGTGGAATCATTGTGACATGGTGACATGGTGATCATTAGAAACTGGTGACATGGGTTCGGAAGGTGTGGAATCATTGTGACTTGGTGACCTGGTGATCATTAGGAACTGGTGACATGGCTTCGGAAGGTGTGGCATCGTTGTGACATGGTGACATGGTGATCATTAGAAACTGGTGACATGGGTTCGGAAGGTGTGGAATCATTCTGACATGGTGACATGGTGATCATTAGAAACTGGTGACATGGGTTCGGAAGGTATGGAATCATTGTGACATGGTGACATGGTGATCATTAGAAACTGGTGACATGGGCTCGGAAGGTGTGGAATCGCTGTGACATGGTGACATGGTGACATGGTGATCATTAGTACAGGTGACATGGGTTCGGATGGTGTGGAATTGTCGTGACATGGTGACATGGTGACATGGTGTTCATTAGAAACCGGTGACATGGGTTCGGAAGGTGTGGAATCGTTGTGACATGGTGACATGGTGACATGGTGATCATTAGAAACTGGTGACATGGGTTTGGAAGGTGTGGGATCGTTGTGACATGGTGACCTGGTGACATGGTGATCATTAGAAACTGGTGACGTAGGTTCGGAAGGTGTGGAATCGTTGTGACATGGTAATCTGGTGATCATTAGAAACTGGTGACATGGGTTCGGAAGATGTGGAATCGTTGTGACATGGTGACATGGTGACATGGTGATCATTAGAAACCTGTGACATTGGATCGGAAGGAGTGGAATTGTTGTGACGAGGTGGCATGGTGATCATTAGAAACTGGTGACATGGGTTCGGAATGTGTGGAATCATTGTGACATGGTGACATGGCGATCATTAGAAACTGGTGACAAGGGTTTGGTAGGTGTGGAATCGTTTCAACATGGTGACATGGCGATCATTAGAAACTGGTGACATAGGTTTGGTAGGTGTCTAATCGTTGTGACATTGTGACATGGTGACCTGGTGATCATTAGAAACGGGTGACATGGGTTCTGAAGGAGTGGAATCGTTGGGACATGGTGACCTGGTGATCATTAGAAACTGGTGACATGGGTTCGGAAGGTGTGGAGTCATTGTGATATGGTGACATGGTGATCATTAGAAACAGGTGACATGGGTTCGGAAGGTGTGGAATCGTTGTGACATGGTGATCATTAGAAACTGGTGACATGGGTTTGATAGGTGTCTAATCGTTGTGACATGGTGACATGGTGACATGGTGATCATTAGACACTGGTGACATGGGTTCGGAAGGTGTGGAATCGTTGTGACATGGTGACTTGGTGACATGGGTTCGGAATGTGTGGAATCATTGTGACACGGTGACATGGTGACATGGTGATCATTAGAAACTGGTGACATGGGTTCGGACGGTGTGGAATCGTTGTGACATGGTGACATGGTGATCATTAGAAACTGGTGACATGGGTTCGGAAGGTGTGGAATCGTTGTGACCTGGTGAACCTGGAGATCATTAGAAACTGGTGACATGGGTTCGGAAGGTGTGGAATCGTTGTGACATGGTGACTTGGTGACATGGGTTCGGAATGTGTGGAATCGTTGTCACAAGGGGACATGGTGACATGTTGATCATTAGAAACTGGTGACATGGGTTCGGAAGGTGTGGAATCGTTGTGACATGGTGACATGGTGATCATTAGAAACTGGTGACATGGGTTCGGAAGGTGTGGAATCATTGTGACATGGTGACATGGTGACATGGTGATCATTAGAAACTGGTGACATGGGTTCGGAAGGTGTGGAATCGTTGTGACATGGTGACTTGGTGACATGGTGATCATTAGAAACTGGTGACATGGGTTCGGAAGGTGTGGAATCATTGTGACATGGTGACATGGTGACATGGTGATCATTAGAAACTGGTGACATGGGTTCGGAAGGTGTGGAATCGTTGTGACATGGTGACATGGTGACATGGTGATCATTAGAAACTGGTGACATGGGTTCGGAAGGTGTGGAATCGTTGTGACATGGTGACAAGGTGATCATTAGAAACTGGTGACATGGGTTCGGAAGGTGTGGAATCGTTGTGACCTGGTGACCTGGTGATCATTAAGAACTGGTTACATGGGTTCGGAAGGTGTGGAATCATTGTGACATGGTGACATGGTGATCATTAGAAACTGGTGACATGGGTTCGGAAGGTGTGGAATCATTGTGACATGGTGACATGGTGATCATTAGAAACTGGTGACATGGGTTCGGAAGGTGTGGAATCGTTGTGACATGGTGACATGGTGACATGGTGACATGGTGATCATTAGAAACTGGTGACATGGGTTCGGAAGGTATGGGATCGTTGTGGCATGGTGACATGGTGACATGGTGATCATTTGAAACTGGTGACATCGGTTCGGAAGGTGTGGAATCGTTGTGACCTGGTGACCTGGTGATCATTAGAAACTGGTGACATGGGTTCGGAAGGTGTGGAATCATTGTGACATGGTGACCTGGTGATCATTAGAAACTGGTGACATGGCTTCGGAAGGTGTGGCATCGTTGTGACATGGTGACATGGTGACATGGTGATCATTAGAAACTGGTGACATGGGTTTGGAAGGTGTGGGATCGTTGTGACATGGTGACATGGTGACATGGTGATCATTAGAAACTGGTGACGTGGGTTCGGAAGGTGTGGAATCGTTGTGACATGGTGACATGGTGATCATTAGAAACTGGTGACATGGGTTCGGAAGGTGTGGAATCGTTGTGACATGGTGACATGGTGATCATTAGAAACTGGTGACATGGGTTCGGAAGGTGTGGAATCGTTGTGACCTGGTGACCTGGTGATCATTAGGAACTGGTGACATGGGTTCGGATGGTGTGGAATCATTGTGACATGGTGACATGGTGATCATTAGAAACTGGTGACATGGGTTCGGAAGGTGTGGAATCATTGTGACATGGTGACATGGTGATCATTAGAAACTGGTGACATGGGTTCGGAAGGTGTGGAATCATTGTGACATGGTGACATGGTGATCATTAGAAACTGGTGACATGGGTTCGGAAGGTGTGGATCCATTGTGACATGGTGACCTGGTAATCATTGGAAACTGGTGACATGGCTTCGGAAGGTGTGGCATCGTTGTGACATGGTGACATGGTGATCATTAGAAACTGGTGACATGGGTTCGGAAGGTGTGGAATCATTCTGACATGGTGACATGGTGATCATTAGAAACTGGTGACATGGGTTCGGAAGGTGTGGAATCATTGTGACATGGTGACATGGTGAGCATTAGAAACTGGTGACATGGGTTCGGATGGTGTGGAATCGTTGTGACATGGTGACATGGCGATCATTAGAAACTGGTGACATGGGTTCGGAAAGTGTGGAATCGTTGTGACCTGGTGACCTGGTGATCAGTAGGAACTGGTGACATGGGTTCGGAAGGTGTGGAATCATTGTGACATGGTGACATGGTGATCATTAGAAACTGGTGACATGGGTTCGGAAGGTGTGGAATCATTGTGACATGGTGACATGGTGATCATTAGAAACTGGTGACATGGGTTCGGAAGGTGTGGATCCATTGTGACATGGTGACCTGGTGATCATTAGAAACTGGTGACATGGCTTCGGAAGGTGTGGCATCTTTGTGACATGGTGACATGGTGATCATTAGAAACTGGTGACATGGGTTCGGAAGGTGTGGAATCATTCTGACATGGTGACATGGTGATCATTAGAAACTGGTGACATGGGTTCGGAAGGTGTGGAATCATTGTGACATGGTGACATGGTGAGCATTAGAAACTGGTGACATGGGTTCGGATGGTGTGGAATCGTTGTGACATGGTGACATGGCGATCATTAGAAACTGGTGACATGGGTTCGGAAAGTGTGGAATGGTTGTGACATGGTTACATGGTGATCGTTAGAAACTGGTGACATGTGTTCGGAAGGTGTGGAATCATT
Organism: Hemitrygon akajei; assembly: GCF_048418815.1. Classification (NCBI taxonomy): domain Eukaryota; kingdom Metazoa; phylum Chordata; class Chondrichthyes; order Myliobatiformes; family Dasyatidae; genus Hemitrygon; species Hemitrygon akajei. The sequence continues at coordinate 69,729,583 of NC_133125.1, forward strand.
ATGACATGGTGACATGGTGACATTGGTTCGGAAAGTGTGGAAACGTTGTGACATGGTGTCATGATGACATGGTGATCGTTAGAAACTGGTGAAATGGGTTCGGAAGGTGTGGGATCGTTGTGACATGGTGACCTGGTGACATGGTGATCATTAGAAACTGGTGACGTAGGTTCGGAAGGTGTGGAATCGTTGTGACATGGTAATCTGGTGATCATTAGAAACTGGTGACATGGGTTCGGAAGATGTGGAATCGTTGTGGCATGGTGACCTGGTGATCATTAGAAACTGGTGACATGGGTTCGGAAGGTGTGGCATCGTGGTGACATGGTGACATGATGACATGGTGATTATTAGAAACTGGTGACATGGGTTCGGAAGGTGTGGCATCGTTGTGACATGGTGACATGGTGACATGGTGATCATTAGAAACCTGTGACATTGGATCGGAAGGAGTGGAATCGTTGTGACGAGGTGGCATGGTGATCATTAGAAACTGGTGACATGGGTTCGGAAGGTGTGGAATCATTGTGACATGGTGACATGGCGATCATTAGAAACTGGTGACAAGGGTTTGGTAGGTGTGGAATCGTTTCAACATGGTGACATGGCGATCATTAGAAACTGGTGACATAGGTTTGGTAGGTGTCTAATCGTTGTGACATTGTGACATGGTGACCTGGTGATCATTAGAAACGGGTGACATGGGTTCTGAAGGAGTGGAATCGTTGGGACATGGTGACCTGGTGATCATTAGAAACTGGTGACATGGGTTCGGAAGGTGTGGAGTCATTGTGATATGGTGACATGGTGATCATTAGAAACAGGTGACATGGGTTCGGAAGGTGTGGAATCGTTGTGACATGGTGATCATTAGAAACTGGTGACATGGGTTTGATAGGTGTCTAATCGTTGTGACATGGTGACATGGTGACATGGTGATCATTAGAAACTGGTGACATGGGTTCGGAAGGTGTGGAATCGTTGTGACATGGTGACTTGGTGACATGGGTTCGGAATGTGTGGAATCGTTGTGACACGGTGACATGGTGACATGGTGATCATTAGAAACTGGTGACATGGGTTCGGACGGTGTGGAATCGTTGTGACATGGTGAACCTGGAGATCATTAGAAACTGGTGACATGGGTTCGGAAGGTGTGGAATCGTTGTGACATGGTGACTTGGTGACATGGTTTCGGAATGTGTGGAATCGTTGTCACAAGGGGACATGGTGACATGTTGATCATTAGAAACTGGTGACATGGGTTCGGAAGGTGTGGAATCGTTGTGACATGGTGACATGTTGACATGGTGATCATTAGAAACTGGTGACATGGGTTCGGAAGGTGTGGTATCATTGTGACATGGTGACATGGTGACATGGTGATCATTAGAAACTGGTGACATGGGTTCGGAAGGTGTGGAATCGTTGTGACATGGTGACATGTTGACATGGTGATCATTAGAAACTGGTGACATGGGTTCGGAAGGTGTGGAATCATTGTGACATGGTGACATGGTGACATGGTGATCATTAGAAACTGGTGACATGGGTTCGGAAGGTGTGGAATCGTTGTGACATGGTGACATGGTGACATGGTGATCATTAGAAACTGGTGACATGGGTTCGGAAGGTGTGGAATCGTTGGGACATGGTGACCTGGTGATCATTAGAAACAGGTGACATGGGTTCGGAAGGTGTGGAATCGTTGTGACATGGTGATCATTAGAAACTGGTGACATGGGTTCGGATGGTGTGGAATCGTTGTGACATGGTGACATGGCGATCATTAGAAACTGGTGACATGGGTTCGGAAAGTGTGGAATGGTTGTGACATGGTGACATGGTGATCGTTAGAAACTGGTGACATGTGTTCGGAAGGTGTGGAATCGTTATGACATGGTGACATGGTGACATTGGTTCGGAAAGTGTGGAATCGTTGTGACATGGTGTCATGATGACATGGTGATCGTTAGAAACTGGTGACTTGGGTTCGGAAGGAGTGGAATCGTTATGACATGGTGACTTGGTGACATTGGTTCGGAAAGTGTGGAATCGTTTTGACATGGTGTCATGATGACATGGTGATCATTAGAATCTGGTGACATTGTTTCGGAAGGTGTGGAATCGTTGTGACATGGTGACATGGTGACATGGTGACATGGTGATCATTAGAAACTTGTGACATGGGTTCGGAAAGTATGGGATCGTTGTGGCATGGTGACATGGTGACATGGTGATCATTTGAAACTGGTGACATCGGTTCGGAAGGTGTGGAATCGTTGTGACATGGTGACCTGGTGATCATTAGAAACTGGTGACATGGGTTCGGAAGGTGTGGAATCATTGTGACATGGTGTCCTGGTGATCATTAGAAACTGGTGACATGGCTTCGGAAGGTGTGGCATCGTTGTGATATGCTGACATGGTGACATGGTGATCATTAGAAACTGGTGACATGGGTTTGGAAGGTGTGGGATCGTTGTGACATGGTGACATGGTGATCATTAGAAACTGGTGACGTGGGTTCGGAAGGTGTGGAATCGTTGTGACATGGTGACATGGTGACATGGTGATCACTGGAAACTGGTGACGTGTGTTCGGAAGGTGTGGAATCGTTGTGACATGGTAACCTGGTGATCATTAGAAACTGGTGACATGGGTTCGGAAGATGTGCAATCGTTGTGACATGGTGACCTGGTGATCATTAGAAACTGGTGACATGGGTTCGGAAGGTGTGGCATCGTGGTGACATGGTGACATGATGACATGGTGATTATTAGAAACTGGTGACAATGGGTTCGGAAGGTGTGGCATCGTTGTGACATGGTGACATGGTGATCATTAGAAACCTGTGACATTGGATCGGAAGGAGTGGAATCGTTGTGACGAGGTGGCATGGTGATCATTAGAAACTGGTGACATGGGTTCGGAAGGTGTGGAATCATTGTGACATGGTGACATGGCGATCATTAGAAACTGGTGACATGGGTTCGGAAGGTGTGGAATCGTTGTGACATGGTGACATGGTGATCATTAGAAACTGGTGACATGGGTTCGGAAGGTGTGGAATCATTGTGACATGGTGACATGGTGACATGGTGATCATTAGAAACTGGTGACATGGGTTCGGAAGGTGTGGAATCGTTGTGACATGGTGACATGGTGACATGGTGATCATTAGAAACTGGTGACATGGGTTCGGAAGGTGTGGAATCATTCTGACATGGTGACATGGTGATCATTAGAAACTGGTGACATGGGTTCGGAAGGTGTGGAATCATTGTGACATGGTGACATGGTGAGCATTAGAAACTGGTGACATGGGTTCGGATGGTGTGGAATCGTTGTGACATGGTGACATGGCGATCATTAGAAACTGGTGACATGGGTTCGGAAAGTGTGGAATGGTTGTGACATGGTGACATGGTGATCGTTAGAAACTGGTGACATGTGTTCGGAAGGTGTGGAATCATTATGACATGGTGACATGGTGACATTGGTTCGGAAAGTGTGGAAACGTTGTGACATGGTGTCATGATGACATGGTGATCGTTAGAAACTGGTGAAATGGGTTCGGAAGGTGTGGAATCGTTATGACATGGTGACTTGGTGACATTGGTTCGGAAAGTGTGGAATCGTTTTGACATGGTGTCATGATGACATGGTGATATTAGAATCTGGTGACATTGGTTCGGAAGGTGTGGAATCGTTGTGACATGGTGACATGGTGACATGGTGACATGGTGATCATTATAAACTGGTGACATGGGTTCGGAAGGTATGGGATCGTTGTGGCATGGTGACATGGTGACATGGTGATCATTTGAAACTGGTGACATCGGTTCGGAAGGTGTGGAATCGTTGTGACCTGGTGACCTGGTGATCATTAGAAACTGGTGACATGGGTTCGGAAGGTGTGGAATCATTGTGACATGGTGACCTGGTGATCATTAGAAACTGGTGACATGGCTTCGGAAGGTGTGGCATCGTTGTGACATGGTGACATGGTGACATGGTGATCATTAGAAACTGGTGACATGGGTTTGGAAGGTGTGGAATCGTTGTGACATGGTGACATGGTGACATGGTGATCATTAGAAACTGGTGACGTGTGTTCGGAAGGTGTGGAATCGTTGTGACATGGTAACCTGGTGATCATTAGAAACTGGTGACATGGGTTCGGAAGATGTGGAATCGTTGTGACATGGTGACCTGGTGATCATTAGAAACTGGTGACATGGGTTCGGAAGGTGTGGCATCGTGGTGACATGGTGACATGATGACATGGTGATTATTAGAAACTGGTGACATGGGTTCGGAAGGTGTGGCATCGTTGTGACATGGTGACATGTTGACATGGTGATCATTAGAAACCTGTGACATTGGACGGAAGGATTGGAATCGTTGTGACGAGGTGGCATGGTGATCATTAGAAACTGGTGACATGGGTTCGGAAGGTGTGGAATCATTGTGACATGGTGACATGGCGATCATTAGAAACTGGTGACATGGGTTGGGTAGGTGTGGAATCGTTTCAACATGGTGACATGGCGATCATTAGAAACTGGTGACATAGGTTTGGTAGGTGTCTAATCGTTGTGACATTGTGACATGGTGACCTGGTGATCATTAGAAACGGGTGACATGGGTTCTGAAGGAGTGGAATCGTTGGGACATGGTGACCTGGTGATCATTAGAAACTGGTGACATGGGTTCGGAAGGTGTGGAATCATTGTGATATGGTGACATGGTGATCATTAGAAACAGGTGACATGGATTCGGAAGGTGTGGAATCGTTGTGACATGGTGATCATTAGAAACTGGTGACATGGGTTCGGATGGTGTGGAATCGTTGTGACATGGTGACATGGCGATCATTAGAAACTGGTGACATGGGTTCGGAAAGTGTGGAATGGTTGTGACATGGTGACATGGTGATCGTTAGAAACTGGTGACATGTGTTCGGAAGGTGTGGAATCGTTATGACATGGTGACATGGTGACATTGGTTCGGAAAGTGTGGAATCGTTGTGACATGGTGTCATGATGACATGGTGATCGTTAGAAACTGGTGACTTGGGTTCGGAAGGTGTGGAATCGTTATGACATGGTGACTTGGTGACATTGGTTCGGAAAGTGTGGAATCGTTTTGACATGGTGTCATGATGACATGGTGATCATTAGAATCTGGTGACATTGGTTCGGAAGGTGTGGAATCGTTGTGACATGGTGACATGGTGACATGGTGACATGGTGATCATTAGAAACTTGTGACATGGGTTCGGAATGTATGGGATCGTTGTGGCATGGTGACATGGTGACATGGTGATCATTTGAAACTGGTGACATCGGTTCGGAAGGTGTGGAATCGTTGTGACATGGTGACCTGGTGATCATTAGAAACTGGTGACATGGGTTCGGAAGGTGTGGAATCATTGTGACATGGTGACCTGGTGATCATTAGAAACTGGTGACATGGCTTCGGAAGGTGTGGCATCGTTGTGATATGCTGACATGGTGACATGGTGATCATTAGAAACTGGTGACATGGGTTTGGAAGGTGTGGGATCGTTGTGACATGGTGACATGGTGACATGGTGATCATTAGAAACTGGTGACGTGGGTTCGGAAGGTGTGGAATCGTTGTGACATGGTGACATGGTGACATGGTGATCACTGGAAACTGGTGACGTGTGTTCGGAAGGTGTGGAATCGTTGTGACATGGTAACCTGGTGATCATTAGAAACTGGTGACATGGGTTCGGAAGATGTGCAATCGTTGTGACATGGTGACCTGGTGATCATTAGAAACTGGTGACATGGGTTCGGAAGGTGTGGCATCGTGGTGACATGGTGACATGATGACATGGTGATTATTAGAAACTGGTGACAATGGGTTCGGAAGGTGTGGCATCGTTGTGACATGCTGACATGGTGACATGGTGATCATTAGAAACCTGTGACATTGGATCGGAAGGAGTGGAATCGTTGTGACGAGGTGGCATGGTGATCATTAGAAACTGGTGACATGGGTTCGGAAGGTGTGGAATCATTGTGACATGGTGACATGGCGATCATTAGAAACTGGTGACATGGGTTTGGTAGGTGTGGAATCGTTTCAACATGGTGACATGGCGATCATTAGAAACTGGTGACATAGGTTTGGTAGGTGTCTAATCGTTGTGACATTGTGTCATGGTGACCTGGTGATCATTAGAAACGGGTGACATGGGTTCTGAAGGAGTGGAATCGTTGGGACATGGTGACCTGGTGATCATTAGAAACTGGTGACATGGGTTCGGAAGGTGTGGAATCATTGTGATATGGTGACATGGTGATCATTAGAAACAGGTGACATGGGTTCGGAAGGTGTGGAATCGTTGTGACATGGTGATCATTAGAAACTGGTGACATGGGTTTGGTAGGTGTCTAATCGTTGTGACATGGTGACATGGTGACATGGTGATCATTAGATACTGATGACATGGGTTCGGAAGGTGTGGAATCGTTGTGACATGGTGACATGGTGATCATTAGAAACTGGTGACATTGGTTCGGAAGGTGTGGAATCGTTGTGACATGGTGACATGGTGATCATTAGAAACTGGTGACATGGGTTCGGAAGGTGTGGAATCGTTGTGACCTGGTGACCTGGTGATCATTGGAAACTGGTGACATGGGTTCGGAAGGTGTGGAATCATTGTGACATGGTGACCTGGTGATCATTAGGAACTGGTGACATGGCTTCGGAAGGTGTGGCATCGTTGTGACATGGTGACATGGTGATAATTAGAAACTGGTGACATGGGTTCGGAAGGTGTGGAATCATTCTGACATGGTGACATGGTGACATTGGTTCGGAAAGTGTGGAATCGTTGTGACATGGTGTCATGATGACATGGTGATCGTTAGAAACTGGTGACATGGGTTCGGAAGGTGTGGAATCGTTATGACATGGTGACTTGGTGACATTGGTTCGGAAAGTGTGGAATCGTTTTGACATGGTGTCATGATGACATGGTGATCATTAGAATCTGGTGACATTGGTTCAGAAGGTGTGGAATCGTTGTGACATGGTGACATGGTGACATGGTGACATGGTGATCATTAGAAACTGGTGACATGGGTTCGGAAGGTATGGGATCGTTGTGGCATGGTGACATGGTGACATGGTGATCATTTGAAACTGGTGACATCGGTTCGGAAGGTGTGGAATCGTTGTGACCTGGTGACCTGGTGATCATTAGAAACTGGTGACATGGGCTCGGAAGGTGTGGAATCATTGTGACATGGTGACCTGGTGATCATTAGAAACTGGTGACATGGGTTTGGAAGGTGTGGGATCGTTGTGACATGGTGACATGGTGATCATTAGAAACTGGTGACATGGGTTTGGAAGGTGTGGGATCGTTGTGACATGGTGACATGGTGACATGGTGACATGGTGATCATTAGAAACTGGTGACGTGGGTTCGGAAGGTGTGGAATCGTTGTGACATGGTGACATGGTGACATGGTGATCATTAGAAACTGGTGACATGGGTTCGGAAGGTGTGGAATCGTTGTGACATGGTGACATGGTGATCATTAGAAACTGGTGACATGGGTTCGGAAGGTGTGGAATCGTTGTGACCTGGTGACCTGGTGATCATTAGGAACTGGTGACATGGGTTCGGAAGGTGTGGAATCATTGTGACATGGTGACATGGTGATCATTAGAAACTGGTGACATGGGTTCGGAATGTGTAGAATCATTGTGACATGGTGACCTGGTGATCATTAGGAACTGGTGACATGGCTTCGGAAGGTGTGGCATCGTTGTGACATGGTGACATGGTGATCATTAGAAACTGGTGACATGGGTTCGGAAGGTGTGGAATCATTCTGACATGGTGACATGGTGATCATTAGAAACTGGTGACATGGGTTCGGAAGGTGTGGAATCATTGTGACATGGTGACATGGTGAGAATTAGAAACTGGTGACATGGGTTCGGATGGTCTGGAATCGTTGTGACATGGTGACATGGCGATCATTAGAAACTGGTGACATGGGTTCGGAATGTGTGGAATGGTTGTGACATGGTGACATGGTGATCGTTAGAAACTGGTGACATGTGTTCGGAAGGTGTGGAATCGTTATGACATGGTGACATGGTGACATTGGATCGGAAAGTGTGGAATCGTTGTGACATGGTGTCATGATGACATGGTGATCGTTAGAAACTGGTGACATGGGTTCGGAAGGTGTGGAATCGTTATGACATGGTGACTTGGTGACATTGGTTCGGAAAGTGTGGAATCGTTTTGACATGGTGTCATGATGACATGGTGATCATTAGAATCTGGTGACATTGGTTCGGAAGGTGTGGAATCGTTGTGACATGGTGACATGGTGACATGGTGACATGGTGATCATTAGAAACTGGTGACATGGGTTCGGAAGGTGTGGAATCATTGTGACATGGTGACATGGTGAGAATTAGAAACTGGTGACATGGGTTCGGATGGTCTGGAATCGTTGTGACATGGTGACATGGTGATCAGTAGAAACTGGTGACATGGGTTTGGAAGGTGTGGGATCGTTGTGACATGGTGACATGGTGACATGGTGACATGGTGATCATTAGAAACTGGTGACATTGGATCGGAAGGTGTGGCATCGTGGTGACATGGTGACATGATGACATGGTGATTATTAGAAACTGGTGACAATGGGTTCGGAAGGTGTGGCATCGTTGTGACATGCTGACATGGTGACATGGTGATCATTAGAAACCTGTGACATTGGATCGGAAGGAGTGGAATCGTTGTGACGAGGTGGCATGGTGATCATTAGAAACTGGTGACATGGGTTCGGAAGGTGTGGAATCATTGTGACATGGTGACATGGCGATCATTAGAAACTGGTGACATGGGTTTGGTAGGTGTGGAATCGTTTCAACATGGTGACATGGCGATCATTAGAAACTGGTGACATAGGTTTGGTAGGTGTCTAATCGTTGTGACATTGTGTCATGGTGACCTGGTGATCATTAGAAACGGGTGACATGGGTTCTGAAGGAGTGGAATCGTTGGGACATGGTGACCTGGTGATCATTAGAAACTGGTGACATGGGTTCGGAAGGTGTGGAATCATTGTGATATGGTGACATGGTGATCATTAGAAACAGGTGACATGGGTTCGGAAGGTGTGGAATCGTTGTGACATGGTGATCATTAGAAACTGGTGACATGGGTTTGGTAGGTGTCTAATCGTTGTGACATGGTGACATGGTGACATGGTGATCATTAGATACTGATGACATGGGTTCGGAAGGTGTGGAATCGTTGTGACATGGTGACATGGTGATCATTAGAAACTGGTGACATTGGTTCGGAAGGTGTGGAATCGTTGTGACATGGTGACATGGTGATCATTAGAAACTGGTGACATGGGTTCGGAAGGTGTGGAATCGTTGTGACCTGGTGACCTGGTGATCATTGGAAACTGGTGACATGGGTTCGGAAGGTGTGGAATCATTGTGACATGGTGACCTGGTGATCATTAGGAACTGGTGACATGGCTTCGGAAGTTGTGGCATCGTTGTGACATGGTGACATGGTGATAATTAGAAACTGGTGACATGGGTTCGGAAGGTGTGGAATCATTCTGACATGGTGACATGGTGACATTGGTTCGGAAAGTGTGGAATCGTTGTGACATGGTGTCATGATGACATGGTGATCGTTAGAAACTGGTGACATGGGTTCGGAAGGTGTGGAATCGTTATGACATGGTGACTTGGTGACATTGGTTCGGAAAGTGTGGAATCGTTTTGACATGGTGTCATGATGACATGGTGATCATTAGAATCTGGTGACATTGGTTCAGAAGGTGTGGAATCGTTGTGACATGGTGACATGGTGACATGGTGACATGGTGATCATTAGAAACTGGTGACATGGGTTCGGAAGGTATGGGATCGTTGTGGCATGGTGACATGGTGACATGGTGATCATTTGAAACTGGTGACATCGGTTCGGAAGGTGTGGAATCGTTGTGACCTGGTGACCTGGTGATCATTAGAAACTGGTGACATGGGCTCGGAAGGTGTGGAATCATTGTGACATGGTGACCTGGTGATCATTAGAAACTGGTGACATGGGTTTGGAAGGTGTGGGATCGTTGTGACATGGTGACATGGTGATCATTAGAAACTGGTGACATGGGTTTGGAAGGTGTGGGATCGTTGTGACATGGTGACATGGTGACATGGTGACATGGTGATCATTAGAAACTGGTGACGTGGGTTCGGAAGGTGTGGAATCGTTGTGACATGGTGACATGGTGACATGGTGATCATTAGAAACTGGTGACATGGGTTCGGAAGGTGTGGAATCGTTGTGACATGGTGACATGGTGATCATTAGAAACTGGTGACATGGGTTCGGAAGGTGTGGAATCGTTGTGACATGGTGACATGGTGACATGGTGACATGGTGATCATTAGAAACTGGTGACATGGGTTCGGAAGGTGTGGAATCATTGTGACATGGTGACATGGTGAGAATTAGAAACTGGTGACATGGGTTCGGATGGTCTGGAATCGTTGTGACATGGTGACATGGTGATCAGTAGAAACTGGTGACATGGGTTTGGAAGGTGTGGGATCGTTGTGACATGGTGACATGGTGACATGGTGACATGGTGATCATTAGAAACTGGTGACATTGGATCGGAAGGTGTGGCATCGTGGTGACATGGTGACATGATGACATGGTGATTATTAGAAACTGGTGACAATGGGTTCGGAAGGTGTGGCATCGTTGTGACATGCTGACATGGTGACATGGTGATCATTAGAAACCTGTGACATTGGATCGGAAGGAGTGGAATCGTTGTGACGAGGTGGCATGGTGATCATTAGAAACTGGTGACATGGGTTCGGAAGGTGTGGAATCATTGTGACATGGTGACATGGCGATCATTAGAAACTGGTGACATGGGTTTGGTAGGTGTGGAATCGTTTCAACATGGTGACATGGCGATCATTAGAAACTGGTGACATAGGTTTGGTAGGTGTCTAATCGTTGTGACATTGTGTCATGGTGACCTGGTGATCATTAGAAACGGGTGACATGGGTTCTGAAGGAGTGGAATCGTTGGGACATGGTGACCTGGTGATCATTAGAAACTGGTGACATGGGTTCGGAAGGTGTGGAATCATTGTGATATGGTGACATGGTGATCATTAGAAACAGGTGACATGGGTTCGGAAGGTGTGGAATCGTTGTGACATGGTGATCATTAGAAACTGGTGACATGGGTTTGGTAGGTGTCTAATCGTTGTGACATGGTGACATGGTGACATGGTGATCATTAGATACTGATGACATGGGTTCGGAAGGTGTGGAATCGTTGTGACATGGTGACATGGTGATCATTAGAAACTGGTGACATTGGTTCGGAAGGTGTGGAATCGTTGTGACATGGTGACATGGTGATCATTAGAAACTGGTGACATGGGTTCGGAAGGTGTGGAATCGTTGTGACCTGGTGACCTGGTGATCATTGGAAACTGGTGACATGGGTTCGGAAGGTGTGGAATCATTGTGACATGGTGACCTGGTGATCATTAGGAACTGGTGACATGGCTTCGGAAGTTGTGGCATCGTTGTGACATGGTGACATGGTGATAATTAGAAACTGGTGACATGGGTTCGGAAGGTGTGGAATCATTCTGACATGGTGACATGGTGACATTGGTTCGGAAAGTGTGGAATCGTTGTGACATGGTGTCATGATGACATGGTGATCGTTAGAAACTGGTGACATGGGTTCGGAAGGTGTGGAATCGTTATGACATGGTGACTTGGTGACATTGGTTCGGAAAGTGTGGAATCGTTTTGACATGGTGTCATGATGACATGGTGATCATTAGAATCTGGTGACATTGGTTCAGAAGGTGTGGAATCGTTGTGACATGGTGACATGGTGACATGGTGACATGGTGATCATTAGAAACTGGTGACATGGGTTCGGAAGGTATGGGATCGTTGTGGCATGGTGACATGGTGACATGGTGATCATTTGAAACTGGTGACATCGGTTCGGAAGGTGTGGAATCGTTGTGACCTGGTGACCTGGTGATCATTAGAAACTGGTGACATGGGCTCGGAATGTGTGGAATCATTGTGACATGGTGACCTGGTGATCATTAGAAACTGGTGACATGGGTTTGGAAGGTGTGGGATCGTTGTGACATGGTGACATGGTGATCATTAGAAACTGGTGACATGGGTTTGGAAGGTGTGGGATCGTTGTGACATGGTGACATGGTGACATGGTGACATGGTGATCATTAGAAACTGGTGACGTGGGTTCGGAAGGTGTGGAATCGTTGTGACATGGTGACATGGTGACATGGTGATCATTAGAAACTGGTGACATGGGTTCGGAAGGTGTGGAATCGTTGTGACATGGTGACATGGTGATCATTAGAAACTGGTGACATGGGTTCGGAAGGTGTGGAATCGTTGTGACCTGGTGACCTGGTGATCATTAGGAACTGGTGACATGGGTTCGGAAGGTGTGGAATCATTGTGACATGGTGACATGGTGATCATTAGAAACTGGTGACATGGGTTCGGAATGTGTAGAATCATTGTGACATGGTGACCTGGTGATCATTAGGAACTGGTGACATGGCTTCGGAAGGTGTGGCATCGTTGTGACATGGTGACATGGTGATCATTAGAAACTGGTGACATGGGTTCGGAAGGTGTGGAATCATTCTGACATGGTGACATGGTGATCATTAGAAACTGGTGACATGGGTTCGGAAGGTGTGGAATCATTGTGACATGGTGACATGGTGAGAATTAGAAACTGGTGACATGGGTTCGGATGGTCTGGAATCGTTGTGACATGGTGACATGGCGATCATTAGAAACTGGTGACATGGGTTCGGAATGTGTGGAATGGTTGTGACATGGTGACATGGTGATCGTTAGAAACTGGTGACATGTGTTCGGAAGGTGTGGAATCGTTATGACATGGTGACATGGTGACATTGGATCGGAAAGTGTGGAATCGTTGTGACATGGTGTCATGATGACATGGTGATCGTTAGAAACTGGTGACATGGGTTCGGAAGGTGTGGAATCGTTATGACATGGTGACTTGGTGACATTGGTTCGGAAAGTGTGGAATCGTTTTGACATGGTGTCATGATGACATGGTGATCATTAGAATCTGGTGACATTGGTTCGGAAGGTGTGGAATCGTTGTGACATGGTGACATGGTGACATGGTGACATGGTGATCATTAGAAACTGGTGACATGGGTTCGGAAGGTGTGGAATCATTGTGACATGGTGACATGGTGAGAATTAGAAACTGGTGACATGGGTTCGGATGGTCTGGAATCGTTGTGACATGGTGACATGGTGATCAGTAGAAACTGGTGACATGGGTTTGGAAGGTGTGGGATCGTTGTGACATGGTGACATGGTGACATGGTGACATGGTGATCATTAGAAACTGGTGACATTGGATCGGAAAGTGTGGAATCGTTGTGACATGGTGTCATGATGACATGGTGATCGTTAGAAACTGGTGACATGGGTTCGTAAGGTGTGGAATCGTTATGACATGGTGACTTGGTGACATTGGTTCGGAAAGTGTGGAATCATTGTGACATGGTGACATGGTGATCATTAGAAACTGGTGACATGGGTTCGGAAGGTGTGGAATCATTGTGACATGGTGTCATGGTGATCATTAGAAACTGGTGACATGGGTTCGGAAGGTGTGGAATCATTGTGACATGGTGACCTGGTGATCATTAGGAACTGGTGACATGGCTTCGGAAGGTGTGGCATCGTTGTGACATGGTGACATGGTGATCATTAGAAACTGGTGACATGGGTTCGGAAGGTGTGGAATCATTCTGACATGGTGACATGGTGATCATTAGAAACTGGTGACATGGGTTCGGAAGGTGTGGAATCATTGTGACATTGTGACATGGTGAGCATTAGAAACTGGTGACATGGGTTTGGATGGTGTGGAATCGTTGTGACATGGTGACATGGCGATCATTAGAAACTGGTGTCATGGGTTCGGAAAGTGTGGAATGGTTGTGACATGGTGACATGGTGATCGTTAGAAACTGGTGACATGTGTTTGGAAGGTGTGCAATCGTTATGACATGATGACATTGTGACATTGGATTGGAAAGTGTGGAATCGTTGTGACATGGTGTCATGATGACATGGTGATCGTTAGAAACTGGTGACATGGGTTCGGAAGGTGTGGAATCGTTATGACATGGTGACTTCGTGACATTGGTTCGGAAAGTGTGGAATCGTTTTGACATGGTGTCATGATGACATGGTGATCATTAGAATCTGGTGACATTGGTTCGGAAGGTGTGGAATCGTTGTGACATGGTGACATGGTGATCATTAGAAACTGGTGACATGGGTTCGGAAGGTATGGGATCGTTGTGGCATGGTGACATGGTGACATGGTGATCATTTGAATCTGGTGACATCGGTTCGGAAGGTGTGGAATCGTTGTGACCTGGTGACCTGGTGATCATTAGAAACTGGTGACATGGGTTCGGAAGGTGTGGAATCATTGTGACATGGTGACCTGGTGATCATTAGAAACTGGTGACATGGCTTCGGAAGGTGTGGCATCGTTGTGACATGGTGACATGGTGACATGGTGATCATTAGAAACTGGTGACATGGGTTTGGAAGGTGTGGGATCGTTGTGACATGGTGACATGGTGACATGGTGATCATTAGAAACTGGTGACGTGGGTTCGGAAGGTGTGGAATAGTTGTGACATGGTGACATGGTGACATGGTGATCATTAGAAACTGGTGACGTGTGTTCGGAAGGTGTGGAATCGTTGTGACATGGTAAGCTGGTGATCATTAGAAACTGGTGACATGGGTTCGGAAGATGTGGAATCGTTGTGACATGGTGACCTGGTGATCATTAGAAACTGGTGACATGGGTTCGGAAGGTGTGGCATCGTGGTGTCATGGTGACATGATGACATGGTGATTATTAGAAACTGGTGACATGGGTTCGGAAGGTGTGGCATCGTTGTGACATGGTGACATGGTGACATGGTGATCATTAGAAACCTGTGACATTGGATCGGAAGGAGTGGAATCGTTGTGACGAGGTGGCATGGTGATCATTAGAAACTGGTGACATGGGTTCGGAAGGTGTGGAATCATTGTGACATGGTGACATGGTGACATTGGATCGGAAAGTGTGGAATCGTTGTGACATGGTGTCATGATGACATGGTGATCGTTAGAAACTGGTGACATGGGTTCGGAAGGTGTGGAATCGTTATGACATGGTGACTTCGTGACATTGGTTCGGAAAGTGTGGAATCGTTTTGACATGGTGTCATGATGACATGGTGATCATTAGAATCTGGTGACATTGGTTCGGAAGGTGTGGAATCGTTGTGACATGGTGACATGGTGATCATTAGAAACTGGTGACATGGGTTCGGAAGGTATGGGATCGTTGTGGCATGGTGACATGGTGACATGGTGATCATTTGAAACTGGTGACATCGGTTCGGAAGGTGTGGAATCGTTGTGACCTGGTGACCTGGTGATCATTAGAAACTGGTGACATGGGTTCGGAAGGTGTGGAATCATTGTGACATGGTGACCTGGTGATCATTAGAAACTGGTGACATGGCTTCGGAAGGTGTGGCATCGTTGTGACATGGTGACATGGTGACATGGTGATCATTAGAAACTGGTGACATGGGTTTGGAAGGTGTGGGATCGTTGTGACATGGTGACATGGTGACATGGTGATCATTAGAAACTGGTGACGTGGGTTCGGAAGGTGTGGAATAGTTGTGACATGGTGACATGGTGACATGGTGATCATTAGAAACTGGTGACGTGTGTTCGGAAGGTGTGGAATCGTTGTGACATGGTAAGCTGGTGATCATTAGAAACTGGTGACATGGGTTCGGAAGATGTGGAATCGTTGTGACATGGTGACCTGGTGATCATTAGAAACTGGTGACATGGGTTCGGAAGGTGTGGCATCGTGGTGTCATGGTGACATGATGACATGGTGATTATTAGAAACTGGTGACATGGGTTCGGAAGGTGTGGCATCGTTGTGACATGGTGACATGGTGACATGGTGATCATTAGAAACCTGTGACATTGGATCGGAAGGAGTGGAATCGTTGTGACGAGGTGGCATGGTGATCATTAGAAACTGGTGACATGGGTTCGGAAGGTGTGGAATCATTGTGACATGGTGACATGGCGATCATTAGAAACTGGTGACATGGGTTTGGTAGGTGTGGAATCGTTTCAACATGGTGACATGGCGATCATTAGAAACTGGTGACATAGGTTTGGTAGTTGTCTAATCGTTGTGACATTGTGACATTGTGACCTGGTGATCATTAGAAACGGGTGACATGGGTTCTGAAGGAGTGGAGTCGTTGGGACATGGTGACCTGGCGATCATTAGAAACTGGTGACATGGGTTCGGAAGGTGTGGAATCATTGTGATATGGTGACATGGTGATCATTAGAAACAGGTGACATGGGTTCGGAAGGTGTGGAATCGTTGTGACATGGTGATCATTAGAAACTGGTGACATGGGTTTGGTAGGTGTCTAATCGTTGTGACATGGTGACATGGTGACATGGTGATCATTAGATACTGGTGACATGTGTTCGGAAGGTGTGGAATCGTTGTGACATGGTGACATGGTGATCATTAGA
Source organism: Hemitrygon akajei (assembly GCF_048418815.1). Classification (NCBI taxonomy): domain Eukaryota; kingdom Metazoa; phylum Chordata; class Chondrichthyes; order Myliobatiformes; family Dasyatidae; genus Hemitrygon; species Hemitrygon akajei. Next base: position 69,746,366 of record NC_133125.1, read on the forward strand.
AACTGGTGACATGGGTTCGGAAGGTGTGGAATCGTTGTGACATGGTGACTTGGTGACATGGGTTCGGAATGTGTGGAATCGTTGTGACATGGTGACATGGTGATCATTAGAAACTGGTGACATGGGTTCGGAAGGTGTGGAATCGTTGTGACATGGTGACATGGTGATCATTAGAAACTGGTGACATGGGTTCGGAAGGTGTGGAATCGTTGTGACCTGGTGACCTGGTGATCATTAGAAACTGGTGACATGGGTTCGGAAGGTGTGGAATCATTGTGACATGGTGACCTGGTGATCATTAGGAACTGGTGACATGGCTTCGGAAGGTGTGGCATCGTTGTGACATGGTGACATGGTGATCATTAGAAACTGGTGACATGGGTTCGGAAGGTGTGGAATCATTGTGACATGGTGACATGGTGATCATTAGAAACTGGTGACATGGGTTCGGAAGGTGTGGAATCATTGTGACATGGTGACATGGTGACATGGTGAGCATTAGAAACTGGTGACGGGTTCGGATGGTGTGGAATCGTTGTGACATGGTGACATGGCGATCATTAGAAACTGGTGACATGGGTTCGGAAAGTGTGGAATGGTTGTAACATGGTGACATGGTGATCGTTAGAAACTGGTGACATGTGTTCGGAAGGTGTGGAATCGTTATGACATGGTGACATGGTGACATTGGTTCGGAAAGTGTGGAATCGTTGTGACATGGTGTCATGATGACATGGTGATCGTTAGAAACTGGTGACATGGGTTCGGAAGGTGTGGAATCGTTATGACATGGTGACTTGGTGACATTGGTTCGGAACGTGTGGAATCGTTTTGACATGGTGTCATGATGACATGGTGATCATTAGAATCTGGTGACATTGGTTCGGAAGGTGTGGAATCGTTGTGACCTGGTGACCTGGTGATCATTAGAAACTGGTGACATGGGTTCGGAAGGTGTGGAATCATTGTGACATGGTGACCTGGTGATCATTAGAAACTGGTGACATGGCTTCGGAAGGTGTGGCATCGTTGTGACATGGTGACATGGTGACATGGTGATCATTAGAAACTGTTGACATGGGTTCGGAAGGTGTGGAATCATTGTGACATGGTGACATGGTGATCATTAGAAACTGGTAACATGGGTTCGGAAGGTGTGGAATCATTGTGACATTATGACATGGTGACATGGTGAGCATTAGAAACTGGTGACATGGTTTCGGATGGTGTGGAATCGTTGTGACATGGTGACATGTCGATCATTAGAACTGGTGACATGGGTTCGGAAAGTGTGGAATGGTTGTGACATGGTGACATGGTGATCGTTAGAAACTGGTGACATGGGTTCGGAAGGTGTGGAATCGTTATGACATGGTGACATGGTGACATTGGTTCGGAAAGTGTGGAATCGTTGTGACATGGTGTCATGATAACATGGTGATCATTAGAAACTGGTGACATGGGTTCGGAAGGTGTGGAATCGTTGTGACATGGTGTCATGATGACATGGTGATCATTAGAAACTTTTGACATTGGTTAGGAAGGTGTGGAATCGTTGTGACATGGTGACATGGTGATCATTAGAAACTGATGACATGGGTTCGGAAGGTGTTGAATCGTTGTGACATGGTGACATGGTGATCATTAGAAACTGGTGACATGGGTTCGGAAGGTGTGGAATCGTTGTGACATGGTGACATGGTGATCATTAGAAACTGGTGACATGGGTTCGGAAGGTGTGGGATCGTTGTGACATGGTGACATGGTGATCATTAGAAACTGGTGACATGGGTTCGGAAGGTGTGGAATCGCTGTGACATGGTGACATGGTGATCATTAGTACTGGTGACATGGGTTCGGAAGGTGTGGAATTGTTGTGACATGGTGACATGGTGACATGGTGTTCATTAGAAACCGGTGACATGGGTTCGGAAGGTGTGGAATCGTTGTGACATGGTGAGATGGTGATCAGTAGAATCTGCAGACATGGGTTTGGAAGGAGTGGAATCGTTGTGACATGGTGACATGGTGACATGGTGATCATTAGAAACTGGTGACATGGGTTAGGAAGGTGTGGGATCGTTGTGACATGGTGACATGGTGATCATTAGAAACTGGTGACGTGGGTTCGGAAGGTGTGGAATCGTTGTGACATGGTAACCTGGTGATCATTAGAAACTGGTGACATGGATTCGGAAGATGTGGAATCGTTGTGACATGGTGACCTGGTGATCATTAGAAACTGGTGACATGGGTTTGGAAGGTGTGGCATCGTGGTGACATGGTGACATGATGACATGGTGATTATTAGAAACTGGTGACATGGGTTCGGAAGGTGTGGCATCGTTGTGACATGGTGACATGGTGATCATTAGAAACCTGTGACATTGGATCGGAAGGAGTAGAATCGTTGTGACGAGGTGGCATGGTGATCATTAGAAACCTGTGACATTGGATCAGAAGGAGTAGAATCGTTGTGACGAGGTGGCATGGTGATCATTAGAAACTGGTGACATGGGTTTGGAAGGTGTGGGATCGTTGTGACATGGTGACATGGTGACATGGTGATCATTAGAAACTGGTGACGTGGGTTCGGAAGGTGTGGAATAGTTGTGACATGGTGACATGGTGACATGGTGATCATTAGAAACTGGTGACGTGTGTTCGGAAGGTGTGGAATCGTTGTGACATGGTAACCTGGTGATCATTAGAAACTGGTGACATGGGTTCGGAAGATGTGGAATCGTTGTGACATGGTGACCTGGTGATCATTAGAAACTGGTGACATGGGTTCGGAAGGTATGGGATCGTTGTGGCATGGTGACATGGTGACATGGTGATCATTTGAAACTGGTGACATCGGTTCGGAAGGTGTGGAATCGTTGTGACCTGGTGACCTGGTGATCATTAGAAACTGGTGACATGGGTTCGGAAGGTGTGGAATCATTGTGACATGGTGACCTGGTGATCATTAGAAACTGGTGACATGGCTTCGGAAGGTGTGGCATCGTTGTGACATGGTGACATGGTGACATGGTGATCATTAGAAACTGGTGACATGGGTTTGGAAGGTGTGGGATCGTTGTGACATGGTGACATGGTGACATGGTGATCATTAGAAACTGGTGACGTGGGTTCGGAAGGTGTGGAATAGTTGTGACATGGTGACATGGTGACATGGTGATCATTAGAAACTGGTGACGTGTGTTCGGAAGGTGTGGAATCGTTGTGACATGGTAAGCTGGTGATCATTAGAAACTGGTGACATGGGTTCGGAAGATGTGGAATCGTTGTGACATGGTGACCTGGTGATCATTAGAAACTGGTGACATGGGTTCGGAAGGTGTGGCATCGTGGTGTCATGGTGACATGATGACATGGTGATTATTAGAAACTGGTGACATGGGTTCGGAAGGTGTGGCATCGTTGTGACATGGTGACATGGTGACATGGTGATCATTAGAAACCTGTGACATTGGATCGGAAGGAGTGGAATCGTTGTGACGAGGTGGCATGGTGATCATTAGAAACTGGTGACATGGGTTCGGAAGGTGTGGAATCATTGTGACATGGTGACATGGTGACATTGGATCGGAAAGTGTGGAATCGTTGTGACATGGTGTCATGATGACATGGTGATCGTTAGAAACTGGTGACATGGGTTCGGAAGGTGTGGAATCGTTATGACATGGTGACTTCGTGACATTGGTTCGGAAAGTGTGGAATCGTTTTGACATGGTGTCATGATGACATGGTGATCATTAGAATCTGGTGACATTGGTTCGGAAGGTGTGGAATCGTTGTGACATGGTGACATGGTGATCATTAGAAACTGGTGACATGGGTTCGGAAGGTATGGGATCGTTGTGGCATGGTGACATGGTGACATGGTGATCATTTGAAACTGGTGACATCGGTTCGGAAGGTGTGGAATCGTTGTGACCTGGTGACCTGGTGATCATTAGAAACTGGTGACATGGGTTCGGAAGGTGTGGAATCATTGTGACATGGTGACCTGGTGATCATTAGAAACTGGTGACATGGCTTCGGAAGGTGTGGCATCGTTGTGACATGGTGACATGGTGACATGGTGATCATTAGAAACTGGTGACATGGGTTTGGAAGGTGTGGGATCGTTGTGACATGGTGACATGGTGACATGGTGATCATTAGAAACTGGTGACGTGGGTTCGGAAGGTGTGGAATAGTTGTGACATGGTGACATGGTGACATGGTGATCATTAGAAACTGGTGACGTGTGTTCGGAAGGTGTGGAATCGTTGTGACATGGTAAGCTGGTGATCATTAGAAACTGGTGACATGGGTTCGGAAGATGTGGAATCGTTGTGACATGGTGACCTGGTGATCATTAGAAACTGGTGACATGGGTTCGGAAGGTGTGGCATCGTGGTGTCATGGTGACATGATGACATGGTGATTATTAGAAACTGGTGACATGGGTTCGGAAGGTGTGGCATCGTTGTGACATGGTGACATGGTGACATGGTGATCATTAGAAACCTGTGACATTGGATCGGAAGGAGTGGAATCGTTGTGACGAGGTGGCATGGTGATCATTAGAAACTGGTGACATGGGTTCGGAAGGTGTGGAATCATTGTGACATGGTGACATGGCGATCATTAGAAACTGGTGACATGGGTTTGGTAGGTGTGGAATCGTTTCAACATGGTGACATGGCGATCATTAGAAACTGGTGACATAGGTTTGGTAGTTGTCTAATCGTTGTGACATTGTGACATTGTGACCTGGTGATCATTAGAAACGGGTGACATGGGTTCTGAAGGAGTGGAGTCGTTGGGACATGGTGACCTGGCGATCATTAGAAACTGGTGACATGGGTTCGGAAGGTGTGGAATCATTGTGATATGGTGACATGGTGATCATTAGAAACAGGTGACATGGGTTCGGAAGGTGTGGAATCGTTGTGACATGGTGATCATTAGAAACTGGTGACATGGGTTTGGTAGGTGTCTAATCGTTGTGACATGGTGACATGGTGACATGGTGATCATTAGATACTGGTGACATGTGTTCGGAAGGTGTGGAATCGTTGTGACATGGTGACATGGTGATCATTAGAAACTGGTGACATGGGTTCGGAAGGTGTGGAATCGTTGTGACATGGTGACTTGGTGACATGGGTTCGGAATGTGTGGAATCGTTGTGACATGGTGACATGGTGATCATTAGAAACTGGTGACATGGGTTCGGAAGGTGTGGAATCGTTGTGACATGGTGACATGGTGATCATTAGAAACTGGTGACATGGGTTCGGAAGGTGTGGAATCGTTGTGACCTGGTGACCTGGTGATCATTAGAAACTGGTGACATGGGTTCGGAAGGTGTGGAATCATTGTGACATGGTGACCTGGTGATCATTAGGAACTGGTGACATGGCTTCGGAAGGTGTGGCATCGTTGTGACATGGTGACATGGTGATCATTAGAAACTGGTGACATGGGTTCGGAAGGTGTGGAATCATTGTGACATGGTGACATGGTGATCATTAGAAACTGGTGACATGGGTTCGGAAGGTGTGGAATCATTGTGACATGGTGACATGGTGACATGGTGAGCATTAGAAACTGGTGACGGGTTCGGATGGTGTGGAATCGTTGTGACATGGTGACATGGCGATCATTAGAAACTGGTGACATGGGTTCGGAAAGTGTGGAATGGTTGTAACATGGTGACATGGTGATCGTTAGAAACTGGTGACATGTGTTCGGAAGGTGTGGAATCGTTATGACATGGTGACATGGTGACATTGGTTCGGAAAGTGTGGAATCGTTGTGACATGGTGTCATGATGACATGGTGATCGTTAGAAACTGGTGACATGGGTTCGGAAGGTGTGGAATCGTTATGACATGGTGACTTGGTGACATTGGTTCGGAACGTGTGGAATCGTTTTGACATGGTGTCATGATGACATGGTGATCATTAGAATCTGGTGACATTGGTTCGGAAGGTGTGGAATCGTTGTGACCTGGTGACCTGGTGATCATTAGAAACTGGTGACATGGGTTCGGAAGGTGTGGAATCATTGTGACATGGTGACCTGGTGATCATTAGAAACTGGTGACATGGCTTCGGAAGGTGTGGCATCGTTGTGACATGGTGACATGGTGACATGGTGATCATTAGAAACTGTTGACATGGGTTCGGAAGGTGTGGAATCATTGTGACATGGTGACATGGTGATCATTAGAAACTGGTAACATGGGTTCGGAAGGTGTGGAATCATTGTGACATTATGACATGGTGACATGGTGAGCATTAGAAACTGGTGACATGGTTTCGGATGGTGTGGAATCGTTGTGACATGGTGACATGTCGATCATTAGAACTGGTGACATGGGTTCGGAAAGTGTGGAATGGTTGTGACATGGTGACATGGTGATCGTTAGAAACTGGTGACATGGGTTCGGAAGGTGTGGAATCGTTATGACATGGTGACATGGTGACATTGGTTCGGAAAGTGTGGAATCGTTGTGACATGGTGTCATGATAACATGGTGATCATTAGAAACTGGTGACATGGGTTCGGAAGGTGTGGAATCGTTGTGACATGGTGTCATGATGACATGGTGATCATTAGAAACTTTTGACATTGGTTAGGAAGGTGTGGAATCGTTGTGACATGGTGACATGGTGATCATTAGAAACTGATGACATGGGTTCGGAAGGTGTTGAATCGTTGTGACATGGTGACATGGTGATCATTAGAAACTGGTGACATGGGTTCGGAAGGTGTGGAATCGTTGTGACATGGTGACATGGTGATCATTAGAAACTGGTGACATGGGTTCGGAAGGTGTGGGATCGTTGTGACATGGTGACATGGTGATCATTAGAAACTGGTGACATGGGTTCGGAAGGTGTGGAATCGCTGTGACATGGTGACATGGTGATCATTAGTACTGGTGACATGGGTTCGGAAGGTGTGGAATTGTTGTGACATGGTGACATGGTGACATGGTGTTCATTAGAAACCGGTGACATGGGTTCGGAAGGTGTGGAATCGTTGTGACATGGTGAGATGGTGATCAGTAGAATCTGCAGACATGGGTTTGGAAGGAGTGGAATCGTTGTGACATGGTGACATGGTGACATGGTGATCATTAGAAACTGGTGACATGGGTTAGGAAGGTGTGGGATCGTTGTGACATGGTGACATGGTGATCATTAGAAACTGGTGACGTGGGTTCGGAAGGTGTGGAATCGTTGTGACATGGTAACCTGGTGATCATTAGAAACTGGTGACATGGATTCGGAAGATGTGGAATCGTTGTGACATGGTGACCTGGTGATCATTAGAAACTGGTGACATGGGTTTGGAAGGTGTGGCATCGTGGTGACATGGTGACATGATGACATGGTGATTATTAGAAACTGGTGACATGGGTTCGGAAGGTGTGGCATCGTTGTGACATGGTGACATGGTGATCATTAGAAACCTGTGACATTGGATCGGAAGGAGTAGAATCGTTGTGACGAGGTGGCATGGTGATCATTAGAAACCTGTGACATTGGATCAGAAGGAGTAGAATCGTTGTGACGAGGTGGCATGGTGATCATTAGAAACTGGTGACATGGGTTTGGAAGGTGTGGGATCGTTGTGACATGGTGACATGGTGACATGGTGATCATTAGAAACTGGTGACGTGGGTTCGGAAGGTGTGGAATAGTTGTGACATGGTGACATGGTGACATGGTGATCATTAGAAACTGGTGACGTGTGTTCGGAAGGTGTGGAATCGTTGTGACATGGTAACCTGGTGATCATTAGAAACTGGTGACATGGGTTCGGAAGATGTGGAATCGTTGTGACATGGTGACCTGGTGATCATTAGAAACTGGTGACATGGGTTCGGAAGGTGTGGCATCGTTGTGACATGGTGACATGGTGACATGGTGATCATTAGAAACTGTTGACATGGGTTCGGAAGGTGTGGAATCATTGTGACATGGTGACATGGTGATCATTAGAAACTGGTAACATGGGTTCGGAAGGTGTGGAATCATTGTGACATTATGACATGGTGACATGGTGAGCATTAGAAACTGGTGACATGGTTTCGGATGGTGTGGAATCGTTGTGACATGGTGACATGTCGATCATTAGAACTGGTGACATGGGTTCGGAAAGTGTGGAATGGTTGTGACATGGTGACATGGTGATCGTTAGAAACTGGTGACATGGGTTCGGAAGGTGTGGAATCGTTATGACATGGTGACATGGTGACATTGGTTCGGAAAGTGTGGAATCGTTGTGACATGGTGTCATGATAACATGGTGATCATTAGAAACTGGTGACATGGGTTCGGAAGGTGTGGAATCGTTGTGACATGGTGTCATGATGACATGGTGATCATTAGAAACTTTTGACATTGGTTAGGAAGGTGTGGAATCGTTGTGACATGGTGACATGGTGATCATTAGAAACTGATGACATGGGTTCGGAAGGTGTTGAATCGTTGTGACATGGTGACATGGTGATCATTAGAAACTGGTGACATGGGTTCGGAAGGTGTGGAATCGTTGTGACATGGTGACATGGTGATCATTAGAAACTGGTGACATGGGTTCGGAAGGTGTGGGATCGTTGTGACATGGTGACATGGTGATCATTAGAAACTGGTGACATGGGTTCGGAAGGTGTGGAATCGCTGTGACATGGTGACATGGTGATCATTAGTACTGGTGACATGGGTTCGGAAGGTGTGGAATTGTTGTGACATGGTGACATGGTGACATGGTGTTCATTAGAAACCGGTGACATGGGTTCGGAAGGTGTGGAATCGTTGTGACATGGTGAGATGGTGATCATTAGAATCTGCAGACATGGGTTTGGAAGGAGTGGAATCGTTGTGACATGGTGACATGGTGACATGGTGATCATTAGAAACTGGTGACATGGGTTAGGAAGGTGTGGGATCGTTGTGACATGGTGACATGGTGATCATTAGAAACTGGTGACGTGGGTTCGGAAGGTGTGGGATAGTTGTGACATGGTGACATGGTGACATGGTGATCATTAGAAACTGGTGACGTGTGTTCGGAAGGTGTGGAATCGTTGTGACATGGTAACCTGGTGATCATTAGAAACTGGTGACATGGGTTCGGAAGATGTGGAATCGTTGTGACATGGTGACCTGGTGATCATTAGAAACTGGTGACATGGGTTCGGAAGGTGTGGCATCGTGGTGACATGGTGACATGATGACATGGTGATTATTAGAAACTGGTGACATGGGTTCGGAAGGTGTGGCATCGTTGTGACATGGTGACATGGTGACATGGTGATCATTAGAAACCTGTGACATTGGATCGGAAGGAGTGGAATCGTTGTGACGAGGTGGCATGGTGATCATTAGAAACTGGTGACATGGGTTCGGAAGGTGTGGAATCATTGTGACATGGTGACATGGCGATCATTAGAAACTGGTGACATGGGTTTGGTAGGTGTGGAATCGTTTCAACATGGTGACATGGCGATCATTAGAAACTGGTGACATAGGTTTGGTAGTTGTCTAATCGTTGTGACATTGTGACATTGTGACCTGGTGATCATTAGAAACGGGTGACATGGGTTCTGAAGGAGTGGAGTCGTTGGGACATGGTGACCTGGCGATCATTAGAAACTGGTGACATGGGTTCGGAAGGTGTGGAATCGTTGTGACATGGTGATCATTAGAAACTGGTGACATGGGTTTGGTAGGTGTCTAATCGTTGTGACATGGTGACATGGTGACATGGTGATCATTAGATACTGGTGACATGTGTTCGGAAGGTGTGGAATCGTTGTGACATGGTGACATGGTGAGCATTAGAAACTGGTGACATGGGTTCGGAAGGTGTGGAATCGTTGTGACATGGTGACTTGGTGACATGGGTTCGGAATGTGTGGAATCGTTGTGACATGGTGACATGGTGATCATTAGAAACTGGTGACATGGTTTCGGAAGGTGTGGAATCGTTGTGACATGGTGACATGGTGATCATTAGAAACTGGTGACATGGGTTCGGAAGGTGTGGAATCGTTGTGACCTGGTGACCTGGTGATCATTAGAAACTGGTGACATGGGTTCGGAAGGTGTGGAATCATTGTGACATGGTGACCTGGTGATCATTAGGAACTGGTGACATGGCTTCGGAAGGTGTGGCATCGTTGTGACATGGTGACATGGTGATCATTAGAAACTGGTGACATGGGTTCGGAAGGTGTGGAATCATTGTGACATGGTGACATGGTGATCATTAGAAACTGGTGACATGGGTTCGGAAGGTGTGGAATCATTGTGACATGGTGACATGGTGACATGGTGAGCATTAGAAACTGGTGACATGGGTTCGGATGGTGTGGAATCGTTGTGACATGGTGACATGGCGATCATTAGAAACTGGTGACATGGGTTCGGAAAGTGTGGAATGGTTGTGACATGGTGACATGGTGATCGTTAGAAACTGGTGACATGTGTTCGGAAGGTGTGGAATCGTTATGACATGGTGACATGGTGACATTGGTTCGGAAAGTGTGGAATCGTTGTGACATGGTGTCATGATGACATGGTGATCGTTAGAAACTGGTGACATGGGTTCGGAAGGTGTGGAATCGTTATGACATGGTGACTTGGTGACATTGGTTCGGAAAGTGTGGAATCGTTGTGACATGGTGTCATGATGACATGGTGATCGTTAGAATCTGGTGACATTGGTTCGGAAGGTGTGGAATCGTTGTGACCTGGTGACCTGGTGATCATTAGAAACTGGTGACATGGCTTCGGAAGGTGTGGAATCATTGTGACATGGTGACCTGGTGATCATTAGAAACTGGTGACATGGGTTCGGAAGGTGTGGCATCGTTGTGACATGGTGACATGGTGACATGGTGATCATTAGAAACTGTTGACATGGGTTCGGAAGGTGTGGAATCATTGTGACATGGTGACATGGTGATCATTAGAAACTGGTAACATGGGTTCGGAAGGTGTGGAATCATTGTGACATTATGACATGGTGACATGGTGAGCATTAGAAACTGGTGACATGGTTTCGGATGGTGTGGAATCGTTGTGACATGGTGACATGTCGATCATTAGAACTGGTGACATGGGTTCGGAAAGTGTGGAATGGTTGTGACATGGTGACATGGTGATCGTTAGAAACTAGTGACATGGGTTCGGAAGGTGTGGAATCGTTGTGACATGGTGTCATGATAACATGGTGATCATTAGAAACTGGTGACATGGGTTCGGAAGGTGTGGAATCGTTATGACATGGTGTCATGATAACATGGTGATCATTAGAAACTGGTGACATGGGTTCGGAAGTTGTGGAATCGTTATGACATGGTGACATGGTGACATTGGTTCGGAAAGTGTGGAATCGTTGTGACATGGTGTCATGATAACATGGTGATCATTAGAAACTGGTGACATGGGTTCGGAAGGTGTGGAATCGTTATGACATGGTGACATGGTGACATTGGTTCGGAAAGTGTGGAATCGTTGTGACATGGTGTCATGATGACATGGTGATCATTAGAAACTGGTGACATTGGTTAGGAAGGTGTGGAATCGTTGTGACATGGTGACATGGTGATCATTAGAAACTGCTGACATGGGTTCGGAAGGTGTTGAATCGTTGTGACATGGTGACATGGTGATCATTAGAAACTGGTGACATGGGTTCGGAAGGTGTGGAATCATTGTGACATAGTGAGATTGTGATCATTAGAAACTGGTGACATTGGTTCGGAAGGTGTGGGATCGTTGTGACATGGTAACATGGTGATCATTAGAAACTGGTGACATGGGTTCGGAAGGTGTGGAATCGCTGTGACATGGTGACATGGTGATCATTAGTACTGGTGACATGGGTTCGGAAGGTGTGGAATTGTTGTGACATGGTGACATGGTGACATGGTGTTCATTAGAAACCGGTGACATGGGTTCGGAAGGTGTGGAATCGTTGTGACATGGTGAGATGGTGATCATTAGAATCTGCTGACATGGGTTTGGAAGGAGTGGAATCGTTGTGACATGGTGACATGGTGACATCGTGATCATTAGAAACTGGTGACATGGGTTTGGAAGGTGTGGGATCGTTGTGACATGGTGACATGGTGATCATTAGAAACTGGTGACGTGGGTTCGGAAGGTGTGGAATCGTTGTGACATGGTAACCTGGTGATCATTAGAAACTGGTGACCTGGGTTCGGAAGATGTGGAATCGTTGTGACATGGTGACCTGGTGATCATTAGAAACTGGTGACATGGGTTTGGAAGGTGTGGCATCGTGGTGACATGGTGACATGATGACATGGTGATTATTAGAAACTGGTGACAATGGTTCAGAAGGTGTGGCATCGTTGTGACATGGTGACATGGTGATCATTAGAAACCTGTGACATTGGATCGGAAGGAGTAGAATCGTTGTGACGAGGTGGCATGGTGATCATTAGAAACTGGTGACATGGGTTCGGAAGGTGTGGAATCATTGTGACATGGTGACATGGCGATCATTAGAAACTGGTGACATGGTTTGGTAGGTGTGGAATCGTTTCAACATGGTGACATGGCGATCATTAGAAACTAGTGACATAGGTTTGGTAGGTGTCTAATCGTTGTGACATTGTGATATGGTGACCTGGTGATCATTAGAAACGGGTGACATGGGTTCTGAAGGAGTGGAATCGTTGTGACATGGTGACATGGTGACATGGTGATCATTAGATACATGTGACATGGGTTCGGAAGGGGTGGAATCGTTGTGACATGGTGAGATGGCGATCATTAGAAACTGGTGAAATGGATTCGGAAGGTGTGGAATCGTTGTGACATGGTGACATGGTGACATGGTGACATGGTGATCATTAGAAACTGGTGACATGGGTTCGGAAGGTGTGGAATCGTTGTGACATGGTGACATGGTGACATGGTGATCATTAGAAACTGGTGACATGGGTTCGGAAGGTATGGGATCGTTGTGGCATGGTGACATGGTGACATGGTGATCATTAGAAACTGGTGACATGGGTTCGGAAGGTGTGGAATCGTTGTGACATGGTGACATGGTGACATGGTGATCATTAGAAACTGGTGACATGGGTTCGGAAGGTATGGGATCGTTGTGGCATGGTGACATGGTGACATGGTGATCATTTGAAACTGGTGACATGGGTTCGGAAGGTGTGGAATCATTGTGACCTGGTGACCTGGTGATCATTAGAAACTGGTGTCATGGGTTGGGAAGGTGTGGAATCATTGTCACATGGTGACCTGGTGATCATTAGAAACTGGTGACATGGCTTCGGAAGGTGTGGCATCGTTGTGACATGGTGACATGGTGACATGGTGATCATTAGAAACTGGTGACATGGGTTCGGAAGGTGTGGAATCATTATGACATGGTGACATGGTGATCATTAGAAACTGGTGACATGGTTTCGGAAGGTGTGGAATCATTGTGACATTGTGACATGGTGACATGGTGACATGGTGAGCATTAGAAACTGGTGACATGGGTTCTGATGGTGTGGAATCGTTGTGACATGGTGACATGGTGATCATTAGAAACAGGTGACATGGGTTCGGAAGGTGTGGAATCGTTGTGACATGGTGATCATTAGAAACTGGTGACATGGGTTTGGTAGGTGTCTAATCGTTGTGATATGGTGACATGGTGATCATTAGAAACTGGTGACATGGGTTCGGAAGGTGTGGAATCGTTGTGACATGGTGACTTGGTGACATGGGTTCGGAATGTGTGGAATCGTTGTGACATGGTGACATGGTGACATGGTGATCATTAGAAACTGGTGACATGGGTTCGGAAGGTGTGGAATCGTTGTGACATGGTGACATGGTGATCATTATAAACTGGTGACATGGGTTCGGAAGGTGTGGAACCATTGTGACATGGTGACCTGGTGATCATTAGGAACTGGTGACATGGCTTCGGAAGGTGTGGCATCGTTGTGACATGGTGACATGGTGATCATTAGAAACTGGTGACATGGGTTCGGAAGGTGTGGAATAATTGTGACATGGTGACATGGTGATCATTAGAAACTGGTGACATGGGTTCGGAAGGTGTGGAATCATTGTGACATGGTGACATGCTGAAATGGTGAGCATTAGAAACTGGTGACATGGGTTCGGATGGTGTGGAATCGTTGTGACATGGTGACATGGCGATCATTAGAAACTGGTGACATGGGTTCGGAAAGTGTGGAATGGTTGTGACATGGTGACATGGTGATCGTTAGAAACTGGTGACATGTGTTCGGAAGGTGTGGAATCGTTATGAAATGATGACATGGTGACATTGGTTCGGAAAGTGTGGAATCGTTGTGACATGGTGTCATGATGTCATGGTGATCGTTAGAAACTGGTGACATGGGTTCGGAAGGTGTGAAATCGTTATGACATGGTGACTTGGTGACATTGGTTCGGAAAGTTTGGAATCGTTTTGACATGGTGTCATGATAACATGGTGATCATTAGAAACTGGTGACATGGGTTCGGAAGGTATGGGATCGTTGTGGCATGGTGACATGGTGATCATTAGAAACTGGTGACATGGGTTCGGAAGGTGTGGAATCATTGTGACATGGTGACCTGGTGATCATTAGAAACTGGTGACATGGTTTCGGAAGGTGAGGCATCGTTGTGACATGGTGACATGGTGATCATTAGAAACTGTTGACATGGGTTCGGAAGGTGTGGAATCATTGTGACATGGTGACATGGTGATCATTAGAAACTGGTGACATGGGTTCGGAAGGTGTGGAATCATTGTGACATGGTGACATGGTGACATGGTGAGCATTAGAAACTGGTGACGTGGTTTCGGATGGTGTGGAATCGTTGTGACATGGTGACATGTCGATCATTAGAACTGGTGACATGGGTTCGGAAAGTGTGGAATGGTTGTGACATGGTGACATGGTGATCGTTAGAAACTGGTGACATGGGTTCGGAAGGTGTGGAATCGTTATGACATGGTGACATGGTGACATTGGTTCGGAAAGTGTGGAATCGTTGTGACATGGTGTCATGATAACATGGTGATCATTAGAAACTGGTGACATGGGTTCGGAAGGTGTGGAATCGTTATGACATGGTGACATGGTGACATTGGTTCGGAAAGTGTGGAATCGTTGTGACATGGTGTCATGATAACATGGTGATCATTAGAAACTGGTGACATGGGTTCGGAAGGTGTGGAATCGTTATGACATGGTGACTTGATGACATTGGTTCGGAAAGTGTGGAATCGTTGTGACATGGTGTCATGATGACATGGTGATCATTAGAAACTGGTGACATTGGTTAGGAAGGTGTGGAATCGTTGTGACATGGTGACATGGTGATCATTAGAAACTGCTGACATGGGTTTGGAAGGTGTGGAATCGTTGTGACATGGTGACATGGTGATCATTAGAAACTGGTGACATGGGTTCGGAAGGTCTGGTATCGCTGTGACATGGTGACATGGTGATCATTAGTACTGGTGACATGGGTTCGGAAGGTGTGGAATTGTTGTGACATGGTGACATGGTGACATGGTGTTCATTAGAAACCGGTGACATGGGTTCGGAAGGTGTGGAATCGTTGTGACATGGTGAGATGGTGATCATTAGAATCTGCTGACATGGGTTTGGAAGGTGTGGAATCGTTGTGACATGGTGACATGGTGACCTGGTGATCATTAGAAACTGGTGACATGGGTTTGGAAGGTGTGGCATCGTGGTGACAAGGTGACCTGGTGATCATTAGAAACTGGTGACGTGGGTTCGGAAGGTGTGGAATCATTTTGACATGGTAACCTGGTGATCATTAGATACTGGTGACATGGTTTCGGAAGATGTGGAATCGTTGTGACATGGTGACATGGTGATCATTAGAAACTAGTGACATGGGTTCGGAAGGTTTCGAATTGTTGTGACATGGTGACATGATGACATGGTGATTATTAGAAACTGGTAACATGGGTTCGGAAGGTGTGGCATCGTTGTGACATGGTGACTTGGTGACATGGTGATCATTAGAAACCTGTGACATTGGATCGGAAGGAGTGGAATCGTTGTGATGAGGTGGCATGGTGATCATTAGAAACTGGTGACATGGGTTCGGAAGGTGTGGAATCATTGTGACATGGTGACATGGCGATCATTAGAAACTGGTGACATGGGTTTGGTAGGTGTGGAATCGTTTCAACATGGTGACATGGCGATCATTAGATACTGGTGACATAGCTGTGGTAGGTGTCTAATCGTTGTGACATTGTGACATGGTGACCTGGTGATCATTAGAAATGGGTGACATGGGTTCTGAAGGAGTGGAATCGTTGGGACATGGTGACCTGGTGATCATTAGAAACTGGTGACATGGGTTCGGAAGATGTGGAATCATTGTGATATGGTGACATGGTGATCATTAGAAACAGGTGACATGGGTTCGGAAGGTGTGGAATCGTTGTGACATGGTGAAATGGTGATCATTAGAAACTGGTGACATGGGTTTGGTAGGTGTCTAATCGTTGTGACATGGTGACATGGTGATTATTAGATTCTGGTGACATGGGTTCGGAAGGTGTGGAATCGTTGTGACATGGTGAGATGGCGATCATTAGAAACTGGTGATATGGATTCGGAAGGTGTGGAATCGTTGTGACATGGTGACATGGTGATCATTAGAAACTGGTGACATGGGTTCAGAAGGTGTGGAATCGTTGTGACATGGTGACATGGTGACATGGTGATCATTAGAAACTGGTGACATGGGTTCGGAAGGTGTGGAATCGTTGTGACATGGTGACATGGTGACATGGTGATCATTAGAAACTGGTGACATGGGTTCGGAAGGTGTGGAATCGTTGTGACATGGTGACATGATGACATGGTGACATGGTGATCATTAGAAACTGGTGACATGGGTTCGGAAGGTATGGGATCGTTGTGGCATGGTGACATGGTGATCATTTGAAACTGGTGACATGGGTTTGGAAGGTGTGGAATCATTGTGACCTGGTGACCTGGTGATCATTAGAAACTGGTGACATGGGTTCGGAAGGTGTGGAATCATTGTGACATGGTGACCTGGTGATCATTAGAAACTGGTGACATGGCTTCGGAAGGTGTGGCATCGTTGTGACATGGTGACATGGTGACATGGTGATCATTAGAAACTGGTGACATGGGTTCGGAAGGTGTGGAATCATTATGACATGGTGACATGGTGATCATTAGAAACTGGTGACATGGGTTCGGAAGGTGTGGAATCATTGTGACATGGTGACATGGTGACATGGTGAGCATTAGAAACTGGTGACATGGGTTCTGATGGTGTGGAATCGTTGTGACATGGTGACATGGCGATCATTAGAAACTGGTGACATGGGTTCGGAAAGTGTGGAATGGTTGTGACATGGTGACATGGTGATCATTAGAAACTGGTGACATGGGTTCGGAAAGTGTGGAATCGTTGTGACATGGTGTCATGATGACATGGAGATCATTAGAAACTGGTGACATTGGTTCGGAAGGTGTGGAATCGTTGTGACATGGTGACATGGTGACATTGGTTCGGAAAGTGTGGAATCGTTGTGACATGGTGTCATGATGACATGGTGATCATTAGAAACTGGTGACATGGGTTCGGAAGGTGTGGAATCGTTGTGACATGGTGACATGGTGATCATTAGAAACTGGTGACATTGGTTCGGAAGGTGTGGAATCATTGTGACATGGTGACATGGTGATCATTAGAAACTGGTGACATGGGTTCGGAAGGTGTGGAATCGTTGTGACATGGTGACATGGTGATCATTAGAAACTGGTGACATGTGTTCGGAAGGTGTGGAATCGTTATGACATGGTGACATGGTGAGATTGGTTCGGAAAGTGTGGAATCGTTGTGACATGGTGTCATGGTGACGTGGTGATCATTAGAAACTGGTGACGTGGGTTCGGAAAGTGTGGAATCGTTGTGACATGGTGTCATGATGACATGGTGATCGTTAGAAACTGGTGAAATGGGTTTGGAAGGTGTGGAATCGTTATGACATGGTGACTTGATGACATTGGTTCGGAAAGTGTGGAATCGTTGTGACATGGTGTCATGATGACATGGTGATCATTAGAAACTGGTGACATGGGTTCGGAAGGTGTGGAATCGTTGTGACATGGTGACATGGTGACATGGTGACATGGTGATCATTAGAAACTGGTGACGTGGGTTCGGAAAGTGTGGAATCGTTGTGACATGGTGTCATGATGACATGGTGATCATTAGAAACTGGTGACATGGGTTCGGAAGGTGTGGAATCGTTGTGACATGGTGACGTGGTGACATGGTGATCATTAGAAACTGGTGACATTGGTTCGGAAGGTGTGGAATCGTTGTGACATGGTGACATGGTGATCATTAGAAACTGCTGACATGGGTTCGGAAGGTGTGGAATCGTTGTGACATGGTGACATGGTGATCATTAGAAACTGGTGACATGGGTTCGGAAGGTGTGGAATCATTGTGACATAGTGAGATGGTGATCATTAGAAACTGGTGACATTGGTTCGGAAGGTGTGGGATTGTTGTGACATGGTGACATGGTGATCATTAGAAACTGTGACATGGGTTCGGAAGGTGTGGTATCGCTGTGACATGGTGACATGGTGATCATTAGTACTGGTGACATGGGTTCGGAAGGTGTGGAATTGTTGTGACATGGTGACATGGTGACATGGTGTTCATTAGAAACCGGTGACATGGGTTGGAAGGTGTGGAATCGTTGTGACATGGTGACATGGTGACCTGGTGATCATTAGAAACTGGTGACATGGGTTTGGAAGGTGTGGCATCGTGGTGACAAGGTGACCTGGTGATCATTAGAAACTGGTGACGTGGGTTCGGAAGGTGTGGAATCATTTTGACATGGTAACCTGGTGATCATTAGAAACTGGTGACATGGGTTCGGAAGATGTGGAATCGTTGTGACATGGTGACATGTTGATCATTAGAAACTGGTGACATGGGTTCGGAAGGTTTCGAATCGTTGTGACATGGTGACATGGTGATCATTAGAAACCTGTGACATTGGATCGGAACGAGTGGAATCGTTGTGACGAGGTGGCATGGTGATCATTAGAAACTGGTGACATGGGTTCGGAAGGTGTGGAATCATTGTGACATGGTGACATGGCGATCATTAGAAACTGGTGACATGTGTTTGGTAGGTGTGGAATCGTTTCAACATGGTGACATGGCGATCATTAGATACTGGTGACATAGGTTTGGTAGGTGTCTAATCGTTGTGACATTGTGACATGGTGACCTGGTGATCATTAGAAATGGGTGACATGGGTTCTGAAGGAGTGGAATCGTTGGGACATGGTGACCTGGTGATCATTAGAAACTGGTGACATGGGTTCGGAAGGTGTGGAATCATTGTGATATGGTGACATGGTGATCATTAGAAACAGGTGACATGGGTTCGGAAGGTGTGGAATCGTTGTGACATGGTGAAATGGTGATCATTAGAAACTGGTGACATGGGTTTGGTAGGTGTCTAATCGTTGTGACATGGTGACATGGTGATCATTAGATACTGGTGACATGGGTTCGGAAGGTGTGGAATCGTTGTGACATGGTGAGATGGCGATCATTAGAATCTGGTGAAATGGATTCGGAAGGTGTGGAATCGTTGTGACATGGTGACATGGTGATCATTAGAAACTGGTGACATGGGTTCAGAAGGTGTGGAATCGTTGTGACATGGTGACATGGTGACATGGTGATCATTAGAAACTGGTGACATGGGTTCGGAAGGTGTGGAATCGTTGTGACATGGTGACATGGTGACATGGTGATCATTAGAAACTGGTGACATGGGTTCGGAAGGTGTGGAATCGTTGTGACATGGTGACATGGTGACATGGTGACATGGTGATCATTAGAAACTGGTGACATGGGTTCGGAAGGTATGGGATCGTTGTGGCATGGTGACATGGTGACATGGTGATCATTTGAAACTGGTGACATGGGTTCGGAAGGTGTGGAATCATTGTGACCTGGTGACCTGGTGATCATTAGAAACTGGTGACATGGGTTCGGAAGGTGTGGAATCATTGTGACATGGTGACCTGGTGATCATTAGAAACTGGTGACATGGCTTCGGAAGGTGTGGCATCGTTGTGACATGGTGACATGGTGACATGGTGATCATTAGAAACTGGTGACATGGGTTCGGAAGGTGTGGAATCATTATGACATGGTGACATGGTGATCATTAGAAACTGGTGACATGGGTTCGGAAGGTGTGGAATCATTGTGACATGGTGACATGGTGTCATGGTGAGCATTAGAAACTGGTGACATGGGTTCTGATGGTGTGGAATCGTTGTGACATGGTGACATGGTGATCATTAGAAACTGGTGACATGGGTTCGGAAGGTCTGGAATCGTTGTGACATGGTGACTTGGTGACATTGGTTCCGAAGGTGTGGAATCGTTTTGACATGGTGACATGGTGACATGTTGATCATTAGAAAGTGATTACATGGGTTCGGAAGGTGTGGAATCGTTGTGACGTGGTGGCATGGTGATCATCAGAAACTGGTGACATGGGTTCGGAAGGTGTCGAATCGTTGTGACATGGTGACCTGGTGATCATTAGAAACTGGTGGTATGGGTTCGGAAGGTGTGGAATCATTGTGACATGGTGACCTGGTGATCATTAGAAACTGGTGACATGGGTTCGGAAGGTGTGGAATCATTGTTACATGGTGACATGGTGATCTTTAGAAACTGGTGACATGGGTTCGGAAGGTGTGGAATCATTGTTACATTTTTGACATGTCGATTATTAGAAACTGGTGACATGGGTTTGGAAGGTGTGGAATCGTTGTGACCTGGTGACATGGGTTCGGAAGGTGTGGAATCGTTTTGACATGGTGTCATGGAGACATGGTGATCAGTAGAAACTGGTGACATGGTTTCTGAAGGAGTGGAATTGTTGTGACATGGTGACGTGGTGACATGGCGATCATTAGAAACTGGTGACATGGCTTTGGAAGGTGTGGAATCTTTGTGACATTGTGACCTGGTGAGATGGTGATCATTAGAAACTGGTGACATGGGTTCGGAAAGTGTGGCATCGCAGTGACCTGGTGACATGGTGAGATGGTGATCATTAGAAACTGGTGACATGGGTTCGGAAAGTGTGGAATCATTGTGACATGGTGATATGGTGATCATTAGAAACTGGTGACATGGGTTCGGATGGTGTGGCATCGCTGTGACCTGGTGACATGGTGAGATGGTGATCATTAGAAACTGGTGACATGGGTTCGGAAGGTGTGGAGTCATTGTGACATGGTGACATGGTGATCATTAGAAACTGGTGACATGGGTTCGGAAGGTGTGGAATAGTTGTGACATGGTGACTTGGTGACATTGGTTCGGAAGGTGTGGAATCGTTGTGACATGGTGACATGGTGACATGTTGATCATTAGAAAGTGATTACATGGGTTCGGAAGGTGTGGAATCGTTGTGATATGGTGACATGGTGATCATTAGAAACTGGTGACATTGGTTCGGAAGGTGTGGCATCGCTGTGACATGGTGACATGGTGACATGGTGATCATTAGAAACTGGTGACATGGGTTCGGAAGGTGTGGAATCGTTGTGACATGGTGACATGGTGATCATTAGAAATTGGTGACATGGGTTCGGAAGGTGTGGAATCGCTCTGACATGGTGACATGGTGATCATTAGAAGCCTGTGACATTGGATCGGAATGTGTGGAATCGTTGTGACGTGGTCGCATGGTGATCATTAGAAACTGGTGACATGGGTTCGGAAGGTGTGGAATCGTTGTGACATGGTGACATGCTGATCATTAGCTACTGGTGACATGGGTTCGGAAGGCGTGGAATCGTTGTGACATGGTGACCTGGTGATCATTAGAAACTGGTGACATGGGCTCGGAAGGTGTGGAATCGTTGTGACATGGTGACATGGTGATCATTAGAAACTGGTGACATGGGTTCGGAAGGTGTGGAATCGTTGTGACATGGTGAGTTGGTGACACGGTTACGGAATGTGTGGAATCGTTGTGACGGTGTCACGGTGATATGGTGATCAGTAGAAACTGGTGACATTGGTTCGGAAGGTGTGGAATCATTGTGACATGGTGACATGGTGACATGGTGATCAATAGAAACTGGTGACATGGGTTCGGAAGGTGTGGAATCGTTGTGACATAGTGACATGGTGACATGGTGATCATTAGAAACTGGTGACATGGGTTCGGAAGGTGTAGAATCGCTGTGACATGGTGACATGTTGATCATTAGTACTGGTGACATGGGTTCGGAAGGTGTGGAATCGTTGTGACATGGTGACATGGTGATCACTAGAAACTGGTGACATGGGTTAGGTAGGTGTGGAATTGTTGTGACATGGTGACATGGTGACATGGTGTTCATTAGAAAATGGTTACATGGGTTCGGAAGTTGTGGAATCGTTGTGACATGGTGACATGGTGACATGGTGATCATTAGAAACTGGTGACATCGGTTCGGAAGGTGTGGAATCGTTGTGAGATGGTGACATGGTGACATGGTAATCATTAGAAACTGGTGACATGGGTTCGGAAGGTTTGGAATCGTTGTGACAAGGTGATGTGGTGACATGGTGATCATTAGAAACTGGTGACATGGGTTCGGAAGGTGTGGAGTCATTGTGACATGGTGACATGGTGACATGGTGACATGGTGATCATTAGAAACTGGTGACATGGGTTCGGAAGGTATGGAATCGTTGTGACATGGTGACGTGGTGACATGGTGATCATTCGAAACTGGTGACATGGGTTCGGAAGGTGTGGAATCGTTGTGACATGGTGACATGCTGATCATTAGAAACTGATTACATGGGTTCGGAAGGTGTCAAATCATTGTGACATGGTGACGTGGTGACATGGTGATCATTAGAAACTGGTGACATGGGTTCGGAAGGTGTGGAGTCGTTGTGACATGGTGACATGGTGACATGGTAATCATTAGAAACTGTTGACATGGGTTCGGAAGGTTTCGAATCGTTGTGACATGGTGACGTGGTGACATGGTGATCATTAGAAACTGGCGACATGGGTTCGGAAGGTGTGGAGTCGTTGTGACATGGTGACATGCTGATCATTAGAAACTGATTACATGGGTTCGGAAGGTGTGGAATCGTTGTGACATGGTGACATGGTGATCATTAGATACTGGAGACATTGGTTCGGAAGGTGTGGAATCATTGTGACATGGTGACCTGGTGATCATTAGAAACTGGTGACATGGGCTCGGAAGGTGTGGAATCGTTCTGACATGGTGAGATGGTGATCATTAGAAACTGGTGAAATGGGTTCGGAAGGTGTGGAATCGTTGAGACATGGTGACATGGTGATCATTAGAAACCTGCGACATTGGATCGGAAGGTGTTGAATCGTTGTGACGTGGTGGCATGGTGATCATCAGAAACTGGTGACATGGGTTCGGAAGGTGTCGAATCGTTGTGACATGGTGACCTGGTGATCATTAGAAACTGGTGGTATGGGTTCGGAAGGTGTGGAATCATTGTGACATGGTGACCTGGTGATCATTAGAAACTGGTGACATGGGTTCGGAAGGTGTGGAATCATTGTTACATGGTGACATGGTGATCATTAAAAAATGGTGACATGGGTTCGGAAGGTGTGGAATCGTTGTGACATGGTGACATGTCGATCATTAGAAACTGGTGACATGGGTTTGGAAGGTGTGCAATCGTTGTGACCTGGTGACATGGTGACATGGGTTCGGAAGGTGTGGAATCATTTTGACATGGTGTCATTGAGACATGGTGATCAGTAGAAACTGGTGACATGGTTTCTGAAGGAGTGGAATTGTTGTGACATGGTGACGTGGTGACATGGCGATCATTAGAAACTGGTGACATGGCTTTGGAAGGTGTGGAATCGTTGTGACATGGTGACCTGGTGAGATGGTGATCATTAGAAACTGGTGACATGGGTTCGGAAGGTGTGGCATCGCTGTGACCTGGTGACATGGTGAGATGGTGATCATTAGAAACTGGTGACATGGGTTCGGAAAGTGTGGAATCATTGTGACATGGTGACGTGGTGACATGGTGATCATTAGAAACTGGTGACATGGGTTCGGAAGGTGTGGAGTCGTTGTGACATGGTGACATGGTGACATGGTAATCATTAGAAACTGGTGAAATGGGTTCGGAAGGTTTCGAATCGTTGTGACATGGTGACGTGGTGACATGGTGATCATTAGAAACTGGTGACATGAGTTCGGAAGGTGTGGAGTCGTTGTGACATGGTGACATGCAGATCATTAGAAACTGATTACATGGGTTCGGAAGGTGTGGAATCGTTCTGACATGGTGACCTGGTGATCATTAGAAACTGGTGAAATGGGTTCGGAAGGTGTGGAATCGTTGAGACATGGTGACATGGTGATCATTAGAAACCTGCGACATTGGATCGGAAGGTGTTGAATCGTTGTGACGTGGTGGCATGGTGATCATTAGAAACTGGTGACATGGGTTCGGAAGGTGTGGAATCGTTGTGACATGGTGACCTGGAGATCATTAGAAACTGGTGACATGGGTTCGGAAGGTGTCGAATCGTTGTGACATGGTGACCTGGTGATCATTAGAAACTGGTGGTATGGGTTCGGAAGGTGTGGAATCATTGTGACATGGTGACCTGGTGATCATTAGAAACTGGTGACATGGGTTCGGAAGGTGTGGAATCATTGTCACATGGTGACATGGTGATCATTAGAAAATGGTGACATGGGTTCGGAAGGTGTGGAATCGTTGTGACATTGTGACCTGGTGAGATTGTGATCATTAGAAACTGGTGACATGGGTTTGGAAGGTGTGGAATCGTTGTGACCTGGTGACATGGTGACATGGGTTCGGAAGGTGTGGAATCGTTTTGACATGGTGTCATGGAGACATGGTGATCAGTAGAAACTGGTGACATGGGTTCGGAAGGTGTGGCTTCGCTGTGACCTGGTGACATGGTGAGATGGTGATCCTTAGAAACTGGTGACATGGGTTCGGAAGGTGTGGAATCGTTGTGACATGGTGACATGGTGATCATTAGAAACTGGTGACATGGGTTCGGAAGGTGTGGAAACGTTGTGACATGGTGACTTGGTGACATTGGTTCCGAAGGTGTGGAATCGTTGTGACATGGTGACATGGTGACATGTTGATCATTAGAAAGTGATTACATGGGTTCGGAAGGTGTGGAATCGTTGTGACATGGTGACATGGTGATCATTAGATACTGGAGACATGGGTTCGGAAGGTGTGGAATCGTTGTGACATGGTGACATGGTGACATGTTGATCATTAGAAAGTGATTACATGGGTTCGGAAGGTGTGGAATCGTTGTGATATGGTGACATGGTGATCATTAGAAACTGGTGACATGGGTTCGGAAGGTGTGGCATCGCTGTGACATGGTGACATGGTGACATGGTGATCATTAGAAACTGGTGACATGGGTTCGGATGGTGTGGAATCGTTGTGACATGGTGACATGGTGATCATTAGAAATTGGTGACATGGGTTCGGAAGGTGTGGAATCGCTCTGACATGGTGACATGGTGATCATTAGAAGCCTATGACAATGGATCGGAAGGTGTGGAATCGTTGTGACGTGGTCGCATGGTGATCATTAGAAACTGGTGACATGGGTTCGGAAGGTGTGGAATCGTTGTGACATGGTGACATGTTGATCATTAGCTACTGGTGACATGGGTTCGGAAGGCGTGGAATCTTTGTGACATGGTGACCTGGTGATCATTAGAAACTGTTGACATGGGCTCGGAAGGTGTGGAATCGTTCTGACATGGTGACATGGTGATCATTAGAAACTGGTGACATGGGTTCGGAAGGTGTGGAATCGTTGTGACATGGTGACTTGGTGACACGGTTTCGGAATGTGTGGAATCGTTGTGACATGGTGTCATGGTGATATGGTGATCAGTAGAAACTGGTGACATTGGTTCGGAAGGTGTGGAATCATTGTGACATGGTGACATGGTGATCATTAGAAACTGGTGACATGGGTTCAGAAGGTGTGGAATCGTTGTGACATGGTGACATGGTGACATGGTGACATGGTGATCAATAGAAACTGGTGACATGGGTTCGGAAGGTGTGGAATCATTGTGACATAGTGACATGGTGAAATGGTGATCATTAGAAACTGGTGACATGGGTTCGGAAGGTGTAGAATCGCTGTGACATGGTGACA
Source organism: Hemitrygon akajei (assembly GCF_048418815.1). Classification (NCBI taxonomy): domain Eukaryota; kingdom Metazoa; phylum Chordata; class Chondrichthyes; order Myliobatiformes; family Dasyatidae; genus Hemitrygon; species Hemitrygon akajei. The sequence continues at coordinate 69,772,731 of NC_133125.1, forward strand.
TGGTGATCATTAGTACTGGTGACATGGGTTCGGAAGGTGTGGAATCGTTGTGACATGGTGACATGGTGATCATTAGAAACTGGTGACATGGGTTAGGTAGGTGTGGAATTGTTGTGACATGGTGACATGGTGACATGGTGTTCATTAGAAAATGGTTACATGGGTTCGGAAGTTGTGGAATCGTGACATGGTGACATGGTGACATGGTGATCATTAGAAACTGGTGACATCGGTTCGGAAGGTGTGGAATCGTTGTGAGATGGTGACATGGTGACATGGTGATCAATAGAAACTGGTGACATGGGTTCGGAAGGTGTGGAATCATTGTGACATAGTGACATGGTGACATGGTGATCATTAGAAACTGGTGACATGGGTTCGGAAGGTGTAGAATCGCTGTGACATGGTGACATGGTGATCATTAGTACTGGTGACATGGGTTCGGAAGGTGTGGAATCGTTGTGACATGGTGACATGGTGATCATTAGAAACTGGTGACATGGGTTAGGTAGGTGTGGAATTGTTGTGACATGGTGACATGGTGACATGGTGTTCATTAGAAAATGGTTACATGGGTTCGGAAGTTGTGGAATCGTGACATGGTGACATGGTGACATGGTGATCATTAGAAACTGGTGACATCGGTTCGGAAGGTGTGGAATCGTTGTGAGATGGTGACATGGTGACATGGTAATCATTAGAAACTGGTGACATGGGTTCGGAAGGTTTGGAATCGTTGTGACAAGGTGATGTGGTGACATGGTGATCATTAGAAACTGGTGACATGGGTTCGGAAGGAGTGGAGTCATTGTGACATGGTGACATGGTGACATGGTGATCATTAGAAACTGGTGACATGGGTTCGGAAGGTATGGAATCGTTGTGACATGGTGACGTGGTGACATGGTGATCATTCGAAACTGGTGACATGGGTTCGGAAGGTGTGGAGTCGTTGTGACATGGTGACATGGTGATCTTTAGAAACTGGTGACATGGGTTCGGAAGGTGTGGAATCGTTGTGACATGGTGACATGGTGATCATTAGAAACTGATTACATGGGTTCGGAAGGTGTCAAATCATTGTGACATGGTGACGTGGTGACATGGTGATCATTAGAAACTGGTGACATGGGTTCGGAAGGTGTGGAGTCGTTGTGACATGGTGACATGGTGACATGGTAATCATTAGAAACTGGTGACATGGGTTCGGAAGGTGTGGAGTCGTTGTGACATGGTGACATGCTGATCATTAGAAACTGATTACATGGGTTCGGAAGGTGTGGAATCGTTGTGACATGGTGACATGGTGATCATTAGATACTGGAGACATGGGTTCGGAAGGTGTGGAATCGTTGTGACATGGTGACATGCTGATCATTAGAAACTGATTACATGGGTTCGGAAGGTGTGGAATCGTTGTGACATGGTGACATGCTGATCATTAGAAACTGATTACATGGGTTCGGAAGGTGTCTAATCGTTGTGACATGGTGACATGGTGACATGGTGATCATTAGATACTGGAGACATGGGTTCGGAAGGTGTGGAATCATTGTGACATGGTGACCTGGTGATCATTAGAAACTGGTGACATGGGCTCGGAAGGTGTGGAATCGTTCTGACATGGTGAGATGGTGATCATTAGAAACTGGTGAAATGGGTTCGGAAGGTGTGGAATCGTTGAGACATGGTGACATGGTGATCATTAGAAACCTGCGACATTGGATCGGAAGGTGTTGAATCGTTGTGACGTGGTGGCATGGTGATCATCAGAAACTGGTGACATGGGTTCGGAAGGTGTGGAATCGTTGTGATATGGTGACATGGTGATCATTAGAAACCTGCGACATTGGATCGGAAGGTGTTGAATCGTTGTGACGTGGTGGCATGTTGATCATTAGAAAGTGATTACATGGGTTCGGAAGGTGTGGAATCGTTGTGATATGGTGACATGGTGAGATGGTGATCATTAGAAATTGGTGACATGGGTTCGGAAGGTGCGGAATCGCTCTGACATGGTGACATGGTGATCATTAGAAGCCTGTGACATTGGATCGGAAGGTGTGGAATCGTTGTGACGTGGTCGCATGGTGATCATTAGAAACTGGTGACATGGGTTTGGAAGGTGTGGAATCGTTGTGACATGGTGACATGCTGATCATTAGCTACTGGTGACATGGGTTCGGAAGGCGTGGAATCTTTGTGACATGGTGACCTGGTGATCATTAGAAACTGGTGACATGGGCTCGGAAGGTGTGGAATCGTTGTGACATGGTGACATGGTGATCATTAGAAACTGGTGACATGGGTTCGGAAGGTGTGGAATCGTTGTGACATGGTGACTTGGTGACACGGTTTCGGAATGTGTGGAATCGTTGTGACGGTGTCACGGTGATATGGTGATCAGTAGAAACTGGTGACATTTGTTCGGAAGGTGTGGAATCATTGTGACATGGTGACATGGTGATCATTAGAAACTGGTGACATGGGGTCTGAAGGTGTGGAATCGTTGTGACATGGTGACATGGTGACATGGTGATCAATAGAAACTGGTGACATGGGTTCGGAAGGTGTGGAATCGTTGTGACATAGTGACATGGTGACATGGTGATCATTAGAAACTGGTGACATGGGTTCGGAAGGTGTAGAATCGCTGTGACATGGTGACATGTTGATCATTAGTACTGGTGACATGGGTTCGGAAGGTGTGGAATCGTTGTGACATGGTGACATGGTGATCATTAGAAACTGGTGACATGGGTTAGGTAGGTGTGGAATTGTTGTGACATGGTGACATGGTGACATGGTGTTCATTAGAAAATGGTTACATGGGTTCGGAAGTTGTGGAATCGTTGTGACATGGTGACATGGTGACATGGTGATCATTAGAAAATGGTGACATCGGTTCGGAAGGTGTGGAATCGTTGTGAGATGGTGACATGGTGACATGGTAATCATTAGAAACTGGTGACATGGGTTCGTAAGGTTTGGAATCGTTGTGACAAGGTGATGTGGTGACATGGTGATCATTAGAAACTGGTGACATGGGTTCGGAAGGTGTGGAGTCATTGTGACATGGTGACATGGTGACATGGTGACATGGTGATCATTAGAAACTGGTGACATGAGTTCGGAAGGTATGGAATCGTTGTGACATGGTGACGTGGTGACATGGTGATCATTCGAAACTGGTGACATGGGTTCGGAAGGTGTGGAGTCGTTGTGACATGGTGACATGGTGATCATTAGAAACTGGTGACATGGGTTCGGAAGGTGTGGAAACGTTGTGACATGGTGACATGGTGATCATTAGAAACTGATTACATGGGTTCGGAAGGTGTCAAATCATTGTGACATGGTGACGTGGTGACATGGTGATCATTAGAAACTGGTGACATGGGTTCAGAAGGTGTGGAGTCGTTGTGACATGGTGACATGGTGACATGGTAATCATTAGAAACTGTTGACATGGGTTCGGAAGGTTTCGAATCGTTGTGACATGGTGACGTGGTGACATGGTGATCATTAGAAACTGGTGACATGGGTTCGGAAGGTGTGGAGTCGTTGTGACATGGTGACATGCTGATCATTAGAAACTGATTACATGGGTTCGGAAGGTGTGGAATCGTTGTGACATGGTGACATGGTGATCATTAGATACTGGAGACATGGGTTCGGAAGGTGTGGAATCATTGTGACATGGTGACCTGGTGATCATTAGAAACTGGTGACATGGGCTCGGAAGGTGTGGAATCGTTCTGACATGGTGAGATGGTGATCATTAGAAACTGGTGAAATGGGTTCGGAAGGTGTGGAATCGTTGAGACATGGTGACATGGTGATCATTAGAAACCTGCGACATTGGATCGGAAGGTGTTGAATCGTTGTGACGTGGTGGCATGGTGATCATCAGAAACTGGTGACATGGGTTCGGAAGGTGTCGAATCGTTGTGACATGGTGACCTGGTGATCATTAGAAACTGGTGGTATGGGTTCGGAAGGTGTGGAATCATTGTGACATGGTGACCTGGTGATCATTAGAAACTGGTGACATGGGTTCGGAAGGTGTGGAATCATTGTTACATGGTGACATGGTGATCATTAAAAAATGGTGACATGGTTTCGGAAGGTGTGGAATCGTTGTGACATGGTGACATGTCGATCATTAGAAACTGGTGATATGGGTTTGGAAGGTGTGGAATCGTTGTGACCTGGTGACATGGTGACATGGGTTCGGAAGGTGTGGAATCATTTTGACATGGTGTCATTGAGACATGGTGATCAGTAGAAACTGGTGACATGGTTTCTGAAGGAGTGGAATTGTTGTGACATGGTTACGTGGTGACATGGCGATCATTAGAAACTGGTGACATGGCTTTGGAAGGTGTGGAATCGTTGTGACATGGTGACCTGCTGAGATGGTGATCATTAGAAACTGGTGACATGGGTTCGGAAGGTGTGGCATCGCTGTGACCTGGTGACATGGTGAGATGGTGATCATTAGAAACTGGTGACATGGGTTCGGAAAGTGTGGAATCATTGTGACATGGTGACGTGGTGACATGGTGATCATTAGAAACTGGTGACATGGGTTCGGAAGGTGTGGAGTCGTTGTGACATGGTGACATGGTGACATGGTAATCATTAGAAACTGGTGAAATGGGTTCGGAAGGTTTCGAATCGTTGTGACATGGTGACGTGGTGACATGGTGATCATTAGAAACTGGTGACATGGGTTCGGAAGGTGTGGAGTCGTTGTGACATGGTGACATGCTGATCATTAGAAACTGATTACATGGGTTCGGAAGGTGTGGAATCGTTCTGACATGGTGACCTGGTGATCATTAGAAACTGGTGAAATGGGTTCGGAAGGTGTGGAATCGTTGAGACATGGTGACATGGTGATCATTAGAAACCTGCGACATTGGATCGGAAGGTGTTGAATCGTTGTGATGTGGTGGCATGGTGATCATTAGAAACTGGTGACATGGGTTCGGAAGGTGTGGAATCGTTGTGACATGGTGACCTGGAGATCATTAGAAACTGGTGACATGGGTTCGGAAGGTGTCGAATCGTTGTGACATGGTGACCTGGTGATCATTAGAAACTGGTGGTATGGGTTCGGAAGGTGTGGAATCATTGTGACATGGTGACCTGGTGATCATTAGAAACTGGTGACATGGGTTCGGAAGGTGTGGAATCATTGTGACATGGTGACATGGTGATCATTAGAAAATGGTGACATGGGTTCGGAAGGTGTGGAATCGTTGTGACATTGTGACCTGGTGAGATGTTGATCATTAGAAACTGGTGACATGGGTTTGGAAGGTGTGGAATCGTTGTGACCTGGTGACATGGTGACATGGGTTCGGAAGGTGTGGAATCGTTTTGACATGGTGTCATGGAGACATGGTGATCAGTAGAAACTGGTGACATGGTTTCTGAAGGAGTGGAATTGTTGTGACATGGTGACGTGGTGACATGGCGATCATTAGAAACTGGTGACATGGCTTTGGAAGGTGTGGAATCTTTGTGACATTGTGACCTGGTGAGATGGTGATCATTAGAAACTGGTGACATGGGTTCGGAAAGTGTGGAATCATTGTGACATGGTGATATGGTGATCATTAGAAACTGGTGACATGGGTTCGGATGGTGTGGCATCGCTGTGACCTGGTGACATGGTGAGATGGTGATCATTAGAAACTGGTGACAGGGGTTCGGAAGGTGTGGAATCGTTGTGACATGGTGACATGGTGATCGTTAGAAACTGGTGACATGGGTTCGGAAGGTGTGGAAACGTTGTGACATGGTGACTTGGTGACATTGGTTCCGAAGGTGTGGAATCGTTGTGACATGGTGACATGGTGACATGTTGATCATTAGAAAGTGATTACATGGGTTCGGAAGGTGTGGAATCGTTGTGACATGGTGACATGGTGATCATTAGATACTGGAGACATGGGTTCGGAAGGTGTGGAATCGTTGTGACATGGTGACATGGTGACATGTTGATCATTAGAAAGTGATTACATGGGTTCGGAAGGTGTGGCATCGCTGTGACATGGTGACATGGTGACATGGTGATCATTAGAAACTGGTGACATGGGTTCGGATGGTGTGGAATCGTTGTGACATGGTGACATGGTGATCATTAGAAATTGGTGACATGGGTTCGGAAGGTGTGGAATCGCTCTGACATGGTGACATGGTGATCATTAGAAGCCTGTGACAATGGATCGGAAGGTGTGGAATCGTTGTGACGTGGTCGCATGGTGATCATTAGAAACTGGTGACATGGGTTCGGAAGGTGTGGAATCGTTGTGGCATGGTGACATGTTGATCATTAGCTACTGGTGACATGGGTTCGGAAGGCGTGGAATCTTTGTGACATGGTGACCTGGTGATCATTAGAAACTGGTGACATGGGCTCGGAAGGTGTGGAATCGTTCTGACATGGTGACATGGTGATCATTAGAAACTGGTGACATGGGTTCGGAAGGTGTGGAATCGTTGTGACATGGTGACTTGGTGACACGGTTTCGGAATGTGTGGAATCGCTGTGACGGTGTTACGGTGATATGGTGATCAGTAGAAACTGGTGACATTGGTTCGGAAGGTGTGGAATCATTGTGACATGGTGACATGGTGATCATTAGAAACTGGTGACATGGGTTCAGAAGGTGTGGAATCGTTGTGACATGGTGACATGGTGACATGGTGTCAATAGAAACTGGTGACATGGGTTCGGAAGGTGTGGAATCGTTGTGACATAGTGACATGGTGACATGGTGATCATTAGAAACTGGTGACATGGGTTCGGAAGGTGTAGAATCGCTGTGACATGGTGACATGTTGATCATTAGTACTGGTGACATGGGTTCGGAAGGTGTGGAATCGTTGTGACATGGTGACATGGTGATCATTAGAAACTGGTGACATGGGTTAGATAGGTGTGGAATTGTTGTGACATGGTGACATGGTGACATGGTGTTCATTAGAAAATGGTTACATGGGTTCGGAAGTTGTGGAATCGTTGTGACATGGTGACATGGTGACATGGTGATCATTAGAAACTGGTGACATCGGTTCGGAAGGTGTGGAATCGTTGTGAGATGGTGACATGGTGACATGGTAATCATTAGAAACTGGTGACATGGGTTCGGAAGGTTTGGAATCGTTGTGACAAGGTGATGTGGTGACATGGTGATCATTAGAAACTGGTGACATGGGTTCGGAAGGTGTGGAGTCATTGTGACATGGTGACATGGTGACATGGTGATCATTAGAAACTGGTGACATGGGTTCGGAAGGTATGGAATCGTTGTGACATGGTGACGTGGTGACATGGTGATCATTCGAAACTGGTGACATGGGTTCGGAAGGTGTGGAGTCGTTGTGACATGGTGACATGGTGATCATTAGAAACTGGTGACATGGGTTCGGAAGGTGTGGAATCGTTGTGACATGGTGACATGGTGATCATTAGAAACTGATTACATGGGTTCGGAAGGTGTCAAATCATTGTGACATGGTGACGTGGTGACATGGTGATCATTAGAAACTGGTGACATGGGTTCGGAAGGTGTGGAGTCGTTGTGACATGGTGACATGGTGACATGGTAATCATTAGAAACTGTTGACATGGGTTCGGAAGGTTTCGAATCGTTGTGACATGGTGACGTGGTGACATGGTGATCATTAGAAACTGGTGACATGGGTTCGGAAGGTGTGGAGTCGTTGTGACATGGTGACATGCTGATCATTAGAAACTGATTACATGGGTTCGGAAGGTGTGGAATCGTTGTGACATGGTGACATGGTGATCATTAGAAACTGGAGACATGGGTTCGGAAGGTGTGGAATCATTGTGACATGGTGACCTGGTGATCATTAGAAACTGGTGACATGGGCTCGGAAGGTGTGGAATCGTTCTGACATGGTGAGATGGTGATCATTAGAAACTGGTGAAATGGGTTCGGAAGGTGTGGAATCGTTGAGACATGGTGACATGGTGATCATTAGAAACCTGCGACATTGGATCGGAAGGTGTTGAATCGTTGTGACGTGGTGGCATGGTGATCATCAGAAACTGGTGACATGGGTTCGGAAGGTGTCGAATCGTTGTGACATGGTGACCTGGTGATCATTAGAAACTGGTGGTATGGGTTCGGAAGGTGTGGAATCATTGTGACATGGTGACCTGGTGATCATTAGAAACTGGTGACATGGGTTCGGAAGGTGTGGAATCATTGTTACATGGTGACATGGTGATCATTAAAAAATGGTGACATGGGTTCGGAAGGTGTGGAATCGTTGTGACATGGTGACATGTCGATCATTAGAAACTGGTGACATGGGTTTGGAAGGTGTGGAATCGTTGTGACCTGGTGACATGGTGACATGGGTTCGGAAGGTGTGGAATCATTTTGACATGGTGTCATTGAGACATGGTGATCAGTAGAAACTGGTGACATGGTTTCTGAAGGAGTGGAATTGTTGTGACATGGTGACGTGGTGACATGGCGATCATTAGAAACTGGTGACATGGCTTTGGAAGGTGTGGAATCGTTGTGACATGGTGACCTGGTGAGATGGTGATCATTAGAAACTGGTGACATGGGTTCGGAAGGTGTGGCATCGCTGTGACCTGGTGACATGGTGAGATGGTGATCATTAGAAACTGGTGACATGGGTTCGGAAAGTGTGGAATCATTGTGACATGGTGATATGGTGATCATTAGAAACTGGTGACATGGGTTCGGATGGTGTGGTATCGCTGTGACCTGGTGACATGGTGAGATGGTGATCATTAGAAACTGGTGACATGGGTTCGGAAGGTGTGGAATCGTTGTGACATGGTGACATGGTGATCATTAGAAACTGGTGACATGGGTTCGGAAGGTGTGGAAACGTTGTGACATGGTGACTTGGTGACATTGGTTCCGAAGGTGTGGAATCGTTGTGACATGGTGACATGGTGACATGTTGATCATTAGAAAGTGATTACATGGGTTCGGAAGGTGTGGAATCGTTGTGACATGGTGACATGGTGATAATTAGATACTGGAGACATGGGTTCGGAAGGTGTGGAATCGTTGTGACATGGTGACATGGTGACATGTTGATCATTAGAAAGTGATTACATGGGTTCGGAAGGTGTGGAACCGTTGTGATATGGTGACATGGTGATCATTAGAAACTGGTGACATGGGTTCGGAAGGTGTGGCATCGCTGTGACATGGTGACATGGTGACATGGTGATCATTAGAAACTGGTGACATGGGTTCGGATGGTGTGGAATCGTTGTGACATGGTGACATGGTGATCATTAGAAATTGTTGACATGTGTTCGGAAGGTGTGGAATCGCTCTGACATGGTGACATGGTGATCATTAGAAGCCTGTGACAATGGATCGGAAGGTGTGGAATCGTTGTGACGTGGTCGCATGGTGATCATTAGAAACTGGTGACATGGGTTCGGAAGGTGTGGAATCGTTGTGACATGGTGACATGTTGATCATTAGCTACTGGTGACATGGGTTCGGAAGGCGTGGAATCTTTGTGACATGGTGACCTGGTGATCATTAGAAACTGGTGACATGGGCTCGGAAGGTGTGGAATCGTTCTGACATGGTGACATGGTGATCATTATAAACTGGTGACATGGGTTCGGAAGGTGTGGAATCGTTGTTACATGGTGACTTGGTGACACGGTTTCGGAATGTGTGGAATCGTTGTGACATGGTGTCATGGTGATATGGTGATCAGTAGATACTGGTGACATTGGTTCGGAAGGTGTGGAATCATTGTGACATGGTGACATGGTGATCATTAGAAACTGGTGACATGGGTTCAGAAGGTGTGGAATCGTTGTGACATGGTGACATGGTGACATGGTGACATGGTGATCAATAGAAACTGGTGACATGGGTTCGGAAGGTGTGGAATCATTGTGACATAGTGACATGGTGACATGGTGATCATTAGAAACTGGTGACATGGGTTCGGAAGGTGTAGAATCGCTGTGACATGGTGACATGGTGATCATTAGTACTGGTGACATGGGTTCGGAAGGTGTGGAATCGTTGTGACATGGTGACATGGTGATCATTAGAAACTGGTGACATGGGTTAGGTAGGTGTGGAATTGTTGTGACATGGTGACATGGTGACATGGTGTTCATTAGAAAATGGTTACATGGGTTCGGAAGTTGTGGAATCGTGACATGGTGACATGGTGACATGGTGATCATTAGAAACTGGTGACATCGGTTCGGAAGGTGTGGAATCGTTGTGAGATGGTGACATGGTGACATGGTAATCATTAGAAACTGGTGACATGGGTTCGGAAGGTTTGGAATCATTGTGACAAGGTGATGTGGTGACATGGTGATCATTAGAAACTGGTGACATGGGTTCGGAAGGTGTGGAGTCATTGTGACATGGTGACATGGTGACATGGTGACATGGTGATCATTAGAAACTGGTGACATGGGTTCGGAAGGTATGGAATCGTTGTGACATGGTGACGTGGTGACATGGTGATCATTCGAAACTGGTGACATGGGTTCGGAAGGTGTGGAGTCGTTGTGACATGGTGACATGGTGATCATTAGAAACTGGTGACATGGGTTCGGAAGGTGTGGAATCGTTGTGACATGGTGACATGGTGATCATTAGAAACTGATTACATGGGTTCGGAAGGTGTCAAATCATTGTGACATGGTGACGTGGTGACATGGTGATCATTAGAAACTGGTGACATGGGTTCGGAAGGTGTGGAGTCGTTGTGACATGGTGACATGGTGACATGGTAATCATTAGAAACTGGTGACATGGGTACGGAAGGTGTGGAGTCGTTGTGACATGGTGACATGCTGATCATTAGAAACTGGTGACATGGGTTCGGAAGGTGTGGAATCGTTGTGACATGGTGACATGTTGATCATTAGCTACTGGTGACATGGGTTCGGAAGGCGTGGAATCTTTGTGACATGGTGACCTGCTGATCATTAGAAACTGGTGACATGGGCTCGGAAGGTGTGGAATCGTTCTGACATGGTGACATGGTGATCATTATAAACTGGTGACATGGGTTCGGAAGGTGTGGAATCGTTGTTACATGGTGACTTGGTGACACGGTTTCGGAATGTGTGGAATCGTTGTGACATGGTGTCATGGTGATATGGTGATCAGTAGATACTGGTGACATTGGTTCGGAAGGTGTGGAATCATTGTGACATGGTGACATGGTGATCATTAGAAACTGGTGACATGGGTTCAGAAGGTGTGGAATCGTTGTGACATGGTGACATGGTGACATGGTGACATGGTGATCAATAGAAACTGGTGACATGGGTTCGGAAGGTGTGGAATCATTGTGACATAGTGACATGGTGACATGGTGATCATTAGAAACTGGTGACATGGGTTCGGAAGGTGTAGAATCGCTGTGACATGGTGACATGGTGATCATTAGTACTGGTGACATGGGTTCGGAAGGTGTGGAATCGTTGTGACATGGTGACATGGTGATCATTAGAAACTGGTGACATGGGTTAGGTAGGTGTGGAATTGTTGTGACATGGTGACATGGTGACATGGTGTTCATTAGAAAATGGTTACATGGGTTCGGAAGTTGTGGAATCGTGACATGGTGACATGGTGACATGGTGATCATTAGAAACTGGTGACATCGGTTCGGAAGGTGTGGAATCGTTGTGAGATGGTGACATGGTGACATGGTAATCATTAGAAACTGGTGACATGGGTTCGGAAGGTTTGGAATCATTGTGACAAGGTGATGTGGTGACATGGTGATCATTAGAAACTGGTGACATGGGTTCGGAAGGTGTGGAGTCATTGTGACATGGTGACATGGTGACATGGTGACATGGTGATCATTAGAAACTGGTGACATGGGTTCGGAAGGTATGGAATCGTTGTGACATGGTGACGTGGTGACATGGTGATCATTCGAAACTGGTGACATGGGTTCGGAAGGTGTGGAGTCGTTGTGACATGGTGACATGGTGATCATTAGAAACTGGTGACATGGGTTCGGAAGGTGTGGAATCGTTGTGACATGGTGACATGGTGATCATTAGAAACTGATTACATGGGTTCGGAAGGTGTCAAATCATTGTGACATGGTGACGTGGTGACATGGTGATCATTAGAAACTGGTGACATGGGTTCGGAAGGTGTGGAGTCGTTGTGACATGGTGACATGGTGACATGGTAATCATTAGAAACTGGTGACATGGGTACGGAAGGTGTGGAGTCGTTGTGACATGGTGACATGCTGATCATTAGAAACTGATTACATGGGTTCGGAAGGTGTGGAATCGTAGTGACATGGTGACATGGTGATCATTAGATACTGGAGACATGGGTTCGGAAGGTGTGGAATCATTGTGACATGGTGACCTGGTGATCATTAGAAACTGGTGACATGGGCTCGGAAGGTGTGGAATCGTTCTGACATGGTGAGATGGTGATCATTAGAAACTGGTGAAATGGGTTCGGAAGGTGTGGAATCGTTGAGACATGGTGACATGGTGATCATTAGAAACCTGCGACATTGGATCGGAAGGTGTTGAATCGTTGTGACGTGGTGGCATGGTGATCATCAGAAACTGGTGACATGGGTTCGGAAGGTGTGGAGTCATTGTGACATGGTGACATGGTGACATGGTGACATGGTGATCATTAGAAACTGGTGACATGGGTTCGGAAGGTATGGAATCGTTGTGACATGGTGACGTGGTGACATGGTGATCATTCGAAACTGGTGACATGGGTTCGGAAGGTGTGGAGTCGTTGTGACATGGTGACATGGTGATCATTAGAAACTGGTGACATGGGTTCGGAAGGTGTGGAATCGTTGTGACATGGTGACATGGTGATCATTAGAAACTGATTACATGGGTTCGGAAGGTGTCAAATCATTGTGACATGGTGACGTGGTGACATGGTGATCATTAGAAACTGGTGACATCGGTTCGGAAGGTGTGGAGTCGTTGTGACATGGTGACATGGTGACATGGTAATCATTAGAAACTGTTGACATGGGTTCGGAAGGTTTCGAATCGTTGTGACATGGTGACGTGGTGACATGGTGATCATTAGAAACTGGTGACATGGGTTCGGAAGGTGTGGAGTCGTTGTGACATGGTGACATGCTGATCATTAGAAACTGATTACATGGGTTCGGAAGGTGTGGAATCGTTGTGACATGGTGACATGTTGATCATTAGATACTGGAGACATGGGTTCGGAAGGTGTGGAATCATTGTGACATGGTGACCTGGTGATCATTTGAAACTGGTGACATGGGCTCGGAAGGTGTGGAATCGTTCTGACATGGTGAGATGGTGATCATTAGAAACTGGTGAAATGGGTTCGGTAGGTGTCGAATCGTTGTGACATGGTGACCTGGTGATCATTAGAAACTGGTGGTATGGGTTCGGAAGGTGTGGAGTCGTTGTGACATGGTGACATGGTGACATGGTAATCATTAGAAACTGGTGACATGGGTTCGGAAGGTGTGGAGTCGTTGTGACATGGTGACATGCTGATCATTAGAAACTGATTACATGGGTTCGGAAGGTGTGGAATCGTTGTGACATGGTGACATGGTGATCATTAGATACTGGAGACATGGGTTCGGAAGGTGTGGAATCATTGTGACATGGTGACCTGGTGATCATTAGAAACTGGTGACATGGGCTCGGAAGGTGTGGAATCGTTCTGACATGGTGAGATGGTGATCATTAGAAACTGGTGAAATGGGTTCGGAAGGTGTGGAATCGTTGAGACATGGTGACATGGTGATCATTAGAAACCTGCGACATTGGATCGGAAGGTGTTGAATCGTTGTGACGTGGTGGCATGGTGATCATCAGAAACTGGTGACATGGGTTCGGAAGGTGTCAAATCATTGTGACATGGTGACGTGGTGACATGGTGATCATTCGAAACTGGTGACATGGGTTCGGAAGGTGTGGAGTCGTTGTGACATGGTGACATGGTGATCATTAGAAACTGGTGACATGGGTTCGGAAGGTGTGGAATCGTTGTGACATGGTGACATGGTGATCATTAGAAACTGATTACATGGGTTCGGAAGGTGTCAAATCATTGTGACATGGTGACGTGGTGACATGGTGATCATTAGAAACTGGTGACATGGGTTCGGAAGGTGTGGAGTCGTTGTGACATGGTGACATGGTGACATGGTAATCATTAGAAACTGTTGACATGGGTTCGGAAGGTTTCGAATCGTTGTGACATGGTGACATGGTGACAAGGTGATCATTTGAAACTGGTGACATGGGCTCGGAAGGTGTGGAATCGTTCTGACATGGTGAGATGGTGATCATTAGAAACTGGTGAAATGGGTTCGGAAGGTGTCGAATCGTTGTGACATGGTGACCTGGTGATCATTAGAAACTGGTGGTATGGGTTCGGAAGGTGTGGAATCATTGTGACATGGTGACCTGGTGATCATTAGAAACTGGTGACATGGGTTTGGAAGGTGTGGAATCGTTGTGACCTGGTGACATGGTGACATGTGTTCGGAAGGTGTGGAATCATTTTGACATGGTGTCATTGAGACATGGTGATCAGTAGAAACTGGTGACATGGTTTCTGAAGGAGTGGAATTGTTGTGACATGGTGACGTGGTGACATGGCGATCATTAGAAACTGGTGACATGGCTTTGGAAGGTGTGGAATCGTTGTGACATGGTGACCTGGTGAGATGGTGATCATTAGAAACTGGTGACATGGGTTCGGAAGGTGTGGCATCGCTGTGACCTGGTGAGATGGTGAGATGGTGATCATTAGAAACTGGTGACATGGGTTCGGAAAGTGTGGAATCATTGTGACATGGTGACGTGGTGACATGGTGATCATTAGAAACTGGTGACATGGGTTCGGAAGGTGTGGAGTCGTTGTGACATGGTGACATGGTGACATGGTAATCATTAGAAACTGGTGAAATGGGTTCGGAAGGTTTCGAATCGTTGTGACATGGTGACGTGGTGACATGGTGATCATTAGAAACTGGTGACATGGGTTCGGAAGGTGTGGAGTCGTTGTGACATGGTGACCTGCTGATCATTAGAAACTGATTACATGGGTTCGGAAGGTGTGGAATCGTTCTGACATGGTGACCTGGTGATCATTAGAAACTGGTGAAATGGGTTCGGAAGGTGTGGAATCGTTGAGACATGGTGACATGGTGATCATTAGAAACCTGCGTCATTGGATCGGAAGGTGTTGAATCGTTGTGACGTGGTGGCATGGTGATCATTAGAAACTGGTGACATGGGTTCGGAAGGTGTGGAATCGTTGTGACATGGTGACCTGGAGATCATTAGAAACTGGTGACATGGTTTCGGAAGGTGTCGAATCGTTGTGACATGGTGACCTGGTGATCATTAGAAACTGGTGGTATGGGTTCGGAAGGTGTGGAATCATTGTGACATGGTGACCTGGTGATCATTAGAAACTGGTGACATGGGTTCGGAAGGTGTGGAATCATTGTGACATGGTGACATGGTGATCATTAGAAAATGGTGACATGGGTTCGGAAGGTGTGGAATCGTTGTGACATTGTGACCTGGTGAGATGGTGATCATTAGAAACTGGTGACATGGGTTTGGAAGGTGTGGAATCGTTGTGACCTGGTGACATGGTGACATGGGTTCGGAAGGTGTGGAATCGTTTTGACATGGTGTCATGGAGACATGGTGATCAGTAGAAACTGGTGACATGGTTTCTGAAGGAGTTGAATTGTTGTGACATGGTGACGTGGTGACATGGCGATCATTAGAAACTGGTGACATGGCTTTGGAAGGTGTGGAATCTTTGTGACATTGTGACCTGGTGAGATGGTGATCATTAGAAACTGGTGACATGGGTTCGGAAGGTGTGGCATCGCTGTGACCTGGTGACATGGTGAGATGGTGATCATTAGAAACTGGTGACATGGGTTCGGAAAGTGTGGAATCATTGTGACATGGTGATATGGTGATCATTAGAAACTGGTGACATGGGTTCGGATGGTGTGGCATCGCTGTGACCTGGTGACATGGTGAGATGGTGATCATTAGAAACTGGTGACATGGGTTCGGAAGGTGTGGAATCGTTGTGACATGGTGACATGGTGATCATTAGAAACTGGTGACATGGGTTCGGAAGGTGTGGAAACGTTGTGACATGGTGACTTGGTGACATTGGTTCCGAAGGTGTGGAATCGTTGTGACATGGTGACATGGTGACATGTTGATCATTAGAAAGTGATTACATGGGTTCGGAAAGTGTGGAATCGTTGTGACATGGTGACATGCTGATCATTAGAAAGTGATTACATGGGTTCGGAAGGTGTGGAATCGTTGTGACATGGTGACATGGTGATCATTAGATACTGGAGACATGGGTTCGGAAGGTGTGGAATCGTTGTGACATGGTGACATGGTGACATGTTGATCATTAGAAAGTGATTACATGGGTTCGGAAGGTGTGGAATCGTTGTGATATGGTGACATGGTCATCATTAGAAACTGGTGACATGGGTTCGGAAGGTGTGGCATCGCTGTGACATGGTGACATAGTGACATGGTGATCATTAGAAACTGGTGACATGGGTTCGGATGGTGTGGAATCGTTGTGACATGGTGACATGGTGATCATTAGAAATTGGTGACATGGGTTCGGAAGGTGTGGAATCGCTCTGACATGGTGACATGGTGATCATTAGAAGCCTGTGACAATGGATCGGAAGGTGTGGAATCGTTGTGACGTGGTCGCATGGTGATCATTAGAAACTGGTGACATGGGTTCGGAAGGTGTGGAATCGTTGTGACATGGTGACATGTTGATCATTAGCTACTGGTGACATGGGTTCGGAAGGCGTGGAATCTTTGTGACATGGTGACCTGGTGATCATTAGAAACTGGTGACATGGGCTCGGAAGGTGTGGAATCGTTCTGACATGGTGACATGGTGATCATTAGAAACTGGTGACATGGGTTCGGAAGGTGTGGAATCGTTGTTACATGGTGACTTGGTGACACGGTTTCGGAATGTGTGGAATCGTTGTGACATGGTGTCATGGTGATATGGTGATCAGTAGAAACTGGTGACATTGGTTCGGAAGGTGTGGAATCATTGTGACATGGTGACATGGTGATCATTAGAAACTGGTGACATGGGTTCAGAAGGTGTGGAATCGTTGTGACATGGTGACATGGTGACATGGTGATCAATAGAAACTGGTGACATGGGTTCGGAAGGTGTGGAATCATTGTGACATAGTGACATGGTGACATGGTGATCATTAGAAACTGGTGACATGGGTTCGGAAGGTGTAGAATCGCTGTGACATGTTGACATGGTGATCATTAGTACTGGTGACATGGGTTCGGAAGGTGTGGAAACGTTGTGACATGGTGACTTGGTGACATTGGTTCCGAAGGTGTGGAATCGTGGTGACATGGTGACATGTTGATCATTAGAAAGTGATTACATGGGTTCGGAAAGTGTGGAATCGTTGTGACATGGTGACATGCTGATCATTAGAAAGTGATTACATGGGTTCGGAAGGTGTGGAATCGTTGTGACATGGTGACATGGTGATCATTAGATACTGGAGACATGGGTTCGGAAGGTGTGGAATCGTTGTGACATGGTGACATGGTGACATGTTGATCATTAGAAAGTGATTACATGGGTTCGGAAGGTGTGGAATCGTTGTGATATGGTGACATGGTGATCATTAGAAACTGGTGACATGGGTTCGGAAGGTGTGGCATCGCTGTGACATGGTGACATGGTGACATGGTGATCATTAGAAACTGGTGACATGGGTTCGGATGGTGTGGAATCGTTGTGACATGGTGACATGGTGATCATTAGAAATTGGTGACATGGGTTCGGAAGGTGTGGAATCGCTCTGACATGGTGACATGGTGATCATTAGAAGCCTGTGACAATGTATCGGAAGGTGTGGAATCGTTGTGACGTGGTCGCATGGTGATCATTAGAAACTGGTGACATGGGTTCGGAAGGTGTGGAATCGTTGTGACATGGTGACATGTTGATCATTAGCTACTGGTGACATGGGTTCGGAAGGCGTGGAATCTTTGTGACATGGTGACCTGGTGATCATTAGAAACTGGTGACATGGGCTCGGAAGGTGTGGAATCGTTCTGACATGGTGACATGGTGATCATTAGAAACTGGTGACATGGGTTCGGAAGGTGTGGAATCGTTGTTACATGGTGACTTGGTGACACGGTTTCGGAATGTGTGGAATCGTTGTGACATGGTGTCATGGTGATATGGTGATCAGTAGAAACTGGTGACATTGGTTCGGAAGGTGTGGAATCATTGTGACATGGTGACATGGTGATCATTAGAAACTGGTGACATGGGTTCAGAAGGTGTGGAATCGTTGTGACATGGTGACATGGTGACATGGTGACATGGTGATCAATAGAAACTGGTGACATGGGTTCGGAAGGTGTGGAATCATTGTGACATAGTGACATGGTGACATGGTGATCATTAGAAACTGGTGACATGGGTTCGGAAGGTGTAGAATCGCTGTGACATGGTGACATGGTGATCATTAGTACTGGTGACATGGGTTCGGAAGGTGTGGAATCGTTGTGACATGGTGACATGGTGATCATTAGAAACTGGTGACATGGGTTAGGTAGGTGTGGAATTGTTGTGACATGGTGACATGGTGACATGGTGTTCATTAGAAAATGGTTACATGGGTTCGGAAGTTGTGGAATCGTGACATGGTGACATGGTGACATGGTGATCATTAGAAACTGGTGACATCGGTTCGGAAGGTGTGGAATCGTTGTGAGATGGTGACATGGTGACATGGTAATCATTAGAAACTGGTGACATGGGTTCGGAAGGTTTGGAATCGTTGTGACAAGGTGATGTGGTGACATGGTGATCATTAGAAACTGGTGACATGGGTTCGGAAGGTGTGGAGTCATTGTGACATGGTGACATGGTGACATGGTGACATGGTGATCATTAGAAACTGGTGACATGGGTTCGGAAGGTATGGAATCGTTGTGACATGGTGACGTGGTGACATGGTGATCATTCGAAACTGGTGACATGGGTTCGGAAGGTGTGGAGTCGTTGTGACATGGTGACATGGTGATCATTAGAAACTGGTGACATGGGTTCGGAAGGTGTGGAATCGTTGTGACATTGTGACATGGTGATCATTAGAAACTGATTACATGGGTTCGGAAGGTGTCAAATCATTGTGACATGGTGACGTGGTGACATGGTGATCATTAGAAACTGGTGACATGGGTTCGGAAGGTGTGGAGTCGTTGTGACATGGTGACATGGTGACATGGTAATCATTAGAAACTGGTGACATGGGTTCGGAAGGTGTGGAGTCGTTGTGACATGGTGACATGCTGATCATTAGAAACTGATTACATGGGTTCGGAAGGTGTGGAATCGTTGTGACATGGTGACATGGTGATCATTAGATACTGGAGACATGGGTTCGGAAGGTGTGGAATCATTGTGACATGGTGACCTGGTGATCATTAGAAACTGGTGACATGGGCTCGGAAGGTGTGGAATCGTTCTGACATGGTGAGATGGTGATCATTAGAAACTGGTGAAATGGGTTCGGAAGGTGTGGAATCGTTGAGACATGGTGACATGGTGATCATTAGAAACCTGCGACATTGGATCGGAAGGTGTTGAATCGTTGTGACGTGGTGGCATGGTGATCATCAGAAACTGGTGACATGGGTTCGGAAGGTGTGGAATCGTTGTGATATGGTGACATGGTGATCATTAGAAACCTGCGACATTGGATCGGAAGGTGTTGAATCGTTGTGACGTGGTGGCATGTTGATCATTAGAAAGTGATTACATGGGTTCGGAAGGTGTGGAATCGTTGTGATATGGTGACATGGAGAGATGGTGATCATTAGAAACTGGTGACATGGGTTCGGAAAGTGTGGAAACATTGTGACATGGTGACGTGGTGACATGGTGATCATTAGAAACTGGTGACATGGGTTCGGAAGGTGTGGAGTCGTTGTGACATGGTGACATGGTGACATGGTAATCATTAGAAACTTGTGAAATGGGTTCGGAAGGTTTCGAATCGTTGTGACATGGTGACGTGGTGATCATTAGAAACTGGTGACATGGGTCGGATGGTGTGGCATCGCTGTGACCTGGTGACATGGTGAGATGGTGATCATTAGAAACTGGTGACATGGGTTCGGAAGGTGTGGAATCGTTGTGATATGGTGACATGGTGATCATTAGAAACTGGTGACATGGGTTCGGAAGGTGTGGAAACGTTGTGACATGGTGACTTGGTGACATTGGTTCCGAAGGTGTGGAATCGTTGTGACATGGTGACATGGTGACATGTTGATCATTAGAAAGTGATTACATGGGTTCGGAAAGTGTGGAATCGTTGTGACATGGTGACATGGTGATCATTAGATATTGGAGACATGGGTTCGGAAGGTGTGGAATCGTTGTGACATGGTGACATGGTGACATGTTGATCATTAGAAAGTGATTACATGGGTTCGGAAGGTGTGGAATCGTTGTGATATGGTGACATGGTGATCATTAGAAAGTGATTACATGGGTTCGGAACGTGTGGCATCGCTGTGACATGGTGACATGGTGACATGGTGATCATTAGAAACTGGTGACATGGGTTCGGATGGTGTGGAATCGTTGTGACATGGTGACATGGTGATCATTAGAAATTGGTGACATGGGTTCGGAAGGTGTGGAATCGCTCTGACATGGTGACATGGTGATCATTAGAAGCCTGTGACAATGGATCGGAAGGTGTGGAATCGTTGTGACGTGGTCGCATGGTGATCATTAGAAACTGGTGACATGGGTTCGGAAGGTGTGGAATCGTTGTGACATGGTGACATGTTGATCATTAGCTACTGGTGACATGGGTTCGGAAGGCGTGGAATCTTTGTGACATGGTGACCTGGTGATCATTAGAAACTGGTGACATGGGCTCAGAAGGTGTGGAATCGTTCTGACATGGTGACATGGTGATCATTAGAAACTGGTGACATGGGTTCGGAAGGTGTGGAATCGTTGTGACATGGTGACTTGGTGACACGGTTTCGGAATGTGTGGAATCGTTGTGACATGGTGTCATGGTGATATGGTGATCAGTAGAAACTGGTGACATGGGTTCGGAAGGTGTGGAATCGTTGTGACATGGTGACCTGGTGATCATTAGAAACTGGTGACATGGGCTCGGAAGGTGTGGAATCGTTCTGACATGGTGACATGGTGATCAGTAGAAACTGGTGACATTGGTTCGGAAGGTGTGGAATCATTGTGACATGGTGACATGGTGATCATTAGAAACTGGTGACATGGGTTCAGAAGGTGTGGAATCGTTGTGACATGGTGACATGATGACATGGTGACATGGTGATCAATAGAAACTGGTGACATGGGTTCAGAAGGTGTGGAATCGTTGTGACATAGTGACATGGTGACATGGTGATCATTAGAAACTGGTGACATGGGTTCGGAAGGTGTAGAATCGCTGTGACATGGTGACATGGTGATCATTAGTACTGGTGACATGGGTTCGGAAGGTGTGGAATCGTTGTGACATGGTGACATGGTGATCAGTAGAAACTGGTGACATGGGTTAGGTAGGTGTGGAATTGTTGTGACATGTGACATGGTGACATGGTGTTCATTAGAAAATGGTTACATGGGTTCGGAAGTTGTGGAATCGTGACATGGTGACATGGTGACATGGTGATCATTAGAAACTGGTGACATCGGTTCGGAAGGTGTGGAATCGTTGTGAGATGGTGACATGGTGACATGGTAATCATTAGAAACTGGTGACATGGGTTCGGAAGGTTTGGAATCGTTGTGACAAGGTGATGTGGTGACATGGTGATCATTAGAAACTGGTGACATGGGTTCGGAAGGTGTGGAGTCATGGTGACATGGTGATCATTAGAAACTGGTGACATGGGTTCGGAAGTTATGGAATCGTTGTGACATGGGGACGTGGTGACATGGTGATCATTTGAAACTGGTGACATGGGTTCGGAAGGTGTGGAGTCGTTGTGACATGGTGACATGGTGATCAATTGAAACTGGTGACATGGGTTCGGAAGGTGTGGAATCGTTGTGACATGGTGACATGGTGATCATTAGAAACTGATTACATGGGTTCGGAAGGTGTCAAATCATTGTGACATGGTGACGTGGTGACATGCTGATCATTAGAAAGTGGTGACATGGGTTCGGAAGGTGTGGAGTCGTTGTGACATGGTGACATGGTGACATGGTAATCATTAGAAACTGGTGACATGGGTTCGGAAGGTGTGGAGTCGTTGTGACATGGTGACATGCTGATCATTAGAAACTGATTACATGGGTTCGGAAGGTGTGGAATCGTAGTGACATGGTGACATGGTGATCATTAGATACTGGAGACATGGGTTCGGAAGGTGTGGAATCATTGTGACATGGTGACCTGGTGATCATTAGAAAATGGTGACATGGGCTCGGAAGGTGTGGAATCGTTCTGACATGGTGAGATGGTGATCATTAGAAACTGGTGAAATGGGTTCGGAAGGTGTGGAATCATTGTGACATAGTGACATGGTGACATGGTGATCATTAGAAACTGGTGACATGGGTTCGGAAGGTGTAGAATCGCTGTGACATGTTGACATGGTGATCATTAGTACTGGTGACATGGGTTCGGAAGGTGTGGAAACGTTGTGACATGGTGACTTGGTGACATTGGTTCCGAAGGTGTGGAATCGTTGTGACATGGTGACATGGTGACATGTTGATCATTAGAAAGTGATTACATGGGTTCGGAAAGTGTGGAATCGTTGTGACATGGTGACATGCTGATCATTAGAAAGTGATTACATGGGTTCGGAAGGTGTGGAATCGTTGTGACATGGTGACATGGTGATCATTAGATACTGGAGACATGGGTTCGGAAGGTGTGGAATCGTTGTGACATGGTGACATGGTGACATGTTGATCATTAGAAAGTGATTACATGGGTTCGGAAGGTGTGGAATCGTTGTGATATGGTGACATGGTGATCATTAGAAACTGGTGACATGGGTTCGGAAGGTGTGGCATCGCTGTGACATGGTGACATGGTGACATGGTGATCATTAGAAACTGGTGACATGGGTTCGGATGGTGTGGAATCGTTGTGACATGGTGACATGGTGATCATTAGAAATTGGTGACATGGGTTCGGAAGGTGTGGAATCACTCTGACATGGTGACATGGTGATCATTAGAAGCCTGTGACAATGGATCGGAAGGTGTGGAATCGTTGTGACGTGGTCGCATGGTGATCATTAGAAACTGGTGACATGGGTTCGGAAGGTGTGGAATCGTTGTGACATGGTGACATGTTGATCATTAGCTACTGGTGACATGGGTTCGGAAGGCGTGGAATCTTTGTGACATGGTGACCTGGTGATCATTAGAAACTGGTGACATGGGCTCGGAAGGTGTGGAATCGTTCTGACATGGTGACATGGTGATCATTAGAAACTGGTGACATGGGTTCGGAAGGTGTGGAATCGTTGTTACATGGTGACTTGGTGACACGGTTTCGGAATGTGTGGAATCGTTGTGACATGGTGTCATGGTGATATGGTGATCAGTAGAAACTGGTGACATTGGTTCGGAAGGTGTGGAATCATTGTGACATGGTGACATGGTGATCATTAGAAACTGGTGACATGTGTTCAGAAGGTGTGGAATCGTTGTGACATGGTGACATGGTGACATGGTGACATGGTGATCAATAGAAACTGGTGACATGGGTTCGGAAGGTGTGGAAGCATTGTGACATAGTGACATGGTGACATGGTGATCATTAGAAACTGGTGACATGGGTTCGGAAGGTGTAGAATCGCTGTGACATGTTGACATGGTGATCATTAGTACTGGTGACATGGGTTCGGAAGGTGTGGAATCGTTGTGACATGGTGACATGGTGATCATTAGAAACTGGTGACATGGGTTAGGTAGGTGTGGAATTGTTGTGACATGGTGACATGGTGACATGGTGTTCATTAGAAAATGGTTACATGGGTTCGGAAGTTGTGGAATCGTGACATGGTGACATGGTGACATGGTGATCATTAGAAACTGGTGACATCGGTTCGGAAGGTGTGGAATCGTTGTGAGATGGTGACATGGTGACATGGTAATCATTAGAAACTGGTGACATGGGTTCGGAAGGTTTGGAATCGTTGTGACAAGGTGATGTGGTGACATGGTGATCATTAGAAACTGGTGACATGGGTTCGGAAGGTGTGGAGTCATTGTGACATGGTGACATGGTGACATGGTGACATGGTGATCATTAGAAACTGGTGACATGGGTTCGGAAGGTATGGAATCGTTGTGACATGGTGACGTGGTGACATGGTGATCATTCGAAACTGGTGACATGGGTTCGGAAGGTGTGGAGTCGTTGTGACATGGTGACATGGTGATCATTAGAAACTGGTGACATGGGTTCGGAAGGTGTGGAATCGTTGTGACATTGTGACATGGTGATCATTAGAAACTGATTACATGGGTTCGGAAGGTGTCAAATCATTGTGACATGGTGACGTGGTGACATGGTGATCATTAGAAACTGGTGACATGGGTTCGGAAGGTGTGGAGTCGTTGTGACATGGTGACATGGTGACATGGTAATCATTAGAAACTGGTGACATGGGTTCGGAAGGTGTGGAGTCGTTGTGACATGGTGACATGCTGATCATTAGAAACTGATTACATGGGTTCGGAAGGTGTGGAATCGTTGTGACATGGTGACATGGTGATCATTAGATACTGGAGACATGGGTTCGGAAGGTGTGGAATCATTGTGACATGGTGACCTGGTGATCATTAGAAACTGGTGACATGGGCTCGGAAGGTGTGGAATCGTTCTGACATGGTGAGATGGTGATCATTAGAAACTGGTGAAATGGGTTCGGAAGGTGTGGAATCGTTGAGACATGGTGACATGGTGATCATTAGAAACCTGCGACATTGGATCGGAAGGTGTTGAATCGTTGTGACGTGGAGGCATGGTGATCATCAGAAACTGGTGACATGGGTTCGGAAGGTGTGGAATCGTTGTGATATGGTGACATGGTGATCATTAGAAACCTGCGACATTGGATCGGAAGGTGTTGAATCGTTGTGACGTGGTGGCATGTTGATCATTAGAAAGTGATTACATGGGTTCGGAAGGTGTGGAATCGTTGTGATATGGTGACATGGAGAGATGGTGATCATTAGAAACTGGTGACATGGGTTCGGAAAGTGTGGAAACATTGTGACATGGTGACGTGGTGACATGGTGATCATTAGAAACTGGTGACATGGGTTCGGAAGGTGTGGAGTCGTTGTGACATGGTGACATGGTGACATGGTAATCATTAGAAACTGGTAAAATGGGTTCGGAAGGTTTCGAATCGTTGTGACATGGTGACGTGGTGATCATTAGAAACTGGTGACATGGGTCGGATGGTGTGGCATCGCTGTGACCTGGTGACATGGTGAGATGGTGATCATTAGAAACTGGTGACATGGGTTCGGAAGGTGTGGAGTCATTGTGACATGGTGACATGGTGACATGGTGACATGGTGATCATTAGAAACTGGTGACATGGGTTCGGAAGGTATGGAATCGTTGTGACATGGTGACGTGGTGACATGGTGATCATTCGAAACTGGTGACATGGGTTCGGAAGGTGTGGAGTCGTTGTGACATGGTGACATGGTGATCATTAGAAACTGGTGACATGGGTTCGGAAGGTGTGGAATCGTTGTGACATTGTGACATGGTGATCATTAGAAACTGATTACATGGGTTCGGAAGGTGTCAAATCATTGTGACATGGTGACGTGGTGACATGGTGATCATTAGAAACTGGTGACATGGGTTCGGAAGGTGTGGAGTCGTTGTGACATGGTGACATGGTGACATGGTAATCATTAGAAACTGGTGACATGGGTTCGGAAGGTGTGGAGTCGTTGTGACATGGTGACATGCTGATCATTAGAAACTGATTACATGGGTTCGGAAGGTGTGGAATCGTTGTGACATGGTGACATGGTGATCATTAGATACTGGAGACATGGGTTCGGAAGGTGTGGAATCATTGTGACATGGTGACCTGGTGATCATTAGAAACTGGTGACATGGGCTCGGAAGGTGTGGAATCGTTCTGACATGGTGAGATGGTGATAATTAGAAACTGGTGAAATGGGTTCGGAAGGTGTGGAATCGTTGAGACATGGTGACATGGTGATCATTAGAAACCTGCGACATTGGATCGGAAGGTGTTGAATCGTTGTGACGTGGTGGCATGGTGATCATCAGAAACTGGTGACATGGGTTCGGAAGGTGTGGAATCGTTGTGATATGGTGACATGGTGATCATTAGAAACCTGCGACATTGGATCGGAAGGTGTTGAATCGTTGTGACGTGGTGGCATGTTGATCATTAGAAAGTGATTACATGGGTTCGGAAGGTGTGGAATCGTTGTGATATGGTGACATGGAGAGATGGTGATCATTAGAAACTGGTGACATGGGTTCGGAAAGTGTGGAAACATTGTGACATGGTGACGTGGTGACATGGTGATCATTAGAAACTGGTGACATGGGTTCGGAAGGTGTGGAGTCGTTGTGACATGGTGACATGGTGACATCGTAATCATTAGAAACTTGTGAAATGGGTTCGGAAGGTTTCGAATCGTTGTGACATGGTGACGTGGTGATCATTAGAAACTGGTGACATGGGTCGGATGGTGTGGCATCGCTGTGACCTGGTGACATGGTGAGATGGTGATCATTAGAAACTGGTGACATGGGTTCGGAAGGTGTGGAATCGTTGTGATATGGTGACATGGTGATCATTAGAAACTGGTGACATGGGTTCGGAAGGTGTGGAAACGTTGTGACATGGTGACTTGGTGACATTGGTTCCGAAGGTGTGGAATCGTTGTGACATGGTGACATTGTGACATGTTGATCATTAGAAAGTGATTACATGGGTTCGGAAAGTGTGGAATCGTTGTGACATGGTGACATGGTGATCATTAGATATTGGAGACATGGGTTCGGAAGGTGTGGAATCGTTGTGACATGGTGACATGGTGACATGTTGATCATTAGAAAGTGATTACATGGGTTCGGAAGGTGTGGAATCGTTGTGATATGGTGACATGGTGATCATTAGAAAGTGATTACATGGGTTCGGAAGGTGTGGCATCGCTGTGACATGGTGACATGGTGACATGGTGATCATTAGAAACTGGTGACATGGGTTCGGATGGTGTGGAATCGTTGTGACATGGTGACATGGTGATCATTAGAAATTGGTGACATGGGTTCGGAAGGTGTGGAATCGCTCTGACATGGTGACATGGTGATCATTAGAAGCCTGTGACAATGGATCGGAAGGTGTGGAATCGTTGTGACGTGGTCGCATGGTGATCATTAGAAACTGGTGACATGAGTTCGGAAGGTGTGGAATCGTTGTGACATGGTGACATGTTGATCATTAGCTACTGGTGACATGGGTTCGGAAGGCGTGGAATCTTTGTGACATGGTGACCTGGTGATCATTAGAAACTGGTGACATGGGCTCAGAAGGTGTGGAATCGTTCTGACATGGTGACATGGTGATCATTAGAAACTGGTGACATGGGTTCGGAAGGTGTGGAATCGTTGTGACATGGTGACTTGGTGACACGGTTTCGGAATGTGTGGAATCGTTGTGACATGGTGTCATGGTGATATGGTGATCAGTAGAAACTGGTGACATGGGTTCGGAAGGTGTGGAATCGTTGTGACATGGTGACCTGGTGATCATTAGAAACTGGTGACATGGGCTCGGAAGGTGTGGAATCGTTCTGACATGGTGACATGGTGATCAGTAGAAACTGGTGACATTGGTTCGGAAGGTGTGGAATCATTGTGACATGGTGACATGGTGATCATTAGAAACTGGTGACATGGGTTCAGAAGGTGTGGAATCGTTGTGACATGGTGACATGGTGACATGGTGACATGGTGATCAATAGAAACTGGTGACATGGGTTCAGAAGGTGTGGAATCGTTGTGACATAGTGACATGGTGACATGGTGATCATTAGAAACTGGTGACATGGGTTCGGAAGGTGTAGAATCGCTGTGACATGGTGACATGGTGATCATTAGTACTGGTGACATGGGTTCGGAAGGTGTGGAATCGTTGTGACATGGTGACATGGTGATCAGTAGAAACTGGTGACATGGGTTAGGTAGGTGTGGAATTGTTGTGACATGTGACATGGTGACATGGTGTTCATTAGAAAATGGTTACATGGGTTCGGAAGTTGTGGAATCGTGACATGGTGACATGGTGACATGGTGATCATTAGAAACTGGTGACATCGGTTCGGAAGGTGTGGAATCGTTGTGAGATGGTGACATGGTGACATGGTAATCATTAGAAACTGGTGACATGGGTTCGGAAGGTTTGGAATCGTTGTGACAAGGTGATGTGGTGACATGGTGATCATTAGAAACTGGTGACATGGGTTCGGAAGGTGTGGAGTCATTGTGACATGGTGACATGGTGACATGGTGACATGGTGATCATTAGAAACTGGTGACATGGGTTCGGAAGTTATGGAATCGTTGTGACATGGGGACGTGGTGACATGGTGATCATTCGAAACTGGTGACATGGGTTCGGAAGGTGTGGAGTCGTTGTGACATGGTGACATGGTGATCATTAGAAACTGGTGACATGGGTTCGGAAGGTGTGGAATCGTTGTGACATGGTGACATGGTGATCATTAGAAACTGATTACATGGGTTCGGAAGGTGTCAAATCATTGTGACATGGTGACGTGGTGACATGCTGATCATTAGAAAGTGGTGACATGGGTTCGGAAGGTGTGGAGTCGTTGTGACATGGTGACATGGTGACATGGTAATCATTAGAAACTGGTGACATGGGTTCGGAAGGTGTGGAGTCGTTGTGACATGGTGACATGCTGATCATTAGAAACTGATTACATGGGTTCGGAAGGTGTGGAATCGTAGTGACATGGTGACATGGTGATCATTAGATACTGGAGACATGGGTTCGGAAGGTGTGGAATCATTGTGACATAGTGACATGGTGACATGGTGATCATTAGAAACTGGTGACATGGGTTCGGAAGGTGTAGAATCGCTGTGACATGTTGACATGGTGATCATTAGTACTGGTGACATGGGTTCGGAAGGTGTGGAAACGTTGTGACATGGTGACTTGGTGACATTGGTTCCGAAGGTGTGGAATCGTTGTGACATGGTGACATGGTGACATGTTGATCATTAGAAAGTGATTACATGGGTTCGGAAAGTGTGGAATCGTTGTGACATGGTGACATGCTGATCATTAGAAAGTGATTACATGGGTTCGGAAGGTGTGGAATCGTTGTGACATGGTGACATGGTGATCATTAGATACTGGAGACATGGGTTCGGAAGGTGTGGAATCGTTGTGACATGGTGACATGGTGACATGTTGATCATTAGAAAGTGATTACATGGGTTCGGAAGGTGTGGAATCGTTGTGATATGGTGACATGGTGATCATTAGAAACTGGTGACATGGGTTCGGAAGGTGTGGCATCGCTGTGACATGGTGACATGGTGACATGGTGATCATTAGAAACTGGTGACATGGGTTCGGATGGTGTGGAATCGTTGTGACATGGTGACATGGTGATCATTAGAAATTGGTGACATGGGTTCGGAAGGTGTGGAATCACTCTGACATGGTGACATGGTGATCATTAGAAGCCTGTGACAATGGATCGGAAGGTGTGGAATCGTTGTGACGTGGTCGCATGGTGATCATTAGAAACTGGTGACATGGGTTCGGAAGGTGTGGAATCGTTGTGACATGGTGACATGTTGATCATTAGCTACTGGTGACATGGGTTCGGAAGGCGTGGAATCTTTGTGACATGGTGACCTGGTGATCATTAGAAACTGGTGACATGGGCTCGGAAGGTGTGGAATCGTTCTGACATGGTGACATGGTGATCATTAGAAACTGGTGACATGGGTTCGGAAGGTGTGGAATCGTTGTTACATGGTGACTTGGTGACACGGTTTCGGAATGTGTGGAATCGTTGTGACATGGTGTCATGGTGATATGGTGATCAGTAGAAACTGGTGACATTGGTTCGGAAGGTGTGGAATCATTGTGACATGGTGACATGGTGATCATTAGAAACTGGTGACATGGGTTCAGAAGGTGTGGAATCGTTGTGACATGGTGACATGGTGACATGGTGACATGGTGATCAATAGAAACTGGTGACATGGGTTCGGAAGGTGTGGAATCATTGTGACATAGTGACATGGTGACATGGTGATCATTAGAAACTGGTGACATGGGTTCGGAAGGTGTAGAATCGCTGTGACATGTTGACATGGTGATCATTAGTACTGGTGACATGGGTTCGGAAGGTGTGGAATCGTTGTGACATGGTGACATGGTGATCATTAGAAACTGGTGACATGGGTTAGGTAGGTGTGGAATTGTTGTGACATGGTGACATGGTGACATGGTGTTCATTAGAAAATGGTTACATGGGTTCGGAAGTTGTGGAATCGTGACATGGTGACATGGTGACATGGTGATCATTAGAAACTGGTGACATCGGTTCGGAAGGTGTGGAATCGTTGTGAGATGGTGACATGGTGACATGGTAATCATTAGAAACTGGTGACATGGGTTCGGAAGGTTTGGAATCGTTGTGACAAGGTGATGTGGTGACATGGTGATCATTAGAAACTGGTGACATGGGTTCGGAAGGTGTGGAGTCATTGTGACATGGTGACATGGTGACATGGTGACATGGTGATCATTAGAAACTGGTGACATGGGTTCGGAAGGTATGGAATCGTTGTGACATGGTGACGTGGTGACATGGTGATCATTCGAAACTGGTGACATGGGTTCGGAAGGTGTGGAGTCGTTGTGACATGGTGACATGGTGATCATTAGAAACTGGTGACATGGGTTCGGAAGGTGTGGAATCGTTGTGACATTGTGACATGGTGATCATTAGAAACTGATTACATGGGTTCGGAAGGTGTCAAATCATTGTGACATGGTGACGTGGTGACATGGTGATCATTAGAAACTGGTGACATGGGTTCGGAAGGTGTGGAGTCGTTGTGACATGGTGACATGGTGACATGGTAATCATTAGAAACTGGTGACATGGGTTCGGAAGGTGTGGAGTCGTTGTGACATGGTGACATGCTGATCATTAGAAACTGATTACATGGGTTCGGAAGGTGTGGAATCGTTGTGACATGGTGACATGGTGATCATTAGATACTGGAGACATGGGTTCGGAAGGTGTGGAATCATTGTGACATGGTGACCTGGTGATCATTAGAAACTGGTGACATGGGCTCGGAAGGTGTGGAATCGTTCTGACATGGTGAGATGGTGATCATTAGAAACTGGTGAAATGGGTTCGGAAGGTGTGGAATCGTTGAGACATGGTGACATGGTGATCATTAGAAACCTGCGACATTGGATCGGAAGGTGTTGAATCGTTGTGACGTGGTGGCATGGTGATCATCAGAAACTGGTGACATGGGTTCGGAAGGTGTGGAATCGTTGTGATATGGTGACATGGTGATCATTAGAAACCTGCGACATTGGATCGGAAGGTGTTGAATCGTTGTGACGTGGTGGCATGTTGATCATTAGAAAGTGATTACATGGGTTCGGAAGGTGTGGAATCGTTGTGATATGGTGACATGGAGAGATGGTGATCATTAGAAACTGGTGACATGGGTTCGGAAAGTGTGGAAACATTGTGACATGGTGACGTGGTGACATGGTGATCATTAGAAACTGGTGACATGGGTTCGGAAGGTGTGGAGTCGTTGTGACATGGTGACATGGTGACATGGTAATCATTAGAAACTGGTGAAATGGGTTCGGAAGGTTTCGAATCGTTGTGACATGGTGACGTGGTGATCATTAGAAACTGGTGACATGGGTCGGATGGTGTGGCATCGCTGTGACCTGGTGACATGGTGAGATGGTGATCATTAGAAACTGGTGACATGGGTTCGGAAGGTGTGGAATCGTTGTGATATGGTGACATGGTGATCATTAGAAACTGGTGACATGGGTTCGGAAGGTGTGGAAACGTTGTGACATGGTGACTTGGTGACATTGGTTCCGAAGGTGTGGAATCGTTGTGACATGGTGACATGGTGACATGTTGATCATTAGAAAGTGATTACATGGGTTCGGAAAGTGTGGAATCGTTGTGACATGGTGACATGGTGATCATTAGATATTGGAGACATGGGTTCGGAAGGTGTGGAATCGTTGTGACATGGTGACATGGTGACATGTTGATCATTAGAAAGTGATTACATGGGTTCGGAAGGTGTGGAATCGTTGTGATATGGTGACATGGTGATCATTAGAAAGTGATTACATGGGTTCGGAAGGTGTGGCATCGCTGTGACATGGTGACATGGTGACATGGTGATCATTGGAAACTGGTGACATGGGTTCGGATGGTGTGGAATCGTTGTGACATGGTGACATGGTGATCATTAGAAATTGGTGACATGGGTTCGGAAGGTGTGGAATCGCTCTGACATGGTGACATGGTGATCATTAGAAGCCTGTGACAATGGATCGGAAGGTGTGGAATCGTTGTGACGTGGTCGCATGGTGATCATTAGAAACTGGTGACATGGGTTCGGAAGGTGTGGAATCGTTGTGACATGGTGACATGTTGATCATTAGCTACTGGTGACATGGGTTCGGAAGGCGTGGAATCTTTGTGACATGGTGACCTGGTGATCATTAGAAACTGGTGACATGGGCTCGGAAGGTGTGGAATCGTTCTGACATGGTGACATGGTGATCATTAGAAACTGGTGACATGGGTTCGGAAGGTGTGGAATCGTTGTGACATGGTGACTTGGTGACACGGTTTCGGAATGTGTGGAATCGTTGTGACATGGTGTCATGGTGATATGGTGATCAGTAGAAACTGGTGACATGGGTTCGGAAGGTGTGGAATCGTTGTGACATGGTGACCTGGTGATCATTAGAAACTGGTGACATGGGCTCGGAAGGTGTGGAATCGTTCTGACATGGTGACATGGTGATCAGTAGAAACTGGTGACATTGGTTCGGAAGGTGTGGAATCATTGTGACATGGTGACATGGTGATCATTAGAAACTGGTGACATGGGTTCAGAAGGTGTGGAATCGTTGTGACATGGTGACATGGTGACATGGTGACATGGTGATCAATAGAAACTGGTGACATGGGTTCAGAAGGTGTGGAATCGTTGTGACATAGTGACATGGTGACATGGTGATCATTAGAAACTGGTGACATGGGTTCGGAAGGTGTAGAATCGCTGTGACATGGTGACATGGTGATCATTAGTACTGGTGACATGGGTTCGGAAGGTGTGGAATCGTTGTGACATGGTGACATGGTGATCATTAGAAACTGGTGACATGGGTTAGGTAGGTGTGGAATTGTTGTGACATGTGACATGGTGACATGGTGTTCATTAGAAAATGGTTACATGGGTTCGGAAGTTGTGGAATCGTGACATGGTGACATGGTGACATGGTGATCATTAGAAACTGGTGACATCGGTTCGGAAGGTGTGGAATCGTTGTGAGATGGTGACATGGTGACATGGTAATCATTAGAAACTGGTGACATGGGTTCGGAAGGTTTGGAATCGTTGTGACAAGGTGATGTGGTGACATGGTGATCATTAGAAACTGGTGACATGGGTTCGGAAGGTGTGGAGTCATTGTGACATGGTGACATGGTGACATGGTGACATGGTGATCATTAGAAACTGGTGACATGGGTTCGGAAGGTATGGAATCGTTGTGACATGGGGACGTGGTGACATGGTGATCATTCGAAACTGGTGACATGGGTTCGGAAGGTGTGGAGTCGTTGTGACGTGGTGACATGGTGATCATTAGAAACTGGTGACATGGGTTCGGAAGGTGTGGAATCGTTGTGACATGGTGACATGGTGATCATTAGAAACTGATTACATGGGTTCGGAAGGTGTCAAATCATTGTGACATGGTGAAGTGGTGACATGCTGATCATTAGAAAGTGGTGACATGGGTTCGGAAGGTGTGGAGTCGTTGTGACATGGTGACATGGTGACATGGTAATCATTAGAAACTGGTGACATGGGTTCGGAAGGTGTGGAGTCGTTGTGACATGGTGACATGCTGATCATTAGAAACTGATTACATGGGTTCGGAAGGTGTGGAATCGTAGTGACATGGTGACATGGTGATCATTAGATACTGGAGACATGGGTTCGGAAGGTGTGGAATCATTGTGACATGGTGACCTGGTGATCATTAGAAAATGGTGACATGGGCTCGGAAGGTGTGGAATCGTTCTGACATGGTGAGATGGTGATCATTAGAAACTGGTGAAATGGGTTCGGAAGGTGTGGAATCGTTGAGACATGGTGACATGGTGATCATTAGAAACCTGCGACATTGGATCGGAAGGTGTTGAATCGTTGTGACGTGGTGGCATGGTGATCATCAGAAACTGGTGACATGGGTTCGGAAGGTGTGGAATCGTTGTGACATGGTGACCTGGAGATCATTAGAAACTGGTGACATGGGTTCGGAAGGTGTCGAATCGTTGTGACATGGTGACCTGGTGATCATTAGAAACTGGTGGTATGGGTTCGGAAGGTGTGGAATCATTGTGACATGGTGACCTGGTGATCATTAGAAACTGGTGACATGGGTTCGGAAGGTGTGGAATCATTGTGACATGGTGACATGGTGATCATTAAAAAATGGTGACATGGGTTCGGAAGGTGTGGAATCATTTTGACATGGTGTCATTGAGACATGGTGATCAGTAGAAACTGGTGACATGGTTTCTGAAGGAGTGGAATTGTTGTGACATGGTGACGTGGTGACATGGCGATCATTAGAAACTGGTGACATGGCTTTGGAAGGTGTGGAATCGTTGTGATATGGTGACCTGGTGAGATGGTGATCATTAGAAACTGGTGACATGGGTTCGGAAGGTGTGGCGTCGCTGTGACCTGGTGACATGGTGAGATGGTGATCATTAGAAACTGGTGACATGGGTTCGGAAAGTGTAGAATCATTGTGACATGGTGACGTGCTGACATGGTGATCATTAGAAACTGGTGACATGGGTTCGGAAGGTGTGGAGTCGTTGTGACATGGTGACATGGTGACATGGTAATCATTAGAAACTGGTGACATGGGTTCGGAAGGTTTCGAATCGTTGTGACATGGTGACGTGGTGACATGGTGATCATTAGAAACTGGTGACATGGATTCGGAAGGTGTGGAGTTGTTGTGACATGGTGACATGCTGATCATTAGAAACTGGTTACATGGGTTCGGAAGGTGTGGAATCGTTCTGACATGGTGACCTGGTGATCATTAGAAACTGGTGAAATGGGTTCGGAAGGTGTGGAATCGTTGAGACATGGTGACATGGTGATCATTAGAAACCTGCGACATTGGATCGGAAGGTGTTGAATCGTTGTGACGTGGTGGCATGGTGATCATTAGAAACTGGTGACATGGGTTCGGAAGGTGTGGAATCGTTGTGACATGGTGACCTGGAGATCATTAGAAACTGGTGACATGGGTTCGGAAGGTGTCGAATCGTTGTGACATGGTGACCTGGTGATCATTAGAAACTGGTGGTATGGGTTCGGAAGGTGTGGAATCATTGTGACATGGTGACCTGGTGATCATTAGAAACTGGTGACATGGGTTCGGAAGGTGTGGAATCATTGTGACATGGTGACATGGTGATCATTAGAAAATGGAGACATGGGTTCGGAAGGTGTGGAATCGTTGTGACATTGTGACCTGGTGAGATGGTGATCATTAGAAACTGGTGACATGGGTTTGGAAGGTCTGGAATCGTTGTGACCTGGTGACATGGTGACATGGGTTCGGAAGGTGTGGAATCGTTTTGACATGGTGTCATGGAGACATGGTGATCAGTAGAAACTGATTACATGGGTTCGGAAGGTGTGGAATCGTAGTGACATGGTGACATGGTGATCATTAGATACTGGAGACATGGGTTCGGAAGGTGTGGAATCATTGTGACATGGTGACCTGGTGATCATCAGAAAATGGTGACATGGGCTCGGAAGGTGTGGAATCGTTCTGACATGGTGAGATGGTGATCATTAGAAACTGGTGAAATGGGTTCGGAAGGTGTGGAATCGTTGAGACATGGTGACATGGTGATCATTAGAAACCTGCGACATTGGATCGGAAGGTGTTGAATCGTTGTGACGTGGTGGCATGGTGATCATCAGAAACTGGTGACATGGGTTCGGAAGGTGTGGAATCGTTGTGACATGGTGACCTGGAGATCATTAGAAACTGGTGACATGGGTTCGGAAGGTGTCGAATCGTTGTGACATGGTGACCTGGTGATCATTAGAAACTGGTGGTATGGGTTCGGAAGGTGTGGAATCATTCTGACATGGTGACCTGGTGATCATTAGAAACTGGTGACATGGGTTCGGAAGGTGTGGAATCATTGTGACATGGTGACATGGTGATCATTAAAAAATGGTGACATGGGTTCGGAAGGTGTGGAATCGTTGTGACATGGTGACATGTCGATCATTAGAAACTGGTGACATGGGTTTGGAAGGTGTGGAATCGTTGTGACCTGGTGACATGGTGACATGGGTTCGGAAGGTGTGGAATCATTTTGACATGGTGTCATTGAGACATGGTGATCAGTAGAAACTGGTGACATGGTTTCTGAAGGAGTGGAATTGTTGTGACATGGTGACGTGGTGACATGGCGATCATTAGAAACTGGTGACATGGCTTTGGAAGGTGTGGAATCGTTGTGATATGGTGACCTGGTGAGATGGTGATCATTAGAAACTGGTGACATGGGTTCGGAAGGTGTGGCATCGCTGTGACCTGGTGACATGGTGAGATGGTGATCATTAGAAACTGGTGACATGGGTTCGGAAAGTGTGGAATCATTGTGACATGGTGACGTGCTGACATGGTGATCATTAGAAACTGGTGACATGGGTTCGGAAGGTGTGGAGTCGTTGTGACATGGTGACATGGTGACATGGTAATCATTAGAAATTGGTGACATGGGTTCGGAAGGTTTCGAATCATTGTGACATGGTGACGTGGTGACATGGTGATCATTAGAAACTGGTGACATGGGTTCGGAAGGTGTGGAGTTGTTGTGACATGGTGACATGCTGATCATTAGAAACTGATTACATGGGTTCGGAAGGTGTGGAATCGTTCTGACATTGTGACCTGGTGATCATTAGAAACTGGTGAAATGGGTTCGGAAGGTGTGGAATCGTTGAGACATGGTGACATGGTGATCATTAGAAACCTGCGACATTGGATCGGAAGGTGTTGAATCGTTGTGACGTGGTGGCATGGTGATCATTAGAAACTGGTGACATGGGTTCGGAAGGTGTGGAATCGTTGTGACATGGTGACCTGGAGATCATTAGAAACTGGTGACATGGGTTCGGAAGGTGTCGAATCGTTGTGACATGGTGACCTGGTGATCATTAGAAACTGGTGGTATGGGTTCGGAAGGTGTGGAATCATTGTGACATGGTGACCTGGTGATCATTAGAAACTGGTGACATGGGTTCGGAAGGTGTGGAATCATTGTGACATGGTGACATGGTGATCATTAGAAAATGGAGACATGGGTTCGGAAGGTGTGGAATCGTTGTGACATTGTGACCTGGTGAGATGGTGATCATTAGAAACTGGTGACATGGGTTTGGAAGGTCTGGAATCGTTGTGACCTGGTGACATGGTGACATGGGTTCGGAAGGTGTGGAATCGTTTTGACATGGTGTCATGGAGACATGGTGATCAGTAGAAACTGGTGACATGGTTTCTGAAGGAGTGGAATTGTTGTGACATGGTGACATGGTGACGTGGTGACATGGCGATCATTAGAAACTGGTGACATGGGTTCAGAAGGTGTGGAATCGTTGTGACATGGTGACATGGTGACATGGTGACATGGTGATCAATAGAAACTGGTGACATGGGTTCGGAAGGTGTGGAATCGTTGTGACATAGTGACATGGTGACATGGTGATCATTAGAAACTGGTGACATGGGTTCGGAAGGTGTAGAATCGCTGTGACATGGTGACATGTTGATCATTAGTACTGGTGACATGGGTTCGGAAGGTGTGGAATCGTTGTGACATGGTGACATGGTGATCATTAGAAACTGGTGACATGGGTTAGGTAGGTGTGGAATTGTTGTGACATGGTGACATGGTGACATGGTGTTCATTAGAAAATGGTTACATGGGTTCGGAAGTTGTGGAATCGTGACATGGTGACATGGTGACATGGTGATCATTAGAAACTGGTGACATCGGTTCGGAAGGTGTGGAATCGTTGTGAGATGGTGACATGGTGACATGGTAATCATTAGAAACTGGTGACATGGGTTCGGAAGGTTTGGAATCGTTGTGACAAGGTGATGTGGTGACATGGTGATCATTAGAAACTGGTGACATGGGTTCGGAAGGTGTGGAGTCATTGTGACATGGTGACATGGTGACATGGTGACATGGTGATCATTAGAAACTGGTGACATGGGTTCGGAAGGTATGGAATCGTTGTGACATGGTGACGTGGTGACATGCTGATCATTCGAAACTGGTGACATGGGTTCGGAAGGTGTGGAGTCGTTGTGACATGGTGACATGGTGATCATTAGAAACTGGTGACATGGGTTCGGAAGGTGTGGAATCGTTGTGACATGGTGACATGGTGATCATTAGAAACTGATTACATGGATTCGGAAGGTGTCAAATCATTGTGACATGGTGACGTGGTGACATGGTGATCATTAGAAACTGGTGACATGGGTTCGGAAGGTGTGGAATCGTTGTGACATGGTGACATGGTGACATGGTAATCATTAGAAACTGTTGACATGGGTTCGGAAGGTTTCGAATCGTTGTGACATGGTGACGTGGTGACATGGTGATCATTAGAAACTGGTGACATGGGTTCGGAAGGTGTGGAGTCGTTGTGACATGGTGACATGCTGATCATTAGAAACTGATTACATGGGTTCGGAAGGTGTGGAATCGTTGTGACATGGTGACATGGTGATCATTAGATACTGGAGACATGGGTTCGGAAGGTGTGGAATCATTGTGACATGGTGACCTGGTGATCATTAGAAACTGGTGACATGGGCTCGGAAGGTGTGGAATCGTTCTGACATGGTGAGATGGTGATCATTAGAAACTGGTGAAATGGGTTCGGAAGGTGTGGAATCGTTGAGACATGGTGACATGGTGATCATTAGAAACCTGCGACATTGGATCGGAAGGTGTTGAATCGTTGTGACGTGGTGGCATGGTGATCATCAGAAACTGGTGACATGGGTTCGGAAGGTGTGGAATCATTGTTACATGGTGACATGGTGATCATTAAAAAATGGTGACATGGGTTCGGAAGGTGTGGAATCGTTGTGACATGGTGACATGTCGATCATTAGAAACTGGTGACATGGGTTTGGAAGGTGTGGAATCGTTGTGACCTGGTGACATGGTAACATGGGTTCGGAAGGTGTGGAATCATTTTGACATGGTGTCATTGAGACATGGTGATCAGTAGAAACTGGTGACATGGTTTCTGAAGGAGTGGAATTGTTGTGACATGGTGACGTGGTGACATGGCGATCATTAGAAACTGGTGACATGGCTTTGGAAGGTGTGGAATCGTTGTGACATGGTGACCTGGTGAGATGGTGATCATTAGAAACTGGTGACATGGGTTCGGAAAGTGTGGAATCATTGTGACATGGTGACGTGGTGACATGGTGATCATTAGAAACTGGTGAGATGGGTTCGGAAGGTGTGGAGTCGTTGTGACATGGTGACATGGTGACATGGTAATCATTAGAAACTGGTGAAATGGGTTCTGAAGGTTTCGAATCGTTGTGACATGGTGACGTGGTGACATGGTGATCATTAGAAACTGGTGACATGGGTTCGGAAGGTGTGGAGTCGTTGTGATATGGTGACATGCTGATCATTAGAAACTGATTACATGGGTTCGGAAGGTGTGGAATCGTTGTGACATGGTGACCTGGTGATCATTAGAAACTGGTGAAATGGGTTCGGAAGGTGTGGAATCGTTGAGACATGGTGACATGGTGATCATTATAAACCTGCGACATTGGATCGGAAGGTGTTGAATCGTTGAGACGTGGTGGCATGGTGATCATTAGAAACTGGTGACATGGGTTCGGAAGGTGTGGAATCGTTGTGACATGGTGACCTGGAGATCATTAGAAACTGGTGACATGGGTTCGGAAGGTGTGGAATCGTTGTGACATGGTGACCTGGTGATCATTAGAAACTGGTGGTATGGGTTCGGAAGGTGTGGAATCATTGTGACATGGTGACCTGGTGATCATTAGAAACTGGTGACATGGGTTCGGAAGGTGTGGAATCATTGTGACATGGTGACATGGTGATCATTAGAAAATGTTGACATGGGTTCGGAAGGTGTGGAATCGTTGTGACATTGTGACCTGGTGAGATGGTGATCATTAGAAACTGGTGACATGGGTTTGGAAGGTGTGGAATCGTTGTGACCTGGTGACATGGTGACATGGGTTCGGAAGGTGTGGAATCGTTTTGACATGGTGTCATGGAGACATGGTGATCAGTAGAAACTGGTGACATGGTTTCTGAAGGAGTGGAATTGTTGTGACATGGTGACGTGGTGACATGGCGATCATTAGAAACTGGTGACATGGCTTTGGAAGGTGTGGAATCTTTGTGACATTGTGACCTGGTGAGATGGTGATCATTAGAAACTGGTGACATGGGTTCGGAAGGTGTGGCATCGCTGTGACCTGGTGACATGGTGAGATGGTGATCCTTAGAAACTGGTGACATGGGTTCGGAAAGTGTGGAATCATTGTGACATGGTGATATGGTGATCATTAGAAACTGGTGACATGGGTTCGGATGGTGTGGCATCGCTGTGACCTGGTGACATGGTGAGATGGTGATCATTAGAAACTGGTGACATGGGTTCGGAAGGTGTGGAATCGTTGTGACATGGTGACATGGTGATCATTAGAAACTGGTGACATGGGTTCGGAAGGTGTGGAAACGTTGTGACATGGTGACTTGGTGACATTGGTTCCGAAGGTGTGGAATCGTTGTGACATGGTGACATGGTGACATGTTGATCATTAGAAAGTGATTACATGGGTTCGGAAGGTGTGGAATCGTTGAGACATGCTGACATGGTGATCATTAGAAACCTGCGACATTTGATCGGAAGGTGTTGAATCGTTGTGACGTGGTGGCATGGTGATCATTAGAAACTGGTGACATGGGTT
The DNA here is from genome assembly GCF_048418815.1 of Hemitrygon akajei. Classification (NCBI taxonomy): domain Eukaryota; kingdom Metazoa; phylum Chordata; class Chondrichthyes; order Myliobatiformes; family Dasyatidae; genus Hemitrygon; species Hemitrygon akajei. The sequence goes on from NC_133125.1 coordinate 69,814,342, forward strand.
CGGAAGGTGTGGAATCGTTGTGACATGGTGACCTGGAGATCATTAGAAACTGGTGACATGGGTTCGGAAGGTGTCGAATCGTTGTGACATGGTGACCTGGTGATCATTAGAAACTGGTGGTATGGGTTCGGAAGGTGTGGAATCATTGTGACATGGTGACCTGGTGATCATTAGAAACTGGTGACATGGGTTCGGAAGGTGTGGAATCATTGTGACATGGTGACATGGTGATCATTAGAAAATGGAGACATGGGTTCGGAAGGCGTGGAATCTTTGTGACATGGTGACCTGGTGATCATTAGAAACTGGTGACATGTGCTCGGAAGGTGTGGAATCATTCTGACATGGTGACATGGTGATCATTAGAAACTGGTGACATGGGTTCGGAAGGTGTGGAATCGTTGTGACATGGTGACTTGGTGACACGGTTTCGGAATGTGTGGAATCGTTGTGACATGGTGTCATGGTGATATGGTGATCAGTAGAAACTGGTGACATTGGTTCGGAAGGTGTGGAATCATTGTGACATGGTGACATGGTGATCATTAGAAACTGGTGACATGGTTTCAGAAGGTGTGGAATCGTTGTGACATGGTGACATGGTGACATGGTGACATGGTGATCAATAGAAACTGGTGACATGGGTTCGGAAGGTGTGGAATCATTGTGACATAGTGACATGGTGACATGGTGATCATTAGAAACTGGTGACATGGGTTCGGAAGGTGTAGAATCGCTGTGACATGGTGACATGGTGATCATTAGTACTGGTGACATGGGTTCGGAAGGTGTGGAATCGTTGTGACATGGTGACATGGTGATCATTAGAAACTGGTGACATGGGTTAGGTAGGTGTGGAATTGTTGTGACATGGTGACATGGTGACATGGTGTTCATTAGAAAATGGTTACATGGGTTCGGAAGTTGTGGAATCGTGACATGGTGACATGGTGACATGGTGATCATTAGAAACTGGTGACATCGGTTCGGAAGGTGTGGAATCATTGTGAGATGGTGACATGGTGACATGGTAATCATTAGCAACTGGTGACATGGGTTCGGAAGGTTTGGAATCGTTGTGACAAGGTGATGTGGTGACATGGTGATCATTAGAAACTGGTGAAATGGGTTCGGAAGGTGTGGAGTCATTGTGACCTGGTGACATGGTGACATGGTGACATGGTGATCATTAGAAACTGGTGACATGGGTTCGGAAGGTATGGAATCGTTGTGACATGGTGACGTGGTGACATGGTGATCATTCGAAACTGGTGACATGGGTTCGGAAGGTGTGGAGTCGTTGTGACATGGTGACATGGTGATCATTAGAAACTGGTGACATGGGTTCGGAAGGTGTGGAATCGTTGTGACCTGGTGACATGGTAACATGGGTTCGGAAGGTGTGGAATCATTTTGACATGGTGTCATTGAGACATGGTGATCAGTAGAAACTGGTGACATGGTTTCTGAAGGAGTGGAATTGTTGTGACATGGTGACGTGGTGACATGGCGATCATTAGAAACTGGTGACATGGCTTTGGAAGGTGTGGAATCGTTGTGACATGGTGACCTGGTGAGATGGTGATCATTAGAAACTGGTGACATGGGTTCGGAAAGTGTGGAATCATTGTGACATGGTGACGTGGTGACATGGTGATCATTAGAAACTGGTGAGATGGGTTCGGAAGGTGTGGAGTCGTTGTGACATGGTGACATGGTGACATGGTAATCATTAGAAACTGGTGAAATGGGTTCGGAAGGTTTCGAATCGTTGTGACATGGTGACGTGGTGACATGGTGATCATTAGAAACTGGTGACATGGGTTCGGAAGGTGTGGAGTCGTTGTGATATGGTGACATGCTGATCATTAGAAACTGATTACATGGGTTCGGAAGGTGTGGAATCGTTGTGACATGGTGACCTGGTGATCATTAGAAACTGGTGAAATGGGTTCGGAAGGTGTGGAATCGTTGAGACATGGTGACATGGTGATCATTATAAACCTGCGACATTGGATCGGAAGGTGTTGAATCGTTGAGACGTGGTGGCATGGTGATCATTAGAAACTGGTGACATGGGTTCGGAAGGTGTGGAATCGTTGTGACATGGTGACCTGGAGATCATTAGAAACTGGTGACATGGGTTCGGAAGGTGTGGAATCGTTGTGACATGGTGACCTGGTGATCATTAGAAACTGGTGGTATGGGTTCGGAAGGTGTGGAATCATTGTGACATGGTGACCTGGTGATCATTAGAAACTGGTGACATGGGTTCGGAAGGTGTGGAATCATTGTGACATGGTGACATGGTGATCATTAGAAAATGGTGACATGGGTTCGGAAGGTGTGGAATCGTTGTGACATTGTGACCTGGTGAGATGGTGATCATTAGAAACTGGTGACATGGGTTTGGAAGGTGTGGAATCGTTGTGACCTGGTGACATGGTGACATGGGTTCGGAAGGTGTGGAATCGTTTTGACATGGTGTCATGGAGACATGGTGATCAGTAGAAACTGGTGACATGGTTTCTGAAGGAGTGGAATTGTTGTGACATGGTGACGTGGTGACATGGCGATCATTAGAAACTGGTGACATGGCTTTGGAAGGTGTGGAATCTTTGTGACATTGTGACCTGGTGAGATGGTGATCATTAGAAACTGGTGACATGGGTTCGGAAGGTGTGGCATCGCTGTGACCTGGTGACATGGTGAGATGGTGATCCTTAGAAACTGGTGACATGGGTTCGGAAAGTGTGGAATCATTGTGACATGGTGATATGGTGATCATTAGAAACTGGTGACATGGGTTCGGATGGTGTGGCATCGCTGTGACCTGGTGACATGGTGAGATGGTGATCATTAGAAACTGGTGACATGGGTTCGGAAGGTGTGGAATCGTTGTGACATGGTGACATGGTGATCATTAGAAACTGGTGACATGGGTTCGGAAGGTGTGGAAACGTTGTGACATGGTGACTTGGTGACATTGGTTCCGAAGGTGTGGAATCGTTGTGACATGGTGACATGGTGACATGTTGATCATTAGAAAGTGATTACATGGGTTCGGAAGGTGTGGAATCGTTGAGACATGCTGACATGGTGATCATTAGAAACCTGCGACATTTGATCGGAAGGTGTTGAATCGTTGTGACGTGGTGGCATGGTGATCATTAGAAACTGGTGACATGGGTTCGGAAGGTGTGGAATCGTTGTGACATGGTGACCTGGAGATCATTAGAAACTGGTGACATGGGTTCGGAAGGTGTCGAATCGTTGTGACATGGTGACCTGGTGATCATTAGAAACTGGTGGTATGGGTTCGGAAGGTGTGGAATCATTGTGACATGGTGACCTGGTGATCATTAGAAACTGGTGACATGGGTTCGGAAGGTGTGGAATCATTGTGACATGGTGACATGGTGATCATTAGAAAATGGAGACATGGGTTCGGAAGGCGTGGAATCTTTGTGACATGGTGACCTGGTGATCATTAGAAACTGGTGACATGGGCTCGGAAGGTGTGGAATCGTTCTGACATGGTGACATGGTGATCATTAGAAACTGGTGACATGGGTTCGGAAGGTGTGGAATCGTTGTGACATGGTGACTTGGTGACACGGTTTCGGAATGTGTGGAATCGTTGTGACATGGTGTCATGGTGATATGGTGATCAGTAGAAACTGGTGACATTGGTTCGGAAGGTGTGGAATCATTGTGACATGGTGACATGGTGATCATTAGAAACTGGTGACATGGTTTCAGAAGGTGTGGAATCGTTGTGACATGGTGACATGGTGACATGGTGACATGGTGATCAATAGAAACTGGTGACATGGGTTCGGAAGGTGTGGAATCATTGTGACATAGTGACATGGTGACATGGTGATCATTAGAAACTGGTGACATGGGTTCGGAAGGTGTAGAATCGCTGTGACATGGTGACATGGTGATCATTAGTACTGGTGACATGGGTTCGGAAGGTGTGGAATCGTTGTGACATGGTGACATGGTGATCATTAGAAACTGGTGACATGGGTTAGGTAGGTGTGGAATTGTTGTGACATGGTGACATGGTGACATGGTGTTCATTAGAAAATGGTTACATGGGTTCGGAAGTTGTGGAATCGTGACATGGTGACATGGTGACATGGTGATCATTAGAAACTGGTGACATCGGTTCGGAAGGTGTGGAATCATTGTGAGATGGTGACATGGTGACATGGTAATCATTAGCAACTGGTGACATGGGTTCGGAAGGTTTGGAATCGTTGTGACAAGGTGATGTGGTGACATGGTGATCATTAGAAACTGGTGAAATGGGTTCGGAAGGTGTGGAGTCATTGTGACCTGGTGACATGGTGACATGGTGACATGGTGATCATTAGAAACTGGTGACATGGGTTCGGAAGGTATGGAATCGTTGTGACATGGTGACGTGGTGACATGGTGATCATTCGAAACTGGTGACATGGGTTCGGAAGGTGTGGAGTCGTTGTGACATGGTGACATGGTGATCATTAGAAACTGGTGACATGGGTTCGGAAGGTGTGTAATCGTTGTGACATGGTGACATGGTGATCATTAGAAACTGATTACATGGGTTCGGAAGGTGTCAAATCATTGTGACATGGTGACGTGGTGACATGGTGATCATTAGAAACTGGTGACATGGGTTCGGAAGGTGTGGAGTCGTTGTGACATGGTGACATGGTGACATGGTAATCATTAGAAACTGGTGACATGGGTTCGGAAGGTGTGGAGTCGTTGTGACATGGTGACATGCTGATCATTAGAAACTGATTACATGGGTTCGGAAGGTGTGGAATCGTTGTGACATGGTGACATGGTGATCATTAGATACTGGAGACATGGGTTCGGAAGGTGTGGAATCATTGTGACATGGTGACCTGGTGATCATTAGAAACTGGTGACATGGGCTCGGAAGGTGTGGAATCGTTCTGACATGGTGAGATGGTGATCATTAGAAACTGGTGAAATGGGTTCGGAAGGTGTGGAATCGTTGAGACATGGTGACATGGTGATCATTAGAAACCTGCGACATTGGATCGGAAGGTGTTGAATCGTTGTGACGTGGTGGCATGGTGATCATCAGAAACTGGTGACATGGGTTCGGAAGGTGTGGAATCGTTGTGATATGGTGACATGGTGATCATTAGAAACCTGCGACATTGGATCGGAAGGTGTTGAATCGTTGTGACGTGGTGGCATGTTGATCATTAGAATGTGATTACATGGGTTCGGAAGGTGTGGAATCGTTGTGATATGGTGACATGGTGAGATGGTGATCATTAGAAACTGGTGACATGGGTTCGGAAAGTGTGGAATCATTGTGACATGGTGACGTGGTGACATGGTGATCATTAGAAACTGGTGACATGGGTTCGGAAGGTGTGGAGTCGTTGTGACATGGTGACATGGTGACATGGTAATCATTAGAAACTGGTGAAATGGGTTCGGAAGGTTTCGAATCGTTGTGACATGGTGACGTGGTGACATGGCGATCATTAGAAACTGGTGACCTGGGTTCGGAATGTGTGGAGTCGTTGTGACATGGTGACATGCTGATCATTAGAAACTGATTACATGGGTTCGGAAGGTGTGGAATCATTCTGACATGGTGACCTGGTGATCATTAGAAACTGGTGAAATGGGTTCGGAAGGTGTGGAATCGTTGAGACATGGTGACATGGTGATCATTAGAAACCTGCGACATTGGATCGGAAGGTGTTGAATCGTTGTGACGTGGTGGCATGGTGATCATTAGAAACTGGTGACATGGGTTCGGAAGGTGTGGAATCGTTGTGACATGGTGACCTGGAGATCATTAGAAACTGGTGACATGGGTTCGGAAGGTGTGGAATCGTTGTGACATGGTGACCTGGTGATCATTAGAAACTGGTGGTATGGGTTCGGAAGGTGTGGAATCATTGTGACATGGTGACCTGGTGATCATTAGAAACTGGTGACATGGGTTCGGAAGGTGTGGAATCATTGTGACATGGTGACATGGTGATCATTAGAAAATGGAGACATGGGTTCGGAAGGTGTGGAATCGTTGTGACATTGTGACCTGGTGAGATGGTGATCATTAGAAACTGGTGACATGGGTTTGGAAGGTGTGGAATCCTTGTGACATTGTGACCTGGTGAGATGGTGATCATTAGAAACTGGTGACATGGGTTTGGAAGGTGTGGAATCGTTGTGACCTGGTGACATGGTGACATGGGTTCGGAAGGTGTGGAATCGTTTTGACATGGTGTCATGGAGACATGGTGATCATTAGAAACTGGTGACATGGGTTCGGAAGGTGTGGAATCATTGTGACATGGTGTCATGGAGACATGGTGATCAGTAGAAACTGGTGACATGGTTTCTGAAGGAGTGGAATTGTTGTGACATGGTGACGTGGTGACATGGCGATCATTAGAAACTGGTGACATGGCTTTGGAAAGTGTGGAATCGTTGTGACATTGTGACCTGGTGAGATGGTGATCATTAGAAACTGGTGACATGGGTTTGGAAGGTGTGGAATCGTTGTGACCTGGTGACATGGTGACCTGGGTTCGGAAGGTGTGGAATCGTTTTGACATGGTGTCATGGAGACATGGTGATCATTAGAAACTGGTGACATGGGTTCGGAAGGTGTGGAATCATTGTGACATGGTGACATGGTGATCATTAGAAAATGGAGACATGGGTTCGGAAGTTGTGGAATCGTTGTGACATTGTGACCTGGTGAGATGGTGATCATTAGAAACTGGTGACATGGGTTTGGAAGGTGTGGAATCGTTGTGACCTGGTGACATGGTGACATGGGTTCGGAAGGTGTGGAATCGTTTTGACATGGTGTCATGGAGACATGGTGATCAGTAGAAACTGGTGACATGGTTTCTGAAGGAGTGGAATTGTTGTGACATGGTGACGTGGTGACATGGCGATCATTAGAAACTGGTGACATGGCTTTGGAAGGTGTGGAATCTTTGTGACATTGCGACCTGGTGAGATGGTGATCATTAGAAACTGGTGACATGGGTTCGGAAGGTGTGGCATCGCTGTGACCTGGTGACATGGTGAGATGGTGATCATTAGAAACTGGTGACATGGGTTCGGAAAGTGTGGAATCATTGTGACATGGTGATATGGTGATCATTAGAAACTGGTGACATGGGTTCGGATGGTGTGGCATCGCTGTGACCTGGTGACATGGTGAGATGGTGATCATTAGAAACTGGTGACATGGGTTCGGAAGGTGTGGAATCGTTGTGATATGGTGACATGGTGATCATTAGAAACTGGTGACATGGGTTCGGAAGGTGTGGAAACGTTGTGACATGGTGACTTGGTGACATTGGTTCCGAAGGTGTGGAATCGTTGTGACATGGTGACATGGTGACATGTTGATCATTAGAAAGTGATTACATGGGTTCGGAAAGTGTGGAATCGTTGTGACATGGTGACATGGTGATCATTAGATATTGGAGACATGGGTTCGGAAGGTGTGGAATCGTTGTGACATGGTGACATGGTGACATGTTGATCATTAGAAAGTGATTACATGGGTTCGGAAGGTGTGGCATCGCTGTGACATGGTGACATGGTGACATGGTGATCATTAGAAACTGGTGACATGGGTTCGGATGGTGTGGAATCGTTGTGACATGGTGACATGGTGATCATTAGAAATTGGTGACATGGGTTCGGAAGGTGTGGAATCGCTCTGACATGGTGACATGGTGATCATTAGAAGCCTGTGACAATGGATCGGAAGGTGTGGAATCGTTGTGACGTGGTCGCATGGTGATCATTAGAAACTGGTGACATGGGTTCGGAAGGTGTGGAATCGTTGTGACATGGTGACATGGTGATCATTAGAAACTGATTACATGGGTTCGGAAGGTGTCAAATCATTGTGACATGGTGACGTGGTGACATGGTGATCATTAGAAACTGGTGACATGGGTTCGGAAGGTGTGGAGTCGTTGTGACATGGTGACATGGTGACATGGTAATCATTAGAAACTGGTGACATGGGTTCGGAAGGTGTGGAGTCGTTGTGACATGGTGACATGCTGATCATTAGAAACTGATTACATGGGTTCGGAAGGTGTGGAATCGTTGTGACATGGTGACATGGTGATCATTAGATACTGGAGACATGGGTTCGGAAGGTGTGGAATCATTGTGACATGGTGACCTGGTGATCATTAGAAACTGGTGACATGGGCTCGGAAGGTGTGGAATCGTTCTGACATGGTGAGATGGTGATCATTAGAAACTGGTGAAATGGGTTCGGAAGGTGTGGAATCGTTGAGACATGGTGACATGGTGATCATTAGAAACCTGCGACATTGGATCGGAAGGTGTTGAATCGTTGTGACGTGGTGGCATGGTGATCATCAGAAACTGGTGACATGGGTTCGGAAGGTGTGGAATCGTTGTGATATGGTGACATGGTGATCATTAGAAACCTGCGACATTGGATCGGAAGGTGTTGAATCGTTGTGACGTGGTGGCATGTTGATCATTAGAATGTGATTACATGGGTTCGGAAGGTGTGGAATCGTTGTGATATGGTGACATGGTGAGATGGTGATCATTAGAAACTGGTGACATGGGTTCGGAAAGTGTGGAATCATTGTGACATGGTGACGTGGTGACATGGTGATCATTAGAAACTGGTGACATGGGTTCGGAAGGTGTGGAGTCGTTGTGACATGGTGACATGGTGACATGGTAATCATTAGAAACTGGTGAAATGGGTTCGGAAGGTTTCGAATCGTTGTGACATGGTGACGTGGTGACATGGCGATCATTAGAAACTGGTGACCTGGGTTCGGAATGTGTGGAGTCGTTGTGACATGGTGACATGCTGATCATTAGAAACTGATTACATGGGTTCGGAAGGTGTGGAATCATTCTGACATGGTGACCTGGTGATCATTAGAAACTGGTGAAATGGGTTCGGAAGGTGTGGAATCGTTGAGACATGGTGACATGGTGATCATTAGAAACCTGCGACATTGGATCGGAAGGTGTTGAATCGTTGTGACGTGGTGGCATGGTGATCATTAGAAACTGGTGACATGGGTTCGGAAGGTGTGGAATCGTTGTGACATGGTGACCTGGAGATCATTAGAAACTGGTGACATGGGTTCGGAAGGTGTGGAATCGTTGTGACATGGTGACCTGGTGATCATTAGAAACTGGTGGTATGGGTTCGGAAGGTGTGGAATCATTGTGACATGGTGACCTGGTGATCATTAGAAACTGGTGACATGGGTTCGGAAGGTGTGGAATCATTGTGACATGGTGACATGGTGATCATTAGAAAATGGAGACATGGGTTCGGAAGGTGTGGAATCGTTGTGACATTGTGACCTGGTGAGATGGTGATCATTAGAAACTGGTGACATGGGTTTGGAAGGTGTGGAATCCTTGTGACATTGTGACCTGGTGAGATGGTGATCATTAGAAACTGGTGACATGGGTTTGGAAGGTGTGGAATCGTTGTGACCTGGTGACATGGTGACATGGGTTCGGAAGGTGTGGAATCGTTTTGACATGGTGTCATGGAGACATGGTGATCATTAGAAACTGGTGACATGGGTTCGGAAGGTGTGGAATCATTGTGACATGGTGTCATGGAGACATGGTGATCAGTAGAAACTGGTGACATGGTTTCTGAAGGAGTGGAATTGTTGTGACATGGTGACGTGGTGACATGGCGATCATTAGAAACTGGTGACATGGCTTTGGAAAGTGTGGAATCGTTGTGACATTGTGACCTGGTGAGATGGTGATCATTAGAAACTGGTGACATGGGTTTGGAAGGTGTGGAATCGTTGTGACCTGGTGACATGGTGACCTGGGTTCGGAAGGTGTGGAATCGTTTTGACATGGTGTCATGGAGACATGGTGATCATTAGAAACTGGTGACATGGGTTCGGAAGGTGTGGAATCATTGTGACATGGTGACATGGTGATCATTAGAAAATGGAGACATGGGTTCGGAAGTTGTGGAATCGTTGTGACATTGTGACCTGGTGAGATGGTGATCATTAGAAACTGGTGACATGGGTTTGGAAGGTGTGGAATCGTTGTGACCTGGTGACATGGTGACATGGGTTCGGAAGGTGTGGAATCGTTTTGACATGGTGTCATGGAGACATGGTGATCAGTAGAAACTGGTGACATGGTTTCTGAAGGAGTGGAATTGTTGTGACATGGTGACGTGGTGACATGGCGATCATTAGAAACTGGTGACATGGCTTTGGAAGGTGTGGAATCTTTGTGACATTGCGACCTGGTGAGATGGTGATCATTAGAAACTGGTGACATGGGTTCGGAAGGTGTGGCATCGCTGTGACCTGGTGACATGGTGAGATGGTGATCATTAGAAACTGGTGACATGGGTTCGGAAAGTGTGGAATCATTGTGACATGGTGATATGGTGATCATTAGAAACTGGTGACATGGGTTCGGATGGTGTGGCATCGCTGTGACCTGGTGACATGGTGAGATGGTGATCATTAGAAACTGGTGACATGGGTTCGGAAGGTGTGGAATCGTTGTGATATGGTGACATGGTGATCATTAGAAACTGGTGACATGGGTTCGGAAGGTGTGGAAACGTTGTGACATGGTGACTTGGTGACATTGGTTCCGAAGGTGTGGAATCGTTGTGACATGGTGACATGGTGACATGTTGATCATTAGAAAGTGATTACATGGGTTCGGAAAGTGTGGAATCGTTGTGACATGGTGACATGGTGATCATTAGATATTGGAGACATGGGTTCGGAAGGTGTGGAATCGTTGTGACATGGTGACATGGTGACATGTTGATCATTAGAAAGTGATTACATGGGTTCGGAAGGTGTGGCATCGCTGTGACATGGTGACATGGTGACATGGTGATCATTAGAAACTGGTGACATGGGTTCGGATGGTGTGGAATCGTTGTGACATGGTGACATGGTGATCATTAGAAATTGGTGACATGGGTTCGGAAGGTGTGGAATCGCTCTGACATGGTGACATGGTGATCATTAGAAGCCTGTGACAATGGATCGGAAGGTGTGGAATCGTTGTGACGTGGTCGCATGGTGATCATTAGAAACTGGTGACATGGGTTCGGAAGGTGTGGAATCGTTGTGACATGGTGACATGTTGATCATTAGCTACTGGTGACATGGGTTCGGAAGGCGTGGAATCTTTGTGACATGGTGACCTGGTGATCATTAGAAACTGGTGACATGGGCTCGGAAGGTGTGGAATCGTTCTGACATGGTGACATGGTGATCATTAGAAACTGGTGACATGGGTTCGGAAGGTGTGGAATCGTTGTGACATGGTGACTTGGTGACACGGTTTCGGAATGTGTGGAATCGTTGTGACATGGTGTCATGGTGATATGGTGATCAGTAGAAACTGGTGACATTGGTTCGGAAGGTGTGGAATCATTGTGACATGGTGACATGTTGATCATTAGAAACTTGTGACATGGGTTCGGAATGTGTGGAATCGTTGTGACATAGTGACATGGTGACATGGTGATCATTAGAAACTGGTGACATGGGTTCGGAAGGTGTAGAATCGCTGTGACATGGTGACATGGTGATCATTAGTACTGGTGACATGGATTCGGAAGGTGTGGAATCGTTGTGACATGGTGACATGGTGATCATTAGAAACTGGTGACATGGGTTAGGTAGGTGTGGAATTGTTGTGACATGTGACATGTTGACATGGTGTTCATTAGAGAATGGTTACATGGGTTCGGAAGTTGTGGAATCGTAGTGACATGGTGACATGCTGATCATTAGAAACTGATTACATGGGTTCGGAAGGTGTGGAATCGTAGTGACATGGTGACATGGTGATCATTAGATACTGGAGACATGGGTTCGGAAGGTGTGGAATCATTGTGACATGGTGAGATGGTGATCATTAGAAACTGGTGAAATGGGTTCGGAAGGTGTGGAATCGTTGAGACATGGTGACATGGTGATCATTAGAAACCTGCGACATTGGATCGGAAGGTGTTGAATCGTTGTGACGTGGTGGCATGGTGATCATCAGAAACTGGTGACATGGGTTCGGAAGGTGTGGAATCGTTGTGACATGGTGACCTGGAGATCATTAGAAACTGGTGACATGGGTTCGGAAGGTGTCGAATCGTTGTGACATGGTGACCTGGTGATCATTAGAAACTGGTGGTATGGGTTCGGAAGGTGTGGAATCATTGTGACATGGTGACCTGGTGATCATTAGAAACTGGTGACATGGGTTCGGAAGGTGTGGAATCATTGTGACATGGTGACATGGTGATCATTAAAAAATGGTGACATGGGTTCGGAAGGTGTGGAATAGTTGTGACATGGTGACATGTCGATTATTAGAAACTGGTGACATGGGTTTGGAAGGTGTGGAATCGTTGTGACCTGGTGACATGGTGACATGGGTTCGGAAGGTGTGGAATCATTTTGACATGGTGTCATTGAGACATGGTGATCAGTAGAAACTGGTGACATGGTTTCTGAAGGAGTGGAATTGTTGTGACATGGTGACGTGGTGACATGGCGATCATTAGAAACTGGTGACATGGCTTTGGAAGGTGTGGAATCGTTGTGACATGGTGACCTGGTGAGATGGTGATCATTAGAAACTGGTGACATGGGTTCGGAAGGTGTGGCATCGCTGTGACCTGGTGACATGGTGAGATGGTGATCATTAGAAACTGGTGACATGGGTTCGGAAAGTGTGGAATCATTGTGACATAGTGACGTGCTGACATGGTGATCATTAGAAACTGGTGACTTGGGTTCGGAAGGTGTGGAGTCGTTGTGACATGGTGACATGGTGACATGGTATTCATTAGAAACTGGTGACATGGGTTCGGAAGGTTTCGAATCCTTGTGACATGGTGACGTGGTGACATGGTGATCATTAGAAACTGGTGACATGGGTTCGGAAGTTGTGGAGTCGTTGTGACATGGTGACATGCTGATCATTAGAAACTGATTACATGGGTTCGGAAGGTGTGGAATCGTTCTGACATGGTGACCTGGTGATCATTAGAAACTGGTGAAATGGGTTCGGAAGGTGTGGAATCGTTGAGACATGGTGACATGGTGATCATTAGAAACCTGCGACATTGGATCGGAAGGTGTTGAATCGTTGTGACGTGGTGGCATGGTGATCATTAGAAACTGGTGACATGGGTTCGGAAGGTGTGGAATCGTTGTGACATGGTGACCTGGAGATAATTAGAAACTGGTGACATGGGTTCGGAAGGTGTCGAATCGTTGTGACATGGTGACCTGGTGATCTTTAGAAACTGGTGGTATGGGTTCGGAAGGTGTGGAATCATTGTGACATGGTGACCTGGTGATCATTAGAAACTGGTGACATGGGTTCGGAAGGTGTGGAATCATTGTGACATGGTGACATGGTGATAATTAGAAAATGGAGACATGGGTTCGGAAGGTGTGGAATCGTTGTGACATTGTGACCTGGTGAGATGGTGATCATTAGAAACTGGTGACATGGGTTTGGAAGGTGTGGAATCGTTGTGACCTGGTGACATGGTGACATGGGTTCGGAAGGTGTGGAATCGTTTTGACATGGTGTCATGGAGACATGGTGATCAGTAGAAACTGGTGACATGGTTTCTGAAGGAGTGGAATTGTTGTGACATGGTGACGTGGTGACATGGCGATCATTAGAAACTGGTGACATGGCTTTGGAAGGTGTGGAATCTTTGTGACATTGTGACCTGGTGAGATGGTGATCATTAGAAACTGGTGACATGGGTTCGGAAGGTGTGGCATCGCTGTGACCTGGTGACATGGTGAGATGGTGATCATTAGAAACTGGTGACATGGGTTCGGAAAGTGTGGAATCATTGTGACATGGTGATATGGTGATCATTAGAAACTGGTGACATGGGTTCGGATGGTGTGGCATCGCTGTGACCTGGTGACATGGTGAGATGGTGATCATTAGAAACTGGTGACATGGGTTCGGAAGGTGTGGAATCGTTGTGACATGGTGACATGGTGATCATTAGAAACTGGTGACATGGGTTCGGAAGGTGTGGAAACGTTGTGACATGGTGACTTGGTGACATTGGTTCCGAAGGAGTGGAATCGTTGTGACATGGTGACATGTTGACATGTTGATCATTAGAAAGTGATTACATGGGTTCGGAAGGTGTGGAATCGTTGTGACATGGTGACATGGTGATCATTAGATACTGGAGACATGGGTTAGGAAGGTGTGGAATCGTTGTGACATGGTGACATGGTGACATGTTGATCATTAGAAAGTGATTACATGGGTTCGGAAGGTGTGGAATCGTTGTGATATGGTGACATGGTGATCATTAGAAACTGGTGACATGGGTTCGGAAGGTGTGGCATCGCTGTGACATGGTGACATGGTGACATGGTGATCATTAGAAACTGGTGACATGGGTTCGGATGGTGTGGAATCGTTGTGACATGGTGACATGGTGATCATTAGAAATTGGTGACATGGGTTCGGAAGGTGTGGAATCGCTCTGACATGGTGACATGGTGATCATTAGAAGCCTGTGACAATGGATCGGAAGGTGTGGAATCGTTGTGACATGGTGACATGGTGATCATTAGAAACTGGTGACATGGGTTCGGAAGGTGTGGAAACGTTGTGACATGGCGACTTGGTGACATTGGTTCCGAAGGTGTGGAATCATTGTGACATGGTGACATGGTGACATGTTGATCATTAGAAAGTGATTACATGGGTTCGGAAGGTGTGGAATCGTTGTGACATGGTGACATGGTGATCATTAGAAACTGGTGACATGGGTTCGGAAGGTGTGGCATCGCTGTGACATGGTGACATGGTGACATGGTGATCATTAGAAACTGGTGACATGGGTTCGGATGGTTTGGAATCGTTGTGACATGGTGACATGGTGATCATTAGAAATTGGTGACATGGGTTCGGAAGGTGTGGAATCGCTCTGACATGGTGACATGGTGATCATTAGAAGCCTGTGACAATGGATCGGAAGGTGTGGAATCGTTGTGACATGGTGACATGGTGATCATTAGAAACTGGTGACATGGTTTCGGAAGGTGTGGAAACGTTGTGACATGGTGACTTGGTGACATTGGTTCCGAAGGTGTGGAATCGTTGTGACATGGTGACATGGTGACATGTTGATCATTAGAAAGTGATTACATGGGTTCGGAAGGTGTGGAATCGTTGTGACATGGTGACATGTCGAACATTAGAAACTGGTGACATGGGTTTGGAAGGTGTGGAATCGTTGTGACCTGGTGACATGGTGACATGGTGATCATTAGAAACTGGTGACATGGGTTCGGAAGGTATGGAATCGTTGTGACATGGTGACGTGGTGACATGGTGATCATTCGAAACTGGTGACATGGGTTCGGAAGGTGTGGAGTCGTTGTGACATGGTGACATGGTGATCATTAGAAACTGGTGACATGGGTTCGGAAGGTGTGTAATCGTTGTGACATGGTGACATGGTGATCATTAGAAACTGATTACATGGGTTCGGAAGGTGTCAAATCATTGTGACATGGTGACGTGGTGACATGGTGATCATTAGAAACTGGTGACATGGGTTCGGAAGGTGTGGAGTCGTTGTGACATGGTGACATGGTGACATGGTAATCATTAGAAACTGGTGACATGGGTTCGGAAGGTGTGGAGTCGTTGTGACATGGTGACATGCTGATCATTAGAAACTGATTACATGGGTTCGGAAGGTGTGGAATCGTTGTGACATGGTGACATGGTGATCATTAGATACTGGAGACATGGGTTCGGAAGGTGTGGAATCATTGTGACATGGTGACCTGGTGATCATTAGAAACTGGTGACATGGGCTCGGAAGGTGTGGAATCGTTCTGACATGGTGAGATGGTGATCATTAGAAACCTGCGACATTGGATCGGAAGGTGTTGAATCGTTGTGACGTGGTGGCATGGTGATCATCAGAAACTGGTGACATGGGTTCGGAAGGTGTGGAATCGTTGTGATATGGTGACATGGTGATCATTAGAAACCTGCGACATTGGATCGGAAGGTGTTGAATCGTTGTGACGTGGTGGCATGTTGATCATTAGAATGTGATTACATGGGTTCGGAAGGTGTGGAATCGTTGTGATATGGTGACATGGTGAGATGGTGATCATTAGAAACTGGTGACATGGGTTCGGAAAGTGTGGAATCATTGTGACATGGTGACGTGGTGACATGGTGATCATTAGAAACTGGTGACATGGGTTCGGAAGGTGTGGAGTCGTTGTGACATGGTGACATGGTGACATGGTAATCATTAGAAACTGGTGAAATGGGTTCGGAAGGTTTCGAATCGTTGTGACATGGTGACGTGGTGACATGGCGATCATTAGAAACTGGTGACCTGGGTTCGGAATGTGTGGAGTCGTTGTGACATGGTGACATGCTGATCATTAGAAACTGATTACATGGGTTCGGAAGGTGTGGAATCATTCTGACATGGTGACCTGGTGATCATTAGAAACTGGTGAAATGGGTTCGGAAGGTGTGGAATCGTTGAGACATGGTGACATGGTGATCATTAGAAACCTGCGACATTGGATCGGAAGGTGTTGAATCGTTGTGACGTGGTGGCATGGTGATCATTAGAAACTGGTGACATGGGTTCGGAAGGTGTGGAATCGTTGTGACATGGTGACCTGGAGATCATTAGAAACTGGTGACATGGGTTCGGAAGGTGTGGAATCGTTGTGACATGGTGACCTGGTGATCATTAGAAACTGGTGGTATGGGTTCGGAAGGTGTGGAATCATTGTGACATGGTGACCTGGTGATCATTAGAAACTGGTGACATGGGTTCGGAAGGTGTGGAATCATTGTGACATGGTGACATGGTGATCATTAGAAAATGGAGACATGGGTTCGGAAGGTGTGGAATCGTTGTGACATTGTGACCTGGTGAGATGGTGATCATTAGAAACTGGTGACATGGGTTTGGAAGGTGTGGAATCGTTGTGACATTGTGACCTGGTGAGATGGTGATCATTAGAAACTGGTGACATGGGTTTGGAAGGTGTGGAATCGTTGTGACCTGGTGACATGGTGACATGGGTTCGGAAGGTGTGGAATCGTTTTGACATGGTGTCATGGAGACATGGTGATCATTAGAAACTGGTGACATGGGTTCGGAAGGTGTGGAATCATTGTGACATGGTGTCATGGAGACATGGTGATCAGTAGAAACTGGTGACATGGTTTCTGAAGGAGTGGAATTGTTGTGACATGGTGACGTGGTGACATGGCGATCATTAGAAACTGGTGACATGGCTTTGGAAAGTGTGGAATCGTTGTGACATTGTGACCTGGTGAGATGGTGATCATTAGAAACTGGTGACATGGGTTTGGAAGGTGTGGAATCGTTGTGACCTGGTGACATGGTGACCTGGGTTCGGAAGCTGTGGAATCGTTTTGACATGGTGTCATGGAGACATGGTGATCATTAGAAACTGGTGACATGGGTTCGGAAGGTGTGGAATCATTGTGACATGGTGACATGGTGATCATTAGAAAATGGAGACATGGGTTCGGAAGGTGTGGAATCGTTGTGACATTGTGACCTGGTGAGATGGTGATCATTAGAAACTGGTGACATGGGTTTGGAAGGTGTGGAATCGTTGTGACCTGGTGACATGGTGACATGGGTTCGGAAGGTGTGGAATCGTTTTGACATGGTGTCATGGAGACATGGTGATCAGTAGAAACTGGTGACATGGTTTCTGAAGGAGTGGAATTGTTGTGACATGGTGACGTGGTGACATGGCGATCATTAGAAACTGGTGACATGGCTTTGGAAGGTGTGGAATCTTTGTGACATTGCGACCTGGTGAGATGGTGATCATTAGAAACTGGTGACATGGGTTCGGAAGGTGTGGCATCGCTGTGACCTGGTGACATGGTGAGATGGTGATCATTAGAAACTGGTGACATGGGTTCGGAAAGTGTGGAATCATTGTGACATGGTGATATGGTGATCATTAGAAACTGGTGACATGGGTTCGGATGGTGTGGCATCGCTGTGACCTGGTGACATGGTGAGATGGTGATCATTAGAAACTGGTGACATGGGTTCGGAAGGTGTGGAATCGTTGTGATATGGTGACATGGTGATCATTAGAAACTGGTGACATGGGTTCGGAAGGTGTGGAAACGTTGTGACATGGTGACTTGGTGACATTGGTTCCGAAGGTGTGGAATCGTTGTGACATGGTGACATGGTGACATGTTGATCATTAGAAAGTGATTACATGGGTTCGGAAAGTGTGGAATCGTTGTGACATGGTGACATGGTGATCATTAGATATTGGAGACATGGGTTCGGAAGGTGTGGAATCGTTGTGACATGGTGACATGGTGACATGTTGATCATTAGAAAGTGATTACATGGGTTCGGAAGGTGTGGCATCGCTGTGACATGGTGACATGGTGACATGGTGATCATTAGAAACTGGTGACATGGGTTCGGCTGGTGTGGAATCGTTGTGACATGGTGACATGGTGATCATTAGAAATTGGTGACATGGGTTCGGAAGGTGTGGAATCGCTCTGACATGGTGACATGGTGATCATTAGAAGCCTGTGACAATGGATCGGAAGGTGTGGAATCGTTGTGACGTGGTCGCATGGTGATCATTAGAAACTGGTGACATGGGTTTGGAAGGTGTGGAATCGTTGTGACATGGTGACATGTTGATCATTAGCTACTGGTGACATGGGTTCGGAAGGCGTGGAATCTTTGTGACATGGTGACCTGGTGATCATTAGAAACTGGTGACATGGGCTCGGAAGGTGTGGAATCATTCTGACATGGTGACATGGTGATCATTAGAAACTGGTGACATGGGTTCGGAAGGTGTGGAATCGTTGTGACATGGTGACTTGGTGACACGGTTTCGGAATGTGTGGAATCGTTGTGACATGGTGTCATGGTGATATGGTGATCAGTAGAAACTGGTGACATTGGTTCGGAAGGTGTGGAATCATTGTGACATGGTGACATGTTGATCATTAGAAACTTGTGACATGGGTTCAGAAGGTGTGGAATCGTTGTGACATGGTGACATGGTGACATGGTGACATGGTGATCAATAGAAACTGGTGACATGGGTTCGGAATGTGTGGAATCGTTGTGACATAGTGACATGGTGACATGGTGATCATTAGAAACTGGTGACATGGGTTCGGAAGGTGTAGAATCGCTGTGACATGGTGACATGGTGATCATTAGTACTGGTGACATGGGTTCGGAAGGTGTGGAATCGTTGTGACATGGTGACATGGTGATCATTAGAAACTGGTGACATGGGTTAGGTAGGTGTGGAATTGTTGTGACATGTGACATGTTGACATGGTGTTCATTAGAGAATGGTTACATGGGTTCGGAAGTTGTGGAATCGTAGTGACATGGTGACATGCTGATCATTAGAAACTGATTACATGGGTTCGGAAGGTGTGGAATCGTAGTGACATGGTGACATGGTGATCATTAGATACTGGAGACATGGGTTCGGAAGGTGTGGAATCATTGTGACATGGTGACCTGGTGATCATTAGAAACTGGTGACATGGGCTCGGAAGGTGTGGAATCGTTCTGACATGGTGAGATGGTGATCATTAGAAACTGGTGAAATGGGTTCGGAAGGTGTGGAATCGTTGAGACATGGTGACATGGTGATCATTAGAAACCTGCGACATTGGATCGGAAGGTGTTGAATCGTTGTGACGTGGTGGCATGGTGATCATCAGAAACTGGTGACATGGGTTCGGAAGGTGTGGAATCGTTGTGACATGGTGACCTGGAGATCATTAGAAACTGGTGACATGGGTTCGGAAGGTGTCGAATCGTTGTGACATGGTGACCTGGTGATCATTAGAAACTGGTGGTATGGGTTCGGAAGGTGTGGAATCATTGTGACATGGTGACCTGGTGATCATTAGAAACTGGTGACATGGGTTCGGAAGGTGTGGAATCATTGTGACATGGTGACATGGTGATCATTAAAAAATGGTGACATGGGTTCGGAAGGTGTGGAATAGTTGTGACATGGTGACATGTCGATTATTAGAAACTGGTGACATGGGTTTGGAAGGTGTGGAATCGTTGTGACCTGGTGACATGGTGACATGGGTTCGGAAGGTGTGGAATCATTTTGACATGGTGTCATTGAGACATGGTGATCAGTAGAAACTGGTGACATGGTTTCTGAAGGAGTGGAATTGTTGTGACATGGTGACGTGGTGACATGGCGATCATTAGAAACTGGTGACATGGCTTTGGAAGGTGTGGAATCGTTGTGACATGGTGACCTGGTGAGATGGTGATCATTAGAAACTGGTGACATGGGTTCGGAAGGTGTGGCATCGCTGTGACCTGGTGACATGGTGAGATGGTGATCATTAGAAACTGGTGACATGGGTTCGGAAAGTGTGGAATCATTGTGACATAGTGACGTGCTGACATGGTGATCATTAGAAACTGGTGACATGGGTTCGGAAGGTGTGGAGTCGTTGTGACATGGTGACATGGTGACATGGTATTCATTAGAAACTGGTGACATGGGTTCGGAAGGTTTCGAATCGTTGTGACATGGTGACGTGGTGACATGGTGATCATTAGAAACTGGTGACATGGGTTCGGAAGTTGTGGAGTCGTTGTGACATGGTGACATGCTGATCATTAGAAACTGATTACATGGGTTCGGAAGGTGTGGAATCGTTCTGACATGGTGACCTGGTGATCATTAGAAACTGGTGAAATGGGTTCGGAAGGTGTGGAATCGTTGAGACATGGTGACATGGTGATCATTAGAAACCTGCGACATTGGATCGGAAGGTGTTGAATCGTTGTGACGTGGTGGCATGGTGATCATTAGAAACTGGTGACATGGGTTCGGAAGGTGTGGAATCGTTGTGACATGGTGACCTGGAGATAATTAGAAACTGGTGACATGGGTTCGGAAGGTGTCGAATCGTTGTGACATGGTGACCTGGTGATCTTTAGAAACTGGTGGTATGGGTTCGGAAGGTGTGGAATCATTGTGACATGGTGACCTGGTGATCATTAGAAACTGGTGACATAGGTTCGGAAGGTGTGGAATCATTGTGACATGGTGACATGGTGATCATTAGAAAATGGAGACATGGGTTCGGAAGGTGTGGAATCGTTGTGACATTGTGACCTGGTGAGATGGTGATCATTAGAAACTGGTGACATGGGTTTGGAAGGTGTGGAATCGTTGTGACCTGGTGACATGGTGACATGGGTTCGGAAGGTGTGGAATCGTTTTGACATGGTGTCATGGAGACATGGTGATCAGTAGAAACTGGTGACATGGTTTCTGAAGGAGTGGAATTGTTGTGACATGGTGACGTGGTGACATGGCGATCATTAGAAACTGGTGACATGGCTTTGGAAGGTGTGGAATCTTTGTGACATTGTGACCTGGTGAGATGGTGATCATTAGAAACTGGTGACATGGGTTCGGAAGGTGTGGCATCGCTGTGACCTGGTGACATGGTGAGATGGTGATCATTAGAAACTGGTGACATGGGTTCGGAAAGTGTGGAATCATTGTGACATGGTGATATGGTGATCATTAGAAACTGGTGACATGGGTTCGGATGGTGTGGCATCGCTGTGACCTGGTGACATGGTGAGATGGTGATCATTAGAAACTGGTGACATGGGTTCGGAAGGTGTGGAATCGTTGTGACATGGTGACATGGTGATCATTAGAAACTGGTGACATGGGTTCGGAAGGTGTGGAAACGTTGTGACATGGTGACTTGGTGACATTGGTTCCGAAGGAGTGGAATCGTTGTGACATGGTGACATGTTGACATGTTGATCATTAGAAAGTGATTACATGGGTTCGGAAGGTGTGGAATCGTTGTGACATGGTGACATGGTGATCATTAGATACTGGAGACATGGGTTAGGAAGGTGTGGAATCGTTGTGACATGGTGACATGGTGACATGTTGATCATTAGAAAGTGATTACATGGGTTCGGAAGGTGTGGAATCGTTGTGATATGGTGACATGGTGATCATTAGAAACTGGTGACATGGGTTCGGAAGGTGTGGCATCGCTGTGACATGGTGACATGGTGACATGGTGATCATTAGAAACTGGTGACATGGGTTCGGATGGTGTGGAATCGTTGTGACATGGTGACATGGTGATCATTAGAAATTGGTGACATGGGTTCGGAAGGTGTGGAATCGCTCTGACATGGTGACATGGTGATCATTAGAAGCCTGTGACAATGGATCGGAAGGTGTGGAATCGTTGTGACATGGTGACATGGTGATCATTAGAAACTGGTGACATGGGTTCGGAAGGTGTGGAAACGTTGTGACATGGCGACTTGGTGACATTGGTTCCGAAGGTGTGGAATCATTGTGACATGGTGACATGGTGACATGTTGATCATTAGAAAGTGATTACATGGGTTCGGAAGGTGTGGAATCGTTGTGACATGGTGACATGGTGATCATTAGAAACTGGTGACATGGGTTCGGAAGGTGTGGCATCGCTGTGACATGGTGACATGGTGACATGGTGATCATTAGAAACTGGTGACATGGGTTCGGATGGTGTGGAATCGTTGTGACATGGTGACATGGTGATCATTAGAAATTGGTGACATGGGTTCGGAAGGTGTGGAATCGCTCTGACATGGTGACATGGTGATCATTAGAAGCCTGTGACAATGGATCGGAAGGTGTGGAATCGTTGTGACATGGTGACATGGTGATCATTAGAAACTGGTGACATGGTTTCGGAAGGTGTGGAAACGTTGTGACATGGTGACTTGGTGACATTGGTTCCGAAGGTGTGGAATCGTTGTGACATGGTGACATGGTGACATGTTGATCATTAGAAAGTGATTACATGGGTTCGGAAGGTGTGGAATCGTTGTGACATGGTGACATGTCGAACATTAGAAACTGGTGACATGGGTTTGGAAGGTGTGGAATCGTTGTGACCTGGTGACATGGTGACATGGGTTCGGAAGGTGTGGAGTCGTTGTGACATGGTGACATGGTGACATGGTAATCATTAGAAACTGGTGACATGGGTTCGGAAGGTTTCGAATCGTTGTGACATGGTGACGTGGTGACATGGTGATCATTAGAAACTGGTGACATGGGTTCGGAAGGTGTGGAGTCGTTGTGACATGGTGACATGCTGATCATTAGAAACTGATTACATGGGTTCGGAAGGTGTGGAATCGTTGTGACATGGTTACATGGTGATCATTAGATACTGGAGACATGGGTTCGGAAGGTGTGGAATCATTGTGACATGGTGACCTGGTGATCATTAGAAACTGGTGACATGGGCTCGGAAGGTGTGGAATCGTTCTGACATGGTGAGATGGTGATCATTAGAAACTGGTGAAATGGGTTCGGAAGGTGTGGAATCGTTGTGACATGGTGACATGGTGATCATTAGAAACTGGTGACATTGGATCGGAAGGTGTTGAATCGTTGTGACGTGGTGGCATGGTGATCATCAGAAACTGGTGACATGGGTTCGGAAGGTGTCGAATCGTTGTGACATGGTGACCTGGTGATCATTAGAAACTGGTGGTATGGGTTCGGAAGGTGTGGAATCATTGTGACATGGTGACCTGGTGATCATTAGAAACTGGTGACATGGGTTCGGAAGGTGTGGAATCATTGTTACATGGTGACATGGTGATCATTAAAAAATGGTGACATGGGTTCGGAAGGTGTGGAATCGTTGTGACATGGTGACATGTCGATCATTAGAAACTGGTGACATGGGTTTGGAAGGTGTGGAATCGTTGTGACCTGGTGACATGGTGACATGGTTTCGGAAGGTGTGGAATCATTTTGACATGGTGTCATTGAGACATGGTGATCAGTAGAAACTGGTGTTACGTACCCGTGACACGTGACAGTGGTACCCTTGTCACGTGACTGGGGTTGAAGTTATACTGGACATGAGGTAATGGTGGAGTGATGTCATTTTCCCGCCAGTAGAGGTCATGTGACAGGTTTTTTCTACAGGGTATAAAAGGGAGACCCACCCTGTCAGGTGGGGCAGTTCGTGGCTGGATTTGCCAAGATGACTTCATGTTGCTGTGTGATTTAATGTGATGACGCAGTTTAGTTAAAAATGAAGTTTTATATAATGCCTAAAGTTTAAAAGGTCAGAGCCAACGGTTTCTTTGCTGATGGAGAGTGAAGAGAAGTTTGGAAAATGGAGATCAAGAAAAATCGATTTCCGATGGATTGACTTCGACCTTGTGTGATCCTCATTCGGAAGGATGAGGTCTCCGCTGGAAAAAGCGGGTGATTGAGAATATTGTGGAAGGAAGGTCAGTCACTTTAAGCTGTTATATTTAATAAAATTCGACGTGGGAGTTCGACGCTGGGAATCGAAGGACATCGACGTGGAAGAGAATTTAAATCGCTTTAAAAAGTCTCTCCTTTTAAAAGTACCGTGAGCTTTTGAACTGTCGGCATATCGTTCTTTGAACTGTTTTCATTCGGCAATTCGCTTTGGAGAACTGTTTTTTTTCAATACTACTTTAAAGACTGTTTGAGACTGCAAAGCTATTAAGAACTGTCTGACCAGCTGTCAGCAGCTGAGCTCGGATCATTGTTTGGGTTTGTTTACATTTGAAGGGGGTTTGTTATCAGTGTTCAATAAACGTGTTATTTGTTATAAAAACCCCTTGCCTAACTCATCTATATTATTGTTGCCCGAATACGTAACATAATTATGGGGGCTACGTTCGGAATTGAATTATTTGAGTTTAAAAAGTTTTTTGAATTTTGAGTCGGTGTTTTGGTAACGGGGATTGTTCGATTTTTTTTTGTTTGTTTGGCTTGTGAGTGGTATTCGGCAACGATGAATATTGATGAGTTTCTGGATTCGCCAGTCGCGGATTTGTTAGCGAAGGCGAAAAAAACTGAAGTCTCTGAACTTGCTAATCGGTTGCATCTTAAAGGGATTTTGCCAATTACATCAAAAGCTGTTATACAGAGAAAGATCGCATCACATTTTGTGGCTTCGGGTCATTTTGAAGAATCGATTTTAGAATCGTTTCCAATAAGTAATCTGGAGATGCAGTTGCAAATTGAACAAATGATGTTAGAAAGGTGTAAATTGGAAGCTGAACAAAAGCAAAGGGATTTTGAATATGCAATGGCTAAATTAAGGTCTGTAGAACAGTCTGCTGATTCTAAAAAACCGTTTGTTGCTAGCCAAGAAATTAAATTGGTCCCTCCATTTAGTGAAACAGAAGTGGAGAGATATTTTCAACATTTTGAAACTATTGCTCGGATGTTAGAGTGGCCGAAAGATAAATGGTCAGTGTTATTACAGAGTGTAATCAAAGGCAAGGCACGACACGTTTACACAGCTTTAACTGCTGCGCAAGCATTAGATTATGATATTGTGAAAGAAAATATTCTCAAATCGTATGAATTGGTCCCAGAAGCGTACAGGGAAAGATTCAGGAGTGTGAAAAAGTCTGTGGAAAAGACATGTGGAATTTGCCTATGATAAAGCTATGTGTTTTGAGAGATGGGTTTCTTCTAAAAATGTAAATGAGGACTATGAGACATTGAGAGAGCTGATTTTGATGGAGGAATTTAAAAGAAGCATTCCTGTTGAAGTAAGGACCTACTTAAATGAGAGGGATACTGATAAATTGCAAGACTGTGCTAGATTAGCTGATGAGTATGTTTTAATCCATAAGAATAAATTTCCTCAGGGTAGAATTTTTAAGAGGAAAAATAATATGGAGACTCCAGGTAAATCAGAAATTAAATCAGAGGTTAATGAGAGAGGTAAGGAGGAAGGAAAACCTGTGAAGGAAAGACAGTTTGGTCTTATTTGTAACTATTGTAAGAAGCCTGGCCATGTAATAGCTAACTGTTTCAAATTGAAAAAGAAAGAGAAGGAAGCAGTTCCGGATGCTTGTGTGCAACATACTGAAGCACCTGTAAAGTTACAGGGTTTGGTAAACACAAATGAGGATTTGTTAGAGTCTGACAAAGTTAGAAAGGGATATGATCATTTTATAACTGAAGGGTTTGTATCCTTGAAAGAAGGATCTACTCTGGTGCCAATAAAGATTCTTAGGGATACTGGAGCTTCTCAATCACTGATGTTAGATAGTGTGTTGAAGTTTAATGAAGAGAGTGATACTGGTGAGGTAAATTACATAAGAGGTGTTGGAAGTGATTTTATGCCTGTACGTTTACATGAAGTAAATTTGAAGTCAGGGTTAGTTACAGGATTTGTTAAGGTAGGATTACAGCATAGCTTACCTGTGAAGGGTATTTCTTTATTGTTAGGTAATGACTTGGCAGGTGGACAAGTTTTTCCTGAAGTGCATTTGACAATGGAATCAGAGGTACCTGAGGTGAATTCTAACACAGATTTTTCTTGTGTTGTGACTAGAGCTATGGCTAAAAAGATTGATGTGCAGAATGAGGTTGTTACTCATGACTGTTCAACTCAGGATTTGAGTTTTGAAGATGTGTCGGAGACTTTCTTACCTTCGTTGTTTGAACAAGATTCTGGGAGTAAGTCTGACTATGAAGATTTATCTCTGTCTCGGAAGGAGATGATAGCAGAGCAGAATAGAGATCCTGAGATTGTAAAATTAAGGGAACAAGCTTTACTAGGTAGTGAAATTGAGAAGGTGTCAGTAGGATATTACTTGGAAAAAGGAGTGTTGATGAGGAAGTGGAGGTCGCCTACAATTCCTGCAAGTGAGGAATGGAATGTTGTTTATCAGGTAGTTGTTCCTAAAGTTTATCGGAATGAGATTTTGACTTTAGCTCATAGTGTGCCTTTAGGTGGACATCAAGAGGTAAGGAAAACTGTGGACAAGGTTTTAAAACATTTTTACTGGCCTGGTTTAAGAAAAGATGTGGCGATGTTTTGTAAGACGTGCCATACTTGTCAAATTGTGGGTAAACCAAATCAGGTTACACCAGTAGCTCCATTACAACCTATTCCAGCATTTGGTGAACCGTTTTCTAAAGTTATTGTAGATTGTGTTGGTCCATTACCAAAGACAAAAACTGGTTATCAGTATTTATTGACTATCATGTGTACTTCGTCTAGGTTTCCAGAGGCAGTACCACTTAGGAATATGAAAGCTAAAACTGTGACGAAGGCTCTTATAAAATTCTTTACTTATTTTGGATTGCTTAAGGAAATACAAACTGATCAAGGTAGTAATTTTATGTCTGGATTGTTTCAACAGATAGTTTATAAATTGGGAGCTAAGCAAATTACTTCGTCTGCATACCATCCAGAATCGCAAGGTGCCTTGGAGAGGTTTCATTCTACTCTCAAGAATATGATTAGGACATATTGTGTGGAAAATGAAAGTGACTGGGATGAGAGTATAAACTTACTTTTATTTGCAGTAAGGGAATCGGTACAGGAATCTTTAGGTTTTAGTCCATTTGAACTTGTGTTTGGGCATAGAGTTAGAGGACCTTTAGCTTTATTGAAGGAACAGTGGATTAGTAAGGAAGTGCATACTAATTTGTTGGACTATGTTTTGAAATTTAAGGACAGGTTACATAAAGCTTGTAGCTTAGCCAAGGAAAATTTGAAGTTGGCTCAGGAGAAAATGAAGACTTGGTATGATAAGGAAGCTAGGATGAGGATGTTTAAGCCTGGAGATAAGGTGTTGGTTTTTTTCCCAGTGCAGACAAATCCTTTACAAGCTAGATTTCATGGACCTTATGAAATTGTGTCTAGAGTTAATGATGTGGATTATGTAATAAAAACTCCAGATCGTAGAAGGTCAACACAACTTTGCCACATAAATATGATTAAACCATATTTTGAGAAACAATCTGATACTGTGACTGTTGTGGTTAGTGAGAATGAGTTTGATTTAACTGGGAACATGATAGATGATTCATCTGACTTTCATTCTAAATTTAACATTGTTTCTGTTAGGTTACCTAATTCGATTATTTTGGAAAATATGGATGAGAAATTAGCACATTTACAGCTAGAGCAGAAACAACAGATGAAGGAATTGATTTTTAAGTATAAGGATTTGTTTCCAGATGTTCCGAGAAGGACTACTATAGCTTCACATGATGTAGATGTTGGAGATGCCAAACCTATTAAACAACATCCATATAGGATGAACATGGAAAAATGTGAACTTGCTGAGAAGGAAATTGAATACATGTTAGAGAATGATATTATTAGACATTCTAACTCGAATTGGAGTTCGCCATGTGTTATGGTGCCAAAACCTGATGGTAGTATTAGGTTTTGTACGGACTATAGAAAGGTGAATGCTGTAACGAAGACAGATGCATATCCAATTCCTAGAGTAGATGATTGTGTAGATAAAGTTGGAAAAGCAAAGTTCCTTACAAAGATTGATTTATTGAAAGGGTATTGGTGTGTTCCACTAACGGACAGAGGTAGAGAGATTTCTGCATTTGTAACTCCATCTGGGTTATATGAGTATAATGTTCTTCCATTTGGGATGAAGAATGCCCCAGGTACTTTTCAGAGGATGATTAATTCTGTGATTCAGGGTTTGAAAAATACTGATGCTTATATTGATGATTTAGTGACAGGAAATGATACTTGGGAAGCACACATTATTGCGGTGGAGAAATTGTTTGAAAAGCTTTCAAAAGCTAACTTGACTATTAATTTAGCCAAGAGTGAATTTGGACATGCTACTGTGACTTACCTTGGTTATGTTGTAGGTCAAGGTAAGGTAGCTCCTGTTCAGGCAAAAGTTCAGGCAATTTTAGAAATTCCCACTCCGACGGGGAAAAAAAACTCTCAGAAGGTTTTTGGGAATAGTAGGATATTATCGAAAATTTTGTAAGAATTTTGCTAATGTTGCCCTTCCATTAACTAATCTTCTGCAGAAGAATGTAAAGTTTGTGTGGACGGTGTTTTGTCAGGAAGCATTTGAAAAATTGAAAACAATGATATGTCAACAACCTGTGCTTAAGGCACCTGACTTTGAAAAATCTTTTTCATTAGCTGTGGATGCTAGTGATGAAGCTGCGGGAGCAGTATTGATGCAAAGGAATGAGGGTGATGAGGTTGATCATCCAGTAGCTTACTTTTCTAAGAAATTTAATAAGCATCAAAGAAACTATTCAACAATAGAGAAAGAATTGTTATCTCTTGTTTTGGCTTTGGAATATTTTGAGGTATATGTTGGTACACTCAAAAACCACTTATTGTTTACACTGATCATAATCCGTTAGTTTTTCTGAGTAAGATGAAAAACAAAAACAGAAGATTGTTAAATTGGAGTTTGATGTTACAAGAGTACAATATTGTGATAACTCATATTAAAGGTAAAGATAATGTGGTTGCTGATTGTCTATCTCGATATTGAATGTACAATGTTTTTTTTTGGAGTGGTTTTTTTTATTGTAACACTCCTACTGTATTGTATATTGTGTATGTTATATAATTTATACATTTGTTTTTTTTTGTAAGTAATTGTTAAAAATTTTTGTTCTTGACAGACCAAAAATGTTTTTTTTTTGGAGGGAGGTGTTACGTACCCGTGACACGTGACAGTGGTACCCTTGTCACGTGACTGGGGTTGAAGTTATACTGGACATGAGGTAATGGTGGAGTGATGTCATTTTCCCGCCAGTAGAGGTCATGTGACAGGTTTTTTCTACAGGGTATAAAAGGGAGACCCACCCTGTCAGGTGGGGCAGTTCGTGGCTGGATTTGCCAAGATGACTTCATGTTGCTGTGTGATTTAATGTGATGACGCAGTTTAGTTAAAAATGAAGTTTTATATAATGCCTAAAGTTTAAAAGGTCAGAGCCAACGGTTTCTTTGCTGATGGAGAGTGAAGAGAAGTTTGGAAAATGGAGATCAAGAAAAATCGATTTCCGATGGATTGACTTCGACCTTGTGTGATCCTCATTCGGAAGGATTTCGTTTACTATTCTCACGATAGTCTCCGCTGGAAAAAGCGGGAGATTGAGAATATTGTGGAAGGAAGGTCAGTCACTTTAAGCTGTTATATTTAATAAAATTCGACGTGGGAGTTCGACGCTGGGAATCGAAGGACATCGACGTGGAAGAGAATTTAAATCGCTTTAAAAAGTCTCTCCTTTTAAAAGTACCGTGAGCTTTTGAACTGTCGGCATATCGTTCTTTGAACTGTTTTCATTCGGCAATTCGCTTTGGAGAACTGTTTTTTTTCAATACTACTTTAAAGACTGTTTGAGACTGCAAAGCTATTAAGAACTGTCTGACCAGCTGTCAGCAGCTGAGCTCGGATCATTGTTTGGGTTTGTTTACATTTGAAGGGGGTTTGTTATCAGTGTTCAATAAACGTGTTATTTGTTATAAAAACCCCTTGCCTAACTCATCTATATTATTGTTGCCCGAATACGTAACACTGGTGACATGGTTTCTGAAGGAGTGGAATTGTTGTGACATGGTGACGTGGTGACATGGCGATCATTAGAAACTGGTGACATGGCTTTGGAAGGTGTGGAATCGTTGTGACATGGTGACCTGGTGAGATGGTGATCATTAGAAACTGGTGACATGGGTTCGGAAGGTGTGGCATCGCTGTGACCTGGTGACATGGTGAGATGCTGATCATTAGAAACTGGTGACATGGGTTCGGAAAGTGTGGAATCATTGTGACATGGTGACGTGGTGACATGGTGATCATTAGAAACTGGTGACATGGGTTCGGAAGGTGTGGAGTCGTTGTGACATGGTGACATGGTGACATGGTAATCATTAGAAACTGGTGAAATGGGTTCGGAAGGTTTCGAATCGTTGTGACATGGTGACGTGGTGACATGGTGATCATTAGAAACTGGTGACATGGGTTCGGAAGGTGTGGAGTCGTTGTGACATGGCGACATGCTGATCATTAGAAACTGATTACATGGGTTCGGAAGGTGTGGAATCGTTGTGACATGGTGACCGGGTGATCATTAGAAACTGGTGAAATGGGTTCGGAAGGTGTGGAATCGTTGAGACATGGTGACATGGTGATCATTAGAAACCTGCGACATTGGATCGGAAGGTGTTGAATCGTTGTGACGTGGTGGCATGGTGATCATTAGAAACTGGTGACATGGGTTCGGAAGGTGTGGAATCGTTGTGACATGGTGACCTGGAGATCATTAGAAACTGGTGACATGGGTTCGGAAGGTGTCGAATCGTTGTGACATGGTGACCTGGTGATCATTAGAAACTGGTGGTATGGGTTCGGAAGGTGTGGAATCATTGTGACATGGTGACCTGGTGATCATTAGAAACTGGTGACATGGGTTCGGAAGGTGTGGAATCATTGTGACATGGTGACATGGTGATCATTAGAAAATGGTGACATGGGTTCGGAAGGTGTGGAATCGTTGTGACATTGTGACCTGGTGAGATGGTGATCATTAGAAACTGGTGACATGGGTTTGGAAGGTGTGGAATCGTTGTGACCTGGTGACATGGTGACATGGGTTCGGAAGGTGTGGAATCGTTTTGACATGGTGTCATGGAGACATGGTGATCAGTAGAAACTGGTGACATGGTTTCTGAAGGAGTGGAATTGTTGTGACATGGTGACGTGGTGACATGGCGATCATTAGAAACTGGTGACATGGCTTTGGAAGGTGTGGAATCTTTGTGACATTGTGACCTGGTGAGATGGTGATCATTAGAAACTGGTGACATGGGTTCGGAAAGTGTGGAATCATTGTGACATGGTGATATGGTGATCATTAGAAACTGGTGACATGGGTTCGGATGGTGTGGCATCGCTGTGACCTGGTGACATGGTGAGATGGTGATCATTAGAAACTGGTGACATGGGTTCGGAAGGTGTGGAATCGTTGTGACATGGTGACATGGTGATCATTAGAAACTGGTGACATGGGTTCGGAAGGTGTGGAAACGTTGTGACATGGTGACTTGGTGACATTGGTTCCGAAGGTGTGGAATCGTTGTGACATGGTGACATGGTGACATGTTGATCATTAGAAAGTGATTACATGGGTTCGGAAGGTGTGGAATCGTTGTGACATGGTGACATGGTGATCATTAGAAACTGGTGACATGGGTTCGGAAGGTGTGGCATCGCTGTGACATGGTGACATGGTGACATGGTGATCATTAGAAACTGGTGACATGGGTTCGGATGGTGTGGAATCGTTGTGACATGGTGACATGGTGATCATTAGAAACTGGTGACATGGGTTGGGAAGGTGTGGAATCGCTCTGACATGGTGACATGGTGATCATTAGAAGCCTGTGACATTGGATCGGAAGGTGTGGAATCGTTGTGACGTGGTCGCATGGTGATCATTAGAAACTGGTGACATGGGTTCGGAAGGTGTGGAATCGTTGTGACATGGTGACATGTTGATCATTAGCTACTGGTGACATGGGTTCGGAAGGCGTGGAATCTTTGTGACATGGTGACCTGGTGATCATTAGAAACTGGTGACATGGGCTCGGAAGGTGTGGAATCGTTCTGACATGGTGACATGGTGATCATTAGAAACTGGTGACATGGGTTCGGAAGGTGTGGAATCGTTGTGACATGGTGACTTGGTGACACGGTTTCGGAATGTGTGGAATCGTTGTGACATGGTGTCATGGTGATCATTAGAAACTGGTGACATTGGTTCGGAAGGTGTGGAATCGTTGTGACATGGTGACATGGTGATCATTAGAAACTGGTGACATGGGTTCGGAAGGTGTGGAATCGTTGTGACATAGTGACATGGTGACATGGTGATCATTAGAAACTGGTGACATGGGTTCGGAAGGTGTAGAATCGCTGTGACATGGTGACATGGTGATCATTAGTACTGGTGACATGGGTTCGGAAGGTGTGGAATCGTTGTGACATGGTGACATGGTGATCATTAGAAACTGGTGACATGGGTTAGGTAGGTGTGGAATTGTTGTGACATGGTGACATGGTGACATGGTGATCATTAGAAAATGGTTACATGGGTTCGGAAGTTGTGGAATCGTTGTGACATGGTGACATGGTGACATGGTGATCATTAGAAACTGGTGACATCGGTTCGGAAGGTGTGGAATCGTTGTGAGTTGGTGACATGGTGACATGGTAATCATTAGAAACTGGTGACATGGGTTCGGAAGGTTTGGAATCGTTGTGACAAGGTGATGTGGTGACATGGTGATCATTAGAAACTGGTGACATGGGTTCGGAAGGTGTGGAGTCATTGTGACATGGTGACATGGTGACATGGTGACATGGTGATCATTAGAAACTGGTGACATGGGTTCGGAAGGTATGGAATCGTTGTGACATGGTGACGTGGTGACATGGTGATCATTCGAAACTGGTGACATGGGTTCGGAAGGTGTGGAGTCGTTGTGACATGGTGACATGGTGATCATTAGAAACTGGTGACATGGGTTCGCAAGGTGTGGAATCGTTGTGACATGGTGACATGGTGATCATTAGAAACTGATTACATGGGTTCGGAAGGTGTCAAATCATTGTGACATGGTGACGTGGTGACATGGTGATCATTAGAAACTGGTGACATGGGTTCGGAAGGTGTGGAGTCGTTGTGACATGGTGACATGGTGACATGGTAATCATTAGAAACTGGTGACATGGGTTCGGAAGGTTTCGAATCGTCGTGACATGGTGACGTGGTGACATGGTGATCATTAGAAACTGGTGACATGGGTTCGGAAGGTGTGGAGTCGTTGTGACATGGTGACATGCTGATCATTAGAAACTGATTACATGGGTTCGGAAGGTGTGGAATCGTTGTGACATGGTGACATGGTGATCATTAGATACTGGAGACATGGGTTCGGAAGGTGTGGAATCATTGTGACATGGTGACCTGGTGATCATTAGAAACTGGTGACATGGGCTCGGAAGGTGTGGAATCGTTCTGACATGGTGAGATGGTGATCATTAGAAACTGGTGAAATGGGTTCGGAAGGTGTGGAATCGTTGAGACATGGTGACATGGTGATCATTAGAAACCTGCGACATTGGATCGGAAGGTGTTGAATCGTTGTGACGTGGTGGCATGGTGATCATCAGAAACTGGTGACATGGGTTCGGAAGGTGTGGAATCGTTGTGACATGGTGACCTGGAGATCATTAGAAACTGGTGACATGGGTTCGGAAGGTGTCGAATCGTTGTGACATGGTGACCTGGTGATCATTAGAAACTGGTGGTATGGGTTCGGAAGGTGTGGAATCATTGTGACATGGTGACCTGGTGATCATTAGAAACTGGTGACATGGGTTCGGAAGGTGTGGAATCATTGTGACATGGTGACATGGTGATCATTAAAAAATGGTGACATGGGTTCGGAAGGTGTGGAATCGTTGTGACATGGTGACATGTCGATCATTAGAAACTGGTGACATGGGTTTGGAAGGTGTGGAATCGTTGTGACCTGGTGACATGGTGACATGGGTTCGGAAGGTGTGGAATCATTTTGACATGGTGTCATTGAGACATGGTGATCAGTAGAAACTGGTGACATGGTTTCTGAAGGAGTGGAATTGTTGTGACATGGTGACGTGGTGACATGGCGATCATTAGAAACTGGTGACATGGCTTTGGAAGGTGTGGAATCGTTGTGACATGGTGACCTGGTGAGATGGTGATCATTAGAAACTGGTGACATGGGTTCGGAAGGTGTGGCATCGCTGTGACCTGGTGACATGGTGAGATGGTGATCATTAGAAACTGGTGACATGGGTTCGGAAAGTGTGGAATCATTGTGACATGGTGACGTGGTGACATGGTGATCATTAGAAAGTGGTGACATGGGTTCGGAAGGTGTGGAGTCGTTGTGACATGGTGACATGATGAGATGGTAATCATTAGAAACTGGTGACATGGGTTCGGAAGGTTTCGAATCGTTGTGACGTGGTGACATGGTGATCATTAGAAACTGGTGACATGGGTTCGGAAGGTGTGGAGTCGTTGTGACATGGTGACATGCTGATCATTAGAAACTGATTACATGGGTTCGGAAGGTGTGGAATCGTTCTGACATGGTGACCTGGTGATCATTAGAAACTGGTGAAATGGGTTCGGAAGGTGTGGAATCGTTGAGACATGGTGACATGGTGATCATTAGAAACCTGCGACATTGGATCGGAAGGTGTTGAATCGTTGTGACGTGGTGGCATGGTGATCATTAGAAACTGGTGACATGGGTTCGGAAGGTGTGGAATCGTTGTGACATGGTGACCTGGAGATCATTAGAAACTGGTGACATGGGTTCGGAAGGTGTGGAATCGTTGTGACATGGTGACCTGGTGATCATTAGAAACTCGTGGTATGGGTTCGGAAGGTGTGGAATCATTGTGACATGGTGACATGGTGATCATTAGAAAATGGTGACATGGGTTCGGAAGGTGTGGAATCGTTGTGACATGGTGACATGTCGATCATTAGAAACTGGTGACATGGGTTTGGAAGGTGTGGAATCGTTGTGACCTGGTGACATGGTGACATGGGTTCGGAAGGTGTGGAATCGTTTTGACATGGTGTCATGGAGACATGGTGATCAGTAGAAACTGGTGACATGGTTTCTGAAGGAGTGGAATTGTTGTGACATGGTGACGTGGTGACATGGCGATCATTAGAAACTGGTGACATGGCTTTGGAAGGTGTGGAATCTTTGTGACATTGTGACCTGGTGAGATGGTGATCATTAGAAACTGGTGACATGGGTTCGGAAGGTGTGGCATCGCTGTGACCTGGTGACATGGTGAGATGGTGATCATTAGAAACTGGTGACATGGGTTCGGAAAGTGTGGAATCATTGTGACATGGTGATATGGTGATCATTAGAAACTGGTGACATGGGTTCGGATGGTGTGGCATCGCTGTGACCTGGTGACATGGTGAGATGGTGATCATTAGAAACTGGTGACATGGGTTCGGAAGGTGTGGAATCGTTGTGACATGGTGACATGGTGATCATTAGAAACTGGTGACATGGGTTCGGAAGGTGTGGAAACGTTGTGACATGGTGACTTGGTGACATTGGTTCCGAAGGTGTGGAATCGTTGTGACATGGTAACATGGTGATCATTAGATACTGGAGACATGGGTTCGGAAGGTGTGGAATCATTGTGACATGGTGACCTGGTGATCATTAGAAACTGGTGACATGGGCTCGGAAGGTGTGGAATCATTGTGACATGGTGACATGGTGACATGTTGATCATTAGAAAGTGATTACATGGGTTCGGAAGGTGTGGAATCGTTGTGATATGGTGACATGGTGATCATTAGAAACTGGTGACATGGGTTCGGAAGGTGTGGCATCGCTGTGACATGGTGACATGGTGATCATTAGAAACTGGTGACATGGGTTCGGAAGGTGTGGAATCGTTTGTGACATGGTGACATGGTGATCATTAGAAATTGGTGACATGGGTTCGGAAGGTGTGGAATCGCTCTGACATGGTGACATGGTGATCATTAGAAGCCTGTGACATTGGATCGGAAGGTGTGGAATCGTTGTGACGTGGTCGCATGGTGATCATTAGAAACTGGTGACATGGGTTCGGAAGGTGTGGAATCGTTGTGACATGGTGACATGTTGATCATTAGCTACTGGTGACATGGGTTCGGAAGGCGTGGAATCTTTGTGACATGGTGACCTGGTGATCATTAGAAACTGGTGGTATGGGCTCGGAAGGTGTGGAATCGTTGTGAAATGGTGACATGGTGATCATTAGAAACTGGTGACATGGGTTCGGAAGGTGTGGAATCGTTGTGACATGGTGACTTGCTGACACGGTTTCGGAATGTGTGGAATCGTTGTGACATGGTGTCACGGTGATATGGTGATCAGTAGAAACTGGTGACATTGGTTCGGAAGGTGTGGAATCATTGTGACATGGTGACATGGTGATCATTAGAAACTGGTGACATGGGTTCAGAAGGTGTGGAATCGTTGTGACATGGTGACATGGTGACATGGTGATCAATTGAAACTGGTGACATGGGTTCGTAAGGTGTGGAATCGTTGTGACATAGTGACATGTTGACATGGTGATCATTAGAAACTGGTGACATGGGTTCGGAAGGTGTGGAATCGCTGTGACATGGTGACATGGTGATCATTAGTACTGGTGACATGGGTTCGGAAGGTGTGGAATCGTTGTGACATGGTGACATGGTGATCATTAGAAACTGGTGACATGGGTTAGGTAGGTGTGGAATTGTTGTGACATGGTGACATGGTGACATGGTGTTCATTAGAAAATGGTTACATGGGTTCGGAAGTTGTGGAATCGTTGTGACATGGTGACATGGTGACATGGTGATCATTAGAAACTGGTGACATTGGTTCGGAAGGTGTGGAATCATTGTGAGATGGTGACATGGAGACATGGTAATCATTAGAAACTGGTGACATGGGTTCGGAAGGTTTGGAATCGTTGTGACAAGGTGATGTGGTGACATGGTGATCATTAGAAACTGGTGACATGGGTTCGGAAGGTGTGGAGTCATTGTGACATGGTGACATGGTGATCATTAGAAACTGGTAACATGGGTTCGGAAGGTAAGGAATCGTTGTGACATGGTGACGTGGTGACATGGTGATCATTCGAAACTGGTGACATGGGTTCGGAAGGTGTGGAGTCGTTGTGACATGGTGACATGGTGATCATTAGAAACTGGTGACATGGGTTCGGAAGGTGTGGAATCGTTGTGACATGGTGACCTGGAGATCATTAGAAACTGGTGACATGGGTTCGGAAGGTGTGGAATCGTTGTGACATGGTGACCTGGTGATCATTAGAAACTCGTGGTATGGGTTCGGAAGGTGTGGAATCATTGTGACATGGTGACATGGTGATCATTAGAAAATGGTGACATGGGTTCGGAAGGTGTGGAATCGTTGTGACATGGTGACATGTCGATCATTAGAAACTGGTGACATGGGTTTGGAAGGTGTGGAATCGTTGTGACCTGGTGACATGGTGACATGGGTTCGGAAGGTGTGGAATCGTTTTGACATGGTGTCATGGAGACATGGTGATCAGTAGAAACTGGTGACATGGTTTCTGAAGGAGTGGAATTGTTGTGACATGGTGACGTGGTGACATGGCGATCATTAGAAACTGGTGACATGGCTTTGGAAGGTGTGGAATCTTTGTGACATTGTGACCTGGTGAGATGGTGATCATTAGAAACTGGTGACATGGGTTCGGAAGGTGTGGCATCGCTGTGACCTGGTGACATGGTGAGATGGTGATCATTAGAAACTGGTGACATGGGTTCGGAAAGTGTGGAATCATTGTGACATGGTGATATGGTGATCATTAGAAACTGGTGACATGGGTTCGGATGGTGTGGCATCGCTGTGACCTGGTGACATGGTGAGATGGTGATCATTAGAAACTGGTGACATGGGTTCGGAAGGTGTGGAATCGTTGTGACATGGTGACATGGTGATCATTAGAAACTGGTGACATGGGTTCGGAAGGTGTGGAAACGTTGTGACATGGTGACTTGGTGACATTGGTTCCGAAGGTGTGGAATCGTTGTGACATGGTGACATGGTGATCATTAGATACTGGAGACATGGGTTCGGAAGGTGTGGAATCATTGTGACATGGTGACCTGGTGATCATTAGAAACTGGTGACATGGGCTCGGAAGGTGTGGAATCATTGTGACATGGTGACATGGTGACATGTTGATCATTAGAAAGTGATTACATGGGTTCGGAAGGTGTGGAATCGTTGTGATATGGTGACATGGTGATCATTAGAAACTGGTGACATGGGTTCGGAAGGTGTGGCATCGCTGTGACATGGTGACATGGTGATCATTAGAAACTGGTGACATGGGTTCGGAAGGTGTGGAATCGTTGTGACATGGTGACATGGTGATCATTAGAAATTGGTGACATGGGTTCGGAAGGTGTGGAATCGCTCTGACATGGTGACATGGTGATCATTAGAAGCCTGTGACATTGGATCGGAAGGTGTGGAATCGTTGTGACGTGGTCGCATGGTGATCATTAGAAACTGGTGACATGGGTTCGGAAGGTGTGGAATCGTTGTGACATGGTGACATGTTGATCATTAGCTACTGGTGACATGGGTTCGGAAGGCGTGGAATCTTTGTGACATGGTGACCTGGTGATCATTAGAAACTGGTGGTATGGGCTCGGAAGGTGTGGAATCGTTGTGAAATGGTGACATGGTGATCATTAGAAACTGGTGACATGGGTTCGGAAGGTGTGGAATCGTTGTGACATGGTGACTTGCTGACACGGTTTCGGAATGTGTGGAATCGTTGTGACATGGTGTCACGGTGATATGGTGATCAGTAGAAACTGGTGACATTGGTTCGGAAGGTGTGGAATCATTGTGACATGGTGACATGGTGATCATTAGAAACTGGTGACATGGGTTCAGAAGGTGTGGAATCGTTGTGACATGGTGACATGGTGACATGGTGATCAATTGAAACTGGTGACATGGGTTCGTAAGGTGTGGAATCGTTGTGACATAGTGACATGTTGACATGGTGATCATTAGAAACTGGTGACATGGGTTCGGAAGGTGTGGAATCGCTGTGACATGGTGACATGGTGATCATTAGTACTGGTGACATGGGTTCGGAAGGTGTGGAATCGTTGTGACATGGTGACATGGTGATCATTAGAAACTGGTGACATGGGTTAGGTAGGTGTGGAATTGTTGTGACATGGTGACATGGTGACATGGTGTTCATTAGAAAATGGTTACATGGGTTCGGAAGTTGTGGAATCGTTGTGACATGGTGACATGGTGACATGGTGATCATTAGAAACTGGTGACATCGGTTCGGAAGGTGTGGAATCATTGTGAGATGGTGACATGGAGACATGGTAATCATTAGAAACTGGTGACATGGGTTCGGAAGGTTTGGAATCGTTGTGACAAGGTGATGTGGTGACATGGTGATCATTAGAAACTGGTGACATGGGTTCGGAAGGTGTGGAGTCATTGTGACATGGTGACATGGTGATCATTAGAAACTGGTAACATGGGTTCGGAAGGTAAGGAATCGTTGTGACATGGTGACGTGGTGACATGGTGATCATTCGAAACTGGTGACATGGGTTCGGAAGGTGTGGAGTCGTTGTGACATGGTGACATGGTGATCATTAGAAACTGGTGACATGGGTTCGGAAGGTGTGGAATCGTTGTGACATGGTGACCTGGAGATCATTAGAAACTGGTGACATGGGTTCGGAAGGTGTGGAATCGTTGTGACATGGTGACCTGGTGATCATTAGAAACTCGTGGTATGGGTTCGGAAGGTGTGGAATCATTGTGACATGGTGACATGGTGATCATTAGAAAATGGTGACATGGGTTCGGAAGGTGTGGAATCGTTGTGACATGGTGACATGTCGATCATTAGAAACTGGTGACATGGGTTTGGAAGGTGTGGAATCGTTGTGACCTGGTGACATGGTGACATGGGTTCGGAAGGTGTGGAATCGTTTTGACATGGTGTCATGGAGACATGGTGATCAGTAGAAACTGGTGACATGGTTTCTGAAGGAGTGGAATTGTTGTGACATGGTGA
The DNA here is from genome assembly GCF_048418815.1 of Hemitrygon akajei. Classification (NCBI taxonomy): domain Eukaryota; kingdom Metazoa; phylum Chordata; class Chondrichthyes; order Myliobatiformes; family Dasyatidae; genus Hemitrygon; species Hemitrygon akajei. The sequence goes on from NC_133125.1 coordinate 69,855,074, forward strand.
CTTGCTGACACGGTTTCGGAATGTGTGGAATCGTTGTGACATGGTGTCACGGTGATATGGTGATCAGTAGAAACTGGTGACATTGGTTCGGAAGGTGTGGAATCATTGTGACATGGTGACATGGTGATCATTAGAAACTGGTGACATGGGTTCAGAAGGTGTGGAATCGTTGTGACATGGTGACATGGTGACATGGTGATCAATTGAAACTGGTGACATGGGTTCGTAAGGTGTGGAATCGTTGTGACATAGTGACATGTTGACATGGTGATCATTAGAAACTGGTGACATGGGTTCGGAAGGTGTGGAATCGCTGTGACATGGTGACATGGTGATCATTAGTACTGGTGACATGGGTTCGGAAGGTGTGGAATCGTTGTGACATGGTGACATGGTGATCATTAGAAACTGGTGACATGGGTTAGGTAGGTGTGGAATTGTTGTGACATGGTGACATGGTGACATGGTGTTCATTAGAAAATGGTTACATGGGTTCGGAAGTTGTGGAATCGTTGTGACATGGTGACATGGTGACATGGTGATCATTAGAAACTGGTGACATCGGTTCGGAAGGTGTGGAATCATTGTGAGATGGTGACATGGAGACATGGTAATCATTAGAAACTGGTGACATGGGTTCGGAAGGTTTGGAATCGTTGTGACAAGGTGATGTGGTGACATGGTGATCATTAGAAACTGGTGACATGGGTTCGGAAGGTGTGGAGTCATTGTGACATGGTGACATGGTGATCATTAGAAACTGGTAACATGGGTTCGGAAGGTAAGGAATCGTTGTGACATGGTGACGTGGTGACATGGTGATCATTCGAAACTGGTGACATGGGTTCGGAAGGTGTGGAGTCGTTGTGACATGGTGACATGGTGATCATTAGAAACTGGTGACATGGGTTCGGAAGGTGTGGAATCGTTGTGACATGGTGACATGGTGATCATTAGAAACTGATTACATGGGTTCGGAAGGTGTCGAATCATTGTGACATGGTGACGTGGTGACATGGTGATCATTAGAAACTGGTGACATGGGTTCGGAAGGTGTGGAGCCGTTGTGACATGGTGACATGGTGACATGGTAATCATTAGAAACTGGTGACATGGGTTCGGAAGGTTTCGAATCGTTGTGACATGGTGACGTGGTGACATGGTGATCATTAGAAACCGGTGACATGGGTTCGGAAGGTGTGGAGTCGTTGTGACATGGTGACATGCTGATCATTAGAAACTGATTACATGGGTTCGGAAGGTGTGGAATCGTTGTGACATGGTGACATGGTGATCATTAGATACTGGATTCATGGGTTCGGAAGGTGTGGAATCATTGTGACATGGTGACCTGGTGATCATTAGAAACTAGTGACATGGGCTCGGAAGGTGTGGAATCATTCTGCCATGGTGAGATGGTGATCATTAGAAACTGGTGAAATGGGTTCGGAAGGTGTGGAATCGTTGAGACATGGTGACATGGTGATCATTAGAAACCTGCGACATTGGATCGGAAGGTGTGGAATCGTTTTGACGTGGTGGCATGGTGATCATTAGAAACTGGTGACATGGGTTCGGAAGGTGTGGAATCGTTGTGACATGGTGACCTGGAGATCATTAGAAACTGGTGACATGGGTTCGGAAGGTGTCGAATCGTTGTGACCTGGTGACCTGGTGACATGGGTTCGGAAGGTGTGGAATCATATTGACATGGTGTCATTGAGACATGGTGATCATTAGAAACTGGTGACATGGTTTCTGAAGGAGTGGAATTGTTGTGACATGGTGACGTGGTGACATGGCGATCATTAGAATCTGGTGACATGGGTTCGGAAGGTGTGGCATCGCTGTGACCTGGTGACATGGTGAGATGGTGATCATTAGAAACTGGTGACATGGGTTCGTAAAGTGTGGAGTCGTTGTGACATGGTGACATGGTGACATGGTAATCATTAGAAACTGGTGAAATGGGTTCGGAAGGTTTCGAATCGTTGTGACATGGTGACGTGGTGACATGGTGATCATTAGAAACTGGTGACATGGGTTCGGAAGGTGTGGAGTCGTTGTGACATGGTGACATGCTGATCATTAGAAACTGATTACATGGGTTCGGAAGGTGTGGAATCGTTGTGACATGGTGATCTGGTGATCATTAGACACTGGTGACATGGGTTCGGATGGTGTGGCATCGCTGTGACCTGGTGACATGGTGAGATGGTGATCATTAGAAACTGGTGACATGGGTTCGGAAGGTGTGGAATCGTTGTGACATGGTGACATGGTGATCATTAGAAACTGGTGACATGGGTTCGGAAGGTGTGGAATCGTTGTGACATGGTGACTTGGTGACATTGGTTCCGAAGGTGTGGAATCGTTGTGACATGGTGACATGGTGACATGTTGATCATTAGAAAGTGATTACATGGGTTCGGAAGGTGTGGAATCGTTGTGACATGGTGACATGGTGATCATTAGATACTGGAGAAATGGGTTCGGAAGGTGTGGAATCATTGTGACATGGTGACCTGGTGATCATTAGAAACTGGTGACATGGGCTCGGAAGGTGTGGAATCGTTCTGACATGGTGAGATGGTGATCATTAGAAACTGGTGAAATGGGTTCAGAAGGTGTGGAATCGTTGAGACATGGTGACATGGTGATCATTAGAAACCTGCGACATTGGATCGGAAGGTGTTGAATCGTTGTGACGTGGTGGCATGGTGATCATTAGAAACTGGTGACATGGGTTCGGAAGGTGTGGAATCGTTGTGACATGGTGACCTGGAGATCATTAGAAACTGGTGACATGGGTTCGGAAGGTGTCGAATCGTTGTGACATGGTGACCTGGTGATCATTAGAAACTGGTGGTATGGGTTCGGAAGGTGTGGAATCATTGTGACATGGTGATATGGTGATCATTAGAAACTGGTGACATGGGTTCGGATGGTGTGGCATCGCTGTGACCTGGTGACATGGTGAGATGGTGATCATTAGAAACTGGTGACATGGGTTCGGAAGGTGTGGAATCGTTGTGACATGGTGACATGGTGATCATTAGAAACTGGTGACATGGGTTCGGAAGGTGTGGAATCGTTGTGACATGGTGACATGGTGATCATTAGAAAATGGTGACATGGGTTCGGAAGGTGTGGAATCGTTGTGACATGGTGACATGTCGATCATTAGAAACTGGTGACATGGGTTTGGAAGGTGTGGAATCGTTGTGACCTGGTGACATGGGTTCGGAAGGTGTGGAATCGTTTTGACATGGTGTCATGGAGACATGGTGATCAGTAGAAACTGGTGACATGGTTTCTGAAGGAGTGGAATTGTTGTGACATGGTGACGTGGTGACATGGCGATCATTAGAAACTGGTGACATGGCTTTGGAAGGTATGGAATCTTTGTGACATTGTGACCTGGTGAGATGGTGATCATTAGAAACTGGTGACATGGGTTCGGAAGGTGTGGCATCGCTGTGACCTGGTGACATGGTGAGATGGTGATCATTAGAAACTGGTGACATGGGTTCGGAAAGTGTGGAATCATTGTGACATGGTGATATGGTGATCATTAGAAACGGGTGACATGGGTTCGGATGGTGTGGCATCGCTGTGACCTGGTGACATGGTGAGATGGTGATCATTAGAAACTGGTGACATGGTGATCATTAGAAACTGGTGACATGGGTTCGGAAGGTGTGGAAACGTTGTGACATGGTGACTTGGTGACATTGGTTCCGAAGGTGTGGAATCGTTGTGACATGGTGACATGGTGACATGTTGATAATTAGAAAGTGATTACATGGGTTCGGAAGGTGTGGAATCGTTGTGACATGGTGACATGGTGATCATTAGATACTGGAGACATGGGTTCGGAAGGTGTGGAATCATTGTGACATGGTGACCTGGTGATCATTAGAAACTGGTGACATGGGCTCGGAAGGTGTGGAATCGTTGTGACATGGTGACATGGTGACATGTTGATCATTAGAAAGTGATTACATGGGTTCGGAAGGTGTGGAATCGTTGTGATATGGTGACATGGTGATCATTAGAAACTGGTGACATGGGTTCGGAAGGTGTGGCATCGCTGTGACATGGTGACATGGTGACATGGTGATCATTAGAAACTGGTGACATGGGTTCGGAAGGTGTGGAATCGTTGTGACATGGTGACATGGTGATCATTAGAAATTGGTGACATGGGTTCGGAAGGTGTGGAATCGCTCTGACATGGTGACATGGTGATCATTAGAAGCCTGTGACATTGGATCGGAAGGTGTGGAATCGTTGTGACGTGGTCGCATGGTGATCATTAGAAACTGGTGACATGGGTTCGGAAGGTGTGGAATCGTTGTGACATGGTGACATGTTGATCATTAGCTACTGGTGACATGGGTTCGGAAGGCGTGGAATCTTTGTGACATGGTGACCTGGTGATCATTAGAAACTGGTGACATGGGCTCGGAAGGTGTGGAATCGTTGTGACATGGTGACATGGTGATCATTAGAAACTGGTGACATGGGTTCGGAAGGTGTGGAATCGTTGTGACATGGTGACTTGGTGACACGGTTTCGGAATGTGTGGAATCGTTGTGACATGGTGTCACGGTGATGTGGTGATCAGTAGAAACTGGTGACATTGGTTCGGAAGGTGTGGAATCGTGACATGGTGACATGGTGATCATTAGAAACTGGTGACATGGGTTCAGAAGGTGTGGAATCGTTGTGACATGGTGACATGGTGACATGGTGATCAATTGAAACTGGTGACATGGGTTCGTAAGGTGTGGAATCGTTGTGACATAGTGACATGTTGACATGGTGATCATTAGAAACTGGTGACATGGGTTCGGAAGGTGTGGAATCGCTGTGACATGGTGACATGGTGATCATTAGTACTGGTGACATGGGTTCGGAAGGTGTGGAATCATTGTGACATGGTGACATGGTGATCATTAGAAACTGGTGACATGGGTTAGGTAGGTGTGGAATTGTTGTGACATGGTGACATGGTGACATGGTGTTCATTAGAAAATGGTTACATGGGTTCGGAAGTTGTGGAATCGTTGTGACATGGTGACATGGTGACATGGTGATCATTAGAAACTGGTGACATCGGTTCGGAAGGTGTGGAATCGTTGTGAGATGGTGACATGGTGACATGGTAATCATTAGAAACTGGTGACATGGGTTCGGAAGGTTTGGAATCGTTGTGACAAGGTGATGTGGTGACATGGTGATCATTAGAAACTGGTGACATGGGTTCGGAAGGTGTGGAGTCATTGTGACATGGTGACATGGTGATCATTAGAAACTGGTAACATGGGTTCGGAAGGTATGGAATCGTTGTGACATGGTGACGTGGTGACATGGTGATCATTCGAAACTGGTGACATGGGTTCGGAAGGTGTGGAGTCGTTGTGACATGGTGACATGGTGATCATTAGAAACTGGTGACATGGGTTCGGAAGGTTTGGAATCGTTGTGACATGGTGACATGGTGATCATTAGAAACTGATTACATGGGTTCGGAAGGTGTCGAATCATTGTGACATGGTGACGTGGTGACATGCTGATCATTAGAAACTGGTGACATGGGTTCGGAAGGTGTGGAGCCGTTGTGACATGGTGACATGGTGACATGGTAATCATTAGAAACTGGTGACATGGGTTCGGAAGGTTTCGAATCGTTGTGACATGGTGACGTGGTGACATGGTGATCATTAGAAACCGGTGACATGGGTTCGGAAGGTGTGGAGTCGTTGTGACATGGTGACATGCTGATCATTAGAAACTGATTACATGGGTTCGGAAGGTGTGGAATCGTTGTGACATGGTGACATGGTGATCATTAGATACTGGAGACATGGGTTCGGAAGGTGTGGAATCATTGTGACATGGTGACCTGGTGATCATTAGAAACTAGTGATATGGGCTCGGGAGGTGTGGAATCATTCTGACATGGTGAGATGGTGATCATTAGAAACTGGTGAAATGGGTTCGGAAGGTGTGGAATCGTTGAGACATGGTGACATGGTGATCATTAGAAACCTGCGACATTGGATCGGAAGGTGTTGAATCGTTGTGACGTGGTGGCATGGTGATCATTAGAAACTGGTGACATGGGTTCGGAAGGTGTGGAATCGTTGTGACATGGTGACCTGGAGATCATTAGAAACTGGTGACATGGGTTCGGAAGGTGTCGAATCGTTGTGACATGGTGACCTGGTGATCATTAGAAACTGGTGGTATGGGTTCGGAAGGTGTGGATTCATTGTGACATGGTGACCTGGTGATCATTAGAAACTGGTGACATGGGTTCGGAAGGTGTGGAATCATTGTGACATGGTGACATGGTGATCATTAAAAAATGGTGACATGGGTTCGGAAGGTGTTGAATCGTTGTGACATGGTGACCGGGTGAGATGGCGATCATTAGAAACTGGTGACATGGGTTCGGAAGCTGTGGAATCGTTGTGACCTGGTGACATGGGTTCGGAAGGTGTGGAATCATATTGACATGGTGTCATTGAGACATGGTGATCATTAGAAACTGGTGACATGGTTTCTGAAGGAGTGGAATTGTTGTGACATGGTGACGTGGTGACATGGCGATCATTAGAAACTGGTGACATGGCTTTGGAAGGTGTGGAATCATTGTGACATGGTGACCTGTTGAGATGGTGATCATTAGAAACTGGTGACATGGGTTCGGAAGGTGTGGCATCGCTGTGACCTGGTGACATGGTGAGATGGTGATCATTAGAAACTGGTGACATGGGTTCGTAAAGTGTGGAATCATTGTGACATGGTGACGTGGTGACATGGTGATCATTAGAAACTGGTGACATGGGTTCGGAAGGTGTGGAATCGTTGTGACATGGTGACCTGGAGATCATTAGAAACTGGTGACATGGGTTCGGAAGGTGTCGAATCGTTGTGACCTGGTGACCTGGTGACATGGGTTCGGAAGGTGTGGAATCATATTGACATGGTGTCATTGAGACATGGTGATCATTAGAAACTGGTGACATGGTTTCTGAAGGAGTGGAATTGTTGTGACATGGTGACGTGGTGACATGGCGATCATTAGAATCTGGTGACATGGGTTCGGAAGGTGTGGCATCGCTGTGACCTGGTGACATGGTGAGATGGTGATCATTAGAAACTGGTGACATGGGTTCGTAAAGTGTGGAGTCGTTGTGACATGGTGACATGGTGACATGGTAATCATTAGAAACTGGTGAAATGGGTTCGGAAGGTTTCGAATCGTTGTGACATGGTGACGTGGTGACATGGTGATCATTAGAAACTGGTGACATGGGTTCGGAAGGTGTGGAGTCGTTGTGACATGGTGACATGCTGATCATTAGAAACTGATTACATGGGTTCGGAAGGTGTGGAATCGTTGTGACATGGTGATCTGGTGATCATTAGACACTGGTGACATGGGTTCGGATGGTGTGGCATCGCTGTGACCTGGTGACATGGTGAGATGGTGATCATTAGAAACTGGTGACATGGGTTCGGAAGGTGTGGAATCGTTGTGACATGGTGACATGGTGATCATTAGAAACTGGTGACATGGGTTCGGAAGGTGTGGAATCGTTGTGACATGGTGACTTGGTGACATTGGTTCCGAAGGTGTGGAATCGTTGTGACATGGTGACATGGTGACATGTTGATCATTAGAAAGTGATTACATGGGTTCGGAAGGTGTGGAATCGTTGTGACATGGTGACATGGTGATCATTAGATACTGGAGAAATGGGTTCGGAAGGTGTGGAATCATTGTGACATGGTGACCTGGTGATCATTAGAAACTGGTGACATGGGCTCGGAAGGTGTGGAATCGTTCTGACATGGTGAGATGGTGATCATTAGAAACTGGTGAAATGGGTTCAGAAGGTGTGGAATCGTTGAGACATGGTGACATGGTGATCATTAGAAACCTGCGACATTGGATCGGAAGGTGTTGAATCGTTGTGACGTGGTGGCATGGTGATCATTAGAAACTGGTGACATGGGTTCGGAAGGTGTGGAATCGTTGTGACATGGTGACCTGGAGATCATTAGAAACTGGTGACATGGGTTCGGAAGGTGTCGAATCGTTGTGACATGGTGACCTGGTGATCATTAGAAACTGGTGGTATGGGTTCGGAAGGTGTGGAATCATTGTGACATGGTGATATGGTGATCATTAGAAACTGGTGACATGGGTTCGGATGGTGTGGCATCGCTGTGACCTGGTGACATGGTGAGATGGTGATCATTAGAAACTGGTGACATGGGTTCGGAAGGTGTGGAATCGTTGTGACATGATGACATGGTGATCATTAGAAACTGGTGACATGGGTTCGGAAGGTGTGGAATCGTTGTGACATGGTGACATGGTGATCATTAGAAAATGGTGACATGGGTTCGGAAGGTGTGGAATCGTTGTGACATGGTGACATGTCGATCATTAGAAACTGGTGACATGGGTTTGGAAGGTGTGGAATCGTTGTGACCTGGTGACATGGGTTCGGAAGGTGTGGAATCGTTTTGACATGGTGTCATGGAGACATGGTGATCAGTAGAAACTGGTGACATGGTTTCTGAAGGAGTGGAATTGTTGTGACATGGTGACGTGGTGACATGGCGATCATTAGAAACTGGTGACATGGCTTTGGAAGGTATGGAATCTTTGTGACATTGTGACCTGGTGAGATGGTGATCATTAGAAACTGGTGACATGGGTTCGGAAGGTGTGGCATCGCTGTGACCTGGTGACATGGTGAGATGGTGATCATTAGAAACTGGTGACATGGGTTCGGAAAGTGTGGAATCATTGTGACATGGTGATATGGTGATCATTAGAAACGGGTGACATGGGTTCGGATGGTGTGGCATCGCTGTGACCTGGTGACATGGTGAGATGGTGATCATTAGAAACTGGTGACATGGTGATCATTAGAAACTGGTGACATGGGTTCGGAAGGTGTGGAAACGTTGTGACATGGTGACTTGGTGACATTGGTTCCGAAGGTGTGGAATCGTTGTGACATGGTGACATGGTGACATGTTGATAATTAGAAAGTGATTACATGGGTTCGGAAGGTGTGGAATCGTTGTGACATGGTGACATGGTGATCATTAGATACTGGAGACATGGGTTCGGAAGGTGTGGAATCATTGTGACATGGTGACCTGGTGATCATTAGAAACTGGTGACATGGGCTCGGAAGGTGTGGAATCGTTGTGACATGGTGACATGGTGACATGTTGATCATTAGAAAGTGATTACATGGGTTCGGAAGGTGTGGAATCGTTGTGATATGGTGACATGGTGATCATTAGAAACTGGTGACATGGGTTCGGAAGGTGTGGCATCGCTGTGACATGGTGACATGGTGACATGGTGATCATTAGAAACTGGTGACATGGGTTCGGAAGGTGTGGAATCGTTGTGACATGGTGACATGGTGATCATTAGAAATTGGTGACATGGGTTCGGAAGGTGTGGAATCGCTCTGACATGGTGACATGGTGATCATTAGAAGCCTGTGACATTGGATCGGAAGGTGTGGAATCGTTGTGACGTGGTCGCATGGTGATCATTAGAAACTGGTGACATGGGTTCGGAAGGTGTGGAATCGTTGTGACATGGTGACATGTTGATCATTAGCTACTGGTGACATGGGTTCGGAAGGCGTGGAATCTTTGTGACATGGTGACCTGGTGATCATTAGAAACTGGTGACATGGGCTCGGAAGGTGTGGAATCGTTGTGACATGGTGACATGGTGATCATTAGAAACTGGTGACATGGGTTCGGAAGGTGTGGAATCGTTGTGACATGGTGACTTGGTGACACGGTTTCGGAATGTGTGGAATCGTTGTGACATGGTGTCACGGTGATGTGGTGATCAGTAGAAACTGGTGACATTGGTTCGGAAGGTGTGGAATCGTGACATGGTGACATGGTGATCATTAGAAACTGGTGACATGGGTTCAGAAGGTGTGGAATCGTTGTGACATGGTGACATGGTGACATGGTGATCAATTGAAACTGGTGACATGGGTTCGTAAGGTGTGGAATCGTTGTGACATAGTGACATGTTGACATGGTGATCATTAGAAACTGGTGACATGGGTTCGGAAGGTGTGGAATCGCTGTGACATGGTGACATGGTGATCATTAGTACTGGTGACATGGGTTCGGAAGGTGTGGAATCATTGTGACATGGTGACATGGTGATCATTAGAAACTGGTGACATGGGTTAGGTAGGTGTGGAATTGTTGTGACATGGTGACATGGTGACATGGTGTTCATTAGAAAATGGTTACATGGGTTCGGAAGTTGTGGAATCGTTGTGACATGGTGACATGGTGACATGGTAATCATTAGAAACTGGTGACATGGGTTCGGAAGGTTTGGAATCGTTGTGACAAGGTGATGTGGTGACATGGTGATCATTAGAAACTGGTGACATGGGTTCGGAAGGTGTGGAGTCATTGTGACATGGTGACATGGTGATCATTAGAAACTGGTAACATGGGTTCGGAAGGTATGGAATCGTTGTGACATGGTGACGTGGTGACATGGTGATCATTCGAAACTGGTGACATGGGTTCGGAAGGTGTGGAGTCGTTGTGACATGGTGACATGGTGATCATTAGAAACTGGTGACATGGGTTCGGAAGGTTTGGAATCGTTGTGACATGGTGACATGGTGATCATTAGAAACTGATTACATGGGTTCGGAAGGTGTCGAATCATTGTGACATGGTGACGTGGTGACATGCTGATCATTAGAAACTGGTGACATGGGTTCGGAAGGTGTGGAGCCGTTGTGACATGGTGACATGGTGACATGGTAATCATTAGAAACTGGTGACATGGGTTCGGAAGGTTTCGAATCGTTGTGACATGGTGACGTGGTGACATGGTGATCATTAGAAACCGGTGACATGGGTTCGGAAGGTGTGGAGTCGTTGTGACATGGTGACATGCTGATCATTAGAAACTGATTACATGGGTTCGGAAGGTGTGGAATCGTTGTGACATGGTGACATGGTGATCATTAGATACTGGAGACATGGGTTCGGAAGGTGTGGAATCATTGTGACATGGTGACCTGGTGATCATTAGAAACTAGTGATATGGGCTCGGGAGGTGTGGAATCATTCTGACATGGTGAGATGGTGATCATTAGAAACTGGTGAAATGGGTTCGGAAGGTGTGGAATCGTTGAGACATGGTGACATGGTGATCATTAGAAACCTGCGACATTGGATCGGAAGGTGTTGAATCGTTGTGACGTGGTGGCATGGTGATCATTAGAAACTGGTGACATGGGTTCGGAAGGTGTGGAATCGTTGTGACATGGTGACCTGGAGATCATTAGAAACTGGTGACATGGGTTCGGAAGGTGTCGAATCGTTGTGACATGGTGACCTGGTGATCATTAGAAACTGGTGGTATGGGTTCGGAAGGTGTGGATTCATTGTGACATGGTGACCTGGTGATCATTAGAAACTGGTGACATGGGTTCGGAAGGTGTGGAATCATTGTGACATGGTGACATGGTGATCATTAAAAAATGGTGACATGGGTTCGGAAGGTGTTGAATCGTTGTGACATGGTGACCGGGTGAGATGGCGATCATTAGAAACTGGTGACATGGGTTCGGAAGCTGTGGAATCGTTGTGACCTGGTGACATGGGTTCGGAAGGTGTGGAATCATATTGACATGGTGTCATTGAGACATGGTGATCATTAGAAACTGGTGACATGGTTTCTGAAGGAGTGGAATTGTTGTGACATGGTGACGTGGTGACATGGCGATCATTAGAAACTGGTGACATGGCTTTGGAAGGTGTGGAATCATTGTGACATGGTGACCTGTTGAGATGGTGATCATTAGAAACTGGTGACATGGGTTCGGAAGGTGTGGCATCGCTGTGACCTGGTGACATGGTGAGATGGTGATCATTAGAAACTGGTGACATGGGTTCGTAAAGTGTGGAATCATTGTGACATGGTGACGTGGTGACATGGTGATCATTAGAAACTGGTGACATGGGTTCGGAAGGTGTGGAGTCGTTGTGACATGGTGACATGGTGATATGGTAATCATTAGAAACTGGTGAAATGGGTTCGGAAGGTTTCGAATCGTTGTGACATGGTGACGTGGTGACATGGTGATCATTAGAAACTGGTGACATGGGTTCGGAAGGTGTGGAGTCGTTGTGACATGGTGACATGCTGATCATTAGAAACTGATTACATGGGTTCGGAAGGTGTGGAATCGTTGTGACATGGTGATCTGGTGATCATTAGAAACTGGTGACATGGGTTCGGATGGTGTGGCATCGCTGTGACCTGGTGACATGGTGAGATGGTGATCATTAGAAACTGGTGACATGGGTTCGGAAGGTGTGGAATCGTTGTGACATGGTGACATGGTGATCATTAGAAACTGGTGACATGGGTTCGGAAGGTGTGGAATCGTTGGAACATGGTGACTTGGTGACATTGGTTCCGAAGGTGTGGAATCGTTGTGACATGGTGACATGGTGACATGTTGATCATTAGAAAGTGATTACATGGGTTCGGAAGGTGTGGAATCGTTGTGACATGGTGACATGGTGATCATTAGATACTGGAGAAATGGGTTCGGAAGGTGTGGAATCATTGTGACATGGTGACCTGGTGATCATTAGAAACTGGTGACATGGGCTCGGAAGGTGTGGAATCGTTTTGACATGGTGAGATGGTGATCATTAGAAACTGGTGAAATGGGTTCAGAAGGTGTGGAATCGTTGAGACATGGTGACATGGTGATCATTAGAAACCTGCGACATTGGATCAGAAGGTGTTGAATCGTTGTGACGTGGTGGCATGGTGATCATTCGAAACTGGTGACATGGGTTCGGAAGGTGTGGAATCGTTGTGACATGGTGACCTGGAGATCATTAGAAACTGGTGACATGGGTTCGGAAGGTGTCGAATCGTTGTGACATGGTGACCTGGTGATCATTAGAAACTGGTGGTATGGGTTCGGAAGGTGTGGAATCATTGTGACATGGTGACCTGGTGATCATTAGAAACTGGTGACATGGGTTCGGAAGGTGTGGAATCATTGTGACATGGTGACATGGTGATCATTAGAAAATGGTGACATGGGTTCGGAAGGTGTGGAATTGTTGTGACATGGTGACATGTCGATCATTAGAAACTGGTGACATGGGTTTGGAAGGTGTGGAATCGTTGTGACCTGGTGACATGGTGACATGGGTTCGGAAGGTGTGGAATCGTTTTGACAAGGTGTCATGGAGACATGGTGATCAGTAGAAACTGGTGACATGGTTTCTGAAGGAGTGGAATTGTTGTGACATGGTGACGTGGTGACATGGCGATCATTAGAAACTGGTGACATGGCTTTGGAAGGTGTGGAATCTTTGTGACATTGTGACCTGGTGAGATGGTGATCATTAGAAACTGGTGACATGGGTTCGGAAGGTGTGGCATCGCTGTGACCTGGTGACATGGTGAGATGGTGATCATTAGAAACTGGTGACATGGGTTCGGAAAGTGTGGAATCATTGTGACATGGTGATATGGTGATCATTAGAAACTGGTGACATGGGTTCGGATGGTGTGGCATCGCTGTGACCTGGTGACATGGTGAGATGGTGATCATTAGAAACTGGTGACATGGGTTCGGAAGGTGTGGAATCGTTGTGACATGGTGACATGGTGATCATTAGAAACTGGTGACATGGGTTCGGAAGGTGTGGAATCGTTGTGACATGGTGACTTGGTGACATTGGTTCCGAAGGTGTGGAATCGTTGTGACATGGTGACATGGTGACATGTTGATCATTAGAAAGTGATTACATGGGTTCGGAAGGTGTGGAATCGTTGTGATATGGTGACATGGTGATCATTAGAAACTGGTGACATGGGTTCGGAAGGTGTGGCATCGCTGTGACATGGTGACATGGTGACATGGTGATCATTAGAAACTGGTGACATGGGTTCGGAAGGTGTGGAATCGTTGTGACATGGTGACATGGTGATCATTAGAAATTGGTGACATGGCTTCGGAAGGTGTGGAATCGCTCTGAGATGGTGACATGGTGATCATTAGAAACCTGTGACATTGGATCTGAAGGTGTGGAATCGTTGTGACGTGGTCGCATGGTGATCATTAGAAACTGGTGACATGGGCTCGGAAGGTGTGGAATCGTTGTGACATGGTGACATGGTGATCATTAGAAACTGGTGACATGGGTTCGGAAGGTGTGGAATCGTTGTGACATGGTGACATGTTGATCATTAGCTACTGGTGACATGGGTTCGGAAGGTGTGGAATCTTTGTGACATGGTGACCTGGTGATCATTAGAAACTGGTGACATGGGCTCGGAAGGTGTGGAATCGTTGTGACATGGTGACATGGTGATCATTAGAAACTGGTGACATGGGTTCGGAAGGTGTGGAATCGTTGTGACATGGTGACTTGGTGACACGGTTTCGGAATGTGTGGAATCGTTGTGACATGGTGTCACGGTGATATGGTGATAAGTAGAAACTGGTGATATTGGTTCGGAAGGTGTGGAATCATTGTGACATGGTGACATGGTGATCATTAGAAACTGGTGACATGGGTTCGGAAGGTGTGGAAACGTTGTGACATGGTGACTTGGTGACATTGGTTCCGAAGGTGTGGAATCGTTGTGACATGGTGACATGGTGACATGTTGATAATTAGAAAGTGATTACATGGGTTCGGAAGGTGTGGAATCGTTGTGACATGGTGACATGGTGATCATTAGATACTGGAGACATGGGTTCGGAAGGTGTGGAATCATTGTGACATGGTGACCTGGTGATCATTAGAAACTGGTGACATGGGCTCGGAAGGTGTGGAATCGTTGTGACATGGTGACATGTTGATCATTAGAAAGTGATTACATGGGTTCGGAAGGTGTGGAATCGTTGTGATATGGTGACATGGTGATCATTAGAAACTGGTGACATGGGTTCGGAAGGTGTGGCATCGCTGTGACATGGTGACATGGTGACATGGTGATCATTAGAAACTGGTGACATGGGTTCGGAAGGTGTGGAATCGTTGTGACATGGTAACATGGTGATCATTAGAAATTGGTGACATGGGTTCGGAAGGTGTGGAATCGCTCTGACATGGTGACATGGTGATCATTAGAAGCCTGTGACATTGGATCGGAAGGTGTGGAATCGTTGTGACGTGGTCGCATGGTGATCATTAGAAACTGGTGACATGGGTTCGGAAGGTGTGGAATCGTTGTGACATGGTGACATGTTGATCATTAGCTACTGGTGACATGGGTTCGGAAGGCGTGGAATCTTTGTGACATGGTGACCTGGTGATCATTAGAAACTGGTGACATGGGCTCGGAAGGTGTGGAATCGTTGTGACATGGTGACATGGTGATCATTAGAAACTGGTGACATGGGTTCGGAAGGTGTGGAATCGTTGTGACATGGTGACTTGGTGACACGGTTTCGGAATGTGTGGAATCGTTGTGACATGGTGTCACGGTGATGTGGTGATCAGTAGAAACTGGTGACATTGGTTCGGAAGGTGTGGAATCGTGACATGGTGACATGGTGATCATTAGAAACTGGTGACATGGGTTCAGAAGGTGTGGAATCGTTGTGACATGGTGACATGGTGACATGGTGATCAATTGAAACTGGTGACATGGGTTCGTAAGGTGTGGAATTGTTGTGACATAGTGACATGTTGACATGGTGATCATTAGAAACTGGTGACATGGGTTCGGAAGGTGTGGAATCGCTGTGACATGGTGACATGGTGATCATTAGTACTGGTGACATGGGTTCGGAATGTGTGGAATCATTGTGACATGGTGACATGGTGATCATTAGAAACTGGTGACATGGGTTAGGTAGGTGTGGAATTGTTGTGACATGGTGACATGGTGACATGGTGTTCATTAGAAAATGGTTACATGGGTTCGGAAGTTGTGGAATCGTTGTGACATGGTGACATGGTGACATGGTGATCATTAGAAACTGGTGACATCGGTTCGGAAGGTGTGGAATCGTTGTGAGATGGTGACATGGTGACATGGTAATCATTAGAAACTGGTGACATGGGTTCGGAAGGTTTGGAATCGTTGTGACAAGGTGATGTGGTGACATGGTGATCATTAGAAACTGGTGACATGGGTTCGGAAGGTGTGGAGCCATTGTGACATGGTGAGATGGTGATCATTAGAAACTGGTGACATGGGTTCGGAAGGTGTGGAATCGTTGTGACATGGTGACATGGTGATCATTAGAAACTGGTGACATGGGTTCGGAAGGTGTGGAATCGTTGGAACATGGT
The DNA here is from genome assembly GCF_048418815.1 of Hemitrygon akajei. Taxonomy (NCBI): domain Eukaryota; kingdom Metazoa; phylum Chordata; class Chondrichthyes; order Myliobatiformes; family Dasyatidae; genus Hemitrygon; species Hemitrygon akajei. The sequence continues at coordinate 69,871,466 of NC_133125.1, forward strand.
GACTTGGTGACATTGGTTCCGAAGGTGTGGAATCGTTGTGACATGGTGACATGGTGACATGTTGATCATTAGAAAGTGATTACATGGGTTCGGAAGGTGTGGAATCGTTGTGACATGGTGACATGTTGATCATTAGCTACTGGTGACATGGGTTCGGAAGGTGTGGAATCTTTGTGACATGGTGACCTGGTGATCATTAGAAACTGGTGACATGGGCTCGGAAGGTGTGGAATCGTTGTGACATGGTGACATGGTGATCATTAGAAACTGGTGACATGGGTTCGGAAGGTGTGGAATCGTTGTGACATGGTGACTTGGTGACACGGTTTCGGAATGTGTGGAATCGTTGTGACATGGTGTCACGGTGATATGGTGATAAGTAGAAACTGGTGATATTGGTTCGGAAGGTGTGGAATCATTGTGACATGGTGACATGGTGATCATTAGAAACTGGTGACATGGGTTCGGAAGGTGTGGAAACGTTGTGACATGGTGACTTGGTGACATTGGTTCCGAAGGTGTGGAATCGTTGTGACATGGTGACATGGTGACATGTTGATAATTAGAAAGTGATTACATGGGTTCGGAAGGTGTGGAATCGTTGTGACATGGTGACATGGTGATCATTAGATACTGGAGACATGGGTTCGGAAGGTGTGGAATCATTGTGACATGGTGACCTGGTGATCATTAGAAACTGGTGACATGGGCTCGGAAGGTGTGGAATCGTTGTGACATGGTGACATGTTGATCATTAGAAAGTGATTACATGGGTTCGGAAGGTGTGGAATCGTTGTGATATGGTGACATGGTGATCATTAGAAACTGGTGACATGGGTTCGGAAGGTGTGGCATCGCTGTGACATGGTGACATGGTGACATGGTGATCATTAGAAACTGGTGACATGGGTTCGGAAGGTGTGGAATCGTTGTGACATGGTAACATGGTGATCATTAGAAATTGGTGACATGGGTTCGGAAGGTGTGGAATCGCTCTGACATGGTGACATGGTGATCATTAGAAGCCTGTGACATTGGATCGGAAGGTGTGGAATCGTTGTGACGTGGTCGCATGGTGATCATTAGAAACTGGTGACATGGGTTCGGAAGGTGTGGAATCGTTGTGACATGGTGACATGTTGATCATTAGCTACTGGTGACATGGGTTCGGAAGGCGTGGAATCTTTGTGACATGGTGACCTGGTGATCATTAGAAACTGGTGACATGGGCTCGGAAGGTGTGGAATCGTTGTGACATGGTGACATGGTGATCATTAGAAACTGGTGACATGGGTTCGGAAGGTGTGGAATCGTTGTGACATGGTGACTTGGTGACACGGTTTCGGAATGTGTGGAATCGTTGTGACATGGTGTCACGGTGATGTGGTGATCAGTAGAAACTGGTGACATTGGTTCGGAAGGTGTGGAATCGTGACATGGTGACATGGTGATCATTAGAAACTGGTGACATGGGTTCAGAAGGTGTGGAATCGTTGTGACATGGTGACATGGTGACATGGTGATCAATTGAAACTGGTGACATGGGTTCGTAAGGTGTGGAATTGTTGTGACATAGTGACATGTTGACATGGTGATCATTAGAAACTGGTGACATGGGTTCGGAAGGTGTGGAATCGCTGTGACATGGTGACATGGTGATCATTAGTACTGGTGACATGGGTTCGGAATGTGTGGAATCATTGTGACATGGTGACATGGTGATCATTAGAAACTGGTGACATGGGTTAGGTAGGTGTGGAATTGTTGTGACATGGTGACATGGTGACATGGTGTTCATTAGAAAATGGTTACATGGGTTCGGAAGTTGTGGAATCGTTGTGACATGGTGACATGGTGACATGGTGATCATTAGAAACTGGTGACATCGGTTCGGAAGGTGTGGAATCGTTGTGAGATGGTGACATGGTGACATGGTAATCATTAGAAACTGGTGACATGGGTTCGGAAGGTTTGGAATCGTTGTGACAAGGTGATGTGGTGACATGGTGATCATTAGAAACTGGTGACATGGGTTCGGAAGGTGTGGAGCCATTGTGACATGGTGAGATGGTGATCATTAGAAACTGGTGACATGGGTTCGGAAGGTGTGGAATCGTTGTGACATGGTGACATGGTGATCATTAGAAACTGGTGACATGGGTTCGGAAGGTGTGGAATCGTTGGAACATGGTGACTTGGTGACATTGGTTCCGAAGGTGTGGAATCGTTGTGACATGGTGACATGGTGACATGTTGATCATTAGAAAGTGATTACATGGGTTCGGAAGGTGTGGAATCGTTGTGACATGGTGACATGGTGATCATTAGATACTGGAGAAATGGGTTCGGAAGGTGTGGAATCATTGTGACATGGTGACCTGGTGATCATTAGAAACTGGTGACATGGGCTCGGAAGGTGTGGAATCGTTTTGACATGGTGAGATGGTGATCATTAGAAACTGGTGAAATGGGTTCAGAAGGTGTGGAATCGTTGAGACATGGTGACATGGTGATCATTAGAAACCTGCGACATTGGATCAGAAGGTGTTGAATCGTTGTGACGTGGTGGCATGGTGATCATTCGAAACTGGTGACATGGGTTCGGAAGGTGTGGAATCGTTGTGACATGGTGACCTGGAGATCATTAGAAACTGGTGACATGGGTTCGGAAGGTGTCGAATCGTTGTGACATGGTGACCTGGTGATCATTAGAAACTGGTGGTATGGGTTCGGAAGGTGTGGAATCATTGTGACATGGTGACCTGGTGATCATTAGAAACTGGTGACATGGGTTCGGAAGGTGTGGAATCATTGTGACATGGTGACATGGTGATCATTAGAAAATGGTGACATGGGTTCGGAAGGTGTGGAATTGTTGTGACATGGTGACATGTCGATCATTAGAAACTGGTGACATGGGTTTGGAAGGTGTGGAATCGTTGTGACCTGGTGACATGGTGACATGGGTTCGGAAGGTGTGGAATCGTTTTGACAAGGTGTCATGGAGACATGGTGATCAGTAGAAACTGGTGACATGGTTTCTGAAGGAGTGGAATTGTTGTGACATGGTGACGTGGTGACATGGCGATCATTAGAAACTGGTGACATGGCTTTGGAAGGTGTGGAATCTTTGTGACATTGTGACCTGGTGAGATGGTGATCATTAGAAACTGGTGACATGGGTTCGGAAGGTGTGGCATCGCTGTGACCTGGTGACATGGTGAGATGGTGATCATTAGAAACTGGTGACATGGGTTCGGAAAGTGTGGAATCATTGTGACATGGTGATATGGTGATCATTAGAAACTGGTGACATGGGTTCGGATGGTGTGGCATCGCTGTGACCTGGTGACATGGTGAGATGGTGATCATTAGAAACTGGTGACATGGGTTCGGAAGGTGTGGAATCGTTGTGACATGGTGACATGGTGATCATTAGAAACTGGTGACATGGGTTCGGAAGGTGTGGAATCGTTGTGACATGGTGACTTGGTGACATTGGTTCCGAAGGTGTGGAATCGTTGTGACATGGTGACATGGTGACATGTTGATCATTAGAAAGTGATTACATGGGTTCGGAAGGTGTGGAATCGTTGTGATATGGTGACATGGTGATCATTAGAAACTGGTGACATGGGTTCGGAAGGTGTGGCATCGCTGTGACATGGTGACATGGTGACATGGTGATCATTAGAAACTGGTGACATGGGTTCGGAAGGTGTGGAATCGTTGTGACATGGTGACATGGTGATCATTAGAAATTGGTGACATGGCTTCGGAAGGTGTGGAATCGCTCTGAGATGGTGACATGGTGATCATTAGAAACCTGTGACATTGGATCTGAAGGTGTGGAATCGTTGTGACGTGGTCGCATGGTGATCATTAGAAACTGGTGACATGGGCTCGGAAGGTGTGGAATCGTTGTGACATGGTGACATGGTGATCATTAGAAACTGGTGACATGGGTTCGGAAGGTGTGGAATCGTTGTGACATGGTGACATGTTGATCATTAGCTACTGGTGACATGGGTTCGGAAGGTGTGGAATCTTTGTGACATGGTGACCTGGTGATCATTAGAAACTGGTGACATGGGCTCGGAAGGTGTGGAATTGTTGTGACATGGTGACATGGTGATCATTAGAAACTGGTGACATGGGTTCGGAAGGTGTGGAATCGTTGTGACATGGTGACTTGGTGACACGGTTTCGGAATGTGTGGAATCGTTGTGACATGGTGTCACGGTGATATGGTGATAAGTAGAAACTGGTGATATTGGTTCGGAAGGTGTGGAATCATTGTGACATGGTGACATGGTGATCATTAGAAACTGGTGACATGGGTTCGGAAGGTGTGGAAACGTTGTGACATGGTGACTTGGTGACATTGGTTCCGAAGGTGTGGAATCGTTGTGACATGGTGACATGGTGACATGTTGATAATTAGAAAGTGATTACATGGGTTCGGAAGGTGTGGAATCGTTGTGATATGGTGACATGGTGATCATTAGAAACTGGTGACATGGGTTCGGAAGGTGTGGCATCGCTGTGACATGGTGACATGGTGACATGGTGATCATTAGAAACTGGTGACATGGGTTCGGAAGGTGTGGAATCGTTGTGACATGGTAACATGGTGATCATTAGAAATTGGTGACATGGGTTCGGAAGGTGTGGAATCGCTCTGACATGGTGACATGGTGATCATTAGAAGCCTGTGACATTGGATCGGAAGGTGTGGAATCGTTGTGACGTGGTCGCATGGTGATCATTAGAAACTGGTGACATGGGTTCGGAAGGTGTGGAATCATTGTGACATGGTGACATGGTGATCATTAGAAAATGGTGACATGGGTTCGGAAGGTGTGGAATTGTTGTGACATGGTGACATGTCGATCATTAGAAACTGGTGACATGGGTTTGGAAGGTGTGGAATCGTTGTGACCTGGTGACATGGTGACATGGGTTCGGAAGGTGTGGAATCGTTTTGACAAGGTGTCATGGAGACATGGTGATCAGTAGAAACTGGTGACATGGTTTCTGAAGGAGTGGAATTGTTGTGACATGGTGACGTGGTGACATGGCGATCATTAGAAACTGGTGACATGGCTTTGGAAGGTGTGGAATCTTTGTGACATTGTGACCTGGTGAGATGGTGATCATTAGAAACTGGTGACATGGGTTCGGAAGGTGTGGCATCGCTGTGACCTGGTGACATGGTGAGATGGTGATCATTAGAAACTGGTGACATGGGTTCGGAAAGTGTGGAATCATTGTGACATGGTGATATGGTGATCATTAGAAACTGGTGACATGGGTTCGGATGGTGTGGCATCGCTGTGACCTGGTGACATGGTGAGATGGTGATCATTAGAAACTGGTGACATGGGTTCGGAAGGTGTGGAATCGTTGTGACATGGTGACATGGTGATCATTAGAAACTGGTGACATGGGTTCGGAAGGTGTGGAATCGTTGTGACATGGTGACTTGGTGACATTGGTTCCGAAGGTGTGGAATCGTTGTGACATGGTGACATGGTGACATGTTGATCATTAGAAAGTGATTACATGGGTTCGGAAGGTGTGGAATCGTTGTGATATGGTGACATGGTGATCATTAGAAACTGGTGACATGGGTTCGGAAGGTGTGGCATCGCTGTGACATGGTGACATGGTGACATGGTGATCATTAGAAACTGGTGACATGGGTTCGGAAGGTGTGGAATCGTTGTGACATGGTGACATGGTGATCATTAGAAATTGGTGACATGGCTTCGGAAGGTGTGGAATCGCTCTGAGATGGTGACATGGTGATCATTAGAAACCTGTGACATTGGATCTGAAGGTGTGGAATCGTTGTGACGTGGTCGCATGGTGATCATTAGAAACTGGTGACATGGGCTCGGAAGGTGTGGAATCGTTGTGACATGGTGACATGGTGATCATTAGAAACTGGTGACATGGGTTCGGAAGGTGTGGAATCGTTGTGACATGGTGACATGTTGATCATTAGCTACTGGTGACATGGGTTCGGAAGGTGTGGAATCTTTGTGACATGGTGACCTGGTGATCATTAGAAACTGGTGACATGGGCTCGGAAGGTGTGGAATTGTTGTGACATGGTGACATGGTGATCATTAGAAACTGGTGACATGGGTTCGGAAGGTGTGGAATCGTTGTGACATGGTGACTTGGTGACACGGTTTCGGAATGTGTGGAATCGTTGTGACATGGTGTCACGGTGATATGGTGATAAGTAGAAACTGGTGATATTGGTTCGGAAGGTGTGGAATCATTGTGACATGGTGACATGGTGATCATTAGAAACTGGTGACATGGGTTCGGAAGGTGTGGAAACGTTGTGACATGGTGACTTGGTGACATTGGTTCCGAAGGTGTGGAATCGTTGTGACATGGTGACATGGTGACATGTTGATAATTAGAAAGTGATTACATGGGTTCGGAAGGTGTGGAATCGTTGTGACATGGTGACATGGTGATCATTAGATACTGGAGACATGGGTTCGGAAGGTGTGGAATCATTGTGACATGGTGACCTGGTGATCATTAGAAACTGGTGACATGGGCTCGGAAGGTGTGGAATCGTTGTGACATGGTGACATGTTGATCATTAGAAAGTGATTACATGGGTTCGGAAGGTGTGGAATCGTTGTGATATGGTGACATGGTGATCATTAGAAACTGGTGACATGGGTTCGGAAGGTGTGGCATCGCTGTGACATGGTGACATGGTGACATGGTGATCATTAGAAACTGGTGACATGGGTTCGGAAGGTGTGGAATCGTTGTGACATGGTAACATGGTGATCATTAGAAATTGGTGACATGGGTTCGGAAGGTGTGGAATCGCTCTGACATGGTGACATGGTGATCATTAGAAGCCTGTGACATTGGATCGGAAGGTGTGGAATCGTTGTGACGTGGTCGCATGGTGATCATTAGAAACTGGTGACATGGGTTCGGAAGGTGTGGAATCGTTGTGACATGGTGACATGTTGATCATTAGCTACTGGTGACATGGGTTCGGAAGGCGTGGAATCTTTGTGACATGGTGACCTGGTGATCATTAGAAACTGGTGACATGGGCTCGGAAGGTGTGGAATCGTTGTGACATGGTGACATGGTGATCATTAGAAACTGGTGACATGGGTTCGGAAGGTGTGGAATCGTTGTGACATGGTGACTTGGTGACACGGTTTCGGAATGTGTGGAATCGTTGTGACATGGTGTCACGGTGATGTGGTGATCAGTAGAAACTGGTGACATTGGTTCGGAAGGTGTGGAATCGTGACATGGTGACATGGTGATCATTAGAAACTGGTGACATGGGTTCAGAAGGTGTGGAATCGTTGTGACATGGTGACATGGTGACATGGTGATCAATTGAAACTGGTGACATGGGTTCGTAAGGTGTGGAATTGTTGTGACATAGTGACATGTTGACATGGTGATCATTAGAAACTGGTGACATGGGTTCGGAAGGTGTGGAATCGCTGTGACATGGTGACATGGTGATCATTAGTACTGGTGACATGGGTTCGGAATGTGTGGAATCATTGTGACATGGTGACATGGTGATCATTAGAAACTGGTGACATGGGTTAGGTAGGTGTGGAATTGTTGTGACATGGTGACATGGTGACATGGTGTTCATTAGAAAATGGTTACATGGGTTCGGAAGTTGTGGAATCGTTGTGACATGGTGACATGGTGACATGGTGATCATTAGAAACTGGTGACATCGGTTCGGAAGGTGTGGAATCGTTGTGAGATGGTGACATGGTGACATGGTAATCATTAGAAACTGGTGACATGGGTTCGGAAGGTTTGGAATCGTTGTGACAAGGTGATGTGGTGACATGGTGATCATTAGAAACTGGTGACATGGGTTCGGAAGGTGTGGAGCCATTGTGACATGGTGACATGGTGATCATTAGAAACTGGTAACATGGGTTCGGAAGGTATGGAATCGTTGTGACATGGTGACGTGGTGACATGGTGATCATTCGAAACTGGTGACATGGGTTCGGAAGGTGTGGAGTCGTTGTGACATGGTGACATGGTGATCATTAGAAACTGGTGACATGGGTTCGGAAGGTTTGGAATCGTTGTGACATGGTGACATGGTGATCATTAGAAACTGATTACATGGGTTCGGAAGGTGTCGAATCATTGTGACATGGTGACGTGGTGACATGGTGATCATTAGAAACTGGTGACATGGGTTCGGAAGGTGTGGAGCCGTTGTGACATGGTGACATGGTGACATGGTAATCATTAGAAACTGGTGACATGGGTTCGGAAGGTTTCGAATCGTTGTGACATGGTGACGTGGTGACATGGTGATCATTAGAAACCGGTGACATGGGTTCGGAAGGTGTGGAGTCGTTGTGACATGGTGACATGCTGATCATTAGAAACTGATTACATGGGTTCGGAAGGTGTGGAATCGTTGTGACATGGTGACATGGTGATCATTAGATACTGGAGACATGGGTTCGGAAGGTGTGGAATCATTGTGACATGGTGACCTGGTGATCATTAGAAACTAGTGACATGGGCTCGGAAGGTGTGGAATCATTCTGACATGGTGAGATGGTGATCATTAGAAACTGGTGAAATGGGTTCGGAAGGTGTGGAATCGTTGAGACATGGTGACATGGTGATCATTAGAAACCTGCGACATTGGATCGGAAGGTGTTGAATCGTTGTGACGTGGTGGCATGGTGATCATTAGAAACTGGTGACATGGGTTCGGGAGGTGTGGAATCGTTGTGACATGGTGACCTGGAGATCATTAGAAACTGGTGACATGGGTTCGGAAGGTGTCGAATCGTTGTGACATGGTGATCTGGTGATCATTAGAAACTGGTGGTATGGGTTCGGAAGGTGTGGATTCATTGTGACATGGTGACCTGGTGATCATTAGAAACTGGTGACATGGGTTCGGAAGGTGTGGAATCATTGTGACATGGTGACATGGTGATCATTAAAAAATGGTGACATGGGTTCGGAAGGTGTTGAATCGTTGTGACATGGTGACCTGGTGAGATGGCGATCATTAGAAACTGGTGACATGGGTTCGGAAGCTGTGGAATCGTTGTGACCTGGTGACATGGGTTCGGAAGGTGTGGAATCATATTGACATGGTGTCATTGAGACATGGTGATCATTAGAAACTGGTGACATGGTTTCTGAAGGAGTGGAATTGTTGTGACATGGTGACGTGGTGACATGGCGATCATTAGAAACTGGTGACATGGCTTTGGAAGGTGTGGAATCATTGTGACATGGTGACCTGTTGAGATGGTGATCATTAGAAACTGGTGACATGGGTTCGGAAGGTGTGGCATCGCTGTGACCTGGTGACATGGTGAGATGGTGATCATTAGAAACTGGTGACATCGGTTCGTAAAGTGTGGAATCATTGTGACATGGTGACGTGGTGACATGGTGATCATTAGAAACTGGTGACATGGGTTCGGAAGGTGTGGAGTCGTTGTGACATGGTGACATGGTGATATGGTAATCATTAGAAACTGGTGAAATGGGTTCGGAAGGTTTCGAATCGTTGTGACATGGTGACGTGGTGACATGGTGATCATTAGAAACTGGTGACATGGGTTCGGAAGGTGTGGAGTCGTTGTGACATGGTGACATGCTGATCATTAGAAACTGATTACATGGGTTCGGAAGGTGTGGAATCGTTGTGACATGGTGATCTGGTGATCATTAGAAACTGGTGACATGGGTTCGGATGGTGTGGCATCGCTGTGACCTGGTGACATGGTGAGATGGTGATCATTAGAAACTGGTGACATGGGTTCGGAAGGTGTGGAATCGTTGTGACATGGTGACATGGTGATCATTAGAAACTGGTGACATGGGTTCGGAAGGTGTGGAATCGTTGGAACATGGTGACTTGGTGACATTGGTTCCGAAGGTGTGGAATCGTTGTGACATGGTGACATGGTGACATGTTGATCATTAGAAAGTGATTACATGGGTTCGGAAGGTGTGGAATTGTTGTGACATGGTGACATGGTGATCATTAGATACTGGAGAAATGGGTTCGGAAGGTGTGGAATCATTGTGACATGGTGACCTGGTGATCATTAGAAACTGGTGACATGGGTTCGGAAGGTGTGGAATCATTGTGACATGGTGACATGGTGATCATTAGAAAATGGTGACATGGGTTCGGAAGGTGTGGAATTGTTGTGACATGGTGACATGTCGATCATTAGAAACTGGTGACATGGGTTTGGAAGGTGTGGAATCGTTGTGACCTGGTGACATGGTGACATGGGTTCGGAAGGTGTGGAATCGTTTTGACAAGGTGTCATGGAGACATGGTGATCAGTAGAAACTGGTGACATGGTTTCTGAAGGAGTGGAATTGTTGTGACATGGTGACGTGGTGACATGGCGATCATTAGAAACTGGTGACATGGCTTTGGAAGGTGTGGAATCGCTCTGAGATGGTGACATGGTGATCATTAGAAACCTGTGACATTGGATCTGAAGGTGTGGAATCGTTGTGACGTGGTCGCATGGTGATCATTAGAAACTGGTGACATGGGCTCGGAAGGTGTGGAATCGTTGTGACATGGTGACATGGTGATCATTAGAAACTGGTGACATGGGTTCGGAAGGTGTGGAATCGTTGTGACATGGTGACATGTTGATCATTAGCTACTGGTGACATGGGTTCGGAAGGTGTGGAATCTTTGTGACATGGTGACCTGGTGATCATTAGAAACTGGTGACATGGGCTCGGAAGGTGTGGAATCGTTGTGACATGGTGACATGGTGATCATTAGAAACTGGTGACATGGGTTCGGAAGGTGTGGAATCGTTGTGACATGGTGACTTGGTGACACGGTTTCGGAATGTGTGGAATCGTTGTGACATGGTGTCACGGTGATATGGTGATAAGTAGAAACTGGTGATATTGGTTCGGAAGGTGTGGAATCATTGTGACATGGTGACATGGTGATCATTAGAAACTGGTGACATGGGTTCGGAAGGTGTGGAAACGTTGTGACATGGTGACTTGGTGACATTGGTTCCGAAGGTGTGGAATCGTTGTGACATGGTGACATGGTGACATGTTGATAATTAGAAAGTGATTACATGGGTTCGGAAGGTGTGGAATCGTTGTGACATGGTGACATGGTGATCATTAGATACTGGAGACATGGGTTCGGAAGGTGTGGAATCATTGTGACATGGTGACCTGGTGATCATTAGAAACTGGTGACATGGGCTCGGAAGGTGTGGAATCGTTGTGACATGGTGACATGTTGATCATTAGAAAGTGATTACATGGGTTCGGAAGGTGTGGAATCGTTGTGATATGGTGACATGGTGATCATTAGAAACTGGTGACATGGGTTCGGAAGGTGTGGCATCGCTGTGACATGGTGACATGGTGACATGGTGATCATTAGAAGCCTGTGACATTGGATCGGAAGGTGTGGAATCGTTGTGACGTGGTCGCATGGTGATCATTAGAAACTGGTGACATGGGTTCGGAAGGTGTGGAATCGTTGTGACATGGTGACATGGTGATCATTAGAAACTGGTGACATGGGTTCGGAAGGTGTGGAATCGTTGTGACATGGTGACTTGGTGACACGGTTTCGGAATGTGTGGAATCGTTGTGACATGGTGTCACGGTGATGTGGTGATCAGTAGAAACTGGTGACATTGGTTCGGAAGGTGTGGAATCGTGACATGGTGACATGGTGATCATTAGAAACTGGTGACATGGGTTCAGAAGGTGTGGAATCGTTGTGACATGGTGACATGGTGACATGGTGATCAATTGAAACTGGTGACATGGGTTCGTAAGGTGTGGAATTGTTGTGACATAGTGACATGTTGACATGGTGATCATTAGAAACTGGTGACATGGGTTCGGAAGGTGTGGAATCGCTGTGACATGGTGACATGGTGATCATTAGTACTGGTGACATGGGTTCGGAATGTGTGGAATCATTGTGACATGGTGACATGGTGATCATTAGAAACTGGTGACATGGGTTAGGTAGGTGTGGAATTGTTGTGACATGGTGACATGGTGACATGGTGTTCATTAGAAAATGGTTACATGGGTTCGGAAGTTGTGGAATCGTTGTGACATGGTGACATGGTGACATGGTGATCATTAGAAACTGGTGACATCGGTTCGGAAGGTGTGGAATCGTTGTGAGATGGTGACATGGTGACATGGTAATCATTAGAAACTGGTGACATGGGTTCGGAAGGTTTGGAATCGTTGTGACAAGGTGATGTGGTGACATGGTGATCATTAGAAACTGGTGACATGGGTTCGGAAGGTGTGGAGCCATTGTGACATGGTGAGATGGTGATCATTAGAAACTGGTGACATGGGTTCGGAAGGTGTGGAATCGTTGTGACATGGTGACATGGTGATCATTAGAAACTGGTGACATGGGTTCGGAAGGTGTGGAATCGTTGGAACATGGTGACTTGGTGACATTGGTTCCGAAGGTGTGGAATCGTTGTGACATGGTGACATGGTGACATGTTGATCATTAGAAAGTGATTACATGGGTTCGGAAGGTGTGGAATCGTTGTGACATGGTGACATGGTGATCATTAGATACTGGAGAAATGGGTTCGGAAGGTGTGGAATCATTGTGACATGGTGACCTGGTGATCATTAGAAACTGGTGACATGGGCTCGGAAGGTGTGGAATCGTTTTGACATGGTGAGATGGTGATCATTAGAAACTGGTGAAATGGGTTCAGAAGGTGTGGAATCGTTGAGACATGGTGACATGGTGATCATTAGAAACCTGCGACATTGGATCAGAAGGTGTTGAATCGTTGTGACGTGGTGGCATGGTGATCATTCGAAACTGGTGACATGGGTTCGGAAGGTGTGGAATCGTTGTGACATGGTGACCTGGAGATCATTAGAAACTGGTGACATGGGTTCGGAAGGTGTCGAATCGTTGTGACATGGTGACCTGGTGATCATTAGAAACTGGTGGTATGGGTTCGGAAGGTGTGGAATCATTGTGACATGGTGACCTGGTGATCATTAGAAACTGGTGACATGGGTTCGGAAGGTGTGGAATCATTGTGACATGGTGACATGGTGATCATTAGAAAATGGTGACATGGGTTCGGAAGGTGTGGAATTGTTGTGACATGGTGACATGTCGATCATTAGAAACTGGTGACATGGGTTTGGAAGGTGTGGAATCGTTGTGACCTGGTGACATGGTGACATGGGTTCGGAAGGTGTGGAATCGTTTTGACAAGGTGTCATGGAGACATGGTGATCAGTAGAAACTGGTGACATGGTTTCTGAAGGAGTGGAATTGTTGTGACATGGTGACGTGGTGACATGGCGATCATTAGAAACTGGTGACATGGCTTTGGAAGGTGTGGAATCTTTGTGACATTGTGACCTGGTGAGATGGTGATCATTAGAAACTGGTGACATGGGTTCGGAAGGTGTGGCATCGCTGTGACCTGGTGACATGGTGAGATGGTGATCATTAGAAACTGGTGACATGGGTTCGGAAAGTGTGGAATCATTGTGACATGGTGATATGGTGATCATTAGAAACTGGTGACATGGGTTCGGATGGTGTGGCATCGCTGTGACCTGGTGACATGGTGAGATGGTGATCATTAGAAACTGGTGACATGGGTTCGGAAGGTGTGGAATCGTTGTGACATGGTGACATGGTGATCATTAGAAACTGGTGACATGGGTTCGGAAGGTGTGGAATCGTTGTGACATGGTGACTTGGTGACATTGGTTCCGAAGGTGTGGAATCGTTGTGACATGGTGACATGGTGACATGTTGATCATTAGAAAGTGATTACATGGGTTCGGAAGGTGTGGAATCGTTGTGATATGGTGACATGGTGATCATTAGAAACTGGTGACATGGGTTCGGAAGGTGTGGCATCGCTGTGACATGGTGACATGGTGACATGGTGATCATTAGAAACTGGTGACATGGGTTCGGAAGGTGTGGAATCGTTGTGACATGGTGACATGGTGATCATTAGAAATTGGTGACATGGCTTCGGAAGGTGTGGAATCGCTCTGAGATGGTGACATGGTGATCATTAGAAACCTGTGACATTGGATCTGAAGGTGTGGAATCGTTGTGACGTGGTCGCATGGTGATCATTAGAAACTGGTGACATGGGCTCGGAAGGTGTGGAATCGTTGTGACATGGTGACATGGTGATCATTAGAAACTGGTGACATGGGTTCGGAAGGTGTGGAATCGTTGTGACATGGTGACATGTTGATCATTAGCTACTGGTGACATGGGTTCGGAAGGTGTGGAATCTTTGTGACATGGTGACCTGGTGATCATTAGAAACTGGTGACATGGGCTCGGAAGGTGTGGAATTGTTGTGACATGGTGACATGGTGATCATTAGAAACTGGTGACATGGGTTCGGAAGGTGTGGAATCGTTGTGACATGGTGACTTGGTGACACGGTTTCGGAATGTGTGGAATCGTTGTGACATGGTGTCACGGTGATATGGTGATAAGTAGAAACTGGTGATATTGGTTCGGAAGGTGTGGAATCATTGTGACATGGTGACATGGTGATCATTAGAAACTGGTGACATGGGTTCGGAAGGTGTGGAAACGTTGTGACATGGTGACTTGGTGACATTGGTTCCGAAGGTGTGGAATCGTTGTGACATGGTGACATGGTGACATGTTGATAATTAGAAAGTGATTACATGGGTTCGGAAGGTGTGGAATCGTTGTGATATGGTGACATGGTGATCATTAGAAACTGGTGACATGGGTTCGGAAGGTGTGGCATCGCTGTGACATGGTGACATGGTGACATGGTGATCATTAGAAACTGGTGACATGGGTTCGGAAGGTGTGGAATCGTTGTGACATGGTAACATGGTGATCATTAGAAATTGGTGACATGGGTTCGGAAGGTGTGGAATCGCTCTGACATGGTGACATGGTGATCATTAGAAGCCTGTGACATTGGATCGGAAGGTGTGGAATCGTTGTGACGTGGTCGCATGGTGATCATTAGAAACTGGTGACATGGGTTCGGAAGGTGTGGAATCATTGTGACATGGTGACATGGTGATCATTAGAAAATGGTGACATGGGTTCGGAAGGTGTGGAATTGTTGTGACATGGTGACATGTCGATCATTAGAAACTGGTGACATGGGTTTGGAAGGTGTGGAATCGTTGTGACCTGGTGACATGGTGACATGGGTTCGGAAGGTGTGGAATCGTTTTGACAAGGTGTCATGGAGACATGGTGATCAGTAGAAACTGGTGACATGGTTTCTGAAGGAGTGGAATTGTTGTGACATGGTGACGTGGTGACATGGCGATCATTAGAAACTGGTGACATGGCTTTGGAAGGTGTGGAATCTTTGTGACATTGTGACCTGGTGAGATGGTGATCATTAGAAACTGGTGACATGGGTTCGGAAGGTGTGGCATCGCTGTGACCTGGTGACATGGTGAGATGGTGATCATTAGAAACTGGTGACATGGGTTCGGAAAGTGTGGAATCATTGTGACATGGTGATATGGTGATCATTAGAAACTGGTGACATGGGTTCGGATGGTGTGGCATCGCTGTGACCTGGTGACATGGTGAGATGGTGATCATTAGAAACTGGTGACATGGGTTCGGAAGGTGTGGAATCGTTGTGACATGGTGACATGGTGATCATTAGAAACTGGTGACATGGGTTCGGAAGGTGTGGAATCGTTGTGACATGGTGACTTGGTGACATTGGTTCCGAAGGTGTGGAATCGTTGTGACATGGTGACATGGTGACATGTTGATCATTAGAAAGTGATTACATGGGTTCGGAAGGTGTGGAATCGTTGTGATATGGTGACATGGTGATCATTAGAAACTGGTGACATGGGTTCGGAAGGTGTGGCATCGCTGTGACATGGTGACATGGTGACATGGTGATCATTAGAAACTGGTGACATGGGTTCGGAAGGTGTGGAATCGTTGTGACATGGTGACATGGTGATCATTAGAAATTGGTGACATGGCTTCGGAAGGTGTGGAATCGCTCTGAGATGGTGACATGGTGATCATTAGAAACCTGTGACATTGGATCTGAAGGTGTGGAATCGTTGTGACGTGGTCGCATGGTGATCATTAGAAACTGGTGACATGGGCTCGGAAGGTGTGGAATCGTTGTGACATGGTGACATGGTGATCATTAGAAACTGGTGACATGGGTTCGGAAGGTGTGGAATCGTTGTGACATGGTGACATGTTGATCATTAGCTACTGGTGACATGGGTTCGGAAGGTGTGGAATCTTTGTGACATGGTGACCTGGTGATCATTAGAAACTGGTGACATGGGCTCGGAAGGTGTGGAATTGTTGTGACATGGTGACATGGTGATCATTAGAAACTGGTGACATGGGTTCGGAAGGTGTGGAATCGTTGTGACATGGTGACTTGGTGACACGGTTTCGGAATGTGTGGAATCGTTGTGACATGGTGTCACGGTGATATGGTGATAAGTAGAAACTGGTGATATTGGTTCGGAAGGTGTGGAATCATTGTGACATGGTGACATGGTGATCATTAGAAACTGGTGACATGGGTTCGGAAGGTGTGGAAACGTTGTGACATGGTGACTTGGTGACATTGGTTCCGAAGGTGTGGAATCGTTGTGACATGGTGACATGGTGACATGTTGATAATTAGAAAGTGATTACATGGGTTCGGAAGGTGTGGAATCGTTGTGACATGGTGACATGGTGATCATTAGATACTGGAGACATGGGTTCGGAAGGTGTGGAATCATTGTGACATGGTGACCTGGTGATCATTAGAAACTGGTGACATGGGCTCGGAAGGTGTGGAATCGTTGTGACATGGTGACATGTTGATCATTAGAAAGTGATTACATGGGTTCGGAAGGTGTGGAATCGTTGTGATATGGTGACATGGTGATCATTAGAAACTGGTGACATGGGTTCGGAAGGTGTGGCATCGCTGTGACATGGTGACATGGTGACATGGTGATCATTAGAAACTGGTGACATGGGTTCGGAAGGTGTGGAATCGTTGTGACATGGTAACATGGTGATCATTAGAAATTGGTGACATGGGTTCGGAAGGTGTGGAATCGCTCTGACATGGTGACATGGTGATCATTAGAAGCCTGTGACATTGGATCGGAAGGTGTGGAATCGTTGTGACGTGGTCGCATGGTGATCATTAGAAACTGGTGACATGGGTTCGGAAGGTGTGGAATCGTTGTGACATGGTGACATGTTGATCATTAGCTACTGGTGACATGGGTTCGGAAGGCGTGGAATCTTTGTGACATGGTGACCTGGTGATCATTAGAAACTGGTGACATGGGCTCGGAAGGTGTGGAATCGTTGTGACATGGTGACATGGTGATCATTAGAAACTGGTGACATGGGTTCGGAAGGTGTGGAATCGTTGTGACATGGTGACTTGGTGACACGGTTTCGGAATGTGTGGAATCGTTGTGACATGGTGTCACGGTGATGTGGTGATCAGTAGAAACTGGTGACATTGGTTCGGAAGGTGTGGAATCGTGACATGGTGACATGGTGATCATTAGAAACTGGTGACATGGGTTCAGAAGGTGTGGAATCGTTGTGACATGGTGACATGGTGACATGGTGATCAATTGAAACTGGTGACATGGGTTCGTAAGGTGTGGAATTGTTGTGACATAGTGACATGTTGACATGGTGATCATTAGAAACTGGTGACATGGGTTCGGAAGGTGTGGAATCGCTGTGACATGGTGACATGGTGATCATTAGTACTGGTGACATGGGTTCGGAATGTGTGGAATCATTGTGACATGGTGACATGGTGATCATTAGAAACTGGTGACATGGGTTAGGTAGGTGTGGAATTGTTGTGACATGGTGACATGGTGACATGGTGTTCATTAGAAAATGGTTACATGGGTTCGGAAGTTGTGGAATCGTTGTGACATGGTGACATGGTGACATGGTGATCATTAGAAACTGGTGACATCGGTTCGGAAGGTGTGGAATCGTTGTGAGATGGTGACATGGTGACATGGTAATCATTAGAAACTGGTGACATGGGTTCGGAAGGTTTGGAATCGTTGTGACAAGGTGATGTGGTGACATGGTGATCATTAGAAACTGGTGACATGGGTTCGGAAGGTGTGGAGCCATTGTGACATGGTGACATGGTGATCATTAGAAACTGGTAACATGGGTTCGGAAGGTATGGAATCGTTGTGACATGGTGACGTGGTGACATGGTGATCATTCGAAACTGGTGACATGGGTTCGGAAGGTGTGGAGTCGTTGTGACATGGTGACATGGTGATCATTAGAAACTGGTGACATGGGTTCGGAAGGTTTGGAATCGTTGTGACATGGTGACATGGTGATCATTAGAAACTGATTACATGGGTTCGGAAGGTGTCGAATCATTGTGACATGGTGACGTGGTGACATGGTGATCATTAGAAACTGGTGACATGGGTTCGGAAGGTGTGGAGCCGTTGTGACATGGTGACATGGTGACATGGTAATCATTAGAAACTGGTGACATGGGTTCGGAAGGTTTCGAATCGTTGTGACATGGTGACGTGGTGACATGGTGATCATTAGAAACCGGTGACATGGGTTCGGAAGGTGTGGAGTCGTTGTGACATGGTGACATGCTGATCATTAGAAACTGATTACATGGGTTCGGAAGGTGTGGAATCGTTGTGACATGGTGACATGGTGATCATTAGATACTGGAGACATGGGTTCGGAAGGTGTGGAATCATTGTGACATGGTGACCTGGTGATCATTAGAAACTAGTGACATGGGCTCGGAAGGTGTGGAATCATTCTGACATGGTGAGATGGTGATCATTAGAAACTGGTGAAATGGGTTCGGAAGGTGTGGAATCGTTGAGACATGGTGACATGGTGATCATTAGAAACCTGCGACATTGGATCGGAAGGTGTTGAATCGTTGTGACGTGGTGGCATGGTGATCATTAGAAACTGGTGACATGGGTTCGGGAGGTGTGGAATCGTTGTGACATGGTGACCTGGAGATCATTAGAAACTGGTGACATGGGTTCGGAAGGTGTCGAATCGTTGTGACATGGTGATCTGGTGATCATTAGAAACTGGTGGTATGGGTTCGGAAGGTGTGGATTCATTGTGACATGGTGACCTGGTGATCATTAGAAACTGGTGACATGGGTTCGGAAGGTGTGGAATCATTGTGACATGGTGACATGGTGATCATTAAAAAATGGTGACATGGGTTCGGAAGGTGTTGAATCGTTGTGACATGGTGACCTGGTGAGATGGCGATCATTAGAAACTGGTGACATGGGTTCGGAAGCTGTGGAATCGTTGTGACCTGGTGACATGGGTTCGGAAGGTGTGGAATCATATTGACATGGTGTCATTGAGACATGGTGATCATTAGAAACTGGTGACATGGTTTCTGAAGGAGTGGAATTGTTGTGACATGGTGACGTGGTGACATGGCGATCATTAGAAACTGGTGACATGGCTTTGGAAGGTGTGGAATCATTGTGACATGGTGACCTGTTGAGATGGTGATCATTAGAAACTGGTGACATGGGTTCGGAAGGTGTGGCATCGCTGTGACCTGGTGACATGGTGAGATGGTGATCATTAGAAACTGGTGACATCGGTTCGTAAAGTGTGGAATCATTGTGACATGGTGACGTGGTGACATGGTGATCATTAGAAACTGGTGACATGGGTTCGGAAGGTGTGGAGTCGTTGTGACATGGTGACATGGTGATATGGTAATCATTAGAAACTGGTGAAATGGGTTCGGAAGGTTTCGAATCGTTGTGACATGGTGACGTGGTGACATGGTGATCATTAGAAACTGGTGACATGGGTTCGGAAGGTGTGGAGTCGTTGTGACATGGTGACATGCTGATCATTAGAAACTGATTACATGGGTTCGGAAGGTGTGGAATCGTTGTGACATGGTGATCTGGTGATCATTAGAAACTGGTGACATGGGTTCGGATGGTGTGGCATCGCTGTGACCTGGTGACATGGTGAGATGGTGATCATTAGAAACTGGTGACATGGGTTCGGAAGGTGTGGAATCGTTGTGACATGGTGACATGGTGATCATTAGAAACTGGTGACATGGGTTCGGAAGGTGTGGAATCGTTGGAACATGGTGACTTGGTGACATTGGTTCCGAAGGTGTGGAATCGTTGTGACATGGTGACATGGTGACATGTTGATCATTAGAAAGTGATTACATGGGTTCGGAAGGTGTGGAATTGTTGTGACATGGTGACATGGTGATCATTAGATACTGGAGAAATGGGTTCGGAAGGTGTGGAATCATTGTGACATGGTGACCTGGTGATCATTAGAAACTGGTGACATGGGTTCGGAAGGTGTGGAATCATTGTGACATGGTGACATGGTGATCATTAGAAAATGGTGACATGGGTTCGGAAGGTGTGGAATTGTTGTGACATGGTGACATGTCGATCATTAGAAACTGGTGACATGGGTTTGGAAGGTGTGGAATCGTTGTGACCTGGTGACATGGTGACATGGGTTCGGAAGGTGTGGAATCGTTTTGACAAGGTGTCATGGAGACATGGTGATCAGTAGAAACTGGTGACATGGTTTCTGAAGGAGTGGAATTGTTGTGACATGGTGACGTGGTGACATGGCGATCATTAGAAACTGGTGACATGGCTTTGGAAGGTGTGGAATCGCTCTGAGATGGTGACATGGTGATCATTAGAAACCTGTGACATTGGATCTGAAGGTGTGGAATCGTTGTGACGTGGTCGCATGGTGATCATTAGAAACTGGTGACATGGGCTCGGAAGGTGTGGAATCGTTGTGACATGGTGACATGGTGATCATTAGAAACTGGTGACATGGGTTCGGAAGGTGTGGAATCGTTGTGACATGGTGACATGTTGATCATTAGCTACTGGTGACATGGGTTCGGAAGGTGTGGAATCTTTGTGACATGGTGACCTGGTGATCATTAGAAACTGGTGACATGGGCTCGGAAGGTGTGGAATCGTTGTGACATGGTGACATGGTGATCATTAGAAACTGGTGACATGGGTTCGGAAGGTGTGGAATCGTTGTGACATGGTGACTTGGTGACACGGTTTCGGAATGTGTGGAATCGTTGTGACATGGTGTCACGGTGATATGGTGATAAGTAGAAACTGGTGATATTGGTTCGGAAGGTGTGGAATCATTGTGACATGGTGACATGGTGATCATTAGAAACTGGTGACATGGGTTCGGAAGGTGTGGAAACGTTGTGACATGGTGACTTGGTGACATTGGTTCCGAAGGTGTGGAATCGTTGTGACATGGTGACATGGTGACATGTTGATAATTAGAAAGTGATTACATGGGTTCGGAAGGTGTGGAATCGTTGTGACATGGTGACATGGTGATCATTAGATACTGGAGACATGGGTTCGGAAGGTGTGGAATCATTGTGACATGGTGACCTGGTGATCATTAGAAACTGGTGACATGGGCTCGGAAGGTGTGGAATCGTTGTGACATGGTGACATGTTGATCATTAGAAAGTGATTACATGGGTTCGGAAGGTGTGGAATCGTTGTGATATGGTGACATGGTGATCATTAGAAACTGGTGACATGGGTTCGGAAGGTGTGGCATCGCTGTGACATGGTGACATGGTGACATGGTGATCATTAGAAGCCTGTGACATTGGATCGGAAGGTGTGGAATCGTTGTGACGTGGTCGCATGGTGATCATTAGAAACTGGTGACATGGGTTCGGAAGGTGTGGAATCGTTGTGACATGGTGACATGGTGATCATTAGAAACTGGTGACATGGGTTCGGAAGGTGTGGAATCGTTGTGACATGGTGACTTGGTGACACGGTTTCGGAATGTGTGGAATCGTTGTGACATGGTGTCACGGTGATGTGGTGATCAGTAGAAACTGGTGACATTGGTTCGGAAGGTGTGGAATCGTGACATGGTGACATGGTGATCATTAGAAACTGGTGACATGGGTTCAGAAGGTGTGGAATCGTTGTGACATGGTGACATGGTGACATGGTGATCAATTGAAACTGGTGACATGGGTTCGTAAGGTGTGGAATTGTTGTGACATAGTGACATGTTGACATGGTGATCATTAGAAACTGGTGACATGGGTTCGGAAGGTGTGGAATCGCTGTGACATGGTGACATGGTGATCATTAGTACTGGTGACATGGGTTCGGAATGTGTGGAATCATTGTGACATGGTGACATGGTGATCATTAGAAACTGGTGACATGGGTTAGGTAGGTGTGGAATTGTTGTGACATGGTGACATGGTGACATGGTGTTCATTAGAAAATGGTTACATGGGTTCGGAAGTTGTGGAATCGTTGTGACATGGTGACATGGTGACATGGTGATCATTAGAAACTGGTGACATCGGTTCGGAAGGTGTGGAATCGTTGTGAGATGGTGACATGGTGACATGGTAATCATTAGAAACTGGTGACATGGGTTCGGAAGGTTTGGAATCGTTGTGACAAGGTGATGTGGTGACATGGTGATCATTAGAAACTGGTGACATGGGTTCGGAAGGTGTGGAGCCATTGTGACATGGTGACATGGTGATCATTAGAAACTGGTAACATGGGTTCGGAAGGTATGGAATCGTTGTGACATGGTGACGTGGTGACATGGTGATCATTCGAAACTGGTGACATGGGTTCGGAAGGTGTGGAGTCGTTGTGACATGGTGACATGGTGATCATTAGAAACTGGTGACATGGGTTCGGAAGGTTTGGAATCGTTGTGACATGGTGACATGGTGATCATTAGAAACTGATTACATGGGTTCGGAAGGTGTCGAATCATTGTGACATGGTGACGTGGTGACATGGTGATCATTAGAAACTGGTGACATGGGTTCGGAAGGTGTGGAGCCGTTGTGACATGGTGACATGGTGACATGGTAATCATTAGAAACTGGTGACATGGGTTCGGAAGGTTTCGAATCGTTGTGACATGGTGACGTGGTGACATGGTGATCATTAGAAACCGGTGACATGGGTTCGGAAGGTGTGGAGTCGTTGTGACATGGTGACATGCTGATCATTAGAAACTGATTACATGGGTTCGGAAGGTGTGGAATCGTTGTGACATGGTGACATGGTGATCATTAGATACTGGAGACATGGGTTCGGAAGGTGTGGAATCATTGTGACATGGTGACCTGGTGATCATTAGAAACTAGTGACATGGGCTCGGAAGGTGTGGAATCATTCTGACATGGTGAGATGGTGATCATTAGAAACTGGTGAAATGGGTTCGGAAGGTGTGGAATCGTTGAGACATGGTGACATGGTGATCATTAGAAACCTGCGACATTGGATCGGAAGGTGTTGAATCGTTGTGACGTGGTGGCATGGTGATCATTAGAAACTGGTGACATGGGTTCGGGAGGTGTGGAATCGTTGTGACATGGTGACCTGGAGATCATTAGAAACTGGTGACATGGGTTCGGAAGGTGTCGAATCGTTGTGACATGGTGATCTGGTGATCATTAGAAACTGGTGGTATGGGTTCGGAAGGTGTGGATTCATTGTGACATGGTGACCTGGTGATCATTAGAAACTGGTGACATGGGTTCGGAAGGTGTGGAATCATTGTGACATGGTGACATGGTGATCATTAAAAAATGGTGACATGGGTTCGGAAGGTGTTGAATCGTTGTGACATGGTGACCTGGTGAGATGGCGATCATTAGAAACTGGTGACATGGGTTCGGAAGCTGTGGAATCGTTGTGACCTGGTGACATGGGTTCGGAAGGTGTGGAATCATATTGACATGGTGTCATTGAGACATGGTGATCATTAGAAACTGGTGACATGGTTTCTGAAGGAGTGGAATTGTTGTGACATGGTGACGTGGTGACATGGCGATCATTAGAAACTGGTGACATGGCTTTGGAAGGTGTGGAATCATTGTGACATGGTGACCTGTTGAGATGGTGATCATTAGAAACTGGTGACATGGGTTCGGAAGGTGTGGCATCGCTGTGACCTGGTGACATGGTGAGATGGTGATCATTAGAAACTGGTGACATGGGTTCGTAAAGTGTGGAATCATTGTGACATGGTGACGTGGTGACATGGTGATCATTAGAAACTGGTGACATGGGTTCGGAAGGTGTGGAGTCGTTGTGACATGGTGACATGGTGATATGGTAATCATTAGAAACTGGTGAAATGGGTTCGGAAGGTTTCGAATCGTTGTGACATGGTGACGTGGTGACATGGTGATCATTAGAAACTGGTGACATGGGTTCGGAAGGTGTGGAGTCGTTGTGACATGGTGACATGCTGATCATTAGAAACTGATTACATGGGTTCGGAAGGTGTGGAATCGTTGTGACATGGTGATCTGGTGATCATTAGAAACTGGTGACATGGGTTCGGATGGTGTGGCATCGCTGTGACCTGGTGACATGGTGAGATGGTGATCATTAGAAACTGGTGACATGGGTTCGGAAGGTGTGGAATCGTTGTGACATGGTGACATGGTGATCATTAGAAACTGGTGACATGGGTTCGGAAGGTGTGGAATCGTTGGAACATGGTGACTTGGTGACATTGGTTCCGAAGGTGTGGAATCGTTGTGACATGGTGACATGGTGACATGTTGATCATTAGAAAGTGATTACATGGGTTCGGAAGGTGTGGAATTGTTGTGACATGGTGACATGGTGATCATTAGATACTGGAGAAATGGGTTCGGAAGGTGTGGAATCATTGTGACATGGTGACCTGGTGATCATTAGAAACTGGTGACATGGGTTCGGAAGGTGTGGAATCATTGTGACATGGTGACATGGTGATCATTAGAAAATGGTGACATGGGTTCGGAAGGTGTGGAATTGTTGTGACATGGTGACATGTCGATCATTAGAAACTGGTGACATGGGTTTGGAAGGTGTGGAATCGTTGTGACCTGGTGACATGGTGACATGGGTTCGGAAGGTGTGGAATCGTTTTGACAAGGTGTCATGGAGACATGGTGATCAGTAGAAACTGGTGACATGGTTTCTGAAGGAGTGGAATTGTTGTGACATGGTGACGTGGTGACATGGCGATCATTAGAAACTGGTGACATGGCTTTGGAAGGTGTGGAATCTTTGTGACATTGTGACCTGGTGAGATGGTGATCATTAGAAACTGGTGACATGGGTTCGGAAGGTGTGGCATCGCTGTGACCTGGTGACATGGTGAGATGGTGATCATTAGAAACTGGTGACATGGGTTCGGAAAGTGTGGAATCATTGTGACATGGTGATATGGTGATCATTAGAAACTGGTGACATGGGTTCGGATGGTGTGGCATCGCTGTGACCTGGTGACATGGTGAGATGGTGATCATTAGAAACTGGTGACATGGGTTCGGAAGGTGTGGAATCGTTGTGACATGGTGACATGGTGATCATTAGAAACTGGTGACATGGGTTCGGAAGGTGTGGAATCGTTGTGACATGGTGACTTGGTGACATTGGTTCCGAAGGTGTGGAATCGTTGTGACATGGTGACATGGTGACATGTTGATCATTAGAAAGTGATTACATGGGTTCGGAAGGTGTGGAATCGTTGTGATATGGTGACATGGTGATCATTAGAAACTGGTGACATGGGTTCGGAAGGTGTGGCATCGCTGTGACATGGTGACATGGTGACATGGTGATCATTAGAAACTGGTGACATGGGTTCGGAAGGTGTGGAATCGTTGTGACATGGTGACATGGTGATCATTAGAAATTGGTGACATGGCTTCGGAAGGTGTGGAATCGCTCTGAGATGGTGACATGGTGATCATTAGAAACCTGTGACATTGGATCTGAAGGTGTGGAATCGTTGTGACGTGGTCGCATGGTGATCATTAGAAACTGGTGACATGGGCTCGGAAGGTGTGGAATCGTTGTGACATGGTGACATGGTGATCATTAGAAACTGGTGACATGGGTTCGGAAGGTGTGGAATCGTTGTGACATGGTGACATGTTGATCATTAGCTACTGGTGACATGGGTTCGGAAGGTGTGGAATCTTTGTGACATGGTGACCTGGTGATCATTAGAAACTGGTGACATGGGCTCGGAAGGTGTGGAATCGTTGTGACATGGTGACATGGTGATCATTAGAATCTGGTGACATGGGTTCGGAAGGTGTGGAATCGTTGTGACATGGTGACTTGGTGACACGGTTTCGGAATGTGTGGAATCGTTGTGACATGGTGTCACGGTGATATGGTGATAAGTAGAAACTGGTGATATTGGTTCGGAAGGTGTGGAATCATTGTGACATGGTGACATGGTGATCATTAGAAACTGGTGACATGGGTTCAAAGGTGTGGAATCGTTGTGACATGGTGACATGGTGACATGGTGATCAATAGAAACTGGTGACATGGGTTCAGAAGGTGTGGAATCGTTGTGACATAGTGACATGGTGACATGGTGATCATTAGAAACTGGTGACATGGGTTCGGAAGGTGTGGAAACGTTGTGACATGGTGACTTGGTGACATTGGTTCCGAAGGTGTGGAATCGTTGTGACATGGTGACATGGTGACATGTTGATAATTAGAAAGTGATTACATGGGTTCGGAAGGTGTGGAATCGTTGTGACATGGTGACATGGTGATCATTAGATACTGGAGACATGGGTTCGGAAGGTGTGGAATCATTGTGACATGGTGACCTGGTGATCATTAGAAACTGGTGACATGGGCTCGGAAGGTGTGGAATCGTTGTGACATGGTGACATGTTGATCATTAGAAAGTGATTACATGGGTTCGGAAGGTGTGGAATCGTTGTGATATGGTGACATGGTGATCATTAGAAACTGGTGACATGGGTTCGGAAGGTGTGGCATCGCTGTGACATGGTGACATGGTGACATGGTGATCATTAGAAACTGGTGACATGGGTTCGGAAGGTGTGGAATCGTTGTGACATGGTGACATGGTGATCATTAGAAATTGGTGACATGGGTTCGGAAGGTGTGGAATCGCTCTGACATGGTGACATGGTGATCATTAGAAGCCTGTGACATTGGATCGGAAGGTGTGGAATCGTTGTGACGTGGTCGCATGGTGATCATTAGAAACTGGTGACATGGGTTCGGAAGGTGTGGAATCGTTGTGACATGGTGACATGTTGATCATTAGCTACTGGTGACATGGGTTCGGAAGGCGTGGAATCTTTGTGACATGGTGACCTGGTGATCATTAGAAACTGGTGACATGGGCTCGGAAGGTGTGGAATCGTTGTGACATGGTGACATGGTGATCATTAGAAACTGGTGACATGGGTTCGGAAGGTGTGGAATCGTTGTGACATGGTGACTTGGTGACACGGTTTCGGAATGTGTGGAATCGTTGTGACATGGTGTCACGGTGATGTGGTGATCAGTAGAAACTGGTGACATTGGTTCGGAAGGTGTGGAATCGTGACATGGTGACATGGTGATCATTAGAAACTGGTGACATGGGTTCAGAAGGTGTGGAATCGTTGTGACATGGTGACATGGTGACATGGTGATCAATTGAAACTGGTGACATGGGTTCGTAAGGTGTGGAATTGTTGTGACATAGTGACATGTTGACATGGTGATCATTAGAAACTGGTGACATGGGTTCGGAAGGTGTGGAATCGCTGTGACATGGTGACATGGTGATCATTAGTACTGGTGACATGGGTTCGGAAGGTGTGGAATCATTGTGACATGGTGACATGGTGATCATTAGAAACTGGTGACATGGGTTAGGTAGGTGTGGAATTGTTGTGACATGGTGACATGGTGACATGGTGTTCATTAGAAAATGGTTACATGGGTTCGGAAGTTGTGGAATCGTTGTGACATGGTGACATGGTGACATGGTGATCATTAGAAACTGGTGACATCGGTTCGGAAGGTGTGGAATCGTTGTGAGATGGTGACATGGTGACATGGTAATCATTAGAAACTGGTGACATGGGTTCGGAAGGTTTGGAATCGTTGTGACAAGGTGATGTGGTGACATGGTGATCATTAGAAACTGGTGACATGGGTTCGGAAGGTGTGGAGCCATTGTGACATGGTGACATGGTGATCATTAGAAACTGGTAACATGGGTTCGGAAGGTATGGAATCGTTGTGACATGGTGACGTGGTGACATGGTGATCATTCGAAACTGGTGACATGGGTTCGGAAGGTGTGGAGTCGTTGTGACATGGTGACATGGTGATCATTAGAAACTGGTGACATGGGTTCGGAAGGTTTGGAATCGTTGTGACATGGTGACATGGTGATCATTAGAAACTGATTACATGGGTTCGGAAGGTGTCGAATCATTGTGACATGGTGACGTGGTGACATGGTGATCATTAGAAACTGGTGACATGGGTTCGGAAGGTGTGGAGCCGTTGTGACATGGTGACATGGTGACATGGTAATCATTAGAAACTGGTGACATGGGTTCGGAAGGTTTCGAATCGTTGTGACATGGTGACGTGGTGACATGGTGATCATTAGAAACCGGTGACATGGGTTCGGAAGGTGTGGAGTCGTTGTGACATGGTGACATGCTGATCATTAGAAACTGATTACATGGGTTCGGAAGGTGTGGAATCGTTGTGACATGGTGACATGGTGATCATTAGATACTGGAGACATGGGTTCGGAAGGTGTGGAATCATTGTGACATGGTGACCTGGTGATCATTAGAAACTAGTGACATGGGCTCGGAAGGTGTGGAATCATTCTGACATGGTGAGATGGTGATCATTAGAAACTGGTGAAATGGGTTCGGAAGGTGTGGAATCGTTGAGACATGGTGACATGGTGATCATTAGAAACCTGCGACATTGGATCGGAAGGTGTTGAATCGTTGTGACGTGGTGGCATGGTGATCATTAGAAACTGGTGACATGGGTTCGGAAGGTGTGGAATCGTTGTGACATGGTGACCTGGAGATCATTAGAAACTGGTGACATGGGTTCGGAAGGTGTCGAATCGTTGTGACATGGTGACCTGGTGATCATTAGAAACTGGTGGTATGGGTTCGGAAGGTGTGGATTCATTGTGACATGGTGACCTGGTGATCATTAGAAACTGGTGACATGGGTTCGGAAGGTATGGAATCATTGTGACATGGTGACATGGTGATCATTAAAAAATGGTGACATGGGTTCGGAAGGTGTTGAATCGTTGTGACATGGTGACCTGGTGAGATGGCGATCATTAGAAACTGGTGACATGGGTTCGGAAGCTGTGGAATCGTTGTGACCTGGTGACATGGGTTCGGAAGGTGTGGAATCATATTGACATGGTGTCATTGAGACATGGTGATCATTAGAAACTGGTGACATGGTTTCTGAAGGAGTGGAATTGTTGTGACATGGTGACGTGGTGACATGGCGATCATTAGAAACTGGTGACATGGCTTTGGAAGGTGTGGAATCATTGTGACATGGTGACCTGTTGAGATGGTGATCATTAGAAACTGGTGACATGGGTTCGGAAGGTGTGGCATCGCTGTGACCTGGTGACATGGTGAGATGGTGATCATTAGAAACTGGTGACATGGGTTCGTAAAGTGTGGAATCATTGTGACATGGTGACGTGGTGACATGGTGATCATTAGAAACTGGTGACATGGGTTCGGAAGGTGTGGAGTCGTTGTGACATGGTGACATGGTGATATGGTAATCATTAGAAACTGGTGAAATGGGTTCGGAAGGTTTCGAATCGTTGTGACATGGTGACGTGGTGACATGGTGATCATTAGAAACTGGTGACATGGGTTCGGAAGGTGTGGAGTCGTTGTGACATGGTGACATGCTGATCATTAGAAACTGATTACATGGGTTCGGAAGGTGTGGAATCGTTGTTACATGGTGATCTGGTGATCATTAGAAACTGGTGACATGGGTTCGGATGGTGTGGCATCGCTGTGACCTGGTGACATGGTGAGATGGTGATCATTAGAAACTGGTGACATGGGTTCGGAAGGTGTGGAATCGTTGTGACATGGTGACATGGTGATCATTAGAAACTGGTGACATGGGTTCGGAAGGTGTGGAATCGTTGGAACATGGTGACTTGGTGACATTGGTTCCGAAGGTGTGGAATCGTTGTGACATGGTGACATGGTGACATGTTGATCATTAGAAAGTGATTACATGGGTTAGGAAGGTGTGGAATCGTTGTGACATGGTGACATGGTGATCATTAGATACTGGAGAAATGGGTTCGGAAGGTGTGGAATCATTGTGACATGGTGACCTGGTGATCATTAGAAACTGGTGACATGGGCTCGGAAGGTGTGGAATCGTTCTGACATGGTGAGATGGTGATCATTAGAAACTGGTGAAATGGGTTCAGAAGGTGTGGAATCGTTGAGACATGGTGACATGGTGATCATTAGAAACCTGCGACATTGGATCAGAAGGTGTTGAATCGTTGTGACGTGGTGGCATGGTGATCATTCGAAACTGGTGACATGGGTTCGGAAGGTGTGGAATCGTTGTGACATGGTGACCTGGAGATCATTAGAAACTGGTGACATGGGTTCGGAAGGTGTCGAATCGTTGTGACATGGTGACCTGGTGATCATTAGAAACTGGTGGTATGGGTTCGGAAGGTGTGGAATCATTGTGACATGGTGACCTGGTGATCATTAGAAACTGGTGACATGGGTTCGGAAGGTGTGGAATCATTGTGACATGGTGACATGGTGATCATTAGAAAATGGTGACATGGGTTCGGAAGGTGTGGAATTGTTGTGACATGGTGACATGTCGATCATTAGAAACTGGTGACATGGGTTTGGAAGGTGTGGAATCGTTGTGACCTGGTGACATGGTGACATGGGTTCGGAAGGTGTGGAATCGTTTTGACAAGGTGTCATGGAGACATGGTGATCAGTAGAAACTGGTGACATGGTTTCTGAAGGAGTGGAATTGTTGTGACATGGTGACGTGGTGACATGGCGATCATTAGAAACTGGTGACATGGCTTTGGAAGGTGTGGAATCTTTGTGACATTGTGACCTGGTGAGATGGTGATCATTAGAAACTGGTGACATGGGTTCGGAAGGTGTGGCATCGCTGTGACCTGGTGACATGGTGAGATGGTGATCATTAGAAACTGGTGACATGGGTTCGGAAAGTGTGGAATCATTGTGACATGGTGATATGGTGATCATTAGAAACTGGTGACATGGGTTCGGATGGTGTGGCATCGCTGTGACCTGGTGACATGGTGAGATGGTGATCATTAGAAACTGGTGACATGGGTTCGGAAGGTGTGGAATCGTTGTGACATGGTGACATGGTGATCATTAGAAACTGGTGACATGGGTTCGGAAGGTGTGGAATCGTTGTGACATGGTGACTTGGTGACATTGGTTCCGAAGGTGTGGAATCGTTGTGACATGGTGACATGGTGACATGTTGATCATTAGAAAGTGATTACATGGGTTCGGAAGGTGTGGAATCGTTGTGATATGGTGACATGGTGATCATTAGAAACTGGTGACATGGGTTCGGAAGGTGTGGCATCGCTGTGACATGGTGACATGGTGACATGGTGATCATTAGAAACTGGTGACATGGGTTCGGAAGGTGTGGAATCGTTGTGACATGGTGACATGGTGATCATTAGAAATTGGTGACATGGCTTCGGAAGGTGTGGAATCGCTCTGAGATGGTGACATGGTGATCATTAGAAACCTGTGACATTGGATCTGAAGGTGTGGAATCGTTGTGACGTGGTCGCATGGTGATCATTAGAAACTGGTGACATGGGCTCGGAAGGTGTGGAATCGTTGTGACATGGTGACATGGTGATCATTAGAAACTGGTGACATGGGTTCGGAAGGTGTGGAATCGTTGTGACATGGTGACATGTTGATCATTAGCTACTGGTGACATGGGTTCGGAAGGTGTGGAATCTTTGTGACATGGTGACCTGGTGATCATTAGAAACTGGTGACATGGGCTCGGAAGGTGTGGAATCGTTGTGACATGGTGACATGGTGATCATTAGAAACTGGTGACATGGGTTCGGAAGGTGTGGAATCGTTGTGACATGGTGACTTGGTGACACGGTTTCGGAATGTGTGGAATCGTTGTGACATGGTGTCACGGTGATATGGTGATAAGTAGAAACTGGTGATATTGGTTCGGAAGGTGTGGAATCATTGTGACATGGTGACATGGTGATCATTAGAAACTGGTGACATGGGTTCAAAGGTGTGGAATCGTTGTGACATGGTGACATGGTGACATGGTGATCAATAGAAACTGGTGACATGGGTTCAGAAGGTGTGGAATCGTTGTGACATAGTGACATGGTGACATGATGATCATTAGAAACTGGTGACATGGGTTCGGAAGGTGTGGAATCGCTGTGACATGGTGACATGGTGATCATTAGAAACTGGTGACATGGGTTAGGTAGGTGTGGAATTGTTGTGACATGGTGACATGGTGACATGGTGTTCATTAGAAACTGGTGACATGGGTTCGGAAGGTGTGGAATCGTTGTGACATGGTGACATGGTGATCATTAGAAACTGGTGACATGGGTTCGGAAGGTGTGGAATCGTTGGAACATGGTGACTTGGTGACATTGGTTCCGAAGGTGTGGAATCGTTGTGACATGGTGACATGGTGACATGTTGATCATTAGAAAGTGATTACATGGGTTCGGAAGGAGTGGAATCGTTGTGACATGGTGACATGGTGATCATTAGATACTGGAGAAATGGGTTCGGAAGGTGTGGAATCATTGTGACATGGTGACCTGGTGATCATTAGAAACTGGTGACATGGGCTCGGAAGGTGTGGAATCGTTCTGACATGGTGAGATGGTGATCATTAGAAACTGGTGAAATGGGTTCAGAAGGTGTGGAATCGTTGAGACATGGTGACATGGTGATCATTAGAAACCTGCGACATTGGATCAGAAGGTGTTGAATCGTTGTGACGTGGTGGCATGGTGATCATTCGAAACTGGTGACATGGGTTCGGAAGGTGTGGAATCGTTGTGACATGGTGACCTGGAGATCATTAGAAACTGGTGACATGGGTTCGGAAGGTGTCGAATCGTTGTGACATGGTGACCTGGTGATCATTAGAAACTGGTGGTATGGGTTCGGAAGGTGTGGAATCATTGTGACATGGTGACCTGGTGATCATTAGAAACTGGTGACATGGGTTCGGAAGGTGTGGAATCATTGTGACATGGTGACATGGTGATCATTAGAAAATGGTGACATGGGTTCGGAAGGTGTGGAATTGTTGTGACATGGTGACATGTCGATCATTAGAAACTGGTGACATGGGTTTGGAAGGTGTGGAATCGTTGTGACCTGGTGACATGGTGACATGGGTTCGGAAGGTGTGGAATCGTTTTGACAAGGTGTCATGGAGACATGGTGATCAGTAGAAACTGGTGACATGGTTTCTGAAGGAGTGGAATTGTTGTGACATGGTGACGTGGTGACATGGCGATCATTAGAAACTGGTGACATGGCTTTGGAAGGTGTGGAATCTTTGTGACATTGTGACCTGGTGAGATGGTGATCATTAGAAACTGGTGACATGGGTTCGGAAGGTGTGGCATCGCTGTGACCTGGTGACATGGTGAGATGGTGATCATTAGAAACTGGTGACATGGGTTCGGAAAGTGTGGAATCATTGTGACATGGTGATATGGTGATCATTAGAAACTGGTGACATGGGTTCGGATGGTGTGGCATCGCTGTGACCTGGTGACATGGTGAGATGGTGATCATTAGAAACTGGTGACATGGGTTCGGAAGGTGTGGAATCGTTGTGACATGGTGACATGGTGATCATTAGAAACTGGTGACATGGGTTCGGAAGGTGTGGAATCGTTGTGACATGGTGACTTGGTGACATTGGTTCCGAAGGTGTGGAATCGTTGTGACATGGTGACATGGTGACATGTTGATCATTAGAAAGTGATTACATGGGTTCGGAAGGTGTGGAATCGTTGTGATATGGTGACATGGTGATCATTAGAAACTGGTGACATGGGTTCGGAAGGTGTGGCATCGCTGTGACATGGTGACATGGTGACATGGTGATCATTAGAAACTGGTGACATGGGTTCGGAAGGTGTGGAATCGTTGTGACATGGTGACATGGTGATCATTAGAAATTGGTGACATGGCTTCGGAAGGTGTGGAATCGCTCTGAGATGGTGACATGGTGATCATTAGAAACCTGTGACATTGGATCTGAAGGTGTGGAATCGTTGTGACGTGGTCGCATGGTGATCATTAGAAACTGGTGACATGGGCTCGGAAGGTGTGGAATCGTTGTGACATGGTGACATGGTGATCATTAGAAACTGGTGACATGGGTTCGGAAGGTGTGGAATCGTTGTGACATGGTGACATGTTGATCATTAGCTACTGGTGACATGGGTTCGGAAGGTGTGGAATCTTTGTGACATGGTGACCTGGTGATCATTAGAAACTGGTGACATGGGCTCGGAAGGTGTGGAATCGTTGTGACATGGTGACATGGTGATCATTAGAAACTGGTGACATGGGTTCGGAAGGTGTGGAATCGTTGTGACATGGTGACTTGGTGACACGGTTTCGGAATGTGTGGAATCGTTGTGACATGGTGACATGGTGATCATTAGAAACTGGTGACATGGGTTCGGAAGGTGTGGAATCGTTGTGACATGGTGACTTGGTGACACGGTTTCGGAATGTGTGGAATCGTTGTGACATGGTGTCACGGTGATGTGGTGATCAGTAGAAACTGGTGACATTGGTTCGGAAGGTGTGGAATCGTGACATGGTGACATGGTGATCATTAGAAACTGGTGACATGGGTTCAGAAGGTGTGGAATCGTTGTGACATGGTGACATGGTGACATGGTGATCAATTGAAACTGGTGACATGGGTTCGTAAGGTGTGGAATTGTTGTGACATAGTGACATGTTGACATGGTGATCATTAGAAACTGGTGACATGGGTTCGGAAGGTGTGGAATCGCTGTGACATGGTGACATGGTGATCATTAGTACTGGTGACATGGGTTCGGAAGGTGTGGAATCATTGTGACATGGTGACATGGTGATCATTAGAAACTGGTGACATGGTTTAGGTAGGTGTGGAATTGTTGTGACATGGTGACATGGTGACATGGTGTTCATTAGAAAATGGTTACATGGGTTCGGAAGTTGTGGAATCGTTGTGACATGGTGACATGGTGACATGGTGATCATTAGAAACTGGTGACATCGGTTCGGAAGGTGTGGAATCGTTGTGAGATGGTGACATGGTGACATGGTAATCATTAGAAACTGGTGACATGGGTTCGGAAGGTTTGGAATCGTTGTGACAAGGTGATGTGGTGACATGGTGATCATTAGAAACTGGTGACATGGGTTCGGAAGGTGTGGAGCCATTGTGACATGGTGACATGGTGATCATTAGAAACTGGTAACATGGGTTCGGAAGGTATGGAATCGTTGTGACATGGTGACGTGGTGACATGGTGATCATTCGAAACTGGTGACATGGGTTCGGAAGGTGTGGAGTCGTTGTGACATGGTGACATGGTGATCATTAGAAACTGGTGACATGGGTTCGGAAGGTTTGGAATCGTTGTGACATGGTGACATGGTGATCATTAGAAACTGATTACATGGGTTCGGAAGGTGTCGAATCATTGTGACATGGTGACGTGGTGACATGGTGATCATTAGAAACTGGTGACATGGGTTTGGAAGGTGTGGAGCCGTTGTGACATGGTGACATGGTGACATGGTAATCATTAGAAACTGGTGACATGGGTTCGGAAGGTTTCGAATCGTTGTGACATGGTGACGTGGTGACATGGTGATCATTAGAAACCGGTGACATGGGTTCGGAAGGTGTGGAGTCGTTGTGACATGGTGACATGCTGATCATTAGAAACTGATTACATGGGTTCGGAAGGTGTGGAATCGTTGTGACATGGTGACATGGTGATCATTAGATACTGGAGACATGGGTTCGGAAGGTGTGGAATCATTGTGACATGGTGACCTGGTGATCATTAGAAACTAGTGACATGGGCTCGGAAGGTGTGGAATCATTCTGACATGGTGAGATGGTGATCATTAGAAACTGGTGAAATGGGTTCGGAAGGTGTGGAATCGTTGAGACATGGTGACATGGTGATCATTAGAAACCTGCGACATTGGATCGGAAGGTGTTGAATCGTTGTGACGTGGTGGCATGGTGATCATTAGAAACTGGTGACATGGGTTCGGAAGGTGTGGAATCGTTGTGACATGGTGACCTGGAGATCATTAGAAACTGGTGACATGGGTTCGGAAGGTGTCGAATCGTTGTGACATGGTGACCTGGTGATCATTAGAAACTGGTGGTATGGGTTCGGAAGGTGTGGATTCATTGTGACATGGTGACCTGGTGATCATTAGAAACTGGTGACATGGGTTCGGAAGGTGTGGAATCATTGTGACATGGTGACATGGTGATCATTAAAAAATGGTGACATGGGTTCGGAAGGTGTTGAATCGTTGTGACATGGTGACCTGGTGAGATGGCGATCATTAGAAACTGGTGACATGGGTTCGGAAGCTGTGGAATCGTTGTGACCTGGTGACATGGGTTCGGAAGGTGTGGAATCATATTGACATGGTGTCATTGAGACATGGTGATCATTAGAAACTGGTGACATGGTTTCTGAAGGAGTGGAATTGTTGTGACATGGTGACGTGGTGACATGGCGATCATTAGAAACTGGTGACATGGCTTTGGAAGGTGTGGAATCATTGTGACATGGTGACCTGTTGAGATGGTGATCATTAGAAACTGGTGACATGGGTTCGGAAGGTGTGGCATCGCTGTGACCTGGTGACATGGTGAGATGGTGATCATTAGAAACTGGTGACATGGGTTCGTAAAGTGTGGAATCATTGTGACATGGTGACGTGGTGACATGGTGATCATTAGAAACTGGTGACATGGGTTCGGAAGGTGTGGAGTCGTTGTGACATGGTGACATGGTGATATGGTAATCATTAGAAACTGGTGAAATGGGTTCGGAAGGTTTCGAATCGTTGTGACATGGTGACGTGGTGACATGGTGATCATTAGAAACTGGTGACATGGGTTCGGAAGGTGTGGAGTCGTTGTGACATGGTGACATGCTGATCATTAGAAACTGATTACATGGGTTCGGAAGGTGTGGAATCGTTGTTACATGGTGATCTGGTGATCATTAGAAACTGGTGACATGGGTTCGGATGGTGTGGCATCGCTGTGACCTGGTGACATGGTGAGATGGTGATCATTAGAAACTGGTGACATGGGTTCGGAAGGTGTGGAATCGTTGTGACATGGTGACATGGTGATCATTAGAAACTGGTGACATGGGTTCGGAAGGTGTGGAATCGTTGGAACATGGTGACTTGGTGACATTGGTTCCGAAGGTGTGGAATCGTTGTGACATGGTGACATGGTGACATGTTGATCATTAGAAAGTGATTACATGGGTTAGGAAGGTGTGGAATCGTTGTGACATGGTGACATGGTGATCATTAGATACTGGAGAAATGGGTTCGGAAGGTGTGGAATCATTGTGACATGGTGACCTGGTGATCATTAGAAACTGGTGACATGGGCTCGGAAGGTGTGGAATCGTTCTGACATGGTGAGATGGTGATCATTAGAAACTGGTGAAATGGGTTCAGAAGGTGTGGAATCGTTGAGACATGGTGACATGGTGATCATTAGAAACCTGCGACATTGGATCAGAAGGTGTTGAATCGTTGTGACGTGGTGGCATGGTGATCATTCGAAACTGGTGACATGGGTTCGGAAGGTGTGGAATCGTTGTGACATGGTGACCTGGAGATCATTAGAAACTGGTGACATGGGTTCGGAAGGTGTCGAATCGTTGTGACATGGTGACCTGGTGATCATTAGAAACTGGTGGTATGGGTTCGGAAGGTGTGGAATCATTGTGACATGGTGACCTGGTGATCATTAGAAACTGGTGACATGGGTTCGGAAGGTGTGGAATCATTGTGACATGGTGACATGGTGATCATTAGAAAATGGTGACATGGGTTCGGAAGGTGTGGAATTGTTGTGACATGGTGACATGTCGATCATTAGAAACTGGTGACATGGGTTTGGAAGGTGTGGAATCGTTGTGACCTGGTGACATGGTGACATGGGTTCGGAAGGTGTGGAATCGTTTTGACAAGGTGTCATGGAGACATGGTGATCAGTAGAAACTGGTGACATGGTTTCTGAAGGAGTGGAATTGTTGTGACATGGTGACGTGGTGACATGGCGATCATTAGAAACTGGTGACATGGCTTTGGAAGGTGTGGAATCTTTGTGACATTGTGACCTGGTGAGATGGTGATCATTAGAAACTGGTGACATGGGTTCGGAAGGTGTGGCATCGCTCTGACCTGGTGACATGGTGAGATGGTGATCATTAGAAACTGGTGACATGGGTTCGGAAAGTGTGGAATCATTGTGACATGGTGATATGGTGATCATTAGAAACTGGTGACATGGGTTCGGATGGTGTGGCATCGCTGTGACCTGGTGACATGGTGAGATGGTGATCATTAGAAACTGGTGACATGGGTTCGGAAGGTGTGGAATCGTTGTGACATGGTGACATGGTGATCATTAGAAACTGGTGACATGGGTTCGGAAGGTGTGGAATCGTTGTGACATGGTGACTTGGTGACATTGGTTCCGAAGGTGTGGAATCGTTGTGACATGGTGACATGGTGACATGTTGATCATTAGAAAGTGATTACATGGGTTCGGAAGGTGTGGAATCGTTGTGATATGGTGACATGGTGATCATTAGAAACTGGTGACATGGGTTCGGAAGGTGTGGCATCGCTGTGACATGGTGACATGGTGACATGGTGATCATTAGAAACTGGTGACATGGGTTCGGAAGGTGTGGAATCGTTGTGACATGGTGACATGGTGATCATTAGAAATTGGTGACATGGCTTCGGAAGGTGTGGAATCGCTCTGAGATGGTGACATGGTGATCATTAGAAACCTGTGACATTGGATCTGAAGGTGTGGAATCGTTGTGACGTGGTCGCATGGTGATCATTAGAAACTGGTGACATGGGCTCGGAAGGTGTGGAATCGTTGTGACATGGTGACATGGTGATCATTAGAAACTGGTGACATGGGTTCGGAAGGTGTGGAATCGTTGTGACATGGTGACATGTTGATCATTAGCTACTGGTGACATGGGTTCGGAAGGTGTGGAATCTTTGTGACATGGTGACCTGGTGATCATTAGAAACTGGTGACATGGGCTCGGAAGGTGTGGAATCGTTGTGACATGGTGACATGGTGATCATTAGAAACTGGTGACATGGGTTCGGAAGGTGTGGAATCGTTGTGACATGGTGACTTGGTGACACGGTTTCGGAATGTGTGGAATCGTTGTGACATGGTGTCACGGTGATATGGTGATAAGTAGAAACTGGTGATATTGGTTCGGAAGGTGTGGAATCATTGTGACATGGTGACATGGTGATCATTAGAAACTGGTGACATGGGTTCAAAGGTGTGGAATCGTTGTGACATGGTGACATGGTGACATGGTGATCAATAGAAACTGGTGACATGGGTTCAGAAGGTGTGGAATCGTTGTGACATAGTGACATGGTGACATGATGATCATTAGAAACTGGTGACATGGGTTCGGAAGGTGTGGAATCGCTGTGACATGGTGACATGGTGATCATTAGAAACTGGTGACATGGGTTAGGTAGGTGTGGAATTGTTGTGACATGGTGACATGGTGACATGGTGTTCATTAGAAACTGGTGACATGGGTTCGGAAGGTGTGGAATCGTTGTGACATGGTGACATGGTGATCATTAGAAACTGGTGACATGGGTTCGGAAGGTGTGGAATCGTTGGAACATGGTGACTTGGTGACATTGGTTCCGAAGGTGTGGAATCGTTGTGACATGGTGACATGGTGACATGTTGATCATTAGAAAGTGATTACATGGGTTCGGAAGGAGTGGAATCGTTGTGACATGGTGACATGGTGATCATTAGATACTGGAGAAATGGGTTCGGAAGGTGTGGAATCATTGTGACATGGTGACCTGGTGATCATTAGAAACTGGTGACATGGGCTCGGAAGGTGTGGAATCGTTCTGACATGGTGAGATGGTGATCATTAGAAACTGGTGAAATGGGTTCAGAAGGTGTGGAATCGTTGAGACATGGTGACATGGTGATCATTAGAAACCTGCGACATTGGATCAGAAGGTGTTGAATCGTTGTGACGTGGTGGCATGGTGATCATTCGAAACTGGTGACATGGGTTCGGAAGGTGTGGAATCGTTGTGACATGGTGACCTGGAGATCATTAGAAACTGGTGACATGGGTTCGGAAGGTGTCGAATCGTTGTGACATGGTGACCTGGTGATCATTAGAAACTGGTGGTATGGGTTCGGAAGGTGTGGAATCATTGTGACATGGTGACCTGGTGATCATTAGAAACTGGTGACATGGGTTCGGAAGGTGTGGAATCATTGTGACATGGTGACATGGTGATCATTAGAAAATGGTGACATGGGTTCGGAAGGTGTGGAATTGTTGTGACATGGTGACATGTCGATCATTAGAAACTGGTGACATGGGTTTGGAAGGTGTGGAATCGTTGTGACCTGGTGACATGGTGACATGGGTTCGGAAGGTGTGGAATCGTTTTGACAAGGTGTCATGGAGACATGGTGATCAGTAGAAACTGGTGACATGGTTTCTGAAGGAGTGGAATTGTTGTGACATGGTGACGTGGTGACATGGCGATCATTAGAAACTGGTGACATGGCTTTGGAAGGTGTGGAATCTTTGTGACATTGTGACCTGGTGAGATGGTGATCATTAGAAACTGGTGACATGGGTTCGGAAGGTGTGGCATCGCTGTGACCTGGTGACATGGTGAGATGGTGATCATTAGAAACTGGTGACATGGGTTCGGAAAGTGTGGAATCATTGTGACATGGTGATATGGTGATCATTAGAAACTGGTGACATGGGTTCGGATGGTGTGGCATCGCTGTGACCTGGTGACATGGTGAGATGGTGATCATTAGAAACTGGTGACATGGGTTCGGAAGGTGTGGAATCGTTGTGACATGGTGACATGGTGATCATTAGAAACTGGTGACATGGGTTCGGAAGGTGTGGAATCGTTGTGACATGGTGACTTGGTGACATTGGTTCCGAAGGTGTGGAATCGTTGTGACATGGTGACATGGTGACATGTTGATCATTAGAAAGTGATTACATGGGTTCGGAAGGTGTGGAATCGTTGTGATATGGTGACATGGTGATCATTAGAAACTGGTGACATGGGTTCGGAAGGTGTGGCATCGCTGTGACATGGTGAC
The DNA here is from genome assembly GCF_048418815.1 of Hemitrygon akajei. Taxonomy (NCBI): domain Eukaryota; kingdom Metazoa; phylum Chordata; class Chondrichthyes; order Myliobatiformes; family Dasyatidae; genus Hemitrygon; species Hemitrygon akajei. The sequence continues at coordinate 69,913,049 of NC_133125.1, forward strand.
ATGGTGACATGGTGATCATTAGAAACTGGTGACATGGGTTCGGAAGGTGTGGAATCGTTGTGACATGGTGACATGGTGATCATTAGAAATTGGTGACATGGCTTCGGAAGGTGTGGAATCGCTCTGAGATGGTGACATGGTGATCATTAGAAACCTGTGACATTGGATCTGAAGGTGTGGAATCGTTGTGACGTGGTCGCATGGTGATCATTAGAAACTGGTGACATGGGCTCGGAAGGTGTGGAATCGTTGTGACATGGTGACATGGTGATCATTAGAAACTGGTGACATGGGTTCGGAAGGTGTGGAATCGTTGTGACATGGTGACATGTTGATCATTAGCTACTGGTGACATGGGTTCGGAAGGTGTGGAATCTTTGTGACATGGTGACCTGGTGATCATTAGAAACTGGTGACATGGGCTCGGAAGGTGTGGAATCGTTGTGACATGGTGACATGGTGATCATTAGAAACTGGTGACATGGGTTCGGAAGGTGTGGAATCGTTGTGACATGGTGACTTGGTGACACGGTTTCGGAATGTGTGGAATCGTTGTGACATGGTGTCACGGTGATATGGTGATAAGTAGAAACTGGTGATATTGGTTCGGAAGGTGTGGAATCATTGTGACATGGTGACATGGTGATCATTAGAAACTGGTGACATGGGTTCAAAGGTGTGGAATCGTTGTGACATGGTGACATGGTGACATGGTGATCAATAGAAACTGGTGACATGGGTTCAGAAGGTGTGGAATCGTTGTGACATAGTGACATGGTGACATGGTGATCATTAGAAACTGGTGACATGGGTTCGGAAGGTGTGGAATCGCTGTGACATGGTGACATGGTGATCATTAGAAACTGGTGACATGGGTTAGGTAGGTGTGGAATTGTTGTGACATGGTGACATGGTGACATGGTGTTCATTAGAAAATGTTTACATGGGTTCGGAAGTTGTGGAATCGTTGTGACATGGTGACATGGTGACATGGTGATCATTAGAAACTGGTGACATGGGCTCGGAAGGTGTGGAATCGTTCTGACATGGTGAGATGGTGATCATTAGAAACTGGTGAAATGGGTTCAGAAGGTGTGGAATCGTTGAGACATGGTGACATGGTGATCATTAGAAACCTGCGACATTGGATCAGAAGGTGTTGAATCGTTGTGACGTGGTGGCATGGTGATCATTCGAAACTGGTGACATGGGTTCGGAAGGTGTGGAATCGTTGTGACATGGTGACCTGGAGATCATTAGAAACTGGTGACATGGGTTCGGAAGGTGTCGAATCGTTGTGACATGGTGACCTGGTGATCATTAGAAACTGGTGGTATGGGTTCGGAAGGTGTGGAATCATTGTGACATGGTGACCTGGTGATCATTAGAAACTGGTGACATGGGTTCGGAAGGTGTGGAATCGTTGTGACATGGTGACTTGGTGACACGGTTTCGGAATGTGTGGAATCGTTGTGACATGGTGTCACGGTGATATGGTGATAAGTAGAAACTGGTGATATTGGTTCGGAAGGTGTGGAATCATTGTGACATGGTGACATGGTGATCATTAGAAACTGGTGACATGGGTTCAAAGGTGTGGAATCGTTGTGACATGGTGACATGGTGACATGGTGATCAATAGAAACTGGTGACATGGGTTCAGAAGGTGTGGAATCGTTGTGACATAGTGACATGGTGACATGATGATCATTAGAAACTGGTGACATGGGTTCGGAAGGTGTGGAATCGCTGTGACATGGTGACATGGTGATCATTAGAAACTGGTGACATGGGTTAGGTAGGTGTGGAATTGTTGTGACATGGTGACATGGTGACATGGTGTTCATTAGAAACTGGTGACATGGGTTCGGAAGGTGTGGAATCGTTGTGACATGGTGACATGGTGATCATTAGAAACTGGTGACATGGGTTCGGAAGGTGTGGAATCGTTGGAACATGGTGACTTGGTGACATTGGTTCCGAAGGTGTGGAATCGTTGTGACATGGTGACATGGTGACATGTTGATCATTAGAAAGTGATTACATGGGTTCGGAAGGAGTGGAATCGTTGTGACATGGTGACATGGTGATCATTAGATACTGGAGAAATGGGTTCGGAAGGTGTGGAATCATTGTGACATGGTGACCTGGTGATCATTAGAAACTGGTGACATGGGCTCGGAAGGTGTGGAATCGTTCTGACATGGTGAGATGGTGATCATTAGAAACTGGTGAAATGGGTTCAGAAGGTGTGGAATCGTTGAGACATGGTGACATGGTGATCATTAGAAACCTGCGACATTGGATCAGAAGGTGTTGAATCGTTGTGACGTGGTGGCATGGTGATCATTCGAAACTGGTGACATGGGTTCGGAAGGTGTGGAATCGTTGTGACATGGTGACCTGGAGATCATTAGAAACTGGTGACATGGGTTCGGAAGGTGTCGAATCGTTGTGACATGGTGACCTGGTGATCATTAGAAACTGGTGGTATGGGTTCGGAAGGTGTGGAATCATTGTGACATGGTGACCTGGTGATCATTAGAAACTGGTGACATGGGTTCGGAAGGTGTGGAATCATTGTGACATGGTGACATGGTGATCATTAGAAAATGGTGACATGGGTTCGGAAGGTGTGGAATTGTTGTGACATGGTGACATGTCGATCATTAGAAACTGGTGACATGGGTTTGGAAGGTGTGGAATCGTTGTGACCTGGTGACATGGTGACATGGGTTCGGAAGGTGTGGAATCGTTTTGACAAGGTGTCATGGAGACATGGTGATCAGTAGAAACTGGTGACATGGTTTCTGAAGGAGTGGAATTGTTGTGACATGGTGACGTGGTGACATGGCGATCATTAGAAACTGGTGACATGGCTTTGGAAGGTGTGGAATCTTTGTGACATTGTGACCTGGTGAGATGGTGATCATTAGAAACTGGTGACATGGGTTCGGAAGGTGTGGCATCGCTGTGACCTGGTGACATGGTGAGATGGTGATCATTAGAAACTGGTGACATGGGTTCGGAAAGTGTGGAATCATTGTGACATGGTGATATGGTGATCATTAGAAACTGGTGACATGGGTTCGGATGGTGTGGCATCGCTGTGACCTGGTGACATGGTGAGATGGTGATCATTAGAAACTGGTGACATGGGTTCGGAAGGTGTGGAATCGTTGTGACATGGTGACATGGTGATCATTAGAAACTGGTGACATGGGTTCGGAAGGTGTGGAATCGTTGTGACATGGTGACTTGGTGACATTGGTTCCGAAGGTGTGGAATCGTTGTGACATGGTGACATGGTGACATGTTGATCATTAGAAAGTGATTACATGGGTTCGGAAGGTGTGGAATCGTTGTGATATGGTGACATGGTGATCATTAGAAACTGGTGACATGGGTTCGGAAGGTGTGGCATCGCTGTGACATGGTGACATGGTGACATGGTGATCATTAGAAACTGGTGACATGGGTTCGGAAGGTGTGGAATCGTTGTGACATGGTGACATGGTGATCATTAGAAATTGGTGACATGGCTTCGGAAGGTGTGGAATCGCTCTGAGATGGTGACATGGTGATCATTAGAAACCTGTGACATTGGATCTGAAGGTGTGGAATCGTTGTGACGTGGTCGCATGGTGATCATTAGAAACTGGTGACATGGGCTCGGAAGGTGTGGAATCGTTGTGACATGGTGACATGGTGATCATTAGAAACTGGTGACATGGGTTCGGAAGGTGTGGAATCGTTGTGACATGGTGACATGTTGATCATTAGCTACTGGTGACATGGGTTCGGAAGGTGTGGAATCTTTGTGACATGGTGACCTGGTGATCATTAGAAACTGGTGACATGGGCTCGGAAGGTGTGGAATCGTTGTGACATGGTGACATGGTGATCATTAGAAACTGGTGACATGGGTTCGGAAGGTGTGGAATCGTTGTGACATGGTGACTTGGTGACACGGTTTCGGAATGTGTGGAATCGTTGTGACATGGTGTCATGGTGATATGGTGATAAGTAGAAACTGGTGATATTGGTTCGGAAGGTGTGGAATCATTGTGACATGGTGACATGGTGATCATTAGAAACTGGTGACATGGGTTCAAAGGTGTGGAATCGTTGTGACATGGTGACATGGTGACATGGTGATCAATAGAAACTGGTGACATGGGTTCAGAAGGTGTGGAATCGTTGTGACATAGTGACATGGTGACATGGTGATCATTAGAAACTGGTGACATGGGTTCGGAAGGTGTGGAATCGCTGTGACATGGTGACATGGTGATCATTAGAAACTGGTGACATGGGTTAGGTAGGTGTGGAATTGTTGTGACATGGTGACATGGTGACATGGTGTTCATTAGAAAATGTTTACATGGGTTCGGAAGTTGTGGAATCGTTGTGACATGGTGACATGGTGACATGGTGATCATTAGAAACTGGTGACATGGGCTCGGAAGGTGTGGAATCGTTCTGACATGGTGAGATGGTGATCATTAGAAACTGGTGAAATGGGTTCAGAAGGTGTGGAATCGTTGAGACATGGTGACATGGTGATCATTAGAAACCTGCGACATTGGATCAGAAGGTGTTGAATCGTTGTGACGTGGTGGCATGGTGATCATTCGAAACTGGTGACATGGGTTCGGAAGGTGTGGAATCGTTGTGACATGGTGACCTGGAGATCATTAGAAACTGGTGACATGGGTTCGGAAGGTGTCGAATCGTTGTGACATGGTGACCTGGTGATCATTAGAAACTGGTGGTATGGGTTCGGAAGGTGTGGAATCATTGTGACATGGTGACCTGGTGATCATTAGAAACTGGTGACATGGGTTCGGAAGGTGTGGAATCATTGTGACATGGTGACATGGTGATCATTAGAAAATGGTGACATGGGTTCGGAAGGTGTGGAATTGTTGTGACATGGTGACATGTCGATCATTAGAAACTGGTGACATGGGTTTGGAAGGTGTGGAATCGTTGTGACCTGGTGACATGGTGACATGGGTTCGGAAGGTGTGGAATCGTTTTGACAAGGTGTCATGGAGACATGGTGATCAGTAGAAACTGGTGACATGGTTTCTGAAGGAGTGGAATTGTTGTGACATGGTGACGTGGTGACATGGCGATCATTAGAAACTGGTGACATGGCTTTGGAAGGTGTGGAATCTTTGTGACATTGTGACCTGGTGAGATGGTGATCATTAGAAACTGGTGACATGGGTTCGGAAGGTGTGGCATCGCTGTGACCTGGTGACATGGTGAGATGGTGATCATTAGAAACTGGTGACATGGGTTCGGAAAGTGTGGAATCATTGTGACATGGTGATATGGTGATCATTAGAAACTGGTGACATGGGTTCGGATGGTGTGGCATCGCTGTGACCTGGTGACATGGTGAGATGGTGATCATTAGAAACTGGTGACATGGGTTCGGAAGGTGTGGAATCGTTGTGACATGGTGACATGGTGATCATTAGAAACTGGTGACATGGGTTCGGAAGGTGTGGAATCGTTGTGACATGGTGACTTGGTGACATTGGTTCCGAAGGTGTGGAATCGTTGTGACATGGTGACATGGTGACATGTTGATCATTAGAAAGTGATTACATGGGTTCGGAAGGTGTGGAATCGTTGTGATATGGTGACATGGTGATCATTAGAAACTGGTGACATGGGTTCGGAAGGTGTGGCATCGCTGTGACATGGTGACATGGTGACATGGTGATCATTAGAAACTGGTGACATGGGTTCGGAAGGTGTGGAATCGTTGTGACATGGTGACATGGTGATCATTAGAAATTGGTGACATGGCTTCGGAAGGTGTGGAATCGCTCTGAGATGGTGACATGGTGATCATTAGAAACCTGTGACATTGGATCTGAAGGTGTGGAATCGTTGTGACGTGGTCGCATGGTGATCATTAGAAACTGGTGACATGGGCTCGGAAGGTGTGGAATCGTTGTGACATGGTGACATGGTGATCATTAGAAACTGGTGACATGGGTTCGGAAGGTGTGGAATCGTTGTGACATGGTGACATGTTGATCATTAGCTACTGGTGACATGGGTTCGGAAGGTGTGGAATCTTTGTGACATGGTGACCTGGTGATCATTAGAAACTGGTGACATGGGCTCGGAAGGTGTGGAATCGTTGTGACATGGTGACATGGTGATCATTAGAAACTGGTGACATGGGTTCGGAAGGTGTGGAATCGTTGTGACATGGTGACTTGGTGACACGGTTTCGGAATGTGTGGAATCGTTGTGACATGGTGTCACGGTGATATGGTGATAAGTAGAAACTGGTGATATTGGTTCGGAAGGTGTGGAATCATTGTGACATGGTGACATGGTGATCATTAGAAACTGGTGACATGGGTTCAAAGGTGTGGAATCGTTGTGACATGGTGACATGGTGACATGGTGATCAATAGAAACTGGTGACATGGGTTCAGAAGGTGTGGAATCGTTGTGACATAGTGACATGGTGACATGGTGATCATTAGAAACTGGTGACATGGGTTCGGAAGGTGTGGAATCGCTGTGACATGGTGACATGGTGATCATTAGAAACTGGTGACATGGGTTAGGTAGGTGTGGAATTGTTGTGACATGGTGACATGGTGACATGGTGTTCATTAGAAAATGTTTACATGGGTTCGGAAGTTGTGGAATCGTTGTGACATGGTGACATGGTGACATGGTGATCATTAGAAACTGGTGACATCGGTTCGGAAGGTGTGGAATCGTTGTGAGATGGTGACATGGTGACATGGTAATCATTAGAAACTGGTGACATGGGTTCGGAAGGTTTTGAATCGTTGTGACAAGGTGATGTGTTGACATGGTGATCATTAGAAACTGGTGACATGGGTTCGGAAGGTGTGGAGTCATTGTGACATGGTGACATGGTGATCATTAGAAACTGGTGACATGGGTTCGGAAGGTATGGAATCGTTGTGACATGGTGACGCGGTGACATGGTGATCATTCGAAACTGGTGACATGGGTTCGGAAAGTGTGGAGTCGTTGTGACATGGTGACATGGTGATCATTAGAAACTGGTGACATGGGTTCGGAAGGTGTGATATCGTTGTGACATGGTGACATGGTGATCATTAGAAACTGATTACATGGGTTCGGAAGGTGTCGAATCATTGTGACATGGTGACGTGGTGACATGGTGATCATTAGAAACTGGTGACATGGGTTCGGAAGGTGTGGAGTCGTTGTGACATGGTGACATGGTGACATGGTAATCATTAGAAACTGGTGAAATGGGTTCGGAAGGTTTCGAATCGTTGTGACATGGTGACGTGGTGACATGGTGATCATTAGAAACTGGTGACATGGGTTCGGAAGGTGTGGAGTCGTTGTGACATGGTGACATGCTGATCATTAGAAACTGATTACATGGGTTCGGAAGGTGTGGAATCGTTGTGACATGGTGACATGGTGATCATTAGATACTGGAGACTTGGGTTCGGAAGGTGTGGAATCATTGTGACATGGTGACCTGGTGATCATTAGAAACTGGTGACATGGGTTCGGAAGGTGTGGAATCATTGTGACCTGGTGACATGGTGATCATTAGAAAATGGTGACATGGGTTCGGAAGGTGCGGAATCGTTGTGACATGGTGACATGTCGATCATTAGAAACTGGTGACATGGGTTTGGAAGGTGTGGAATCGTTGTGACCTGGTGACATGGTGACATGGGTTCGGAAGGTGTGGAATCATTTTGACATGGTGTCATGGAGACATGGTGATCAGTAGAAACTGGTGACATGGTTTCTGAAGGAGTGGAATTGTTGTGACATGGTGACGTGGTGACATGGCGATCATTAGAAACTGGTGACATGGCTTTGGAAGGTGTGGAATCGTTGTGACATGGTGACCTGGTGAGATGGTGATCATTAGAAACTGGTGACATGGGTTCGGAAGGTGTGGCATTGCTGTGACCTGGTGACATGGTGAGATGGTGATCATTAGAAACTGGTGACATGGGTTCGGAAGGTGTGGAATCGTTGTGACATGGTGACTTGGTGACATGTTGATCATTAGAAAGTGATTACATGGGTTCGGAAGGTGTGGAATCGTTGTGATATGGTGACATAGTGATCATTAGCTACTGGTGACATGGGTTCGGAAGGCGTGGAATCTTTGTGACATGGTGACCTGGTGATCATTAGAAACTGGTGACATGGGCTCGGAAGGTGTGGAATCGTTGTGACATGGTGACATGGTGATCATTAGAAACTGGTGACATGGGTTCGGAAGGTGTGGAATCGTTGTGACATGGTGACTTGGTGACACGGTTTCGGAATGTGTGGAATCGTTGTGACATGGTGTCACGGTGATATGGTGATCAGTAGAAACTGGTGACATTGGTTCGGAAGGTGTGGAATCGCTGTGACATGGTGACATGGTGATCATTAGTACTGGTGACATGGGTTCGGAAGGTGTGGAATCGTTGTGACATGGTGACATGGTGATCATTAGAAACTGGTGACATGGGTTAGGTAGGTGTGGAATTGTTGTGACATGGTGACATGGTGTTCATTAGAAAATGGTTACATGGGTTCGGAAGTTGTGGAATCGTTGTGACATGGTGACATGGTGACATGGTGATCATTAGAAACTGGTGACATCGGTTCGGAAGGTGTGGAATCGTTGTGAGATGGTGACATGGTGACATGGTAATCATTAGAAACTGGTGACATGGGTTCGGAAGGTTTGGAATCGTTGTGACAAGGTGATGTGGTGACATGGTGATCATTAGAAACTGGTGACATGGGTTCGGAAGGTGTGGAGTCATTGTGACATGGTGACATGGTGATCATTAGAAACTGGTAACATGGGTTCGGAAGGTATGGAATCGTTGTGACATGGTGACGTGGTGACATGGTGATCATTCGAAACTGGTGACATGGGTTCGGAAGGTGTGGAGTCGTTGTGACATGGTGACATGGTGATCATTAGAAACTGGTGACATGGGTTCGGAAGGTGTGGAATCGTTGTGACATGGTGACATGGTGATCATTAGAAACTGATTACATGGGTTCGGAAGGTGTCGAATCATTGTGACATGGTGACGTGGTGACATGGTGATCATTAGAAACTGGTGACATGGGTTCGGAAGGTGTGGAGCCGTTGTGACATGGTGACATGGTGACATGGTAATCATTAGAAACTGGTGACATGGGTTCGGAAGGTTTCGATTCGTTGTGACATGGTGACGTGGTGACATGGTGATCATTAGAAACCGGTGACATGGGTTCGGAAGGTGTGGAGTCGTTGTGACATGGTGACATGCTGATCATTAGAAACTGATTACATGGGTTCGGAAGGTGTGGAATCGTTGTGACATGGTGACATGGTGATCATTAGATACTGGAGACATGGGTTCGGAAGGTGTGGAATCATTGTGACATGGTGACCTGGTGATCATTAGAAACTAGTGACATGGGCTCGGAAGGTGTGGAATCATTCTGACATGGTGAGATGGTGATCATTAGAAACTGGTGAAATGGGTTCGGAAGGTGTGGAATCGTTGAGACATGGTGACATGGTGATCATTAGAAACCTGCGACATTGGATCGGAAGGTGTTGAATCGTTGTGACGTGGTGGCATGGTGATCATTAGAAACTGGTGACATGGGTTCGGAAGGTGTGGAATCGTTGTGACATGGTGACATGTTGATCATTAGCTACTGGTGACATGGGTTCGGAAGGTGTGGAATCTTTGTGACATGGTGACCTGGTGATCATTAGAAACTGGTGACATGGGCTCGGAAGGTGTGGAATCGTTGTGACATGGTGACATGGTGATCATTAGAAACTGGTGACATGGGTTCGGAAGTTGTGGAATCGTTGTGACATGGTGACTTGGTGACACGGTTTCGGAATGTGTGGAATCGTTGTGACATGGTGTCACGGTGATATGGTGATAAGTAGAAACTGGTGACATTGGTTCGGAAGGTGTGGAATCATTGTGACATGGTGACATGGTGATCATTAGAAACTGGTGACATGGGTTCAAAGGTGTGGAATCGTTGTGACATGGTGACATGGTGACATGGTGATCAATAGAAACTGGTGACATGGGTTCAGAAGGTGTGGAATCGTTGTGACATAGTGACATGGTGACATGGTGATCATTAGAAACTGGTGACATGGGTTCGGAAGGTGTGGAATCGCTGTGACATGGTGACATGGTGATCATTAGTACTGGTGACATGGGTTCGGAAGGTGTGGAATCGTTGTGACATGATGACATGGTGATCATTAGAAACTGGTGACATGGGTTAGGTAGGTGTGGAATTGTTGTGACATGGTGACATGGTGTTCATTAGAAAATGGTTACATGGGTTCGGAAGTTGTGGAATCGTTGTGACATGGTGACATGGTGACATGGTGATCATTAGAAACTGGTGACATTGGTTCGGAAGGTGTGGAATCGTTGTGAGATGGTGACATGGTGACATGGTAATCATTAGAAACTGGTGACATGGGTTCGGAAGGTTTGGAATCGTTGTGACAAGGTGATGTGTTGACATGGTGATCATCAGAAACTGGTGACATGGGTTCGGAAGGTGTGGAGTCATTGTGACATGGTGACATGGTGATCATTAGAAACTGGTGACATGGGTTCGGAAGGTATGGAATCGTTGTGACATGGTGACGCGGTGACATGGTGATCATTCGAAACTGGTGACATGGGTTCGGAAGGTGTGGAGTCGTTGTGACATGGTGACATGGTGATCATTAGAAACTGGTGACATGGGTTCGGAAGGTGTGATATCGTTGTGACATGGTGACATGGTGATCATTAGAAACTGATTACATGGGTTCGGAAGGTGTCGAATCATTGTGACATGGTGACGTGGTGACATGGTGATCATTAGAAACTGGTGACATGGGTTCGGAAGGTGTGGAGTCGTTGTGACATGGTGACATGGTGACATGGTAATCATTAGAAACTGGTGAAATGGGTTCGGAAGGTTTCGAATCGTTGTGACATGGTGACGTGGTGACATGGTGATCATTAGAAACTGGTGACATGGGTTCGGAAGGTGTGGAGTCGTTGTGACATGGTGACATGCTGATCATTAGAAACTGATTACATGGGTTCGGAAGGTGTGGAATCGTTGTGACATGGTGACATGGTGATCATTAGATACTGGAGACATGGGTTCGGAAGGTGTGGAATCATTGTGACATGGTGACCTGGTGATCATTAGAAACTGGTGACATGGGCTCGGAAGGTGTGGAATCGTTCTGACATGGTGAGATGGTGATCATTAGAAACTGGTGAAATGGGTTCGGAAGGTGTGGAATCGTTGAGACATGGTGACATGGTGATCATTAGAAACCTGCGACATTGGATCGGAAGGTGTTGGATCGTTGTGACGTGGTGGCATGGTGATCATTGGAAACTGGTGACATGGGTTCAGAAGGTGTGGAATCGTTGTGACATGGTGACCTGGAGATCATTAGAAACTGGTGACATGGGTTCGGAAGGTGTCGAATCTTTGTGACATGGTGACCTGGTGATCATTAGAAACTGGTGGTATGGGTTCGGAAGGTGTGGAATCATTGTGACATGGTGACCTGGTGATCATTAGAAACTGGTGACATGGGTTCGGAAGGTGTGGAATCATTGTGACCTGGTGACATGGTGATCATTAGAAAATGGTGACATGGGTTCGGAAGGTGCGGAATCGTTGTGACATGGTGACATGTCGATCATTAGAAACTGGTGACATGGGTTTGGAAGGTGTGGAATCGTTGTGACCTGGTGACATGGTGACATGGGTTCGGAAGGTGTGGAATCGTTTTGACATGGTGTCATGGAGACATGGTGATCAGTAGAAACTGGTGACATGGTTTCTGAAGGAGTGGAATTGTTGTGACATGGTGACGTGGTGACATGGCGATCATTAGAAACTGGTGACATGGCTTTGGAAGGTGTGGAATCGTTGTGACATGGTGACCTGGTGAGATGGTGATCATTAGAAACTGGTGACATGGTGATCATTAGAAACTGGTGACATGGGTTCGGAAGGTGTGGAATCGTTGTGACATGGTGACATGGTGATCATTAGAAACTGGTGACATGGGTTCGGAAGGTGTGGAATCGTTGTGACATGGTGACTTGGTGACATTGGTTCCGAAGGTGTGGAATCGTTGTGACATGGTGACATGGTGACATGTTGATCATTAGAAAGTGATTACATGGGTTCGGAAGGTGTGGAATCGTTGTGATATGGTGACATGGTGATCATTAGAAACTGGTGACATGGGTTCGGAAGGTGTGGCATCGCTGTGACATGGTGACATGGTGACATGGTGATCATTAGAAACTGGTGACATGGGTTCGGAAGGTGTGGAATCGTTGTGACATGGTGACATGGTGATCATTAGAAATTGGTGACATGGGTTTGGAAGGTGTGGAATCGCTCTGACATGGTGACATGGTGATCATTAGAAACCTGTGACATTGGATCGGAAGGTGTGGAATCGTTGTGACGTGGTCGCATGGTGATCATTAGAAACTGGTGATATGGGTTTGGAAGGTGTGGAATCGTTGTGACATGGTGACCTGGTGATCATTAGAAACTGGTGACATGGGTTCGGAAGGTGTGGAATAGTTGTGGCATGGTGTCATGGGTTCGGAAGGTGTCTAATCGTTGTGACATGGTGACATGGTGACATGGTGATCATTAGATACTGGTGACATGGGTTCGGAAGGTGTCTAATCGTTGTGACATGGTGACATGGTGACATGGTGATCATTAGTACTGGTGACATGGGTTCGGAAGGTGTGGAATCATTGTGACATGGTGACCTGGTGATCATTAGAAACTGGTGACATGGGTTCGGAAGGTCTGGAATCGTTGTGGCATGGTGACATGGGTTCGGAAGGTGTCTAATCGTGACATGGTGACATGGTGACATGCTGATCATTAGATACTGGTGACATGGGTTCGTAAGGTGTGGAATCGTTGTGGATAGAGCTAAGGTAAAAATACCCTGATGTGAGTTATATACAGACATTTCATTGTACTCTATAAATTACAGCCAGAGCTTGAAAATGCACGTCAAAAGGGCAATGTTATCGTAGTCATGGATGGTTCCAATATGCAGATAGATTGGGGAAAACCTGGTTGGTGCTTTATCCCTAGAGGGAGAATTTATTGAATGCCTGGAAGGTCGGTTTTTAGAGCAGCTCATGAACCCACTAGCAGATCAACTATTCTGGATTGTGTGTTGTGCATTGAACTGGAATTCATTAGAGAGCTTAAGGTACAGGAACCCTTAGGAGACAGTGGTCATAAAATGATAGAATTCAGTCTACAATTTGAGAAGAAAAAGCTAAAGTCCACTTTACAGTGGAGTAAAGGGACTTGCAGAGGCTTGGGGGAGGAACTGTCTCCCCAGGGCAGCAATGTCTGGAGTTCGTGGTAGCAATTCAGGAGGTGTAGGATAGAAACATCCCAAAGAAAATGTATTCTAAAGGCAGTATGAGCTATCATTGTGCTACAAGTTCACTCTGGTCTTCATGGCGTAATTATGGAATGTTGCAGGTGTGTATGTAGTTGGTTCACATTGGTTGTGAAAAGAAGCATTAATTTTAGTATATTCAGGGGCACAATGAATCTGTATTGAATCTAATACTTAATTTTCTGCAGTTTCACAAAGTTTTTTCATTAAAAACCCTGAATAAATCTCCTGGCCTAGGTGACTTTGAGAAGGTGTTTCACTCTCTACCTAGCTTTGTACACAACACACTGCAAGGGCGATAGATAGACCTGTAGACAAAATGTGCTCCATCTACAATCACTGGGCCAGCCAATTCTGTATCCACACAGCCAAGTATCCCATGCCTCCTGATGTTCCGAATGAGTCTCCCATAGGGAACCGTATTAAATGCCTTACTAAAATCCATATACTGAATACCACATCCACCGCACTACCTTCATCAATGTGTTTTGTTGCAACTTCAAATAATTCTCTCAGGCTGATGAGGCAATGCCACACCGCCACACTGACCACTCCATATGCTTCGCCATATATTGTGTATGTATATTCTGTCTTTAAGAATCTTCTCCAATAATTTAGAACATAGAACATAGAATAGTACAGCACATTACAGGCCCTTCGGCCCACAATGTTGTGCTGACCCTCAAACCCTGCCTCACATATAACCCCCCACCTTATATTCCTCCATATACCTGTCTAGTAGTCTCTTAAACTTCACTAGTGTTTTTGCCTCCACCACTGACTCACGCCGTGCATTTCACGCACCAACCACTCTGAGTGAAAAACCTTCCTCTAATATCCCCCTTGAACTTCCCTCCCCTTACCTTAAAGCCATGTCCTCTTGTACTGAGCAGTGGTGCCCTGTGGAAGAGGCGCTGGCTGTCCATTCTGTCTATTCCTTTTAATATCTTGTACACCTCTATCATGTCTCCTCTCATCCTCCTTCTAAAGGAGGATTTGTCCACTATTGGTCTATAAATCCTCGGGTTATCTCTACTTCCCTTCCTGAACAAAGGAAAAACATTTGACGCCCTCCAATTATGTGGCCAGAGAGACGAGAAGATGACCAGCAAAGGCGCAGCAATCTCTTCCCTCGCTTCTTGTAGTAACTTCGCGGTATATCCCATCTGACCCTGGAAACAACATTTTTCAAAAGTTCCAGTGTATCCTCTTTCTTAACATTGTCATGTTCCAGTATGTTACGCCTGTGCCCCCTCCTTTTTGACAATCGCAAGATCGCTATTAATTCAGGTCAGGAGACCCAGGAAATGAGAGAGAGACGTTTGGAATGTCTTGGCCCCTCGGCGATACAAAGCTACGGAAAACGGCCATTGTCTCCTGGAGATGGAATTGTGTATTGAGTATGGTGCTATTTATTTGAAGCCCTCAGGGAATGACCAAAAGTGGGCTGGTTGAGGGGAGGCATCCCTCCACCCTGATTGACATCTGAAACCCTGTGAGTCAGGATAAAAGAGGGTCTGCGGGAACAGCCCCTTCAGACGCACCAGAGGAGAAACGCTGGAAATCCCGTGACAGCGTTTAATAGCGACAGCCGGTGGAAGGTCCACATGTATCCTTTCCCGTTGTCCGGGATTGAGGCCTTACCATGGAAGACGGCTTAGCTAAAGAAGAGATCACCACCGACAAAATTTCTAAGGATCGACATTATAACAA
This sequence comes from Hemitrygon akajei, assembly GCF_048418815.1. Lineage (NCBI taxonomy): Eukaryota > Metazoa > Chordata > Chondrichthyes > Myliobatiformes > Dasyatidae > Hemitrygon > Hemitrygon akajei. The sequence continues at coordinate 69,928,284 of NC_133125.1, forward strand.
GGGAAAACGGGCAAGTTCTAAAAACATTGTCTCTCTCTCTCCAAACAAAAGCTGCAGCTTGAATGAACTAAAGTGACTTTTATATTTCCATCGGACAATACATTATCCCCTAGACAACGATAGAGCTATTTCTTATTATTATTATACCCGCGCTTTTAGATTTAGTATTGACGACGTATATTATCTGTATGTTTGCATTGATACTATTTTTGTGTATTTTTATCAATAAATACTGTTAAAAATAGTACCATCAGACTTCAACGGACCTCTCTATCTTTGCTGGTAAGTGACCCAGTTACGGGGTACGTAACAAGTATAATAACCTGCTTTATGCTGTCCTCACAAACGTTAGGGTCTTTCACACTGGTGAATTCTGACGCAAAGATTTCATTCAGGACCTCCTCTGAATCCAATCACGTTTCCTCTGCTATCCTTGATCAGTCCCACCTCACTCTGGCTCCGTCTTTCACATACATGTAGAACACCTTGGTTTATATTTCCTTAATCTTGTTCACAAAGGCCTTGTCATGCCTCTTCTAACTCTCCTAAGTTCATTCCTTCCTTCTTGGCTACCCTGTAACTCTCTAGAGGCCTGTCTGAACTTGGCTTCCTAAAACTTAAGAAAACTTTCTTCTTTCTCTTGATGAGATGTTCTACATCTCTTGACAACTGTTTCTTCACCCTTCCATCCTTCCCCTGCCTCGACTGGACAACCCTATCCAGAGCCCCATGCAAGTGTTCCCTAAGCAACCTCCACACTTCTGTCGTGCATATACAATAGACAATAGACAGTAGGTGCAGGAGTAGGTCATTCGGCCTCATTTTACCTGAGTGCATCTGTTCCTAGTTTATGCTCCCAAGTTCCTGTCTACTAGCATCATAATTCGCCCTCTCCCAATTAAATACTTGCCCATACCATCTGCTTCTTTCCCTTTCCTAGGCTATAGGTTGTGGTCACTGTCTCTGAAATACTAACGCACAGAGAGATCTGACACCTGACATGGTTCTTTGCCTAACACCAGATTCAGAATAGCCTCCTCTCTTGTCAGTGTGCCTACAGAATGTGTGAGGAATCCTTCCTGTCCACATCCAATAACTTCTGCCCCATCTAAACCTCTTGCACTAAGGAGGTGTCAATCAATGCTAGGGTCAACGAAGATTTCCATGACAACACTCTTATTTTGTACATTTTCAACATCTTGCTCCCAGTCGGTTCCTCACGGTCTCTGTTGCTCTTGGGGGTGTCTATAAGATACTCCCAATAGAGTGATTGCTCCCTTCTGGTTTCTGACTTCCTACCACACTGACTAACCCCTCAAGACATCCTCCTTTCTGCAGCTGTGATCCTATCCCTGATAAGCAATACCACTCCCCACCTCTTTTACCTCCCTCCCTTTCTTTTTTGAAATGTCTAAACACTGAAACAGCCAGCAGCCTTTCAGCAATTAAAAAGGGAAATAAAACAAAAAATGTTGTCAATTCACCATTGTAGGCACATCAGTATGTGGAGAAATAGTTAAAATGGCCTTTATTTTTTGTAGTTAAAATAAAATCTTTATTCATAATAAATGTAGGCAAAGGAAGAAACAGTGCAAGACGTTTATATTTATGGTAATTATTTTCAGAGGTGATAAGGTTTAAACCATAGCTTTGCCACCTGTGGCCACTGGGTTGCTATTTTCTTTTGTTCATTGAAGGAATTTCCCACCTGACTCAGACATCTATTTGGTTGGCAACATTTGCTTTGACTGGATAAAGTCTGATGGCGAACTTTGTTAGACCCTAGGGATTTGCAGTTCAAGTCTGCAGTTATTTCCTTCCTTGTGATATGCATATGATCCAAGATCTCATTACCCATTGTTCTCATTTCTTTGGCATCCATGATATTGTCCCTAGTAAGCATCAAGGAGAAACAGGCATTAAACATTTCAGTCATCTCCTGCACCTCCACAAGTGCAGTCCTGATGGACCTACTCACTCCCTAATCACCATTTTACTGTTAGTATAATGGAAGAACCTCTTTGGATTATCTTTAACCCTGCCTACCAACACTATCTCATACACTCTTTGTACCCTCCTGATTGCCCTCCTAAACCTGCTCTTAAGCTTCTTTTATTCACCAAGGGATTCATTTCTACCCTGCTGTCTAAAAGTCCTGAACAGGGACTGGACATCTCTTGACCAGGGTTCCCTGAACTTGGTATGTCTATTGTTCTTTGGCATCCATGATATTGTCTCTAGTAAGCAGCAAGGAGAAATAGGCATTAAACATTTCACTTATCTCCTGCACCTCCACAAATGCAGTCCTGATGGACCTACTCACTCCCTAATCACCATTTTACTGTTAGTATAACAGAAAAACCTGCTGCTCCTGGACTCCTGATATGACTTTTTTTTAAAAAAGCTCCCACTTCCTATCTGTTCCTTAGCCCTTGAATAGAACCCAGCTTTGAGCTAAGTGCTCAAAGTTAGCCCTGCTCCAGTTAAGGGTTTTAACCTGTGCATCTGTTCTATTTTTTCCCTATAACTACTTTAATACTAACAGTAATACTAACCTCACTGGACCCAACGTGCACCCCAACTGCTACTTCAGTTATTTGACCTGTCTGGTTTCCTAAGAGGTCCAAGTATTGCTCTTTCTCAAGTAGGCAAGGGACTGTCTCGAATGCACCCCCAAAATTCTAATCCATCCAGGCACTTTGCACTCGTGGCAATAACAGGAAATTTGAAATCTCCCTCTGACACTACCTTCCAATTCTATCAACTACATGGCAAATTCTCAATATACCAGCTCCTCAAGTTCCTGTTGGCAATTTGAAAGTCTATAATATAGCCCTAGCAAGGAGACCATCCCTTCTTATTTATAAAGATATATACACACACAATGACCAGGTTAGAATACCCTCACTAAGCACCACCATTACTCATTAAAAAGGTAACACTTACCTGTTCATGTCACAGCAAAACCATCATAAGCTGTCATTCCAGCCCTTCTCTCAGACATATTTGTACTATTGACACAATATTGCATTCCCCAGAGGCATTCCACACCTTCAGTTCATTCACATAACCTGTAAAGCTACTTGAGGTAGATGTGGTTTAAAGCCTTTTACCATGTACTATTTTGATAACTAGGCTCATGGATTGCAACACATACCACAGTCTTCTCACTGACTTGCTCTTGTCCACCCCCACCCCCCCCCCCAACACCAAATATCGTTTAAAATCCCCTGGTGGCAAAAGCAATGTTTCCCTCTCAGATATTGTCCCCTCTAATTCAGCTGCAATCTGTCCCTCTTGTACAGGTCATCTCTGCCACAGAAGAGATCCCAATGGTCAGAGAATGTGAATCCCTGCCACTACAGTAGCTCTTCAGCCATACATTCACCTGGCGTGTTGTCCGACTCCGGGAACCACTGTGCATGCGACACTGGGAGTGATCCAGAAATCACTACCTTGAGGTCCCACGTTTTAATTTCTTTCCCAACTCATCACTGTGCAGGATCTCATCTCTGCAGAGACTGGGCACAAAGATCTTTGGTTCATTGGTCTTGCTTTCAGGGATGGTGAGCCATGGTTTGTACCTGAACTGGAGGGGAACTAGTATCTTAGTGGGAAGGGTTAAAAGATCCTGTCAGGAGTTGTATACAGACTCCCAAACAGTAGTATAAATGTTGCCTACAAATTACAACAGGAGACAAAAAATGCACGCTAAAAGAGCAATGGTATCATCATTAAGGGGGACTTCAATATGCAGATAGATTGGGAAAATTAGATTGGTGCAGAATTTCAGGTGGGAATTTTCTAGAGTGCCTATGAAATGGAATACAGTGTTGGGAAGTGTACGGTCATGCACTTTGGTAGAAGAAATAAAAGAGTTGACTATTTTCCAAATGGAGAGAAAATACAAAAACTGAGGCACCAAGGGACTTGGGAGTCCTTATGTAGGATTCCCTCAAGGTTAATTTGCAGCTTGAGTGTGGTGAGGAAGGCAAATGCAATGTTAGCATTCATTTAAGAGGACTAGAAGATGAAAGCAAGGATATAGTATGAAACTTTATAAAGCCTCAGAGTATTGTGAGCAGGTGGGGCCTCTTGTCTTGGAAAGGATGTGCTGAAACTGGAGAAGGTTCAAAGGAGGTTCACGAAAATGATTCCAGGATTGAATGACTTGTCATATGAAGAGCGGCTGATGGCTTTGGGCCTGTTTTCAATGGAATTCAGAAGAATGAAGGGTAACCTCACTGAAACCTATCAAATGGAGAAATACCTTGATAGATGTTCCTATGGTGGGAGGATCTAAGACCAGATTACATAGTCTCAGAACAGAGGGGCTTCCTTTTAGAATGGAGATGAAGAGGAATTTCTTTAGTCAGAGAGAGGTGAATTTGTGGAATTCTTTGCCACAAGCCACTGTGGAGACCAAGACTTTTTGTATATTTATGGCAGAAGATAGATATTTGATTACTCAGGGCATGAAAGGATATGGGGAGAAGGTAGGAGACTGGGGCTGAGAGGGAAATTGAATAGTAGAGCAGACTCAATGGGCCAAATGGGCTAATTCTGCTCCTATATCTTATTAGCTAGGTTATTTGTACCAACATGAGCACCAGACTCAAACTGTTCACCCTCAAATTTTCTGCAGCCTTTGAGAGACAGCTTAGATCCTAGCACCTGCGAGGTGACGAAACATCCTGACAACTCTCTTGTGGCCACAGAATCTGTTGTCCATCAACCTAGCCTAACGAGTCTCCTATCACTATTACTCTGCCTGACTTGACCCTTCCCTAATTGAGCCTCACCGAACCAACCATAGTGCCACTGACCTGACTGTTGCTGAGGGAGGTGGTCAAGTCAGGACAACCCTGAACTGACTGCTGACCTGCCCTACCTCTCCTGAACCCTGTACCTCGTGGCCACCTCAATGTAAGTGTTCTCTATGAAGCCCTCTGGTTCCCAGATGACCCCAAGTACATCCAAGTCTAGTTCCTTGACCTAGTCTCTCAGGACATGTACCTGGGTACACTTCCCCCAGACGTTGTCATCAGGAAGACCAAAAATTTCCTTAACCTAGCATATTTGGCAAGAGGAGCATTCCACTGTCCTACCTACCATCCTGCCTACACTGAATCAAGGTCTAAGGATGAAAAACAAAATAAAACCATAACTGTTCTTTCTCACAGTGATTCTGTGGGTGTGAAAAAGAAACAAGGATGGTAGTTTGCCTCCCAGGTGTCAGGGTTTATGATGTTTCTGTTGTGCCCACAATATCCCGAAATGGGAGGGTGAGCAGCCAGAGGTCATGGTACATGTTGACATAGGTAGAAAAAGGGAGGAGGTCCTGAAAGCAGAATTACAGGGAGCTAGGAAGGAAGCTGAGAAACAGGACCTTAATGGTAGAAATCTTGGGATTGCTATCGGTGCCACGTGACAGTGAGGATAGGAATAGAATGAGATAGAGGATAAATGCGTGGCTGAGGGATTGGAGCAGGGGGCAGGGATTCAGATTTTTGGATCATTGGGACCTCTTCTGGGGCAGGTGTGACCTGTACAAAAAGGACGAGTTGCACTTGAATCTGAGGAGGACCAATATCCTGGCAGGGAGGTTTGCTAATGCTATTGGAGAAAGTTTAAACTAGATTTGCGGGGGGGGGGGGGGTGGGAACTGAAGTGAAGAGGCAGAAGATGGGAAGGTTGGAGCACATGTAGAGACAGCCTGTAGAGAGTTTGTGAGAAAGAATAGGCAGGTGTTAGAGCAAAGATGCACTCAGCCTGATGGTTTGAGATGCATCTATTTTAATGCAAGGAGTATCATAAACAAGGCAGATGAACTTAGAGCGTGGATCAATACGTGGAACTGTGACATTGTGGCCATAACAATGTCTCTGGAACAGGAATGGCTGCAGTACGCACCAGGCTTCAGATGTTTCAAAAAGAACAGAAAGGGAGGCAAAAGAGGTGGGGGCATGGCATTGCTAATCAGGGATAGTGTCACAGCTGCAGAAAAGGAAGTTATGGAGGGGTGGTGTATGGAGTCAGTCTGAGTCTAAGTCAGAAACAGGAAAGGGGCAATAACTCTACAGGGTGTTTTTTATAGACTCCCCAGTAGTAACAGGGATATCAAGGAGCAGATAGATATGGAGGCAGATTCTGGAACGGTGCAATAATAGGGTTGTTGTGATGGGAGATTTTAACTTTCCTAATATTGATTGGCATCTCCTTAGCGCAAGGGGTTTAGATAGGGTGAAGCTTGTTAGGTGTGTTCAAGAAGGTTTCCTGACACAATATGTAGACAAACCAACTAGAGGAGAGGCCGTACTTGATCTGGTATTAGGAAATGAACCTGGTCAGGTGTCAGATCTCTCAGTGGGAGAGCATTCAGCATAGCACTGGAGAGGGATGGGAGCAATTTGGGAAAAGTTAATTGGGGTAGAGAGAAATATGATGCTATTAGGAACTTGGGAGAAGATGTTCTCCGGGAAAACATTTGCATGGTGTTCCAGTTATGTTTCATTGAAGTAGGGAAAGGATGGTAGGGTAAAAGAACCATGATGTACAAAGTATGTAGAAAATCTAGTTAAAGAAATGAAAAGGTTACAAAAGGTTCAAAAAACTAGGTACAGTTAGAGCTCTGGAAAATTACAAAGTTGCTAGGAAGAAGCTTAAGAATGGAATTAGGAGCAAGAAGGGGACATGAGAAGGTTCTTGGTGAGAAGGATTAAGGAAAACCCAAAGCATTCTACAAATATGTGTAGAGCAAGAGGATGAACTGTGTGAGAATAGGACCAATCAAGTCTGATAGTGGAAACATGTGCATAACATCGGAGGAGGCAGCGGAGGTATCTAATGAATCCCTTACTTCAGTATTCACCATTGAAAGACCTTGGCAATTGTAGGGATGACTTACAGAGAACTGAAACGCTTAAGCATATAGACATTAAGAAAGAGGCTATTTTGGAGCTTTTGAAAAGCATTAAGTTAGTAAGTCACCAGGACCAGATGAGATGTATCCCAGGCTACTGTGGGAAGCGAGTGAGGTGATTTCTTTGCATCATCAATAGGGGCAGAAGTACCGGAGGATTGGAGGGTTGTAAATGTTGTTCCTTTGTTCAAGAAAGGGAGTAGAGATAACTCAGGAAATTATAGACCACCAAGTCTGATTTCAGTGGTGGACAAGTTATTGGAGAAGATCCTGAGGGGCAGGATTTATGAGCATTTGGAGAGACCTAATCTGAGATAGTCACGCCTTATGAGCCTGATTGAATTATTTGAGAATGTAACAAAACACATTGATGAAGGTAGAGCAGTGGATGTAGTGTACATGGATTTTAGTCAGGCATTTGATAAGGTTCCCTCTGTAAGGCTCCTTCAGAAAGTAAGGAGGCATGGGATCCAAGGAGACCTTGCTTTGTGGATCCAGAAGTGGCTTGCCCACAGAAGGCAAAGGGTAATTGTAGGTGGTTTATATTCTGCATGGAGGTCGGTGACTAGTGGTGTTCTGCAGGGATCTGTTCTGGGACCCCTCCTCTTTGTGATTTTTATAAATGACCTGAATGAAGAAGTGGAAGGGTAGGTTTGTAAATTTTCTGATGACACAAAGGTTGGGTGCATTGTGGATAGTCTAGAGGGTTGTCAGAGGTTACAGTGGGACATCAATAGGATGCAAAACTGGGCAGAGAAGTCACAGATGGAGTTCAACCCAAAGTGGTTCATTTTGGTAGGTCAAATTTGAAGACATAATATAATATTAATGGCAAGACTCTTGGCAGTGTGGAGGATCTGAGAGATCTTGGGGTCCGTGTCCATAGGACACTCAAAGCTGCTGTGCAAGTTGAGAGTGTTGTTAAGAAGGCGTCTGGTGTGTTGGTCTTCATCAACAGTGGGACTGAGTTCAAGAGTCATGAGGTAAAATTACATTTATACAAGACCTTAGTAAGACCCCATTTGGAGTACTGTTTTCAGTTCTGGTCACCTCACTACAGGAAAGATGTAGGTACTATAGAAAGTGCAGAGGAGACTTACAAGGATGTTGCCTGGATTGGAGAGTGTGCCTTATGAGAATAGGTTGAAAGAACTTGGCCATTTCCCTTGAAGCAACGGAGGATGAGAGGTGACTTGACAGAGATGATGAGGGGCATTGATCATATAGATAGCCAGAGGCTTTTTCCCAGGGCTGAAATGGCCAACACAAGGAGGTATAGTTTTAGGGTGCTTGGAAATAGGTACTCAGGGAATGTCAGGGGTAAGTTTTTCCTCACACAGAGAGTGATGGGTGCGTGGAATGCAAAGCCGGTGGTGGTGGAGGTGGATACAATTGGGTCTTTTAAGAGCCTCTTAGATCGGTACATGGAGCTTAGAAAAATAGAGGGCTAGGCTCTAGGGAAATTCTAGGCAGTTTCTAGAGTAGGTTAACATGGTCGGCACGACATTTGGACCCAACAGCCTGTAGTGTGCTGTAGATTTCTGTGTTCTATGAATACAACACCCCAGATTTACATGTGCTTGAAACAAGAAATATACTACTTCAAAATAAGAATGATACACTTAATTTTGTTTCAAAATAATTTTATTTACAACAAAACGTGCTTTTACCTACTAGTGGATTTTCTCATGCAATTAAGATTTGATCGTTGGGTACTTTGGTCTTTTATTTTAAATCAAAGAAACAAACTAAAAAACTTTGAGAATAAAAACCGGCAGCTTAAATATTTTTTATATTTGATTCCAAGTGCAAAAATTTACAAATCTGAGTGTAAACATCAATTGATCTCATTTTCAGCTCAAAAATATACTGTTCTAGTCAGAACAAGTTGTATTATGTTACACTGACTTATTACTTATTGAGAGGTAAATAAAAAAAGACATTTATGAAGCTGTTACCACCCCACAAAATTAGTTTGATGTCAACCTTATAAATCTGAAGCAACTTTTCATTACAATATTCCGCACAGCAGTCCAATAAAAAAGTTTTAAAATACATTGTTCAAATAAGTTTCAATATTAAAAACCAAAGCTGGTCAAAATATATTTTTAAATGAAAAGCACAGGATTAGAGAGAAAAAAATAATCAGAAAATGAATATCAGAACACCTTCATAACAGATTATATCAAAATAGTTCTATGGAAAATACAAGTGACCACAGTTAAGTTATTGCACTGTAAATGGCTGCTGAAAGCAGACTGAATGATAGATGAAGTAGTTGTGAAAGGGTAGTGTAGGGAATTCTTCCCTGTCAAACATTAATTTATCAGGCACACCAGGGTGACAAAAACTAGCAAAAACACAAATCATTCTTCATAAATGTATCTACACATAACTGGGGTATTTGTAAAAACAAAAACAAATGTTATTAAGCAAAAATAAAAATCAGATTTTGATCTGGTTTCCCTCGCACCAAATACAAGTCGTGTTAAATTAAATTCATGATTCACACGCTAAATCTAGGACTTGTCTACATGATTACAAACAAAATAAGCAATTTTAATTCAATGCACATTATAAAATCTCTATCAACTTTTCTTCAACAGCATCTTTTTGAAGCAGGAAATAAACCAGAAGTCTGTACTTAGTAATTGAAGTCAAAGGCATTGCAAGCTCTCAATTGCCAACAGACTGCAAGATTAAAGGGACACAAGCTACAATAGGACTATAAGAGTTTACTTGGTAAAAATATAAGACTGAGAATTAAAGACAACTGCAGATTATTGGCTTGGATAATTAAGGCAGCACACAACTAAAACTCAGATTGATGTAAAATATAAGGAATAAAGTAGCAATTTTGCTCAGCATAGTGTAACAATATTCAATTGAAAATTCATTGTTTGCTACAGTCCAGGGTCAATATCACAATGGGGGTAGAAGAGCCTCAGCAATATCAAAATTGGGTAATTAAGGTCTGCTCTCCTGACTTCCAAGTATTAGTGTTTGGAGAAATGAGTCTCTTTTTAATAATGCTTCAGCAAAAAAAAAGGCCCAGGAGGATGAATGGCACCCATTGGCAGTGGGTTAGGTGCTGTGTTAGAGAGGAGAGAACGACTGACCAGCACCACAAGCCAGTGTTCAGAAGTCTGTGTACGACAACGTTATAGAAACAAACTGGCTTTAAAAGATTACATTAGACAGAGGCAATCAACTGATGTTACATGAAACATCTGAATTATTGGGAATGTTTAGAGATTCAACACAGTACAAAGGAACATAGTAAATTGATAAACCTGTTTGGTGTAACTAATTGCAGCAAGGCAGATAGATGACATTTTAAAGAGTTTGCGTTTTCAGGAGGCAAGGAATAAGTGCAGGTAAATCAAGGTGGAGCTAAAGGTTAAAGAAAATTAAATATATGCTCAGTTAGAAATTGAAAAAAATAATCTTGTTAAAGTCATGGGAACTGTTACAGCCATGAAAAGCTGCAAATTCACATAATTAAAGTGGAAAACAGTAGCAGTGTATAAGTTTTTACATGTTTCTTTATTTGCAGCCAACATCTGTCAGGCCCACATCTTGATGAGTTTATCTGGTTTTAAGAGGACAACTTCATGTCAGATGCATTCAGACTTTCACTCTGCATCATCAAGCGATGTCTACTCACCACTCCAGAGGTAAGTACATGGAACACACCAACCGTCCTGGGTCACACTACATGTCTACTTCAAAATGCTTGCTAATCTACACATATGAATTTGATCGTAATCGTGTCACAAGGCTTCAGAGTAGATATGGGAGGCTTGTTTGCCCTAGTCAGCACACTAGAATCAGGGAAAAGAAGCTCAGTGTGTGAGGTTAACTGCTTAAGACTGTCAGGAAGAAATTTCTCCCCCCATTAAGGTATCTTTGGAGTTTTAGGACAGGAGCTCGCTCTCCTATAGTCAATATAAAGTCATTGGTGTTTACAGCTGGGATGGTTCTGAGCTGTAGTGATACAAATCTTTATAGCCATTGATCAGGACAATGGAATGGAGAGCAGGGCACCAGAGCAGTCATGCCCTTAATGGATGGAGCAGATAACTCAAGGTTCGGCATGATGTACTCTGCCTTTCATATCTTACGGCATTTTAGTTTCACATCCCCAATCTTAGTTTTGCCAGGCTTGCCCAACTTGCATACTTTCTAAAATTAATTGTCGGAATTTGGAAGAAGTTGAATAATCAAATTTGAAAGGTAATTTACACAGTACGCAGAATGAGGTAGGGATGCAGCCGAGTAGCTGACTTTAAACAATCATTTGTCTTGAGCATGTTGCTTATTGAGGGAGTCTATGAGATTTTAGCAGAAACATTTACTAGAGGACAGAAATCTTGTCAGTTAGCAGATTTTTTAGTGGTAATATTTGAATCAAAGACTGTAGGGCACTGGATCAGTTTTCACGAGACATTACAGACCAAGGCCTCCCCTACATATTGTCAATTTGAATCCATGCGACTAAAGAAAGACAATGTATTGAGTTAGTGGCACATTCTACAAGGACTTCCCTCTGAGGATTCACAGGCCATCATGACCCCCTTTCTAGTTTATGCAATTCAAGGCTTTAGTAACTGTGATAGAAAAAGTCTAAGAACCCAGACATAATCCAAAGAAAGAGAACTGACAAACTGCAGAGTTCTGGCTAACCATTTCAGTAAATAATTGTAAAACTACATGACTCAATCTCAGAATAGGTTTCCAGAGTAACGGTTATCTCAAAACCAGTTTACTGCAAAGTCACAACATTTGTCTTTGCCAGATTTTCCAAATCAGCGATGTTGGGTCTAAGTGGTTAAACAAAAGACTTAAAGCATCCAGAAAGATCAAACCAGAGCTTGTAGCAATCCCTAAAAGAGATACAAGAATTGTGCGAGGTGAGCTATACACCAAATGGAGAATGAAAAATATCAAGCTTCCTTTATAAATTACCCCAACTGTGAATAACAAGGAGATGATAGATAGAAGAATCAAAGGCATTTTACAAAGAAACAAGCAATACTTGTGTGCAAAAGAGAAAACCTTCCAGCAATAAAATCATCCAGAGTGTCACCAAGAAGCTGTTTTCAGTGATGCCAAAGCACAGCTACGGCGTTTCTTACTAATGTCATAAATTTAAGCAACTCCCTTAATGCTGCTTGGCAAGAGTTTAATGTTGGACTGAGAATCTCAAACATGGTTCCATACTCTCTTCCAGGATGGATGTCAAAGAGCCAGAAGTCACCTTCTTTAAAATCCTCCACTCTCTACAAATTTGGATGAGAATTAGTCCACGTTCAAAGGATTTTCAATGCAGTTTTTTAAACATATTATCTCAACTGTAGTCCTAGGCAAAAGTGGTAACAATTTTAAGAAAGCTACATAGCTTCAGTGTCCATTGAAGACACCAAGTCAATGGATGTGCAGTGCATGCTTGTTGTCCAACCAGTGCATACAGTATCCATTTGCTACTTGATACAAAGTAGCCTGTCCAACACAAGCTGAAAATCACCCAGAAACCAAAACCTCCAAGCGTAATTGGGTCAACATTCAACCAATACTATTGTTAATGCACAATTACCAAGATGTTTCAAGGAAATCATCACAACTTTCACAAGGAGGAAATGGACTATAAACAGGAACTTGACTGTACCACTCATCTCACAGGAACAATTAAAAATAATGTAACTTGGTATTTGGTTCTTTGAATATTCTTCCCAGTGTTGAAGCCTCAGTACAGATAGCCAAATGCCTGTGGAATACAACTTTCAAACTTAAAGTTGAACAGATGTTACTGTCAGAAGAGAATCAACTCTCCCATCCCAAATCTTCCAACAAGAAACAATAGAAAAGCAGCTTGGTTTGAGCAGGTAAATATCACATTTCAGGTATCACATTTCTACAGGTAACAATATTCCAAATAAATTAGCAACGCTTTTGAAGCAATTCACAAAAAGAGCAGAAATGTGTCAATTAAAAAACAAATGATTGAGAAAAAGAATTTATTTGGATTAAAGCATTAGAGAATTCCTGAGGGTCCAAAAGTAAAATGTAGATATGGAAATAAAATGACAAACCTGGTTAAGAAAATGTAACAAAAATATTTTTGCATGTAGGCATTTCTTTGTCAAATAATCTGTTTTTAGGTTTACTAGATACTACTTTTAAAAATACGTATTTAATATGATCAAATTCCCATAATTAAGGCATAGGAACCACAGTGACTTCAGCAACAGGCAAGAAGGATATGCAGCATACAAATGCAACTGAATAAGGCACATAAGGTATAAAACAAAATTCAAATTTGATTTAGTTGACCGTGTTTCAAGAAGTTCTTCATTTTTTGTTACAGTCAGGAAGGCGGCCTTCCAGGACCACCAATATCCACATCAATGAAGGTGTATAATGGATATTTCTTGATTTCTAGCACTTTATATTTGAGTGAATTTAAACCATCATTGTGCATTGTCTGCCTTGTACGTGCAATTCTGTCAAACCTGCAAACAAATGTTTCAGAACAACATATTAGCACGATATTGGCAATTAGGACTAGCACTTTTTATTTATATTTCATAAATGTAAAAGTCTTTTTCCTCCTTTATCATCCTCATGTCGAATGACATAGGCGAACATGTCCTCTGTCATCAGACGGATAACCAATAATACAAAGATAGATGAAGGATTGCCTTTCTTGGTAAAAGAAAAATATTATTTCCAGTTTTATTTATTGTCATTCTTTTTACGAAGTACGACATTATTTTGCAATGGTTTATTTTAAAATACTTGGCATATTGTGCAAAAATCTAGCTGAGTCACACAAAACAAGGTTGCTTTTATTGGAGTAAAGCTGCAAAAGCATCAAAATAGCACTTTAATGCTTGGCAAATGATTAGGTCAGCATACAATTTGTTAATTTGCACAGATCTTGAAATTTGTCAACAACACAAAAATAGGAGATTTTGGCCAACAATGAAGAATTTTCCAAGAGATTAAGGAAGTTGTAATCAAGTTAATGGAATAGAAAATTAGGAACAAATGCAACCTCATGAAATAGAAGGGAACCATTGAAGGCATAATGAGAAATTAATTCAAAAATTAAAAGCGAGGAGACCTAAAGGCTTAGATAGAAATGTACAAACAGCATAAAAACACAACAAATAAAAAGTATTCTAGGCCATTCTGCTCATCATGAAGATCAGTGTGATTCAGCTCAGTGTGATATTCCTAAGCCAACTCCATGTCCCTCAATTCTCTTAACAAAATCAAATTCTGCCTTGAATGCTTGATCCTCTACAACTCTTTTGAGGAGAGTCACTATATTAACACGTCCTATGTTCTAATGACATAGCCCATTTCCACAGATTGTCCTGTCACTCAGCGAGGGCATGTAAACATCAAAGTGATGGTGGTTTTGTGGCTTTTGAAGATCATTATGGCAAACAAATCCATGGCCTGCTGCTGTTTAGATAGATAGATAGATAGATAGATACTTTATTCATCCCCATGGGGAAATTCAACTTTTTTCCAATGTCCCATACACTTGTTGTAGCAAAACTAATTACATACAATACTTAACTCAGTAAAAAATATGATATGCATCTAAATCACTATCTCAAAAAGCATTAATAATAGCTTTTAAAAAGTTCTTAAGTCCTGGCGGTTGAATTGTAAAGCCTAATGGCATTGGGGAGTATTGACCTCTTCATCCTGTCTGAGGAGCATTGCATCGATAGTAACCTGTCGCTGAAACTGCTTCTCTGTCTCTGGATGGGATGTTTAACCCATGTTACTGAGAAAGACTTGACAGATCTGTTCAAAGTATATTTATTATCAATGTATACCTCATACAACCTTGAGATTCGTCTCCTTACAGGCACCACGAAACAAAGAAACCCATTAAAAACAAAAGAAGAGCAGCCAAACTGAGAGAAAAGAATCACGCAAACAATAAAAGCAAGCAAACAGCATTCAGAATGGAAGTTCACAAAGCCAGGCGTCTTTGTATCCTCTTTAGCCAAAGCAAGTTCCTAGAGGGCTGGAGAGTGGGCAATACTCTTCATTTATTTAATAAAGGCAATAGGGGCAAACCAGGAAATTCTAGCCTTGTGAGCCTTACATCAGTGATAGCAAATTATTTAAGAAGGTTCTTGGGCACAAGATCTAGTCTCATCCAGAAAAGCATAGACTTATTAGGCACAGTCAGCATGGCTTTGTGTGGGACATGGCATGCCTTACCAACATGATTAAATTGTTTTGAGGAGCGATGACCGTTGACTGCAGGGTAATGGATGCTGTACAAGTGTATTTTAGTAAAACTTTCAAGAAGATCCCCATGGTAGACTAATTCAAAAGACCAAGGAACATGGGATCCATGGTAAATAGGATACAAAACCAACTTGACCATAGAAAAGAGAGAGCAGTAGTGGAGTGGTGTTCTGCAAGGATCAATGCTAGGATCTCTGTAATCTGTGATAGATACAAGGAGTGACATGGATGAAAATGGAGGTAACCTGATTAGTTAGGTTTCCAGTATCTGGAATTATTTTTTTTAATTTACTGTAACATCCTATCTGAAAACATCTTCCAGTTAGTTTGCAGGTGACAGAAAAATTGGCAGAGTTGTGGAGAGTAAAGAAAGATTCAGCAGGATAGAGACCAGCTGCAAATATGGGCAGAAAAATGTTGTTTAATTCAGACAAGGGCAAGATGTTGCACTTTGAAAGGTCAAGTGTAAAATGAAATTACACATTAAATGGCAGAACTCTTAGTGACGTTGATGTACAGAGGGATCTTGGGGTACAAGTCTATAGTTCCCTGAAGTGGTAAAAAAGTTCTAAGGAACACTTATCTTCAATCGGTCAGGGTATTAAGTAAAGAAGTAATGTTACAGCTGTACAAAACTTCAGTTAGGTGACATTTAGAGTATTATGTGCTCGTCTTGTTAGTTAGGACATAGACATTTTGGAATGGGTGCAGAAGAGGTTCAACAGGGGGTCAGCTGGATTTGAGTGTTAGCTCTCAGAAGGCTAGGACAAACCTACCGTCGTGCTGGAAAGTTTTTGAATTCTGTAGAATTTTCTCTATTTCTGCATAAATATGACCTAAAATATGATTAGATCTTGAAACAAGTCCTAACACTAGATAAAGAGAATCCAATTAAATAAATACCCAAAATACATTATACTTGTTCATTATTGACAAAAGTAATCCAATATTACATGTATTTGTTGGAAGAAGTAACGTCAGCCCTCCATATCAGTGGGTTCCGCATCCACGGATTGAAAATATTCAAAAAAAAAATTCCAGAAAGTTCCAAAAAGCAGAATTTGAATTTGCCACACGCCGAGCACTACCCTGAATCCATGCGAATGAAGTGATGTGTAGGCATACCCTGCTGTAGCCTCCCGCCATTTCACAGATCCTCAGTCTCTCTCCAGCAGTCATTTGAGCATTGTTCGCCTCGCGTCTCGTTTGCTACTTGTGTTGTGAGCGAGAGGAAGGAATTTAAGGCCAGTAACGGATGGCTGGTTAGCTATGTAAAGCACCGCAGCCTCAAGAACTTAAAGATCACGGGAGAATCAGCATCGGGAGGCAGCATCAGCATTCCCAGAAGAGCTACGATTGTTGCGTCTATACTGAACATGTACAGACTTCTTTTCTTGTCATTATTCCCTAAACAATGCAATATAACAACTATTTGCATAGCATTTACATTGTATCAGGTATTATAAGTAATCTAGAGATGATTTAAAGTATACAGGAGGACGTGCGTATGTTATATGCAAATACTACGCCATTTTATATAAGGGACGAGCATCCGTGGATTTTGGTATACGCAGGGGTCCTGGAACCAATCCCCCGCGGATACCGAGGGACGACTGTATGTGAACCTTTGCTTTCAGAAACTGGTGTGACCCCCTTATACAGCAATAGCTTCAACTGTTTCCAGTAACGTTGGCTTGGAGGAATTTTCAGCCATTCCTCCTTACAAAACTGCTTCAACTCTGGGATGTTGGTGGGCTTCCTTGCATGAACTGCTTGCTTCAGGTCCTTCCACAACATTTCAATAGGATTAAGGACAGGACTTTGACTCAGCCATTCCAAACAATGAACTTTCTTCTTTTTAAACCATTCTATTGTTGATTTTCTCGTCTTTTAGATCTTTGTCGTTGCATCATCCAACTTCTATTAAGCTTCAGACTGCTACCCTGACGTTCTCCTGTAAAATGTGATACAATTTTCCCCAGCTTTCCTTGATACATTGTTCTCTCAATGATAGTAAGCAGTCCAGGTCCTGTGGCAGCAAAACAGCACCAAACCATGATGCTCCTTCCACCATGCTTCACAGTTGAGAGGAGGTGTTGATGTGCAGTACCCGTTTCCTCGAAACATAGCAGCGTGCACTTCTGCCAAAAAGTTCCACTATTGTCTCATCTGTTCACAGAACACATGTCCCCGAAAGACTCTACAACATCCAGCTGGTCTTTTGCATACATGAGGCATGCAGCAATGCTTTTTCGGAGAATAGTGGTTTCCTCCATGGTGTCCTTCCACAAACACCAATTTTGTTCAGTATTTATCTTTTAGTGGACACATGAACAGAGACTTTAGCAAGCTCTAAGAGACTTCTGCAGGTCTTTTGCTGTTACCCCTGGGTTCTTTTTCACCTCCTTCAGCATTGCACATTGTGCTCTTGGTGTAGTCTTTACAGGACGTCCACTCCAAGGGAGAGTAGCAACAGTACTGAGTTTCCTCAATTTGCAGACAATTTCTCTTTCTGTAGACTGATGAACACTCAAGTTTTTAGAAATGCTTTTATAGCCTTTTCCAGCTTGATCCATCTCTGAAATTCTTCTTCTAGAGTCCTCTAAAAGTTGTTTTGATTGAGGGATGGTGCACATAAACAGATTTTTCTTTTTTTTTTATTAGTTTTTTAATACATTTTCTACATAGCTACAGATAAAAAAAACCCCAGATCAAAATGAAGAACATTGATACAGTGCAAAAATAAACATACAATAATAATATGATACAAAGAAAGATAATTGAGAAAGCACCCAAATTGAAGACATGTAAAATTATTGTCCTCCCCAAGCCCCGCAACAAAAAAAAAGCTCCAGACCAACCACAACACAATATAGAGAATATAAATCAGGACAATCAAACCCCCAAAACTGTGAATACACTTAGCAACAGAAGATATTAATGCCTACTACCAAAAAAAAAGAGCTGAAAGCAAGGGACCAAAAAAAAACCTTAGTTAAGAGGAAGGTTATGAAAGTACTCAATAAAAGGTCCCCAGACATTATGGAACTTTAAATCCGAATTAAGGACTGAATAGTGAATTTTTTCAAGGTCTAAGCAGGCCATAATATCGTTAAGCCATTGAGCATGCGTGGGCGGGGCAACATCCCTCCATCTAAGGAGGATTAAACGTCTAGCCAGGAGAGAGGCAAAAGATAATATTCGACACTTTGTCGAACTCAGACGTAAATCTGTCTCACCCCAGAAACCGAACAAAGCAATTAAAGGGTTAGGTTCTAGGTGGTGATTCAGAATATACGATAACATTATGAAGACATCTTTCCAAAATTTCTCCAAGCTAGGACAAAACCCGTACATATGAATGAGAGAGGCCTCGCCCCTTTTGCATTTATCACAAAACGGACTGATGTTAGGGTAAAATCGAGATAATTTAGATTTAGACATATGGGCTCTATGAACAATCTTAAACTGTAAAAGGCAATGGCGAGCACAAAGAGAGGTTGAATTAACCGATTTGAGAATCGAGTCCCAAGTCTCATCGGATAAAGAGGTACCGTAGATTCCGGATTTTAAGCCGCTACTTTTTTCCCCACATTTTGAACTGCTTTGAACTTTGCGGCCTTTAATACGGAGCGGCTAATGCATTATTTTTTTTCATGCCGCCTCGTAAACATTTTGCCTCGTAACAGTAGACCAATAAAATTGATGAGTAGTTCACAGAGGTCCAATGAAATTGTACGATAAATCAAGCGCACTTTCACAATTAAATTATTGTAAATCAGTCATTTGTACTCACCCTCATCAACATGGAAAACACTCGAAGAAAAGCATTGTGCTGCCTTTATGGCAGTTATTTAGTTTATAATATTTTCGCTTAGTAATTCATTTTCTAGTTAAAGTTAGAAGAGTTTTAACTATATTTGTTTTCTGTACTACATCGCGGGATGCTATGACATCACACCCGGTTTCGCCGCGTCTTGTGGGATACCAGTTTGCGATAAACGGAAAGGAGGGGGGGAGCGGCGGAGCCAAAACGCTGCTTTTAAGTTAAAGGCGATCAATAACTTTTCCTGGTAGGCTGCAGTATATATATTTTTTACCAGTCGTTAGGAGATATTGGAATGTTGTTCAGTAAAGAAGTATACGCAACGTATATTTAAAAGTAGCCGCGTTACGGGCACGGTTCGAAAAAAAGCATTTGCAATATGTATTTGTTTTTGTTACCATATGGATTTAATTAAAAGTTAAAAAATCCTCACGTGTAATATCTTTCTGTGTAAATATCTCATATTACAACGTGGGACACCTGCGGCCGAAAATCTGGTGCGGCCTTTACAAGTAAAAAATTGATTTTATTTCTAAAATTAGAGCCAGCGGCTTTTAATCAGGTGCGCTCTGTAGTCCGGAATCTACGGTACTTAAATCATGCTTCCATGCCATTTTAATTTTATCCACAGGGGCACGTCGTAAGGCTGCTAATTTATCACGAATAAATGATATTAAACCTTTACCTAGTGGATTAATAGAAAGAAATAAGTCCATAACATTTTTCTCAGGCATTTCAGGAAAGTTAGGGATTAAAGGAGTAATAAAGTGTCTAATTTGGAGATATCTAAAAAAATGAGCATTGGGCAGATTGAACTTAGCAGAGAGCTGTTGAAAAGAAGCGAAGCGATTATCAATAAAAAGATCTTCAAAATGTCTAATGCCCTTCCTATACCAATCATGGAATGCTGAGTCATACGTAGTAGGTTAAAAAAAGGTGATTATGTAAGATAGGACTAGAAAAGGAAAAACCATGGAAACCATAAAATTTCCTAAACTGAGCCCATATACGCAAAGTGTGTCTAACAAGAGGATTAACTATTAATCTGGACAAACTACTAGGGAGTACAGAGCCGAGAAGTGCAGAGATAGATAATTCTTTAGTGGAGCTCAACTCCATTACCACCCAAT
This sequence comes from Hemitrygon akajei, assembly GCF_048418815.1. Lineage (NCBI taxonomy): Eukaryota > Metazoa > Chordata > Chondrichthyes > Myliobatiformes > Dasyatidae > Hemitrygon > Hemitrygon akajei. The sequence goes on from NC_133125.1 coordinate 69,948,442, forward strand.
TAGGGCACTCGGGGTTGACCATGGAAAAAAGACCAAAAGGTAGCACAACGTATATTGGCTGCCCAATAATATAAACGAAAGTTAGGTAAAGCCATGCCACCCTCTTTTTTAGATTTTTGGAGATAAACTTTGTTAATTCTAGAGCGCTTATTCTTCCACAGATATAACAAAATAATAGAGTCTAAGGAATCAAAAAAAGAGTTAGGAATAAAAATTGGGATTGATTGAAATAAATATAAAAGTTTAGGGAGAACATACATTTTAACGACATTAATACGACCTACCAAAGACATAGATAGAAGTGACCATTGTAACAGACTCTGTTTAATAGTATATGAAAGATTGGGAAAATTTTCACGAAAGAGATCTTTAAACTTCCTTGTGACTGTAATCCCAAGATAAGTAAATTGATTGTGGACTACTTTAAAAGGGAGATCACGAAATGTTAATTCTTGTGCTTCTTTATTAATTGGGAAAAGTTTGCCCTTATGTAAATTAAGTTTATATCCAGAGAACTGGCTAAACTGGTCAAGAAGTGAAAACATTGGAGGTAAGGATGTAAACGGATTTGAGAGAAAGAGTAATAAGTCATCAGCATAAAGAGAAACTTTATGCTCAACACCCCCTCTCCAAATCCCGGTCAGTTCAGGACAATTTCGAAAAGCTATCGCCAAAGGTTCTATAGCCAAATCAAAGAGAAAGGGACTTAAAGGGCATCCCTGATGGGTGCCACGTTTGAGGTTAAATAACTGGGATTTCTGAAAATTAGTTAAAACAGAGGCAGTAGGACACAAATACAGCAATTTGATCCAAGAGATAAAACTTTGACCAAAGTCAAATTTTTCTAAAACTGCAAAAGGGTAGTTCCATTCTATACGATCAAATGCTTTCTCCGCATCGAGGGAAATAACACATTCAGGAATCCCAGTTGGAGGTGAATATAAAATGTTAAATAAACGCCGAATGTTAAAAAAAGGAAGACGATTTTTAATAAAACCAGTTTGATCATCAGAAATAATAGAGGGAATAACAGTTTCTAATCTATAAGCCAAAACTTTGGCCAAAATTTTAACATCAACATTAAGCAATGAAATCGGCCTATACGAGGAACACTCTGTTGGGTCTTTACCCTTTTTTAATAAAAGAATAATAGAAGCCTCATTAAAAGAGGGTGGCAATTTGCCGTAGTTAAATGAGTCAGATAATACTGAAAGTAACTGAGGAGAGAGAAGTGAAGAGAATGATTTATAAAATTCTACGGGGAACGCATCAGGTCCAGGAGATTTCCCTGAGGACAATGCAGAAATTGCAGAAGATATTTCTTCTGATGATATAGGCGTATTAAGTTTGGCTTTAAAATCAGATGAAAGCAAAGGAATATTCAGATTATTTAAAAAATGATCAATAGAGATATTGTCATTCAAAGATTCAGAGGAATAAAGTCGAGAATAAAATTTTTTAAATGCATCATTGATTTCTAAGTGATCCGATGCAAGGTCACCATTCTCCTTCCGGATCTTTGTAATATGTTGTTTGGCTTTGGAACGCCTCAGCTGATTGGCTAGAAATTTACCAGATTTGTCACCATGAATATAAAAGCGACTCTTACTTTCAAGAAGTTGGCGTTCGACAGGTTGAGTAGACAGAAGATTAAATTTAGTTTGAAGTTCTACACGTTTCTTGTATAGTTCAGGATTCTTAGTTTGAGCATACAGTTGATCCAATTCTTTAATCTGATTAATGAGGTCTAATCGATCTGCACAGGACTTTCTATTAAGATTTGCTGTATAGGAGATTATTTGACCCCTCAGATATGCTTTCATGTGATGTATTGGTGTTAAAATAAAAGGTTATCTGATCCTTGATAAATTTTAGAAAATCATCATCCGATAATAAAGTCGAATCAAACCGCCAGTGTTTATTCCTCTGAGGGAGGCCAGGAAAATTTAAAGACAGAGTAATTGGGGCATGGTCAAAAATCGGTATACTCTGATAATCACAAGAATAGACAAATGGAATGAGTTGATTATCGAGTAAGAAGTAGTCAATTCTAGTAAAGGTATGGTGAACATGTGAAAAAAAAGAATAATGTCTCTCAGTAGGATGAAGGAAATGCCATATATCAGAGATGCCATAATTAGACAGAAATGATTGAATAGCTAAGGCAGATTTAGTAGGTGGTCTAGTAAACAGATCTTTCTTGAGAAGAGCAGGCTCTGTCAGTAACCTGACTTTGTTAGTCTTTTTTATAGGGCAGTGAGTGTACCTCTACAACCCAGACTTCCAATCTCATCTCATTGATTGGAATGCTGAGCCTACTTGGGGAAAGGCCATCTTAAGTTTGGTGTTGTATGATAACCCAGATCTTATCAGGGAGCTCAACGTAAAGGAACCCTTAGGAGGCAATGACCATAATATGATTGAATTCATACTGTAATTTAAAGGGAGAAGTACAACTCACACATATCAGTATCACAATGGAATAAAGGGAATTACTGAGTCATGAGAGAGGAGCTTGCCCAGGTGGATTGGAGAATACTGTCGGGGATGACGGCAGAGCAGAGGTGGCTGAAGTTTCTAGGAATAGGTCACAAGGCGCAGGATAGATAGATAGAAGAGAAGCTATCAAATGGCAGGGGTAGGCTTGACAGGGTTTTCCCTCGGACCTTGAAGGAGACTAGTTTTGAAATTGCAGGGGCCTTGGCAGATATATTTAAAATGTCGGTATCTACGAGTGAGGTGCCGGAGGATTATAGGATAGCTCATGTTGTTCCGTTGTTTAAAAAAAGGCTCTAAAAGTAATCTGGGAAATTGTAGGCCGATAAGTTTGATGTCGGTAGTAGGTAAATTATTGGAAGGAGTCCAAAGAGATAGGATCTACAAGTACTTAGATAGACACGGACTTACTAGGGAGAGTCAACACGGCTTTGTGCGTGGTAGGTCATGTTTAACAAATCTGTTAAAGAGTTTTTTTGAGGAGGTTACAAGTGGATGAAGAGAAGGCAGTGGACGTTGTCTACATGGACTTCAGTAAGGCCTTTGACAAGGTCCCGCATGGGAGGTTAGTTAAGAAGATTCAATCGCTAAGTTTTCATGGTGAGGTAGTAAACTGGATTAGACATTGGCTCAATGGGAGAAGTCAGGGAGTGGTAGCGGAGGATTGCTTTTCTGAGTGGAGACCTGTGATTAGTGGTGTGCCACAAGGATCCATTGTTATTTGTCCTCTATATCAATGATCTGGATGGTAAATTGGATCAGCAAATTTGCTGATGATTCAAAGACTGGAGGTGTAGTGGACACTGAGAAAGGTTTTCAAAGCTTGCAGAGGGATTTGGACCAGCTGGAAAAAGGGGCTGAAAAATGACAGATGGAGTTTTAATACAGACAAGTGTGAGGTATTGCACTTTGGAAGGAAAAACCAAGGTAGAACATACAAGGTAAATGGTAGGGCACTGAGGAGTGCGTAAGAACAGAAGGATCTGGGAATATAGATACAAAATTCCCTAAATGTGCTGTCACAGGTAGATAGGGTAGTAAAGAGAGCTTTTGGTACATTGGCCTTTATAAATCAAAGTATTGAGTATAAGAGTTGGAATGTTATGGTGTGGTTGTATAAAGCATTGGTGAGGCCAAATTTGGAGTATTGTGTACAGTTTTGGTCACCAAATTACAAGAAGGATACTAATAAGGTTGAAAGAGTGAAGAGAAGGTTTACAAGGATGTTATTGGGACTTAAGGAACTGAGTTACCGAGAAAGGTTGAATAGGTTAGGACTTTATTCCCTGGAGCATAGAAGAATGAGGGGAGACTTGATAGAGGTATGGTATATAAAATTATGATGGGTATAGATAGAGTGAATGCAAGCAGGCTTTTTCCACTGAGGCTAGAGGAGAAAAAAAAACAAGGACATGGGTTAAGGGTGAAGGGGGTAAAGTTTAAAGGGAACATTGGGGGGGGCTTCACGCAGAGAGTGGTGGGAGTGTGGAATGAGCTGCCAGATGAAGTTGTAAATGCGGGCTCACTTTTAAAATTTAAGAAAAACTTGGACAGGTACATGGATGAGAGGTGTATGGAGGGATATGGGCCAGGTGCAGGTCAGTGGGACTAGACAGAAAAATGGTTCAGCACAGCTAAGAAGGGTCAAAAGGCCTGTACTATGGTTCTAACTAGTGGGTACAGCCTCAAAATTGAGGGGCTACCTTTTAGAACAGAGGCAAGGAGAATTTGTTTTTATCCATAGAGTGGTGAATCTGCGGTGGAGGCCAAGTCTGTGCATATATTTAAGGCAGAAGTTGATGGTTTCCTGATCGGTCATGGCATGAAAGGATATTGTGAGAAGGCCGGCGTACGGGGTTGAGTGGGATCCGGGATCAGCCATGATGGAATGGCAGAACAGACTATATGGGCTGAATGGCCTAATTTGCTCTCATGTCTTATGGTCTTATAGTCTAACACCCGACCAAATAGCTTTTGCAGAAAGCATTAGCCCAGAGGTTCATATATTTTTCCAACAAATCATTTCATTTGTTCAGATCATTTTTCTCAATAAATAAATGAACAAGTATAATGATTTTGTGTTATTTATTTCATTGGGTTCCCTTTATCTAGTTTTAGGACAGATGAAAATCTGAGGACATTTTAGGTCATATTTATGCAGAAATAGAGAAAATTCTACAAGGTTCACAAATTTTCTAGCACCACTGTAGATTGTATTGGAGGCTAAGGGGCGACCCAATAAAAATATATGTCCTGAGATGCATGGGCAGGGTAAATAATCAGTGTAACTGTCAAACACTAGAGGACGAACTTTAAGGCTTGGTGGAGATTTATGACGTTCTTCCTCCCCCAAAGAGAGTGGAGTAGGTGCCTAGAACGCACTGCCTGGGTAACTGGTGGAAGCCGATACAATAGCAACATTCAGGCAGGCAACAGAGATGTAGGTTTGTAGGGGGATGTAGGTTTCATGCAGGCAGATGGTGTTAGTTTAAAATGGCATCACGGTTAGCACAGATGTCACAGGCTGTGGGGCTGTGCCTGTGCTGGACAGCTCTGAGTACAGAAGTCATTAACCCAAGTTTGGAATATCAAAGAAAACTGTAACACTTGGGGAAGACTCCTGCAGTCATAGGGAGAATATGCAAGTCCTTCACAGATACCATTCAAGGCCAAGCCACTGCAGCTGTACGGTGCAACATGAATTGCTGTGTCACTGTGCTGTCACTACAGGGGAAATGTGTTCTCCTCTGTGTTCCCAAAATTTTGAGATTATAACTCCCGGTTTTAGATTGCCCTGCTAGGAAAACAAGTATCCTTGTTTTTCTTCAAAGTCCCAGAACATCTTTGTACATTTTGTTGAGATCACTTCATTTTATTCTAAAGTCAAGTGAGCATTGATCTGTCTGTTTAATGCCTCATGTGACAAATGTGTGAACCTTTGCTGTGCTTCTCATTTAACCACTGTGGCTTTACACAGCCTTGCAGATGCAGAATAGACCAGGACTCTATATCATCAAAGCATAATATCCCTTTGTTTGAATTGTCTTGCAATAAACATACCCCTTGCCTTCCTCACTGCTGCTGAATCCACACTTTAATAGAATAGTCAGGAAACTCTAAACACCTTTCAGGCCCTCAGCATTTAAAAATTTCCCAGGATTTCTACTCATCTTACCAAAGTGGATGACTTCACATGCACCAACCTCAACCCATATGCGATATTCCATTTACCATGTGCTTGCCCACTCACATCCTCTAAGCCACTCCGCAACTGCTCTGCCAGCCTGCACTGCCCATCTTCCTCACCCCCAAACTTGATTATATCAATGAGTCAGGTGTATAAATCGCGAACAGCAATGATCACTGTATTTATTCCAGTCATTCATATGTACTTAAACCTGTTGCAGAGTCTTTTATTCACTGAATCAGTACAAGCTATTATGCAAGTCACAAGCTTTTTTTTAAAACCAAACTCACCCATGCTGACCAAAATGTCTACTACTTAAGTTAGGTCCATTTACCTGCACTTGGCCCACACCCCTCTAAACCAGGGTTCCCAACCATTTTTATGCACGGACCAATACCATTAAGCAAGGGGTGTGTAGACCCCAGTTTGGGAACCCCTGATCTAAACCATTCCCATTAATGCACCCGTCCAAATGCCTTTTAAACATTGTAATTGTATTTCTCCACCACAACCTCTGGCAGCTCGTTTCTATATTCATTGCCTTCTGTGTGGCTAAATATACCCCTCAAATTCCTATTAACTCTTCCGCCTCTCACCTTCAACCTATGCCATCTCGTATTAGACTCTCCTACCCTTGGAGAAAGGCTGACTATATATGGCCCTCATGATTCTATATACATCTACAAGCTCACTTTTCAGTGTCTTTCACTCTAGGGGAGAAAAAAATGTTATAACAAAAATGGAAGTCGTTAAAAAGGAAATGGTTTGGGTATGTTTTTTTTCAAATATTCAAAAGAGCAAGGGAGAGCAATGGAGCCTGTAATAAAGGGGTTGGAACAGAAAGAATGGCAGGGAGTACAAGGTAAAGAGACTCTAAACTACCAAGTGTGATTCATAAACAAAAAAAAGGACAAAAAATATCAGAAAAATGCTGGAAATATTCCACAGGTCAGATAATTTCTACGGAGAGAATTAAAACTTAGACTCTGAAAGGCTTGAAATATTCATTCAATTTTTCATTCCAGATATATTCACCCCACCATCCAGAAATAAAGCTTCTGAATAATTCCATTCTTAATATTTTAATAAAAGGCACATTACCTCTGAGGGTTGGGTTCATTCTTTTTATCCCTTTGGTGAACAATCATTCGACACTTCCCGATGACACCATCTGGACGTGATATTCCCATGCCTTTAAAAACAATCCTGTTTGGAAAGAATTTTTAAACTAAATGAATCTCCATTATTTCTCTACAGATGAATGGAATTTACATTTGACAGCTCCCAGGCTCAAAAGATATTTTTATTTGACTTCAGGTACTTCTAATTCCTTGAAGGCTATTGCGTATAGATTACATTCAGTATAATAATTACCAATTTCAAACCACACGCTGCTAGAAAACTTTTCTTCACTCCCACCCCATTTCACCCACCTATCACTTACCAGCTCTGCCTCACCCCTTTGCTTCTCCTCTATACTTGGTACCTTCCCTCACCACTCTTAGTCCTGATGCAAAGTCTCAACCCAAACTGTTGACATTAGCTTCCCCACAACAGTTTGCTATTTCCTTCAGAAAAACACACAAAATGCTAGAGAAACACAGCATGTGTCAAGCAGCATCTATGGAGAGAAATAAACAGCATTTTACGCCAAGACCCTACATCAGGGCTGGAAAGAGCAGACACTAGAATAAAGAGGTGGTGGAGGGGAATGAGCCCAAGTGGCAGGTGATAGGTGAATTCAAGTGCTCTACAGAAGGTAGGTAAGTGGAGGGTGAGGGAAGAGTAGGAATTATGTCCAAAGCTGGGACGTGATAGGAGGAAGAGGTGAAGGGATCTAACAGGAGAGGACAGTGAGCCATGGACTACAGGGAAGAAGGTGGGTAACCAGAGGGAGAAAGCTGTAGGTGATGGGCAGGCCAAGGATTGAGGAGTGGAAAGAGATGGGTAAAGGAACAACTGGCATAAGGGCAGAGGGACAAAGCAGTTTGGTTATTATAAGTTAAAGTAATCATGTTGATGCCATCACATTGCAGACTATCAGGACAGAAAATGTGCATATTGCTCCAGATTTCCAGCATCCACATTCTCTCATGCCTCTTCTTTCCTTCTGTTTGCTTCAGGTTCTTCAGCTTTTAGCTACTGCCCCAGGAGAAAGCCGTCCTTAAACCTTCAAAGTGTGGCCTGATAAAAGCCTGGCACAGGAAATCCATCAAAGTTCACAGAAACACCAAGCCCTCTGGCCCATCAAGTCAGCCTACCTTCAGTGCTGTTTACATTTATTCACATTGCTCTCCGCACACTCCCACGATTTCACCACAGATCTTACCCCTCACCTATACAACAGGGGCAATTTACAGTAGAAATTAAAATTCCAATCACACATCTTTGGTATTCAAAAGGAATATGAGGAAACCCACAGGAAGAATAGGCAACCTGACACATTCAGGACAGAAACTGGGTCAGTTCTGCTACCTGCCCCAATGAAGCACACAAAGGTATTCCTGTTTAAACATTTAAGATTCCTAAATTCAAAGTAATACAAGTCAAATTTATGCAATCAGTCCTAGTAACTAAACTGTTAAGACACTGAATTATTCTCACAAGTATGTGCCTTCCCAAAGGCAATACTCTTCCCCAGTACTTCAGTGTCCCCATCAAGTACGGTTGTCCAGTTCCGACGTGACCATGGCTTTAAGCAATGAAGCATTACTTTCTCACTTTGGAGATAAAACAACTTTCTAAAATCCAAAGTAACACACACAAAATGCTGCAGGAACTCAGCAGGTCAGGCTGCATCTATGGAAATGAATAAACATCGATGTTTCAGGCTGAGACCTTTTATCAGACTACAAAAGGGGGAAGATGTCAGAATAAAAAGATGGAGGGAGGGAAGGAGGGTAGTCAAAAGGTGATAGTTGAAGCCAGGAGCGTGGGAAAGGTAAAGGGCTGGAGAAGAAGGAATCTGATAGGAGAGGAGAGTGAACCCTGGGAGAAAGGGAACGAGGAGGGGACACCCAGGAGAGGTGATATTGTGTGCAGTTTTGGTCACCTAATTACAGGAAGGATATTAATAAGGTTGAAAGAGTGCAGAGAAGGTTTACAAGGATGTTACCGGGACTTGAGAAACTGAGTTACAGAAAAAGGTTCAATAGGTTAGGACTTCATTCCCTGGAGCGTAGAAGAATGAGGGGTGATTTGATAGAGGTGTATAAAATTATGATGGGTATAGATAGAGTGAATGCAAGCAGGCTTTTTCCACTGAGGCTAGAGGAGAAAAAAAACCAGAGGACATGGGTTAAAAGTGAAGGGGGAAAGTTTAAAGGGAACATTGGGGGGGCTTCTTCACGCAGAAAGTGGTGGGAGTGTGGAATGAGCTGCCAGATGAAGTGGTGAATGCGGGCTCACTTTTGACATTTAAGAAAAACTTGGACAGGTAAATGGATGAGAGTGGTTTGGAGGGATATGGGCCAGGTGCAGGTCAGTGGGACTAGGCAAAAAATGGTTTGGCATTGCCAAGAAGAGCCAAAAGGCCTGTTTCTGTGCTGTAATGTTCTATGATAGGCAGATGAGTGAAGAGGTAAGTAGGGGGTCAGAGTAGGTAAATGAAGAAGAACCAAGGGGAAAGGGGAAAAATTACCAGAAGTTGAAAAACACAATGCTCCTGCCATCAGGTTGAGGTCTACCCAGATGGAATACAAGATGCTGCTCTTCCAACCTTAGAGTGACCTCTTCCTGGCAAAAAGAGAAGGCCATGCCCCAACATCAGAATGGTATTGAGGATTGGAATTGAAATGGTTAGCCATTGAGAAATCCTGTTTATTTTAGTGTATGTGATAATAAATCTCCTGATCCTCCATAATTCAGTGTTTATTTTTTCCATTGACCATTCTTTAATCTAAAATGCCAGACTCACACTTCCCCATGCTGAATACTATTTGCTTTACTTAATATACATTCCTTTCCATCTTCTGACACCAACTATGTCATCTTACTTATTACCATCTACTCCCAAACCTCGTGGAGAACCAACATTGACACCTGCTCAAGTTCAAACAGTATGTGTGGAAATTAACAGACTCACTTACACAGGTCTACTTCCACAATGATAATCAGGTAAGATTGCTCACTTTATCGCCACGGTTTTTGCACTAAACCACATGTACACAAGTGCCACAACTGCTTGTGTGTTGTAAATGCTTCAGAATTGTTTAAAGATTGCAGTGTACTTCAGCTTACTCATCAATATTGGCAATGATACACAGCTGGATCACAGCTTTACCATCAAAATTCATAACTGTGTTAGCATATGCCAGTTTCTCGACATGAGTATTATAATGCAATTTCTCAGGAAATACTGGGTTTCAAAAAGAGAAAATCTGAAGATGCTGGAAACCCGAGCAACACACACAAAATGCTGAGGAACTCAACGGCCCAGGCAGCATCTATGGAAAAAAGTAAACAGTTGACGTTTTGGGCTGAGACCCTTCATGAGGAAGGACACTGTTTTTAACTTAAGAGTAAAATCTAACTCTAACATTTCTAAAATCTAAATCTAACATTTTTCATCAGCAGCATATTTTACATTGTTATATACATATTGTATGTAACTTCATTAAATGTTAAGAATGCAAAAATCAATTTTGCTAAATATTATTTCATCCCTTGCATAAAATAATTATTTTTCAATCGCTCACAATGCAGCATTCACTCCAGCATGCATTGCAGTAGAATGGCTCAGCTAATGCTTAGTTTTGATACTTAAAAGGAAACCTTAATAACTGAAGGCAAGATAGAGTTAACAACACAATTCAAAGAGATGTAATTTTTAGCTTGTTACAACATTATTAAATAAACACTCACCTGTTGTAGATGTCATCATCTTCCCCTCCCCAGCCCCAATAATCATTGGGGAAACCATTGATTCTTTCATGCTGCTCTCTACTTAAGGCTGAAATTCCACCAAAGAACTGCCTGTATGGCAAGCTGAAACAAATAATTTTACAACTTATCCTCCAGTACTTTAAAAAAAAAGTAGCCAAATTTAGGTTAAAATTTTTTGAATTAGTTTAAAAGATTATGCACAACTAGTAGCCCCAAGCAGTTGCCTTTCACCTACAGGAACAGCCCTTTCACTCTACTGAGTTTACACCTTTTCCCTCCCAACTCTATATGTGTATCTTGTCATCTCTTAATAGTATTGCTGAATGAGTATATTTGCTATATTTTTGTTTAAAATACAAAATTGGAATCATAATGCTAAAGTGAAATTCAACTTGAAGTGTAGAAACATTATAATCATCACCATTTTACAATAATCTTTGTATTATTGTGCTAGTCATTAGTATTTTCCCACCTGGTCATGTGGCAAATCACTTGTAACATGAAAAGTCAGCATAGATCAATAATAATAAACCATTATGAACACCAGCTACATAAAAACAAGCCAAGTGATTATAAAAAAGGTATTACTATGTTTGATATATCTCAAAATAATTACTTGAGATATAGTAGGTGGAGGAAATATGGTGGATGCAATTTACTTGAGCTTTAAGGAAACAAGTGGTTGCACACTGTTAATTACTCTACTTTAGGAGGCTGAGGATATTGTATTCAAAACTCATGAGGGTACTGTTTATATTATCAAGTAACACAGAAATTTCAAAACAAACTGTAAAAGTTGGAAATCTGAAATAGAAACAGAAAATGCTACAAACATCCAGCAATTGGCAGCATCTGTGGAAAGAGAACTAGAGCTAATATTCTAGGTTGCAGGCCCTTCAAAAGAACTGGGGAAAATTTATGCAGCAAGAGGTGGGAGATGGATATGATTAGGTCAATATTCAAATATTTACAGAGCACCTTTTTCCAATAATGAAGATAATTTGCGAGACTGCAAGCAACCACTACAGCTGTGAAACAGAGGTTAGAAATGTTGCTGTTGAACCTAAGACCAAATGTAGATGCTGGAATCCACAGCTCATCAAACCGGGTTAAATTATAGATGGGTAACTTTACAGCAGAACTGGCCAGTTCAATACAAAAAGAAAAATAAATTACCTGAGATATCTCAACAAGGGCTCCTGGAGAGACAGATATTAAAATGAACCCTTTTTTAAAAAACCAGCTAGCCACTCAAAAATACAAGTCGTGGCCTTACCGGAAACCAAATTTATCCATGGACACAGCCAGATGCCTTGGCTGGCTATAACATTTGTAGGTATTACGGTCATCCATAGGAATCAAATCAACATCACTGAACACAAAGCAGTTGTAGTCATATTCCTTCAAAGCTTCCACGAAACCTACGTTGAGAAGTTTGGCTCGATTAAAAGTATCTTCTCCATGCTGAAAAAAATTAAATTGGAGAAATGAAACACAACTTTATCAAATTAGGGTGTCATTTATATACACATTTTTTCAAATCAGAATTTTCCCTTTTTATCAAATGACAGTGGAATAATTATATCTGATCACAAACAAGAGAAAATCTGCAGATGCTGGAAATCCCATCAACCCACACAAAATGCTGGAGGAACTCAGCAGGCCAGGCAGCATCTATGGGAAAGAGTAGAGTCAACATTTTGGGGTGAGACCCTTCTGATATTGACATTGGAATGCTATCCAAGAAATAAAGATGCACCTAGAAGCAGAATGGTTCGTAGAGGTGGGGAGCAAACCTGGAAGTAATACAAGAAAAAGTCCCTTCAGAATGCTAAGAAATGAGGGGCAGATGCATCTGATAACGCAAACAAATGGAAGTAATTAAAATGAAAGCAGTTGTGGTAGATAATGGATGGAATGTGAAAGCTGGTGGGCTAGAAGAGGAGGGCATGGAGAACCCTATCCCTGTTCTGGCTTGGGGAAGAGGGGATGAAATCAGAAATGCAGGAAACACAAGGACATGATTAAAAATCAAATTCAAGTTTAACTGCCATTCAACCATACATGAATAGCGTAAAACAACACAACATTCCTCCGGAGCCTAGGTGCAAAACCCAGTACTAACAGTCATACCCAGCACATAATAGACAGCAAGTAAATATACAGTCACACATAAAATGTACGTCTAACCCAAGTCCAAGTGTCATGTCCTGTAAATTGATGGTGCATGGGTGTTACCAGCAAGAACAAGCAGTCCTCAGCAATCTGCAGACGAACGTATGCGTATACACACGCAATCCAGGTTATCTTCCACTGAGCAAACACTGGAGGGCAGCACCTACGGGCAGGCCAGCCCCCAACCCAGCATGGAGGCTGTGCTACACCACCTCCAGCATCTCCTCTCCTGGACTATTGCAGCAGGGAAGCCTGTGGCTCGAGGCCTGGTCCTCACTATGACCAAGGCCACGTGGCTCCCCTGCCATTTGTCTCACCAATAAACAAGGGGAACGGACTTGCATTACTTCACTTCAATGTCCAAAAGGGTATTATGATCGCAAGAGAAACATCGAAGACAATCATTCGCTGTGAGACTGTGCACCACCTTCGCACTCCCGACTCCAATGCCTGTCTGCTGCAGGCAGTAACACAGTCTGCACCAAGTCCAGTTCCTTCAATGAGCAGTTTGCTGATGGGGTGGATCTGCAGGCTTGAAGTTCTTAATGTCCGGCATTGTCTTGCCATTTTAAGAAAGACATTTAAATCAGAGAAAAACACCTTTGGCTGGCCAAACAGAGAAGCTGCTGCATCTAAACACACCACCATCTTAACAGAAGGGGATCCTGTAGACTATAATAAAGGGGAAATCATTACTAAAAGAAAAATACCTTAATGGCACTGGTGTGTAGGTAATGTCTGCAAAGCAGTTATGGAGGAGGGTGAGGTGTGGTTGAGAAAATGTGGGGGTTTGTGGACTCTAACGGACAGTCGAGATGAGTTGGAGATGAGAACAGTTAGCCTGAGAAGATGGGCAGGATGGAAAGGAGCAGCTAATGCAATGACTACAAGAATCGGCGTAAAGCTCTCAATTGAATTTAAAAGGGTTGGGCAAGTTGAATGGTGCTAAATGGGACTGAAACAATGCTGTTCCACATGTCTGAAAAACAGATGTAGCCTTAGGACCATAGGAGCTCCTAGAACCATACCTCTGATTTTCAGAAAATGAGTAATGATAAAGGAAGTTGGTCAAGCTAAGCCAGGTGAAGACAGTGGTAGTAGAAGGATCTGTCTGCTGGGCCAGTCTCCCCATAACAGGTGGAAAGGAGGAACCATCAAACCATTCCACTGCTTCTTCCTGCATTACCTTGTGAGACTTGCATGCCTTTAACAGCTTAACAACTTCCGATTTCCCTGACCCCCACTGTTTCATCTGCACTCGTAATACACCACCAGCCTCTACCAGAAACAGCTTAGTCTTCTACTTCTTTTTTCACAAGCTGTCCTGAACTTCATCCTCCCTCTACCTAACCCCATCTGACTTTTTTGCCAATTTCCATCCATCATCTCCCAACTCCACCCCTCCCCTACCTGGTTCCATCTGTTCATCATTCTTTACCTACTCACAATTGATAAATCAGTTACTGGCCAGTCTCACCACTGCCCTTCTCCTTCCCTCTCACAGGGGCTCAACTTGTACATTAACAGTTGTCTCTCTCTTCCCACAGATGTTGTTCAACTTTCTGAGTTGCTTGGAATGAAGAGGTAGAACTGGGCAAGGCAAAGACAAGTAACAGAGGAATAGCATTCATAGAAGGTCTAAGAAAATGAGACCGTAAGATACAGGAGCAGAATTAGGCTTTTTGGCCCATCAAGCCTGCTCCACCATTTAATCATGGCTGCTGTATTTCCTTCTCAGCTCCAATCTCCTGCCTTCTTCCCATATCCCTTCATGCCCTGACCAATCAAGAATCTGTCAACATCTGCTTTAAATATACCCAATGATGTGGCCTCCAGTTGCCTGTGGCAATGAATTCCAGATTCAGCATCCTCTGGCTAAAGACACTCCCCTCCTCTTCTTTGTTCTAAACGGACGTCCTTGTACTCTGAGGTTGTCAACCCTGGTCCGTGATTGGTTAGGAGGGAGGCTAATGTTCAGTGGTGGGATCATAATTCAGCAAAAGTTGTTGAGCTGACAGTTGACTTCTGCAAGGCAGAGGTCAAACCACAACACTTCTTCAGCAGACTTGGTGACTGTGACAACATTGGGCATTAGATGAGAGCTGCAAATTCAGAAGTTGGAGGTTAGGTTGGAGTGAGGGTTATGCAAAAACAGATAATGTTGTTTTCACAGCTAATGAATAGATCGAGAAGCCAAAAGTCCAGTTAGATTTAGAATTCTGCAGATGGGTAAAAGAACCACAATCTGGTGCAAGGGCTCCTGGCCAAGGAAATGTGCACAGAGATCAAATGAGCAGAAGAGCTCAATATCACATAGGGCTCAGACTTTAAAGTGAAACCAGACTTTAAGGGCATGAAGCCAAAGTTTCTATAGAGAGCACACCATTTGAAATCAAAGGGGCATGATCAAAAGGCAGCTTGAAAACATGGCAAATTTAACACTTTCCATTACCAAAGTAGATATCTATGCATGGGATGGAAGGAGATGGCAGAGTATCTTTTATTGTTGAAGAAAGTACGAGGACTTCAGAACCTGAGATGTCTTGGAGATGGTCTGCGTTGGAACAGAAGGGGTGCTGGATTTCCTAGAACATATTAAGACAGATAAATTGCTGGGGCCACTAAGAACACTATGGGAAGCAAGAGAAACTACAAAAACCTTCTCTGAGAGATATGTATCATGGTTATCTATGCATGAAATGCCAAAAGACTGGAAGGTGGCTCATGTTGTGCCCTTATTTAAGAGCTGCAAAGAAAGACCTGTGAACTATCATTAGTTTGCAGATGACACTAAAATAGGTGGCATTGTTCTTAGTGAAAATAGTTAAAAGGATTTAGAGGGATCTTGATCAGCTGGGTCAGTGGGTCAAGGAATGACGAATGAAGTTTAATTGCCAGCTGTGACATTTTGGAAAGATAAACAAGGGCAGGACTTTCAGAGCAAATCTTAGGGTCCTGGGAAGAATGGTGGAACAAAGGAACCTTGGAAGTACAGAGCACAGTTCCCTGAAAGTGGTGTTGAAAGTAAAAAAAAATGGTGAAAATGACTTTTGGCACACTGGCCTAATAAGTAAGGGCATTGAGTACAGAAGTTGGGATGTCATGTTGCAGTTGTATTTATCACCCCCCCTCCCCCCGTTGGAAGTTTTATTGTTTTACAACATTAAATCACAGTGTATTTAATTTGGCTTTTTTTTTTAAAAACACTGATCAACAGAAAAAGATTCTTCTGTGTCAAAGTGAAAACAGGTATATGACACAGCAAATCATCACTGGTGCAGCCAATTGGTTTTAGAAGTCACATAATTAGTAAAATGGAGATCACCTGTGTGTAGTCAAGGTGTTTCAATTGATTGTAATAAATCTGGAAGATCAGCTGGTGAGTTAGTATTCTGGCAAAAATGATACCACGAAGACAAAAGAACACACCAAGAAACTCAGCAAAAATGTTATTGAAAAGCACATGTCAGGAGATGGATACCAGAAAATTTCCAAGTCACTGAATATCAAGAAATGGCAAGAATATGGCACAGCTGTAAATCTGCCTAGAGCAGACTGTCCTCAAAAACTGAGTGACTGTGCAAGAAGGGGACTAGTGAGGGAGGCAACTAAGAGACTTCTGACAACTCTGGAGGAGTTACAAGCTTCAGTGGCTGAGATGGGAGAGACTACACATACAACTGTTGCCCGGGTGCTTCACCAGTCTCAGCTTTTTGGGAGAGTGACAGAGAGAAAGCCACTGTTGAAAAAAAAACTCGCATGAAATCTCAGCAAGAGTTAGCTAAAAATATGTGGGAGATTCTGAAGTCAGCTGGAAGAAGGTTCTATGGTCTGATGAAACCAAAATTGAGCTTTTAGGTCATCAGACTAAATGCTAAGTTTGGCACAAGTCAAACACCGCACATTATCAAAAACACACCATCCCTACCATGGAGCATGGTGGTGGCTGTTGGGATGCTTCACTGCAGCAGACCCTGCAAGGCTTGTGAAGGTAGAGGGTAAAATGAATGCAGCAAAATACAGGGAAATCCTGCAGGAAAACCTGATGCAGTCTGTAAGAGAACTGTGACTTAGGAGATTTGTTTTCCAGCAAGACAATGACCCAAGCATAAAGCCAAAGCTACAGAGGAATGGCTTAAAACAACAAAGTTAAAGTCCTAGAGTGGTCAAGACAGAATCAGATTTAAATCCAACTGAGAATGTGTGGCTGGACTTGAAAAGGGCTGTTCACTCATGATCCCCATGCAATCTGACAGAGCTTGAGCAGTTTTGTAAAGAAAAATGGGAAAAGTTTGCAGTGTCCAGGTGTGCAAAGCTGATGGAAATCTGTCCAAACAGACTCAAGGCTGTAATTGCTGTCAAAGGTGAATCTACTAAATACTAACTTGAAGGGGGTGAATATATATGCAATTATTTTGCATTTAATAATTGTAATAAATTTAAATCAATTTGTAGAAATTTGTTTTCATTTTAACATGAGCAAGCTTTTTCTGTTGATCAGTGCCAAAAAAATCCAAATTAAATCCACTGTGATGTAATTTTGTAAAACAATAAAACATGAAAACCTCCAAAGGGAGTGAACACTTATTATAGGTGCTGTGCAAGTCGCTGGCAAGGCTGCGTTTTGAATATTGTGTTCAGTTTTGGGCACCTTGCTCTTGCAAATCTGTCATCAAGCTGGTAAGAGTACAAGAGGAGATGTACAAGGGTAGGCTGGGACTCGAGAGGCTGAGCAGGTTCTGACACTGTAATTGGATTGACAGAAAATGTGGGGTGATTTTACAAAGGTGTATAAAATTAGCAGGATTATAGATAGGATGAATGTAGTTATTTTCCAGGATTGAGGTATTAAGAACTAAGAGGGCAGAGGTTTAGGGTTAGAAGAAAACCTCAAGGGGAAACCCTTTTACACAGAGGATGGTTGTATATGGAACAAACTGAGCTGCTAGAAAAAGAAGCTGAGGCAGGTATGGTCACATAGTGGTTAATGTGATTTTATTACAGGTCGACGAGTTCTAGAGTTCATAATTCAATTCCAATGCCATCTCCAAGGATAATGTAGGTTCTCCCCGTGAACTTGTATGGATTTCCTCCCATAGGTCAACAGTGACCATCCTTTGCTTTTAAAATTGCATCAATTCTCTTAGATACACTATGGTACAGTTTTATAAGAAAATCAACTGGTAGGTTGTTCCAAGCATCTCGGAGAACTTGTTCCGCTTACAAGGATAAGTGCCAGGAGGGAGATCAGTGGGAAGGGATGGGGGGGAACAAGTGGACAAGGGCGTCATGTAGGGAGCAATCCCTGCGGAAAGCAGAAAAGGGGGGGGGAAGGGAAAGATGTGCTTGGTAGTGGGATCCCGTTGGAGGCGGAAGTTACAGAGAATTTTATGTTGGACCTGGAGGTTGGTGGGGTGGTAGGTGAGGACAAGGGGAACCCTATCCAGAGTGGGGTGGCAGGCGGATAGGGTGAGGGCAGATGTGCAGGAAATGGGAGAGATACGTTTGAGAGCAGAGTTGATGATAGAAGAAGGGAAGACCCTTTGTTTAAAAAAGGAAGACATCTCCTTCGTCCTGGAAAGAAAAGCCTCATCCTGAGAGCAGATGCAGTGGAGACAGAGGAATTGTGAGAAGGGGATAGCATTTTTGCAAGAGACAGGGTGGGAAGAGGAACAGTCCAGGTAGCTGTGAGAGTCTGTGGGCTTATAGTAGATATCAGTAGATAAGCCGTCTCCAGAGATGGAGACAGAAAGATATTGTGACCATGTGTCCATAGCCGCCTCTACTGCCGCAATGAGGCCATTCTCAACTTGGAGGAGCAACACCTTACATTCCGTCTGGTTCCCCTCGAACTGATGGCACAAACATTGATTTCTTGAACTTCTGGTAACCACTCCCCCCCCATCCCTCTCTCCTTCACCATTCCTGTTCCCCTCTCACCTTATCTCCTCATCTCTCTCTGGTGCTCCTCCCCCTACCCTATCTTCCATAGTCTTCTGTCCTCTCCCATCAGATATATCCTTCTCCAGCCCTTTATCTCTTCCTCCAATCAACTTGACCCCCTCCCAGTATCATCCATTACTTGCTACCTTGTATTTCTTCCTCCCTTCCCCTCACCTTCTTACTGACTTCTCCCCTTCATTTCCAGTCCTGAAGGGTCTCAGCCCAAAACATTGACTGTTTACTCTTTCGCTTGGCCTGCCGAGTTCTTCCAGCAGTTTGTGTGTGTTGCTTTGGATTTCAAGCAACTATGGATTTTCTTGTGTTGGAGAACTTGCTACAGCTCTGTGTACACTTTTGGCATCTCACTTCTGTCTCACAGACAGCATTGATAATGTTGAGATCAAGGGTCTGTGGAGGCCATACCACTTTATGCAATACTCCTTGTTCTTCTTTTGGCTGAAGATAGCTCTTTATAACCTCGGCTGAGTGTTCAGGGTTATCGTCATGAAATTGGGACCGATCAGATAGCTCCCTAATGGTATTGTGTGATGGATGAGAATCTGAGGCATTGAGGATTCCATTATTTAAAATTTTGACCTGTCAGTCGAGAGCACTTGGTGCCATTGTTCAGCACCCCAGTCCTTGTGTGTCGGTGAGTCTCTTGGCTTTCTTTCTACTCGGAGGAATGACTTTTTGGTAGCAACTCTTCCAATAAGACCACTTCTGACAAGATTTCTCTGAAATGCACATCGACGTGCTTGGGTTCTAGTAGTTTCTGTGAATTCAGAGTTGGTAGCTGAGCTGGACTTCTTCCAATTTAGAACGGAAGTTGGTTTAATGCAACTCGTTTGCCGCCCTCAGTTTCCATGGCCAACCACAGTGTTTCTGGTCCTCAACCTTGCCTGTTTCTTTGTGTTTCTTCAGAAAAGCTTAGACATCACATCTTAAAACTCCTGTCTGCCGCAAAATTTCTGCTTGTGAGAGACCTTGCTGATGTAGGATGACCACTGTGTCTTGTTGCTATGCTCACTCTTGCAATGGTGCATGAATTGATGGTTTGAAGGTTAAAGAGTCAGATCTGCCACACCCTCACCTTTTAGTTCTGTTGTCCCTCACTCAGTTTAATTCCTTGTATACTAATTTCTGTTTCAGTTAAACACACACAAAGTGCAGGAGTAACTCAGCAGGCCAGGGAGCATCTTTGGAAAAGAGTACAGTCAATGTTTTGGGCTGAAACGTTGACTATTTACTCTTTTCCAAAGATCCTGCCTGGCCTACTGAGTTCCTCCAACCTTTTGTGTATGTTGCTCAGATTTCCAGCATCTGCAGATTTTCTCTTGTTTCTGTTTCAGTTATCAGTTTAGTTCATTCAACTTATTGATCATTTGTTGTCTCAGAATCAGATTTAATATCATCAGCATATGTCATGAAATTTAACTTAATGGCTGCAGTACAAAGAAATCCATGACAAAAATATGGAGAAAAAAATGCTGTTATATTAAGTATATACATGTCTATTAAGTAGTTAAGTTAAAGTAAGAAGTGCAATAAAAAAGGAAATAAAACATAGTGATGTAGTGTTAAATAGCAGAAGGGAAGAAGCTGTTCCTGAATTGTTTCAGGCTTCTATACCCCCTTTCCAACAGTAACAGTGTGAAAAGGGCACGTCTTGGGTGGTGGGGATCCTTAATGATGGACGTCACCTTCCTAAGGCACTGTTCCTCAAAGATGTCTTGAATACTATGGAGACTAGTACCCATGATGGTGCTCACTAATTTTACAAGTTTGTGCAACTTATTTCAAAATTGTGCAGTAGCCCCCACCATACCAGACAGTGATGCAGCCAGTTAGAATGCTCTTCACAGTACATTTGTAGAAAATTGAGTGTTTTAGTTGACAAACCAAATCTCTTCAAACTCCTATTGAAATATAGCCGCTGTCTTGCCTTCTTTATGGCTGCATCTATATGTTGCATCCAGGTTTTTTTTGATTTGGAACAAGAAGGCAGCGGGAGAGCACCTAAGGATTTCCAGCGGGAAGGCATTTTGAGTTCTCGGGGGAAGAAAGAGACCAAACTGCGCAGGCGTGTGACGTTGGCCAGTTGAGTGCGAACAGTTTAAAAAGGCAGCCATATCCAGTGGGCAGCAGAGTGAAAGGGCTTTGGCTTCACAGACTTCAGCGGTAACAGGACGAGGCGACACAGTTGTTGATTGCAAAAGGAGTTAGTATGTGTGTGAGGCCAGTTTTCTGTGGTCGGTGTCACATGTGGGAGGTCCTGGAGTCCCCTGGTGTCGCAGACGGCCACATCTGCACCCGGTGCATCGAGATGCACTCCTAAGGGACTGTGTTAGGGAACTGGAGCTACAGCTTGATGACCTTCGTCTGGGTAGAGAGAGTGAGGAGGTGATAGAGAGGAGTTATAGGCAGGTGGTCACAGTCAGGAGGGGGAAGGGGAAGAGTCAAGTACTAGAGAGTACCCCTGTGGCTGCACCCCTTGACAATAAGTACTCCTGTTTGAGTACTGTTGGGGGGGGGGGGGGGGGGAAGAACAGCCTACCTGGGGGAAGCGAATGGCCGTGCCTCTGGCACAGAGTCTGGCCCTGTGGCTCAGAAGGGTAGGGAAAGGAAGAGCAAGGCAGCAGTGATAGGGGACTCTATAGTCAGGGGTTCAGACAGGCAATTCTGTGGACGCAGGAAAGAAACTTGGATGGTAGTTTGCCTCCCAGGTGCCAGGGTCCGGGATGTTTCTGATCGCATCCAAGATATCCTGCGGTGGGATGGAGAACAGCCAGAGGTTGTGGTACATATTGGTACCAATGACATGGGTAGGAAAAGGGAAGAGGTCCTGAAAGAAGACTACAGAGAGTTAGGAAGGAAGTTGAAAAGCAGGACCTCAAAGGTAGTAACCTCAGGATTACTGGCTGCGCCATACGACAGTGAGAATAGGAATAGAATGAGGTGGAGGATAAATGCGTGGCTGAGGGATTGGAGCAGGGGGCAGGGATTCAGATTTCTGGATCATTGGGACCTCTTTTGGGGCGGGTGTGACCTGTACAAAAAGGATGGGTTGCACTTGAATCCCAGCGGGACCAATATCCTGGCGGGCAGGTTTGATAGAGCTGTTGGGGAGGGTTTGAACTAGTTTGACAGGGGGTGGGAATCAGAATGTGAGTGCAGGAATTAAGGTAGAAGGACAAGGGCATGATGCTAAGAGTTCTGAGTTGATGAGGAAGGGCAGGCAGGGGACAGAACATAATTATAGCCAGTTAAAGGGGTTGAAATGTGTCTATTTCAATGCTAGGAGTATTAGGAACAAGGAGGATGAACTTAGAGCATGGATTAGTACGTGGAACTACGATGTTGTGGCCATTACTGAAACTTGGTTGGAGGAAGGGCAGAATTGGATGATGCAGGTCCCGGGGTTCAGGTGTTTTAAAAGGAATAGGTTGGGAGATAGAAAAGGAGGGGGGAGTGGCATTGCTGGTCAGGGATAATATCACGGCTATAGAAAGGGAGGACACTGCAGAAGGAGTGTCCACGGAGTCAGTCTGGGTGGAAGTCAGAAATAGGAAGGGATCAATCACTGTGCTGGGAGTAGTCTACAGGCCCCCAAATAGCCCTCGGGACACCAAGGAGCAGATAAGCAGGCAGATTTTAGAATGGAGCAGGAAATACAGGGTAGTAGTTATGAGTGATTTCAACTTCCCTCATAGTGACTGGCACATCCTGAGTGCAAGGGGGATAGATGGGGCTGAATTTGTCAGGTTTGTTCAAGAAGGATTCCTGACACAGTATATGGACCGGCTGACGAGAGGAGAGGCCATACTGGATCTAGTTCTGGGTAATGAACCTGGTCAGGTGACAGATCTTTTGGTGGGGGAGCATTTTGGTGAGAGTGACCACAACTCCCTTAGCTTCAGCATAGCTATGGAAAGGGATAAAATCAGACAAAATGGTAAAGTGCTTAACTGGGGAAGAGCTAACTTTGAAGGGATGAGGCAGGAACTAGCGAGAGTAAATTGGAAAAAGATGTTCAAAGGGGAAAACACAGAAGTAATGTGGGAGAAGTTTAGGGACCACTTGAGCTGGGTTCAGGATAGGTTTGTCCCACCAAGGCAAGGAAAAAATGGTAGGAAAAGGGAACCATGGCTGACGAAACATGTGAGGCAACTTGTCAAGAGGAAAAAGGAAGCATATGTTAGGTATGAGAAGCAGGAAGTAGGAGGGGCTCATGAGAAATATAGGGTAGCCAGGAAGGAGCTAGAGAAAGGACTCAGGAGAGCTCAAAGGGGGCATGAGAAGGCCTTGGCATGTAGGATCAAGGAGAACCCCAAGGCGTTCTATGCGTATGTGACGAATAAGAGGATGACGAGAACGAAAGTGGGACCACTAAAGGATAAAGAGGGCAACATGTGCCTGGAAGCGGAGGAGGTTGGGGAGGTCCTAAATAAATACTTTGCTTCAGTATTCACAAGTGAAAAGGATCTTGATCAGGATGAGGTCGAAGTAGAGTGGGCCTGTGTACTGGACAATGAGAAGATTAAGGAAGAAGTAGTGCTGGATTTTCTTAAAAACATTAAGATTGATAAATCCCCAGGGCCAGATATGATACACCCCAGGTTGTTGTGGGAATTGAGAGAAGAGATCGCAGGAGCATTAGCCATGATCTTTGAATCCTCTTTGGCTGCAGGGGAAGTGCCGGAGGACTGGAGAATGGCAAATGTAGTTCCCTTGTTTAAAAAAGGTAATAGGGAGAAACCTGGGAACTACGTCGGTGAGTCTTACATCGGTGGTATGCAAACTACTGGAAAGGATTCTTAAGGATAGGATCTACGAGCATTTGGAGAAGTACAGTCTACTCCTGAATAGTCAACATGGCTTTGTGAAGGGAAGATCGTGCCTCATGAGCCTGATTGAGTTTTTTGAAGAGGCAACAAAAGAAATTGATGAGGGTAGGGCAGTAGATGTGGTCTACATGGACTTTAGCAAAACATTTGACAAGGTCCCTCACGAGACTCATCCAGAAAGTCATGAGGCATGGGATAAGTGGAACCTTGGCTGTTTGGATAAAAAATTGGCTTAAAGAAAGAAAACAGAGGGTAGTTGTGGAAGGAAAGTATTCTGTCTGGAGGTCGGTGACTAGTGAAGTGCCGCTGGGATCTGTCCTGGGACCCCTGCTACTTGTGATTTTTATAAATGACTTGGATGTAGAGGCGGAAGGATGGGTGAGTAAGTTAGCGGATGACACGAAAATTGGATGAGTTGTGGATGGAGGTCGAAGGTTACAAGAGGCTGCAGAGTTGGCCAGAAAAGCGGCAGATGGAGTTCAATCCGGACAAATGTGAGGTGATGCATTTTGGAAGGACAAACCAGGAGACTGAGTACAGGATTAATGGTCAGTTACTTAAGAGTGTGGATGAACAAAGGGACCTTGGGGTTCAAATCCATACATCCCTCAAGGTTGCTGTGCAGGTTGATAGGGTAGTTAAGAAGGCCTATGGGATGCTATGTTTTTACATAGAGGGTTGTGAGTGTCTGGAATGACTTGCCAGGGATGGTGGTGGAGGCCAAAACATTAGGGGAATTAAGATCCTCTAGGACAGGCACATGGATGAAAGAAAAATGGAGGGTTATCGGGTAGTGTGGGTTTAGTACTTCTTTTTTTTAAGGAATATATGAGTCGGCACAACTTGGAGGGCTGAAGGGCCTGTACTGTGCTGTAGTGTTCTATGGTTAGAAATCAGAGATGCTGACACCCAGGTACTTGAAATTGTTCACTCTTTCCACTTCTGATCCCCCTGTGAGGATTGGTTTGTGTTCCCTTGTCTTACTCTTCCTGAAGTCCACTATCAGCTCATTGACGTCGAGTGCAAGTTTGTTGCTGCGACACCACTCCATTAACTTGTTTATCTCGTCCTGCATGTTCTTTCATCACCTTCTGAAATTCTGCCAACAATGATAGTATCATCAGCAAATTTATGGACCGTATTTGAGCTGTGCTTAGCCATGGGTGTAAAGAGAGTAGAGCAGTGGCCTAAGCGCACACTCCTTTGGTGCTCCAGTGTTGATTGTCAGTAAGGTGGAGCCATTATTTTCAATCCACACAAGTTGTGGTCTTCCAGTGAGGAAGTCAAGGATCTAGTTGCAGAGGGAGGTACAGAGGCCCAGGTTCTGCAACTTTTCAATCAGGAATGTAGGAATGTTTAATCTTGCACTGGGCTACATACCTCTAAAGTAATCTCAGTTTTATATGAAAAGTAGTCTATTACTTAATGTTACTTTCTTCAACAAAATACAAAAAATTCTCTAACATCTAATTTTTTAAAAAACAAATGTTTGGAAATCTATAATTTGCTCGTTTCTACTGACACCAACTCAGAAGACAACATAAACCTCTAAAACAAAGATATGGGGTGCCTAAGACTTGAGGAAGCCATGCGCTGTGCACTGTGCCCTTGGGCAAAGTTGCATACTTACACAAGCACAAACCAGACATTTTCAGGAAACAATTGCAAAGTATAAACTAAGTTAAATGTTGAAACAAATATAGTTTTTAATAAACCAGATTTTATGCTGAAATTCAGCTGATTCTGTGCATTCTATTACATTCAGAGGGGGAATTTCTAGATTGCCTACAGGATGGCTTTTTAGAGCAGTTCGGGTTGAGCCCACTGGGGGATCAGCTATTCCAGATCAAACTGGGTGTTGTGCAATGAACTAGAGCATTGACTCATTGACTAGAGCTTAAGGTATTATTATTCTCATCCATTATTCTCACTTTAAAGTTGTTCCGATCATTGACTAACTGTAGCCTAACGCTTTTCCAATGACCGATGGAGCTTCACCTCTTTCCAATCGCTTTATTATTTCCACTTTATTTTCAATTGCAATCGTTTTCTGTCAATGGAACAGAAAACTGCAGATTTTATGTTCTATTGCTGAGCAGCAATGAACCGCCTGATTGGCCTATCAGAGTTCTCTTTAGGAACTAGTTGACTTGATCAGCATTTCTGATCTGGCTATTGTTTACGATCACACTTAATAAAAAAAAATACAGCAGCCGCTGCGGGAGGAGGGTCTTGTGCTGCTCCGGGTCCTAAACTCCACTCGCACTGAGAAAGGTTCAATGGGACAAGTGGGGGCGGTGCTGACTGGAAAGGTGGGGGGGTTCAGGGTGAATCTTGCTGAGACATATTTAAGCCAAACGCAAAGTTACACACTCAACACAGTGTTAACAGCAACGACTTAAAATGGCGGATGGCGTTATCCTCCCTCTGTTTGTAAGTACGAGTTGTCTGTAAGTCGGACGTTCATAACTTGGGGACTGCCTGTATACAGTATAGAATTCTTCTGTTAGAGAAGACTTGACACAGCACCAGATATTTCAAGCTAACGCCAGGCTGCTGTGATACATATTCTGCAGCTACTGGTTTCAAACTACCAGTACAACATAATCCCACCCATAGATACAAAGATTCGGTTTAGAGTAAACAAAAGAAATGAAAGTAAATCTGCACAAAAGCTGTGAACTTAAATATTTTAAGATTTGTGGACTAAATAGATTTCTAGAGTACAGGCAGGGAGAGAGTGAAGTATCAGATTACTGCCTTGGCTGCAACAACACATCTCAAAATATATTTTTTTGAATAGTTTGGCCACTAAACTACTGAAAATTACAGGCAAAAGGCTCATTTTCCCTCTAATACTGGGCCTTAACAAATGAACATACAAAACAGGAGCAATGGACTACAGTCTCTTTTGCTTGCTGATTATTCAATGCATCATAGTTTGGTTTTCTACCACAGACACTGACAGACACCATCCTTGTATTCTATCATTCTTGGCCTTTAATGCCCTAACATCTACAGCCTATCCAAATACAGTTCGAGCACATTCCCTTCAATGAAGAAATCTCATCAGTCCAAATACTATACCCCCTTTCCTGAAAAAAAATGACGCATTGTTCTAAAGTTTCCAAGTACAGGAAACAGTCCAAACAAACATAATGTACGCCCAATAAAGCCCTCCAAGCATTTTATGTTTTTCAGTAAAAATCACCTGTCAACCAACTAAACTCCAGACCAAAGGTCAGTATACAGAGATTAATCCTGTGATCATTTTCTGCATCTAATGTGTGCATGGAACAGTACAACAGCTGAATAAGCCCTTCCGACCATGTTCTGGCAAACTAATTAAACAAGTAAATAACAGCTAACTAAACTGACCCCTACTGCCTATACAAGGTCCATTTCACTCCATTCTCTGGACATCCATCTGCTTAAACACCTGAGTTGTATCTGCCTCCACTACCACACCAGTGTGTTCCATCACTATCTATATAAAACTTGCCCCATACACTCACCTTAAATGCCACCCCCTGGAAAAAAAAACACACAACCTTCTATCAGGCCTCCACTCAGCCTTTGTCACTAAACGACGCAAGTTTATCTTCTCTCTCCTATTAGCGCACATCTTCTAATCCAAGCAGCAACCTGGTTAAGCCTGTCCAACCTGCAGCTTCTCCAAAGCCTTTACACCCTTCTGATAATGGAGAACAAGAACTCCAAATGTGGCCTAACATTTGTAAGGCTTTGTAAGGCTGCACCAAATTGTTCAACTCTTGAACCCAGTGTCTTGACTAATAAGGGCAAGCATCTCATACACATTCTCAAACAGCCCATCAACTTGTGCAGCCACTTTCAGGAAGCTATGGACTTGGACCCCAAGATGCCTCTGCTTATCACTGTTAAGGGCCTTGTCATTAAAGTGCAACACCTCACATATGGTTGAATTAAATTTCTTGTGCCAATTCTCCACCCATATCAGCAATAGATCTGTTTTATTTTTTGCTTTTGTTGGCCAGAAAGAACTACAGTCTGCAAATCGGTGAATTTGAATGAATCAATGACAGTGGAAGCAGACACACTAATTGCCTTTGTTCTTGCCATGAGAAGGAGACGGAGGCTTACAGTTTTATGAAGAGCTCTCCATTTTGATCCAAACTCACTTGACTTGATCAATATCTTAAAGTAGAAGACAATGATGCCTCAGGCAATCTGCTGAACTCGGGATCATTTTCAAATAAGAAGTTATTTGTGAGATGTTCTTTGTTTGGATACAAAATGCAGGTTTGTGACTGTTGGGGTCTGTATCTGTTCTGCCTGATTTAAGCTGGTTGCTGATTGAGAACAAAGACCCATAAATTACCGACTGTCACTTGCTGGGAAGAGGGCAATGAATGGATGCTGGCCTGGAGCAGAGCCAATAAAATGGTGTTAAAGCTTAGACACGTGACCTACAGCCAATATCAGTGGAATGCAATATTTGAATTGGTAAGAAAGGAGTAGAAGAGCAGATCCTTCAAATGTGCTGGCGGTGGTAGCTCTGTAGACCAACTATCACTAATGTGAGGTGCCCCACAGACACATGAAGATTCAAAATGGGACAATGAGGAACACGTGGCCAGCAGCAGAAACTCCTTTTTAACTGGTATTGGATTTCCTGTTCTTTGACTTCATGGAAGAACAGGGAAAATTAAGTTGGTGTGCACACATGTATTGGTTGTGTAAGTTCACGTGTCCTTCTGTTGAGACAATAAAGGTACTTGTCGGTAATTACAGATTCTCTCTGTGCCTCTCTGATCATTATTACAAGAGGTGACTATTGTGCTACCCACAATATCACCAATCTTCATATAGTCTGCAAACTTATTAACACACCCATCCATGTTTTCGTCCAGGACATTTAAATAAAATCACAAACAGCAGAGGTTGCAGTATAGATCCCTGTAAAACACTACTTCCAACACCCCTCCAACCAGAATATGTCCCAATGACCACTACCCTCCGTCTTCTCCGAGCACATCAATTCTAATTCCAAACAGCCAAGTCACCATAGCTCCCATGCATCTGAATCTTCTGGATGAGCTATTGTTCAACTGAGCAAAAATCATGTATTTAAATGAAATACAGAACAAATCAGACCATTGACAATGCAGTACTATAAAATGAGAAATGGGGATTCTTTGTGTACAGCTCTGATGGTAATCATCAAATAATCCGGTTTCAGACTACTACAGCTGAAACCCACAGTCACAGCCTTGGGCACTGCAGTAAGCAACACCATTCTAAGACATTTATTAAAATCTATCAATCTTCAAAAACTGATGAACTCCAGACAGTGGACTCAGGCCATGAGTGCAGTTCCTCTTTAAGAAACTGGAAGCACAGAAAACACACCGGTGTACAGGTACGATTGGTCTGTATAGTTACTGACGGAGGTACATTAGTGTACAGGTACAATTGTCTGTACAGTTACTGACGGAGGTGCACTGGCATACAGGTACAATTGTCTGTACAGTTACTGACAATATGTACACTGGTGTACAGGTACAATTGTCTGTACAGTTACTGACAGTATGTACACTGGTGTACAGGTACAATTGGTCTGTACAGTTACTGACGGAGGTGCACTGGTGTACAGGTAGAATTGGTCTGTACAGTTACTGATGGAGGTACACTAGTGTAAGGTACAATTGACTGTATAGTTACTGATGGAGGTACACTGGTGTACAGGTACAATTGACTGTATAGTTACTGATGGAGGTACACTGGTGTACAGGTACAATTGGTCTGTATAGTTACTGACGGAGGTACACTGGTGTACAGGTACAATTGTCTGTACAGTTACTGACGGAGGTGCACTGGTGTACAGGTACAATTGGTCTGTATAGTTACTGATGGAGGTATACTGGTGTACAGGTACAATTGTCTGTACAGTTACTGATGGAGGTGCACTGGTATACAGGTACAATTGTCTGTACAGTTACTGACAATATGTACACTGGTGTACAGGTACAATTGTCTGTATAGTTACTGATGGAGGTGCACTGGTGTACAGGTACAATTGTCTGTATAGTTACTGATGGAGGTGCACTGGTGTACAGGTACAATTGTCTGTATAGTTACTGACAGAGGTGCACTGGTATACAGGTACAACTGGTCTGGATAGTTACTGATGGAGTACTGCCATGGTCTTTTGTCTGACTACAAATGAACAAAGTCAGTGCAGACACCTAGGGCAGACAATAGACTGCCTTCACTGACTTCCTGCATGAAGTAGCGTCAAAAATCACTACTTTTTAATTTGACGTCCATCGCCCCAAATGAATAACTTACAAGTAACGCAACTGGTGTTATTTAAAAACAGCTCGCTTCGAGCTGTGCACTTGACTGACACTAGTTAGAAACTGTTTGGCAACAACCTCCTGTCCCAATTAAGCGTCATAATGTCCCAAATAAATGAAGGAAATCCTGGCTATTTTCTTGATTAGATTTTTTTTTCTCTTTAAGAGTTGTCCCATAGAAGAACATAGAATAACTGTTGGCCCAATTAACCGGAATACACTGTATCTAGTTTCAGTCAACATTTCCAAAAACAACAAGGGGTCTACAGAGAGAAGGTGAAAGAGCTAGAGTACTGGTGCCAGGCAAATAACCCAATCCTCAATGTCTACAAGACAGAGGAGATTGTTACTGACTTCAGGAAAACAGCATCACTCACATCCCTCTTCATATTGACAGCACCGCAGTGGAAACTGAGCAGTTTCGATCTCCTGGGAACGCACATCTTGCACAGTCTCTCCTGGACCCATAACACATCATCCCCAGTTAGGAAAGCTCACCAACACCTCTATTTCGTGAGGAAGCAGAAGAGAGCTGGACTATGCACACCAATACTCAGGACTTTCTACACATGCAGTTGAGAGCATCCTAACGCTGCGTCACTGTGTGGTTCAGAAATTGAACTGCATCGAACAGAAGGCCCTACAATGGCCACTTTTAACTACCCAGTGCATTACCAACACCAGCCTTCCCATCCTGTGTAGGATGTATACACAGCAAAGTGCTGGGGAAAAGCCAGCAATAACATGACCAATCCCACGTATCATGTTTATGAACTGTTTGTCCCACTCCCATCAGGGAAGAAGCTACACAGCATCCACACAGGAACAACTTACAGTTATGTCCTGCAAGCCAACCCTTTCCACCCATTAACCTAGCCCTACCCCCTACATCACCACTACATCCACATCACCTAGCATCACTCTGTACGTACAAAACAATCTGTCTAGGTACATATCAGTCTTTTCTGCATTGCTATAGGATTGTGTTTTTTATGCTGCATCGGAGCCAAAGTAACAATCATTGTGTTCCCCTTTATATTCGTGTTCTGAAGAATGACAATACTCTTGAATCAAAAAAACTCCTGTAAAATGCACCTTTCCCTTTCTTCATTGAAAACATCTGGCATAACTCCAGTGCTTCTATTATATCCATGTTCAGTTGATAATTCAACAAACTGCACAAATTTGATTTGAGAACTGCCTCGTCTTTCTGCCTAACTATTTCATATGGCAGCATCCCAAAGCACAGTGCCACTGACATACTACAATAGTAAAACACTAAAGTAACATCATAGATCATAGACTCAAAGCATTGTTGAACAGATTCATTGATAACAATAATTTTTATCAACAGCCGAAAATACCAAGAACTCTAAAAGGAGCGAAAACAAATCAAAGAACAATAGGGCCAATGGGGAGGCCATAGGCATGAATATCCAGACTAACAGCTGAAGAACAAACCTGAAGGATGTCAAGAGCTGAGTTTGAGAAGTCCATTTGCTCTGTGCAAACTGGCTGTGTTCCTCACTCTATAGTGACTTTCCAAACATTGGCAGTTCAGTGTTTTAAAGTTTAAGATGAAGTAAAGACTGGCTGTAAGGACAAAAAAAAATGACAGCAATACTAATTTTATTTCTCCCTTTGAGTGATTAGCAATAGAGAGTCTAACTGACACTGTAATGTTACTGATCCTATACAAATCAATTAGCTAAGTTTATACAGGCCTCTTCTTTGTAAGCCCATTGTCTCTACTGGGAAATAGACTGCCGAGAGCAGCTCACAGGAGTCCACTGTCCTGGGCCAGTCTTTCAACTTTGTCCCAAGGTGTAGCCCATCTTCTTGGTGTACCCATCTTCTCCCAGGTATGAGGTATTTATGTAGCTTTGGTGTTTTACAGGATGGGGTTGCTAAACCCTCTTCCTTTCGTAGCCAGGCTTGGCACCAAAGTTATACAGCTTTCTACTTAATCCAAATCTAGTTAAGTTCTTTTTTTTTCCTGTCTATATGCCTTCTGTATCAAAGCAATCAGTTTTCAAAATGAGGAAAACTGACAGAATTCCTGAAGATGTGCTTCAAGCAGCACAAAATCAGAAGACAAATTCCTTTCCTTGCTCAGATGCAGAGTCAATTCTCATTCCAGCATCACAGTAAACCACTAATTTTATAAGTGATCTGTCATCAACACTAGCATCTTCCCACCACCTGACTATTATTTCTGCAAAGTGCTTGCTGACATAATCAATTTCCCACGCAAGAGAACTGCTCAATGTAGTTGCCAAAAATGTAGCTGGCTTTCATGAATAGTACCAAACCCTCCAAACCTATACTTAGGAATGTGGCTACAAAACTTTCAAAAATGAATGCACTTCACTCATTTTAACTCTCTATAGTTTTTAGTAAAAGTTTGGCCTCATCTACAGCTTTTGGCTAGCAGGCTGAGGGTAGCAGACACCAACAGAATCAACAAACTCATTTGTAAAGCCAGTGATGTTGTTGGGGTGGAACTGGACTCTCTGACGGTGGTGTCTGAAAAGAGGATGCTGTCCAAGTTGCATGCCATCTTGGACAATGTCTCCCATCCACTCCATAATGTACTAGTTAGGCACAGGAGTACATTCAGCCAGAGACTCATTCTACTGAGATGTAACACTGAGCGTCATAGGAAGTCATTCCTGCCTGTGGCCATCAAACTTTACAACTCCTCCCTTGGAGTGTCAGACACCCTGAACCAATAGGCTGGTCCTGGACTTATTTCCACTTGGCATGATTAACTTATTATTATTTAATTATTTATGGTTTTATATTGCTATATTTCTACACTATTCTTGGTTGGTGCAGCTGTAACGAAACCCAATTTCCCTCAGGATCAATAAAGTATGTCTGTCTGTCTGTAAAGTGGGAAACTGATAACACCCAATAGTAGTGAATTATAGCCTATGAAATTCAATGGAATTTTGTTACCAAACTTATTCTGCTTTGAAACAGCAAAGTTTAGCCAAGCATGAATCCCTTTGTAGTACACAATGAATTTGGAATTATTTGGACTCCTGCAAACCTATTTTAATATAAAAGGCAAGACATGTTGAATGCTGGATTCCATAGGAAGTGTTTGTGTCCCATTGCATTCCCTCGGCTCAAATAGCTGTGAATCACCTCTCAAAAAGTTATTGAGGCCCACTAATTATATAGAGAATGCAGATTCATGTACTACAAGTCATTTCTCTACAAGTATATCAATCCTGTAATATGACAGAGAGGAAAAAGGACTTTTCTGATACAAGCTGCTGACAACTCAGTGTCTGCAGAGGTAAATGGACAGTGATTCACTTACACCCACAGTTGCGTGGCCTATTGAGTTCATTCAGCATCTTGATTTTTGCTCTGGATTTGAGCATCTAGTCTCATGTCTACATATTTTTGTAAACTTCTGGAAACAATCATTTTTCAGGCTGGTAAGCCTCCAACCTGATGGCTGAATATCAATTTCCCCTCCTCTTCCCCTCTTCTTCTATTCCTACTCTGGCCTCTTACATCTTTTCATCTGCCTATCATCTCTCCCCCCACCCCCACCCCCAGTGCCCTCCTCCTTCCCTTTCTCCTGTGCTCCACTCTCCTCTCTATCAGATTCCTTCCTCTCTAGCCCTTTAACTTTCCTACCCATCTGGCTTCACCTCCTTTCCCTCTCCCCACCTTTTTATCTGGTGTCTTCATTTCAAAGAAGTAAGACATCTAGTCTTCATTTCAAATTCACCTGGAGCATCCCAAGAACCAAAAATGCTACACAAATCACGTATAACAACTATTCTATACATTTAAATATCCCCTTGTTTTTATGATGAAAACTCATCCACTTCACTGGCCAAATTAGCAGCGTATAATATAAACTCTCATCTGTCTCCTTTTATACCGGTCACTAAATACTCAGTTTGCTTTCTGATAAGCAATCGTTGCTGGATGTTGTGGTCAGACTCAAGTTTGTGTTGTTATCCATGGAAGACTAATCCATTTCAAAACTGCTGCTGTAAGCAAGATCTGCATTCTGTCCATGTCCCATCAAACTTCTAAACTATCCACACCACCACCAACCTTTGTGTCATCTGCAAACAATCCACTTCCTCATCTATATTAAAAAAGATCAAAGAGCAGGGATCCCAGAGTAGATCCTTGCACAACACTACTAGTCATGGGCCTCCAGGCAGATTATGCTCCACCTACAGGAAGGCTCTACAACAGGTAGTCAAAACTACCCAAATCATCACTGGTACCAGCCTTCCCACCATCAATGACATATATACAGAAAGATGTCAGAAAGGGGTCAATAACATCAGAGAGGAGGTTATGTAGCATCCAGGCCAGGACCACCAGACTCAAAAACAGTTACTTTTCCCAAGCAGTAAAGCTGATCAACACCTCACCCACTAACCCACCCCTCCAGACCCCCAACCACCACTACATCATTTCCTCTCAGAGCCACCTAATGTGCAGACACTCCTGTGCCTAGCATCTCTTTAAGACATCTAATCAATCTACATATATAAGCTACTCACATAGTTACCTGTTGTGTTTTTTTTGTTATTGTGTTCTTTATCTTATTGTGTTTCTTTTTGTGCCACATCAGCTCCAGAGTAACAATTATTTTGTTCTCCTTTACACGTGCACTTGAAAAGACATTAAATAATTTATGAAACTTGGCTTTCGGTAGAGAATCCACACAGCCGCGTTTCCCTGGATCCCATGCCTACTGATTTCTGAATAAGCCCATCATGCAGAACCTTGTTGAATATCTTGTTAAAATCCACTTGACTCCTGATGAAGGGTTTCGGCCT
The DNA here is from genome assembly GCF_048418815.1 of Hemitrygon akajei. Lineage (NCBI taxonomy): Eukaryota > Metazoa > Chordata > Chondrichthyes > Myliobatiformes > Dasyatidae > Hemitrygon > Hemitrygon akajei. Next base: position 69,983,138 of record NC_133125.1, read on the forward strand.
GAAACGTTGTCACTACCTCCTCCCATAGATGCTGTCTGGCCTGCTGAGTTCTGCCAGCATTTTGTGTTTTTATCTATTTCATCAGTTTGTTTTGTTACTTCCTTGAAAAAGTCAATCAAGCTCATAAGGCACTTCAAGTATTGAGAAATCCTCTAAGAATCCTCTCCAATAATCTGTCCGCCACTTATGTAAGACTCATTGGACTATAATTCTCAAAATTATCCCTGTTACTGTTCTTGAACAAAGGAATAACATTTACAATCTTCTGCTACCACTCCAGTGGCCAAAGAGAACACAAAGATCATTGCCAACTGCACAGCAATCTCTTCCCCTACTTCTCGTAGTTACTTGAGGTAGATCTAATGAGAGACTTATTTATGATAATGCTTTTCAAAATTTCTATCACTGCTTCCTCTTAACTTCACAAAGTTCCAGCACATAAGCCTGTTCTACACTGACCTTACATTCGTCAAGGTCACCTCCTCTGGTGAATACTGAAGTATTCAGTGAGGACCTCCACAACCTCTCCTCCCTTCTCTAACACCAGGAATACGTTCCTTCCTTTATTCCTCTTTGGTCCCTACCCTGACTCTAATCTTCTAGAAATCAGGAGGGCCAACAGAAGACCCAAGATTGCTCTAGCAGACAAGGTGAAGGAGAATCCCAAAGGATTCTACAGATATGTTAAGAGCAAAAGGATTGCAAGGGGCAAAATTAGACCTCTGGAAGGTCAGAATGGTAATCTATCTGTGGAGCCAAAAGAGATTGGGTTGTCCTAAAAACTGATATTTTTTGTATCAGTATCATTTGGGATATGAACACGGAGTTTATCAAAGTGAGGCAAAACAGCAGCAGGGTCACGGACTCTAGACAGATCACAAAGGAGGAAGTGTTTGTGTCTTGAGGAAAATTAGGGTGAACAAATCCCCATGGCCCTTGGACCCTGTGCGAGGCTAGTGCAGAAATTGCAGAGGTCTAGCAAAGACATTCAAGTCCCTTATCAACAGATGAGGCACCAGAGGATTGGAGGATAGCCAATGTTGTTCCACTGTTTAAGAAAGGTTTTAAGAGTTAACCAGGAGATTAGAGGCGGGTGAGCCTGACATCGGTAGTGGGAAATTTAGAGCAATGTGAAGTTTTTAAAAACCAACAGAAGACAACTTTAAAAAGAATGAGAGAAGAGATTAAATATGAAGGTAAGCTAATCAACAATATTAAAGAACACATTAAAAGTTTTTTTTCAGATATACTGTATTCAGAATAAATGAGGCGAGAGTGGATATCAGACCACTGGAAAATAGTTCTAGAGGGGCAGTAATGAGGGACAAAGAAATGGTGGACATACTTAATAAGTGTTTTACGTCACTGTGGAAAATACTAGCAGTAAGCCAGAAATTCAAGAGTGTCAGGAGGCAGAAGTGAGTGTTGTCACTATTACTCGGGAGAAGGCGCTCAAGAAGCTGAGAAGTCTGAAGGTAGTCAGTCACCTGGACTGGATGGCTTATCTACTGATATCTACTATAAGCCTACGGACTCTCACAGCTACCTGGACTATTCCTCTTCCCACCCTGTCTCTTGCAAAAATGCCACCCCCTTCTTGCAATTCCTCCGTTTCTGCTGCATCTGCTCTCAGGATGAGGCTTTTCATTCCAGGATGAAGGAGATGTCTTCCTTTTTTAAAGAAAGGGGCTTCCCTTCCTCCACCATCAACTCTGCTCTCAAACGCATCTCTCCCATTTCACGCACCTCTGCTCTCACCCCATCCTCCCACCACCCCACTAGGGATAGGATTCCCCTTGTCCTCACCTACCACCCCATCAGCCTTCGAGACCAACATATAATTCTCCGTAACTTCCGCCATCTCCAACGGGATCCCACCACCAAGCACATCTTTCCCTCCCCACCCCCCGCTTTCCGCAGGAATCGCTCCCTACGCAACTCCCTTGTCCATTCATTCCCCCTCCACCATTCCTTCCCACCGATCTCCCTCCTGGCACTTATCCTTGTAAGCGGAACAAGTGCTACACTTGCCCCAACACTTCCTCCCTCACCACCATTCAGGGCCCCATACAGTCCTTCCAGGTAAGGCGACACTTCACCTGTCAGTTGGCTGGTGTGATATACTGCATCTGGTGCGGCCTTCTATATATTGGTGAGACCTGACACAGACTGGTTTTCACTGAACACCAGAGAAAGCAGCATCTCCCAGTGGCCACACATTTTAATTCCACGTCACATTCCCATTCCGATATGTCTACCCATGGCCTCCTCTACCGTCAAGAATCAGGTTGGAGGGACAACACCTTATATCCCATCTAGGTAGCCTCCAACCTGATGGCATAAACATTTATTTCTCTAACTTCTGTTAATGCACCCCTCCCCTTCTTACCCCATCCCTTTTTTTCCCCCCCTTTTTCTCTCTTTTCTCTCTCTGTCCCTCTCACAATCACTCCTTGCCTGTTCTTCATCTCCCTCTGGTGCTCCCCTCCCCCTTTCTTTCTCCCCAGGCCTCCCATCCCATGATCCTCTCCCTTCTCCAGCTGTGTATCCCTTTTGCCAATCAACTTTTCAGCTCTTAGCTTCACCCCTCCCCCTCCTGTCCTCTTCTATCATTTCGGATCTCCCCCTCCCCCTTTCAAATCTCTTACTATCTCTTCTTTCAGTTAGTCCTGATGAAGGGTCTCGGCCTGATACGTCGACAGTACTTCTTCCTATAGATGCTGCCTGGCCTGCTACGTTCCACCAGCATTTTATTTGTGTTGACTGGATGGACTTCACCCCAGGTTTCTGAAAGAGGTGGCTGAAGAGATTGTGGAGGCATTAGTAATGATCTTTCAAGAGCCACTACGGATTCTGGAATGGTTCTGGAATACTGAAAAATTGCAAATGGCACTCCACTCCTTATGAAGGGAGGGAGGGAGGCAGAAGAAAGGAAATTAAAGGCTAATTAGTTTGACTTTAGTGGTTGGGAAAATGCTGGAGTCCATTATTAAGAATAAAGTTGCAGGGTACTTGAAAGCGCATGATAAAGTGGGGCAAAGTCAGCATGATTTTAAGGAGAAATCTTGAGTTTGCACATTCTCCCCATGACCCTGTGGTTTCCTCCCACAGTCCAAAGAGGTACTGGTTGGTTGATTAATTAATTATTCATTGCACGTTGTCTTGTGATTAGGTTACGATTAAATCAAGGGATTGTCGGGCGGCGTGGCTCAAAGGGCCACACTGAATCTCAATAAATAAAAATCTGTTGGAATTCTTTTGAGGAAATAACGAGCCAAATGAGAGTCATTAGATGTTATGTACTTGGAGTTACTTGGTATTACAGGAAAGATACTAGCACAGATAGAAGATTGGCTGATTGATAGGAGGCAAAGAGTAGGCAATAAAGGGGGACTTTTCTAGTTGGCTGTTGGTGACTAGTGATGTTCCACAGGGGCTGGTGTTGGGACTGCTTCTTTTCACATTATACATCAACGATTTGGATGATGAAATTGATGGCTTTGTCCAAGTTTGCGGATGACAAAAAGATAGGTGGAGGGACAGGTAGTGCTGAGGAAGCAGGAAGTCTGCAGAAGGACTTAGACAGATTGGAAGATTGGGCTAAGAAGCAGCAGATAGTATAAAGTGCAGGAAATTGCATGATTGTGTACTTTGGTAGAAGCAATAAAGGTGTAGACTATTTTCTAAATGGAGATAACATTCAAAAAATCAGAAGTGCAAGGGGACTTGGGAGTTCTCATGCAGAATTCACTAAAGATTAATCTGTAAGTTGAGTCAGTTTCTGATGAAGGCAAATGCAATACTGTATTAGCATTCATTTTAAGAGGACTAAAGTATACGTAAAAGCAAGAATGTAATGCTGAATCGTTATAAGGTATTCATCAGACTGCACTTGGGAGTATTGTAAGCAGTTTTAGGCTCCATATCCAAGAAAAGATGTGATGGCATTGGAGAGGGTCCAGAAGGTTTATCAGAATGAAAGAGTTAATGTATGAGAAGTGTTTGATGGCTCTGGGCCTGTATTCACCAAAGTTCTGAATAATAAGAGGGATCTTAGTAAAACCTGCTGAATGTTGGAAAGGCTTAGGTAGAATGGATGTGGGAGAGGATGTTTCCTATAGTGTGTGGATATAGGGCCAGAGGGCTTAACCTGAGAATAAATGGTTGTCCATTTACAACAGAGATGCCGAGGCGGTTGGAGAATCTGTGAAATTCATTGCCAGACAGCTGTGGAGGCCAAGTCGTGGGGTATATTTAAAGTGAAGGCTGATAGGTTCTTGATGAGTCGGTGTATCAAAGGTTTCGGTGGTGGGGCAGTAGTCAGAGGAATGGGATTGAGAGGGTTGAAAAATCAGCCAGGATGGAATGGCAGCACAGGATCAATGGCCTGAATAGCCTAATTCTGCTCCTGTCTTATGGATAGGGCATAATTGTAGTCAGGTCCTGTGTTGAAATGGGTTTACTTTAATGGTGAGAAGTATCAAGAACAAGGACGGTGAATTTAGAGCATGGGTCAGTACCTGGAGCTACACTGTTGAGACTAGTAGAGACTTGGCTGTCACAAAGGCAAGAATTCTGCTGAATGTTCTGGGTTTAGATGTTTCAAAGAGAACTGGAGGAAGGTAAAATAACTGGGAGAGTGGCATTGCTAATCAGGGATCGTATCAATGCTGCAGAAAGGGAGGATGGCATGGAAGGAATGACCGCTCAGTTAGTAGAGCTGGAAGGCAGAAACATGACTCTATTGGGAGTCTTCTCTCGGTCCCCAATAGCAAAAGGGACACAGAGGAACAGATCAGTAGGCAGAGTTTTGTTAAGTTGTGAAAATAACAGGGCTATTGGCATGGATAGCTTCAACTTCCTTGATATTGATTGGCACCTTCTTAATGTAAGAGCTTTAAATGGGGAAGATCTGTTAGGTGTGTCCTGGAAGGATTCCTGACAGGCTGACTAGAAGAGAGGTCATACTTGATGAAGTATGAGGTAATGAACCTGGTCAGGTTATAGATCGCTCAGTGGGCATTTCGGAAACAGTGAACACAACTCTGACTGTCAGCATAGCCTTGGACAAGGATAAATTTTGCAATGTTATATGTCCTTTCTTTTATGCTGTCTTCAAATTCTTATGTTAGCTATTGTTGCGTCATCCTCCCTATAGAATACAACTTCATCTCTGGGATATATCTATGCACTGTCCTTCCTCACAGTCTCTTCACACATGGCATTGATCTTTACATCAGCTGCTCCATTCCCTGACCAAGCACTTCAGTTTCCATTTCCCTGCCAACCTTGTTGACAACGTCACCAAAAGCTGGAGTTAAGCCGGCCCACAAGGACATTGGCCACCCTTGAGGTGCAGCAGCTGGAACATTTCTCCCAGGTGGTAGTCAAGGGCATTGGAGGTCATGTAACTTCCCACATCATGCAGGAGGAGCACACCTTATCCTGGGTTCCACTCTCACTGCTCTACCTGTGTAATTATAAAGATCAAGAGAGAAACTTACCAGAAACTCACCTTAATCTCTGCCTCATCTCGCCAAAATCTCAGTTCCCCAGTCTAGCTCTGTCCACTCACACACTGCTCTCCTTTACTCTCTTTAAAAACTGTTTATCTACAGCTTCCAAGAATGACCAAGTCATCTGAATTAGCTGCCAAATTTACAAAGGAAGCACTTTGCAGAATCAACAAATGTTTTCAGTGTTAGCTTGAACAAAAACATTTGGACAAGTTAAAAAATAGACAGAAAAAAATAATACTATCATAGAGTATAGAATCACTTGGTCTACCACAAAAAAAAGGGGATCAACATCAGATATAATAACAACTCATTTTCCTTCCAGTTGAGGGTAAGCATACAGAACCGAGAAATACCAGTTTCTTAAAGTGCACAAAGTATTTCACTTTACCAGCCGAGCAGAGCAGAGCACTAGTTCTTCCTTCTCCATCTCAGCTATCTAGTGCAGGTAGAGATAGATGTAATCAGATTCCTTTGCAACTTTCACAATCTCAAAATGTTCTGCAGAAGACAGAAGAAACAAGCACAGATCTAGAAAAAAAGCAAGTGGGTTTCAGGTGGGGGAGGGGAAGGGAAAGAGGAAAAAGATGAATGCAGTGTATATTAAAATAGCAGAAGAAACATTTTCAGAAGCTTGCCTCGTCCCCCTCCCAAAAACAGCATCTAACATTGAACACACTTTAAGAAACTGTCACCTTGTTTGCTGCAAGAAACTTCAACATTAAAAGTCGAAAACATTTCAAGGATATGTCTGACGAAATTTTCAACATGAGCAACCAACCATAACTAATTTTATAAATCATCTCCAGGGCGGTGCAAACATTGTTTGAGTGCCTGCTAGAAATATTTTCTTTCTTATTTTGTGAAAGTAGCACATTTACATTGTCTTGTGAACATCAAATCAGCTGAAAAATAACATACTAGAAAATAGTGTCAAGTGACATCCATTAAGATACGATTTCATTACTTTTCCATACAGAAGTTACATTCATAGCAACAGCAAGAACATTTATATTGAAGTTACATTTATGTGAAATAACAAACAGAATGCAGTTCAATTTCTAGAGGATTGGTAAGTAGAAACCAATCTCTTCGGGAAAAAAAAGGAACCAAATCATATGATTAATAACATTCCAATCTTAACATCTAAAAACAGAACAGGCATAAGTAGGCACACCTTCTAACCCCACGTTGGCAGTTACATCAGCAAAAGCTACATTCACCTCAGTTTTCCTGAGCAGGAAGTCAACACTTCTGACTTCACTACTTCATGCATCCCATCAGTAACAATCCTGGCAGTGGCAAGGTCACAGCTAGTGTGACTGCACTGGCAATGATCAATCCCAGCTTTCCATTTTTTAATACCAGGGTCACATGACAAAATACATTCCCTCAAAAGCTTCCTGTCTCTATCAATATTATACAAATTGATTTTTTTTATGCTATCAAGCACTCCAGATTAGGGTTAAAGCACCAGAGGTCCTTCTGTTGTCAAGGTTACTGTGGGCAGCAGTACTGACATGCAGACAATGGATCAGAGATTACAAATAACTTCAGCAGCAGATAAACAACCACCACTGGATCATATGACAAAATATTGCAACACTGAACCCACAGCTTGAACTGATGGCAAGCAATCAGTGAGGCCAGCTCACTGCGATTGAAAAGGCTGGCTTAATGATAGCACTTTTGAAGGCTTGGAGAATTTACTCTCCAGGAATACAATGCACAAAAATAAAAATAACAAGAAATCACTGCAAAGAAACTTTGAAACCAGGAGCAGGATTAAGGCATTTGGCACTTTCAGTATGGTGATCGAGGCTAATAATCCACCTCAGTATCATTCTCGCAGTATCCTTTAAGTCTGTTCATAAGAACTAAATATATGTAATGACTTGGTATTTACTGTCCTCTGTGGTAAGGAATGACACATGGTCACCACCCTCTGCATGAAAAACTTTTTCCTGATCTTAGTGACCACCTGACCAACATTTCCAAAGCAAGGCATTCATGTTTTAGATACAGGTGTCCCCCGCTTTACGAACGTTCGCTTTACACCACTTCGCTTTTACAAAAGACCTACATTAGTAATCTGTTTTTGCATTACAAACAGGATTTTCGCTTTTACAAAATTTTTTCCCCATAAAAATTAATGGCTCTTCGCTTTACGCCATTTCAGCTTAAGAAAGGTTTCACAGGAACACTCTACCTTTGTAAGGGGGGGGGGGGGAGGACACCTGTACTTCGTGAAGAAGAGGCACACAGACTTTTCTTCCCTGCCATGACAGGAGGCAGATACATGTGCACTCTGGAACATTGAGACAACTTGAGACCAAAGCTCAGCTTCGTTCATTTCCAAATGGTAGGCCTTTTCACACTGCCTTCTACGGAACCCAAATGGGAACATAACATCCTCGCTTCCAAGTGAAACTAATTAGAACACAATACACAAACTGAAAGGAATGATGGCAAGAAAACTATCATCTATTTGAAATATTTATCTGCACTATTCTTTGCCAAAAGTAAACAAAAGAAGAAATGCAGTAATTCCAGAAGAATTACATTCACTCCTCATGAGAAAACCCAAATGCTGGAGGGAGAGGCCTAGGAAATTAACACTTGTTACTGGAGCAAATAAGTAGCATCAGGCTGCTTAAAAAGTATCGGAGCTACAAGACAAAAACACAAATCAGAGTTCAGGAGAATACATTGCAGAGAAAACAAAATTAATGCATTGTAGCGGTGTGCTACACGCAGCGCTGAAATAATGACATGGAGTCGGTAAACTGCAGTAAAAAGAAAATTTTATTCGAACTTCGCGGCCTCGCTTTAAAGCCTCCCTGATCCCACCCTCCCCGGGCGCGGATGCTGTAGGGGGCACGTATTCACAGTCCTGTCCCGCGCGCGGATGCTGTACCCTTTGTTGGTGAAGCAGACCTGGTGCCCTTTTGGGACTGGCCTTTATGCTGGCTATTTGTGAGCCAGTTTGAGTGCGCTAGGAAGTAGGTCGCCACATAACCCCCCCCCCCCCCCCCCCACCCAGAACCGGCGATACACCCCCCAATGTCCACAGTCTGGGCCGGACCAGTTCGCGATGCCGGGAACTAGACGGGTTGCGCCACGTCCACATGGGCCGGTTTGAGTCAGTCCACCGTGAAAACCTCCTCTCTCCCCCCAATGTCCAGCACGAACATGGACCTGTTGTTCCTGATCACCGTAAACGGCCCCTCGTAGGGCCGCTGTAGCGGTGCCCGATGCCCGCCCCTTCGTACAAACACAAACTTACAGTTCTGCAGGTCTTTGGGTACACAGGTCGGGTTCTGCCCATGCTGCGAAGTGGGTATGGGGGCCAGGTTGCTAAGCCTCTCGCGTAGTCTGCCCAGGACTGCTGCGGGTTCTTCCTTGTGCCCCCTTGGGGCTGGCATGAACTCCTCGGGGACGATCAGGGGTGCGCCGTACACCAACTCAGCCGACGAGGTGTGCAGATCATCTTTGGGCACCGTGTGGATGCTGAGTAGGACCCAGGGAAGCTCGTCCACCCAGTTAGGTCCTCGCAGGTGGGCCATGAGAGCCGACTTTAGGTGACGGTGGAAATGCTCCACCAGGCCGTTCGACTGTGGGTAGTAGGCAGTTGTGTGGTGCAGCTGTGTCCCCAAAAGGCTGGCCATAGCTGACCACAGGCTGAAGGTGAACTGGGCACCTCTGTCGGAGGTAATGTGGGCCGGTACACCATAGCGGGACACCCAGGTGGTGATCAGTGCCCGGGCACAAGATTCAGAGGTGGTGTCGGTGAGCGACATCTCCTGGCCATCTGGTGAACCGGTCCACGATAGTGAGGAGGTGCCGCGCTCCGTGCGACACTGGCAGGGGGCCCACGATATCCACATAAATGTGGTCGAAACGCCGGTGGGTGGGGTAGAACTGCTGCGGCAGGGCTTTGGTGTGCCACTGCACCTTGACCGTCTGGTAATGCATGCACGTTTTGGCCCATTCACTGACTTGCTTGTGGAGTCCGTGCCAAACGAACCTGCTGGAGACCATCCAGACGGTTGTCCTGATGGAGGGGTGCGCTAAGTTATGAATGGAGTCTAAAACGCGCCGCCGCCAGGGTGCCGGCACGACGGGGCGGGGTTGGCCGGTGGTGACGTCACACAGTAGGGTCCTTTCACCTGGGCCTACGGGGAGGTCCTGGAGCTGCAAACCAGAGACTGCAGTCCTGTAACTAGGGATCTCCTCGTCTGCCTGCTGCGCCTCTGCCAGCGCCTCAAAGTCTACCCCTTGGGAAAGGGGCATGAATGTTAGGGCGAGAGAGTGCGTCCGCCACGACATTGTCCTTACCCGAGACGTGCCGGACATCCGTCGTGTATTCAGAGATGTAGGACAGATGGTGCTGCTGGCGGAACGACCAGGGATCGGACACCTTCGTGAACGTAAAGGTATGCGGCTTGTGGTCCGTGAACGCGGAGAAGGGCCTACCTTCTAAGAAGTACCTGAAATGCCGGATTGCCAGGTATAGCACCAACAGTTCCCGGTCGAAAGCACTGTATTTGAGCTCGGGTGGTCGCAGGTGTTTGCTGAAAAACGCCAGGGGTTGCCAGCGACCCTCGATGAGTTGCTCCAGTACCCCACCGACTGTCGTGTTAGATGAGTCCACTGTGAGGGCGGTAGGGACGTCCATTCTGGGGTGCACTAGCATCGCGGCGTTTGCCAAGGCTTCTTTCATTTTAATGAAAGCGGCGGCGGACTCCTCATCCCAGGTAATGTCCTTGCCCGGACCCGACATCTGGGCGAACAGGGGGCACATGATTCCGGCAGCTGAAGGGAGGAAGCGGTGGTAGAAATTCACCATACCCATGAATTCCTGAAGGCCTTTGATTGTGGTGGGTCGGGGAAAATGGTGGACCGCGTCTACCTTAGCGGGCAGAGGGGGTTGCCCCGTCTTTAGTAATCCAGTGGCCCAGGAAGTCGATGGTGTCGAGCCCGAACTGGCATTTGGCCGGGTTGATTGTTAGACCATATTCACTCAGTCGGGCATAGAGTTGACGGAGGTGGGACAGATGCTCCTGGCGACTGCTGCTGGCTATGAAGATGTCGTCCAAATAGATGAATGCGAAGTCCAGGTCGCGTCCCACCGCATCCATTAACCGCTGGAACATCTGTGCGGCATTCTTCAGGCCGAACAGCATGCGGAGGAACTCAAAAAGGCCGAACGGGGTGATGAGTGCCGTTTTGGGGACATTATCCGGATGCATCGGGATTTGATGGTATCCCCGGACGAGGTCTACCTTGGAGAAGATCCGTGCGCCGTGCAGGTTTGCTGCAAAGTCCTGAATGTGCGGCACAGGGTAGCGGTCCGGTGTGGTAGCCTCGTTCAGCCTGCAGTAGTCGCCGCATGGTCTCCAGCCCCCTGTCGCTTTGGGCACCATGTGCAGAAGGGAGTCCCATGGGCTGTCGGACCGCCGTATGATCCCCAATTCCTCCATCCTCTTGAACTCCTCCTTCACCAGTCGGAGCTTGTCCGGGGGAAGTCTTCGAGCACGGGCGTGGAGGGGTGGTCCCTGGGTCGGGATGTGGTGCTGTATGCCGTGTTGGGGCATGGCTGCCGTGAACTGCGGTGCCAGAACCGATGGGAAATCCGCCAGGACCCTGGTTAAGTCGTTGTCGGACAGCGTGATGGAGTCGAGGTGTGGGGCTGGCAGCTGGGCTGCACGCAGGGAGAAAGTCTGAAAGGTCTCGGCGTGGACCAGCCTCTGCCTCGGCAGGTCGACCAGCAGGCTGTGAGCCCGCAAGAAATCCGCACCCAGGAGCGGTTGGGCTACGGCGGCCAGTGTGAAGTCCCACGTGAACCGGCCGGACTGGACTGTAGCCGAACCGTACGGGTGCCGTCGGTCCTTACTGTGCTGCCGTTCACGGCCCTCAGGGTGGGACCCGGTGCCCCGTTGCGGGTGTCGTAACTCGTTGGAGGTAAGACACTGATCTCATTGGAGATCTCGGCACCAGTGTCCCCACCTCTTGTCCCACACATATAGGAGGCTATCCCGATGGCCAGTCGCCGTAGCCATCAGCGGCGGCTGGCCCTGGCGTTTCCCGGGAACTTGCAGGGCGGGCGACAGCAGCGGGCTTCTGCGCCCCACCGCTGGTGGTAGAAGCACCATTGTTCATTGGTCTCCTCACCCCTGCCTCTAGGGTTAGTGGGCTCTGTGGCCGGGCCTGGTCTGGTTTGCTGCTGGGAGCGTGGCCTGGTGATCTGTGCGACGGATGCCCCATTCACCTTCTTGGCGTTCCACAGCACGTCCGCCCGGGCTGCCACCTCCCGGGGTTTGCTGAAATCCGCGTCGGACAGCAGCAGGCGTATGTCCTCGGGCAGCTGCTCCAGGAATGCCTGCTCAAACATGAGGCAGGGCTTGTGTCCTCCGGCCAGAGACAACATCTCATTCATTAAAGCTGATGGAGGTCTGTCTCTCAAACCATCCAGGTGCAGTAAGCGGGCAGCTCGCTCGCGCCATGAGAGTCCGAAAGTCCTTATGAGCAGGGCTTTGAATTCCGTGTATTTGCCGTCCGCTGGGGGAGACTGTATGAACTCCTCAACCTGGGCCGCTGTGTCCTGGTTGAGGGAGCTCACCACGTAGTAGTAACGAGTGTCCTCCAAGGTTATCTGCCGAACGTGGAATTGGGCTTCTGCTTGCTGGAACCATAGGTGAGGTCGCAGCGTCCAGAAGCTTGGCAGTTTCAACGAAACTGCATGAACAGATGCGGCGTCGGCCATCTTCGGTCCAAATATCGTTTGGGCCGTCGGGGTCACCAATTGTAGCGGTGTGCTACACACAGCGCTGAAATAACGACACGGAGTCGGTAAACTGCAGTAAAAAAAAGATTTTATTCGAACTTCGCGGCCTCGCTTTAAAGCCTCCCTGATCCCGCCCTCCCCAGGCGCAGATGCTGTAGGGGGCACGTATTCACAGTCCTGTCCCGCGCGCGGATGCTGTAGGGGGCATGTATTCACAGTCCTGTCCCGTGCACGGATGCTGTAGGGGGCACGTATTCACAGTCCCGCGCGGGCTTTTCCCTTTGTTGGTGAAGCAGACCTGGCGCCCTTTTGGGACTGGCCTTTATGCCGGCGCGCTGGCTATTTGTGAGCTGGTTCGAGTGCGCTAGGAAGTGGGTCGCCACAGCATGATATTATTTCCCCGAAGACAGAGGCAGAGTAATGATGGCACTAAAGGGCGACTCCCTTGCTTGCATCTTTGGAAGCTGCGCTATTTCCATTTTTAATATCTTTATTTTTCCCTTTCAGGGTTCTTTTGAAGATCCTGACCTGGAGTTACAGGCTGACTTCAGTTCTTTGTGGAAATGGGATCCGTTCTCGGGGTTTCAGGACCAGCCAATGGTCGGCACATCAAGGGGTCGGCCTGAGAGGCAGCCTAGTGTTCAGAAGCTCTGGAGATGGGCAGATCGAGGGTCAGTGTCACGGCAGGAGACTCATGTGTCATCGCTGTGGGCCTCAAGACTCAAGATCTTTGCGATCTTTGAGCACAGAGCTTGTAAAAAGCGACAAAGCAGACTTTTAACATTGCAAACCAGCGGGCTGTTGTTATGTCTCCTACTCGCTGTGAAAATGGGGGGACACCTCCCTCTCCCTTTTAGGGAGAGAACCTGTGGGTTGCCGAATGCTGGATGACTTATGATAGTCTTTGGGGTAATGGCAAGGTCTGTGTCTTTGCTATCGCTTAGCTCATGGTTGTGCTTGGTAGCAGGAGCACTTTTTGTTTTGCCGGTGGAGGAAGGAGGGATTGTTGCTTGCTGCCGCTTACACGCAGCAAGGGGGAATTTGGGGTTCTCACATCTAACTTGTTGTTCATTGTTTGGGGCACTTCTCTGTTTTTGTGGATGTTTTGTGAAGAAAAGGCATTTCAGGATGTCCATTGTACACATTTCTCTGACATTAAATTGAACCTTTGAAATAAATTAATATTCCTAAAATTAACATCAAATTATGTAATTACTTTCACAAACTCTCACTGAATTGACTTTATTTCTTACATTTCTTACATGTGTGTCAATGCCAGGAGCGTTCGTAACAAGGTGGATGAATTGAATGTGCAGATAGTTATTAATGAATATGATATAGTTGGGATCACAGAGATATGGCTCCAGGGTGACCAAGGATGGGAGCTCAACATCTAGGGATATTCAATATTCAGGAGGGATAGACAGGAAAGAAAAGGAGGTGGGGTAGCATTGCTGGTTAGAGAGGAGATTAACACAATAGAAAGGAAGGACATTAGCCTGGAGGATGTGGAATCGATATGGGTAGAGCTGCATAACACTAAGGGGCAGAAAACGCTGGTGGGAGTTGTGTACAGGCCACCTAACAGTAGTAGTGAGGTTGGGAATGGCATTAAACAGGAAATTAGAAATGCGTGCAATAAAGGAACAGTAGTTATAATGCACACAAAATGCTGGTGGAACACAGCAGGCCAGGCAGCATCTATAGGGAGAAGCGCTGTCGACGTTTCGGGCCCAGACCCTTCGTCAGGACTAACGGAATTCACTTGGTAATAAGTTTACTTAGAATAATAGTATTGAAGGCACAACTACAATCAATACACATACTGGAGTACACACCTGAAACCTTCGAACTTCTAAGCTTATCACACTACCACCTGCAATGCTTCAGTTATTTTTACTAATGTACTGCATTTGCAAAATATTTTGTATAAAGTTATAAAGTTTTCACTTCAACACCACACAACCAACACTCAACTTGATTTTCACAAACAAAAATGGTATTAGGAAATTTGAGAACAAATATGGGGCCACGTGATTCCACACTAGGAAAGAATCCAGGCAGACTTTAAAACCAAGACTAATATTGATTTGCGTGCAAAAATAACTAGACCAAACCAAGTCCATCTTCAATACTGCTGGTGAAGTCCTACAAGGGCAAAGCAATTTTTAAAAGCTGTTATGCAAACAACAACTGGTCTTTCTCACAACATGACAATCAATAAAAATTATTTGGCTGCAACAACAGGATAATTGTATTGAGATCCTGCATAACAAAAAATACTGTAACACTGAAATCACAAACAAAGTTTGTCTTAAATACCCCATCTGCTGTGTAGATATATTTTAGGATGAGTTTGTACACAGAAACTGAACTTTTAAGAGAGAGCTAAATATGGATATGATAATACTCAACAATTACCCCTTACTGCATGTTGAAATAAAGATTTTGCATTTTTAACCCTGCCTTTTGGTTAACAGGAACTTGTATGCAAATAGAATACCATTTGAAGGATCTTAAAATTTTAAAAATTATCTAATTTTTACATTATAGGATAATTATTTACACCATTCAATAATAACAGCTGCAAATTCTAAATTAAAAATAGCAATTTTCCACACTGAAACACATACTTTCTCACCTTCTATACCATTATATTTGATCATTAGTTGAAAGTCTGTTAAGAAAATACTTGGAATCCCATAACCTTTTTTCTGCAAAAATCACAGTCAGATAAATAAGTTTTATCTTTGTGGTGGCTTGACACTGAATTTATTTCAGAATGATTAGGGCAGTGGTGAACCACGTTTAGTTTTAATCACATCATAATGACAATGGCACCTATCAATTGAACTAATGTATGAAGCAATACTTCCTTCACTTGTTTTATGCTCAGCATTAAAAAAGCTCTCAGCCATCAAGGACCCCACCCATCCATCTTACAATTTCTTTGATCTCCTACTGTCAGGTACTGCAGTACAAGAACAAGTAACCGCTTCTTCCACCAAGCTGTGAGATTTCTGAGCAACCTGCTACCATTCAGTACACACTATTGCCAATAGCATTATACTGTTTCATACTTAACTATATGTTGTACATTCACTTTATGTCAACTTGCACATCTACAGAATGTTTTATTTGTTAATATTACTTTATATACTGTATGTGATATATGGACTGTGTTTTGCACCTTGGTCCCAGGGGAATGTTGTGTTGGTTAGCTGTATGGTTGAATGACTATAAACTTGAACTTAAATTAGGAGTGGATAGAATTTACGACCAGACCAAATATTTTACCATCCTCTTTGTGCCAGTGGTTACCACGCTTATGCTTAACAATTCCAAACAATAAACTGACAACAATAATTATTGTCCACATCCACTGAATACAATGCACAGCAGTACACCACTAGTAAGCTAATGTGCTGAATTTGCAGGAGCTCACAGAAATTTCTCTGAGCACATCTCCCTCAAGCAGCCAAAAAAAACAGAAAGAGCACAGACATTCTAATCAAGTGAAAGAGGACCATGAATTCATTACAGATGCAGTGCCTTACCTGATTAACAACATACACTCCATAATCAAGCTGCTGCCGTTGCAGAATTGGATGCAAGTAATACAGCCAGTATTTCAGATGCTCATCCCGGTTGCGAAAAGGAATAACCACAGCGACTTTCTGAACAGCTGTACAATCTGAAGGTGTAAATCGGCCTCCTACTCGCACTAATGAATTAATCTGTCTCACTTCCTCCAGATTAACAGATTGGGAAAATTCTATTCTTAATGGTCCCACTAGAGAGAGAGAGAGAACATATCATTAAATTACACACAATCATAATATGACTGAAAATATGACATTCCTTTTCCAAGAGGGATACGAATCATACCACTTTCTGTTGTAACACTAACTTCTTATTAAGATAATTTCCTGATAGTGTAGTAGATAGAATCTAGTACAGGGGATCCCAACCTGGGGTCTATAACCCCTTGATTCATGGTAGGGACCCATAGCATAAAAAAAGTTGGGAACCCCCTGCTCTAGTGAGTCTTGAAATCATGGCCACTTTGCCTCTGACACAATTACACATTAACCAGGGATCACTAAATTAAGTTAGAACTGAAACAGAATTTCCTTTTCTTTCCAGTTTAAGATGACGCTGCTGAAGACGGATGACAGCTTACTGGTGATTTATAAAGCAAGAAATGCAACAAAATTACACTTTTTCTGAGGAAAACTGTGGTTAACGATCACCGCAAACAATGAAGAGGAGAGCAAAGGCAAAGCTGACTCGAGGATCGAGGTGTGTAGGTATGATGCAAAATTGGAGCAAAATTGAAACATGTTCAAGAAGTGGTTGGAGCAAGGTTGAGGCATGTTCGAAACAGAGTTGGAGCAAGCAGAGAGGAGAAAAGTTGTAGCGGAGGAGTTTCGGAGCCCATCCACCTAAACCTGGATTGATCTAAGCGGCAGGCCGGTTTGGAAAGGCAGGTTCCGGGCCTGGATCCTAGTGCACAGGATGACCATTTAACTCTGAACAATTTAAACACTGGGCCAGATGGACCAAAAAGGCAAGGTATAAGGAACAAAGGCGAGGGTCAGGCTGGTTCTACTCACTGCTCTGCAAAGTTTACACCGATCTCCATGGCACCGAGTCTGACAATTTGCCCTCCTGTGAGATGAACTGAGGCTGAGGCCGTGGACCTGCTCTGGCTGATCTGGGATTCCTGTCTACAGACTCACTCTCATTCTGAATACTGTCGTTTGCTTTTATTGTTAGCATGATTTCTGTTTTTCCCCCTCTCTCTGCACATTGGGTCTTCTTTTAAAAGTGGGTTCTACACCGTGTAGGTCTGACATGGTGGTCAGCAGCACAGGAGCGCCGCAGGGAACCGTACTCTCTCCGGTCCTGTTCACCCTGTACACATCAGACTTCCAATATAACTCGGAGTCCTGCCATGTGCAGAAGTTCGCTGATGACACGGCCATAGTGGGGTGTGTCAGGAATGGACAGGAGGAGGAGTATAGGAAACTGATACAGGACTTTGTGATATGGTGCAACTCAAACTACCTGCGTCTCAATATCACCAAGACCAAGGAGATGGTGGTGGACTTTAGGAGATCTAGGCCTCATATGGAGCCAGTGATCATTAATGGAGAATGTGTGGAGCAGGTTAAGACCTACAAGTATCTGGGAGTACAGTTAGACGAGAAGCTAGACTGGACTGCCAACACAGATGCCTTGTGCAGGAAGGCACAGAGTCGACTGTACTTCCTTAGAAGGTTGGCGTCATTCAATGTCTGTAGTGAGATGCTGAAGATGTTCTATAGGTCAGTTGTGGAGAGCGCCCTCTTCTTTGTGGTGGCGTGTTGGGGAGGAAGCATTAAGAAGAGGGACGCCTCACGTCTTAATAAGCTGGTAAGGAAGGCGGGCTCTGTCGTGGGCAAAGTACTGGAGAGTTTAACATCGGTAGCTGAGCGAAGGGCGCTGAGTAGGCTACGGTCAATTATGGAAAACTCTGAACATCCTCTACATAGCACCATCCAGAGACAGAGAAGCAGTTTCAGCGACAGGTTACTATCGATGCAATGCTCCTCAGACAGGATGAAGAGGTCAATACTCCCCAATGCCATTAGGCTTTACAATTCAACCGCCAGGACTTAAGAACTTTTTAAAAGCTATTATTAATGCTTTTTGAGATAGTGATTTAGATGCATATCATATTTTTTTACTGAGTTAAGTATTGTATGTTATTAGTTTTGCTACAAGTGTATGGGACATTGGAAAAAAAAGTTGAATTTCCCCATGGGGATGAATAAAGTATCTATCTATCTATCTTTTGGGTTTCTTGTTTTGTGGCTGCCTGTAACCAGGCAAATCTCAAGGGTGTATAATTTATACATACTTTGATAATACATTGACTTTGAACTTTGATAGAAACCCATGCTATGGTAAATGTAGGTGGCAGAAAACAGCACAAACACCAAATAAAATCTGGAACTCATATTATCTTCCTTTAAAACCTATCCTTTAAGATCAAATAACTTTTAAGCTCTGTCATAATATTTTGACCAACAGGATAACTCTAGATTCCCATGTGCAAATTCCAAAGAACAATGAATAACTTTTGAAATCTTTCGTGCAGATTAGTAAATCAACCCAAATCAACCCCGTGATTTAGAACTGGAATTTACATAAGGGGGAAGGACTGACTATGTAAGTGTAAAAATTTATAGGAGAAATATAGGGAATTGCACGCCTATCTGTTTCTGAAATCAAGGAAGGTATTAAGAATATTTCTTGAATAGTGAGAGACTAGTAGCTGTGGAGAAAAATAAGGAAATGAGGTAACCATGTACATGTATCACAAACAGCTATTATGAGTACAACACCATTTAAAAATCCTAGGGATACTCAATTAGCAATGAGTGTTCCTCACAACTTTGCCAACAGAAACAAATCAGATGTTCTCTTTGGAGGGCACAGACTTTCAGCATCATTCCTGCACTACAATTAATTAAGACAATACCAGATCTCATTTGTATATTCTTAATATTTGACTCAAAAGCAGCACTTCCGCCGACATTTTGTGTTTGAATCGGAGCTGTAAATTTAAATTGGGTATGCAATTGGGTAAGCAACTGACTGAACCGCCTACGGCATCTTACAGCACATTTCTAATGATCAAGAGTAGGGTGATGAAGTAATTAAAGAATGAAAGTTGGTCACCTTGTAACAGGAACGATGCAGTTGACCAGGGAAAAGTGCAGAGAAAATCTGCTAGGAAACTAGAATATTACTGGCACCGGAAGGCCTGAGTTAAAGGAAGAGGTTGGTCAATATTGGTATTTATGAATGAGGGGCGACGTTATAGAAGTGTTTAAAATTACAAGAGGCACAAGTAGGGTGGATGATAACAATCTTTCTCCAGGGTAGGGGGTTCCAAAAGTAGAGGGCACACACTAAGTGTATGGTGAGAGGGGGAAATTTTACAAGTGAACCTTGGTGATGCTTTTTCACACATAGGGTGGTATGTATGGAAAGGCATCCCGGAGGAAGTGGATGAGGCAGACACAATGATATCATTTAGGAAACACTAGCACAAATACAGGGAGGTGCAGGGCTAAGAGCAATATAATCTGAACACAGGAATTCAGGACTAACTGGGAGGGCAACTTGGCTTGAATTTGTTGGGCCAAAGAGCCTTAATTTAAAACATAGTTCTCCCCCTTCCCTCCACTTACTTTTTCCCCAAAACACAATGGCTATCTTCCGCTTTTTTCTCAGCCCAGATGAAGGATTTAATGCAAAATGTCGCCAGTCCATTTCCTTAGACACTGCCTGACATCTGGGGTACTTGGAGACTAATGCTAAAGTAAATCAAAGTCAGCATGGTTTCTGTCAAGGGAAATCTTGCCTCCCAAATGTTTTAAGAGTTCTTAGAGGAAGTAGCAAGCAGTGTGGACAAAGGAGAGGCAGAGGATGTAATTTACTTGGATTTTCAGAAGGCATTTGATAAGATGCCCCATATGAAAAATTAGGAATCCCCGTTCAAGACTCCCAGAAGGTTAACTTACAGGTTGAGACTGGTAAAAAAGGCAAATGCAATTTTGACATTTATTTTACGAGGATTCGAATATAAAAGCAAGGAGATAATGCGGAGGCTTTATAAGACGCTAGTCAGGTCACACTTGTTGTATTGTCAACAGTTTCGGGCCCTCTATCTCAGAAAGGATGAGTAGTCATTGGAGAGTCCAAAGAAGTTTCACAAAGATAATTCCAGGAATGAAGGGGCTAACATATGAGGAACATTTGGCAGCTTTGGGCCTGTACTCACTGAATGTTGAGAGGACTTGATAGGAAACATTCTTTCCACATCCACCCTATGTCAGGTGTATGCCGAACTAGAGAGCACCGCCTCAAAATTGAGGGGCAATCTTTTAGAACAGAGGTAAGGAGGATTTTTTTTTAAACCAGAGAGTAGTGAATCTGTGGAATGCTCTGCCACAGACTGCGGTGGAAGCGAAGCCCGTGGGTATATTTAAGGCGGAAGTTGATCGTTTACTGATCGGTCTGGGCATCAAAGGATATGGTGAGAAGGTCTATGGGGTTCAGTAGGATCCGAAATCAGCCATGATGGAATGGCGGAGCACAGTCGATGGGTTGAACGGCCTAACTGTACTTCTATGTTTTATAGTCACCCTTTGTGTATAACCCCTAAACCTCTGCAAGTAAAATCACCCATTGTGAAACAAGCCTGCCCAGCCTTGACAGAATTCTTATGTAAGATTGAGATCTCATATTCTAAATACAGGCCTAGTCTACTCAATCATTCCTTGTACGACTGGCCTATCATACTCGGATCTAGTATAGAGCTATCCTTTTTACAAAAATAGTATCTGGAGAATATATGTATAATTTAGCGATGAAACGCTATCGCTGAGTCACACCGCAGAGGATGATCCCGCAAAATCAGCAACAATGCCAGTCCGCTCCGTCCGTGCCCGCTTCCCCAAGTCCGGCCTCTTGTCCTTTCACTTACCGAGCAGTGGCGATGTCTCCGGACAGGGCAGGAGAGGCCTTGGCGGCGGCGCGGTGCTGGGGGCCACCGTGAGGTTCGGGGCCGTCGAATAGTGGACGGTGGAGTTAGCGAGGGACTCCTGCGCCAGGAAGCCGCCGATGCGACGCACCATCTGCGTGGTGTAGACGTGTAAGTCGAAGTAGTAGATGAGGGTGACCACCAAGTGGAAGGCGCTTAGCAATAGCAGCACCACGCACGATACTTGGAAAATGCGGCTCTGTACCGAGCAACCACCCGCCAGCAACCCTGCTCCCAGCCCGCTCTTCACCATAGTCAGTGAAGCAACCCACTCGACTGACACCCCGGGTGGTAAACCCCTCTCTTGCCTAAGGAGCGGAAATTTGATCACACGCCCCACCTACCAGGGGAGGGAATACACAGAACAGCCTACCATGTACATACATCGTTACTCTTGTTTGCTTACGTGTATCGCCTCGCATCCCGGTATCAATTACGTCTACAGTGTCCTACCCATTAATTCAATCTGCTGTAGCCGAGAGCAACCACCTTCCTTGAATACAGCACCAGCGATTTACGTATCACCAGCAAACTGGCTAAACCTGTAATACCTTGTACATTCACACCGGGCAGGGTCATTTCATGGGAAGGAAAGTGGGATTGGAGGCATTCCAGGAGAGGAGTGGGAAGAGGGAATTCCAGGGAAGGGGATAATTCCAGAATGGGGTGAGAGGAAGGGAAGATGAATGGTTGTGAGGGGAATGGAGTGGACTGGGGTTTCAGGGAGGGGTCTGGGTTTCTGGAGCGTATTTGGGGTTACAGATTCAAAGGGGGTAGCTGCGAAGGGTTTCAAAGCTATGGGGAGGTGGTTGAAAGAGTGAATATGGGGCGAGGGTGTTGGAGTATACACTTCAGGTGTGAAAAAGAACTTGAGAGAAGTTGGAAGGGGCTTCCAAGAATGGGAGGGGTACGGATTCTGCTGGGAAGGAGTAGGCATTCCGAGGAAAAATGTAAAAGGATCTTGAAAAAATGTCCACTGAGAGGGGGATTCGGGAAGAATGGATTGGCGGAGAGAATACGGATTTGGAGAGAAAGATTTGAGGATTCCGAGGAAACAGTGCGGAGGGAGGAAGACGGATGAGCGAAAAAACGATTCAGAAAGGAAGATAAAATATTCAAGGATGGGTAGAGAGAAAAGTTCCAAGGGGGGGGGGGGGGAGGGTGTGAGGTTACCCACTCCGGAAGGAAAAAAAATAGAAGATCGTTATTTAAAGGATAAAGATTGCAGCATGTTGTTGTGCAAGAGTTATTTTGTAATGCTTTGTATGAATCACAATAGATTGTTCTGCAGGTACAGCAGGTTACCAAGAAGCCAAATAATCCGTTGGCCTCTATTGCTAGCGAAAGAAAATCTGCAGATGTTGAAAATCCAAGTAACACGTACAAAAAGCTGGAAGAACTCGGCAGGCCAGCTGAGTTCATCAAGCATTTTGTGTGAATTATCTTCATTGCTAGAGGAATTTCATTTAAGGGTGGGGGGTGGGGTTGCTGAAACTCTACAGGGTACTGGTGATGATGCACCTGGGTTCAGTTCTCAATCTTCCTTGACAAAAGATATACTGCCTTTGGAGATGGTGCAGATGTGTTGATTCTGGAGATAGGGGCTTAGCCTATGAGAAGAGATTGAGTTGCCTTGGACTCTATTTACTGGAGTTCAGAAGAAACATATACATGTGAAAGAGATAGATAAGATCGAGGCAGGAATGTTGCTTCCACTGGTAGGCAAGACGAGAACTAGGGATAGATATACTGTAGCCTGAATAATAGATTTAGGACAGAGATGAGGAGAAACTGCTTTTCCCAGAATTCTCTGCCCAAGGAAGCAGTCGAGGCTATTTTATTAAATAGATTTAAGACACAGTGAGATACATTTTTGCAAAACAGATTATGGGAAATGGTTGCAGGGAAAACAGGTAGGTGGATTTGAGTCTACAGCAATATCTTATTGAAAGGCAGAATAGGCTTGATGGGATCCTCCATAACCTATTTCTTATGTATGTAGGAGCAGGGATACACGGAGTGGTCAACAACACACAGTAGGGAGAGAGATTTGGAGAGCCAGGGTAAGGAGGCATTCAGAAGTTTGATTCTTTGGGCTGGTAAAGGAGGAATTGGGAGTTGGATGAGGATGGAAATATACATCAGAGGCTGGGGAGAAGGAATAGTTTGAATATTGGGCAATCGAGAAATCTAGTGGACAGTGGGTGGGACGGAATGGAAAAGATTTGGGGTTGGAGAACAATTTGATTATGAGTTGAAGTAATCCATTTCAAGGATGATCAAAAAGAGAAGCTATGATTAAAGCTATGTGTAATAGTCACTTTGTTGGGCAATGATCGGGGACAGGTGCTAAAGGAATGGAGTATTGACAAGATGGAGGAGCTTAATTACTGGGAGAGGCTGATCCTTGAAGTGCTGATCAGGGGGTATTCAAAAACAAGAACTGACACCCTAGAGATAAAGTGTTCAGCATCACTACTTTGGCAAATAGTTAATAAATACAAATCTCCTTTCCCCATGATTAAACCTGCCCTTAAATAATTCCCTCCCTTAATTCTCCCTCCTGACTAATTCATTTTTATTCTCTCTTCTATGATTTTGTCCTCCCCAGATTCCTCTCTGCACAATTCCCACCTCTGGATGATGCCTCCCGCAGTCACTGTTGCCTGATCCACTCCAATCCTTCCACCCATTACTTCAGAGGGCCTGAAATGTGCCCTACACGTAGATGCAATTATAAAGAAAGCACAGCAGTGGCTCTACTTCCTTAGATTCAGCATGACATCTGACAAATTTCTATAGCTGTGTGCTGGACAGTATATAGACTGGCTGCATCACAGCCTGGTATGGAAACACCAATCCCTTTGAATAAAAAATGCTATAAAAAGTAGCGGATAGAGCCCAGTCCATCATGGGTAATGCCCTCCCCACCAAAGAGCACATCGGCATGCAGGAAAGCAGCATCCATTATCAAAGATCTCCACACGCCAGATCATGCTTTCTTCTTGCTGGTGCCATCAGGAAGGTGGTACAGGAGCCTCAGGACTCTCACCACCAGGTGCAAGAACAATTATTACCCCTCAACCATCAGCCTCTTGAACCAGAGGGTATAACATCCCTCCCCTGTCCTATCAATGAACTGTTCCCATAACTCACTTTAAAGGACTCTTCACCTCATGTTTCAATATTTATTACTTACTTATTATTATTTCTTTATTTTTCCTTTAGTATTTGCAGTTTGTCATCTTTTGCACACTGGTTGTCCACCCTTTTGTCTTTTATTAATTCTATTATGGTTATTGCATTTACTGAGTTTGCTAGCAAGAGAATGAATCTCAGGGTTGTTTATAGTGACATATATACTCTGATAATAAATTTACTTGGAACTTCATTTCCCCAGTAACTGATAACCTACCACAGATCTTTCCTTCCAAATTAATTTACTATGCTGATGCCATCACATCCCACCTCCTCACTCATTTCCCTTCCTCCCCAATCCAGTTTCCTCCAGACAGTAAATCCCCTACCCTACCCCAGTACTTTGATTAGGCTGTCCCTTTCTCAGATCCACCTCCTTTAATGGAAAGTTAATGCAAATGCAGTTTCATGTGACAGGGAAAATAAATGATAGTCAATCATGTCAAAAATTGAAAGCAAGTCAAAATAAACAAGCTGGGATGTATTTCCTTTCTCGTCAACATGAGCTTTGACATTATTGACTTTTGTTTAAAAAGAGTTTTGAGTGGAAGGATTAACACAAATTGTAGGCAACATGGGCACACATTTGTGAGACTGCCACATTTTCAATAACAGATAAACTGGAGAGGGGTGATAGTTTATAAGGAAAGATGGATCATGGATTAAATGATAAAAAAAATAAGTGAAAAGACAAAGAGAAAAAGCTGATAATATTAACACCAGAGGGATAGATGGATAGGCAGTGCAGAGTACATTTAAGCAAAGATTTTCATGAGTTTGCAGACGTTCATAAAGAAATTTTTGTTAACAGCTGCACTTCTATTATTTGTTTCACTCAGCAACCAGCAGGACAGAGTCTACAACATAACATGTGAGGGGTTAGTCAATGACTTAAATAAATCAAGGAAGCAGGACCTAAATCACATGGAAGGATACATAGGATAAACTGGAAAAAATGCAAAGGTATTTCACATCACAGTGAGGATTAAGGTGGTAACTGACACAGACCCACTTACCTGCTCTTATAACCATGGCCATTGGTGATACATAGGCTGCCGATGATAGGGGGCACAGCAATGATTATATCATAATGTTTGTGACAGGCATAAAATAGAGCATGGGGCTGTGGTAAGGCTATAGCCAACAATAGCAGCAAGAGAAGGAAGGCTTTCCAGTGAAAACTCAGAGAGCAATGGCAAAGTGGCGTGATGTTACGTGTCTGAAATTAAGCTGCGGCAGAAGCAACTGGTGAGTAAGTATTTCCACTATAGTTTAATAGTTATACAGACAAAATGATTAGTAGTCTTTTGTTAAGAAAGTGTATGTTAAACTATAAGGTTAATTCAGTAAGACCTTTTTAAATACATTTTGATGTAAAGGGATTTTTTTTCCCCAAACTAAGAGGGCTACAGGAATAAGCCAGGTGATAATAAGATGGTAAATCTAACATCTTTGGTAGGGAAATTATTGTAAAAAAGTAGGGGATAAGATTATCTGCACATGTAAAGGCAAACTAACTGGATTTTACAGATTACAGAGAAATCCTGTCTGTTTTTACAAGGTACTGAAAAAAGTATATCAATGAAGATCTATTGTTCTAGTAACAGTTCTGATTTCTTTTCTAAATATGCTAAGAACAACAATACAAGATAAATTGTTATCGGTAAAGCCATCAAATTTCATGTTTTTGACTCTGTACTGATGTTTTATTAACAGCAAAGCTTAAAAACATGCAATATTGGACTCAACTTTACAACACAACACTAAAATCTGACTGCATATACACAAGGTATTTTTATGTAAACATTAGCACAAAAAAGGGTAAATATTCTGACAGAGATTAAAATCTTATTTAAATTATAAAATAAGTTAAAGAAAAAATAATACTTAAAACAAATATGTCAATTCTTAAATACGATATTCTACAAATTTGCATCTAGTTTCGTTCAGTTCCTCTTTAGGATTCAACGTGAGATGGTAATAGAGATTGCTAGCAAAAAAATCAGAATAAATTATGCCTAGGTAAATAATGTTAAGTCTCCTGCCAGTGTATATTTGTGTGTAGACCAACAAAGGTGACTATATCCACTGTTGTCAGATGGTGGTTGACATTTTTGCATAGTTCAGTTTTGATTCGAAGTTTCTCTCCAGTATCTGCTTGCGTATGCAGCCCTCACCACTGCTGCCAACTGAAGTCATCGTTAGTGCCAAAAACAATGAAAAATCCCAGAATGGTTGCAAAGATGATGATATTGCCCGTTAGTACCAGAGAACATGCTCCCCATTGAATCTGAAATGTAAAAACAACATTTTAAATAAATAATTTCTCAATTAAAATGTTAAACCATGGCCTAAGGTTTTCCATGTCCAACCACATTGTTTTGCTTTTGTACTTGTAACAACTGAGTGAATTAACATTCAAATTCCATTACATTAAGAGCATTATGATATTTACTGCATATTCTGGATATCTTTTAAACTTCATGCTGATTTTGCAATGCTATCTGCATTATGTTATTTTTCTATTCCAGAACACATACCAAATAGGAATGTTTGTGGGCATTAGTCACAAAACAGATCTTGCAGACTGAAGGCAACATTTTGTTTATTTCCTTTTCAGAAGCTTTTGATAAAATTCTTTTTAAAACATTTGATTAACCAAAATCAAAATATGTCATGCACAGGAAATCTGGAGGAAAAAAACAAAGTGCTGGAAAGGGTGTGAAGAGAAAGAAGTTAATGTTTCAATACAACAACCTTTTAAAAGATTGGGAATGCTGAAATGAGAACACATTCTGGAAATTTCACATAATGATTGCTTTTCCATCTCTTTCTTCTTTAGCAGTGTCTCTCACACTGTACCATTAATTTCTTCTGTCCTTTACCCTAATATGGATTTTTCCCCATATTATCTCATTTTTTCTTCCCTTTTTATTTGCACTTAAAATCTGCTTACATTTTAATCATTCCCAGATCAGTGGAACGTTCATGCTACAATTATACAAAATGACTGTGCAGTGTTGGTCATTTCAACTTCAAAAGGATATACCGGTACTTGCTTTAGCAAGAATGCAACTAACACTCACCAGGTTGATTCTTAGGATGGCAGGACAGCCATACAAGAGATTAGTGAATTCAGGCCTATTTGGCCCTAAGTTCAGAAGAATGAGAAGAATTAGGGGAGTTCAGTTAAAGTTCTAAAAGGGCTTAACAGGCTTGCTATAGAATGTATCTCCTGGCTGGGAAATCTAGAAACAGGATAATTCTAAACATTTAACTCTTGACATGAACCTGTGAAATGCTCTACTACAGAAGGCAGTGGAGTTCAAGTCACTGAATGCATTTAAAGACACAGACGAATTTCCAGATTAAAGGGTATCAAGGATTTGGATTGAGAGCTGGAAAATTGTATTAAAATAGAGGATCTAAGAGTACATTGGGGGTAGATTCTTAAGTGCTGAATGGAAAAATTGTCGCAAGAGTACACCATGTTCCTAAATTAACTGAAATGAACTGCATATGTACAGTATTTAGAAAGAGTTCATACAAAAATGCATAAATAGGGAAAGCAACCAGGGCTTCACCATCCACACTGGCTGCCAATCTGTCATCGTATTTAAAGAAACAGTCTAGCTGTGTTCCCAACTCCCAAAAAAAAAATTGCTGTTGGTTTAGGGTACGAGGTGCTTGTAATAGGTATACATTTGACAGATGTTGCATTAATGATTGCAATTGGTCCACAGTTGTTATTATGCTTCTTTCTTGAAGCATGACCATCTAAATTACCAAAGCACTGCTGGGTGGTAAGTTTCAAATCCATTAGCAATCTTTAGAAACAAAGATATACTGTGTCTTTCAAGTCAGGATGCTGTGTGACTCAGAACTGGGAGATTCCTACGCATTTGTTGCCTTCATTTTTCTGGCTGGCAGATATTATGGATTTGAGCTGTTGTTGAAAAGCTTTTGGAAAGTTGCAGCATGAGGAATTATGGGAGTGAATGTCTACGTGATGTACAGAATGCCAGTAAAATCAGATATCATTTCTTTTTCATGTGGGGGGGGGGGTGCTCAATGACTTCCATGTTTTTTTCTCTGTATTTTATGGCTATTTGGAAAAGATGAATCTCAGATATATGTGAATTCTGCATACATGCTTTGATAATAAAATGAACCTTTGAGCATTCGTGACTGTTTCTGAAGCTCCACTTATCCAGGGAAGTAAGAATTATTTCAAAAGACTTTATGGAGGTTAAGACAGATCAGGTGATAAGGAGAACAAGTATGACTAGCAAGGCATTTTAAAGAAAAGTCGAGAGAAAGGAATCTAATTATTAAAAAAACAATTGTAGACAAGTGTGTCTGCACTAAATCATTCAGAGTCTTCCCCAGCCAGATGCCTGGATGAAACATGGGATCCACAATCTGCAGATGGGCAGGTCAGCGGCATTCAAATCTGGTGACCAAGAATGTTACAAGAGGTCCAGGTACGATCTCCGGAAAGCCACATCACTGGCAAACTGAAAATTCTTGACTAAACTTGAATCAATAAAGATGTTCTTGTGGCAGGGCTTATTATCACTTCTTATACTGAGAAATCAAGCGAGATAGGGGAGAGCAGGGCTTTGCTTCCAGATGAGCTCAATGCTTACTAAGCTCACATTGACTGTCAAAAAACATGGAGGTACCACCACAAACTCCCATGATCCTATGATTTCAGTCTCTGAGACATACGTACAAGCAGCCTTCAGGAGGGTGAACCCATAAAACACATCCTACCCAGACAGGGTACCTGACTGAGTACTTAAAGACCTGTGCTGATCAACTGGCCGGAGTGTTCACTGAAATCTTTAACCTCTCACTTCAGCAGTTTGAGGTAATCACCTGCTTTAAGTAGACTTCAATTATACCAGTGTCCGAGCAGAATGTAGTAACCTGCCTCAATGACTATCATCCAGTAGCACTTACATCTACAGTGATGAAGTGTTTTGAGAGGTTGGTGATGAAACATATCAACTCCTACCTGAGAAGTGATTTGGATCTGCTCCAATTTGCCTATCGGAGCAACAGGTCCACAGCAGATGTCAGCCACCTCACTGGCTCTTCACCCCCTAAAACTAATCAATAAACTTCAAGGCCTTGATCTCAATAGCTCTTTGTGCAATTGGATCATTTTCAGACCCCAGTCAGTTCAGATTGGCAACATCTCCTGCTCAATCTCCATCAGACCAGATATACCACAAGACTGTGTGCTCCGCTACCTGCTCTACTTACTTTACATTTATGACTATGTGGCTAAGCACAGCTCCAATAGCATATTCAAGTTTGCTCACGACACCATTGTCGTAGGCCGAATCAAAGTTAGTAACAAATCAACGTATAGTAGGAAAATTGAAAATGGGGCTGAATATCAGAGGTGGAGAAGGTCAACAACTTTAAATTCCTCAGCTATACTATTTCAGAGGACCTGTCAAGGATGCTGCAAATTACGAAGAGAGCATGGCAGCGGCTCTACTTCCTTAGGAGTTAGCAAACATTCAGTATGTAATCTTTGACAAACTTCTATAGAGGAGTGGTGGAGAGTATATTAACTGGCTGCATCCTAGTCTAGTATGGAAGCACCAATGCCCTTGACTGGAAAATCCAACAAAAAGTAGTGAATACAGGCACTCCTCATTTTTGAGCATTTCAACACAAAGCGATGTCACAGGAAAGCAGCATCCATCATCAGGGATCCCCACTGTCGTGGACATGCTCTTTTCTTGCTGCCACCATCAGGAAGAAGGTA
The DNA here is from genome assembly GCF_048418815.1 of Hemitrygon akajei. Taxonomy (NCBI): domain Eukaryota; kingdom Metazoa; phylum Chordata; class Chondrichthyes; order Myliobatiformes; family Dasyatidae; genus Hemitrygon; species Hemitrygon akajei. The sequence continues at coordinate 70,013,023 of NC_133125.1, forward strand.
CAGGGACCTCAGGACTCACAGCATCAGTTACTACCCCTCAACCATCAGGCTCTTGAACCAAAGGGTTCACTCAACTTCACTTGCCCCGTCATTGAAATGTTCCCACAATCTATGGACTCACTTTCAAGGACTCTTCATCTCATTTTCTCAATATTTATTGCTTAGAATTGCTAGAATACAAACTCAGTATCCCAATGTTTTTGTGGCTGTTACTGGAGACTTTAATCATGTTTCTCTCAAAGCAACAATACCAACTTTTTATCAATATGTCAGCTGTCCTACATGGGACAATAGAACACTGGACCTTCTGTACGTGAATGTAAAGGACACATACAGTGCCGTTGCCCTTCCCCTACTTGGCAGATCTGATCACAATCTGATCTTGCTAACACCCAGGTACGTGCCTCTTGTCCAGGGGCAGCCTGTGTCAACAAGGATTGTAAAGAGGTGGACACAGGATGTTAATGAGACACTGCAGGAATGCTTTGAGAGGACGGACTGGGATGAGTTATGTGAACCACACAGGGAGGACATTAAGAAAATGACTTGTTGTATCACAGACTGTATCAAATTCTGTGAGAACACCAACTTGCCAGCCGGGACTCTATGCTGCTTCCCCAACAACAAGCCCTGTATCACTAGTGCCCTGAAAGAACTTTTGAACATTAAGAAGAAAGCCTTCAGGTCTGGAGGTAGATGAGCACTGAGGTGAGTACAGAGTGAACTGAAGTAAAGCTGAGGGAGTGCAAAGAGGAAGCTGGAGTACAAACTCCAGCAGAATAGCATAAGGGACGTGTGTTCGGGCATGAAGCAGATCACTGGCTTCAAGGTTAAGGAAAGGAAGATCAAGGGTTGCCTGAATAGGGCCAACAAATTGACCTCCTATTGTCCGCTCCCATACTTAACCAGACCACATACCCTTTCTGCCCCCAAACCTTCTCCTTCCACCCCTCCCTCCCCGGTGAGTGCTTGTGTTCCAAACGCCCGAACCTTGGAGTATCCTGCCTCCATGGAGATGACAACCCTCCCCCACATGACTGTGACTGCAGTTCGGGTTGAGAGACAGCATAAAGGCCTTCAATACAATCCAGCTACTTCTTCTGAGCGAGAAGCTGCAAAGGGTGGGCATAGACAAATCCACTATCTCCTGGATTACTGACTACCTGACAGATAGACCCCAGGTTGTACAGCTGGGTAGTTCTCTGTCTGAGATGGTGGTGAGGGGCACTTGAGTGTCACAAGGGACTGTCCTGTCTCCATTTCTGTTCACACTGTACACCTCAGACTGTCAGTACAAATCTGAGTCTTGTCACTTGTAGAAGTTCTCTGATGGGTCTGTGGTGGTTGGGTCTATCAGAGATGGGCAGGAGTCGGACTTCTGGTGAGGCACGAGGCAAGATGGCAGCATGGCACTGAGCGCCAACATATAACCCTCCCTTTTCAAGTTCTTTAGGGCTCATAGACGGTCTTAATACAAATGTAATTAGCACATACAACAGTTTATCTCTGTGCAACAGGAGAACACCCATCATAGTCCAATAATCTTTCTTTTATTATATTGTACATTATTATACTTTCAAATCCCTTAATATCTTTCCTCTCAGTTAGTCCTGATGAAGGGTCTCAGCCCGAAATGTCAACAGTGCTTCTGGAAAGGTGATTGGCAAAAGTGATATCGAGCTGGAGAAGGGACAGGATCTATTCATGTCTATCCATGGCCTCCTTCCCTTCTTACCCCATCCCTGACATATTTAGTTGTTTGCCTGTTCTCCATCTCCCTCTGGTGCTACCCCCCCCTTTCTTTCTCCCGACGCCTCTGGTCCCATGATCCTTTCCCTTCTCTTACTATCTTTCCTTTCAGTTAGTCCTGAAGAAGGGTCTCGGCCCGAAACGTCGACAGTTCTTCTCCTTATAGATGCTGCCTGGCCTGCTGTGTTGCACAAGCATTTTGTGTGTGTTGTCTAAAATATGCATGTTGCATCTTAGTGCATCTCCATCCTGTCCAAAGCAAGTGATGTAAGTTCAATTTAATTTTAGTTATTTCAGGGATCCTTTTGGATTTAGTTGTCTTATTCCCCCTTGTTCAATCTCTTCCCAGCTTTGAATTTTTTCAATGATTTTAAGTTCCCTGGCCCCCATTGCCTTATTTTCACCATGGGCGTACAGTCCCTATATGCCTCCATCCCCCACCCAGATGGTCTCAAAGCTCTTTGCTTCTTTTTGGATTCCAGACCTAACCAATTCCCCTCTACCACCACTCTCCTCCGTCTAGCAGAATTAGTTCTTACTCTCAATAATTTCTCCTTTGGCTCCTCCCACTTCCTCCAAACCAAGGGTGTAGCCATGGGCACCCGTATGGGTCCCAGTTATGCCTGCCTTTTTGTTGGCTTTGTGGAACAGGCCATGTTCCAAGGCTATACGGGTATCCATCCCCCTCTTTTCCTTCGCTACATTGACGACTGCATTGGTGCTGCCTCTTGCACACATGCTGAGCTCGTCGACTTCATTAACATTGCCTCCAACTTTCACCCTGCCCTCAAATTTACCTGGTCCATTTCCAACACCTCCCTCCCCTTTCTTGATCTTTCTGTCTCCATCTCTGGAGACGGCCTATCTACTGATATCTACTATAAGCCTACAGACTCTCACAGCTACCTGGACTATTCCTCTTCCCACCCTGTCTCTTGCAAAAAGGCTATCCCCTTCTCACAATTCCTCTGTCTCCGCTGCATCTGCTCTCAGGATGAGGCTTTTCATTCCAGGACGAAGGAGATGTCTTCCTTTTTTAAACAAAGGGGCTTCCCTTCGTCCACCATCAACTCTGCTCTCAAACGCATCGATCCCATTTCCCGCACATCTGCCCTCACCCCATCCACCCACCACCCCACTCGGGATAGGGTTCCCCTTGTCCTTACCTACCACCCCACCAGCCTCCAGGTCTAACGTATAATTCTCCGTAACTTCCGCCACCTCCAACGGGATCCCACTACCAAGCACATCTTTCCCTCCCCCTCCCCCATTTTCCACAGGGGTCGCTCCCTACGCGACTCCCTTGTCCACTCGTCCCCCCCATCCCTTCCCACCGATCTCCCTCCTGGCACTTATCCTTGTAAACGGAACAAGTGCTACACCTGCCCTTACACTTCCTCCCTCACCACCATTCAGGGCCCCAGACAGTCCTTCCAGGTGAGGCGACACTTCACCTGTGAGTCGGCTGGTGTAGTATACTGCGTCCGGTGCTCCCGGTGTGGCCTTTTATATATTGGTGAGACACGACGCAGACTGGGAGACCGTTTCGCTGAACACCTACGCTTGGTCCGCCAGAGAAAGCAGGATCTCCCAGTGGCCACACATTTTAATTCCACGTCCGATTCCCATTCTGATATGTCTATCCATGGCCTCCTCTATTGTCAAAATGAATCCAAACACAGGTTGGAGGAACAACACCTTATATACCGGCTGGGGAGCCTCCAACCTGATGGCATGAACATTGACTTCTCTAACTTCCGTTAATGCCCCTTCTCCCCTTCTTACCCCATCCCTGACATATTTAGTTGTTTGCCTGTTCTTCATCTCCCTCTGGTGCTTCCCCCCCCCCCCCCCTTTCTTTCTCCTGAGGCCTCCCGTCCCATGATCCTTTCCCTTCTCCAGCTCTGTATCACTTTCACCAATCACCTTTCCAGCTCTTAGCTTCATCCCATCCGTTCCGGTCTTCTCCTATCATTTCGCAGTTCCCCCTCCCCCCACTACTTTCAAAGCTCTTACTATCTTTCCTTTCGGTTAGACCTGACGAAGGGTCTTGGCCCAAAACGTCAACAGCGCTTCTCCCTATAGATGCTGCCTGGCCTACTGTGTTCCACCAGCATTTTGTGTATTAACTATACCTTCTTCTCCACAAGACATAAAACTTTCTCTCGGATAGATTACATTCTTGTATCCTCCGGTCTGCTGCCTTTAGTACACTCAATAGAATTTTTGCCCAGACATTTATCTGATCACAACCCAGTCATTTCTACTTTTAATTATGGCAAAATTAAAAATAAGGCTACTAGGTGGAGGTTTAACTCCACTCTTCTAAAAAACGACAAATTTCTATCACAACTGAGAACAAAACTGACATAATTTATATATTTAAATAAAAAAGTGTCTCGGATGTGACAGTGATTTGGGCCTCCATCAAGGATTTCTTACGAAATAACGCCATATGGTTCAGTGCCCATCTACATAAAAGCCGGCTTCAAAAGATTTCCACCCTAGAAGAACAATGTAAGGTTTTGGAGAATGATATCAAAAGGAGATACACCATAACAAAAGAAAACGAGCTCAAAACAAAACAAGCAGAATTAAATGACTTATTAAGAAGCAGGGCAGAGTATATGATCCATTTAACCAAACGTAAGTATTATGCAGAATGCAGCAGACCTAGCCATCTTTTGACACTAACATTCAAACAACAGGAAGCTAAAAGGTCTATACCAGCGATTTGATGCGCTAAATGTGGGGTAGTATCTTCAACAGAGGAAATAAATGAGACATTCAAGAATTACTTTAAAGAATTGTATACAAGTGGCTCAGGTCCTTCAGAGAATGACTTCACTGATTTTTTTAGTGGATTAGACCTCCCTATGTTGTCATTAGAGGACACCAAAACTCTAGACTCTCCTATTACACTGGATGAGCTACTTAAAGCAGTCAAAGCTACAAATAAGGGCCGTACGCTAGGTATAGACGGCATACCTGTGGAACTTTACCTAGCACTTTGGGATATTCTTGGACCAGTATGGTTAGAAACATTAAATTATGATTTTGGAAATGGCACTTTCCATAGAGATCTAAACACAGCCCTGATCACAATTATACCTAAGCCCGGTAAGGACCCCTTGGAGTGTGCCAATTACTGTCCAATCTCCTTGATAAATGCCAACCTGAAGATATTTTCCAAAGTCTTAGCCAGTAGACTTGAGACAGTAGTTGGGAAAATAATTAACCCAGATCAAATGGGCATTATCAAGGGGCGTCTCGCATCTGATAATATTCGCCGGCTCTTACACATACTGAGTGCAACACATAAAATCCCACCTGCCTGTGGCTTGCTGTTTCTTGATGCAGAAAAAGCGTTCAATCATCTTGAATGGCCATATCTTTGGAGAGTTCTTAAAGAATTTAAGTTTGGCGATAAATTTATCAATATGATTCAAACATTGTTTCCTAATCCTTCAGCCCGGGTATATGTGGGAGGAGGTTTCTCAGAGTTATTTGACATAGTCCGGGGCACATGACAAGGGGACCCTTTGTCCCCTTTAATTTTTACTATATCTATTGAACTGCTTGCACAGTTAATTAGAAACTGTCCTCAGATCTCCCCTATTACAATAGGTACAACTTCACATTCGATATCACTTTACGCGGACGACACGCTAGTTTATATGGCAAATGTTCAACAAACTCTCCCCTATGTTTTAAAAACACTGGAGCAATTTGGATTTCTTTCAGGATACAAAGTTAATTTGTTAAAATCAGCACTGATGCTGATTAATACAGATAAAAGTAAGGTGTCTCTCCCTCCCCAAATTACGATTACAAATGAAGTCCGCTACTTGGGTATTAAAGTTAATACTTCCCTATCATCTGTAGCTAAAACAAATTACTCTTTAATTTTGAAAAAAATAGAAGATATTAATAGATGGAGACACCTGCTAGCATCAGTCCCAGCCCGTATATCAGTCATTAAAATGAACATCTTACCCCGCATTAATTTTATCAGCTCAATGATCCCACTTGCACCTCCAGCAGGATATTGGCAAAAACTGGACTCCTTACTACGATGCTATGTTTGGAACGGTAAACGACCCAATATAAAGTGGTCAACTCTATAATTCAAAGAGTCGAATGGGGGATTGGCATGTCCACATTTTAAATTGTATCACTGGGCATTTGTATTAAAAAATCTTAGCTATTGGATGGAGGCGGATAAAGTTTCATTATGGAAAAATATAGAACAAGAGCTAATAGCACCAATAAGGTTGAAGGGCTTTCTCCTTATAGGTTTGTCTACCAAAAAATGTGACTTGTATTATGGTCCAGTTTTAACTCATATGCTACAAATGTTTAGAGCAGCAGAAAAATTCCTAAAATTTAAAAGCATATGGTGCAAATCATCTCCATTATGGAACAATAATCATTTTCTATCTGGGGGGGAACCATTCACTAATAGAACTTGGGAGGATAAAGGTATTGCTACTCTTCAAGATATTAGTGGGGCAAGTACTATCCTTAGCTTTCAAGAACTGATATCCCAATATAATATTGATAAATACTCTCTTTTCTTCTACTTTAGAGTAAGATCAGCTTGTAAAGCCTATGGCGTTCCCTGGGGGTCAGATTTAAGGGACCATCCCATTTTAAGTTGGATACAGGGTGCTCCAGGGCAGATAGTGTCATATATCTATGATAAATTAAACTTCCAGAATTATATGCCCATATCAGGAATGAAAGCCTGGGATAGGGACATATCTGATTTGGGACAAGACTTAGACTGGGATGCGATTTGGGATAATGCTGCCGGTGCTTCGAAAAACCCAAATCATCGGTATATACACTTGAAATTTTGTCATACAGCATATTTAACACCAAGAATTAGACATCAAATGGGATTGGTTTCTGACCCATATTGCTCATTTTGCCCCCACGGAACCGTGGGTCTTTTATACATGTTGTATGGGAATGTTCAGGGGTTTTTGGTTTGTGGGGGAAGGTTGTCAGTACTCTTACAGAACTAACGGGGGTACAATTACCAATGGACCTGCTGTACATCTTCGAAATGATGACTCCCACCTTTCCTTTACGGAAAAAACACACAAACTCTGGCTGGCAGGCCTGACTGCAGCTAAGAAGATTGTAGTCCAGCGTTGGAAACCTCCCCATGATATTCCATATACTCACTGGCTTCGGAGCTTTTTGGACATTTCTTACCTGGAATTATCATCAGCAAGAGTAAATGATGTATGACCACACACAATCTTAATGTGGACAAATTTGATATCTAACTGAAAAGATCTTTTGTTAAAATAGGAATGCTTTGTCTGTGTATGCACTACTAGTCAGTTGGTGGGTGGAGGGGAGAGGGGTAGAGGGGCGATGGTGAAGAAGGTTGGGGGGTGGCTGGGTTGAACAGTCAAAATGTAATTGGCAATTGGTTGTATTGAATGTAATTTGTTGATGTTTCAATAAAAAATTAGTTTAAAAAAAGATGGGCAAGAGTCAGAAAACAGAGCACTGGTGGACAAGTTTGGTGTGGGAGAAATCACCTGCTTCTGAATGCAGCCAAAACCAGGGAGATGGTGATTGATTTAGGAGGAAGAAGACTGTGACGAGCCCTGTACACATTCTGGGAGAAGTTGTTGCAGTGGTGAAGTACTTGGGTGTTCACCTTGACACTGGACTTGACTGGAAAACCAACACCAAGCCTGTTTACAAAAAGGGGATGAGCAGACTCTATTTTCTAAGGCAGATGAGATCCTTCAATGTGTGTAGCAGGATATTGGAGATCTTTTACCAGTTTCTTTGTGGCTTTATGTTAGAAGAGCAGCATCAGTGCTGGTGATGCAAAAAGACTAAATAAACTCATCAGAAAGACTGGATCCATCCTTGGCTACAACCCGGACTCTTTTGAGTTGGTGGAGGAGAAGAGGTCACTAAACAATATGCTATCCGTTATGGACAATCTGGCAAATCCTCTCCATGACCTACTGAATAAGCAGTGGATCACCCTTTCGAACAGACTCAATCAGCTGCACTGTCACACGGATCGTTACAGAAAATCTTTCCTACCAAATGTAATTAGCACATACAACAGTTCATCTCTGTGCAACAGGAGAACACCCATCATAGTCCAATAATCTTTTTTTTATTATATTGTACATTATTATTCTGTCCTATAGTATTAGTTAAGTCTGTACACTGCGAAGTGTGTTTTTAAATGTTGCTGCTGTAACAAAAGAATTTCCCACTCAGGATCAATAAAGTACTTATATTGTTATTCTTATTCTTTTTGTATTTGCACAGTTTGTGGTCTTTTATTCACTGGTTGAACACATAAGTAGGTGCAGTCTTTCGTTGATTCTATTATGGTTATTATTCTATTAATAGAGTTATCGAGTAGACCCTCAAGAAAATTAATCTCAGGGTTGTAGATGATGACATATATGTACTTTGGTAATAAATTTACTTTGAACATAAGCAAGATAATGGGAACTGATGAGAACATGTCCCCTGAAGTTGCAAAATTCAATAATCATTCCAGGAAGTTCCAAGCGGGAAAATAGGATGTTGTTCTTGTAGTTTATGTTGTGTTTCACTATGGAATGAGGAAGCCACAGAGAGATTGAATTAATTAAAGTGACGTGCATCAGGAAGCTCAGGTTAAACCTGCAGACTGGGTGCAGGTGCTTCACCACCTGGTCACCCAAATCTGCATTTGGCTTCTCCATGGACAGGAGGATGCACTGTGAACACTGAATTCAGTGCTACTGAAGTACAGTGATTACATCTGTGTGTAAAATGGCAAAGTAGAAGCAAGCTAGAGTTCAGACAGTGAACATACTGCATATAGCCCCAGCTTTGTATTTGGGATAGCTGATCACTTCAGTGAAGTTATTAACCCTGAGTAAAAAGATAAATGCAAGTAATTTGTACACTTACTACTAACTTCATCTTCGAACACCAGGAAATCTGCACATGCTGGAAATTCAACCAACACAAACAAAATGCTGGTGGAACGCAGTAGGCCAGGCAGCATCTATAGGGAGAAGCACTGTCGACGTTTTGGGCTGAGACCCTTCGTCAGGACTAACCGAAAGGAAAGATAGTTCCAAGATGCTGCCTTGCCTGCTGCATTCCACCAGCATTTTGTGTATGTTACTAACTTCATCTTGTTTGAATTAATGTTTAGTCATTTAAAGTATTATTTTAGAATTATTTATTATCTGAGCAGTTTGTAAAATGTGCTCGTCACCATTTAGTTCCAGTCCAGAGAATGACTGACAGGTAGGAGTGTCAGCTTGGCTAACCTCCTGTATTTATAATACATTAGAGCTATCAAGAGGGCACTAAAGGTAGTGTGGCAAGGCAACAAGCTGCATCTAGGATGGTCCAGTCCTGTATTATGAAATTTTAGCAGTAACATACATTAATATAGCTGGAACTTAACCTCCCTTTTTGGTCATTATTCATCAGGATACGTTTTCAATCCTAATAAAAAAATGTTGGTATCCATGCTCCAAACCCGGCATGGGGAGTAGGGAGTATAACCTCATGTGTCTTGCTGGTCATTCCCAGTATTACCTTGGGCTTACCATTCCTCACCTTCAGAAAAGTCCACAAAGGACCACGGCTTCAGTAATGACAATACTTAATTGGCAAAATAGGAAGCTCATTCAAAAATGGACAAGTAAACAGCTTAACGCAACAGAAGGTTGAAAAAGTTGGAGGTGGTTAATCTGACTGTCATCTGTGTACACATGGAATTCAATGAGGTTAGGTTCAGGACTAACATGCAGATGAGAAATGGAACCACATCAATAAAGAGATGCTGGTGCTTTTATCCTTCTAATTTTTATTTTTTTTCTACTCAGTCATTTTTGTTATTGGAGGTGAGGGAAACCTAACTTTAAATAAAGCTAACTTGAAGAAGACCATATAAGCAGTGTGAAGATTTAAGAACATTCTAAAAGTACCAGGTACGAGAATACTTGCCTAGAAATTGTTAGAGAAATGCACAATGAGAACTCTAAAGTAGGACCTCAAGCTCCACTCATTCCAGTCAGGATCTAGAAAGTGGCAAAGGTACTGCTCTGTTTAGAAGTAGACAATATTTTCCTACTGCAGAATTTTAAAAGAAGCTTTTGAAGAAGTCACTGCAAGATCACTGAAGTCAAAAACCTCAAACAAAATATTATCCTCACTACTAGAAATAAAAAAGCATGAAATATATATATATCAATATATTTCAAAAGTTACAAAATTGCACCACTAGCTGCTTAAATGTCCGTTCCTTCAAAAAACCAATCAATGCATTCATGCATTGCCCATAAGTTAGCAACACTTCATAGAAGCACTATCCAATCAAAGTCACCTGGTAGTCGAGGACAAAAATGTCAATGGTGAAGCAATTTTATCAAGATGCCAGAAATGGAGACAAGTATTTTTCTCAGTGCGATGAGTATAAAGAAGATTGGAGAGAACAGGAAGAGTGAAGATATGGTGGAATTTGAATGCAATTATGTTTTGAATTGTGGAATAGCCCCAAGAGTCTGGGTGGTCTACTCCCAATCCTAATTTATATCTTCATATCACTTTCTGACCATATCCATTTGCATCTTCCTATCTTTGTTTTTCCCTCTGATACTTTAATGAATTAAACAAAATACTGAAACTTTTTACCTTCTGGTTTGCTATAATAGAATCTTTCAAATTGACTATTTGGTGACATCACTGTTCTGGAGGAATAATATTTGGATCAAAACTGACGACTGGACTAGGGAACACCATGCCCCAGAACTTCTGAATTCAATTTGTTTGTACTGTACTTGTGACAGCCAACTGGAAACTCTAGAGTCATACCCACATCCAACAAGGAGGTTTCTCAGGACTATGAATGGCAGTTCTGTTGTCATCGCTATGAAGCACAGGACAGGACAAAGGGAAATCAAACAGCATTAAAAACATCACACGCAAAATGGTGGAGGAACTCAGCAGGCCAGGCAGCATCTATTGAAAAGAGTAAATAATCGATGTTTTGGGCTGAGACCCTTCATCAGGACTGGAATAGAAGAGGAGAAATCAGAGTAAAAAAAAGTGGGGGGAGGGCAGGAAGAAGAACAAGGTGGTAGGTGATAGGTGAAACCAGGAAAGGGGAAAAGGGGTGAAGAAAAGAGCTGGGGAGTTGATTGGTGAAAGAGATAAAAGGCTGGAGAAGGGGGAATCTGAAGGGAGAGGACAGAAGACAATGGAAGAAAGGGAAGGTGGAAGAGCACCAGAGGGAGGTGATGAGCAGGTAAGGAGATAAGGTGAGAGAGGGAAACAGGAATGAGGAAATGGTGAAGCGAGGAGGGTGGGGGCAATGACCAGAGTTCGAGAAATTGATGTTCATGCCGTCAGGTTGGAGACTACCCAGACAGAATATAAAGAGTTGCTCCTCCAACCTGAGTGTGGCCTCGAGTGTGGCCATGGACTAACATATCAGAATGGAAATGGGAAGTAGAATTGAAATGGGTGGCTACCGGGATCCTGCTTTATCTCACAGTTGGAGTGTAGGTACTCGGCAAAGTGGTCTCCCAATCTCTGTTGGGTTTCACCGATATACAGGAGGTCATATCAGGTGCACCAAACACAGTAAATGATCCCAACAGACTCATAGATAAAGAGTTGCCTCACTTGGAAAGACATTTTGGGGCCCTGAATGGTAATGAGGCAAGAGGTGTAGCACTTGATCCACTTGCAAGGATAAGTATCCAGAGGGAGATCAGTGGGGAAGGACGAGTGGAAAAGGGAATCTCAGAGAGAGCAATCCCTGAGGAAAGATGTGCTTGGTGGTGGGACCCCACTGGAGATGGCAGAAGTTACGGAGAATTATGTGCTGCATGCAGAGGCAAATAGGGTAGTAGGTGATAGGGAGGGTGAGAAAGCTGGTGCTCAGTGCCATTTCATCTCTCTAGATGTCAACTGTGATGTTCCTGACAGTTGTTGACATCAATAAGCAGGAGATGTTGCAAAGTGCAGTGCTTACAGGAAGTTAATCTTCCATTTCTGGCATCCAGTCATTGCATCGTTTGTATTTTCTTTGGCACAAAGGTTCCTACTATGGAAGTTCTTAACATTATATGAACAGATTGATAAACAAGCACACAATGGTGACAGTTCAGCAAGTAACCAAATTATTGCATCTCATCATTGACATTGGTGTTGCTGAATTATGTAATTTAAACGTTCCTCTCTGATTTTTATGCATTTCAGAAAATGTGTGATTTTGCTATTCATATCTGAATGAACATTGAAATAAGCAAAATCAAAAAAACCCTGAAATAAGTTCTCCTCCTGGATATCAATGGATGGAATTATTTTAAAACAGTAATTTAAAAATAACTTCATAGTATGTTATTTCATGTCATCTCACTTTGATCAGCAGGCATATAGAACATAGAACATATGTTGTCAAACCCTGCCTCCCATATAACCCCCCACCTTATATTCCTCCATATACCTGTCTAGTAGTCTCTTAAACTTCACTAGTGTACCTGCCTCCACCACTGACTCGGGCACTGCATTCCATGCACCAACCACTCTCTGAGTGAAAAACCTTCCTCTAATATCCCCCTTGAACTTCCCTCCCTTTACCTTAAAGCCATGTCCTCTTGTACTGAGCAGTGGTGCCTTGGGGAAGAGGTGCTGGCTGTTCACTCTGTCTATTCCTTTTAATTTTCTAATTAAAATTTCCTAATAATTTTTTTAATTTTAATATATTTGTCTTTATCCACAAGCCCTTGAATTAGCTACTTGATTCTAATCTCCATTTCCTTTTTGCAATATTTAAAAAGGGAAAGTTTACAAACTCAATTTGAAAACTTTGCAGTTTCTTATCTGTGTAAGATTACTTATCGATACTTTGTCTACAATGTTTCATAATTTATTGGAGTAAGTCCAAAGATTTAGGGTCAATATGCACATTCCACAAACTGCACTGATAAATGGCCTGAAGATCTGTATTTACTGGTATTGATTTAAAGATGAATTAAGCATAATCTTCAGAAAATTAGTTCCATTCAACCCATTGCTGCCTAACGTGCTAGCTCAAATATTTTTGAGGACCTTCAATGCGGTAATTTTCTTTTGTGCTAAATATTAAAAACATGGACCACATACCAAGTTATTTTCCAACAACACAATTTCAGATGATTTGGTTGAAAATAGTACAGTATACTGTACTCAGAATTTCTCCACTGCTCTGGATACACCTCTTCTTCTGACCTCAGTCCAATGAATGCATCTTACTTCTACTCTTCAGACTGTAAGAAACACTCGAGATCGGGGGTTCCCAACCTGGGGTTCGCTGACGCCTTGCTTAGTGATATTGGTCCACGGCATAAAAAAAGATTGGGAGGCCCTAACGTATATCATATTCTACAACACCAATATTAGGCTCATCATCATCAGGTGCCATGCCCAATTTGAGCTTTGACTGCCACAGCCCACATACTCCTGGTTCGGGTCAAGTGGATCAATTCATTGGTATTCATTTCCAGTTCTCTGGCTGCTGTCTCCATCATCATTTGTCTTTGCCTTCCTCTTGCTTTCTTCCCTTCAATCTTTCCCATAATTACCGTGCATTCTAACTCCTCTTTCCTAATCACATGTCCAATGAAGTTACGTTGCCTTTACATGATCTCATACATTATTTCTATTTTTGTGCTTGCTGTGTTCATGACATCCGCGTTAGATATTCGTTTCATCCATTATATTCTTTGCATCCTCCTCAAAAACCACATCTCTGCTGCTTCAATTTGTTTCCTCATATTACTAGATATTGTCCAACATTCTGAACCATATAACATAACTGGACAAACCCACATTTCAGTACTCTGTGTTGTCATGCCTAGTTTAGTGTTGGTCAGTATATTCTTCATTCTCGTAAAGGTGTCTTTTGCCATCCCTATTCTTCTTTTGATGTCTATGTTGCACCTGCCATCTGATGTCACCCAGCTTCCTAAGTAGCAAAAGTTCTGTACTTGTTTTATGTCTTCCCCATTTATTCTCAGCCTGCAGAAAGGATTCTCCTTCTTTTTGGATGTCATCATACATTCTGTCTTTTTGCAATTGATAGATAGACCTATTTTTGCACTTTCTTCAACAACTATATCAACTAAGTTTTGTAGTTCTTCCTCCGTACTTACAATTAACACAGTGTCATCCACATATCTGAAATTATTGATGTTTTCACCGCCAACTTTAATTTCCAAGATGTCACTTATTTTTTGTAATATTGTTTCACTATAAACATTAAACAAATCAGGGGAGAAAACGCACCCTTGTCTAACGGCTCTCTTGATTTTCGTAAACTGACTCACTTCTCCATCTATTCTTACAGCGGCAGTTTGTTCCCAGTACAGATTTCTATTAGGCGGAGGTCTTTTGAATCTAGATCTAGAGTTTCCTGTAATATTTCAAACAACTTATTGTGCTTCACTTTATCAAATGCATTTGTGTAGTCGATAAAACAAACAAATCTTTTTGTACTTGAATGGCTTGTTCTGATAGTATCCTTAACATCAACATCACGTTTCTTGTACCTTTGTCTTTCACAAAATCACATTGTTCTTTACCTATTTCAGCTTGTATCTTACTTTTAGCTCTTGTCATCAAAATTCTTAGAAGTATCTTGCTGATATGACTTATTAAATTTATGGTCCTATGTAATTCACATTCTATTGCTCCAGGTTTCTTAGGAAGAGTGATAAATACTGATTTTTTCATCTCTTCTGGTATTATTCCAGTCTCATAACTGTCATTGATGTTAGGCTCATAAGGCAGTCATAAATCACCAAAACGAGATGAATCAAGAAAGTGTTCATAGAAGTAAGAAAGTCAAATACCAATTCGACGATAAGCATGAACATGTTAAACATCATATCACAGTGCAAACAAGAGAGGGTTAACAAAAGCAAAGGAATCAAAAAGAATTAAGGCATACAGAATGTTAAAAAATCTAAAAGGGTGGGGATCAAGCATACAACACATTAATAAAAGTTCAGAAAATTGAAATGTTCTTCAGAATGGAAATGACATGGTAGCTTCACTAAAACTTTGTTAGCCAGGGCAAGACTGGAAACAAATAATCATCACATAATCCAAAAAAACAGCAAATACAAAAATAACCAGCAAAACACCATTATTGTGAGATATAATATTATTATGAGATAATATCAGTGGCAAAAGTGATGATTATCATTCTGTCTTCAATATACATAAAACTATTCAGAAATATTCTCTATTACACTTACCAGCGTTGCTCTTGCAAAAATGATAGGCAGCCCGAAAGCTGAGACAACAATGCCTGTAGTGAGAAATATGGCAAGTTCTTTACATGCACTGCTTGTTGCATCAGTGTCATCAACTACTCTTGTTGTTATGCAGTATGGAATTGGAGAGAGAATGTAAAAGAACAGAACAAACAGTGGCCAGTATTTGCTGGAATAAAAAAGGAAGAAGAGAATAACAAAGGTGAACATTAAAACATGTTTTATCACAAAACATGCAGAAATTGACACAATTAATAATGATTAATGCTGTGACATATCATTCAGTCTGCTTGGGACTTTTGATGGTGCCTATTAGAAAATATTCTGAACTACTTGATGTTGCTAGAACACATCTTTAATTCACTTGGTTTTAAAGTGTTTTTCCTGGAACCAGTAAAGCTTAAAGCAAATACAGGAACCAGGGCAGAGATTTGGAAAGGGAGCGCGACAAACTATTTGTGAGCCTGATGCTGACCCATCAGGATTGCAAAATGGTTGTACAGAAAATTAACAGAATTTTACTGTTTTGAATATTTCTAGCAGTGATTCAAACCAATGCAGGTAAATCTAAAACATCACTCCAATTTTAAAAATTCAGCAACTAAGTCAAGTTATTATAGAATCATTTAGCATGGAAACAGGCCCTTGCCCACCTGAGTTCATGCTAACTGACAAGTATTCACTTACTCTAATCTTACTTTATTCTTCCCATGTTCACCTCATAATACTCACTGGGACAACTTTCAGTGGCCAATTAACCCAATAATCTGTACATTTTTGGCAAACGGAAATAAACAGCAGTTAGGGGAACCATGCACGGTCACAGGGAGAACATACAAACCCCACACTGACAACAGCATAGATCTGGATTGAACAGAGGCCATTGGGCTACAAAGCAGCAAATCTATTTGCTGTGACATTGTGCCATCAATTTATTTGAAAGAAATACTTAAATACCATATATTTGAATGAAGCAGATATTCAGCTGTTTATCTCCACTTATAAACAGTACTGTGTAAAAGTCTTAAGTACGCTAGACCTTTTTTTAAACATACTTTGTTTTTGATTTTTTTGTCATCTGTATTACTGTGTTAGGAGAAACGTGCACATTTCAGATTTCCCAACATTCATTTTCCAAAAATTAAATGTTAGAGAATTTTTTATATTTTGTTAAAGTAACATATTCAGTAATTTTTCAAATAAAAATTTGATTACTTTGTAGGTGTCTAGCCCAGTGCATGATTAAACAGATAACAAAGAGGAACTAATGATCAATGACATAATAATTCAAATGAACTAAACTGATTAACTGAAACAGAAATGGGTCTAGAAGGAATCAAATGGGGTGAAGGGCAGCCAAGCAAAAAGGTGAGGCTGAGGCAGATGTGACAGATGCAACCTTCAAATCATCAATTCTTACACCATGACAAGAGTAATCATAGCCACAAGACACAAGGTGGTCATTCTGCATCAGCAAGGTCTCTCAGCAGACAGAAATTTCAACATGCACTGTCCACACTCTTCTGAAAAAGTACTAAGAAATGGGCAAGGTTGCGGACCGGAAATGCAGTTGTTGGCCATGGAAACTGAGTGCAGCAGATGAGAGGTACATCAAAGTACCACCCCATCTAAATTGGAAGAAGTCCAGCTCAGCTATCAACTCCGAACTCACAGAAACCACTAGAACCCAAGCACATCCCTGTGCATTCCAGAGAAGTCTTGTCAGAAGTGGTCTTCATGGAAGAGTTGCTACCAAAAAGCCATTGTAAGAGTAGAAACAAAGCCAAGAGACTCACCAACACCCAAAAATACACTGACTGGGTACTGAAAAATGGCAGCAACTGCTCTGAACTCACGATTCAAACTTTGAAATTTTTGGCTTAAACACAAGGTAGTTTGTTTGTAGAAGAGCTGTAGTGTGCTACATGGATGTTTGTCTGCAGCAAATAATGAACCTGTTGAGGTTTCCTGCAGATTTGGAGCAGCATTTCTGCAAATGGAGTTGGTGATCTAGTCAGAATTAATAGAATTCTCAATGCTGAGAAGTACAAGCAAATTCTCATGCAGCGAGTAATACCATCAGTCTGATAAGTTCCGACTTCATTCTGTAGCAGGAAAATGACCCCAAACATACGGTCAAGGCTGTAAAGAAATATCTTCAGCAAAAAGAACAAAGAGTTTTGCAACAGGGCCTTGATCTCAACATCATCGATGTTGTATCTGTATAACTACATATCAATTAAATAGAAGTGCACAAGCAGATGTGAGATTGACTGATAGATCCACTTTGAAGAGAGAGAACAACAAAGTGCATAAGTAAGTTATCAGTAAATAAGTAGTGCTAAGGGGAGTCACTGCTAAATAGATCCATCCCTGTTAGAACAGTTCGCTGCTATCCCAATAATAAGCACTGGATCACTAGTCACATCAAAGGCCTCCTAAACCAGAAGAAGAGGGCCTTTAAAGATGGTGATCGGTTGGAGCTTAAAAGAGTTCAGAAGGAACTCAGAGTACAGATAAGGGGGGCAAAGGAGCAGTATAGGAGGAAGCTAGAACAAAAGCTGCAGAAAAAAGCATGAAGGAGGTGTGGGATGGGATGAAGATCATCACCGGATGCGGTGCAAAGCGGGGGGCGAACATAAGTGGAGATGTGGAGAAAGCGAACCAGCTGAACAACTTCTTCAACAGGTTCGACAGCTCAATCTCATCCTCACCGCAGAAATCCACACCAGGCTTATTTCCCTCACAGGAAAATAGCCACTCACAGGAGACCTTGCCCACGCCCAGGATTACGGCTGCACAGGTGGAAGGTCAACTGAGGAAGATCTGTACCAGCAAGGCGGCTGGACCGGATGGAGTTTCCCCACGATTACTGAGGGCCTGTGCGACTGAGCTGGGAGAACCACTACAGCGCATCTTCAACATGAGCCTGGAGCAGAGAAGAGTACCCAGACAGTGGAAAACATCCTGTATTGTCCCGGTACCGAAGAAACCACAACCAAAGGAGTTGAATGACTTCAGACCTGTTGCCTTGACGTCGCACGTTATGAAGACCATGGAGCGGCTGATAATACAGAATCTGAGGCCACAAACCAGGCACGCCCAGATCCTCTTCAGTTTGCGTATAAGGAGAAGGTGGGAGTGGAGGATGCTATCACGTATTTGCTGCACAAATCACTCTCTCACCTAGAGGGGGTCAGTTGTGCTGTGAGGATTACATTCCTTGACTTCTCTAGTGCCTTTAACACCATCCAGCCCAAGATCTTAAGGCACAAACTAACGGAGATGGGAGTAGACTCTCACATGGTGGATTGGATAGTGGACTACTTGACAGATAGACCTCAGTATGTGCGGTTGGGAGACTGTAGGTCTGACACGGTGGTCAGCAGCACAGGAGCGCCGCAGGGAACCGTACTCTCTCCGGTCCTGTTCACCCTGTACACATCAGACTTCCAATATAACTCGGAGTCCTGCCATGTGCAGAAGTTCGCTGATGACACGGCCATAGTGGGGTGTGTCAGGAATGGACAGGAGGAGGAGTATAGGAAACTGATACAGGACTTTGTGATATGGTGCAACTCTAACTACCTGTGTCTCAATATCACCAAGACCAAGGAGATGGTGGTGGACTTTAGGAGATCTAGGCCTCATATGGAGCCAGTGATCATTAATGGAGAATGTGTGGAGCAGGTTAAGACCTACAAGTATCTGGGAGTACAGTTAGACGAGAAGCTAGACTGGACTGCCAACACAGATGCCTTGTGCAGGAAGGCACAGAGTCGACTGTACTTCCTAAGAAGGTTGGCGTCATTCAATGTCTGTAGTGAGATGCTGAAGATGTTCTATAGGTCAGTTGTGGAGAGCGCCCTCTTCTTTGTGGTGGCGTGTTGGGGAGGAAGCATTAAGAAGAGGGACGCCTCACGTCTTAATAAGCTGGTAAGGAAGGCGGGCTCTGTCGTGGGCAAAGTACTGGAGAGTTTAACATTGGTAGCTGAGCGAAGGGCGCTGAGTAGGCTACGGTCAATTATGGATAACTCTGAACATCCTCTACATAGCACCATCCAGGGACAGAGAAGCAGTTTCAGCGACAGGTTACTATCGATGCAATGCTCCTCAGACAGAATGAAGAGGTCAATACTCCCCAATGCCATTAGGCTTTACAATTCTACCGCCAGGACTTAAGAACTTTTTAAAAGCTATTATTAATGCTTTTTGAGATAGTGATTTAGATGCATATCATATTCTTTACTGAGTTAAGTATTGTATGTAATTAGTTTTGCTACAACAAGTGTATGGGACATTGGAAAAAAGTTGAATTTCCCCATGGGGATGAATAAAGTATCTATCTATCTATCTATTATACTTCCTCCTTCTTTAAAGTAATGTAACAAAATATTCAAACTCCCTTTGACAAAGAATATTCAAATAAACATGCTTTCACAATCCTCTTCTTCATGTGCCTTGTGCGTTACACGCTTGGGTGATCATAGCTCTCCACATCGAACGATCACTCGCAGCGTCAATGATATAACGCACATATAGATCTGTTATTTCTTTCACAGTGTCCATATATTTTTGCTTTGCTCTTCGGCGTTTCCCAGGCATGCGGCCTCGTAATGTAATGTTTTTACATTAACAGTCCACAATAACCTTCACTATACTAAAAATTCAGTCTTTGAGGTGGCTCTTTGTTTCTTTCAGGATAGCAACCTGTGGAGTGGCATCAGGTTTGGCAGGTGCCTTATCAAAGACAATTTACTCTATTGAAGGTGTCACATTGCTGTTGGTGACATGATCATCACTGAGCAATAAGTCTGGTGGCTACAATGTGTCCATCTTTTTGGATGCAGTCAACTTGGGTGTGTTCTTCATCTGAGCATCCAGTATCTGGTCTACATGACGTCCCCATGTATGATCTTCAACATCAGTGGTCCGGTTCTTGCAGCTATCCTACCGGGTGTCCACTTATCTTCTCTGTAATCACGCACCAGGGCTTCCTGTCCAACCTTAAAGTTCCTTGCTGATTAATCTGGCAACAGCCTGAACTGCTTATTTTGCACTTCCCTCCGAGATCTGGCTTCAGGTAGTCTATGTGAGATCTGATTCCTGCTCATGAACAGCATTGTAGGTCACATGAACAGAGTTCTGATACACATAAAGGAAGTTGTTCACTTTGTTCTGTAGAGAAAGGTTCTCCTTGTCCATAGTTTTATTGGACTTCTTAAAGGTTTGGACAAACCTTTCAACTAACCTATTTGTTGCTGGGTGGTGAGAAGCTGACTTGAAACGTTTGATTCCATTTTTCTTCATGAATAGTCTGAACTCTGCTGACGTGTATTGTGGTCTGTTGTCACTCACAATTTGTTGGAGAAAGCCATTTCTGGAGAAGGTAGTCCTGAGAGTGGAAACAGTCTTTTCTGATGTGGTTGACTTTACTGGTATGACTTAAGGCCACTTTAAATGAGCATCCACAGCAATCAGAAACATGGAGTCCATGAATGGCCCAGCAAAGCCAATATGCACTCTTTGCCATAGTGAAGAGGACCTCTCCCATGAGTGTAACAGTGCCTGTGGAGGTGAAATTTGAACTTTGTGGCATCCCAGCTTCTGGTTAAGTCTTCAATCTGTCTATCTATTCATGGCCACCACACGTAGCTCTGGGTGAGCCTCTCCATCTCGACTGTACCCAGGTGTCCTTCATGCAGATTCTCTAACACTCTGGGGCACACTTTAGAGGGAATCACAACACAAGATCCACCATCAGCGTTCACTGGCATACAGACAGTTGGTCTCGTCTCACTGAGAACTCTGGAAATGTAGGATTACCATGAGCTGGCCATCCTTGCATGGAGACTTCACAGACTTTTGACAATATTGGGTCATTCCTTGTTTCTCTTTGAATTTCAGAATTTGTTACCGGTAACTGCTCCACCAATGCTGTGCAGACACCTTTGCTGGGTCACAGAATTAAGACTTTTCTTCTTCAGTTGCCAACAGTGGAAGACAAGCCATCAGCATCACTGTGATGTTTGATACCCTTGAACTCACTGTCATTAGAGTGGGCTCATAGGAAAAGTGCCCAACATTGCAACTGGGTAGCAGACATCACTGGGATTTCCTTCCTGGGATTGAAAATGGCTGGTGGTCTGTCACAAGAGTAAACTTTTGTCCGTAGATGTAGTTGTGGAACTTCTTTATTCCCCATACTAGACGAAGGGCCTCTCAGTTGTTCTGTGCATTGTTGCATTCTGCACTTGTCAGTGATCTTAAAGAAAATGCAATCGCACGTTCAGATCCATCTTTCATAGTGTGTGACAAAATGGCATCAATGTCATAAGGGGATGCACCACATGCCAGTCTGATGAGCAGAGATGGGTCATAATGGGTGAGCAGTTAATCTGACGTTATTAGTCCTTTTGTTTCCTCTTTCACATCTTTCTGACCATTCTCCGTTTGCTCTTGTCTGCAATGGGTATAGCACTATAGCAGTGTTTGGGAGAAACCAGTGGTAGTAGTTTACAAGGCCCAAGTATGACCTGAGTTGTGGCACATTTTCCAGTTTGGGTGCCTGTAGCACTGCTCAAGTCTTCTCTTGTGACTTATGTAAGCCATACTTGTCAATGACAAGTCCACTATATGAGATTTCATTCTTGAAAAACTCACATTTCTCTCTCTCTGCGCATAAACCATACTCACTTAGTCTGGTAAGCACTTTACCAAGGTTCGGGATGTGCTCTTCATTATTCTTGCCGGTCACAATAATGTCATCAAGGTAACAATGTGTTCCTGGGATTTCTTGGAGCACTTGGTCCATTCTTTTCCAAATTGCTGGAGCTGATGCAATGCCAAAGATGAGATGATTATACTGGAACAGTTTTTTGTCAGTGTTAATTGTGAGAAACTTCCTGCTTGACTCCTCAATCTCCATTTGCAATTAGGCTTATGACAATTCAATCTCTGAAAACCTCTTCCCACCTGCCAAAGATGCAAAAATATCTTCTAATTGTGGCAGCAGAGGGTTGAATCTCACTTTGAAGTCCCCACATATTCAAGAGGTTCCGGCCTTGCCTTTCTTTATCAATGGGACAATGGCAATGGCCCAATTGCTCCACTCAACCTTGGAGAGAATGCCAGATGCCTCCAAGCTCTGAAGCTCAGCATCCACTTTAGGATGTAGTGCATAAGGCACTGGATGTGCTTTATGGAATCTTGGTGTTGCTGCTTCATCCACTTCAATTCTGGCCTTCGTACCTTTGAGTTTACCAATCCCCTTCTCAAACACTTTCTCATTAGCACTCAGCAGCTGTGACAGTTTCTGGTTAGTGCTACCATTTGGGCTACAGTTTCCTATTGATGACACATAGAGATCTTTGATTGTATGCCAGTCTAGTTGGACTTTTCTCAACACAAAGCTCTATGCTGTGTTCTGCCTCTGTTCATCACATTTAGTCTGCCTTTGGGGACACTTGTTCACCTGCGTAGGTCTTTAGCATCAGAGGTCTTTTCTTATGGTAAAACAGAAAACATACTGTTGTAGCCAGTCTGAAATTATACACAAAGCTTGCCTTGTATCGAGCCCCACTTTCAGGTTTACACCAGACACATCTATTGTGATCCAGATGATTTTGCAATCTGCTTCAGTAATACTATGCAGTCCTAGGCATGACAGCTCACCTTTGTAAGATTCTGTGTTGTCCAACTCAGTTTCACATTCAGTCACTTTGTGCATTGGTTTAGTTTTGTGTTCGGAACATTTCACTCTTTTTTTCTCTTTAGTTGTAATTTCTCTCTGACCTGCACAAGATCTCAAGTGATCTTGTCTGTGACCCTTTCTGCAAGCATTTCCTTTGAGCCACCAGTCATTTGAATCATGGGAGGATTTGCCACATCAATAACATTGTTGGTTTTTGCACCATTAAGGGACATTTTATGCATTTCACTTTTTAAGCTCTTTTTCTGTAGTTCTGACACATCCTTTCCTGCTGTCTCTAAAGATATTGCAATGTTGAATGCTTGTCCTAAGGTTAGGTCTTTCTGACAGTAGCCTCTTTTGAGTGCTTTGACTATGCATGCCACATACGAGCCTGTCCCTTAGTGCATCAGGAAGTCCATCTCTAAAGTCACAGTACTGGGGTAATTTTGCACAGTTCTGCAACGTATTCAGAAATGCTTTCACCTTTTGACTGGTTCCTTTTGTGAAATCGAGATCTCTCAGCTATTCCTAGTGGTTTAGGGCTCAAGCGATTTTGTAAAATTGCAGGCCAGGAGAAGCGCTGTCGACGTTTCGGGCCGAGACCTTTCGTCAGGACTAACTGAAAGGAAAGATACTAAGAGATTTGAAAGTAGGAGGGGGAGGGCGAAATACGAAATGATAGGAGAAGACTGGAGGGGGTGGGGTGAAGCTGAGAGCTGGATAGGTGATTGGTGAAAGTGATACAGAGCTGGAGAAGGGAAAGGATCATGGGACGGGAGGCCTAGGGAGAAAGAAAGGGGGAGGGGAAGCACCAGAGGGAGATGGAGAACAGGCAGAGTGATGGGCAGAGAGAGTGAAAAAAACTAACTACTAAATATGTCAGGGATGGGGTAAGAAGGGGAGGACAGGCATTAACGTAAGTTAGAGAAGTCAATGTTCATGCCATCAGGTTGGAGGCCACCCAGCCGGTATATAAGGTGTTGTTCCTCCATCCTGAGTGTGGCTTCGTCTTGACAGTAGAGGAGGTCATGGATAGACATATCAGAATGGGAATGGGACGTGGAATTAAAATGTGTGGCCACTGGGAGATCCTGCTTTCTCTGGCGGACTGAGCGTAGGTGTTCAGCGAAACGGTCTCCCAGTCTGCGTTGGGTCTCACCAATATATAAAAGGCCACACTGGGAGCACCAGACGCAGTATACCACACCAGCCGACTCACAGGTGAAGTGTCGCCTCACCTGGAAGGACTGTCTGGGGCCCTGAATGGTGGTGAGGGAGGAAGTGTAAGGGCAGGTGTAGCACTTGTTCCGTTTACAAGGGTAAGTGCCAGGAGGGAGATCGGTGGGAAGGGATGGGGGGGACGAGTGGACAAGGGAGTCGCGTAGGGAGCGACCCCTGTGGAAAATGGGGGAGGGGGAGGGAAAGATGTGCTTGGTAGTGGGATCCCGTTGGAGGTGGCGGAAGTTACGGAGAATTATACGTTGGACCTGGAGGCTGGTGGGGTGGTAGGTGAGGACAAGGGGAACCCTATCCCAAGTGGGGTGTGGGCGGATGGGGTGAGGGCAGATGTGCAGGAAATGGGAGAGATGCGTTTGAGAGCAGAGTTGATGGTGGAAGAAGGGAAGCCCCTTTGTTTAAAAAAGGAGGACATCTCCTTCGTCCTGGAATGAAAAACCTCATCCAGAGAGCAGATGCGGCGGAGACGGAGGAATTGTGAGAAGGGGATAGCAGTTTTGCAAGAGACAGGGTGGGAAGAGGAATAGTCCAGGTAGCTCTGAGAGTCTGTAGGCTTATAATAGCTATCAGTAGATAAGCCGTATCCAGAGATGGAGACAGAAAGATCAAGAAAGGGGAGGGAGGTGTCGGAAATGGACCAGGTGAATTTGAGGGCAGGGTGAAAGTTGGAGGCAAAGTTAATGAAGTTGACGAGCTCAGCATGTGTGCAAGAGGCAGCGCCAATGCAGTCGTCGATGTAGCGAAGGAAAAGAGGGGGATGGATACCGGTATAGCCTTGGAACATGGACTGTTCCACAAAGCCAACAAAAAGGCAGGCATAACTGGGACCCATACGGGTGCCCATGGTTACACCCTTGGTTTGGAGGAAGTGGGAGGAGCCAAAGGAGAAATTATTGAGAGTAAGAACTCATTCCGCTAGATGGAGGAGAGTGGTGGTAGAGGGGAATTGGTTAGGTCTGGAATCCAAAAAGAAGCAAAGAGCTTTGAGACCTTCCTGGTGGGGGATGGAGGTATATAGGGACTGTACGCCCATGGTGAAAATAAGGCAATGGGGGCCAGGGAACTTAAAATCATTGAAAAAATTCAAAGGTGGGAAGAGATTGAACAAGGGGGGATAAAACAGTAACAACATATGCAGAAATGAGTTTGGTGGGGCAGGAGCAAGCTGAGACAATAGTTCTACCTGGACAGGCAGGTTTGTGGATCTTGGGTAGGAGGTAGAAATGGGAAGTGCGGGGTGTGGGAACTATGAGGTTGGTGGCAATGAATGGGAGATCCCCAGAGCTGATAAGGTTGGTGATGGTATAGGAGACAGTGGCCTGGTGCTCCTTAGTGGGGTCATGATCAAGGGGTAAATAAGACTTCTGTTAATGCCTCTCCTCCCTTTCTGAGATATTTAGTTGTTTGTTTTTTTTCTCTCTCTCTGCCCATCACTCTGCCTGTTCTCCATCTCCCTCTGGTGCTCCCCTCCCCCTTTCTTTCTCCCTAGGCCTCCTGTCCCATGATCCTTTTCCTTCTCTAGCTCTGTATCCCTTTTGCCAATCACCTTTCTGGCTCTCAGCTCCACCCCACCCCCTTCCAGTCTTCTCCTATCATTTTGCATTTCCCCCTCCCCCTCCTACTTTCAAATCTCTTAGTATCTCTCCTTTCAGTTAGTCCTGACGAAGGGTCTCAGCCCGAAACATCAACAGCGCTTCTCCCTATAGATGCTGCCTGGCCTGCTGTGTTCCACTAGCATTTTGTGTGTGTTGTCTGAATTTCCATCATCTGCAGATTTCCTTGTGTTTGCTTTGTAAAATTGCAACAATTTTGTCAAGCATCTTGCTTGCTGGCTTTTTAGGAATTACTAAGTTGTGTAAAAGCCTGTACATTTTAGCACCCAATAAGCTAAGAACCATGGAGACTTTTTTTTCCCTCATCCACACTGTAGCATTACAATCCAGGTCAACCCTCTCGGGATTCTATTTCCAGTCCTCTCTCCCTTCCTCCAAATTCTGTCATCTCATAACTGTCAGTGCAGTTGGTGATATGTGCTGATATTCAGGTTCATACTTGTTGCCAATTTGTTGTGTCTGTACAACTACGTATTAATTTAAATAAAAAGACATACACAGAGGGTTAACTTCACCTTGCAGAGAGAGAACAGCAGATCAACATCAATAAGTCAGGAAGTCATGCTAAGGGGAGTCATTGTGCTAAAAGACATAGATCCATACATTACAATCAAGGCTGTCTGGGATTACCTAGTGACAGACGCAAGCAAGACATTCAAAATCTGCAGAGGATCTGTGGCAAGTTCTCCAAAATGCTTGGAATAACCTACCAGCCGATTTTGTTATAAAACTGCACAACAGTGTACCCAAGAGAATTGATGCTCTGGGGGGGGTTTAAACTAGATTTGCAGGGGGATGGGAACCAGAGTGCCAGAGCAGATAGTGGAGCAGGGGTGAAAATAAATGATGTTAAAGGTTCATGGTGGTAATAATCTTCTGAGGTGTGTCTATTTCAATGCGAGGAGTATTGTGGGGAGAGCTGAGAGCGTGGATTGACATGTGGAATTATGACATTGTAGCCATTAGTGAAATTTGGCTACAGGAGGGGTAGAACTGACAGCTTAATGTTCCAAGGTTACAATGTTTCAGACATGATAGAGGCAGAGGGATGAAGGGTGGGGGAGGGGGGGTGGCATTGCTAGTCAGGGAAAATATTACAGCAGTGCTCAGGCAGGACAGATTAGAGGGCTTGTCCACCGAAGCCATATAGGTGGAGCTGAGAAACAGGAAAGGTATGACCACATTAATGGGGTTGTATTATAGACCACCCAATAGTCCGCGAAAATTGGAAGAGCAAATCTGCAGAGAGATAACAAACAACTGCAGGAAACATAAAGTTGTGATAATAGGGGATTTTAATTTTCCACATATTGATTGGGACTCCCATACTGTTAAAGGTCTAGACGGGTTAGAGTTTGTAAAATGTGTTCAGGAAAGTTTTCTAAATCAATATATAGAGGTACTGACTAGAGAGAATGCAATATTAGATCTCCTATTAGGAAACGAGTTAGGACAGGTGACGGAAGTGTGTGCAGGGGAACACTTTGGTTCCAGTGATCATAACACCATTAGTTTCAACTTGATCATGGATAAAGATAGATCTGGTCCTTGGGTTGAGGTTCTATACCGGAAAAAGGCCAAATATGAAGAAATGAGAAAGGATCAAAAAGTGTGGATTGGGACAGGTTGTTCTCTGGCAAGGATGTCGTTGGTAAGTGGGAGGCCTTCAAAGGAGAAACTTTGAGAGTGCAGAGTTCATATGTTCCTGTCAGGATTAAAGGCAAAATGAATAAGAATAAGGAACCTTGGTTCTCAGGGATATTGGAACTCTGATAAAGAAGAGAGAGATGTATGACATGTATAGGAAACAGGGAGAAAATAAGGTGCTTGAGGAGTATAAAAAGTGCAAAAAATACATAAGAAAGAAATCAGGAGGACTAAAAGAAGACATGACGTAGCTTTGGCAGTCAAGGTGAAGGATAATCCAAAGAGCTTCTACGGGTATATTAAGAGCAAAAGGATAGTAAGGGATAAAATTGTTCCTCTTGAAGATCAGAGTGGTCAGCTATGTATGGAACCAAAAGAAATGGGGCAGATCTTAAATGGGTTTTTTGCATCTGTATTTACTAAGGAAATTGGCATGGAGTCAATGGAAATAAGGCAAACAAGTAGTGAGGTTCATGGAACCTATACAGATTGAAGAGGAGGAGGCGCTTGCTATCTTGAGGCAAGTCAGAGTAGATAAATCCCCAGGACCTGACAGGTTATTTCCTCGGACCTTGAAGGAGACTAGCATCAAAATTGCAGGGGCTCTGGCAGATATATTTAAAATGCTGGTATCTACAGGTGAGGTGCCAGAGGATTGGAGGATAGCTCATGTTATTCCATTGTTTAAAAAAGGCTCTAAAAGTAATCTGGGAAATTATAGGCCAGTAAGTTTGACGTCGGTAGTAGGTAAATTATTGGAAGAAGAGGTAGGATCCACAAGTACTTAGATAGACAGGGACTTATTAGGAAGAGTCAACATGGCTTGTGTGTGGTAGGTCATGTTTAACAAATCTATTAAGAGTTCTTCAAGGAGGTTACCAGCAAAGTGGATGAAGGCAGTGGATGTTGTCTACATGGACTTCAGTAAGGCCTTTGACAAGGTCCCGCATGGGAGGTTAGTTAGGAAGATTCAGTCGCTAGGTATACATGGTAGGTAGATAGATAGATAGATAGATATCACAAAGGTGAGGTAGTAAATTGGATTAGACATTGGCTCAGTGGGAGAAGCCAGAGAGTGGTAGTGGAGGACTGCTTCTCTGAGTAGAGGCCTGTGACTAGTGGTGTGCCACGGGGATCAGTGCTGGGTCCATTGTTATTTGTCATCTATATCAATGATCTGGATGATAATGTGGTAAATTGGATCAGCAAATTTGCTGATGATACAAAGATTGGAGATGTAGTGGACAGTGAAGAAGGTTTTCAAAGCTTGCTGAGGGAATTGGACCAGCTGAAAAAATGGGCTAAAAAATGGCAGATGGAGTTTAATACAGACAAGTGTGAGGTATTGTACTTTGGAAGGGAAAACCAAGGTAGAACATACAAGGTAAATGGTAGGGCACTGAGGAGTGCAGTAGAATAGAGGGATCTGGGAATACAGATACAAAATTCCCTAAAAGGTAGATAGGGTAGTAAAGAGAGCTTTTGATACATTGGCCTTTGTAAATCAAAGTATTGAGTATAAGAGTTGGAATGTTATGGTGAGGTTGTATAAGGCATTGGTGATGCCAAATTTGAAATATTGTGTGCAGTTTTGGTCACCTCATTACAGGAAGGATATTAATAAGGTTGAAAGAGTGCAGAGAAGGTTTACAAGGATGTTGCTGGGACTTGAAAAACTGAGTTACAGAGAAAAGTTGAATAGGTTAGGACAGTTAAATTAGCAAATACAGTAAGAGAAATAATGGAGGAGAAGAGAATTGTCCATATGTCTGATACTAAACTTTCAAAACAAGCTCTCTGAGCAGCAAGAAATTTGCAGAACTTTGTCAACTCAAAATGAAGATGAAGTATCTGGGGAGGCAGTGAGCTTCTCATGACTTTAAACAGAGCACGAGGAGGAAGTGAGTCTTTACTAGCCTGAAGGGCTGCCAAAAAGCTTATTAAAACTAAACGCCTGCCTGGGATTCAAGTTAGCTTTCTACGTAAATTCCTATCGCTTATATGAAAACACTTCTAATCTGTTTTACCTTTCCAGTGTAAATACCGCCAGATTACATTGTATTTTTCTGCAAATATAAAGAAACCCATTATAAAACCACAAGATATAGGAGTAGAATTAGGGCATTTGGTTCATCGAATCTGCTCTGCCATTTCAGCGTGTCTGATCCATTTCCGTCTCAGCCCAAATCTCCTGCTTTCTCCCTGTAACCCTTCATACTCTGCCTAACTGAGAACCTATCGACCACTGTCTTAAATGATTTGGCCTCCATAGCCCCCTGTGGCAACAAATTCCACAGATTCACCACTCCCTGGCTAAAGAAATTTCTCTATTCTGAGGCTGTGTCCTCTGGTCTTAGACTCCCCCCACCACAGGAAACATCATCTCCACATCCATCAATCGAGGCCTTTCCACATTCAACAGGTTCCAATGAGATCCCCTGCATTCTTCTGAATTCCAATGCTATTAAAATGTTCCTTGATCCTAGAATCATTTTCATGAAACTCCTTTGAACCCTCTCCAATGCCAGTATATCCTTTCTAAGAGGCCCAAAATTGCTCACAATACTCCATGAGGCCTCATAGGTGCTTCATAAAGTCTCAACATTACACTG
Source organism: Hemitrygon akajei (assembly GCF_048418815.1). Classification (NCBI taxonomy): domain Eukaryota; kingdom Metazoa; phylum Chordata; class Chondrichthyes; order Myliobatiformes; family Dasyatidae; genus Hemitrygon; species Hemitrygon akajei. The sequence goes on from NC_133125.1 coordinate 70,042,895, forward strand.
TTGTTTTTACATTCTAGTCCTCTTGAAATGAATCCTACTATCACATTTGCCAGTCAGCCCATCGACTCTGCTCCGCCATTCTATCATGGCTGATCCTGGATCCTACTCAACCCCACAGACCTTCACACTATATCCTTTGATGCCCTGACCGATAAGGAAATGATCAACTTCTGCCTTAAATAGACCCACGGGCTTGGCCTCCACCGCAGTCTGTGGCAGAGCATTCCACAGATTCACTACTTGCTGGCTAAAAAAATTCCTCCTTACCTCTGTTTTGAATGGTCACCCCTCAATTTTCAGGCTATGCTCTCTAGTTCTGAATATCCCCACCATAGGAAACATCCTCTCCACATCCACCCTATCTAATGTTTTCAACATTCAGCAGGTTTCAATGAGATTCACCTCCACCCCGCCATTCTTCTAAATTCCAGTGTGTTCAGGCCCAAAGCTGCCAAACACTCCTCATATGTTAACCCCTTCATTCCCAGAATCACCTTGTGAACCTCCCCTGGGCTCTCTCCAATGTCAACACAACCTTTCTGAGATATGGGGTCCAAAACTATTGACAGTACTCCAAGTGTGGCCTGAATAGTGTCTTATAAAGGCTCAGCATTATCCCCTTGCTTTTATATTATATTCCCTTTGAAATAAATTCCAATATTGCATTTGCCTTCTTTCCACTGACTCATCCTTTGAACTAACCTTCTGGAAAACTTGCCCAGGACTCTCAAGTCCCTCTGCACCTCTGATGTCTGCATCTTCTCCCCATTTAGATAACAGTCTGCACTATTGTTCCTTTCACTAAAATGCATTATCATACATTTCCCAACACTGTATTCCATCTCCCACTTTTTTACCCACTCTTCCAATTTGTCTAAGTCCTGCTGCAATCGCATTGCTTCCTCAGCACTACCTACCCCTCCACCTATCTTCATATCATCCGCAAACTTTGCCACAAAGCCATCAATACCATGCTCTAAATCATTGACAAATGATGTGAAAAGCAGTGGTCCTAATACTGACCCCTGAGGAACAGCACTAGTCACTAACAACCAACCAGAAAAGGCCACCTTTATTCTGTCTTGCTGCCTCCTGCCTGTCAGTCATTCCGTTATCCATGCCAATATCTTTCTTGTAATGCCATGGGATTTTATCTTGTTAAGCAGCCTCATGTGTGGCACCTTTTCAAACACCTTCTGCAAATCTAAGTAAATTACATCTACTGTCTCTCCTTTGTCCACCCTGCCTGTTACTTCCTTGAAGAACTCTTAACAGATTTGCCAGGCAAGATCTCCCTTGATGGAAACCATGCTGATTTTGGCTTAGAAACATGGAAAATGCTGTGCTAAACATGTACTTATTTTAGAAATTATTTAGGGTTACCCATAGCACTGTAGTTTTCTAAGCTCCGTGTATCTCTCCAGGAGTCTTAAAAGACCCTATCGTATCTGCCTCCAGCAACCCATTTCATGCACTCACCACCCTCTGTGTTAAAAAAAACTTGCCCGACATCTCCTCTGTACCTACTTCCAAGTACCTTAAAACTGTGCCCTCTCATGTTAACCATTTCAGCCCTGAGGAACAGCCTTTGACTTTCCACATGATCAATGCTTCTCATCATCTTACATACATCTGTCAGGTCACCTCTCATCCTCCATTGCTCCAAGCCAAGGTCACTCAACCTATTCCCATAAGGCATGCTCCCCAATCCAGGCAACATCCTTGTAAATCTCCTCTGCACCCTTTCTATGGCTTCCACATCCTTCCTGTAGTGAGGCGACCAGAACTGAGCACATTACTCCAAGTGGGGTCTGACCAGGGTCCTATATAGCTGCAACGTTACCTCTCGGCTCTCAATCCCACGGTTGATGAAGACCAATGCACCGTAGCCCTTCTTAACCAGAGTCAACTTGCACAGCAGCTTTGAGTGTCCTATGGACTCGGACCCCAAGATCCCTCTGATCCTCCACACTGCCAAGAGTCTTACCATTATTACTATATTCTGCCATATTTGACCTACCAAAATGAACCACCTCACACTTATCTGGGTTGAACTCCATCTGCCACTTCTCAGCCCAGTTTTGCATCCTTATCAATGTCCCTCTCTAACCTCTGACAGCCCTCCACACTATCCACAACACCCCCAACCTTTGTGTCATCAGCAAACTTACTAACCCATCCCTCCACTTCCTCATCCAGGTCATTTATAAAAATCATGAAGAGAAGGGGTCCCAGAACAGATCCCTAAGCACACCATTGGTCACCGACCTCCATGCAGAATATGACCCATCTACAACCACTCTTTGCTTTCTGTGGGCAAGCTAATTCTGGACATAAATTTATCATTAATCTCCAAGTACACCAAAACCTCATTCTTAATAATAGACTAACACTTTCCCAGCCACTGAGGTTAAGCTAACTGGCCTATAATTTTCCTTTTTTTTGCCTTCCTCCCTTCTTAAAGAGTGGAGTGACATTTGCAATCTTCCAGTCCTCTGAGACCATGGCAGAATCAAGTGATTCTTGAAAGATGATGACCAATGCATCCTTCATCTCTTCAGCAACCTCTCTCAGAACTCTGGGATGTAGTCCAGGTGACTTATCCACCTTAAGACCTTTGAGTTTGCCTCGCACTGTCTCCTTTGTAATAGTAATGACACTCACTCCCGTTCCTTGACATTCATGGACCTCTGGGAAACTGACAGAGTCTTCCACAGTGAAGACAGATGCAAAGTACCCATTAAGTTCATCTGCCATTCATTTGTTCCCCATTACTGCCCCACCAGCATCATTTTCTAGTAGTTCAATATCCACTCTCACCTCCCTTTTACTCTTTATATAACTGAAAAAAACTTTTGGTATCCTGCTGTATATTTTATTGGCTAGTTTGCCCTTATATTTCATCTTTTCCCTTCTTATGGCTTTTTCATTGCCTTTTGCTGGATTTTAAAAGCCTCCCAATCATCCAACTTCCACTCACTTTTGCTACCTTGTATGCCCTTTCCTTGGCTTTTATGCAGTCCTTAACTTCCCTTGTCAGCCATGGTTGTCTACCTTGTCAATTGAGAATTTCTTCCTCTGTGGGACATATCTATCCTATGCCTTGTGAACTATTTTCAGAAACTTCAGCCATCAATGATCTGCCATCATCTCTGTCAGTATCCTCCTCAAATCCACCTGGGCAAGCTCCTTTCTCATGCCTCTGTAATTCCCTTTACTCCACTGTGATACAGATACATGCCAGCTATGCTTCTCCCTCTCAAATTGCAGTATGAATTCAATCATACTATGAAGGCTGTGGAAAAGTTGTATATGATATCAGGTTCATTAAAATATGGAAAATATAACCAGTAAGACATTTCACGTTGGGAGTTAATCATGATGGGCTGAAAGAGAATTAGCCTAACAGAACTGAACCAAAGACTATCACTGAAAACCATACATGGACAGGAGGAAATCTTCAAGGATAAGATGGATCTGCTAGAGAACAGACACATTTGTAGTACATAAGGGTAATGGGTGGTGAATTTCGAACCTATCCAGGAGTAAAGAAACGTATTAAATGAAGAGGCATGTGATGAATATCAATTTAACAATATGGTACAATGTTGTTTAATGCAGTTGAGTCAAGCTGATTATAGAATCACGTGAAAAGCTAGGAAGGAAGTACAAGGACTGATAAGAATGTTTGCTTAACGATTGTAGGGAATATAAAATAACTGTAAAGTGAAAGATCTGTCGGGTTAGCAATGCCAGAGGACAAAGGATGGTTATTTAAGTTTTTTTGTTAAAATACCAAATAATAGATATTAGCAATACTGAAACATGTGAAATCACAGGCACAACACAATGGGCTGTGAAACAGAAAGCAGATAAATCACTGTTCATTAGAGCAGTGAAAGGTATGTCTACAGGTTTCAAGTGAGTCAATATTAGCACCACTGCTCTTTTTATTGACGTTAAAGGCTTGGATATTCAGAATTCTTTCAGATTTACAGGTGATGATGCAAAGACCAAAACTAAACACTGAAGTGGTTATTAATGTACTTCAGGAAGTAATGAGTAGATTTCTCAGTCAAATTTTAATTTTGAAAAACACAATGTATTTTGAAAGGTAAAATGACAAAATACGATACAAACAGAATATGACAAATTTGAAGGGAACCATGAGGAGCAGATGTTTCTCTTCTTATGGTCCTTTGAAATTTGCGGTATTCTATTTCTACCCTCTCTCATCAATTTTCCTGTCCAAGATACCTACCACACTCTGACTTAAAAAACTTGTCCTGCACATCTTCCCCCCCACCTTAAATGCACATCCTCTAGTATTTGATATTTCTACCCTCTCATAATTTTGTTTACTTTAATCAGGTCTCCCATCTATCTTCAATAAGCCAAAGAAAATAGCTAAGTTTGTTGAACCTCTCCTTTTAACTCGTACTCTCTAATCCAGGCAACATCCTGGTCAACCACTTCTATACACTCTCTAAAGCTTCCACATCCTTCCTGTAAAGATATAGAAGAACTTGGGAGTCATAGTGCAGGATTCCTTAAGGAGTAACTTGCAGGCTGAGTGGGTAGTAAGAAAGCAAATGCAGTGTTAGCATTCATTTCAAGAGGACTAGAATATAAAAGCAAGGATGTAATGCTGAGGTTTTATGAGGCATTGGTCAGATCACATTTGGGCTCCTTATCTAAGAAAGGATGTGCTGCCAGTGAGCGCCCAGAGGAGGCTTATCAGATGATCCTGGGAATGAAAAGGTTAACGTATGAGGAGTGTTTGATGGCTTTGTGCCCGTACTCATTGGAGTTTAGAAGAACGAGAGGCATCTCATTCAAAGACTTGGATAGAGTGAATGTTTCCAACAGTGGGAGATTCAAGGGCCAAAAGGCATAGCCTCAGAATACGCTCTTTTAGACAGAGATGAGGAGGAATTTCTATATCCGGAGGGTGAAGAATCTGTAGAATTTATTGCCATGGACAACTATGGAGGTAACATCCTTTTCGTATATTTAAAGCAGAAGATAACAGGTTCTTGATTAGTAAGAATGTCAAAGATTATGTGGAGAAGGCAGGAGAATGGGGGTGAAAGGAAAATCAGAATCAGGTTTATTATCACCAGCATGTGTTGTGAAATTAGTTAACTTAGCAGTAGCAGAATACATGATAATATAGGAAGAGAAATAAGTAAATTAATTACAGTAGGTATATACGTATATCAATAGATCAAAAATATTACAAAAACAGAAGTGACATATTAAAAAGTGAGGTAGTGTTCATGGTTTCAATGTCCATTTAGGAATTGTATGCCAAAGGGGAAGAAGCTGTTCCTGAATCGCTGCGTGTATGCCTTCAAGTTTCTGTGTCTCCTTCCTGACAGTAACAATGAGAAGAGGGCAGGTCCTGGGTGATGGGGGTCCTTACAATGGACATCATTTTCTGAGGCACTGCTCCTTGAAGGTGTCTTGGACACTGTAAAATAGATCAGCCATGATTGAACGGTGGAACAGACGCAATGGGTTGAATAATCTAATTTTGCTCCAATGTTTTATGGTAATTGGTCAACTAGAAATGCACCCAATACAGCTTAATCAAAGTATTAAGCTAGAACATGACTTCTTTAGCACTATACTCAATGCTGCAATGAAGGCAACTATATCGTACACCTTTAGCATGGGGTTATGGACTTTGACCCCAAGATACCTCTGTATATCAATGCTGTTGGGGGTCCTGCAATTGACTGTGTACTTTCTCCTGACACTTGACCTTCCAAAGTTCTACATCTAACACTTGCAGGGATTAAACACTATCTGCCATTTCTCTGCTCCTTTATGTAACTGATCTAACTCAGGTCACTCCATCAGATACAGGGGTGTACCTAATAAAGTGGCCACATGCGTGGAAGCCGGTGTGACCTTTTGCTGTGGTAGCCCATCCACTTCAAGGTTCAACATGTTGTGTGTTCAGAGATGCTTTTCTGCACACTCTCTCTCCACCCCCCCAACATTTGTAACATATATCAGCAGCATTGTATATGAACATTCTGAAGCATTGTTGAAAATCCCCGCCACCCATTCCTCAATCTCTTTGACCCAGTAGCGTCAGGAAGGAGGTAAACAATCATCAAGACTAGAACTGTCAGACTGGTAACAGCTTCTTCCCTCAGGCTGTGAGAGTAATGAATACCCTGCCGCCTCTGATGTCTTGTCACTGGGCCAGCGAGCTGTTTACCATTAACCTGTGCAGCGCACTACATGCAGTTTGAATTATATTTTATTAACTTATTTGTGGTAATATTTTGTTTCATGTGCAGTGTGTGATATGTTTTGTGGATACACCATGGTCCAAAGGACTGTTGTTTTCTTTGCTTGTATATAGGTACAGTCAGATGACAATAAACTGGAACTTGCATCACTGTTGTAACTCATGGTTGAGTCACCGCCACCTTTCCGTCAGTTTGAACCAGTCTAGCCATTCTCCTCTGACCCCTATCATTAACAAGGAATTTCCGCCCGCAGAACTGTCGCTCACTGGTTATGTTTTTCGCACCATTCTCCATAAATTCTAGAAAATGTTGTGCATAATAATCGCAGACCAGCAGTTTTTGAGATACTCAAACCACCTCATATAGAATCAACAATCATTCCAGTCAGTCACTTAGATCACGTTTCTTCCCCATTCTGATATTTGGTCTGACCCTCTTGACTTACAAGCTTTTATGCAATGACATATTGCCAGGTGACTGGCTGATTAGATTTTATTTTATTTATTTACTTGTTTGCTTATTCCAGCCCTTCAAACCACGTTGCCTAGCAACCCACTGATTTCATCCTAGCCTAATTATGGGACTATTTACAATAACCAATTAACATACTAACCTGCAAGTCTTTGGACTGTGGGAGGAAACTCACGCAGACACAGGAAGGAACCTACAAACTTACTTATAGAGGACGCTGTAACTGAACTCTGAACTCCAATGCCCTAACCTTGTGCTAACCGCGATGCTAACGTAAATTAGGGAATTTCAGTTTAAAAAGTATTTTCCTTTTCTAAAACTTTCTACCAAAATGGGCGACTTAATATTTTCTGCATTATGTTCTGTCGTGTACTCTTTACATATACCACTGAAGCCCCTCTGTATTCTCCTCACAATCTGCCCTCTATAGTCTTGTTTCAGTAGAACCCAAATCACTGATGTAGACTGTGAACAGTTGTAGCACTGATCCCTACGCCGCAAAGGGACAGTACAGAGCTAAAAATTATGGTACCAGGCACAAAAGGTTGTAAAATTATAAAAGTTTTTTTAAATTAGTGTTGACAGGGAGAAACTATTTTCACTGGCAGAGGTGTAACCATGTGGTAAAACAGACATGCTTCCCTTTTATCTAGTGAGTTACTATGATTCACAGTATGTTGCCTGAAAAAATGATGGAAGCCAATTCAACAGTAAATTTCAAGAGAATTTGCCCTTTTTACCCAAGTAATCTACGCCGACTATGATGCTTATCTACACTGATCCCATGGGCCTTAATAAAGTCTGTATCCCTTTCCTTTTATACATGTGCTCTTCCTAAATACCTTTTACATGTTGATTACATCTTAACTTGAATGAAGAAAGTCCTCAAGTTTTTGGAAAAGCAACAGAGATTAATAGTTTAGTTCTAGGTAGACAGAGCGCCCAACTGCCCTACTTGTAATGATTCAGTATAAAACTGCAACATAAGCTGTGTTGATTAACAATACAGATCACGTATTTGCTTTGTTTCCTTTTGTTGTAGTTACTCTAATCAGAATGGCATACCAAATACAGCTTGAAGCAATTGATTTGCCATATTGCTCCTGTAGTTGTTTTACAGGAGTTGCTCCTGTAGTTGCTCCTGTATTGCTCCTGTATTACAAATGCATTACATTTGTAATTAAATAAATTTGTAACTTCTTAGCTTCTAGACACAGCATTCCTCAAGCACCATTTTTGAGGATTATACAGTACTTTGTGAAGATGATATGCCCACTGAAAGTTACTTTCTTTCCAGCCTGGAATGATGAGATGATAAACTCCTTTGACTGTTGATTTTAAAAATTCTGTGCGAAAAGAGGTAGAAAAGTCTCAGTCCATTTTCTAGTGACATTTGACCCTACCACTAAATATAAAAACAGGTTTTTTAAAGTTGATATTTGTGCCTTTTTCAATCTTAGGATGTCCCAAAGTATTTATCAGACCTCTGAAGAGAAATAGCAGCCAATTGGCACAAAGAAAGGTCTCACGAATGGGGGGAAAAAAAGTGATGTTCATTCAAGGAATGGCTAAGCACTCAGAACTCCAGATTTCTTTCCAAATGGAGCCATGCAATCTTGTACAACTACCCACAACTCATCTGAAAGTTGACGTCTTAATCAGCACAACACTTGCTTTGCACTACTGTAACATTTCAGACTAAATACAAAGTTCATTATCTGGAATAGGATTCGAATCCGCTAACCTTTTGTGTCAGAAGTGAGAACTATAACCAAACCAAGTCAAAAGTCAATTTGACATTGAATAGCACTGAATTTGAAATCTCAATGCAGAACTTAATGTGTGGGAACAAAGCATATTCCTACATGTCTTTTAAGAGATTAGGACTGTTAACCAAAAGCTGTAGATTTTTATTGCTAATAACTTCTGATAATATACATGGTCTGATGAATAAGTGCCTACTAAGCACACAAATTCACACGTTTTAGTGAATTTTCCCTCAGAACTAGATTCACACTATGGGCAGAAACTTGCTTCTTATATTTGAACCTGAGGCAACTAAATCCAAAAGGATCCCTGAAATAACTAAAATTAAATTGAACTTCCATCACTTGCTTTGGACAGGATGGAGATGCACTAAGATGCAACGTGCATATTTTAGACAACACACACACAATGCTTGTGGAACACAGCAGGCCAGGCAGCATCTATAAGGAGAAGCACTGTCGACATTTCGGGCCGAGACCCTTCTTCAGGACTAACTGAAAGGAAAGATAGTAAGAGAAGGGAAAGGATCATGGGACAGGCCTCGGGAGAAAGAAAGGGGGGGGGAGAAGCACCAGAGGGAGATGGAGAACAGGCAGAGTGATGGGCAGAGAGAGTGAAAAAAACTAACTACTAAATATGTCAGGGATGGGGTAAGAAAGGGAGGAGGGGCATTAACGGAAGTTAGAGAAGTCAATGTTCATGCCATCAGGTTGGAGGCTACCCAGCCGGTATATAAGGTGTTATTCCTCCAACCTGAGTGGGGATTCATTTTGACAGTAGAGGAAGCCATGGATAGACATGAATAGATCCTTTCCCTTCTCCAGCTCGGTATCACTTTTGCCAATCACCTTTCCAGCTCTTAGCTTCATCCCACCCCCTCCAGTCTTCTCCTATCATTTCGCATTTCCCCCTCCCCCCACTACTTTCAAATCCCTTACTATCTTTCCTTTCAGTTAGTCCTGACGAAGGGTCTCGGCCCAAAACGTCGACAGTGCTTCTCCTTATAGATGCTGCCTGGCCTGCTGCGTTCCACCAGCATTTTGTGGGTGAATTTGTAGAATTGCTTGCCCAATGAAGCATTGGAAGCTACTTCAGTAAATATATTAACAAGGTTGGATAGAGTTTTGCATAGGAGGAGAATTAAGGGTTATGGGGAAAAGGCAGGTAGGTGGAGACGAGTCCATGGTCAGATCAGCAAATATCTTATTGAATGGCAGAGCAGGGTTGATGGGCCAGGTGACCTACTCTTGCCCCTATTTCTTACATTCTTACTCAATTTTACCTGATAAATCCATCATTACTTGGTACACCTCATCGTATCTTACTAAAGAATCCTAGTAGACTCACCTGTGTAGGCTGGTTTAAAGCCAGGAGGCGGAGGCCGTGGTTGTGGTTTGGAATATGTTTTTGATCTTACTGAGGAAGGTCTTCGTAGACGAAAAGCAAATTCTGGATTCATTCATCAGCCGTCTAAGCATGAAAATTCCATGGTTTTCAGCAATTCATCCAATATTATAGTGATGCTCTTACTATTTGGCCTTGCCTATTTGATGTATATGACGTGTTTGCGAAGCCGACAGAATGGCAGCCAGTCTCGTCCACAGTGTGACGAAGATTTTCACAGCACGGCAGGTCCTTCAGCATGGCCCCCGCCTCCTGGCTTTAAACCAGCCTACACAGGTGAGCCTACTAGGATTCTTTAGTAAGATACGATGAGGTGTACCAAGTAATGATGGATTTATCAGGTAAAATTGAGTAAGAATGTAAGAAATAGGGGCAAGAGTAGGTCACCTGGCCCATCAATCCTGTTCTGCCATTCAATAAGATATTTGCTGATCTGACCATGGACTCGTCTCCACCTACCTGCCTTTTCCCCATAACCCTTAATTCTCCTCCTATGCAAAAATCTATCCAACCTTGTTAATGTATTTACTGAAGTAGCTTCCGATGCTTCATTGGGCAAGCAATTCTACAAATTCACCCACAAAATGCTGGTGGAACGCAGCAGGCCAGGCAGCATCTATAAGGAAAAGCACTGTCAACGTTTTGGGCCGAGACCCTTCGTCAGGACTAACTGAAAGGAAAGATAGTAAGGGATTTGAAAGTAGTGGGGGGAGGGGGAAATGCGAAATGATAGGAGAAGACCGGAGGGGGTGGGATGAAGCGAAGAGCTGGAAAGGTGATTGGCGAAAGTGATACAGAGCTGGAGAAGGGAAAGGATCAGGGGACGGGAGGCCTAAGGAGAAAGAAAGAGGCGGGGGGAGCACCAGAGGGAGATGGAGAACAGGCAGAGTGATGGGCAGAGAGAGAGAAAAAAACCAAACAACCAAATATGTCAGGGATGGGGTAAGAAGGGGAGGAGGGGCATTAACGGAAGTTAGAGAAGTCAATGTTCATGCCATCAGGTTGGAGGCTACCCAGCCGGTATATAAGGAAGTCGCGTAGGGAGCGATCCCTATGGAAAGCAGAAAGAGGGGGGAGGGAAAGATGTGCTTGGTAGTGGGATCCCATTGGAGGTGGCGGAAGTTTCGGAGAATTATACATTGGACCTGGAGGCTGGTGGGGTGATAGATGAGGACAAGGGGAACCCTATCCCAAGTGGGGTGGCGGGTGGATGGGGTGAGGGCAGATGTGTGGGAATCTCTCCCATTTCCCACACATCTGCCGTCACCCTACGCAACTCCCTTGTCCACTCGTTCCCCACCATCCCTTCCCACCAATCTCCCTCCTGGCACTTGTAAGCGGAACAAGTGCTACACCTGCCCTTACACTTCCTCCCTCACCACCATTCAGGGCCCCAGACAGTCCTTCCAGGTGAGGCGACACTTCACCTGTGAGTCGGCTGGTGTGGTATACTGCGTCCGGTGCAGCCTTTTATATATTGGTGAGACCCGACACAGACTGGGAGACCGTTTCGCTGAACACCTACGCTCGGTCCACCAGAGAAAGCAGGATTTCCCAGTGGCCACACATTTTAATTCCACGTCCCATTCCCATTCTGATATGTCTATCCATGGCCTTCTCTACTGTCAAGATGAAGCCACACTCAGGTTGAAGGAACAACACCTTATATACCGTCTGGGTAGCCTCCAACCTGATGGCATGAACATTGACTTCTCTAACTTCCGTTAATGCCCCTCCTCCCCTTCTTACCCCATCCTTGACATATTTGGTTGTTTGGTTTTTTTAATCTCTCTCTGCCCATCACTCTGCCTGTTCTCCATCTCCCTCTGGTGCTCCCCTCCCCCTTTCTTTCTCCCGAGGCCTCCCATCCCATGATCCTTTCCCTTCTCCAGTTCTGTATCACTTTCGCCAATCACCTTTCCAGCTCTTAGCTTCATCCCACCCCCTCCGGTCTTCTCCTATCATTTCGCATTTCCCCCTCCCCCCACTACTTTCAAATCTCTTAGTATCTTTCCTTTCAGTTAGTCCTGACGTAGGGTCTCGGCCCGAAACATCGACAGTGCTTCTCCCTATAGATGCTGCCTGGCCTGCTGTGTTCCACCAGCATTTTGTGTGTGTTGTTTGAATTTCCAGCATCTGCAGATTTCCTCGTGTATGCATATTTTGGAGTAAGATTTGGTTGGTTGATTAAAAATCTTGCAAATTGTGTGCACTTTTGCCCAAGAGTTGACATCGCTGCTAGTGTAATTGGTGTAATTTCTATAAATCTCTTTAGATCAACAATAATAATGTAAACTCTATTTTAACATGAACAATATTAAATAAAGAAACAAACTGTTGGAGTAACTCAGTGGTTCAAGAAGTTTATGCTTTGAGTCAAGAACTTTCATCTGCATTGAAGGATTAGAGGTGATGTGAAAAGGTGCAACAAGAGCTGACCAGCAGTAGGTGAATCTAGATGAGAAGTGGTGATTAGCAGATGGAAGGGAGAAGGGAGGAAGAAGCAACAGAGATTGGGAGTTGATTAGTGGAGGCAATAAAAAGTTGCAGATAATGGCTTGTTAGAGGAAAAGGTGAAATGTGGAACCAAATAAGGGAGGTAGAGTGGGCAGATGGGAATAGTGAGGGAAGGGGACCCAGTGGGCAGAGTGTGTGGGTGATGGACAGATGGAGAAGATAGAAGAGGGGAAAGAGACGGAAGGGGTGGGTGGAGACATTGGCCATGTGTAGGAGGAGAAACTGAGTAGACCAGGAGGAGAATGAGGGATTGGGCAGAGGGAGAGTAGGTTACCTGAATTTGGAAAATAAAATGGTCATACACTGGACACCTTTTTTTAATTTGGTTTCGTGCTTCATCTTCCTTTCCTATTAGATTCCATCATCTGCAGCCTTTGTTGCCTCCACGTATCACGTCTCACTATTTCCACTCTCCTCTCCTCAAATAGATCCATCTATGACTTGCAGAGTTTTGCCCTCTGCCTCCCCACCTTATTCTGGTAACATCCCCACTACTCTTTCAGTTCGGATTGAGGGTCTTGACCCAAATCATCGTCTGTGATTTCCCTCTACAGCAGAGGTTCCCGACTGCGGTCCATGAATTCTCGGTTAATGATAAGGGTCCACGGCATGAAAAAATTTGGGAAGCCCTGGTCTACAGAATCTGAGAGTTTTCAGGACCTACTGTGCTGGTAAGCACAACCCTTGTGACCCAAATCCGCACCACCCTTTGGCCGCTTCCAAGGTGTTGTCCAAAGGCAGTGCTAAGTGCATATGCGAAAGAGAGATACTATAAGGTAATGGTCGCCAACCCATCGATCGCGATCGACTAGTCGATCTTGAAGACTTTCCCAGTAGATTCCGAATAAAATAGAAAAATAAATACACAAATACTGTTGAGAGATTGTTTCCGGGTTGTGGGGTTTTAGTTCCGTTCTTTCTGCCCGGTGCACATGCATTTAGCTCCCCCACCCCCGCACTACACAGTGTACTTCAGTGGTCCTCAACCACCAGGCCGGAGGAAACAATATGAGTCAGCTGCACCTTTCCTCATTCCGTCATGCCCACTGTTGAACTTGAATACACACAAGGTCATTACCCAAGCGCGTCAGGGATCACTGGTTGGCCTCAGGTAACCGGCCGGTGGGAAGTGCTGATGCTACCGGCCCGGAGCACAGACAGATCTCTGAACCTGTTTAGCACTCCAAATGTTTGTGGGGAACCAGGTGCTAAAATATTCACAGACCTCATTCGAGCTCTGGGTTTCATAAGCAGCAGAGCAGCTACCTCGCTGTGATCTACTGAAACAAACTTTTGTCGGCTGATAGATCCTACGGGGAGGGGGGGGGGGGGGGGGCGGACGTGCGTCCTAATGCACTCCTCGCTCGGTCAGTCGCTCTCTCTCCGGACTGTGACCACCGCGGCCCGGTACGGAAACAGACGCACCAGACCAAGGAGTCTGGCGGCGGGCGGGAGGCTGGAGCTTGGGCCCGGGGGCTGTCTAATGAGGCAATAGACAATAGGTGCAGAAGTAGACCATTCGGCCCTTCGAGCCTGCACCACCATTTTGAGATCATGGCTGATCATCTGCTATCAATACCCGGTTCCTGCCTTGTCCCCATATCCCTTGATTCCCCTATCCATAAGATTCCTATCTAGCTCCTTCTTGAAAGAGGACCTTGAGTCCAAGCACCCCGCACTGAAATACAAACCCGTTGAGTTTTTTTTCCGGCAGAAAAAATGTGAGCAAACGGGACAGCAGCTGAGAACCACTTCAACTAAATTGCGGAATAGACTGGACATAAGGAACCAGCTTCGAGTATCGCTGTATTCCCGTCGCATTTAACACCCCCTCCATTGGCCGGTCTGCAAGAATAATGTCAATATTAAACTGGTCCGCAGTACAAAAAAAGGGTGGTGACACCCGGTGTTTATACATTATTTCTGCTTCCGGGTTGCGGGGTTTTACTTCTGGTCTTTTCTACCCCGGTGCGCATGCGTGTAACTAATAGATTTGGAGTCGATCTTGCCTTTTACTAAAGCTGAGGTAGGGGATCTTGGGTTTAAAAAGGTTGGTGACCACTACAATAAAGTTTCAAAGCAATCAGGTGAAATATCATCCGCAGCAGTCCTCAGTGTAATAATCCACAGTGGGACAGCTGGAGCGGAGATTAATCCGAGCTGTTGGTTCACCTGAAAGCACTGTTGTGCAATCAAAATCCACAATGTGATCAGTGTGTTAATAATTTACTTTTCAACTTAAAAAGGTATCTGATAATTCCGTGACTTTTAGACTCCTTGTTCAGATACATCATGTTGTGAAGATACAAACAGCTGAATAGCTTGTCGCGGGACAAGCTGCATTTAATTGTTGAGACTGGAGGTGGCAAGAACAGCTGGGATTTCCTTACCATATTGTTTGACCAAGAAATAGATTCACACTGAATGACGGGTCAAATGGTGTCAAGATCAAGGTGTCAGAGATGCCTTAATATTCAGCTAAGTGATGTGTGTTAAAGTCTATCTTTAAACTGATGCGTGATTTTTACTAACACACCTGGGGATGAAGGTTGAATAGATTAGGACTTTATTCCCTGAAGCCCAAGAGATAAAGTCCTAATGACGGAAGAATTGATAAAGGTATACGAGATGATGAGGAGCATATTCAGCATAAATACAAGCAGTCTTTAACCACCGAGGTAGGGTGAGACCAGAACACGAGGTGGTAAGTTAAGGGTGAAAGGTGAAATATTTACGGGAAACCTGAGTGGAACTCCTTCACTCAGAGGGTGATGTGGGTGACGAACGAGTTACCAGCAGACAGGGTTTGATTTCAACATTTAAGAGAAGTTTAGATTAGTGCATGGATGGGAGGGGTATAGAACATAGAACATTACAGCACAGTATAGTCTCCTTGGTTCAGTGTTGTGCTGATCTTTTAACCTACTCTAAGATATACTAAACCCTTCCCACCTACACAGTCCTCCATTTTTCTATCAACTCCCTATATGCATAAGGGTTTCGTAAATGCCCTAATGTATCTGCATCTACCCACCTCTGGGAGGGCACTCCACACACTTACTACTGTACATCCTCTGCCTTCTGTTGTCAAGCCAATTCTGAATCCACATAGCTATATTTCCCTGGATTCCATACCTCCTGACCTTCTGAATGAGTCTATCAGGGAACCTTATCAAACACTTTACTAAAATCCATATACAGTATACCATATCCAAATCCTCAAAGCATTTAATCAAGCTTGTGAGGCACTACCTGCCCTTTAAAGCCATGATGAGTATCCCTAATCAGATTGTGTTTCTCCAAATGCTCATAAATCCTGCCTCACAGAATCTTCTCCATTAGTTTGCCCACCACTGAAGTAAATCTCTCTGGTCTATAATTCCCAGGGCTATCCCTAGTCCCTGTCTTGAACAAAGGAAGACATTTGCCACATCTGGTGCTACTTCTGTGGCCAGTGAGGATGCAAAGATCATTGCCAAAGGCACAGCAATCTCTTTCCTTGCTTCCCATAGTAACCATGGCGTGTATCCCATCTGGACCCAGGGAAATATCAATCCTAATGTTTTTAAAAGTTCCAGAACAGCCTCTTTCTTAACATTGACATTTTCTAGCATATCAACCTGTTTTATGTTTTCTTCACAAATGTTAAGTTCCCTCTCACAGGGGAATACTGAAGCAATGTATTCATTACGAACCTTCTCTATGGTCTAGGGGGCCAGAGGGTATGGAGGGCTATGATCCAGTTGTTGGTCGATGGGACCAGACAAAGTAACAATTTGGCACATCCTAGATGGGCTGAAGGGCCTATTCCTGTGCTGTAATGCTCAATGACTTTATACTGTCTTCTTCCTTACTGCCATTACGCCTCTAGTATTTAGAGCAACAATGAAGGTCCTCTACCTCGGACAGTGCTCAGGGCTTCCTTCGTCATGTCAGTAGCCTCCTATCCATTTGCATTACTGTCAGTCACGCGAGTTCCGGGTGGAGTCACAGTCAGATGTAGAGGAATTCTTCATTGCTCTTTCAGTATCAATTTTGTTTCACCAGTCAGGGTTGTTAGCCCTGAGCTGAACCCCTGAACCTGGAGGACCAATGAACCACTATTAGTCTGGCCTCTAACCTTTGACCTGTTTGCCACTGATGATACTACCAAGAGCCGAAGCTCTGACTCCAGCCAACTTAGCTCTCCAGGTCATTGAGGCACACAAGCCTCCAAACCCAACAAGGCTGTGGTCTTCTTAGAGGCTTTGCTGCCTGATCCATTGAGTTTCTCCAGCAGTTCATGCTTTTACCCTAGATTCCATCATTTCTAGTCTCGTGTATCTCAATATTAAACTAAGGTTGCAGCCCATTTCCCCTGCTGCTAGTCCTTATGGTGGCACCAGTGACTGCTACAACTCCTGTGCCAGTCAACTTACGATGGCTCCTGATCCTAGCCAGATGTCACAGTCTCCAATTGGAAGGCCCTACATGAAATTCCCTTTGGAGTTGTTTCTCACTGAGGTGTAGTTCTCTTGTTTCATAAACTGGAACCTAAAACAAATTAAAAATAAACACGCCATGGTGTAGTTCCACTCACCCATTCTAGTTATGGATTAAAATTCAACCTGCTGTTTCCTGTGGCCCTACTACCCATTCAATGATCTTCCCCCCTCATCGTTTATGCTAGCTCAGTCCTGTGCCTCTTCAGTTTTCCTCTCAGATTCCATCATCTGGTGGAAACAAGTTCATGTTATTGATATCTTGAATTGGTCTGCAGGATGCCAGGAAAGCCAACTTGGCTTCCCCAGCTGAGTTCATTCCTTTCTCTTGAACGACAGCCAGAGGACTGCTGACAATGGCCTGTCTTCCTGCCCCAGTAATCAGAAGCTCCCCAGATATCTACCACCGGGCTCCATCCTGACATGGTTCATATTTTATTTGTACTGACATCTTTTTTTAAATTTTAAATCCTTTTCCAATCTGGCGGCTTTCCATTTGTTCAGGCTTAATGGTATCAGCTCAAATCCCCAAACTGTTCTCTCATTTTTCTTTTAACCATATAACCATATAACAATCACAGCACGGAAACAGGCCATTCCGGCCCTCCTAGTCCGTGCCGAACTCTTAATCTCACCTAGTCCCACCTAACCGCACTCAGCCCATAACACTCCACTCCTTTCCTGTCCATATACCTATCCAATTTTACCTTAAATGACACAACTGAACTGGCCTCTACTACTTCTACAGGAAGCTCATTCCACACAGCTATCACTCTCTGAGTAAAGAAATACCCCCTCGTGTTTCCCTTAAACTTTTGCCCCCTAACTCTCAAATCATGTCCTCTCGTTTGAATCTCCCCTACTCTCAATGGAAACAGCCTATTCACGTCAACTCTATCTATCCCTCTCAACATTTTAAATACCTCGATCAAATCCCCCCTCAACCTTCTATGCTCCAATGAATAGAGACCTAACTTGTTCAACCTTTCTCTGTAACCCAGGTAACATCCTAGTAAATCGTCTCTGCACTCTCTCTAATTTATTGATATCTTTCCTATAATTCGGTGACCAGAACTGTACACAATATTCCAAATTTGGCCTTACCAATGCCTTGTACAATTTTAACACTACATCCCAACTTCTGTACTCAATGCTCTGATTTATAAAGGTCAGCGTTCCAAAAGCCTTCTTCACCACCCTATCTACATCAGACTCCACCTTCAGGGAACCATGCACTGTTATTCCTAGATCTCTCTGTTCCACTGCATTCCTCAATGCCCTACCATTTACCCTGTATGTTCTATTTGGATTATTCCTGCCAAAATGTAGAACCTCACACTTCTCAGCATTAAACTCCATCTGCCAACATTCAGCCCATTCTTCTAACCGGCATAATTCTCCCTGCAAGCTTTGAAAACCCACCTCATTATCCACAACACCTCCTACCTTAGTATCATTGGCATACTTACTAATCCAATTTACCACCCCATCATCCAGATCACTTATGTATATTACAAACAACATTGGGCCCAAAACAGATCTCTGAGGCACCCCGCTAGTCACCGGCCTCCATCCCGATAAACAATTATCCACCACTACTCTCTGGCATCTCCCATCTAGCCACTGTTGAATCCATTTTATTACTCCAGCATTAATACCTAACGACTGAACCTTCTTAACTAACCTTCCATGTGGAACTTTGTCAAAGGCCTTGCTGAAGTCCATATAGACTACATCCACTGCCTTACCCTCGTCAACATTCCTCGGAACTACTTCAAAAAATTCAATAAGGTTTGTCAAACATGACTTTTCCATGCACAAATCCATGCTGGCTACTCCTAATCAGATCCTGTCTATCCAGATAATTATAAATACTATCTCTAAGAATACTTTCCATTAATTTACCCACCACTGATGTCAAACTGACAGGTCTATAATTGCCAGGCTTACTTCTAGAACCCTTTTTAAACAATGAAACCACATGAGCAATACGCCAATCCTCCGGCACAATCCCCGTTTCTAATGACATCTGAAAGATCTCCGTCAGAGCTCCTGCTATCTCTACACAAACTTCCCTCAAGGTCCTGGGGAATATCCTGTCAGGACCCGGAGATTTATCCACTTTTAAATTTCTTTAAAGCGCCAGTACTTCCACCTCTTTAATTGTCATAGGTTCCATAACTTCCTTACTTGTTTCCCACACCTTACACCATTCAATATCCTTCTCCTTAGTGAATACCGAAGAGAAGAAATCGTTCAAAATCTCTCCCATCTCCCTCGGCTCCACACATAGCTGACCACCCTGATTCTCTAAGGGACCAATTTTATCCCTCACTATCCTCTTGCTTTTAATTTTTTGCATTTAGTCTCCACTCTCTACGTGGATTAAAGTCCAGCTGGAAATCAGCTATAAACTCAGAGGTTTGTTTCTGTCTCCAGTATCCAGTTGGGTACATCTGAGAGGAACAGCACATGCACGGTCAATGTGGGATACATCACTGTTCCACAGGCAGTGCCTTCCCACATCCTTACTTTCAATGATCCTCTCAGCCCTTTTACAGAACAAGTCTATACCATGCCTACCAATAAGTATTATTATTTCAAAACGGCCACAGGGAACAGGGAATGCAGCAGCTTATCTCACTTAGTCCCTGTGATTTCTTCCAGTCCCCTTGCACCCGAACTAGTGTTTTAAACTCCATTACACTCCATACCATTACAGCAATCTAACAAAAATAAGGGATCCTGCCAGGTAAACAGGCAAAAAATACAAATACCTAGGATCATCGGGAATTCCTAACAGCTGTCTCAAATCACAGTGTGAGCATTCAGCAAAAATTCACACTGCAAACTAGGATTACGATAAATAATGCTGGAAGGCACAAAACTTATCAAGGGCCATGGGAAGAGAATGAAAGTATGGTCTGGAGACAATTGTACTTGATATCTGTGCAGGTTTAAAGATCCAGACCATCTACTCCTGCTTCCAGTTTCTATGTGTCTATGAGGAGATGGGCACTAAGCACTGAATCAAGTGTTGTCTACCTAATAACCTAGATTTTTTAAAACTCTGCAATCGTGTTTCTATCTCCTACTTCAAGAATTTTATGAGAAATTAATTCAACTAAAAGCAGCCAAATGGACAAAGCTCTCTTAGAATGAAGGCTTAAACGTGGTACTTATTGTTTACTTGTACTCCGGAAGGGCGCATCCAAGCATCAGGAACATCAGTCCAATGGCTCCACCAAATGACAGGCTGATCAAAGCTGGAAAATGCAAAGTGACAAAATACAAATAAATAAACCACAGAAGCCAGCATGTGTATTGGCGATAACCACCCACAATGACTACGATTCCTTTTGATCTACAAATGCTCATCCTAATCTACATGTGCAATTTATATACCTTCTAACGAACTAAGTTTATTCCCAGAAATGCCGGGGACAACAATCAGGCTTGGATTCGTTTCACGCCTGCGGATGGTGAACCTGGAATGCGGGGAGATGCAGGGCAGGGAAGCTGAGGAGCGAACGGCCTGAGATCACTCAGAGGAGCTGGTAACGAGATAGAAGGCTTCATCTCGTGTTTGCCTGGGTCACTAATCCCAATGCACTCACCTTTAATCCCTGCCATGGCCACAACAAATAAATTCCACTTCCAGGTTAGTGGTCACCCCACGGTCGTTGCCCCCTTCAAGCCTACGTCACATTCGAGTCCCGCCTCCTCAAGTTGCTGACGTTACTTCCCAATCAGAGGTTAACCCCCCCCCCTCAGGCTACGTCACATCCGAACCCCGCCTCCTCGAGTGGTGATGTAGATGAATAGTCAGCTGCGAACTTGGCAGGGAGGAAAAACTTTCGTGTATTGAAAAAGGCTTTTGTGCACTTTGGTTTACCACGTTGCAGGGTTGTAGCAGTGTAAATTATTACTATTGCGTCTTCCCGTGTCTTTATAGACAATCCGACTGTAGAGTTGAGCAGGCTGACACGAGCACTGAAGTAACCAGTCCATCATGTCTGTCTGCTGTTGTTTCTGATCCCTCCATCACTCAGCAACGTGTTACAGGCACCTACCTCTGTCTAATTAGGAACTTGAATCACACATCCTTATGAAGCAGTAGAGAGCAGTAGTAGAGTTTGCCTGATATATATCACGGGCACATCTATTCTCCCCCCCCCCCCCCCCCCGCGGTCTGGTACCTCCGCAGGAATGCACATTGAGTTTATTGTCAGGCACAAGTACAGTTTGTGGACGGGTACACTTAAAAACGTGCAGCAGCATTATGCAGAGTTCACAACATATTTTAAAATAAGTTATAGAAATATTTACATTTAGAACTGAAAAGAAATAATATCCATGCTAATGCAAAGTTGTTAGGGTGTTGATAAACTGCAGTCATCAGGGTTTTGTCAGTTGGTTTAAATATCAAATGGATGATGGGAGGGAGCTGTGCTTGAACTTGGTGGTGTGGGATTGTAGGCTTCTGTACTTTCTGCCTAAAGGTAACAGTGAAAGGATTACCCCTTCAGGATGCACTGCCTTCCACTCTCTCTGCACCAGTCCCAACCTTACCATCAAACCTCAGACAAAGGGAGTGCTGTTGTAGAGCTGTGCACTGACCTCTACCTTGCTGAGGCCAGGTGACAACTCTCAGACACCTCTTCATACCTACCCCTTGGGAAGAATCCCACTCCACACCATCAGAAAACTCTCTCCAACACCATCACCCACTCTTAAGAACTCCCAACCACTGCTCCCAAACTCATTGTTCTCCTACCCTACTCTGCTTGCTTCAGCTTCCTACCCAAGATCCACAAACCAAACTGCCCAGGTAGGCCTATTGTCTCTGCCTGCTCCTGCCCTACTGAACCCATGTCCTCTTATTTTGGTTCCATTCTATCCCCCTTTACTTGGTCCCTACCCATCTACATTTGTGACATTTCTCATGTCCTCTATCTTCTCAGTAGCGTTCAATTCCCTGGTCCTGACTGCCTTGTCTTCACCATGGACATTCAGTCCCTGTGTACTCTTTTATCTTCCATCAGGAAGGGCTCAAAGTTCTTCTTTCTTGACAAAGAACTGACCAACCTCCCTCCACCTCCACCCTCTTCCACCACCTTCCTCAGTCTGGCAGAACTTGCCCCCCTGAACAAAGTCTTCTTTGGTTCTTCCCACTTTCTCCAAACCAAGGGGTAGCCATGGACACTCACATGGACCCAAGTTAGACCTGTCTCTTTGTTGGCTATGTAGAACAGTCTATGTTCAAACCCTTCCCCAGTTATACTCCCCACTCCTCTTCCACTACAGTGACGACTACATTAGCACTACTTCATGCACCCATGCTGAGCTTGTCAACTTCATCAATTTCACCTCTAACTTCCACCCTGCCCTTAAATTCATTTGTTCTGTCTCTGACACCTCCCTTACCTTTTTCGATCTCTCTGTCTACATCTCTGGAGATAAACTGTCAACCTACATCTTCTATAAACTTAATTATTCCCATAATTATCTCTCTTCCCACCCTCTCTCCTATAAAACGCTCTTCCCTTTTCTCAGTTCCTTCACCTCCATCGCATTTGTTCCCAGGATGTGGCTTTCCATTCCCAGACATTGGGGATGTCTTCCTTCTTCAGAGAACGGGATTTACCTTCCTCCACCATTGGTGCTGCCCTCGCCCGCATCTCCTCCATTTCCCGAACATCCATGTTCACCCCATCTTGTCCTTACCTACCACCTCGTCAGTCTCTATACCCAACACAGTATCCTCTACAAATTCCACCATCTCAAAAGGGATCCTACCACTAAATATACCTTTACTTCCCCCCCCCCCCCCCACTCCGCTTTCCGCAGGGATCACTCCCTCGGTGATTCACTTGTCGATTCATCCCTCCCCACTAACCTCCCTCCCAGCACTATCCCTGCAAGCAGCCCAAGTGCGACACCTGCCCATTCACCTCCTCCCTCACCTCTGTTCAGAGCCACAAACAGTCCTCCCAGGTGAGGCAACACTTCTCCTGCAGATCTGCTGGTGTCATCTGTTGGTCCCGATGCAGTCTCTTCTATATTGGTGAGACCCGTTGTAAATAGAGGTCATCAAGCACCTCCACACCATCTGCCACAAGCAGGACTTTCCAGTGGCCAAACATTTTAATTCCTATTTCCATTCCTGTTCTGGCATGTCGATCCATGGTTTCCTCTTGTGTCAAGATGAGACCACCCACAGAGGGAAACAGCAACACCTTATATTCCATCTGGTTACCCTCCAACCTGATGGCATGAATATTGATGTCTCCTTCCAGTGAACACATTTCTCCACCCCCCACCTTTCTCTATTCTCCACTGACCTTTCACTTCTCACCTGCCTATGCTTCCCCTGGGTCTCCTCCTCCTTTCCTTTATCCACTCTCCTCTTCTATCAGATTCTTACTTCTCCAGCCCTTGATCTTTCTCACCCATCTGGCTTCATCTATCACCTTCCAGCAAGCTTCTATCCCCTTCCCCTATCCTTTTATTCTGGCATCTTCCCCCTTCCTTTTCAGTCCTGATGAAGGGTCTTGGCTTGAAACATCAACTGTTGACTCTTTTCCATAGATGCTACCTGACCTCCAGCATTTTGTGTGTGCTGCATGACTCAACTCAGATAACAAGGATCCTTGATAATGGATGTTGCCATTTTGAGACAAACTCCTCTATAGATGCTACTGACAATGGTGAAGGAAGTGCCATTAACATAGTGGGCAGGGTTCACAACTCTGCTGCTTAGTCTTATCTTTGCATGAATGAAGATGTGAACTGTTGTGGAGATGCCATAAGGGGTAAAGATGTTAGGACTACATTGTAAGTAGCTGAAAGGTAGTGTCATACTGCACCTCATCTGTTCAGAGATGGGTTTTCCAGTATGACAGAATTGAAAATACACGTGGACTAAGATGTTAACTGTCCTGTGCTATCATCAGTGGGATCATCAGTTGATCTGCCACCTGTCTTCAGGAGTTTCAGCCCGCTTATGATCAAGACTCCCTCGAGGTGGTGGGCCAGCAGTGCTAAAGCACCACCTCCCACTGATGAGCTTAACAACTTGGCATCTGCCTCTATCAGAGTTGTTGGTCGCTTCCATCCAACAGATAGTCTACTCTTCAGGTGTGTATACAACTACTGATGGGTTTACAAAAGATGGATACACTGTCTGACTATCTGCCCCTCCAGATGTACTTAGTCCACACCCGTGATGATCCTGCCTCTGCTGCCTCAGCTACAGCCCTGCTGGTTGACTTGATCTCTCTTCTAGTAAAGCAGCCACTTCTGGAAAATGAACACAATAAAGCCACGGCACCCTACTTCGAATGGATAGAATGAGACCTTCCACCCTCTGTCTCTGCACTCTGATCTTAATTCTGCATACTTGGTTAACTTGTGCTCATGGGCTTCATCGATGATGTCTTCCCAGGGGACTGTGAGATCACCAATAACCACTTCTCTACTGGTGTCTGACCAGACGATTATATCTGGATGCAATGTGGTGAAAACTATTTGCTCCGGGTAACTGCCTTTCCTATCCAGGTCGGCCTTAACACACCAATCATTGGCTGAAGAAAGTATGCTTGATCGTGGGCCTGCGCTGTACACCCTTGACTTGGAGCCTTCTTTCACAAATGATATGCGATGTTCTGTGCAGCATGGGGCATGAGATAAGTTGTGCTGCAGTACTCTCTGCTCAACTGCTTCTGTTACAACTTTGAGAATGTTGTTATGTCTCCAAGTATACATGCCGCTGGAAAGATTGACTCTGCATGCACTCAAAATATGCTGAAGTGTTCCCTTCTCGCCACAAGCAGCACACCTGTCTGTCTTATCTTTATACCAGGTGCTGAGGTTGGCAGGTGTTGGGAACAGGTCATACACTGCTCTATATAGAAAAGAAATGCAAAGTGGTTCCATCTGCCACAGGACATTCCAAGATAGATGTCGTTGTTCAACATTTTCCCACCAGGTCCAAGCCCCTTGTTTGGTCAGGCAAGCTGTTTTCGCTAACCTCTTCTTCTCTTCTACCTCTCATATTTCATGCATTACAAGCTCACGACTCTCCTTACCTGTAGAAGATGACCACCACTTGTGGGTTGTCCATCCAAGACCCTGGCGGCCTAGCTGAGTAGCCCCAAGAGTCTCCTTGTGCTTCAATCTAGACTCTGTCTCATCAACTGCTGCCCGGACTGACCACTTCCTGCCTGATCTCACATCCGACTGGATGTTATTGATGACAGGGTCTTTTGAGTCTCAAAGCATCAAGAATGATCCTACCTTGGCTTTTTAACTCAGATCAGGACATGTACTTCCACTTGATCTTTGTCTCAACACTTCCTAATTCAAATACAAAATGTCTTCTACAGGCAGGAACACGGTTGTACCATGGGTTCACCGGTGTCTCCTATTGTAGCCAACTTGTACATGGAAGAAGTAGAAAGGACAGCCTTGAACACCTTCCAAGGAACATCACCCAGTCATTGGTTCAGGTATGTGGTGACACCTGGGTCAATAGCAGGGGCTCTGACAGAAATATTTCAAATGTCATTAGAAACGGGGATGTTGCTGGATGATTGGCATATTGCTCATGTGGTTCCATTGTTTAAAAAGGGTTCTAAGAGTAAACCTAGCAATTATAGGCCTGTCAATTTGATGTCAGTGGTGGGTAAATTAATGGAAAGTATTCTTAGAGGAGGTATATATAATTATCTGGATAGACAGGGTCTGATTAGGAACAGTCAACGTGGATTTGTGCGTGGAAGGTCATGTTTGACAAATCTTACTGAATTTTTTGAAGAGGTTACTAGGAAAATTGACGAGGGTAAAGCAGTGGATGTTGTCTATATGGACTTCAGTAAGGCCTTTGACAAGGTTCCACACGAAAGGTTAGTTAGGAAGGTTCAATCGTTGGGTATTAATATTGAAGTAGTAAAATGGATTCAACAGTGGCTGCATGGGAGATGCCAGAGAGTAGTGATGGATAACTGTTTGTCAGGTTGGAGTCCGGTGACTAGTGGTGTGCCTCAGAGATCTGTGCTGAGTCCAATGTTATTTGTCATATGATCTGGATGATGGGGTGGTAAATTGGATTAGTAAGTATGCAGATGATACTGAGGTAGGTGGCTTTGTAGATAATGAAGTAGGTTTTCAAAGTTTGCAGAGAGATTTAGGCCAGTTAGAAGAGTGGGCTGAGTGATGGCAGATGGAGTTTAATGCTGATAAGTGTGAGGTGCTACATTTTGGTAGGAATAATCCAAATAGGACATACATGGTAAATGGTAGGGCATTGAAGAATGCAGTAGAACAGAGTGATCTAGGAATAATGGTGCATAGTTCCCTGAAGGTGGAATCTCATGTGGATAGGGTAGTGAAGAAAGCTTTTGGTATGCTGGCCTTTATAAATCAGAGCAAATTGGATAGATATATGGACAGGAAAGAAATGGAGGGTTATGGGCTGAATGTGGGTCAGTGGGACTAGGTGAGAGTAAGCATTCGGCACAGACTAGAAGGGCCGAGATGGCCTGTTTCCGTGCTGTAATGGTTATATGGTTATATAGGAGGCTCACAAGGATGATTCCGGGAATGAATGGGGTTAACATATGAAGAGCATTTGGCAGCTTTGGACCTGTACTCACTAGAATTTAGAAGAATGCTGGTTTTGGGATCTCAATGAAACCTATCGAATGTCGAAAAGACTCGATAAGGTGGATGTGGAGTGGATGTTTCCTATGGTTGGGCTACGCAGAACAAGAGGGCACAGACTCAGATTTGAGGAGTGACCTTTTAGAACAGAGGTAAGGAACAAATTTTTTAGCCAGAGAGTGGTGAATCTATGGAATGCTCAGCCACAGAATGGAGTGGAGACCAAGTCCGTGGTATATATTTAAGGCAGAAGTTGGTAGTTTCCTGATCAGTCAGGGCATCAAAGGATATGGTGAGAATGCAGGTAAATGGGGTCGTGGGATCCAGGATCAGCCATGATGGAATGGCGGAGCAGGCTCAATGGATTGAACAGCCTAATTCTGCTCCTGTGTCTTACGGTTTATGATCTTTTCCCAGTAGACTCTCTAAGAGGAACTACTTGAGTCCAGCAGCCACCTGAGGGAAACGATTCGACTCCAAAGCAAGCGACTTAAACCCATGGATGGTGTGTTGCCTCCCAGGTGCCAAGTTTAGGGGCCCCTTGGATTGAGTCCATAGCATTCTTTCGGTGGAAGGTGAGCATCCAGAAGTTGTGGTACATATTGACATAGGAAGCTGAAAAGCTGAACCTGAAGGATAGTAATCTCTAGATTGCTAACTGTGCCACACACCAGTGAGTTTAAGTTCAATATGGCAGATGAATATGTGGCTGAAGAATTGGTGCAAGGGATTGGGTTTCAGATCTCAAGTGAAGTTCATTGAAATTCAGCCATACACATGTATACAGCCAAATGAAACATTGTTCCTCTGGAGCCAAGGTGTAAACCACAGTCCATACAGTCACACTTGGCACAGACAATCAGACTCAAGTCCATAGAGTTACAATCCAGTCCATAAAGTCACAAAATAATATTAGCACATGTCCCCAGTCAGGTTGCCTGCAAGAACAAAGATCACAGAATCAAAGTGCATATATGGTGACATGTATACTCATGTCTGTGTCTAAGCACAGCTCCAATCCCATAATTGAAGTTTGCTGATGACACCGCTGTTGTTGGCCGAATCAAAGGTGGTGATCAATTAACATATAGAAGGCAGATTGAAATTCTGGCTGTGTGGTTACTCAACAACAACCTCAAGGTCAGCAAACCAACAAACTAGTTATTGACCTTAGCAGAAGGAAACCAGAGGTCCTTGAGCCAAGTCCTCATTCAGGGATCAGAGGTGTAAAGGATGAGCAACTTTAAATTCCTCCGTGTCATCATTTCAGAGGACCTATCCTGGGCCCAGCATGTAATTGCAATTATGAAGAGAGCAGGGCAGTGCCTCTACTTGCTTAGGAGTTTGCAAAGATTCAGCATTACATCTAAAACTTTAACAAACTCCTATGAAAGTCTTTTGGAGAGTATACTGGCTGCATCAGAGCCTGGAATGGAAACACTTGTCCCCTTAAAGAGAAAATATTACAAAAATTAGAGGATACAGCCTAGTCCATCACATCTACATGGAGTGTTGTTGTAGGAAAGCAGCATCCATCATCAAGGACTCCCCCCACCCAGGTCATGCTCTTTTCTCACTGCTGCCATCAAGAAGAAGGTACAGGAGCCTCAGGACCCACATCACCTGGTTCAGGAATAGTTATTACCCCTCAACCATCAGGCTCTTGAACCAGAGGGGATAACTTCACTCAACTTCATTTGCCCTGTCACTGAACTGTTCCCACAACCTGTGGATTCACTGTCAACGGCTCTTCATCATATATTCTTGATATTTATTGTTTTTTTTTTTCTTTTTGTATTTGGACAGTTTGTTGTCTTTTGTACACTGGTTGTCAATGTTGGTGCCGTCTTCCATTGATTCTATTATGGTTATTGGATTTATTGGTAATGTCTGCAAGAACATGAATCACAGCATCAAAGTACATATATGGTGCCATGTATGTACTTTGATAATAAATTTACTTTAACCTGTGAACTGAGTGGCACAGCCTGAAGATTGACAGTTTGTCATAAAGTGCGAGGAGCATGTTTATGTAAGACAGTACAGTGTTTCTGGTGCTATTATAATAAGATAAACAGTCGTATAAATATGTGAAATAGCAAGAATAAAGGAAGAAAACTGACCAGTGCAGGATGAGACTGTGAGTTGGAGAGTTTGGGGGGTGGATAGTGGTGGGGCTGTGGCTGTGACTTTCAGACATACTGAATGAGATGTGAATCACTGAGATCTCTTATAGGAAATGTTTGACCTGTAGAAAAGGGACGGCTACACATGAACTTGAGGGGGACCAATGTTCCTGTGAGCAGATTTGCTGGAGCTACTGGATTTAAACTAGGTTGGCAGGGTGAGGACCAGAGTGATAGGTCAGTGGGTGGAGCAGTTGGTGCAAAAGAAGATTTAATGGGTAGGGAAAGATTGTTGGTGGGTAGGGCATAAGATCTAGTCAATTGGATGGGTTGATCTGTGTCTACGTTACTGCAAGAAATATCAGGAACAAGGGTGATGAACTTGGAGCATGGATCAGTACATGGAACTATAACGTTATGGCCATTAGAGACTTGGCTGTCACTACAGCAGAAATGACTGCAGGTCATTCTTGGGTTTAGATGTTTCAAAAAGGACAGAGGGAGGAATAAGAGGTGTGGCAATGTCATTGGCCATCATGGCTTGTATCACAGCTGCAGAGAGGGAGGATGCCATGGAGGGATTGTCTACTAAGTCAATGAGGATGAAGTCAGAAGCAGGAAGAAAGCAATCAGAGAATCAGGTACGTAATCACTGATATAATATATGTCGTAAAATTTGTTTTGTGGTAGCTGTAAAGTGCAACACATAAAAATCACTATCAATTACAATAACAATATAGAAAAAATAATGGAACAGAAAGAGAGCAATAGTGTCCATGGACTGTTCAGAAATCTGATGATGGAGGGAAGAAACTTCCTAAAATGTTAAGTGTATATTTTCAGACTCGTCAACTTCCTCCATACTGGTAGCAACGAGAAGAGGGCATGTCCTGGATGGCGAGAGTCCTTCATGATGGATGCCGCCTTCTTGAGGCATTACCTTAAAAGATGTCATTGTTGGTGCTGAGGCTGGTGACCATGGTAGATATTCAGAGATGTTCACATTCAGGAACTTGAAGCTAGATAGAGATCTTAGTAGCAGGATGTCAAGACAACAACCTTTCCCTCATGTCAGCAAAGCAAATGAAGACTTGGTCATTGGGTTTAGGTAGGGGGTAATGCAAATATACCTGTCTTCATCAACGTTGTTAGGGTTGAATGCTTGAAGTTCCTAGCAGTGAACATCACTGTCCTGGTCAAACTACATAGACAACGGGGCCAAGAAAGCTGACAAATGTCTCTAATTCCTCCAGACTCTAACAAAAGTTAGCATGTCCCCATCGACCTTTACCAATTTTGCCAATACATCACAAGAAGAATCCTATCTTGATGCATCACAGTTTGGAATGGCAACTACTCTGCCTGCTGTTAGGGCATATTCTGAAGTCAGGGTATATAGCAAATATTAATTTCACCAGCAACCAATCTTCAGATCTGAATGTGGATTGCGGATTGTATTTAAAACACAGCTCAGAATAGTTAGACCTCAGATGCCTGCATATGCATGAATGCAGCCTAGAATCAGTCATTAACATTCCTTTTGGGTGTCTGGAGTGTGGGTGTGAAGAAGCGGGTGTTCGAAAACTAGACGTAATTCAAAGGAAGCATTGTAAATACTGTTACGCCCGTGGCCCCCCCTCCTTTTTGAGAATCGCAAGATCACTATTAAGTCAGGGCAGGAGACCCAGGAAATGAGAGAGAGACGTTTGAAATGTCCTGGCCCCAGCGATACAAAGCCACGAAACAGGTCATTGTCTTTTGGAGACGGAATTGTGTATTGAGTACTGTACTTCATGGAAAGCCCTCAGGCAACATGGGCTGGTTGAGGGGATGGCATCATTCCACCCTGATTGACATCTGAGACCCTGGGAATCAGGATAAAAGAGGGACTGGGGAACAGCCCCTCAGACGCACCAGAAGAAATGCTAGAACTCCTGTAACAGCGTAATAGCGAAAGCCGGTGGAAAAGCCCACGTGCATCCTTTTCCATTTGCCTCGGAATTGGTGGGCCTTTACCACGGAAGCACGGCTTTAGCTAACAACAAAGGGGAAATCAGCCCCCAACGACTCTCGAAGGATTGACATCATAAAAGGAATGGGCAAGTTTTAACCCGTCTTTCTCTCCAACCAAAAGCTGCAGCTTGAATGAACTAAAGTGACTTTTATATTTCCATCGGACAATACATTATCCCCTAGACAACGATAGAGCTATTTCTTATTGATTATTATTAGACCCGCGCTTTTAGATTTAGTATTGACGACGTATATTATATGTATGTTTGCATTGATATTATTTTTGTGTATTTTTATCAATAAATACCATTAAAAATAGTACCATCAGACTTCAATGGACCTCTCTATCTTTGCTGGTAAGTGACCCAGTTACGGGATATGTAGCAGTTGGGGGCTCGTCCAGGATTTGACACCAAATTGGGAGGCCAGTGAATCGGGCTTGTAAGTCCAAATTTGGATCTGGTTACGCGGGTAGCCAGACGGGAAACCAGCAAAGATGGATGTGGATGAATTTATAGAAAACCCAACTCTAGAGGCGCTAGAGGCGGCCACCAAATCGGACTTGATAAATCTGGTGAAAGGGCTAAACCTCGCAGAGGTGAGGTTGTCCATGAAAAAGCGGGAGGTGCGAAGGGCAATAACTCAGTATTATATTGGGAAGAATGTGTTTGCAGCTGAGGTGTTGGAAAATATCCCTGAAAAGGTACCAACTAGTGGGACAGCTCAGTTAGAGTTGGAGAAATTAAGGTTGGAACATGCAATTAAGTTAAAGCAGCTGAGAAGGAGAAGGAAAGAGCCGAGAAAGAGAAAGAAAGAGCCGAGAGAGAGAGAAAGAGCCGAGAAAGAGAAAGAAGAGCCAAGAGAGAGAAAGAAAGGGCCGACAAACAAAGGGAGCATGCGCTTCAGTTAAAGGAGTTAGAGGTGAAACGGGAGCATGAGCTCCAACTAAAGGCGTTAGAGGTAAAAAGGGAGCAGGACAGGGCTGAGAAACAAAGGGAGCATGAAATTCAGTTAAAACAGCTGGAAGCAGCCGAGAAGGAGAGAGAGAGAGAGCTGAGAAAGAAAAGGAAAGAGCTGAGAAGGAGAGAGAGTATGAGGGGGCAGAGAAACAGAGGAAACATGCCTTGGAGATGGAGAAGTTAAGTCAAGAGCGAAGAGATCCAGGGTCAGACCGAGAGGAGCGGTTTAATGTTAGTTGGGAGTTGAGGTTAGTACCTCCGTTTGAGGAGACGGATGTTGATAGTTATTTCTTGCTTTTTGAGAAGGTGGCAGTGAATCAGAAGTGGCCCAGAGATCAGTGGGTGGCGCTGTTACAAAGTGTGTTAAAAGAGAAGGCACAACGAGCATATACGGCATTGTCCATGGAGGAGGAAGAGGCGGAGAATTATGACAAAGTGAAAGCGGCCATTCTCCGGAGTTATGAATTAGTACCTGAAGCGTACAGACAAAAGTTCAGAAATTTAAAAAAGGGGTGGAATCAGACGTATACCAAGTTTGCCTATGAGAAGGGTGTGCTCTTGGACCATTGGTGCACAGCAGAGATAGTGGAAGAGGATTTTTGGCATCTCAGGGAGTTAATTCTGATTGAGGAATTTAAAGGTTGTGTTTCGGAGGATATCTGGATGTATTTGAATGAGAAGCCGAATAAGTCCATCTCCGAATTTGCTAGGTTCGCAGATGAATATGCCCTAACCCACAAGACAAAGTTTGCCTCAAATAAAAGTTCCCAGAGAGACCGTGGGAACAATAGAGAAAGTCCGCCGGCTGAGGCAGAGGTCCCGCCGGGAGCTAGTGGTAAGATTGAGGGGGAAAGGCAAGATGGCCAGAGATTTCTGGGCTTGACCTGTTTTAATTGTGGAAAGGGGGGATATATTGCATCTAGGTGCTTTGCTCCGAGGAAGGAGACAGGAAAAGGGAAAGCAGCGGTCCTTGTCGGATGTGCCGTGGTAATCAGTAAATCGACAAGAGAGTCCCGGGTAGACAGAGTACGAGAAGGGTCTGAGACTTGTATGTCAAACGGAACCGTGTCTGTGAGGGAGGGAGACACACCAGTTCCAGTACAGATCTGGAGAGACATGGGGGCTGAACTATCATTGATCAGCAGTAAGGTACTAGATTTTGGTCGCAAGACGGGAATGGTAGCTGTGAAATGGTGCCCTTGCATAGGGTCATTATGAATTGTGAGCTAGCCTCTGGACCAGTTGAAATGGGGGTGCGATCAGAATTCCTGAGAACTGACGCGGACGTCCTTCTGGGTAATGATTTAGCCGGCGGTAAGGTTTGGGCAGCAATGACGCTGACGAGACAGCCTGTGAGTGTTGAGGCTCCGCCCCTAGATTCCAAGATCTATCCCGCATGCGCGGTCACTCGCAGCACGTCGAGAAAGGCAGCTGAGACAGAGAGCAGTTTAAATCAGGCCAGTATCAATTTGGCCGAGGCGTTTTTACCGACCCTGTACCAGGAGGGTGGGAAA
Source organism: Hemitrygon akajei (assembly GCF_048418815.1). Taxonomy (NCBI): domain Eukaryota; kingdom Metazoa; phylum Chordata; class Chondrichthyes; order Myliobatiformes; family Dasyatidae; genus Hemitrygon; species Hemitrygon akajei. The sequence goes on from NC_133125.1 coordinate 70,076,076, forward strand.
ACGGAGAATAGGAAAGTGAAAGAGAGTAAGGGAGAGGGGGTAGACCTGTTCTTAGCGAGGAGAAAAGTTCTAGAGGCACAAAATAAAGATGAGAAACAGATAGAGCTGTTAAAAGGTCCAGAGTTGGACATGGCTGATCTGTCTGGTTTGGCAGAACTGTTTGAAGAAGTTGAAAATTCTAAAGGTGTTCCCGATAATGAAATGAGGGCAGTCCTAGATGAAAAGGGTGCCCTTACCTTGAAGAAGTCTGCTGGGTTGGCAGATGAGGTTGTTTCAGCCCGTGGGGTTGAGTTTACTCCGGAAGGGAGTTGCCCAGAGAGTAGCTGGGAGAATCAGGGGAATTTAGAATTTGGACCGGGTACGGGTATTGAAAGCCTGGAAGAGGCAAATGTCCAATTTGAGTGTGTCCAAGATGTGGATGCACGTGGTACTGAACCTAGTAATGGAGCTCAGAAAAAGTCTGAGGTATTTGATTCAGTTGAAAAGGAATGCAGTCCTTGTGGGTCAGATAGACTTGGTTCAGTGAAGAAAGGGTTAACCTTGGTAATAGTGGGAAGTGAGAGTTCCCAGGTGTTTGTGCTCGAAGGTGTGTTAAAAGTTAGTGGGGAGATGAATATTACTATTGAAGGAAAAGGGAAATATGTAGTTCCCAAATTGAATGAAGAAAATTTAAAGGCTGGACTGATATCAAAGGCAGCAACCAGGCTACAGAGACAATGGCGTGGTACCACAAAGCCTGGGAATCGATTACAGGTTGAGTTGGAAGGTAACGGGGCCCCACACGCTATTGTTATTCCAGAGTGTGGTGTGAAAAGGCAGAATTTGAAATGCTGTTTGAACAAAGAGTTTGAACTGAAAACTAATAGACTGAAGGGTCCTGAAGAGAAAACTAGCAACTTGCGTAAACTTAAAGAATTGGGTGGAAATTCAGAAGATGGTCTAAGTTTGGGACACATTGTTGATAAAATAACTCCTATGGAAGGAGCGGACGAAAGCCTATTTCGTCAGGGTGCACAAGCTCCCCACGTGGAAATTAACCGGAAAAGAGGCGAGGGTTAATGGGGACGCCATTTTTAAATAGCAAAAGCCGGTTTTACGGGATTTCGACAAAGCATGTGAATACTAAAAGACAACCCCCATGGAAGCCTGCCTTTTAAGTTTGAAAGCAACATAAAGATTAGTATTTGCATGAACTTTTGTAGTATACTCGTAAGCTAAGATCACAACTCTTCAGTTTTTGTTTGCTAAAGAAAAATAAGACCTACAAATAGGTGGTTATTAAATTGGAGTCTGATGCTACCAGACTTTAGTAAGGTACAAAATGTTAAGATATTAAAGGAAGTGACAATGTAATCGGTAACCTAGATACTGAATTGAATGTATAACTGTATTACACTGTAGAGAAAAAAAAACTTTTGTATTGTGTTAGATTCTAAAATCCTGTAAGACACTGTATTACTTCGTTTTTTTCCGATGGTAAAAAATGCGTTGAAGAAAGGGGATGTTACGCCCATGGCCCCCCCCCTCCTTTTTGAGAATCGCAAGATCGCTATTAAGTCAGGGCAGGAGACCCAGGAAATGAGAGAGAGACGTTTGAAATGTCCTGGCCCCAGCGATACAAAGCCTCGAAACAGGTCATTGTCTTTTGGAGATGGAATTGTGTATTGAGTACTGTACTTCATGGAAAGCCCTCAGGCAACGTGGGCTGGTTGGGGGGATGGCATCATTCCACCCTGATTGACATCTGAGACCCTGTGAGTCAGGATAAAAGAGGGACTGGGGAACAGCCCCTAGACGCACCAGAAGAAATGCTAGAACTCCTGTAACGGCGTAATAGCGAAAGCCGGTGGAAAAGCCTGGAATATTCCCCAGGCTGCTCTATGAGGCGAGGGAAGAGATTGCTGAGCCTCTGGCTAGGATCTTTATGTCCTCGTTGTCCACGGGAATGGTACTGGAGGATTGGAGGGAGGCGGATGTTGTCCTCTTGTTCAAAACAGGTAGTAGGGACAGTCCAGGTAATTATCGACCAGTGAGCCTTACGTCTGTGGTGGGAAAACTGTTGGAAAAGATTCTTAGAGATAGGATCTATGGGCATTTAGAGAATCATGGTCTGATCAGGGACAGTCAGCATGGCTTTGTGAAGGGCAGATTGTGTCTAACAAGCCTGATAGAGTTCTTTGAGGAGGTGACCAGGCATATAGATGAGGGTAGTGTAGTGGATGTGATCTACATGGATTTTAGTAAGGCATTTGACAAGGTTCCACACGGTAGGCTTATTCAGAAAGTCAGAAGGCATGGGATCCAGGGAAGTTTGGCCAGGTGGATTTAGAATTGGCTTGCCTGCAGAAGGCAGAGGGTCGTGGTGGAGGGAGTACATTCAGATTGGAGGGTTGTAACTAGTGGTGTCCCACAAGGATTGGTTCTGGGATCTCTACTTTTCATGATTTTTATTAATGACCTGGATGTGGGGGTAGTGGGGTGGGTTGGCAAGTTTGCAGATGACACAAAGGTTGGTGGTGTTGTAGATAGTATAGAGGATTGTAGAAGATTGCAGAGGGACATTGATAGGATGCAGAAGTGGGCTGAGAAGTGGCAGATGGAGTTCAACCTGGAGAAGTGTGAAGTGGTACACTTTGGAAAGACAAATTCCAAAGCAGAGTATAAAGTAAATGGCAGGATACTTAGGAGTATGGAGGAGCAGAGGGATCTGTCCACAGATCCCTGAAAGTTGCCTCACAGGTAGATAGGGTAGTTAAGAAAGCTTATGGGGTGTTAGCTTTCATAAATCGAGGGATGGAGTTTAAGAGTCATGATGTAATGATGCAGCTCTATAAAACTCTGGTTAGGCCACACTTGGAGTACTGTGTCCAGTTCTGGTCGCCTCACTATAGGAAGGATGTGGAAGCATTGGAAAGGGTAAAGAGGAGATTTACCAGGATGTTGCTTGGTTTAAAGAGTGTGCATTATGATCAGAGATTAAGGGAGCTAGGGCTTTACTCTTTGGAGAGAAGGAGGATGAGAGGAGACATGATAGAGGTACACAAGATATTAAGAGGAATAGATAAAGTGGGCAGCCTGCGTCTCTTCCCCAGGGCACCACTGCTCAGTACAAGAGAACATGGCTTTAAGGTAAGGGGTGGGAAATTCAAGGGGGATATTAGAGGAAGGTTTTTTACTCAGAGAGTGGTTGGTGCGTGGAAAGCACTGCCTGAGTCAGTGGTGGAGGCAGATACACTATTGAAATTTAAGAGACTACTAGACAGGAATAAGGAGGAATTTAAGGTGGGGGGTTATATGGGAAGCAGGGTTTAAGGATCGGCACAACATTGTGGGCCGAAGGGCCTGTACTGTGCTGAACTATTCAATGTTCCATGTTCTATGTTCTAAACATTCTGTGGGATTAATTCACTAACAAACATTTCACGGGATTAATTCCTTTAACAAACATTTCCCTACTATAGCTGAACCATATGTTTTACATGGAAATGTTTCAACCCATCATGAGAACCAATAACAACTAATACATACTGATACCCTCCACACTCAGCAGTTCAATAAAGTCCATCTGTAAGCATACAAAATGGCAGATGGAATTTAATTTAGATAAGTGTGAGTGCTGCACTTTGGTCAGTTAAACAAGGCCAGGACTTGTACAGTAAGTGGTAGTGCCCTGGAGATTGTTCTAGAACAGTGGTCCCCAACTGCTGGGCTGCAAAGCATGTGCTACCAGGCCGCGAGGAAACGATATGATTTGGCAATATGAAACAATATGAGTCAGCTGCACCGTTCCTCATTCCCTGTAACACACACTGTTGAACTTGAACGCACACGAGGTCATCAGTCAGTCATTAACCTACAACTGCTCGATGGGTGAAAAATAAACTTCGCTTGAGAGTTTCTTTGGAAGAGGTGGTAGGGGACATAAAAGGCCTAACGATGATGATAACGCAGAGACAGCTGAGGCCGAGACTGCAAAATAAAAGCTTCCTTCAACAGAAAATACAACGAGTCGTACATAAAATATGGCTTTAATGCGACTGGTGACTCGCATGCTCCACGCCCCGTGTGTGATATGTGGAGACAAGCTGTCTAATGAAGTCCTCAAAACTGCTTTGGCACCTTGAGTCCAAGCACCCTGTGCTCAAAGACAACCCCATTGAGTTTTTTGAGCGGAAAAAACGTGAGCAAGTGCTGAGAGCCACCACCTCCACAAATGCTGCTGCTCTGAGAGCTTTGTACTTAGTGGCTAGCCGTATTGCTAAGGCTAAGAAGCCTCTCACTGTTGGTGAAGAATTGATTCTGCCTGCTGCCAAGGACATGTGCCGTGAACTGTTGGGAGAAGCTGCAGCTAACAAGATGACACAGGTTTCTCTTTCAGCTACCACAGTTTCAAGGAGAATCGATGACATAACGGAGGACATTGAAGCACAGCTGTTCAAACGGCTTAACGAGTCACCATGGTATGCTATCCAGGTCGACGAGTCTACTGATGTCGACAACAAGGCAATACTGCTGGTTTATGTGTGATATATATTTCAAGATGATGTGCACGAGGATATGTTGTGTGCACTGCCGCTGCCAACTAACACAATGGGGGCAGAACTATTCAAGTCTTTGAATGACTACATGTCAGGCAAACTGGACTGGTCATTCTGTGTTGGAATATGCACAGACGGGGCTGCTGCTATGACTGGACGGCTGTCTGGTTTCACTACCCGAGTCAAAGAGGTTGCTCCTGAATGCCAGTCTACACATTATGTCATACACAGGGAAATGCTGGCTAGCTGAAAAATATCACCTGATCTTAACAGCGCATTGAGTGGCGTTGTTGAAGTTATCAATCACATCGCAGCAAAATCCCTTAACTCACGTCTGTTTGAGCAGCTTTGCGAGGAAACGGATGCAGAGCACGAACACCTCTTACACACTGAAGTCAGGTGGCTGTCAAGGGGGAGAGTCCTGGCCAGGGTTTTTGAGTTAAGAGAGCCGCTACAGAGATTTCTTTCAGGAAAAAAGTCACCACTGGCAGCACAGTTCAGTGACGAGGAGTGGATAACAAAACTTGCTTATCTGTGTGACATCTCCAACCTGAACTCAATTTGTCACTTCGGGGAGAATGACAACTGTCTTCAAGTTGGCAGATAAAGTGTCTGCTTTCAAAGCCAAACTGGAACTGTGGGGACAGCGAGTGGACAGCGGCATATTTGACATGTTCCCAACATTAGCTGGGATTTTGGGAGAGACTGAGGCTGCACCATCCTTCTCACAGCTGGTGCGCGATCACCTGTCTTCACTGTCGACAGAATTCGAGCGTTACTTCCCAACCGCAGATGACCCAAGATGTGCAAAGGAATGGGTCCGTGACCCATTTGTGAATGTCTCCGGTGAATCACCCATGTCAGTGCAGGAAGAAGATCAACTCCTCGAGCTTGCAGATGACAGTGGGCCGAAAAGTAAGTTTGACATAACATCTCTGCCGGCATTCTGGATCAAAGTCAAGGCTGAATATCCTGAGATGGCCACGAAAACACTGAAAACGTTGCTTCCATTTCCAACATCACATCTCTGTGAACTGGGGTTTTCTGCAAAGAATGCAACGAAAACTAAATTATGGAATAGATTGGACATGAGGAACCCCCTTCGAGTATCACTGTCTCCCATCACCCCTCGATGGGACCATCTTGTTGCAGGGAAACAAGCCCAGTGCTCCCACTGATTCACCGATATTGGTGTGTTGCAATAATTTTATATGTTCATACGAGGAAAATATACGCTGTGTGTTTAATATCCAAGTGTTACATAAAATGTTATGCTATTGACTTCTAAATGACTTATAATTTACCTATCACTATATTCATGTGAGGAAAATATGCACTGTGTGTTTAGTACTAAATGCGTTAGATAAACCCTTTTAGAAATGGAATTGAGTGTATTAGCCACTTATAAGTGACTTACAGTTGACTTATCACCTATATACCCCCCACCCCGTCGGCTGGTCCGCAAGAATATTGTCAATATTAAACCGGTCTGCGGTGCAAAACAGGGTGGTGACCCTTGTTCTAGAACATAGAAATGCGGTTAGACAGGATGCTGAAGGTGTTTGACATTCTTCATCAGTCAGACTTCAGTCAGACATCATGTGAGAGTTGGTGAAACCACGTTTGGAATATTGTGTATGTTCTGGTCACTGCCTGTCAGGAAGTGGCCTGGTTGAGGGAAGTGCCAGGTGTGAAAAGTGTTAGTCTTTGGCTCGAGAGTCTTCGGCGAGGAGGCTGAGGGAAGAGACTACGCCAGGCACAATTGGAGAGGGTGAAGACATGACCGCTAAGCTGATTCAGTGTGCTACGTGCATGATGTGGGAGGTCAGGGACACTGATGGTGCCCCCGGCTGCTACAGCTGTGGAAAGTGTGTCCAGATTCAGCTTCTGAAGGAGCATGTTGCAGCACTGAAGAAAGAACTGGATGACCTCAGGTTTATCCGCAACAATGAGAGTTTTCTGGACTGGACCTACAGTGAGGTCATTACACTGAGGATACCGGAAGAGAGAAAGGGGGTGACGATGAGGAAGGAAAGGATGCCTGAAGTACAGGTGACCCCAGGGGATGTACCTCTCGTAAACAGGTTCACCCTCTTGGAAGCTGTCAGGACAGAAGATACTGCCAGTCTGAGAGGCGGACAGGTCTGCGAGCCGAAAATTGGTGCAGAAGCAGAGCCGGGGAGTCAGACATCAGGAAGAGCCGTGGTAGTAGGGGACTCCATAGTAAGAGGTACGGAAAGGGGTTTCTGTGGCAACAGGCGAGATTTAAGGATGGTGTGTTGCCTCCCTGGTGCAAGGATCCAGGACATCACGGACCGATTGCACGGAATCCTCAAGGGTGAAGGTGAACAGCCGGAAGTGGCAGTGCATGTCGGCACAGTTGACATCGGGAAGAAGAGGAAGGACATTCTGCAGCGGGACTTCAAAGAACTCGGAAGAAGGCTGAAAAGCAGCACTTCCAGGGTGGTTATTTCTGGTTTGCTTCCAGTTCCTCGTGCTGGAGAGGGCAGGAACAGGGAGATAATGGATCTGAATGTGTGGCTGAGGAACTGGTGCAGGAAGCAAGGATTTACATTCTTGGACCACTGGGATCTGTTTTGGGGTAGGGATGAATTGTACAAAAGGGACGGGTTACACCTTAATAGACGGGGGAACCAGCATTCTGGCAGACAGGTTTGCCACTGCAACATGGATGTGTTTAAACTTAGTGGGGGGGAGGGGATCAACTGAAATATAAGGATGGAGTTAAAGGGAAAGTGAAAATAAGAAAAGTCAAAAAGGACAACAGAATCAATGGAGTAGAAAGCTCAAGAAGAGATCATACAGTATGGCCAAGTGAAATAGGAATTGATATGAAAGGAGAGGGGAGTACCGAATTAAAAGTATTATATATGAATGCACGAAGTATAAGGAATAAAGTAGATGAGCTTGAGACTCAGTTGGAAATTGGCAAGTACGATGTTGTGGGAATAACAGAGATATGGCTTCAAGCGGACAGGGCCTGGGAAATGAATATTCAAGGATATACATCTTATCGAAAGGACAGACTGACTGGAAGAGGGGGTGGCTCTGTTGGTGAGGAATGATATTTAGTCCCTTGCGAGGGGGGACATAGAATCAGGGGATTTAGAGTCAGTATGGATAGAACTGAGAAATTCTAAGGGTAGAAAGACCCTAATGGGAGTTATCTACAGGCCCCCAAACAGCAGTCTGAATGTAGGGTGTAAGTTGAATGAAGAGTTAAAATTGGCATGTCGCAAAGGTAATGATACAGTTGTCATGGGGGATCTCAACATACAGGTAGACTGGGAGAATCAGAATGGTACTGGACCCCAAGAAAGAGAGTTTGTGGAGTGCCTCCGAGATGGATTCTTAGAACAGCTGGTACTGGAGCCTACCAGGGAGAAGGCAATTCTAGATTTAGTGTTGTGCAATGAACCGGATTTGATCAGGGACCTCGAGGTAAAGGAACCATTAGGAGGTAGTGACCATAATATGATATGTTTTAACCTACAATTTGAGAAGGGGAAGGGAAAATCGGATGTGTCAGTATTACAGTTGAACAAAGGGAACTATGGAGCTATGAGGGAGGAGCTGGCCAAAGTTCAATGGAACAATACCCTAGCAGGGAAGACAGTGGAACAACAATGGCAGGTATTTCTGGGAATAATGCAGAAGGTGCAGGATCAGTTCATTCCAAAGAAGAGGAAAGATCCTAAGGGGAGTAAGGGGCGGCCTTGGCTGATGAGGGAAGTAAAGGGCAGTATAAAAATAAAAGAGAAGTATAACATAGCAAAGATGAGCGGGAAACTGGAGGACTGGGAAGCTTTTAAAGAGCAACAGAAGATAACAAAAAAGGCAATATGCCAAGAAAAAATGAGGTATGAAGGTAAACTAGCCAAGAATATAAAGGAGGATAGTAAAAGCTTCTTTAGGTATGTGAATAGCAAAAAAATAGTTAAGACCAAAATTGGGCCATTGAAGACAGAAACTGGTGAATTTATTATGGGGAACAAGGAAATGGCAGACGAGTTGAACAGTTACTTTGGATCTGTCTTCACTAGGGAGGACGCAAACAATCTCCCAGATGTAATAGTGGCCAAAGGAACTAAGGTAAAGGATGAACTGAAGGAAATTTATATTAGGCAAGAAACAGTGTTGGATAGACTGTTGAGTCTGAAGGCTGATAAGTCCCTGGGACCTGATTGTCTGCATCCCAGGGTACTTAAAGAGGTGGCGCTAGAAATCATGGATGCATTGGTAATCATTTTCCAACGTTCTATAGATTCAGGAACAGTTCCTGCTGATTGGAGGGTGGCTAATGTTGTCCCATTTTTCAAGAAAGGAGGGAGAGAGAAAACAGGGAATTATAGACCGGTTAGCCTGATGTCAATGGTGGGAAAGATGCTGGAGTCAATTATAAAAGAGGAAATTACGACACATTTGGATAGCAGTAGAAGGATCAGTCCGAGTCAGCATGGATTTATGAAGGGAAAATCATGCTTGACTAATCTTCTGGAGTTTTTTGAGGATGTAACTATGAAAATGGACAAGGGAGAGCCAGTGGATGTAGTGTACCTGGACTTCCAGAAAGCTTTTGATAAAGTCCCACATAGGAGATTAGTGGGCAAAATTAGGGCACACGGTATTGGGGGCAAAGTACTGACATGGATTGAAAATTGGCTGGCTGACAGGAAACAAAGAGTAGCGATTAACGGGTCCCTTTTGGAATGGCAGGCTGTGACCAGTGGGGTACCGCAAGGTTCGGTGCTGTGTCTGCAGCTGTTTACAATATACATTAATGATTTAGATGAAGGGATTAAAAGTAACATTAGCAAATTTGCTGATGACACAAAGCTGGGTGGCAGTGTGAAATGTCAGGAGGATGTTATGAGAATGCAGGGTGACTTGGACAGATTGGGTGAGTGGGCAAATGTATGGCAGATGCAGTTTAATGTGGATAAATGTGAGGTTATCCACTTTGGTGGTGAGAACAGGAAGGCAGATTACTATCTAAATGGAGTCAAGTTAGGAAAAGGGTAAGTACAACGAGATCTAGGTGTTCTTGTACATCAGTCAATGAAAGCAAGCATGCAGGTACAGCAGGCAGTGAAGAAAGCTAATGGCATGCTGGCCCTTATAACAAGAGGAATTGAGTATAGGAGTAAAGAGGTCCTTCTGCAGCTGTACAGGGCCCTGGTGAGACCCCACCTGGAGTATTGTGTGCAGTTTTGGTCTCCAAATTTGAGGAAGGACATTCTTGCTATTGAGGGAGTGCAGCGTAGGTTCACAAGGTTAATTCCCGGAATGGCGGGACTGTCATATGTTGAAAAATTGGAGTGACTGGGCTTGTATACACTGGAATTTAGAAGGATGAGAGGGGATCTGATTGAAACATATAAGATTATTAAGGGATTGGACACGCTGGAGGCAGGAAGCATGTTCCCGCTGATGGGTGAGTCCAGAACTAGAGGCCTCAGTTTAAGAATAAGGGGTAGGCCATTTAGAACAGAGATGCGGAAAAACTTTTTCACCCAGAGAGTGGTGGATATGTGGAATGCTCTGCCCCAGAAGGCAGTGGAGGCCAAGTCTCTGGATGCATTCAAGAGAGAGTTAGATAGAGCTCTTATAGATAGCGGGGTCAAGGGTTATGGGGAGAGGGCAGGAACGGGGTACTGATTGTGTATGATCAGCCATGATCACAGTGAATGGTGGTGCTGGCTAGAAGGGCCGAATGGCCTACTCCTGCACCTACTGTCTATTGTCTATTGATGAAGTATGTCATTGAGATAGAAATTATGTAAAAAAGATTCATCAGGATGTCACCGGACTGGATGGCTTGAGTTACAATGAAAGGATTGATATGCTAGCCCATTTTCCCCTGGGATGTAGGAGGCTGAAAGGTAACCTTAGGGAGATACATAGAATTACAAGAGGAGTAGATAAGATGGATGATTGTAATTGTTTTCCTAGGCTACAAGATTCTAAAAAGAGAGTGCAAAGATTTAAAGTGAGAAGGAAAAAAACTTAAAAGGGATCTGAGGGGCAACTTTTTCACACAGAGTATGGAGGGTATGTGAAACAAGCTGATGGAGGAAACTGTAAGAGACAGGTACAATTACAATTTTACAAGACATTTGGACAGATACATGGATAGAAAAGGCCTAGAGTAATAAGGACCAAATGCTGACAAATGGGATTAGCAGAGACAGGCATTTTGGTTGACATGAATGAGTTGAGCTGAAGGGCTTATCTAACTCAATGGCAAATAGATTATGTGGTTCAGACTGACAATTTGAGGAACACCACCAGACTAGACATGGCCTAGCATCATCCCTGATGAAGATGGCAGAGTCTGTCATTGACAATTTGAGGAACAATTTGGAGATCTGTGCTGACAGTAGTTAGTAGTTCTTAATAATAGTGGTGATAAACTCATAAGGGAAAATCAAAATTTATTTACAGGGTTCTAGTTGTATATCTTGTTGAAAATTACAAAGTTGAATATTTAAAAGGGACATTTCAGAAAAGCTCTGTTTTTTCACACATCTAACCTTCCCTTCCTGATCCCCCTCTATTGCTAATAGTTGTCTCTATTCAGACATTATTCCCTTCTCTTTCAAATCTGATGCTTCAAAAACACCCTCAGTCTTGGTAAATTACTGATCATTTTAAATCTCTCTTTCCTTTCTGAAATCTCTCAATATGTTACTGAATTACAAAACTACTTTTCTTGAAATACTCTACTTGGGTTTCTATCTTAGCCTCAGTATTGAAATGACTCTTTCCAAAGTTGCTATGACAACATATACAGAATAACAGAGGAAAATATCTCTCCTTGTCCTTCTCTATATGTCTGTGACATAGACCTTTCGTCAGTGGCTCCCTGTACCTAGCCACCTAAAATAACATTACTTCCTCCACACATACCATTACTTACAGTCAATCCCAATGTTCTTCATCTCTTCCTGTTCATACTGACAGGCTACCTTTGGTAGCATTTGAATACAAGGCAGTGGATGCAGAAGGTAAGTGAGTGTTCAGCGCCATCTGCCAGCCTCTTGATCACTGCTGCCAGAAGTGGTGTCTGTGTGTGGTAGTCTCTCCCTTGGTGCTGTCAGCGGATGATGCCAGAGCAAGGTTTAGTTGATGCGGATTATAGATTGTCGTTCTTTTCTGCTACTACTTTTGTGCAATTTTTGAATTGGGGTGGCCTGCAGATAATGAACTCTGAACTATGCCTTTTGATTTTATGTTTTATATTCCATGTTTTGCTAGTTTCTTTTGTTCCCATTTATGCAATTTTTTTTGTGCAGGGGAGGAGGGTTTGATGTTTGATGTTTTTCTTTGAACAGGTTGGTTCCATGCTTCTTTGTTTCATGGCTGTGTGTGGGGAAGACAAATCTCAGGATTGTATACTGCATACATACTTTGATAATAAATGTACTTTGAATCCTTTGAATGCGTACAAACTGTATGTACTGATGACACAGCCTCGAACACACCTCCAACAACCTCTCCCTCCACTGTTTCTAATTTTCATACTACTTCTCCAAATGGAGCGACTCTCTCCAACTAAAAGTCACTGTTTCCAATCGTTGCTACAAGCACCAATCCTTGGTACTGAATCCACTAACCCCCCCCCCCCCCTCCCGTGCCTGAAATGGAACCAGACTAATGCAACCTTAGATAAGTTAGCCAAACTTAATGTATTCACTTCCTTTTCACACCCCATTTTTGTCTCCCAGTTTTACCTCTGCCCTCTTTGTCATTTTCTCCCAACAGTTATAAGCCTACAATAATCAGGCTCATGGACAACTTTACAAGCCTCAAGGCTGTACTGATTCCACAACTTGTAGGCTCATTTTCAAGGGCTCTACAACTCATGTTTTCAGCATGATTTATTTGTTTTTTTTATTATTTGCATGATTTGTCTTTTGAACATTGGTTGTTTGCTTGGCAGTCTTTATTATTTATAGCTTTTCATAAATTCTGTTGTATTTCCTTATTTTCCTGTAAATGCCTGCAAGAAAATGAATCTCAGTGTAACATATGGTGGCATATCAGTACTTTGATAGTAAATTTTAGCTTGTACTTTGAAGGGTCAAAGTCAAGGTAAATTTATTATCGAAGTACAATTTAACTGCATTTAAGCAATTACAAACGTACAAATGAAGAAAAATATTGTAGATGAGAAGGTGGTAAAGAAGTTAGAAAAAGGAGAGTCTATAACAAAGTGGAAAACAGGAATACTTAACAATCTCCTTGAATCAACATTGCTTTCCACATAATGCTTTCAATATTTTAATATTGAGTCATAACCACTTTTCCGATAAGAGATCGTATTAATGGTTCTGTTGCAGTGATTTAAAATGTTATACTTATTTTTCATTTATTTAATTATCCTATTATCATTTCCTCTACAATCTCTCCCATTCTATCTACCCTTTCCTTGCCTCTGCACTTGCTTCATCTAGTACTGTTTGGATAAAAAGATTTGGGAAATTAACTATTTCTATACAAATAAAACTACATGTGCAATTATATAGTATTTTGAATTTTGAATTCCTGACCAGGGTGACTATTCACCAACACATACCTGGAACTGATCCATTTATTGATACATGCCAGATAATGGTAGATAACGTTCTATTCATCAACAACACATACAAAATGCTGGAGGAACTCAGCAGGTCAGGCAGCATCTATGCAAGTGAATAAACAGTCAATGTTTTGGGCCAAGACCCTTCTTCAGGACGGGAAAGCAAGAGGGAAAGACTCAAAAATAAGGGGGAAGGGGAAGGAAGATAGCATGAAGATGATTGGTATAGCCAGACGGGTGGAGAAGAAGGAATCTGATAGGAGAGGAGAGTGGACCATAGGAGAAAGGGAACGAGGAGGGGACCCAGGGGGAAGTGATAGACAGGTGGGGAGAAGATGTAGGGAGTGAGAAATGGAAGCAGGGGGAAGGGAGAGGGGGAAAATTTACCAGAAGAAGAAATCGATATTCATGCTATCAGGTTGGAGGCTACATTTTCAACCTCTCACTGCTACAGGCGGAAGTTCCCACTTACTTCAAAGAGGCAAAAATTATACCAGTGCCTAAGAAGAATAATGTGGGCTGCCTTAATAACTATCGCCGGTAGTACTCACATTGACAGTGATGAAATGCTTTGAGAGGTTGATCATGACTAGACTGAACTCCTGCCTCGGCAAGGACCTGGACCCACTGAAATTTCCCTATCATCACAATAGGTCAATGGCAGACGTAATCTCAATGGCTCTTCACATGGCTTTAGACCACCTGGACAACACAAACACCTACGTCAGGATGCTGTGCATCGTCTATAGCTCAGCATTTAATACCATCATTCCTACAATCCTGATTGAGAAGTTGCAGAACCTGGGTCTCTGTATCTCCCCCTGCAATTGGATCCTCGATTTCCTAAACGGAAGACCACAATCTATGTGGATTGGTGATAACATATCCTCCTTTCTGATGATCAACACTGGTGCAACATCTATAGATTTGCTGATGATACAGCCATTGTTGGTAAAATCTCAGGTGGTAATGAGAGGGCATACAGGGATGAGATATGCCAGTTAGTGGAGTGATGTCACAGCAACAACCTTGTACTCAACGTCAGTAAGATGAAAGAGCTGATTGTGGACTTCAGGAAGGGTAAGTCGAAGGAACACATACCAATCCTCATAGAGGGATCAGAAGTGGAGAGAGTGAACAGCTTCAAGCTCCTGGGTGTCAAGATCTCTGAGGATCTAACCTGGTCCCAACATATCAATGCAGTTATAAAGAAGGCAAGAGAGCAGCTATACTTTATTAGGAGTTTGAAGAGATTTAGCATGTCAACAAATACACTCAAAAACTTCTATAGTTGTACCGTGGAGAGCATTCTGACAGGCTGCATCAATGTCTGGTATGGAGGAACTGCTACACAGGACCGAAAGAAGCTGCAAAATATTGTAAATCTAGTCAGCTCCATCTTAGATACGAGCCTACAAAGTATCCAGGATGTCTTCAGGGAGTGGTGTCTCAGAAAGGCAGAGTCCATTATTAAAGACCTCCAGCACCCAGGGCATGCCTTTTTCTCACTGTTACCATCAGGTAGGAGGTACAGAAGCCTGAAGGCACACACTCAGTGATTCAGGAACAGCTTCTTCCCCTCTGCCATCCAATTCCTGAATGGACGTTGAATCTTTGGACACTACCTCACTCTTATAGATTACGATGTGGTGCTCCTCCATCCTGTGAGTGGCAAAAGAGGAGGCCACGTACTGACAGGTCGGATTGCGAATGGGGATAGGAATTAAAATGGTGAGGAAATTCCACTTTTGGTGGATGGAGACGAGGTGCTTGACAAAACTGTCATCCGATTTATGTCAGGTTTCATTAATGTAGAGGAGGCTGCATTGGGAGCTCCGGGTACAATATTTGACCCAAACAGATTTGCAGGTGAAGTGTTGCCTCACCTGAAATGACAGTTTGGGGCCCTGAAAGGAGGAAAGGGAGGGTAAATAGGCATCCTGACTATACCTCTTCCCCTCCTGTCTCCTGTAAAAATGCTTTTCTCACTTCCTTCATCTCTGCCTCATCCGTTCTCAGGATGAGACTTTCCTTTCCAGGGCATCAGAGGTGTCCTCCCTCTTCAAAGGACTGGGTTTTCTTCTTCCACCATTGATGCTGCCCTGACCTGCACTTCCTCTATTTCCTGGACATCCGTACTCACCCATCTTCCCACTATCTTAACAGGGAGAGAGTTCCTCTAGTTCTCACCTGCCATCCCATGAGCCCCTGCATCCAACACATTATTTTCTGTAAATTCGGTTCCTTTCCACAGATGCTGCCTGACCTGCTGAGTTCCTCCTGCATTTTGTGTTGATACTCTGGATTTCCAGCATCTGCAGTATCTCCTGTTCACTCTATTCACCACATGTAGGACTGGATTCTCGCACCCTAAGTATTGGCTATACACATTATTCACTGGCTTAGGCCTAGCATCTGGGTCCTTTTCTTTAACAATAAAACATTAGAACATTATTAACAAGAACAGGATAATTAGCCCAACAAAGCTTACCAAATCCCTATTTACATCGTGTGTTGAAATAATTATCGAGTTTAGATTTGAAAGTCTCTAAGGTACTACTCTCAACTGCACAACTAGATACTGTAGTTTGTTCCATGTGTCTACAACTCACTGTATAAAGAAATGCTTCCTGATGGTAGTCTGAAATCTCCCCTTAACCAGTCTCCACCTCTGGGCCTGTGTCTTTGATAATGGATTCATTTTGAAATAGCAGCTGGCGGTTTCTCTTGGGGCACTAGCTGGAGTAAGTCGTATTTTGGCTTTGCTCCGTTCATTTTTCAATTTTTTTTTACCACCCTTTCACTATTTATATTAAAGTGTTTATAACACTTTTTTATGCCTGAACTTTGATTTTTATTCACTGAAAATGAATACCAGAGGGCAAAAGGCATCAGTCGAAGGCAAGGAATCTAGTAATGGAAGTGGAAGGAGAGAAGGAGATTCTAAACACCTTAAGGAATCTCCACTCACTTTGGAAGCTATGTCAAAACTCCTGGATGATAAATTTGATTAAAAAAATTCTACTCTGGAAGTAGTATTAAAGAAGATCGAAAGCAGACTGGGAGCTCTTAAGCAGGAGAGTGAAAAACAACAGGGGCAAATATTTGAACTCGATGAAGCTGGAAGCTGGATCGCAGATTGGATGCGCTGGAAAAGAAATTGACTATGACTACACAGACACTAGAACAGTATAAACTCAAGATTATTGACCTAGAAAGTCACAGTCATAGACAGAATCTGTGAATAATGGGACTCCGTGAAGATGTTGAGAGTGGTGAGAGTACTAATTTCTTTTCTTAATTTTTAATGGACATGTTCGGCTCTGAAGCTTTTTCTACTACCCATATACTTGATCGTGTGCATCGCGCTCTGAGAGTCAAACCCCCTAAAGAGCTGAAGCCCTGACCTGTTATACTTCAATTCCACTAAGTGCAAACCAGAAGCATTTAATTTGAATTGCCCATCGGAAAGGGGTTATTGTACATGGGGACCTCAAGTTTCGACTGCTTGAAGACTATAGTCCCGAGGTGATGTAAGAAAGATTTCTTTTTAAACCGGTGTGTCTGAGCTTTATCAAAGAAAGTTTCAACCAGCTCTGCTATTTCCAGCCTGTTTAAGGGTTGTTCTGCCTGATAAATCACGTAAATTGTTTAAATCCGTGGAAGAAGCTCAACAATTCCTTGACGACCAATGTTCGATCCCAGCTGTCTAATAAATTGAATGTCTCTTTGTGTCTGTATTCATTTGGTTTATAAGTTAATAATCAGTTCATAGATTAAGACTTTTGAAATTTGGAGATTTCTGCCATTGGTTTGATAACACTCATATTCTGTTTCAGAGTGTGGATGTTTATTATGCTTCTGTTTAACTTTTTTTCCCTTTGTTACCTTATTATTTTCAATTGTTCATTTTTTTGAAAATAATTAAGAAATTGATTTGGTGATTGACTGTAATTTTTCTCTGAAATATTAATAAGATTGTATCCGGTGTTATTTATAGCATTCCCTTCTCAATGTTTTGACTAAGGTGGAAGTTCGCATTTTTCTCAATTTTTTTCGTGTCTGTATTCAATTAGTTTATAAATTAATAACCAGTATATAGATCTGACTGTTAGAGTTTGAAGTTTTTTCTGATCTGGTGACTGAATTTTTTTTCCTGAAATATTAATAAGATTGTATTCTGTTTCACTTTTTAAAGATTTCACTGCTCAAAATGTTTTTCAAATATGACATTCCTTTTTCAATGTTTTGACTGGGTGGTATTTTGCATCTTTTTTTCAATTTGTCATCAAGAGAGTGGAGGTAAGGGAGGTACTAGTTAGCTTTCTGGCTGTCCATTGGCCAGTTTTCAGGTCTTTGTGGGTGGGAGTTGGCTCTATCTTTAGTTTTTTCTTCATCTGGGTTGAACTGAAACTACAAATATGTCTGAATTGTCGTAACTTCCGGTTCCCCTATAAACCTTTTCCCCTCTTCCGGATTCATGAGTTTCCTATGCAGGAAGGTTAACCCTTTACATACCATATGGTTTATTCAAATAAAATGGATAATATTACCAACTTTGTCTCATGGAATACGAATGGTTTGAATCATCCGATTAAACGGAAGAAGATTTTTAAAGTTTTTCATAGATAGAATGCTCAGATTATCTTTGCCCAGGAAACTCGTGTGAGGAAGGAGGATAATCAGCATTTCTTTAGGTTTTGGAAGGGCCAGCACTTCCACTCTAATTTACAGGCTAGGGTGAATGGTGTATCTATTTTTATAGATTCCTTGATTTCATTTGTTCACTATGAAACAGTCTCAGACCCAAATGGTAGATTTCTATTAATTACTGGTTTACTTTATAACCAAAAAGTTGTTAAGGTTAATACCTATGCACCAAATGCCAACTATCCTGAATTCTTTAAACATTTATTTGCATCTCTTCCTAATTTAAATGAATATATGTGATAATGGGTGGAGATTTTAACTGTTGTCTGAATCCTTCAATGGACAGGTCTGCATCCAATCAGGTACCTTGAGGCAAATCTGCTATTTTATTAATTCTTTTTAGTTGACTCTGGAATTTTAGATATTTGGAGGTTTTTACATCCTAACAATAAAGTATTCTCATTCTTTTCTCATGTATATCATAATTATTCTAGAATTGACTACTTTTTTATCCACTCTTGATTAGTTCCGTCTGTTACTGCCTGTGAGTACGATGCAATCGCCATTTCTGATCATGCATCCTTGAAACTATCAATCAAATTAACTGATGTAACTTTTAGTGCTAGGCAATGGTGATTCAATTCTACTCTACTTTAGGACTTAAACTTTGTTAACTTTATTAAAGAACAGATTGCCTTTTTCTTTTCAACTAACTTTATGGAAGAAATTTCCAGTGGGATATTATGGGATACTTTTAAAGTATACATCTGTGGTCAAATTATATCATATTCTGCTGGATTGAAAAAACTGATCAATAATGAAATACATACATTGGTTGATAAGATTAAAGAATTCGATAAAAATACTCTGTTGCTCCTAATCTGGAGCTTTATAAAAAGAGTGTTCAAATTCAGATGCAACACAGTTTGTTATTAACATCCCTGATTGAAAATTAATTACTTAAAACTAAGAGACAATTTTATATATATGGTGATAAATTGGGTATATTATTGCCAACCAATTGAAAATTGCTTTGGCTAAACATCAGATTATTAAAGTTCATAAACGGGATGGTAGTTTGATGGTTGACTATGATGAAATTAATAAATCTTTTCAAGAATTCTATACCTCTTTATACCAATCAGAATTTCCTGATGATTCTACCATAATGCATGAATTTTAAAGGAAATTAAATATTCTGAAATTACCACTTAATGAATGTTAAGCATTAGATGCACCCATTATGGAAGAAGAAATAAAGAAATCAATTTCTTTGGTGAATTCTGGTAAAGCACTTGGTTTGGATGGGTATACAGTAGAATTTTTCAAATATTTTTCAAATCTACTTTCTCCTTGGTTATGTAGAATCTTTAAGGATGCCTTATTTGTAGGTAAATTATCACAATCCTTTTGTGAAGCATCTATTTCTTTAATTCCTAAAAATGATAGAGACCCCACTGAATGTACATCATATAGACCTGTACCCTTGTTGAATGTGGACTCCAAAATCTTCTCCAGAATATTGGCAATTAGATTGGAAAATGTATTGCCACAAATTGTCTCTGACCAGACAGGTTTTATTAAAAATCGTTATTCATATTTTAATGTTAGGAGGTTAATGACTATTGTATATACTCCTTCATCTAAAACCCCAGAATGTGTTATTTCGTTTGACGCCAAGAAGGCGTTTGATAGAGTTGAATGGGAATATTTATTTAATATGCTTGAGAAATTTAGTTTTAGCCCAAAGTTTATACCTTGGATTAAATTGATATATCGTACACCTTTGGCTTCTGTACTTACCAATAATCAGAGATCCACCTTTTTCAGGCTTTTTCAAGGTACTAGACAGGGCTGTCCTTTAAGTTCCTTACTATTTGATATTGCCTTGGACCCCTTGGCAATTGCTCTTCATGATTCACCCAATATATTTGGCATTATTCGTGGGAATGAGATACATAAGGTATCACTATATGCAGATGACCTGTTACTATATATCTCTAATCCAGAGAAATCCATCCCTGCAGTAATATCACTACTTGCTCAGTTTATTACTTTATCTGGTTATAAATTGAATCTTAATAAGAGTGAACTTTTCCCATTAAATGCGAAACTCCAAACTATAGACAATCACGATTCAGACTGGTTACTGATTATTTTATTTATTTGGACATTAAAATTACTAAGAAGCATAAGGATCTATTTAAAGTTAACTTTTTACCCTTAATTGATCATGTTAAACAACTGCTTACTAAATGGTCCCCATTGTCCTTATTGTTGATTGGTAGTATTAATTCTATTAAGATGATTATTTTATCTAAATTTCTGTATCTATTTCAGGCAGTACCAATTTTCATTTCTAAATCCTTTTTTGATATTATTGACTCTAAATTTTATATATATATATATATATATCTATATATCAGAATAAAAATCCTAAATTAAGTAAGAAATATTTACAGAAATCAAAAAAGGAGGGCGGTTTGGCAATGCTGAATTTTAGATTCTATTATTGGGCAATTAATATTCAATATTAATTCAATCATCCCTGTAGCAAAGGAATCAGTTGTAGCCTGTCTGAATGATTACTGTCCCGTTGCCCTGACCCCCATAGTGATGAAATGTTTTGAATGGCTTGTCAAGCCTCATATCACAGCCAGCCTCCCCTAATCGCTGGATCCTCTACAGTTTGCTTATTGTCCAAATCGCTCTACGGAGGACACAATATCCACCACACTGCACACAGTTCTCTGTTACTTAGACAACAAAGACACTTATGCCAGAATCCTGTACATTGATTTCAGTTCAGCGTTCAATACCATCATCCCGCAGAGACTAGTGGAGAAACTGTCGCTGCTTGGCCTTAACACTGCCATGTGTCGCTGGATTCTGGATTTCTTGACAGAGACACCACAGTCAGTCTGTGTTGGCAGGAACATCTCTGACTCCACCACACGGAACACTGGATTCCCACAAGGCTGTGTGTTCAGCCCATTGTTGTTTACACAGCTAACACATGACTGTGCAGCCAGATTCAAGGTGAACCTGATCATTAAATTTGCTGATGATACCACAGTGGTGGGGCTCATCAGCAAAAATGATGAAACAATGTACAGGGAAGAGGTCAAACACCTAGAGAGCTGGTGCAGTGACAACAACTTAGATAGATAGATAGATAGATACTTTATTCATCCCCATGGGGAAATTCAACTTTTTTCCAATGTCCCATACACTTGTTGTAGCAAAACTAATTACATACAATACTTAACTCAGTAAAAAATATGATATGCATCTAAATCACTATCTCAAAAAGCATTAATAATAGCTTTTAAAAAGTTCTTAAGTCCTGGCAGTAGAATTGTAAAGCCTAATGGCATTGGGGAGTATTGACCTCTTCATCCTGTCTGAGGAGCATTGCATCGATAGTAACCTGTTGCTGAAACTGCTTCTCTGTCTCTGGATGGTGCTATGTAGAGGATGTTCAGAGTTATCCATAATTGACTGTAGCCTACTCAGCGCCCTTCGCTCAGCTACCGATGTTAAACTCTCCAGTACTTTGCCCACAACAGAGCCCGCCTTCCTTACCAGCTTATTAAGACGTGAGGCGTCCCTCTTCTTAATGCTTCCTCCCCAACACGCCACCACAAAGAAGAGGGCGCTCTCCACAACTGACCTATAGAACATCTTCAGCATCTCACTACAGACATTGAATGACGCCAACCTTCTAAGGAAGTACAGTCGACTCTGTGCCTTCCTGCACAAGGCATCTGTGTTGGCAGTCCAGTCTAGCTTTTCGTCTAACTGTACTCCTAGATACTTGTAGGTCTTAACCTGCTCCACACATTCTCCATTAATGATCACTGGCTCCATATGAGGCCTAGATCTCCTAAAGTCCACCACCATCTCCTTGGTCTTGGTGATATTGAGACGCAGGTAGTTTGAGTTGCACCATATCACAAAGTCCTGTATCAGTTTCCTATACTCCTCCTCCTGTCCATTCCTGACACACCCCACTATGGCCGTGAGCAGTGTTCCCTGGGAAAATGTTTACAGCATGCATAGGCAGTGAGCCGCGTTACCTGGGCAAATGATGCTTAATGTCACCAAAACCAAGGAGATGATCATTGATTTCAGACGGTCTCAGCCTGAGCACATACCCCTCAGCATCAGCGGCTCCACAGCGGAGAGAGTGGAAAACATCAAGTTCCTTGGGGTGCAGATCTCGGACAATCTCACCTGGTCCAGGAACACCATGGGGATTGTGAAACGGGCCCAGCAGAAACTGCACTTTCTGAGGAAGCTTAAACAAGCATCACTCCCCACTAACATCTTAACTACATTCTACAGAGGAGTGGTTGAGAGTGTGCTGACCTTTTGCATCACAACCTGGTACTCCAGCTGCAGTGCTGCCAACAAAAGAGCCTTGCAGAGGGTGGTTAGGGGAGCAGAGAAGGTTATTGGGGTCTCCCTATCTTCTGTCCAAGACCTCTTTCAGAGTCGATGCCTCCAGAAGACACGGGACATCATTAAAGACCCCTCACACCCTCTCCATGAACTGTTTGTTCTTCTGCCATCAGGTAAATGTTACAGGAGCATCAAAACTAAAACCACAAGGCTACTAAACGGCTTCCTCCCACAGGCAGTCAGACTGCTAAATAGCTGCTCTACCTGACTCTGTTTTGGACACTTTTAACTTGCACTGGACACTTATAACTTGTTTTTAACCGACATGTGGCTGTTGTGTTTTACTATTTATTGTTATGTTTATTATTTAGTGTTGCGTTTGTTATGTTAGGATAGCACTGCTCCTGGGAAACGCTGTCTCATTCTGCCCTGCAGAGCTGATGTACAGTTAGAATGACAATAAAGTTTTTGAATCTTGAATATTTAACATTTTGGACACAAGATCTGGATGAAATTCAATGTCCATGATGGGTGAACCTCGAGCGCAAGTCTGCACAGGGGTTCTCATTGGCTTCTATTTTAGAGGCCTCGCTTCCCTTTGCACTTACTAAACTGAATTAACAAATGACTAATCCAATAACTAAACATACAATATGAATATGGTTTCAATTTTGTAAATATTTTGGATTGAATAAATATTTATCCTATCAGGCCCTATTATATCTAATTTTTTCTTACAACCTTCCAGAATTGATCAAGCTTTTCTTTTATGGAGAATGAAGGGAGTAACATGTTTTTGTGACTTATTCATGGATAACTGTCTCATGTCTTTCGAACAGTTGTCTAATAAATATAGTTTGCCCAGATCACAGTTTTTTCAGATATTTACAGATTAGAAACTTTTTGAATATTATGTTACCTACTTTTCTGGTATCACATCAAACTGAAATTACAGGAAAAAAATAGGTTTAAACCCCTATCAGAAGAGTTTAATAGCAATTGTTTATGATCTGATTATGAAAATACGTCTAGGTACATCTGATAAAATTAAGAATAAATGGGAAAGAGAATTTCAGGTATCTTTACCTATAGAGAAATGGGAGAAAATTCTCCAACTAGTTAACACTTCTTCAATGTGTGCTAGACACACCTTGATACACTTTAAGGTGGTTCATAGGGCCCATATGTCCAAGTTAGCTCATTTTTATTGCCCTATAAATCCTGTCTGTGACAGATGTAAGTCTGAGGTAGCTTCTTTGACACATATGCTCTGGTTTTGCCCTCTTTTGGAAAAATATTGGGAAGATATTTTTGATACTATTTCAGCAGTTTTGCATATTGATTTACAACCTCATCCTATTACTGCGATTCTTGGATTACCAGTGATGGACTCTAGTCAATTATCCCCTTCAGCTTGCCATTTGATTGCATTTGTTACATTAATAGCCAGAAGATCCATTTTATTTAAATGGAAATATTCTAATCCCCTACTACATTTCTATGGTTTTCCCAAACTATAACATGCTTAAACTTGGAAAAAATTAGGAGTAGCACTATTCACCCCTCGGTTAAATTTGAAGAAACTTGGAGACCATTTATTCAACATTTTCATATGCTGGAAGCTGACTTTTTCCGAATCCTTCTCAATAACTTTTTGTTTGTGTATAGAGGAGCGGAGTTAATGACAAAAAACGATTTTAACCGATGAAACAAGGCAGCCCAGCTTTTGTTTTGTTTTGTTTCTATTCTGTTTTTTTTTGTTAGTTTAGGGGGATTTTTTTTCTTGCAATAGCTTTTTTCTTTGAATCTTTTTCATGTTTAGTTACTAAGAGATTGGGAGGCTTAGATTACACATGTTACTTGGAGTCTGTTTATGTATACGTTAACGGTTATTAATGTAATCCCCATCTCTTTGTATCACTATTGTTGTTATGTTTATGTATTTGAAACTTAATAAAAAAGATTGATAAAGAAATAGCAGCTGGCATCCACCTTTCTTATACCCTTAATGATTTTGAACACTTCTATCATGTCTCCTCTCATTCTATGTCTACCTAGGCAAAAAAGATTCAATTCTTTCAATCTCTCTTCATAGCTCATACCCTGCAGACCTGGATTGAATCTCATCACCCTTCTCTGCTCTCCAGTGCCTTCACATCCCTCACACAATATGGAGACCAAAACTGTACACAATACTCAAGGTGTGGCCTCACAAGCATATTATACCGCTTAAGGAGAAATCTCTTGACTTGAACTCTACTGAGCGCATGATATAGCCCAACATTCTATTAGCCTTCCTAATCACCTCTGTGCATTGTCCAGATGTTGACAGTGATGAGTCTCCAAGGATGTCCAAATCCTTCTCATGGAGTGCACTTTCTAACTCAAGACCCCCCATTATATATTTATATACAATATTTCTACTTCCTATATGTAATGCTTTATATTAATTGACATTAAATTTCATTTGCCATTTCTCTGCCCACATCTGGATTTTGCTGAGATCTAACTGTATTGACTCCACTGCCTGAATGTTATCAGCCCATCCCCCTAAATTTGTGTATCGGCAAACTTTACTAGTTTATTTATTATGTGCTTATCCAATCATTAGTGCAAATGAAAAACAGCAGCAATTCCAAAACCAATCCCTGCAGAACCCCACTTTTAACATCTTTTAGGTGTGAAAATGTGAACACTGGAATTTAGAAGGATGAGAGGGGATCTGATTGAAACATATAAGATTATTAAGGGATTGGACATGCTAGAGGCAGGAAACATGTTCCTGATGTTGGGGGAAGTCCAGAACCAAAGGCCATAGTTTAAGAATAAGGGGTAGGCCATTTAGAACGGAGTTGAGGAAAAACTTTTTTACCCAGAGAGTTGTGGATCTATGGAATGCTCTGCCTCAGAAGGCAGTGGAGGCCAATTCTCTGGATGCTTTCAAGTAAGAGTTAGATAGAGCTCTTAAAGATAGTGGAGTCAAGGGATATGGGGAGAAGGCAGGAACAGGGTACTGATTGTGGATGATCAGCCATGATCACATTGAATGGCGGTGCAGGCTCGAAGGGCCGAATGGCCTACTCCTGCACATTGTCTATTGTCTAAAATGATCCTCTCACTATAACGTGTAATTTTCTGTTTTTGAGCCAAATCTGCATTCATTCACACACCTTACCCTGAATTCCTATCTCCTATAGTTTGATTATTCACCTCTCATTGTATTATTAAGAAGTTAGCATCTCGTAGGCCTCTTGTGACTCTGGCTATTTTTTGTAAGGGTCATAGCAGCCAAGAGCTTGAGAAAAAGTATAGAAACACAAATGTTTTCTCATGAGATAAGCTGAGCGGGTGACATCATCCTTGGTATGCGATCTGCACTTAACTTCGGTTTTGCTTAGCATAACTTGTATCATTGCTTGATTAATTGCTGTGAGAAACCTATTTTGCCTTGTATCCCTTATGGCACCTGCAAGATAAGCATTAAAAAGAGTGGCTATTTTCAAGGGCCGGAGGCTTTGAATGGTAAGCCGATGCCTGTCTGTATCCAGACATAGTAGCAATTAAAACTGTTATATGAACAATTTATGATTGATGAAGTTAACAATACTCATCTGTACAGAAACCAAGGGGGTGAACCCACATGTACCTGTGTGCATGACTGCATGATATAAAAAGAACCATATTTGCTTCAGGAGGGAGAGACCCTCGAAGCAGCCTCCGAGAGAGAGTGCTTAAGGGGGGTTCTCTTAGGTAACTTGCTAATAAAGAGTTAAAGTTACTTTCACCAAAGTACGTGGTGTCTTTGTATCAAGTAGATCGAAAGAAGTTTACAACATCATGGGGTAACTTGTCTAAAGCATTCTGGAAGTACAAGTAAATGAAGTCAACTGTCCTGTTGTCATAAATTTTAGTTGACTCTAAATAGATCTCCCGCCTCCAGCATGGTTTCCCCTTTCTGAACCCACACTGGTTCTCTGCTAACATGCCTGTTCTTATCAGCTGCTTTTCCAACTCATTCTTCATTATTGTTTCCATTACCTTGGCCGAGATATATGTTAAATTTACTGCTCTATAGTTACCAGGGTCGGTGCGGTTATATACTGGGACAATGTTAACCTATTTCCAATCTTTTGGGATTTCACCAGTATGTCCTTCTCTGCATAACTTAACAACCCATTTATTCTGAATACTCTTAACTTCCTCCTTGACTTTTTTGCATTCCTTATATAGCTGTATTTTCTTCAATAATTTTTATATGTTTTATATACCTGGCATATGTTGTGAAATTGATTGTGATATGGCACTTTGCAATACAGTACATAATAATAAATCATTATTATTGCAAATTACGGTAAGAAGTAAATATATATTAAGTAAGTACTGCAAAAATATAGAAAGTAAGGGGTTTATTCTCCATTCGGAAATCTGAGGGCTGAGGGGAAGAAGCTGTTGGGTGTGTGTCCTCAGGACTCCGGGACACTGACCGATATGCTCCCTCCACCCTCCCAGCTCACGTCAGCGGACTCAGCCTCAGTCAGGGGTGGAGCGACAATGACGTAACACCCCGGAAAGGTGACGTCGCAGCATTGTTGTGATGGCCGGCCAGGCTGGGCGCATGCGCAACGGGCAGAAGCGGTGAAGATGGGCGGCCTGGGTGTTGCGGTGTTGTTGTGCTTCGGAGCTGTGGTGGGGGCGGCGACCGATTCCGGTAAGCGATGGCTACCTCGTTCAGCTCCTGTTTCTGGGCTCTTCACGGACTCCAAGGAAAGAGCCAGAGTTTGGAATGCTTCAGGTGCCGGGGCTGTTGGGGATGGAAGGGTGCTGATCCCTGGGTGAGCGGCCAGAAGCCTTGGCTTTACTTCCCCGCCCCCTCCGTGATTCCCCTGTCCATTCGTCCCTCCCGGCACTTATCCCTGCAAGCGGCCCAGGTGCTACACCTGCCCATTCAGAGCCCCAAACTGTCCTTCCGGGTGAGCAACACTTCCCCTGCGAAGCTGCTGGCCTCGTCTATTGTACCCGATGCGGCCTTCTCTAAATTGGTGAGACCCAATGTAAATTGGGACACCACTTCGACGAGCACCTCCGCTCCATCTACCAAAATCGGAATTTCCTGGTGGCCAAACATTTTAATTGCTGCCCATGGTCTGCTCTTCTGCCACGATGAGGCCACTCTCAGGGTGGAGGAGCAAGACATATTCCCTCTAACATCGAATTCTCCTTCCGGTATTTTTTTTCCTCTTTTCACCTCCCCCTTTCCTCTTCTATTCCCCACTCTAGACTCTTCTCCTCGCCTGCCTATCACGTCCATTAGAATAGAGATGAGGAATTTCTTTAGCCAGAGAGCGGTGAATCTGGAGACCAAGTCATTGAGTATATTTAAAGCGAAGGTTGATAGGTTCTTGATTAATCAGTGTCAAAGGTTATGGGGAGGAGGCAGGAGAATGGAGTTTAGGGCATGATAATTCAGCCATGATAGAATAAGGGAATAGACTTGATGGCCTGATGGTTTAATTTGCTCCTTTGCCTTATTGTCATATAAGGTTTCAGATCTGCATCTTAGACTAAGTCATCGTGTACATCGGCCCTTCTTCCCACCCTACCCATGCCTCCCAAGGGACTGTATTAATATCATATACTTGCATTGGGTTTCGTTGAATATTCTGCCTCCCACCTCTTTAGGCAATGCTCCCAGCTTTCAACACCCTCCCTGTGCAAAAATTTCTCCCTGTGAACCATTTATGCTTCATGTGTAAAGAAACTATAACTAGGATTGAGCTAATTCTGCCTTCAAATTACCTTGCCTAGTGTTGTGAGATTAACTACAGAAAGTGGCCCAAGTGAAGGGTCTGACTGTGACATCTGCTGCTGATCTCATACGCCACCACATACGCACCCATCCCGCTCCCTTTTATCTTGATGTAACGTGGCTGGGTTTGGTATCTACTCTAAATGTGATCGCAAGAAACTGGAGAATTGTGGATAAAGCTCAGCACGTCATGGAAACCAGCCTCCTTCATGGACTCTAAACACTTCTTGCTTCCTCAGTAAAACAACCAGCATAATCAAAGGTTGCTTCTTTCCTGGACATTGTCTCTTCTCCCATCATCAGGCAGAACACTGCAAACATGTGCCACAGGCAGCTTCTACACTATTATAAAATGGTTCCCTGATACAATAAGAATAATTCTTGACCACACAATCTACCTTGCTAGGATCTTTCACTTTATTGTTTACCTGCACTGCACTTTCTCCATAACTTATTCTTTAACCCTTTTCTTCCTCAATGCACTGTATAATGATCTGTACAAACAGTATACCAGACGAGCTTTTCACTGACTCTTGGTATGTAACAATAATAAACCCTATTATAGTAATAATTTTTTCTAATTTTGTTCCTGCAGCTTTGAGTCAATTTGTCAATTTTATCAACTTTGCTACCAAGTTCCACCTTGCCTTCAAATTTCTTTGGACTATTTTTGACAACTCTCTTTCCCTTATTTATATCTTTCTAGCTTCTCTGAGAGAGACTATACATTGGCATTTATTACAACCTCGCTGACTCCAACAGCTGCCTAAAATACATATTTTTCCAGCCTATCTTTTATAAGAAACCCGTTTCTTTCTCTCAATTTCTGTCATCTGTTGTCAGGGTAAAGTTTTCCACTCCAGGACGTTGGAGATTACCTCCTTCATCGGAAAATGGGTTTTCCCCAGCACTGTAATTGATGGAGTCCTTGCAGACACCTGTGTACCCACACTTTCTTACCCCACTTTCCTGAGAAAGAACAGGGATAGGATTTTCCTGGTATTTGCCTTTCACTACGTCAGCCTATCAATCTCACCCTCCCTATTGGTCTCACAACCCCCCCATCGATCCCTCCCTTCATCTGTCCCTTTCTCTTCCCTCCACCTCTCATTGTCAACTCACAAGGGAACTTTGAGATTAAATGGCAATATTTATCTTTTTCACAGAAAGGGTCCTCCTTCGAGAAGTCCAAACTCTGACACTATACAGTGGACGATATACACGTGGCCGGAGAACGAGCCCGGTGTCCCAGCTGTATTGTGTTGGTGGCACAGCTGGCTGCAATTCCTTTGTTCCGCAGATTGTGCAGTGTTATAATAAAGGCTGGGATGGCTATGATGTGCAGGTAGGTAAATGAATGGTATATGCACACTTTGAACTAAAACAGGAGACAGAACTGCCTGCTGCTTTAGGAGTTTGGAGTATTAATCAAGATGTTGGAGGAACCTAGTAGTTCAGGCACAGATGAAGGATCTTGACTTGAGACATTGCCATTTCATTTCCCTCCCCCCTGCTGAGTTCCTCCAGTGTCTTGCTTGTTCGGTGTAGTTTCCCAACCACTTGTTCTGAATATAGTAACCAAACTACAGTTGTTCCTATAATATCTTGATCATGTCGAAGAAAAAAAAGGCTGCAGATTCTTAGTTTAGAAAAGGTTTTTCAGCAACTTAAGTTGAAAAGTGGAGAAAGCACAAGACCTTGAATAACAAGGAGTAGATGTGTCCTCATTTGAGAATCTCTGCGACAACAATGGTTCTATGACTGCTCTTATACTGCTGAAGAATCTTTGTCACAAGCTGAGGTTTTAATAATTTATTTGTCTGTATTGAAAAACAATCCTAATTCTGTTTCTCCCTTTCCTACACAGTGGGAATGCAAGGCAGATATGGACATTGCTTACCGATTTGGAGCAGTTACAGTCAGTTGTGAAGGTTACAACTTCCCGGAAGATCCTTACATTTTGAGAGGATCTTGTGGTTTGGAATATGTTTTAGATCTTACTGAGGAAGGTCTTCGTAGACGAAAAGCAAATTCTGGATTCATTCATCAGCCGTCTAAGCATGAAAATTCCATGGTTTTCAGCAATTCATCCAATATTATAGTGATGCTCTTACTATTTGGCCTTGCCTATTTGATGTATATGACGTGTTTGCGAAGCCGACAGAATGGCAGCCAGTCTCGTCCACAGTGTGACGAAGATTTTCACAGCACGGCAGGTCCTTCAGCATGGCCCCCGCCTCCTGGCTTTAAACCAGCCTACACAGGTGAGCCTACTAAGATACGATGAGGTGTACCAAGTAATGATGGATTTATCAGGTAAAATTGAGTAAGAATGTAAGAAATAGGGGCAAGAGTAGGTCACCTGGCCCATCAATCCTGTTCTGCCATTCAATAAGATGTTTGCTGATCTGACCATGGACTCGTCTCCACCTACCTGCCTTTTCCCCATAACCCTTAATTCTCCTCCTATGCAAAAATCTATCCAACCTTGTTAATATATTTACTGAAGTAGCTTCCAATGCTTCATTGGGCAAGCAATTCTACAAATTCACCCACAAAATGCTGGTGGAACACAGCAGGCCAGGCAGCATCTATAAGGAAAAGCACTGTCAACGTTTTGGGCCGAGACCCTTCGTCAGGACTAACTGAAAGGAAAGATAGTAAGGGATTTGAAAGTAGTGGGGGGAGGGGGAAATGCGAAATGATAGGAGAAGACCGGAGGGGGTGGGATGAAGCGAAGAGCTGGAAAGGTGATTGGCGAAAGTGATACAGAGCTGGAGAAGGGAAAGGATCATGGGACGGGAGGCCTAGGGAGAAAGAAAGAGGCGGGGGGAGCACCAGAGGGAGATGGAGAACAGGCAGAGAGATGGACAGAGAGAGAGAGAAAAAAACCAAACAACCAAATATGTCAAGGATGGGGTAAGAAAGGGAGGAGGGGCATTAACGGAAGTTAGAGAAGTCAATGTTCATGCCATCAGGTTGGAGGCAACCCAGCCAGTATATAAGGAAGTCGCGTAGGGAGCGATCCCTATGGAGGGAAAGATGTGCTTGATAGTGGGATCCCATTGGAGGTGGCGGAAGTTTCGGAGAATTATACATTGGACCTGGAGGCTGGTGGGTTGGTAGGTGAGGACAAGGGGAACCCTATCCCGAGTGGGGTGAGGGCAGATGTGTGGGAATCTCTCCCATTTCCCACACATCTGCCCTCACCATACGCAACTCCCTTGTCCACTTGTTCCCCACCATCCCTTCCCACCGATCTCCCTCCTGGCACTTGTAAGCGGAACAAGTGCTACACCTGCCCTTACACTTCCTCCCTCACCACCATTCAGGGCCCCAGACAGTCCTTCCAGGTGAGGCGACACTTCACCTGTGAATCGGCTGGTGTGGTATACTGCGTCTGGTGCTCCCGGTGTGGCCTTTTATATATTGGTGAGACCCGACGCAGACTGGGAGACCGTTTCGCAGAAAACCTACACTCGGTCCACCAGAGAAAGCAGGATCTCCCAGTGGCCACACATTTTAATTCCACGTCCCATTCCCATTCTGATATGTCTATCCATGGCCTCCTCTACTGTCAAGATGAAGCCACATTCAGGTTGGAGGAACAACACCTTATCTACCGGCTGAGTAGCCTCCAACCTGATGGCATGAACATTGACTTCTCTAACTTCCGTTAATGCCCCTCCCTTTCTTACCCCATCCTTGACATATTTGGTTGTTTGGTTTTTTTCTCTCTCTCTGCCCATCTCTCTGCCTGTTCTCCATCTCCCTCTGGTGCTCCCCTCCCCCTTTCTTTCTCCCGAGGCCTCCCATCCCATGATCCTTTCCCTTCTCCAGCTCTGTATCACTTTCGCCAATCACCTTTCCAGTTCTTAGCTTCATCCCACCCCCTCCGGTCTTCTCCTATCATTTTGCATTTCACCCTCCCCCCACTACTTTCAAATCTCTTAGTATCTTTCCTTTCAGTTAGTTCTGACTAAGGGTCTCGGCCCAAAACGTGGACAGTGCTTCTCCCTATAGATGCTGCCTGGCCTGCTGTGTTCCACCAGCATTTTGTGTGTGTTGCTTGAATTTCCAGCATCTGCAGATTTTCTCGTGTTTGCTCCACAAATTCACCACTCTTCGGGAAAAGCAGTTCCTCATCTCTGTCCTCAATTTATTCCTCAGTACAGGCAGTCCCCAGGTTATGTACAGGTTCCGTTCCTGAGTCCGTCTTTAAGTTGGATTTGTATGGAAGTTGGAACAAGTACATCCGGTATTATTTAGAGTCAGTTAGTCAAACGTTTGTCTTAGTATATAGTATATATTTTACCTTTCTATGCATGTGAAACACTTAAGAAACATGTCTTCCAATAATTAAACCACTGTGTTGTTTAGTAATAATTGTAGCTTTCATCAGGGCAGTGCCTTTCACATGCTCCATTATTCTCACTTTATCCTTTAAAATTGTTCCGATCGTTGACTGACTGTAGCCTAACACTTTTCCAATGACGGATGGCGTTTCATCTCTTTCCAAACGCTTTATTATTTCCACTCTATATTCAATCATGATTGCTTCCCATCAATGGAACAGAAACACTGCGGGCGGGTGGTCCCGAGCCACGCTGGCTCCTGAGGTCCACTGGGTCTTAAGGACCACCGCATTGAGACAGGCTAAATGGGACAAGTGGGGGCTGTGCTGGGTTTGGGTATTTGATCATCCACAATATTCCGCGTGGGAATTTAAACTGGAGGCGGCAGTTTTTTTTTAACGAGGTTGAGTTGCGTGCTCGACATCAACCCAGCACGGATGGTGTGGGAGTCACTGGATTGACATCATCCCGGCATGGGAGCGGTCTATCACTGGTCGAACTTGGGAACCTCCGTTCTCCAGCCCGGCGCTGATCTCACTGCGCCACCGGCCAACTGGAAGGGGGGTGGGCGTGCGGGGTCAGGGTGAATCTTACTAAGAAAAATTCAAGCCAAATACAAAGTTAAACACTCAACACAGTGTCAACGGCACCGACTTAAAATGGCGGACGGTGTCACGATCCGACTTAAAATGGTGGACGGCGTTCTCCTTCCTTGGTTCGTAAGTACGAGTTGTCTGTAAGTTGGACGTTCATAACTCGGACTACCTGTACTATCTGAAGTAATTACTCATCCCTTTCCCCATACTTGTAATTTTTTTCTTTTTCTAGTACTTTGATTTGTATCCTGTTATAGATTTTGTTTGCACCTCTCTGTAGGGTATTGCTATTTAATGACAGGTTAAACTTAATGTCTCCTAAACTGGCCAGGCAACATCTATAGGAAAAAGTACAGTTCACGTTTCAGGCCGAGACCCTTTGTCCTGACGAAGGACCTCGGCGCAAAACATCGATAGTGCTTCTTCCTATAGATGCTGCCTGACCTGCTGCGTTCCACCAGCATTTTGTGTGTTGCTTGAATTTCCAGCGTCTGCAGATTTCCTTGTGTCTCCTAAACTGGTCCTTTTGTGATGATCAAGCATGTATACCTTCCAGCTATTGATCTGCATCTAAGAAAACTTCTGTGTTTAATTAATTAAAACTCTTCATAATTTTGATCTCCATTGATGTGCAGTGATAACCCTTCACTTTCAGAATCATCCTTGTGAACCTCCTCTAAACCCTCTCCAATGCCAGCATGTCTTTTCTTAGATGAGGAGCCCAAAACTGTTCATAATATTCAAGGTAAGGCCTCAGCAGTGCCTATTAAGCCTCAGTATCACATCCCTGCTGTTATATGATAGACCTCTTGAAATGAATGCTGATACTGCATTTGCCTTCCTCACCATTGACTCAACCTGCAAGTTATTCTTTAGGGTCTTCTGCACAAGGATTCCCAAGCCCTTTTGCATCTCAGATTTTTGGATTTTCTCCCTGTTTAGAAAATTATCTACACATTATTTTCTTCTACCAAAGTGCATGACTGTGCGTTTTCCAATATTGTATTTCATTTGTCACATTCTTGCCCACTCTCCTAATCTGTCTAAGTCCTTCTGCAGCCTTCCTGCTTCCTCAACAGTACCTGCCCCTCCACCAATCTTCATATCATCTGCAAACTTGGTAACAAAGCCATCTTATCCATCATCTAAATCAATGACATACAGCATAAAAAGAAGTGGTCCCAACACTGACCCCTGTAGAAAACTTCTAGTCGTTGGTAACCAACCAGAAAAGGATTATTTTATTCCCACTCGTTGCCTCTTACCAATCAGCCAATGCTCTAACTATGCCAGTAACACCATGAGCTCTTAACGTGGTAGGTATCCTCATTTATGGCACCTTGTCAAAGGCCTTCTGAAAATCCAAGTATATAATATTCACTGCATCCCCATTATCTATCCCACTTGTAATCTCCTCAAAGAATTCTAATGGACTTGAGGCAAGATTTTCCCTTAAGGAAACCATACCGACTTTGGCCTATCTTGTCCTGTGTCACCAAGTACTTCATGAACTCATCCTTAAGAATTGACTCCGACATCTTCCCAACCATTGAGGGTCAGGCTAACTGGTCTATAATTTCCTTTCTGTTGCCTCCCTCCTTTCCTAAAGAGTGGAATGACATTTGTAATTTTCCAGTCCTTTGGAAGCATGCAGAGTGCAATGATTCTTGAAAGATCATTACTAATGCCTCCACAAACTCTTCTTCTTTCAGAACCCTAGGGTGAAGTTCATCTGGTCATGAAGGGAGAAGATGAAATATGAAAGCAAGCTATCAAATAATATCAAAGTAAAAGCTTTTAAAAGTATGTTAAAAGAGAAATGATAGTGGATATAGGACTGCTGGAAAATGAGGCAGGAGAAATAATGACAGGACACGGCTGATGAACTAAATGAGTATTTTGCATCAGTCTTCACTGTGAAGACACTAACAGTATGCCTTATGTTGTAGTGTGTGAAGAAGGAGAAGTGGGTGCAGTTACTATTACAAGAGAGAAGGTGCTCAAAAAAACTGAAAGACCTAAAGGTACATAACTCACCTG
Organism: Hemitrygon akajei; assembly: GCF_048418815.1. Classification (NCBI taxonomy): domain Eukaryota; kingdom Metazoa; phylum Chordata; class Chondrichthyes; order Myliobatiformes; family Dasyatidae; genus Hemitrygon; species Hemitrygon akajei. The sequence goes on from NC_133125.1 coordinate 70,111,067, forward strand.
GACCAGATGAGCTGCACCCTGAGTTCTCAAAGAGGTAGCATTAGAGATTGTGGAGGCATTAGAAATGATCTTTCAAAAATCATTGAACTCTGACATGGCACCAGAGGACTGGAAAATTGAAAATGCCACTCCACTCTTTAAGAAAGCCGAAAGGCAGCAGGAAGAAAATTATAGACCAGTTACTCTGACCTTGTTGGGATGACATTAGTCAATTGTTAAGGATGAGGTTCGTGACACAGGACAAGATGGTACAAAGTCAGCATGGTTTCCTTCAGGGAAAATCCTGTCTGATGAACCTGTTGAAATTCTTTGGAGATTTCAAGTAGGATAGATAAAGGGGATAAAGTTGTATATTTGGATTTTCAGAGGGCCTTTGACAAGGTCCCACACATGAGGCTGCTTACCAAGTTAAGGGCCCATGGTATTACAGGAAAGTTACTGACATGCTTAGAGTATTGGCTGATTGGTAGGAGGCAGTAAGTGGGAATAAAAGGATCCTTTTCTGGTTGGCTGCCAGTGACTGGTGGTATTCTGCAGGGGTTGGTGTTGGGACTACATTTTATGCTGTCTATATATATTATTTAGATGATGGAATAGATGGCTTTGTTGCCAAGTTTGCAGATGATACAAAAATTGGTGTAGGGGCAGGTAGTGTTGAGGAAAACAGGTAGGATGCAGAAGGACTTAGACAGATTTGGAGAATGGGCAAGAAGTTGCCAAATGAAATACAATGTTTGAAAATGCATGGTCATGCACTTTGGTACTGGAAGTAAATGTGCAGACTATTTTCTAAATGGGGAGAAAATACAGGAATCTGAGATGTAGAGGGTTTTGGGAGTCCTTGTGCAGAACACCCTGAAAGTTAACTTGCAGGTTTAGTCGGTGAGGAAGGCAAATGCCATGTTAGCATTCATTTCAAGAGGTCTAGAATACAAGAGCAAGGATATGATGCTGAGGCTTTATAAGGCACTGGTGAGGCCTCACCTCACCAGGGAACAGTTTTGGGCCCCTCATCTTAGAAAAGATGTGCTGGTATTGGAGGGGGTCCAGAGGAAGTTCACAAGGATGATTCCAGAAATGAAAGGGTTATCAGACAAAGAACGTTTGATGGCACGGTCTGTACTTGCTGGAATTCAAAAGTTGAGGGAGGGATCTCACTGAAACCTTTTGAATGTTGAAAGGGCTAGACAGAGTAGATGTGGAAAGGATGTTTCCCAGGGTGGGAGAGTCTCGGACAGATGAGCATTGCCTCAGGATAGAGGGATGCCCTTTCAAAGTAGATGCGGAGAAATTTCTTTTGCCAAAGGGTGGTGAACCTGTGGAAATTTGTTGCCACAAACAGCTGTAGAGCCAAGGTAGTTGAGTGTATTTAAGGCAGAGGTTGATAGGTTCTTGATTGGACATGACATTAAAGGTTACAGGGAGAAAGCTGGGAACTGGGGTTGAGGATCAGCCATGATTGAATGGCGGAGCAGACTCAATTGTCCATATGGCCTGGTTCTGCTCCTATGTCTTATGGTCTGGGTGACTTAGCACTTTTAAGTCTTTCAGCTTTTTGAACATCATGTCCCTTGTAAATATTAGCTGCATTCACTTCTCTCCCCTCACACGTTAGCACACTTGGCACACTGCTAATGACTTCCACAGTGAATACTGATGCAAAATATTCATTTAGATCATCTGCCATCTCCATGTCCCCCATTATCTCTCTGGTCTCATTTTCTAGTGCTCCTGTATCCATTCTCATCTCTTTTGTTTTTAATATATACTTGAACAAGCTTTTTTATCCCCTTGATATTGTTTGCTAGCTTGCTTTCATATTTCATCTTCTCCCTCTGAATGATTCTTTTAGTTTGTTTCTGTAGGTTTTTAAAAGCTTTCAAATCTATCTTCCTGCTAATTTTTTCTTTGTTGTATGCTCTCTCTTTTGCTTTTACATTAACTTTGACTTCCCTTGTTGGCCACAGTTTTACTGGTTTGCTATTTGAGTATTTGTTTTTGGAATACATCTATCCTGCACCACCTTCACTTTTCCCAGAAACTCAAGCCATTGCTGCTTTGCTGTCATCTTTGCCAGCATCTTCCAATTTACTTTGGCGAACTCCTCTCTCATACCACTGTAATTTCCTTTACTCCACTGAAATACTGCTATGTCAGACTTTTTCCCTATCAAATTTCGAGTTGAACTCAATCATATTGTGATCACTGGCTCTTAAATGTTCCTTTACCTTAAGCTCCCTAATCACCTTTGGTTTATCTTAATGACAAGCCGCTCTAAAAAGCCATCAACAAATTCACTCTCTTAAGATCCATTACCAAACTGATTTTCCCAATCTACCTCAATGATAAAATCTCCCATGACTACTATAATATTGCCCTTTTGACACACCTTTTCTATTTCCAGTTGTAATCTGTAGTCAATATCCAGCTGTTTGGAGGCCTATATATAACTGCCTAGAAGGTCCTTTTACCCTTGCAGTTTCTTAACTCAACCCACAAGGATTCAACATCTTCCAATCCCATGTCACATCTTTCTGATGACTTGATGCCATTCTGTACCAGCAGAGCCACGTCACCCCCTGTGCCTACCTTCCTATCCCTCCAATATAATGTGCAACCTTGGACATTTAGCTTACAACTACAACCATCCTTCAGCCATGATTCAGTGATAGCCACAGCATCATACCTGACAATCTCTAAAAGTGCAACAAGATCATCCTTTTTTCCTATACTCTTTGTATTGAAATATAATACTTTGAGTACTGTATTTGCTACTTTTTTGATTCTACATCCCTTATCTTATCATTCGCCTGCCCTTCCTGACAGTCTTACCTGCAAAGCTATCTTTTCTTTTTGCCATACGTCCTACCTTGAGTCCTTCCACTCCAGTTTCCACCCCCTTGCCAAATTAGTTTAAGCCCTCCCCAATAACTCTAACAAGCCAGAGTCATTTATAAAAATCACAAAGAGAAAGAGTCTCAGAACACCAGTGGTCACTGACTTCCAGGCAGACGACTTTCCATCTACAACCACCCTCCGTGGCAAGGTCAATTTTATTTATTTAGTGATACAGTGTGTAGACCCTTCCAGCCCTTCAAGCTGCTCCACCCTAACAATACCCGACATCCCTGATTTAACCCTAACCTAATCTCAGAAAAATTTACAATGACCGATTAACCTACCCAGTACTTGTTTGGATTATGGGAGCAAACTGGAGCATTCAGGGAACACCCATGCATTCCATAGGGAGTACGTACAGAGACTCCTTGCTGGCAGCGCTGGGACTGAACTCTCGAGCTGTAATGGCATTGTGTTAACCACTATTCCACCATGGCGCCCATTTTGAATTCACAGAGTTTGGTTTTCCTAGATGCCTCTTGACTTCCTGTATGAGTCTGCCATGGGAAGTTTTGTCAAATGCTTTACTAAATCCATATATCCACTACTCTGCCTTCATTGATATGTTTCGTCATTTTCTCAAAGAAGTGAATTAGTATTGTGAGGCATGACCTGCCCTTCACATAACTAGAAACAGAAAACAGAAAAAAATGAGAAAATGCTTGAAAACATTAAGCTGATCAACTTCAGCATTTTCTGCTGCTCATATTTCCAGCATCAGCAGTTCTCTCCCCTGCCCATTGTCTGACCTTTTCAGAATATGGTGACCACAATATGTACCTCGTAAGGCTGGATCAATCTTTTCTGTAAAAGCTGAATCAGTTCCTGAGATAACTGCTCAGATCTTTCAATTGCTGTCCACTTGGTGCTGTTCACTGCAGTTGCAAACTCTGCTAATAATCTGGGTAACTCAAAATTTGTACGTGGTATCCATTGGTCACATTAAATGTTATCAAATCTATTCCCACCATCCACTCAAGGTGCAAGAATGGTGAATAGGGGAGTGAGGGGGCTTTGGAGGCAATGTAGGGAAGAAGCAAGCCAACTGCTGGAACTGATTGAAATCCTTTTACTACGTCTACTTCTCCTTCCCCACCTTACAATGTGCATGTGTGCACTCACGTTGGAGAGAGGGGTGAGCAGTGGTGTTAATCAATTCCAGAGTACTTTTGTGGATACTTTTTCCTGGTTTGATGTACCTCATTGAATGGTCTGTTCTGAATCCTTTATAATGTCGTCTAATAATCCCATTCAAGATCTGGGAAGTGGGCTTCCGGTTAAGATGGCGGTAGCTTAAGTTGCTAAAACTATTGCTCCGCTCCATTTCATATACCTGCATTTATTTCTTACTCTTCCTCCCACTATTGAAGTTGCTGGCTGCACAATGAGTGTATCTAAGCCTACTAAATCGGCAAAAAAAGACACTCCATCGGGAGCAACCTTGAGTGAAATTGTGTTGCTGTTAGAACAAACCCGAAAAGATATGTTTTCTCAATTTAGTTTGTTGGAACTGAAACTGGATAAAATCAACTCTACACTGGAGAATCACGCTCAACGTTTATCACATGTTGAAGAAGTCATGGAGAAACTAGACCGTCGTTGTAAAGACCTGGAAAGAGTTTGCTCTACCCTAAAGGAGCATAATAGCAAGTTAACTCTTAAAGCTATGGACCTTGAAAGCAGGAGTAGACACCAAAATCTTCGAATTCTCGGCTTGCCTGAGACTGTTGAAGGGGGATCTCCTGTCGAATTTTTCTCAAACTTTCTGTGTGAGATTTTTGGAAGCGAAATACTTTCCAGTCCTCCAGAGATTGATCGAGCGCACCATATCTTTACATCTCGCTCAGCGGATGGCCAGAGACCATGTCCAGTGATAATTCACCTCCATCGTTACCAAATCAAGGATTTACTAATTAAAGAAGCTCGCCGAGGTAAAACGCTTCAATATAAAGGTCATGCTATCCGTTTAGTAGAGGACTATGCAGCTATGAGTTATGAGTCAACGTGCTGAATACAGAGGAGTAATGAAAGTTCTCTACGATCGTGGACTTCATCCGTCTCTCGCCTATCCAGCCCGGCTCCGAAACAAGCTTAGGAACGGCGATTTTAAACATTTTGATTCGGTTGCAGAGGCGCAGGCCTTCATTGATAGCCTATCTGCTACTTCGAGTTCCTCAGATATGATATATGATTTTTTTTTTCTTTTCAGCCTTTTTCGTTTCTGTTTAGATAACGGTTATTTTTTCTAATATTCTAATCTTTATTTCTATCTTTTTCATTATCCATTTCACTCAATATATTTCAATACAATAGATTTCTGTTTTTCAGTATGGGCATTTTCACTTTCCTTAAATAGAGCTGACTGAAACTTTGTAATTAGACACCTCTTAAACGTCTTTGGAGACTTTATTTCAAAATGTAGTCAGTGTCGCATTTAAAAATTGATATCGATTCGTGAAGTGATGACGTCTTTGAATGGTTTTTTGTTTTTCTTTTCAGACTTCAGTCTCTAATTTCTACAAATCTTGATTTTTAAAAAAATTTAAAATGTAGCTTGTCGCATCTATTTAATTAGTAGCTTAATTATATTGCATTGTCCTATTGAAGTGTTTTTTTTTTCCTTTTTCTCAATTTTAGTATCTATCTTACATAATTTTAGTTCTTTAAAGGTGATGATTTTTTTTCTCTCCAGTTAGATTATTTTAACCTTAAGCAGCAGTTGATGTTGTACCTTTAAACTCAGTTTTGGGCTTAGATCAAATTCCTCTGGAATGGATTTTTCTTTGGTGGTTTTTTTCCCTGTGTTTCAAGATGCTATTTGTTTTTTTTCTTATTTTTATTTTTCGGTTGGATTACTTACTTTGACGTTAAAGTTCTTTTTCTGTATAACTGAGTTTATAGATGATCTTTTTTTTCGGTTTATCAACTCTAGCGGGAAGGTTGGGGTAATTTTTTTTTTAGACCATTATTATACTTTAAGATTTACAAACTTTGAATGTATTGTTTTTTCTTGTTAAGGTAAATCTTTGTAACTCTTAAAGCTTTTTGGTGTTTATTTCCATTACTGTATCAACAGTTGGAGTGGAGATAATTAAGATGTTACCTAATTGGAAGTCTAGTAGGGGGTTAGTTTTTCTCGGGGAGAGCTTGCTGCTTTATATTTGCAGCTTTCTTGTTGTAGGTTTAGAGGGTGTGGGTGGGAACTCCAATGCTAATATTATATACGGAATTTTGACATATTTGTACTATACAGGATGTAATTTCATCCTGTTTTTTTTCTTCTATACTTTTGCCCCAGAATTACATATAAATTTCAGATGTGGTTTAATGCCTGCTATCCTTTTTTTTCTTATGTTCAATGGTTAGTCCATTGAACTTTGTCAGCTGGAATGTTAAGGGTTTGAATCATCCGGTTAAAAGGGGGAGAATGTTCGCACATCTTAAACAGCTTAGAGCAGAGGTAGTCTTTTTACAAGAAACACATATTCGTCACTCAGATAATTCTCGTCTTATGGCACGATGGGCAGGACAACACTTTCATTCAACTTTTCAAGCCAAGGCAAGGGGCGTTTCAATTCTTATAAACAAAAATGTTTCTTTTGAGCTTCACAATAAGATATCTGATCCTAATGGTCGTTTTATTATTGTTTCGGGGAAACTTTATAATACATGGGTGGTCTTAGCCAACCTTTACGCTCCTAACTCGGATGATGTAGGGTTTTTTGACCGTTTTTTTTTCTTTATTGCCAGAACTAAGTTCATACTCTCTTATATTGGGTGGTGACTTTAACTGTTGGCTAGATCCAGTTTTGGACAGATCTTCTTCTATCCCTAGACAATTAAGTAAATCTGCTTTATTTATTCAATCTTTTCTTTCTAATTATGGAATATCTGATATTTGGTGTTTCTTTCATCCACATGAAAGAGATTACTCCTTTTTCTCACAAGTTCACCATACATTTACTAGAATCGACTATTTTTTAATTGATAATCAATTGATCCCATCTGTCCGTTCTTGTGACTATAAGAGTATATTGATTTCAGATCATGCCCCACTTACATTGTCCATAGTTCTCTCTGGCCTCCCTCAAGTAAATAAACACTGGCGTTTTAATCTGACCTTGTTGTCGGATAACGACTTTGTAAAATTTATGGAGGATCAGATAACTTTCTTTTTGAATACCAATGCACGGGGGGGGGGGGGGGGGGGGCGTCACGTGATGACGTAAGATCGAGACATTGGGAATCCAGCTCCCTTGTAAAAAGTAATGAAATAGGGTTTAAATGAAGAAGAGTTAACAAATACCTACTAGAAACTATTTATAAGCAACTCAGGATTATCTTTTGATATGGCTCCTAAACTGAAACAGAAGAAAGCTACTACTTCGAAGACTGCGCAAATCGGCAGGGAAAAAGGCCTAACTGTCTCGGCGAAGCCTGGGACTCAAGTTGGATCTCCTCCCGGCGAAGTGCATGGCACTTCTGATGATGCGGGACAGGAAGTTGCAGCAATGTCGGCGGTCTCTAAGAAGAAACGGCAAGAACAACACATGCGCGAAAGTATGCATGAACAGATATTAACAAAACTACAAATCCCAACTACGGCTGGAAGTGAAATTGGAAGTGGATTGGAAGTAGAAACAGACTCTTTGGGAAATTCAGAGGAAGAAGAAGAGGAAAAGAAGGAAGAGAATAAAGGAGACATAAAAGATATCCTGATATATATGACGAATGAATTAAAAGCTATAAGAACAGATATAAGAAGGATGCAGAATACATTCGATAATGTGGTGGAAAAACAAAAGAAGATGGATAACAAAGTTAAAGAGATGGAAGTAAAAGTGAAAGAAAACACTGAAAGAATAGATAAGATAGAAGACAATAATCTTGCCTGGACAATAGAAAGAAAACGGATGTTGGAAAAAATGGATGCGCTTGAGAACTCTAGTAGACAAAATAATATTAAAATTGTTGGTCTTATGGAAGGTACAGAGGGAGAAAATCCAATAAAATTCTTTCAAGAATGGATTCCGAAAATTTTGGAAATGAAAGAAGGAAGTCAAGTAATTGAAATTGAAAGAGCACACAGAGCTTTAAGACAAAGACCTCAACAAGATCAAAATCCAAGATCAATTTTGATAAACTGCTTAAGGTACCAAGATAAAGAAATGATCTTGAAGGCAGCTACTCAAGGTGCTAAAAAGAGAAATGGGCCATTGATAATAGAAGGGAAAAGAGTTTTTTTTTAATCCAGACATAAGTTACGATCTTCTGAAGAGGCGGAAGGAATTTAATCCAGTGAAAAAATCTTTATGGGAAAAGGGCTATAAATTTTTATTGAGCTACCCAGCAAAATTGATAATTTTCCTGGATAACGAAGAAAGAAGTTTTTTCGTTGACTACCGGAAAGCGGAGAAATTTGTATAAGAATTACCTGATGTCCATGAAGAGGAGTAAAGAATTATAGAAATGAAATGGACTAATGATGAAGACTGAAACAAGGTTGGACTTGATGGACATTTATAAGGGAAAAAAAATAGTCGAGGAGTATTAATTGGGAGTAGAGACATTAATTATTTTCTTTTTTTCTTCACTAATATATTTTCTTTTTCTGTGCGGGGGAGCTGGAGGAGCTCCTGATTGATGGCTGCGAGTTTCACGTGTACAATCATGGCGATTGCCATGACCTGTAAAATGGTGGGGGGGGTAATGTTGTGTTCTTTTTATTCGCAACATTAGTGGGGGGGGTATTTTGTTTTTTTTTCTTATATATTAGTTATCTTTCTTCTATTTTTCTTCTTTTTTGCCTGGATGGTTGGGGAGAGACTCATAGCAACATGGAGAATTTTAAAGAGTTCCCAAGGTATTATGAATGATTACTTAATTTTTAATGTTTTAATGTTAATGGAATTAATGGACCTGTGAAAAGAAAAAGAGTTTTAACATATATTAAGAAAATTAAAGGAGATATAGCTTTTTTTTTACAAGAAACACATTTAACAGAAACAGAACATAAGAAATTAAAGAGAGATTGGGTTGGAAATGTCATTGCAGCTTCATTTAATTCAAAATCGAGAGGAGTTGCAGTTTTGGTTAATAAATCTTTACCAATTAAAATACAAAATGTAATAATTGATTCTGGGGGGAGATATGTGATTATACATTGTCAAATTTTTTCCAGAATTATGGACTTTTATGAACATTTATGCACCAAATGAAAATGATGCAAAATTCATACAAGAAGTTTTTTTGAACTTGGCTGATGCACATGATAAAATATTAATAGGTGGAGATTTTAATTTTTGTTTAGATCCAGTTTTGGATAGGTCAACTAAAGTTGCTACAAAATCAAAAGTAACAAAACTTAACTTTATCATTAATGAAATATTTAAACCTGATTGATATATGGAGGAAAAATTAATCCAAGAGAAAGAGATTATTCATTTTATTCAAATAGACATAAAACTTACTCAAGGATTGATTTTTTTATTATCAAAAAATATTCAAGATAGAGTGAAAAGTGTGGAATATAAAGCAAGAATACTGTCAGATCATTCCCCCTTGATAATGACAATGATAATGATGGATAAGGAGGAATCGATCTATAGATGGAGATTTAATTCAATTTTTTTTGGATACAAATCTACATTCAGTTGAGGATAAAATTGTATTATGGGAAGCGATGAAAGCATATTTAAGGGGTCAGATTATAAGTTATACATCTAAAATTAAGAAGGAATACGCAGCAGAAATAGATCAATTGGAAAAAGATATCATAAAGTTAGAAAAAGAATCTCAAAGATATATGACAGAAGAAAAATGAAGACAGCTTATTAATAAAAAACTACAATATAATACACTCCAGACATATCGTACAGAAAAAGTAATTATGAGAACTAAACAGAAATATTACGAATTAGGTGAAAGATCACATAAAATTCTTGCTTGGCTGTTGAAAACAGAACAGGCTTCTAAAACAATAAATGCAATTTGAACAAGTGTAAATAAGGTTACTTATAAGCCTTTAGAAATTAATGAAACTTTAAAAAATTTTTACACTGAACTATATCAATCAGAACCACAAAATAAGATTGCTGAGATAGATAAATTTTTATCACAAATAACCCTTCCAAAATTAAATTTGGAAGAACAGAAAGGATTAGATATGCCCTTTACATTAAAGGAGGTTGAAGAAGCTTTAGGATCACTTTAGAGTAATAAATCCCCAGGAGAAGATGGTTTTCCTCCTGAATTTTATAAAAAAATTTAAAGATTTATTAATTCCTCCTTTTATGGAATTAATATACCAATTGGAAAGAATGCATAAACTCCCACAATCTTTTTTTAACAGCGATTATAACTGTATTGCTAAAAAAAAAGATAGAGATCCTTTAAAACCAACATCATTTAGGCCTATTTCTTTGTTGAATACAGATTATAAAATACTAGCAAAAATTTTATCTAATAGAATATCTAAATATTTACCAAAATTAATACATATGGATCAAACAGGTTTTATTAAAAACAGACAATCAATGGATAATATAACCTGGTTACTTAGTATAATTCATTTGGCACAAAAAAGAGAGGAAATGAGTGTAGCAGTTGCCTTGGATGCAGAAAAAGCATTTGATAGATTGGAATGGGATTTTTTATTTAAGGTATTGGAAAAATATGAGTTAGGAAAATCTTTTATACAATGGATTAAAACTTTAAATACTAATCCTCAAGCTAAAGTAGTTACAAATGGTCAGATTTCAACACCATTTTGCTTAACGAGGTCAACTAGACAAGGCTGCCCACTATCATCTGCTTTATTTGTATTGGCAATAGAACCATTAGCTGAATTAATTAGAACAGATTCCGATATTGGGGGCTTTAGAGTTAATCAAGAAGAATATAAGATTAATTTATTTGCTGATGATGTTTTGATTTATTTAACAAACCCATTGCAATCTTTGCAAAGATTATCTTTTAGATTGGAAGAATATGGGAAAGTATCAGGGTATAAAGTAAATTGGGATAAAAGTGAAATTTTACCCCTTACCAAAGGAAATTATAATCAATGTCAATTAGCAACTCAATTTCGATGGTCAATAAATGGGATAAAATATTTAGGAATTAGAGTTGATAATGATGTAAAAAATTTATATAAACAAAATTATTTGCCATTATTAAAAAAAAAAGAGGATCTTGATAAATGGATGATGTTACCAATAACATTAATAGGTAGAGTTAATGCTGTAAAAATGAATATATTTCCTAGATTGCAATATTTATTTCAAACTTTACCAAGACAATTACCTCAGAAGTTTTTTCAAGAACTGAATAAATATGTAAGGAAATTTCTTTGGAAAGGAAAGATGTCAAGAATATCATTGGAAAAATTGACTTGTAAATTTGATTTAAGAGGGTTACAACTTCCAAATTTTAAGAATTATTATGAAGCAAATCAACTTAGATTTATTGCGTTTTTTTGATGAAGAAAAACCGGCATGGATTAGAATAGAATTAGATAAGATAGGAGAAAATACGCCAGAAGATTTTATATATAAATGGGAATCCAAATGGATACGGGGAAAAAAAAGAATCTCCTATATTAAGACACTTGATTGATTTATGGAATAAGGTAAATATGGACGATGAGATAAAGAAATCTTTATTAGCAAAAAGAACTTTAATTCAAAATGGGCTTATTCCTTTTACAATGGATAATAAACTTTTACATAATTGGTTCCAAAAGGGGATTAAATATATAGGTGATTGTTTTGAAGGAGGTATATTGATGTCGTTTGATCAATTAAAAAATAAATATAAAATATCAAATAACACTCTTTTCTGTTATTTTCAATTAAAAGCCTATTTACGAGAAAAGCTGGGTCAAACAATGTTGATACCAAAACCTAGTGAAATAGAAATATTAATTCAGAAAGGAAAAATTAAAAAAATTACATCTTGTATGTATAATTTGATTCAAAAACAGACAATTAAATTAGGAATTCATAAATCAAGACAAAAATGGGAATCTGATTTGAATGTTAAAATTGATGGAAAAAACTGGTCAAGATTATGTTTTGATAGTATGAGAAATACAATAAATGTTCGACTTAGATTAATACAATATAATTTTTTACATCAATTATATATACCACAGAAAATAAATAGATTAAATTCAAATATGTCTGACCAATGTTTTCGATGTAATCAAGAAATTGGTACTTTTTTACATTCTACTTGGTCTTGTTTTAAAATTCAACCATTTTGGATAAATTTAAGACTTTTATTGGAACAAATTACTGGAGTACAACTCCCACATAGTCCACTATTATTTTTATTAGGAGACATTGAAGGGACAATACCGAAACTTAAATTGAAGAAGTATCAGAAAAAATTTATAAAAATTGCATTGGCAGTAGCCAAAAAAGTTATCGCAGTTACTTGGAAATCTGATTTATATTTAACTATGGATCGTTGGAATAATGAAATACATAGTTGTATTCCACTTGAAAAAATTATGTATAATCTAAGAAATGAATATGATATATTTTTGAAAATTTGGTTCCCATACTTACAAAAGATAGGATTAAATACATAGGTCCTTTGAAGATAAAATTATAAAGTAATCGGGGAAAGTAAAAATAAATATCAAAATTATTTTGAACTCCATGGAGCATCCGATATCCAGGCAATCTTTTTCTTCTTTCCTTTTTTTCTTTCTTTAGATAAGGGTTAAGGGGAGGGGGAGGGTTAATATTATTTTTCTTACTATTTTATCATCACATTTATTCTTTGTAATTTCTAAAATTTAATAAATAAATAATTAAAAAGATACCAATGCACTACCTGAAACCTCTAGTCAGGTGGTTTGGGACACAATGAAAGCATATCAAAGAGGTCAAATAATTTCCTACACAGCAAATTTGAAAAGAAAGACTCACAAAGAACGTTTAGAACTGATCAATCAGATTAAAGCTATAGACCAATTATACGCCCAGGTCAAGGATCCGGAGTTATATAAGAAAAGAATGGAACTTCGAACTTAACTTAATCTTATTTCTACTTATCCGATTGAACGCCAACTTTTGGGCAGTCGGAGTAAGTTCTATATTCCCGGGGATAAATCTGGTAAGTCCTTAGTTAACCAACTTAGGCGCTCTAAAGCAAAACAACACATCACTAAAATTCAAATGAGTAATGGGAATATTAGTGTGGACCAGTCTGAAATTAATGATACATTCAGGAATTTTTACTCTCAACTTTACACCTCTGAATCCTTTAATGGTAATACTTGTTACGTAACCTCGTAACCAGGTAACTTACCAGCAAAGATAGCGGGATCAGCTGAGTCGGATGATACTATTTTCAAACGTTTTATTCAATAAGGGGCACAAGCGTATGGTTAATACAAAACATTCAGATTATATACATCGTCAAAACTCAATCTAAAACACCGGTGTAATAATAATCAATCAGAAATAAGCTCTATAGTTGTCTAGGGGTTAATACTGAGTCCAATTGAAATATAAAGAGTCACTCAGAAGTTTGCAGGCTTTTCCCTTTTGGGAACCGCTGGGGTTTCACGTTGTGGAGAGCGAGAGATGGTTGAGAAAGGATAAACACTTGCCCGTTGTCTTTACAGAGCAAATCCTTGGAATCAGGGGAGCAGGCTTCCCCGTTGTTATTTAAAAGCGGTCTTCCGTTGGTTCTAGCCACAGATTCAAAATTTGGAATCTAACGCACGTGGCTTCCTTCAAAATGGCTTCCCGCTCCCACGGGAATCGGTATCGTGCTTCCTTGGTGTCTCCTTGGTGCGTCTGAGGGTTGACCCCCCTTCAGACCCTCCTTTATACTTCTTCACGGGATCGCAGGTGTCAATCAGGTTGCAGGTGATGCGATCTCTCTCTCAACCAGCCCACTTTGCCCGAGGGCTTTTCACGTGGTCTCCATGAGACAATAGTCAATATCGCCTTTATTCTGCTTCTCGGGAGAACGTGGTCTTCTGCACGTCTCTTCCCCTCTTGGGTCAGTTGACCCCCCCCTTGACTAGGGCTCTTGCGATTCTCACAAAGGAGGGGGCCGAGGTCATAACATACTACTGTTATGCAATTTTTAGATAGTTTAAATACTCCTAAACTTTCTTCTGATCTTAAACATAAATTGAATGAGCCATTATCCTTAGAGGAAATATCCTCTGCTATTTCTGCTTTGCAGCCTGGTAAATCTCCTGGTCCTGATGGGTTCTCTACAAAATTTTGTAAATCATTTTCCTCATTGCTCTTATCCCAACTTAGTTTAATTTTTTCTGATTCTTTTAAACAAAATAAATTGCCTGCATCATTTGATGAGGCTTGTATCATTCTTTTAGTGAAAAAAGACAAGGATCCATTAGAATGTGCTTCATACAGGCCAATTTCTCTATTAAATGTAGATGCTAAAATTTTAACTAAAGTTTTGGCCAGTAGGCTGGAGACTTTTACCTTTAATTATCTCTGAGGATCAATCTGGCTTTATTAAAAATCGCCTTCCCTTTTTCAACATTAGACGTCTTTTTAATATTCTATATTCATCTTCATCAGGGACCCCTGAATGTGTTATCTCTCTTGATGCCGAAAAGGCGTTTGATTGGGTGGAGTGGCACTATTTATTTGTGGTTTTAAAAAAATTTGATTTTGGATATAATTTTATTAAGTGGATTAAGTTACTATATTCTCATCCAATTGCATCAGTTTTGACTAATTCCCAGCAATCCCAACCGTTTGATCTTAAACGTGGCACTCGACAGGGATGCCCTTTAAGCCCTCTGTTATTTGATCTGGCTATCGAGCCATTGGCAATTGCGTTTCGCAGTTGTACTGAACTGACTGGGATCTGGAGGGGCGGTTTTGAGCACAAAGTCTCTCTATATGCCGATGATTTGTTACTTTTTATATCAAACCCGACCACCTTACCTTTGTTGTTTTCACTTCCCAATAAATTTAGTCAGCTATCCGGATACAAACTTAATCTACATAAGAGTGAACTTTTTCCGATAAATAAGGAAGCACAAGAATTAGAATTTCACAATCTCCCTTTTAACGTAGTAAACAATTGTTTTACTTATCTTGGTATTATCGTAAAAAGGAACTATAATCGACTGTTCGATGAGAATTTCAATAATCTTTTAAATTTTACAAAACAGAGATTAGCACAGTGGTCACCTCTGTCCATGTCTTTAATTGGGCGAATTAATGTAATTAAAATGTATATTCTCCCTAAATTTTTATACTTAATTCGATCTTTACCTATATTTATTCCTAAAGTTTTTTTTGATTCTTTAGATTCTATTATCTTGTCATACCTATGGAAGAGTAAACAGCCCAGACTCAATAAAGCTCATCTCCAAAAGCCTAAAAGAGAAGGCGGCTTGGCGTTGCCTAATTTTCGTTCATATTATTGGGCAGCCAATGTTCGTAATATTATCTTTTGGTCCTACTTTTATAATCAGTCTGTTTGTCCAACATGGGTGGCAATGGAATTAAACGCTTATAAGAAATTATCTATTCCAGCTTTACTTGGATTTATTCTTCCTTGCCAATTGCCAAAATCTATTATTAATCCTGTAATCAGGCATACTCTGAGAATATGGGCTCAATTTAGAAAATACCATGGTCTTTATATTTTTTCCCTCTCTAGTCCTATTCTATACAATCATTTATTTCAACCGTCTATGCAGGATTCCAAATTCCAAGACCGGTGTAGGAGATGTATCAGGCGTTTTGAAGATCTTTATATTGACAACCAGTTTGCGTCTTTTGAACAGTTGTCTATAAAGTTTAATTTACTGAGTACTCATTTTTTTTTAGATATTTTCAAATTTGACATTTTATTAGCCCTTTAATACCACATTTTCCTGAACAACCTGATAAAAATGTTGTAGACTTGTTTCTTCAATTGAACCCCTTGGGCAAAGGTGTAATTTCTACTATTCGTGTTAAATTTATGACTCTCAGATGACCCCCTTGTGATAAAATTAAAACTGCTTGGGAGCATGACTTAGGTTTTTCTTTGTCCGACAAAGTTTGGGATTCAATTCTTAAATCTGTCAATTCAATCTCTTTATGTGCTCGTCATTGTCTCCTGCAGTTTAAAGTCGTCCACAGGGCTCATATGTCCAAAACCAAATTGGC
The DNA here is from genome assembly GCF_048418815.1 of Hemitrygon akajei. Taxonomy (NCBI): domain Eukaryota; kingdom Metazoa; phylum Chordata; class Chondrichthyes; order Myliobatiformes; family Dasyatidae; genus Hemitrygon; species Hemitrygon akajei. Next base: position 70,127,131 of record NC_133125.1, read on the forward strand.
GAAGTTCTATCCTGATATTAGTCCCTGGTGTGACAAATGCAAAGGAGGTGAGGCCTTCCTTTTCCATTTGTATTGGGCCTGTCCTACTTTGGAAAAATTTTGGAAAGATGTTTTTTTAACTTTATCTTCTATATTAAATTGTCATTTGGAACCTGATCCTTTGATCACTCTTTTTGGTGTTCTTCGAGACCCTGACAAGCATTTGACCCCGGCTAAACAACGCACATTGTCTTTTGCCTCTCTTCTAGCCAGACGAGCAGTACTTCTTAAATGCAGAGTATGTAGTTCCCCCTACCCATGCTCAATGGCTTAGGGATATTATGTCTTATTTAGACCTCGAAAAGATTCACTACTCACTTTCTAATTTGGACATAAAGTTCCATAGGGTGTGGGGATCTTTTCTCGAATATTTTCATAACTCTCACCTAGATTGACAGGTGTTTGTTCTTTTTTCCCTTGATAATCGGACCCTACATTTCCAGCTTTTTTTTGACTTTTGTTTTTTTCTGATCAGGTAGCAGGCTGCCACCCCCTTTATTACAATATGTAGTTCTGGGGTAATAAAAGTGTATCTCATATAATGGTTGGCTTGGAGTTGGATAGGTGCTTTTCTTTCTTTTTCTCTTTTTTTTCCTTTTTTACTATGGGTGACTTGCTCATTTGTTAAGACATGTATTATTGTTATTTTTATTTATATGGCAATGATCCTTCTATATATATTATTGATTTTCTTAGCTGTAGTTTGTAGAAAATTATAAATAAAATATTTTTAAAAAGAGTTCTGGGAAGTGCAATTTGCACTTGGAGGAAAGCTCAGAGGTTGATAATTTTATTGTTTGTGATGTGGTAGATATGATGTAATGAACTTTATAAATTTTTATGATTCAATTCTGCCTTTGTCTACATCGTTTGAAAGTTGTATTTATTTTATTATTTTAAGTTTGCCAACCTGAAATCTGTATTTTTAAGATGATTTGCTGAGGTTTAGTTTAAATTTACAATGGAAATTGTGGTCACTAATTGCTAGACATTTCTTAACTTTTCACTTAAGCTTTATTATAGACTTGGAGCATATCCAATGTTGTTTCACTGTTTTTAATTCTCTTGTCTTTATCTATTTTCAGGGTGCACAACAGACGATGGCTTTTATAGCAAGGCCAATCAGGGCTCTGGTGGGTATCAAGCAGACTGTAGCTCAGGACCAGGATTTTGGACTGGAGTGGGTGCTGGTGGATTACTTGGGTACTTGTTTGGTAACAGAAGGTATGTCTGTAGATCTAATGTAGCAGATTAGCACAGTTGTTAAAATAGCATTCTGTAATGTGGTAATTTTACTTTTGTCGTAGATTTTAAGTATTATTTAGAATATGGATTCTACTTAATATAAAGATACTGTTGTGAAGATGGACTCTATTGGCACTCTAGATGGTATCTGGTGTATGTAATGGCAGCATACAGAGTGCACAGATCTTAATCGGTTTATAACTGGGAATACCACGGGTACATGAAAGTATAACAAGTTTTGAATGTTTTCATTCTCTGTTCACAGTGTTAGTGGACCTAATATAGTCCTGTTGCCAAACAATAGTTTGTATCTTCCCTCTTTCTGGGCACGTCTCTATCCTCTGCTTATATTATCTGTAGATGGTTCATTTAGTCTCTTCAATCTCAACATGATTTATTAAATCATTAGGTAACTTAGATGAGCAAAACTGGCTTCTCATACATTCCATTCTATACTTTCAGATGCACACAGCCCTCTTAAATCCTAAAAGCTGAGCAAGAAGTGTATGCACGTCTCTCATTAGTATGCATGTCTCTCATTCCTGGTGAGGAAGATAAAGAATGGTAGGGTGAAGGAACCAAGGGTGACAAGTGAAGTGGAAAATCTAGTCAGATGGAAGAAGGCAGTATACGTGAGGTTTAGGAAGCAAGGATCAGATGAGTCTATTGAGGAATATAGACCAGTAAGAAAGGAGCTTAAGGGGCTGAGGAGAGCAAGAAGCAGGCATGAGAAGGCCTTGGCGAGTAGGGTAAAGGAAAACCCCAAGGCATTCAATTATGCGAAGAACAAAAGGCTGACAGGAGTGAAGATAGAGCCGATTTGAGATAAAGGTGGGAAGATGTGCCTGGAAGCTGTGGAAGTGAGCGAGGTCCTTAATGAATACTTCATTTAGGTATTCACCAATGAGAGGGAACTTGATGACAGTGAGGACAATATGAGTGAGGTTGATGTTCTGCAGCACGTTGATATTAACGGAGAGGAGGTGTTGGAGTTGTTAAAATACATTAGACGGATAAGTCCCCGGGCCTGACGGAATATTCCCCAGGCTGCTCCACGAGGCGAGGGAAGAGATTGCTGAGCCTCTGGCTGGGATCTTTATGCCCTCATTGTTCATGGAAATGGTTCCGGAGGATTGGAGGGAGGCGAATGTTGTCCCCTTGTTCAAAAAAGGTAGTAGGGGTAATCCGGGTAATTATAGACCAGTGAGCCTTACGTCTGTGGTGGGAAAGCTGTTGGAAAAGATTCTTAGAGATAGTATCTATGGGCATTTAGAGAGTCATGGTCTGCTCAGGGACAGTCAGCATGACTTTGTGAAGGGCAGATCGTGTCTAACAAGCCTGATAGAGTTCTTTGAGGAGGTGACCAGGCATATAAATGAGGGTAGTGCAGTGGATGTGATCTACCTGGATTTTAGTAAGGCATTTGACAAGCCACCACACAGTAGGCTTAATCAGAAAGTCAGAAGGCATGGGATCCAGTGATGTTTGGCCAGGTGGATTCAGAATTGGCTTGCCTGCAGAAGGCAGAGAGTCGTGGTGGAGGGAGTACATTCAGATTGGAGGGTTGTGACTAGTGGTGTCCCACAAGGATCTGTTCTGGGACCTCTACTTTTTGTGATTTTTATTAACGACCTGGATGCGGGGGTAGAAGGGTTGGTTGACAAGTTTGCAGACGATACAAAGGTTGGTGGTGGTGTGGATAGTGTAGAGGATTGTCAAAGATTGCAGAGAGACATTGATAAGATGCAGAAGTGGGCTGAGAAGTGGCTGATGGAGTTCAACCCAGAGAAGTGTGAGGTGGTACACTTTGGAAGGATGAACTCCAAGGCAGAGTACAAAGTAAATGGCAGGATACTTGGGAGTGTGGAGGAGCAGATAGATCTGGGGGTACATGTCCACAGATCCCTGAAGTTGCCTCACAGGTAGATAGGGTAGTTAAGAAAGTTTATGGAGCGTTAGCTTTCATAAGTTGATGGATAGAGTTTAAGAGTCGTGGGGTAATGATGCAGCTCTATAAAACTCTGGTTAAGCCACACTTGGAGTACTGTGTCCAGTTCTGGTCACCTCACTATAGGAAGGATGTGGAAGCATTGGAAAGGGTACAGAGGAGATTTACCAGGATGCTGCCTGGTTTAGAGAGTATGGATTACGATCAGAGATTAAGGGAGCTAGGGCTTTACTCTTTGGAGAGAAGGAGGATGAGAGGAGACATGATAGAGGTGTACAAGATATTAAGAGGAATAGACAGAGTGGACAGCCAGCGCCTCTTCCCCAGGACACCACTGCTGAATACAAGAGGACGTGGCTTTAAGGGGAGGAAAGTTCAAGGGGATATTAGAGGAAGGTTTTTTACTCAGAGAGTGGTTGGTGCATGGAATGCACTGCCTGAGTCAGTGGTGGAAGCAGATGCACTGGTGAAATTTAAGAGACGACTAGATAGGTATATGGAGGAATTTAAGGTGGAAGATTATATGGGAGGCAGGGTTTAAGGGTCAGCACAACATAGTGGGCTGAAGGGCCTGTACTGTGTTGTATTGTTCTATGTTCATTAGAAGTACACCACTAGGCATATTGGGCATTTTGCCCACTCTGTAGTTGGTATTAGGAGTTTTTCCTAAATATGCTGAAGAATTTTGAACAGAATTTTACATAGATTTTTCTCACAATGATGTATGTTTGGATATACTAATTAGGACCCTCATTTATAAACTTGCCAGTCCATCTACATTTTGTTTCAAGCATTTCTCCTGGATGTCTTGGCTGATGGCTGTTAATTTGGTGAACTTTTGTACTTATTTTACTCCTGGAAAATGAGTGCAACACTTACCAGTTTCTATCGTGCAAATTTCCTTTAGTCCAAGGAAAGCTCGTGACTTTAATTAGAGTAAAGAGGATTACAAATGTTTTCTCCACATTCCGAACATAAAGTTCCAATGTTTGTGCCAAATTTGAATTATAACTATTGTGTTTATGGTAAGCAATGATTACCTTGATCATTTTCCACCCCCCAGATCTCAGCCGAGCAGTTCATTTTACGAATACCAGAGGGGAAGTCCTGCATTTTACTCACAGCAAAGGCAAGAGAATAACTGGAAACCTGAAAACACAGGAAGCAGAACTGTGTCAGGTATGTACCTGTCACACATAAGGAAGAAGTATAAAAGTTTGCAGTTTTCCTCACTGTCGTTTTGCTGCTTTATAATTTTTTTTTCTACTGTGACCAAAATGATCCCTTACCAAAACCCCATTTATTACTTTATCCATCTGTAAAACTATAAACTCCGAGACATAGGAGCAGAATTAGGGCATTTGGTCCATCAGGCCTGCTCTGCCTTTCGATCATAGCTGATTTGTTATCCCTCTCAACCCACTCTCTTGACTTCTTCCTGTAACTTTTGATCCCCTCACTAATAAAGAACCTATTGACCTCCGCATTAAATAGACCCTGTGACTTGGCCTCCACAGCAGTTTGACAGTGAACTCCACAGATTCATCGCCCCCTGGCTTAAAAAAAAATCCTCCTCTACTCTGTTTTAATGGGCCATCCTTCTATTCTGAGTCTGTGTCCTCTGGTCCTTGACTCTCCCACTCTAAGAAGTATCCTCTCCACATTCACTCTATCTAGGTCTTTCAGTACTTGATAGGTTTCCGTGAGATCCCCCATTCTTTTAAGCTCCCAACAAGTGCAGTCCCTGAACCATCAAACACTCCTCATTTATTAACCTTTCCATTCCTGGGATAATTCTCATGAACCTTTTCTGGACCTTCATCAATGCCAGCACATCCTTCCTTGGATAAGAGGCCAAATCTGCTCACAATACTCCAAATGTTGTCTGACCAATGCATTATAAAGTCTCAGCATTATATTCTTGCTTTTATATTCCATCCTCTTGAAATGAATGTCAACATTGCACTTACCGTCCTTACTACTGACTCAACCTGCAAATTAATCCTTAGGGAATCCTGTATTAGGAATTCCCAAATTCCTTTGTACCTCAGATTCTGAATATGCTTCTCATTTAGAAAATAGTTTATACTTTTATTCCTTATACTGAGGTGCATGACCATACACTTCCTTACACTCTATTCAATTGGCCACTACTTTGCCAGTTTTCCTAACTTATCCAAGTCCTCCTGCAGTTTCCCTCCTTCCTCAACACTTCTTGCTTCTCTACATACCTTTGTAGTGCTGGTAAACTTGGCCATTAATTTTATCTTCAGATCATTTACACATAATTTGAAAATAACTGCTCCCAACACTGACCCCTATAGAACATCCTTAGTCAACGGCATTTTTTCTCTTAATTGCTTTTTAGTTTCTCCTGTTGGAATTTAAAAGCTTACCAATTCTCCAGCTTCCCACAATTTTTTTGCAATATTGTATGGCCTTTCTTTTGCTTTTATATTGTTTTTGACTTCCCTTGCCAGAGTACCTCATCCTCCCTTTAGAATGATTCTTCTTTGGGATGAACTGATCCTGCACCTTCTGGATTACTCCTAAAAACTCCATTCATTGCTGCACTGCCACCATCTCTGCTAGTGTCCCCTTCCAATCAACATTGGCCAGCTTCTCTCTCATGCCTCTGTTGTTTTTCTTTACTCCACTATAATATCAGTACATCTCATTTTAGCTTATGCCTCCTAAGAGTACCTTTACCTTAAACTTGCTAATTATTAAAAAAAAATCTGTATTTTTTTTCCTAGTGAGCTCCTCTATAAGCAGCTCTAAAAAGCCATCTCATAAGCATTCCACAAATTCTTTCTCTTGGTGTACACTCCCAGTTGATTTTCCAATACTGCATATTGAAATCCCCGATGACAAGCGTAACATTTCCTTTTTTACTTGCCCTTTGTCACCTCATTATAGGAAGGATATGGAAGCTATGGAGAGGGTGCAGAGGAGATTTACCAGAATGTTGCCTGGATTGGAGAACAGGTCATATGAAGCAAGGTTAGCAGAGCTGGGATTTTTCTCTTTGGAGCGTAGAAGAATGAGGGGGGTCCTGATAGAGGTCTACAAGATTATGAGAGGCATAGATAGGGTGGATAGTCAGTACCTGTTTCCCAGGGCACCAATAACAAACACCAGAGGGCATATGTACAAAATTAAGGGAAGGAAGTTTAAGGGAGACATCAGGGGTAAGTTTTTTTTACACAAAGGGTTGTGAGTGCCTAGAATGACTTGCCAGGGATGGTGGTGGAGGCTAAAACATTAGGGATATTTAAGAGCCTCTTGGACAGGCACATGGATGAAAGAAAAATGGAGGGTTATGGGGTAGTGTAGGTTTAGTACTTTTTTTAAGGATTATATGGGTCAGCACAACATGGAGGGCTGAAGGGCCTGTACTGTGCTGTAGTGTTCTATGGTCCTATGGTTGTAATTTGTGCTCCACATCAGTTATAACTTACATTGGGGCTCTTTCTACCCTTGCAGTTTTTAACTCTGTCCACAAGGATTTTACATATTCTGATCCTATGTCACCTCTTATAGGGATTTGACTTTTTTTTTTACCAACAGAGCTGCTGACTCAGTGATGCCCTCAGTGTCACACTTGCCAATTTCTAACCACGCTACAAGATCATCTACCTGTTTTCTTATGCTGCATGCATTCAAATATAAAACCCTCAGTCTTGCATTCATGACCCTTTTCAATTTTGTCTCCATGTTAACTGAAGTTAAATTATCCTTTTCTCAGCTTTGTCTATTATTCTGCAGACTTCTGGAACCTCTCCTATACTTTCCTTCCTTTTTACTTTATTCTTACTTTTCCAAGCTGTGCCCCCCCCCTCCCCACATCCTCACTGTTTAGTGTAAAGCACAATCCAGAGCCCTAATTGTGAGAGTTGTCATGACCCTGGTTCCCATCTTCCTCCTTCTATAACACTGGTGTCCATGTCTCGAATTCTAAAGCACCTCTCTCACACCAATCTTTAAACCATGCTTTTAGCTCTCTGATCTTGTTAAGCCTGTATCAGTTTGCATGCGTCTGAGGTAACAATTTTGGTTCAGTAATTTAATTTATCCATTACTGCTCAAATTCCCTCAGCAGAACTTCTTTCCTCCTCCTTATGTCATTGGTATTCATATGGACAATGACAGCTTGATCTTCCTCCTCACACTCCAAATTCCTCTGCAGGTCAGATGAGAATCCTCAAACACGGATACCAAGCAGACCACACAGCTGTTTGCACTCTCAATCCTTGCAACAGAAAATTCTCTCTATTTTCCTGACAATACTATCTCCAATTACAACTCCATTTCTCTCCTCTTCCTCCTCTTGAGTAGCTTCCTGAACCACAGTATTTACTGTAGCTTACTGTAGCTACTGTAGCTCACAGTAGCTTACTGATACAGTATTTTTGAAATGTATTCATTAATATCCAAATAGCAGATCTCCTAATCTGGGTTTATAGCAAGATATTACAAAACCACCATATAATTTGTTAAATCATTAGCTGAATTTCTTGCACATTGTATTTTGACTGTCAACAGGAAAGACATTGCTTTTCTTAATAGCATAGTGTTATTTTATTTGTAACTGATACATAAGTGTTTTTAATTCCTCATTTAAAGGGCAGTATGGGCAGTACTGTGCCTCCTCATTGTACTGAGATGTAAACTGAAGTTTCTAGAGTGTGTTCTGACTTTTAGATGAGTGTTATCACTGAACCACAGTTGTTACCATACTTCCTCTACATTGCATTGGATAATACATTTAAGACCATAAAATATAGGAGCAGAATTAGTGCATTTGGCCTATTGAATTTTCTCCGCCATTTCATCATGGCTGATCCAGTTATCTTCTCAGCCCCAGTGTCCTGCCTTCTCCCCATATCCCTTCATGCCCTGACCAATCAAGAATCTATCAACCTCTGCCTTAAATATACATAAAGACTTGGCTTCTGCAGCTGCCTTTGGCAAAGAATTCCACAGATTCACCACTCTCTGGCTAAAGAAATTCCTCCTCAACTCTGATCTAAAAGGATGCCTGTCTATTCTGACACTGTATCCTCTGGCCTTAGACTCTCCCACCATAGGAAACATCCTCTCCACATCCATATTATCTAGGCCTTTCAGCATTCAATACGTTTCAATGAGGTCTTCTGAATTCTAGTGAATACAGGCCCAGAGCCATCAAATGCTCTTCATAATACAAGCCATTCAATCCTGGAATCATTCAATCTTGGAATCATAATAGTGGCATATAAAATGACGAGAAGCATAGATTGGGAATAAATGGTCGGAATATCTTTCCATGGTGGGGTATCAAAAATAAGGTGGCATAAGTTTAAGGTGAGAGGCGTGAGTTACAAAGGGGATCAGATGAGAAAGTTTTTTTTTACACAGAGAGGAGATGATAACTGAAACATACTGACAGAGAAACTGATACAAGCAAAGATATATTACTGCACCTAAGAGGCATCTGGACAAGATCTTGAATAGGATTGCAAAGAAGAATATTGATCTAATAGAGGCATATTGGATTAATTAGGTGGTCAGTGGAGTCAGCCTGAGTGTGGTGGGTTAAAGACAAGCCATTTAATCCTGGAATAATTTTCATAAACCTGCTTTGAATCCTCTCCAGTTTCAGCATACCCGTTCTAAGATAAGGGGCCCAAGCCTGCTCACAATAGTCCAAGTGAGGCCTCACCAGTGATTTATAAAGTTTCAGCATTACCTCCTTGCTTTTACATTCTGGTGCTCTTGAAATGAATGCTAACTGCATTTGCCTTCCGCACCACAGACTCAACCTGCAAGTTAACCTCTAGGTAATACTGCACAAGAACTCCCAAGTCACTTTGCTCCTCAGTTTTTTGTATTTTCTCTGCATTTAGAAAATAATCCACAACTTCATTTCTTCTTCCAAAGTGCATGACCATACACTTCCTGACGCTGTATTCCATCTGCCATTTCTTTGCCCTTTCTCCTAATCTACTCTCTACTTTTTCAAAACTACTTGCCAACCTACCTTCATATTGTCTGCAAACTTTGCGACAAAACCATCAATTCCATCATCCAAATCATTGACATATAACTTAAAAAGAATCGGTCCCAGCACCTACCTGTGTGGTCAGCCAACCAGAAGAAGCTCCTTTTATTCCCCACTCTTTGCCTCCTGCTAATCAGCCATTTCTTTATCCATACCAAAATCTTTCCTGTAATACTAGGGGCTCATAGCTTGTTAAGCAGCCCTGTGTGGTGCCTTGTCAAAGGCCTCCTGAAAATCCAAGTACACAACATCAACCAATTCTCCTTTGTCTATCCTACTTCTTGTTTCTTCAAAGAATTCCACCAAATCTGTCAGGCAAGATTTTCCCTTGATGGAACCATGATGACCATGGCCTATTTTATCATGTGCCTCCAAGTACCCTGAGATCTCATCTTTAATAATCGACTCCAGCATCTTCCAACTTCACAGGTCGGACTAGCTGGTCTGGAGTTTCCATTCTTCTGTCTCTCTCCCTTTTTAAAGAGTGGAGTGACATTTGTAATTTTCCAGTACCATTCCACGATCTAGTGATTCTTGAAAGTGATTACCAATGCCTCCACGATCACTTCAGCCACTCTTTCAGATTCATGGGATGTACCTCATCTGGTCCAGGTGACTTCTCTGCCTTCAGAAGTTTGTTTCCCAAGAACCTTCTCTCTAGCAATGGTAACTTCACGTACTTCTTGATCCCTGTCGCCTGGAACTTCCACCATATTACCAGTGAAGACTGATGCAAAATACTTATTCAGTTCGTCTGCTATTTCTTTGCCCCTATTACTACCTCTTGAGCATCATTTTCCAGTGGTCCAATATTACTCTCGCCTCTCTTTTACTTGTTATGTATCTGAAGAAACTTTTGGTATCTTTAATATTACTGGCAAGCTTATTTTTGTATTCACTCTTTACCTTAATTACTTTTTAATTTGCCTTTAGCTGTTTTTTTTAAATCTTCCCAATCCTCTAGCTTCCCATTAATTTTTGCTCTATTATACGCTGTCCCTTAGCTTTTATGTTGCCTTTGATTTATCTTGTTAGCCATGGTTGTGTCACCTTACCTTTTAGAATACCACTTCCTCTTTGGGATGTATATCTCCTGCGCCTTCCAAATTGCTTCAGGAAATTCCAGCCATTGCTGCTCTGCTGTCATCCCTGCTAGTGTTCTTTTCCGATCGATTCTGGCTAACACCTCTCATGCCACTGCAATCCCCTTTACTCCACTATAATTCTGATACATCTGACCTCAGCTTGTCCTTCTCAAATTCTAGGGTGAATTCAATCATATTATTTTCACTTCCCCTTCAGAGTTCTTTTACCTGAAGCTTTCTAATCAATTCTGGTTCATTGAACAACACCCAGTCTGGAATAGCTGATTCCATTGTGGGCTTGACCAAGAGCTGCTTTCAAAAACCATGTCATAAGCATTCTAGAAATTCCCCCTCCTGGAATCCAGCACCAACCTGATTTCCCCAATCTGCCTGCATGTTGAAAGCCCTTTCCTGGAAGAGAGCCCAAAAATCTTATGCTATTCCTCTTATGCCAACTCCTTAGCCACGTATTGAATTATGCAATCTTCCTACTTAAGTATGTAAATTTGTTGCAGGCCAAAATTAAAATTACCAGAGGAAGTAATGAATGGAAACTTCTTGGATTCTGTCAAGAAACAATGCAATCAAATATCTAGTCTTCACATCAGTTTGAGATGTTTTATTCTTTCTCAAAAATGTAATTTTTCTGTAGTAGTGAGTAGGGTGTGATGTGTTTGGGTGTCCCATGTGTCTAAATGTAATTGCATAAAAATATCCATAATTGTACTTGGCAAATTGAAAAAATTAAGCATGCCTTTTTTTTTCAGGCTTTGGTGGAACAAAAAGAAGATAAGGAAATTAAGTTCAAGAGCTCGGCAACATTTATTGGTTTAAAGCTTGCTGCTTCAGTCTGGCAGTGTATTATGAGGATGTGGAAGAAAGATATTGCATTGCTCAGTAATTTTAGACGTGTAATTGACTGGTGCAAACTTGCTATTGTATTCAATTTAGTGTGTTTTGAATCTGCAACATAATTAGGGCGTATTGAAAAATGTGATACATGCTCATATATGCCTGAGCATTTCAGCCAAGAATACGGTTTGTTTTTCTATCATAAACTGAAAGGAAGTATAATTTGACAATGTTGAGTATACTGCCAGTGAGGTACAGTTTGAATATTCTGGGAAATGGAAGTTGGTAGGTTAGAACAAATCTTACCTTCTAACAATTGTTCTGGTAAATTTTCAATCTAATATCTTGGCTATCAGTTTCATTAGCAATTCTCATAATTAGTTGGTTGATTAACTAAATATTATTTGGGGCAAGAGGACAAATAACTATGAATCAATATTCAGCAGCAGGACCTGCTCAATATTTAATTTTATTTATTAGAAAATGTATTATATCTCATTTTGTGCAGACCCTCGTGATTTTCTCCAGTCACTGCTTCCTGTCCCCACTCCTTTCTCTCTTTGAGTATAAAATTCCGTTTATACTGCTGGAATGCTTCTAATTCTTCTGTGTTTTTATGCATGGATTGTCTTCAGTTGGTTTCACTGTTCATAAATATCATGGGTATTGGGGAGGAGATGAGGTGGCTCAGTAATTAAATTTTGTTCTAGTTAATTTATGCATGTAAGAGTCTGTCTTTGCTAATGGGATCTAAGGTAAAATTCATGAAACAAATTGCTAAATTATGAGTGAATGTGGCTACAATAACTTCAAGATCAAACAAAAAACGGCAGGTTCTGGAAATATTAAATGCCGGAAATAGCAGGTCAGGCAGCATCTGTGGAAATGGAAATAGAGTTAGCCTATTGGGAAAGTGAGAAAGCAGGTTAGGTTTAAATTTAATAAAGGCTGGGAGAGGGATGGGAAAGACAAGAGGTCAGTGTTGCCAAAATGTTCCTGTAGGTCAGAGCTGTATATGAATCCTGAAACTAAAAGAAGAATGAAGAATGGCAGCAGAGCCGAACCGATCGGGTAGTATCAGTTTAAAAACAGACAAAAAGCAAGTTGTGTGAAGCTAGTTCTTCAATCATTCTGGTGGTCATATGATACAATATTTTAACATTAGTAAATGAATGTCAACATTAATCCTCATACATTGGTAGATCCAGAAACAGACAGACAGACATACTTTATTGATCCCAAGGGAAATTGGGTTTCGTTACAGTTGCACCAACCACGAATAGAGTAGAAATATAGCAAACTAAAACCAAAAATAATTAAATGATAATAAGTAAATTATGCCAAGTGGAAATAAGTCCAGGACCAGCCTATTGGCTCAGAGTGTCTGACACTCCGACGGAGGAGTTGTGAAGTTTGATGGCCACAGGCAGGAATGACTTCTGTGATGCTCGGTGTTGCATCTCGGTGGAATGAGTCTCTGGCTGAATGTACTCCTGTGCCTAACCAGTACATTATGGAGTGGATGGGAGGCATTATCCAAGATGGCATGCAACTTGGACAGCATCATCTTTTCAGATACCACCGTCAGAGAGTCCAGTTCCACCCCCACAACATCACTGGCCTTGCAAAAGAGTTTGTTGATTCTGTTGGTGTCTGCTACCCTCAGCCTGCTGCCCCAGCACACAACAGCAAACATGATAGCACTGGCCACCACAGACTCGTAGAAGATCCTCAGCATCGTCCGGCAGATGTTAAAATATCTCAGTCTCCTCAGGAAATAGGGGCGGCTCTGACCCTTCTTGTAGACAGCCTCAGTGTTCTTTGACTAGTCCAGTTTATTGTCCATTCGTATCCCCAGGTATTTGTAATCCTCCACCATGTCCACACTGACCCCTTGGATGGAAACGGGTCACTGGTGCCTTGGCCCTCCTCAGGTCCACCACCAGCTTTTTAGTCTTTTTCACATTAAGCTGCAGATGATTCTGCTCACACCATGTGACAAAGTTGCCCACCGTAGCCCTGTGCTCAGCCTCATCTCCCTTGCTGATGCATCCAACTATGGCAGAGTCATCAGAAAAATTCTGAAGATGGCAAGACTTTGCAGTAGTTGAAGTCCGATGTGTAGATGGTGAAGAGGAAGGGGGACAGGACAAGTTCCCTGTGGAGCCCCAGTGCTGCTGACCACTCTGTCTGACACACAGTGTTGCAAGTGCACATACTGTGGTCTGCCAGTCAGGTAATGAATAATCCATGACACCAGGGGAGCATCCACCTGCATCACTGTCAGCTTCTCACCCAGCAAAGCAGGGTGGATGGTGTTGAACGCACTGGAGAATTCAAAAAACATGACCCTCACAATGCTCGCCGGCTTGTCCAGGTGGGTGTAGACACGGTTTAGCAGTTAAACGATAAACAGCTAGAAGAAAACACCTTGTAAGAAGGTTTGGGAAGTATGTTAACATCCTCATCTTCCCAGCTTTTCCCAATTGAATGTTCTGCACAGTATGACATTACTTTTGCTCTGATGATTACTGCACAGAGACATAAAATTAGTTGTGACCAAGACATTAGTGCTGCTCAGTTTGTCAATAAAATGTTCAGCCATGTCCAGGCAGAAGAAAAAAAATTGTTTTGCCATCTAGAAGACACTGGTACATCTTTTAAAAGTTGCACTGATAATAAGTTATTTATACTCATCACTTGCCAAAAGGAAGCTTCAAATTTCTGCTGGAAAATTGCACAAAAATTCCCTGGATTTGCTTGCATAAACTGAATTGAAGAGTTAGTAATCCCAGCAGGAAGGTTGCTGCTGTTTTACAGCTCGTTATAAGGTTTACTGAGCATAGAGCATTGCTGTCAAGATTTTGTTACATACTGGGTGATCTTGGGTTCCAACATCTAAAAGTTTTTGGTGGGACATGGGTAGAAGTGGTGTATATTTATTTACCAGCAAATTACTTGTATAAATTCAGGAGATTTCTATCAGCTGATCATTTGTCTATAGCTGAGGTAATGTAAGTGAGCTGAAAGGATTGCATCAAACTGGACTATGTGTCCCACTCCCGAAGCATCTATGCCAAGACCACCAGTTACTTTCCCCAAGCAGTAAAACTGATCAATACCTCCAAGTCTCCAACCACCACAGCTTTAATATTCCCTGTCACTGTATGGACAGACACTCCTGTGTCTAGTGCTACTTAATGGGCATGCAATCAATGAATATAATCTGATTTTTTAAATATTATTGGATGTTTTTAATTATTGTGTTTTTTGTGTTGCATTGGTTCTGGAGTGATAATTATTTCTTTCTGCTTTATACTTGTATACGGGAAATAACATTAAGTAATCTTAATTAAGGGAACTATTCCTGCTTCTCTTCTCAATTGTCCATCACCACATGTTGGTGCCCCTCCTTCCCTTTCTCCCATGGCCCACTCTCCTATCAGATTCTTTCTTCAGCCCCTTTACCTTTTCTACCTATCACTTGCCAGCTTCTCACTTCACCCCTCCCCCACCTACCCCCAACCCCCTTCCCCCTTACCTGGTTTCGTCTGTCACCTTCTAATTTGTATTCTTTGCCCTTCCTCCACCATCATATTGATTTTTGGTCTAAACCCTCAGCTCTCTATGCTTCCCTCTTGATGCCGCCTGACCTGTTGCACTCCTTCAGAATTTTGTATGTGTTACTGTGAAAAGTGACAATTGTGTTCTGAACTTACCAGTTCATGATCATCTTCAAATAGAGTGTTAGCTCCCTGTTATGATTCAATAATATTATCATTGATTGAACAGGATGAAAAAGCTCAGCTGGACTGGCCATGTAACTACTGTGGTTAGAATAACAGAAACTGCTGGGGACCTTGCAGTAAGTGACTCTCTTCTTGACCACATTAAGCATTTTCTTCATCATTGTCATCATCAAGGCACACTCAAGCAAGGGATGAGTGAACTCCAGCTACAGAGGGTTAATCTGAAAGGACAAAGCAACCCAGATGATCCACACCACAATGGCTGCTATTAGTATTTACTTCCTCCTCCACAATTGCACTCTGGCTGTTTGCAGAATGCATAGCTCTTGACTGCTCAAAACATCTGAGATCCACAAGCTCCATCACCAAGGGCAATGACAGCAGCCATATAGGAAGACTATTATGTCCCCTTCAAGTCCCTCATCCCTTCAGCAATGCTGGGCCTAAATCCTTTAATTTCCCATAGTGTAGTACTAAAGAGGGTCAAAGGTTGAAGCTACTTCACCATCATCTCATGCAATTATTGATGGGCAATATGTTCACATCAGAAAAAATTGTTACTCATGGAAATTCTACCTGCAATGAGTATGTACAACTACCAAATCATTAATATTGGGTATTAGCTCTAAAGAAATAAAATCATATTCTTCTTACCAGAGGATTTAACACCTATTCCTCAGCTTTTAGCAAGGTCTTCAAGACATGAATGCAGGTTCATAGATGGGCACTTGCTCCACAGTTTCTCTAAAAGGGAGATTAAAGCTGCATATAGCAGCCAGTGTGGGGTCTCACTAAAGCCCTGTACAATTACAATAAGATATACCTCCTAAACATGGGAAATTCTGTAGCTGTTGGAAATCTAAAGTAACACACACAAAATGCTGGAGGAACAGCAGAAAAAATCTATGGAAATGAATGAACAGTCGATGGCTTGAGTCCTGAAGCTTAGATTGTCCATTTATTTCCATAGATGATGTCTGACCTGTTGAGTTCCTCCAGCATTTTGAGTGTGGTGCTTTATACCTCATATTTTGGGTCCATTACTTGAAAATCAGCATGCCATTTGCCTCCTTTACTGTTTACTGCACCTATATGTTTACATAAATTAATCTCTGTATGAGGGCTGTCAGATCTTATTGTAACCCCACCTCCCCACTTCCCATTAAGATATTCTGACTTCCTAGTTTTGCCACAAAGTGGATTCATCACAGTTACGCATAGTATGCTTTACCTTTATTTAGTCACTCCCTTAAGCTGTCTAAATCTCACTGGAGCATTTCTGCACTCTTCACACAGCACATCTTAAACTTTAATATCTCCAAGTTCAACCCAAAGGTAGATGGGATGTAATGCCTGTCATGCTGCTGGTGTTTAGGGCAGCAGTGAAGGTCTTCCATCTCTGGCAGTGTTCTAGGCTTCCTTCACTGTGTCACTACTGTCAGTCATGCAAGTCCTGAAAGGTGACCAGGAAAACTGTCACACTCGGATGTCAAAGGATTCTTCATTGCTGTTTCCATAATAATTTTGTTTTACTAGTCAGGATTGTTGGCCCTGAGCTGAATCCCCAAACGTGGGGGACCGGTGGACCACTCAGTCTAGCCTTTACAGCTTGACCGGTTTGGCATGGGTGACCCTACCAAGTGCCAAGCATGAAGTTTGACTCCAGCCAATGTAGCTCTCTGGTCATTGAGGCATGCAAGCCTCCAAACCCTACGACAAGATTGGAGGAAAGGTGGATGGAAGCTTTATGCCAAACTTGAAGATACTGTCTGTTACACCACTGGTGTTTAGGGCAGCAATGTACGTCCTCTATATTTTAGAGCTTCCTTCATTGTGCCAATAGTTTCCTCTCGGTTTTCACTATTATCAGCCATGCAGATCCTGGGTGAAGACTCAGGAGTACCATTGCACTCAGATGTAGAAGGATTCTTCTTTGCTGTTTCCATAGCAATTTTGTTTTACCAGTCAGGGTTGTTAACATTGAACTGAACTTGGAAGACCGGTAGACCACTCTTAGTCTGGCCTCTACCCTTTGACCTGTTTAGCATAGGTCATTGGTTTAGCATGGCTCTACCAAGAGCCAAAGTATAAAGTCTTGATTCCAGCTCTCTTGGTCATTGAGGCATGGAAGTGTCCAAACCAGGTCAAGGTTGTAGTCCTCTTGGAGATGTAAACGTTTAATTTCCCCATCTCAATCATTAATAACTAGGGTGCCAGCATTTATCCCTGAAATACCCCATTGCTTCTCTGCAAAGGCTCATTTATATGTAATCCTTGTTTCTGGTGTGGAATGCCAATACATGACCTCCAGTTCCATGTGTTCATCATGCTGTTTTCTAATGTGAAGCCTTTTGAAAGCCTGCAAGCCCAAAAGCACCACAGCCTCTGGGCACCCCTAAATAAGCAACCAGTTACACCCTTGAAACATTCCAGTATATCTATTAGGTATAGATTTCCTTTCATAAATCCATCACCGATCCTGTCTTTCTATTCCAAATGTTAGGCCACTACATCTCTTTAACAACAGACAACTGCAGTTTCTTCACTTTCAATGTCAAACTAGTCGGTATATTGCTTCTCTTTTCCATTTCCACCCTTTTAAAACAGTCCACTGAGCAATCATAACAAATTAGTCATGGGATTTGTTTTGTGGCAGTATAATGCAGGCATTAAAACAACAGACAAATACTATAAATTACAATAAAATGAATGAAACAAACATTGCAAGGTAGAAATAGTGAGGTAGTATCAACAGAGTTCACTACATTCAAGAATGTACTGTTCCATTCCTCAAACTCATTTTGGGAAATTTGATTGGCTGGCCTCCCACCTGCATTAAGCAGAAGCCTAAGAGCAAGGCACTGGAGGTAAGGACATGAAAGAGGGTTGTGGGAGGCAGCAGAGCAGCTACAGGATTGCTTCAGTTCAGTGGCTGGTTTTTCTTTATTTTCTTGTAAAATTCTTGCAAGAAAGTGAATCTCGAGGTAGTATATGGTGACATATTTGTACTTTGATAATTAGTTTACTTTGAATTTTGAACATCTGAAATTTGAACATCTGGGAATCTGATGGCAGAGGAAAAAGTTCTTCCTAAAGCACGGAGTGTGACTTAAACAACAGAACAGCATTTTCTACCCTCCTACCCTCCAGCACCTTACTTGGGGCTAATGCTGCTTTAAATACCTCTGCTTGGGCCCCACAATTTTTGCATTTGCCTCCCAGGGTCCAAGGGAACATCTTCGCAACCAGTGAGATCAGGCTAACTGGCCTATAATTTCCTTCCTTCTGCCTCTGTCCTTTGTTGAAGAGTGGAGTGACACTTGCAATTTTTCAGTCTTCTGAACCATTCCAGAATCTACTGATTCTTGAAAGATTACTAATGCATCTGCAATCTCTTCAGCCTCCTCCATCAGAACCCCAGGGTGCACACAGTATGTTCCAGGTGACTTGCCTTTCCCAAGAACCTGATCCGTAGTCATGGCAACTTCACACACTTCATGATCCCTGACATCTGGAACTTCAACCATACTGCTAGTGTCTTCCACAGTGAAGACTGATACAAAATACATTCAGTTCACCATTTTCTTGCCTCCACCCCCCATGCAATCTCTCCAGCATCATTTTACAGCAGTCCAATATATACTCTCGCCTCACTAATTTTTGCTCTATTATCTGCCCTCACTTTGGCTTTGACTTCTCTTGTTAGCCATGGTTGTATCATCTTTCCTTCAGAATACTTCTTCCTCTTTGGGATGTATATATCTTGTGCCTTCTGAATTGCTTCCAGAAATTCCAGCCATTGGTGTTGTGCTGTCATCCCTGCCAGCAGTGCACTTGTTTGCATTAAATTCCACCTGTCATTTTTCCGCCCATTTTTCCAGCTGGTCTGGATTCCCCTGTAAGCTCTGATAGTTTTCCTTGCTGTCGACTGCACCTTCTATCTTGGTGTCATCTGCAAATTTGCTGATCCAGTTAACCATGTTATCATGCAGATCATTGACATAGACGATAAACAACGGACCCAGCACCGATTGCTGCAGTAATCCACTAGTCACAGGCCTCCAGTGAGAGAGGCAACCATAAGACATAGGAGCAGAATTAGGCCATTCAGCCCATTCAGTCTGCTCTGCCTTTCTATCATGTTCCCACACACCTGCCTTCTCACCATATCCTTCGATGCCTTGACTAATCAGGAAACTATTGACTTCCACCTTAGATATACCCACGGACTGGCCCCCACTGCAGTCTGTGGCAGAGCATTCCACAGATTCACTACTCTCTGGGTAAAAAAAATTCCTCCTCACCTCTGTTCTAAAGCCCCTCAATTTTGAGGCTGTGCCCTCTAGTTCTAGATACCCCCACTCAAATGTTGAAAGGATTAGATAGGGTGGATGTGGAGAGTATGTTTCCTATGGTGGGGATAAATTTCAATACAAGGAGTATTGTAGAAAAGGCAGATGAGTTCAGGACATGGATCAGCACATGGAATTATGATATTACAGCCATTAGTGAGAATTGGTTGCAGGAGGGACAGGACTGGCAGCTCAATATTCCAGAGTTACATTGTATTTTAGCCAGAGAGTAGTGAATCTATGGAATGCTCTGCTACGCTGTAGTGGAGGCCAAGTCCGTTGGTGTATTTAAGGCGGAGGGTGATCGGTCAGGACATCAAAGGATATAGCGAGAAGGCAGGCTTATGGGGTTGAGTGGGATCCGGGATCAGCCATGATGGAATGGCAGAGCAGACTTGATGGGCTGAATGGCCTCTTTCTGTTCCAATATATTATGGTCCTAAGGCAGCACCCATCATTATAGAATCAGAATCTGGTTTACTATTACCGACGTGTCGTGAAATTTGTTTAACTTGGCAGCAGCAGTACAATGCAATACATGATAATATAAGAAAAAAATAAGTAAATCAATTACAGTGAGTGCATATGTATATTAAATAGATTAAAAATAGTTCTAAACAAAAATAATATTTTTAAAAAGTGATGTAGTGTTCATAGGTTCAATGTCCATTTAGAAATCATACGGCAGAGGGGAAGAAGCTGTTCCTGAATTGTTTATTGTGTGCCTTCAGGCTTCTGTGCCTGTTCCCTGATGGTAACAATGAGAAGAGGGCATGCCCTGGGTGCTGGAGGTCCTTAATAATGGATGCTGCCTTTCTGAGGTACCCTTCCTTGAAGATGTCTTGGAAACTATGGAGGCTAGTACTCAAGATGGAAATAACTAATTTTACAACTTTCTGTAGCTTCATTCGGTCCTGTGCTGTAGCCCATTCTCATGTTGAAAGTGTTGCACATTCTCTTGTTGGGACCTGTATGTACTGATTAAGGAAGTTTACCTGAACAGATTTAATGGACTCTATCCTATCCAGTCCTTATGTTTCTTGTAATAGTCTGTGATCTCTCCACAAATCTGTTCCTCTAAATCCCATAGATTGTTTGGTTGTCTATAATATAGCCCATTATAGTGGTCATACTTTTCTTATTCTTCAGTTCCACCCATAAAGCCTCACTAGATGAGTTTTTCAGTCTGTCCTGAATGAACACAGGCATGACATTTTCCCTGACTAGTAACGCCACCCCTCCTCCTTTAATACTTTCAGCTCGATCACGTCAAAAAACAACGGAACTCTGGAATATTGAGCATCCGATCCTGTCCCTCCTGCAACCAAGTCTCACTAATGGCTGCAATATCATAATTCCAAATGTTGATCCATGTCCTGAGCTCATCTGCCTTTCCTACAATATTCCTTGTATTGAAATGTAACTTTTGTCCCACCATGCTCAACCTTTTGATTCTTGACTTTCTCCACAAGCACTCCACTATCTGTTCTAGCACTCTGGTTCCCATCCCCTTCGGAATGGGGTGGCTGGAATTTGGAACACATGGCCCGAAGAGGTGGCACGGGCAGATGTTTTCATGTCATCTCAGAAACATTTTGATACAACTTGAATTGCCAAGTTTGTCATTTACCTAGTGCAGGTAAACAAGAGTGAGAATAAATAGGTACAAAGGCTGGCATGGACAGGGGTGGGGGGCACGAAGGGCCTGTTTCTGTGAAGTACAGCTCGCTAAATCCATGATGCTCCAGGCAGTAACTTCCAGAGCTGTGCCCATGCTCCCATTAAGCTCCCTGGGTTTCTGTTGCCAGTGTTTTTAATCTCATGGGCAGTGCCTTGTTGCGTCGTTCTAAGTTTCTGATCCTATATTCTTGTGCTATGACTTCTGATGTCTATTTTCCCACTCCTTTAAAATATTCCCGGCCTCTCCTCCTCCTTTTAAACTCCAGTTGCCTTTCTGGAAGCTTTTATTGTTTTATGTATAAGGAATCCAGGTCACTTCCAATACGAGTTACCAAATGTCTCATCAATTTTGCTCAAGTGAAGTGGATAACCTCACATTGTTCCTCACAGCACTCCACTGGCACGTTACACATTAGAACATGGAACTTAAAGCAGTAGAGCACAGGGCCAGGCCTTTCACCCCACAGTGTTGTGTCAAACTAATTCAACTAAGTGAGCTAATCCTTTCTGCCTACACATGTTTCATATCCCTATGTTCTGTGCGCGTGTGCTGGTCTGAAGAAATAGGTGATCTGTGCGACTACTTTGAGTCAATAGACTATCCACTTCAAAGGCTTAGTAGACAACCTAGTATCTCACCACTATTATGGACTTTATTGGCAAGGATGTAGAGGACTTTGTATCAAAGAAGTCAATCCAGGTGCCCCCAAAGTGGAAACCATGGATGAATTGGATGATCCATTCCCTACTGATGTCCAGGACTGTGGTGTTCAAGTTATGTAATTCTCACCTACATAATACATGAAGATGTGACTTTTGTGAACTATTAGAGATGCCAAGAGACAATACCAGTCTAAAGCTAAGTTATGAATGTGTGAAAAAAAGAACAATCTCTATCATAAGGATGCATATGTCTCCAAATTTCAATTAAGCCAGAATCCGTTAAAAAGGAATTAATAAGTAATGCAGAATGATTAGGGAGTTGATGTTTGGATGATGACATCCATTAAAGGATTTAAACAAGTATTACTATCACCACCCATTAATAACATATATTCATTTTGATCAGGCAATGAAGTAAAACAGCTTTAATAATGAGGGATCATCAACATTTGGTCCATATATATTAACCAAAACCATTTTCCTGTTGTAAATTGTTCCTTTAAGAGTCTAAAAACTACCATTAATATCAGCTATAGTATCCACCTGGTTAAAAGGAATATTGGAATCAATAAAAATAGAAACGCCTCTGATTTTACTTTGAGAATTTGCATGAAACTGAGGACCCTTCCAAAGTTTTAAAAAAATTGATTTTTATCACATAACCTGATACGTGTCTCTTGTGCAAAGATTATATCAGGTTGGAATCGGTTAGTAGCTTTAAATGGTTTCTTGCACTTAATAGGATGATTCCAACCACAAACATTCCAACTTAAAACATTTAACTGTTTAAATATCATCATGAGACTTTATGTCTAAAAAAAGTAGTTAGATGCATGTCAGGATAAGGTAGTCGAAAATTGCAGAGATAAACAACAATAATAATTAGCGTACACTCCGGAATTCCATAATGGAGATAAAAAATAAGAAAAGAAAAAAGAAAAAAAAAACACCCAAACTACAAAGCCCAGACAAAGGTTGATATCAATTGACGCAAGCACCAAAGAATGCATAAAAAGCAATTATAAACTCCACCTGCCTGAATAAAAGATAAAAATGAAAAAAGTAATCTCTATCTCCCCCTTCCGGATATAGAACTCATTACAGTCGATATACAGTTCATTATGACTGAGCTAAAGAGAACAGTTTTGATATGACCTTCAGTTTAGAAAATAGCTTGCATAATATTAGATAAGGAAAAAAAGCACATCCTGAAGAAATTCTTGAAATATTTGCTCAGAAGAGAAACAATTGCCATCTTTAAAATATCAAATCTATCTTTAAAGCATAAAGAAACCCGGATAATTACTTAAAAGTTCTTAATAAAAGCATACAAAGCAAAAAAGCAATTAGTTAATTTAAATGTTGCAAACACAAAAAAAATTCTAAATAGTTCAAATTATCTACAGTCATTTGACAGTTCCCTCACTGTGATATGTAATAATCTCATCTTTATTTGACATTCAACCCACTATCTGATGTTAGCTGCAAACTTGTAGGTGTCATTAAAGCGGAGCCTGGGTATGCAGTCATGGATGTATAGCGAGTAGAGTAGGGGGTTGAGGATTAAAAATAATTGTGGTGGAGATATTTTTGCCTAAGTACTGATTGTGGTATGCTGCTCGGGAAGTCATGGGTCGAGTTGCTAAGGGAGGTGTTGAGTTCCAGGTTAAGGAGATTGGAGATGAGTTTGCTTGGAATTACATTGTTGAAGATGGAGTTGTGATTAATAAACAATAGTCTCTCAAACCACTTCATGATGATGGATGTCAGAGCTGCTAGGCGATAGTGATTAGGTGCCTTACTTTATTTTTCTTAGCTAGTGGGATGATAGTGGTCTTATTAAAGCAGGTGGGAACCTCAAGTAGTGAAGTTTAAAATGTCTGCAAATAAACACCTAGCTGAACTATACTGTATTTAAGGACAGGACCAGGGTCTCCATCTGGGCCAAATATTTTCTGCAGGTTCATTCTCAGGAAGACATCGTGCGTCTGTAATAGTGACTGTGGAAACAAACATTAGAGGCTGCTGAGCAAGTGATAAATTTCCATTCAAACTATTCAGCTCATCAGGAAGGGATTCACTGCCATTGGAGATGCTGCCCAGATCCTAGCCTGTAACAGCATACAATCTCACCCACAACTGGCAACTTGTTTTCTCGTTATGCAGATGATCTTTTGGTGTATATTTCGAACCCTGAAGAATCTATTCCTAATCTTCTGGAAATATTAAATGACTTTGGAAAATTTTCAGGATATAAACTTAACTTAAATAAAAGTGTATTGTTTACACTAAATGCTTCTGTTTCCATATGTAATGATATTCCATTTAGAATTGTTAATTCTTTTAAATATTTAGGTATTATAATTACTAAAAATATAAAGATCTTTATAAAGCTAATGTTCCTTTAATGGACTTTATGAAGCAATTATTTTCTAGATGGAACCCACTTACACTTTCTATAATAGGTCATATCCACGCTGTGAAAATGATGATTTTACCTAGATTTTTATATATCTTTCAAAATATACTTATATTTTTAACAATTTTTTTTTGATAAATTGACTATTATTTTGTCCTTTATTTGGAACAATAACAGACCAAGAATTAATAAGTATCATTTACAAAAATCTAAAAAAGATAGTGGACTTACACTTCCTAATTTAAGACTATTATTGGACTGTTAATATTCGACAATTATGTTTTTGGCTATATTGGCTGGATCAGAGCCAAAAACCAGCTTGGATTGATTTGGAATTAAAAGCTATCAATTTCATTTAACCTCATTATTAGGAGCTCCATTACCTTTACATCTCTCCAAAATTCCAAATTTAAATCTCTACCCTGTTATTAAACAGTCCTTACGGATTTGGTTTCAGTTTCGCAATCTTTAAAATTTTAAACAATTTAAATTGTCTAGCTCTCTATATCAAAATTTTTTATTTAAACCTTCAATAACTGATCCCATTTTTCTCTTATGGAGAAATAAGGGGATCTGTTTCTTTGCAGATTTATTTTGTGATGGTTGATTGATGACTTTTGAAGAGTTAATTAGCAAATATTCTCTCTCTCATACACACTTCTTGCAATATTTTCAGGTTAGACATTTTTTATAAAAATACTTATCTAAGTTTCTGCATTTGCAAGAATCTGATTTGTTGGATACTAATTTGAATATGAATCCTTTAGTAAGAGGTTCTATTGGTAGAATTTACAATTTATTTTTACTACAAAAAGATAACCTCTCACTAAAGATTAAACAAGATTAGGAGAGAGACCTTTGTTAACAAAGATTGGTTGCCAGTTCTGAAAATGGTCAATTCTTCTTCAATATGTGCCAATCACTGTTTAATTCAATTTAAATTGTTCACTGTTATTATTTAACAAAGGAGAGACTATCTAAAGTATTTCCTAACATAGACAATTACTGCGATAGATGTAAAACTGAAGTAGCCACTTTGTCTCATATGTTCTGGTCATGTCCTTCATTAAAATCCTTTTGGAAATCTTTACTTTCTACAATTTCTAAAGCTCAGAAAATTAATTTACAACCTAATACATTCTATTTGGAATAGTTTTGCATCATATTCAGGGTATTTCATCTTCAGACTAACATGTAATTGCATTTGTTACATTGTTGGCAAGAAGGGCTATTTTATTAAAATGGAAAGATACCTCTGTCCCATTTATTCAATAGTTTTCTCAAGTAATGTTATGTCTTAGTTTGGAAAAAAACAGACGAACTCCTGATCCTCGATTTGACTTTGAGAGAAGATGGGGCTCATTTAATTTGAACTATTTTATACGGTTTCCTTCCAATTTAATTTTATATAAACATGAATTGGTGGTTGATTATGCTTTTTTTATGTATATGGACGATGGTAAGTCGTATTGCTCCAGGAGTTGATTCCTAATGTTTTTTTTTTCCTTTTTCTTTTTCTTTCTCTTGTAGTTAGTGGGTTTTTTTTTTAGTAAGTTGAGGTTCTCTTTTTCCTCCTGTTCTTTATAATTTTTTTTCATTATCATATATTATCCTTTTTTGATAAGTTTTTTTTCTTCAGCTTTATTAATTGTAAATATATATCAACTTGTTGAAGTTTTGTATCTTTTTATAGCTGTAAAAGATTATATCTGAATAAAAAGATTTTAAATATATCTCCACCACAATTATTCTCAATACTAGTGCTCCACAAGGGAGCACCCTCATCCCCTACTCTACTCTCTATACACCCATGACTACATGCCCAGGTTCTGCTTTAATGGCACCGACAAGTTTGCAGGTAACATCACATAGTGGGTCGAATGTCAAATAAAGATGAGATTATTAAATAATGGTGTGTCCAACCATGTAGACACCATGGTCAAGAAAGCACACCACTGCCTCTACTTCCACAGGAGGCCAAAGAAATGAGCTTTTCCTTTTTGACCCTCACCAGTTCTTATCAATGTTATCCTGATGCATCACAGCTTGGTCTGGCAAATGACACTACAAAGAACTATGGAAAGGTATGAACATCATGGAAACTAGCGTGAACAATGCCTACAATTCTCTCTGCCTCGGTCAAGGAGCCAACAAACTCAAAGGCCCCACCAACCCTGGATATTCTCTCTCCTCCCTCCCATCAGGCCAATGATACAAAAGCTTCTCACTACGGCTCGGCACGTCTAACAAGAGTGAACAATTTACCATTGTACTTAACGTGCCTATCTAAGAGCCTCTTAAATGCCTATAGCAAATTTGCCTCCACTACCACCACTGGCAGCATATTCCGTCTGTCTAAAAACCTACTGCACATCTCCTTTGAATGTAACCTCTCATCTTAAATGTATGTGCAGTAATGTTAGACATTTTGACTTTGAGAGAAAAATACTGGCTGCCTATGCTACCTATCCCCATTATGATTATATATTTTTATGTCATACTGCTCATTCTCTGAAGTTTTTAAACTTTATTATGCATTCTGCTATATTTTTCCTTTGTTCTACCTGAAACCCCGCTGCTTTCCTTGGCTGTGTAAGGAAGGAAAGACTGAGACTGAGACGGCTCTCACACCCCGAACTCCGGTTTGTGTGGATGCTGTGTGATTTACCTCCCTGTTACAACTCAGTGGCAAGAAATAACAGACAGCACACTGCAAACAATTAAAGGAATTGTATTTATGAATCTTAACTAAATGGTTAATAACAAAAAGAAAGATTAAAAAACAGATAGAGCCCATTGGAGCTTAATTCTCTGATCCTTAATCAATCTTGGTGCCTGGCTCCATCAAATCACGATCTCCACATCGGATTGTATCCTACAACCGGTTCTCTCCAATGCCTTCTCTCTTCATTTCGTGCCGAGCAAAAAGGACCCAGCTCACATTCCAAATCACCCAATATGTCTAACCATAACCCAAGCACTGCTTCTACAGAAAGACCATTTCATTAGCAGTGAAACCTTTCCCAGGGTGTTACATACCTCAGTGCACTGTGTAATGATCTGACCTGTATGAACAGTATGCAAGATGAGTTTGTCACTATATCTTGGTTTATGTGACAATAATAAAGCAATGGGAATTCCGTTCCAAGTCTATGCCTCTCGTAATCTCAGGTGTCTGCACAGCCTCTGCTGCTCCAAAGGAAACAATCCATGTTTGTCAAACCTCTCCTTATAGCACATCCCATCTTTTCCAGGCAGCATCCTGGTAAACCTCCTCTGCCTCCACCCCATAGCCTCCATATCCTTATTATAACACAACCAGAGTTGAAAGTAATACTCCAGATGTTGCCTAATCAGATAATTTCCTGACTCTTGAACTCAATGCCTTGACTGACAAACGCAAGCATTCCATTTGCCTTTTTATTGCCCTATCAATCTGTGCAGCTACTTTAAGGGAGTTAATGTAAGGGACTTTGGCCCCCAAATCACTCGGTGTATTGATACTGTTAAGGTCCTGCTGTGAAATGTGTACTTTCTCCTTACAACGCCCAGTCTCTTGTTTTGCCTGTTTCCCTTTGATGCCTTTTATCATGTTGGTGAATTTGTGGAATTTATTACCACAGGTATCTGGAGGCCAGGTCATTGAGTGTATTTAAGGCAGAGATTGATAGGTTCTTGATTGGACATGGCATCAAAAGTTATGGGGAGAAGGCCATGGAGTGGGGATGAGGAGGGAAAAAAGGATCAGCGATAGCAATGGTGGAGCGGACTCAATGGGTCAAATGTCCTAAATCTACTCCTGTGTCATTAATTGGCAGTCAAGCACTGATCACCAAATAAGACCACAAGACATAGGAGCAGAATTAGGCCATTCAGCCCATCAAGTCAGTGCTGCCATTCCATCATGGCTAATCCTGGATCCCATTCAACCCCAAACACCTGCCCTCTCACTATATTCCTTGATGCCCTGAACAATCAGGAATCTATCAACTTCTGCTTTAAATATACTCACAAACTTGGCCTCAACTGCAGAGCATTCCACAGATTCACCACTTTTGGTTAAAAGAATGCCTCCAGACTTCTGTTCTAAAAGGTCATCCCTTAATTTTGAAGCTATGCCCTCTAGTTCTGCAAATATCCTCTCTGAAGCTGCCAAATGCTGATCATATATTAACCCCTTCATTCTGGGAATCATCCTCATGAACCACCTCTGGATTCTCTCCAATGACAACACAACCTTTTGAGATAAGGGACCCACAACTGTGGACAATACTCTGTGTGGCCTGAATAGTTTCTTCTAAAGCTTCAGCATTATCTCCTTGTTTTTATATTCTATTTCCCTTGAAATAAATGCTAGCATTGCATTTGCCTTCTTTAGCTGTGAATTAACCTTCTGGGAGTCTTGCACAAGGACTCCTAAATTCCTTTGCAGTTCTGATATTTGAATTTTCTCCCCATTTATATAACAGTTTGCACTATTGTTCCTTTTTCCAAAATGGATCATCATACATTTCTCAACACTGTATTCCATCTACCACTTTTTTGCCCATTCTTCCAATTTGTCATAAGTTCTGCTGCAATTGCATTGCTTCCTCAGCACTACCTACCCCTCCACCTATCTTCATATCTTCCACAAACATTGCCACAAAGCCATCAATTCCATTATCTAAATTGTTGACAAACAATGTGAAAAGTAGTGGTCCCAATACTGATCTCTGAGGAACACCAGTAGTCACCAGCAGCCAACCAGGAAAGGCCTCCCTAATTCCCACTTGTTGTCTCCTGCCTGTCAGCCATTCCTCTATCCACGCCAGTATCTTTACTGTAACACCATAGGATTTTATCTTGTTATGCAGCTTCATGTGAGGCACCTTATCAAATGCCTTCTGAAAATCCAAGTAAATAACATCCACTGCCTCTCCTGTTGGTTACTTCTATGAAGAATTCGAACTTATTTGTCAGGCACAATTTCCCTTGACAGAAACCCTACTGGCTTTGACTTATTTTATCATTAGTCTCCAAGTTTACCAAAACCTCACCCTTAATAATAGTCCCCATTACTTTCCCAACCATTGAGGTTAGGCTAACTGGCTTATAACTTCCTTTCTTTTGCCTTCCTCTCTTCTTAAAGAGTGGAGTGACATTTGCAATTTCTCGGTCCTCTGGGACCATGCCAGAATCAAGTGATTCTTGAAAGATCATGACCAATACATCTGTTATCTCTTCAGCAACCTCTCTCGGGACTCAGGGATGTAGTCCATCTGGTCCAGGTAACTTATCCACCTTAAGAGATTTTAGTTTGCCCAGCACTTTTACCTTTGTAATAGCAGTGGCAGCTCCTGCTCCCTGACACTCATGGACCTCTGGCATGCAACTAGTGTCTTCCACAGTAAAGATTGAAGCAAAGTACTTGTTAAGTTCATCTGCCGTTTCTTTGTCTCCCATTCCTACCCCTCCAACATCATTTTCCAGTGATCCACTATCAACTCTCACCTCCTTTTTATTCTTTATATAACTGAAAAAATATTATTGGCTAGTTTGAAGGGTTTCGGCCTGAAACATCGTCACTACCTCCTCCCATAGATGCTGCCTGGCCTGCTGAGTTCTGCCAGCATTTTGTGTTTTTATTTATTTCCAGCATCTGCAGATTCACTCGTGTTGCCATTGTCTAGTTTGATCTCAGTTTAATCTTTTCCCTTCTTAAAGGTTTTTGTTGCCTTTAGTTGGATTTTAAAAGCTTCCAACTTCCCACACACTTTTGCTACATTATATGCCCTTTCCTTGGCTTTTATGCAGTCCTTAACTTCCCTTGTCAGCCACGGCTGCCTAGAAGAACAACTTCTGGGGCGGTGTATCTATCCTGCACTTGTGAACTATTCCCAGAAATTTCAGCCACTTCTGTTCTGCTATTATCCCTACCAGTATCCTCCTCCAATCCACCTTGGCAAGCTCCTCTCTCATGTATCTAGAATTCCCTTTATTCCATTGTGATACTGATACATGTGACTTGTACTTCTCCCTCTCAAATTGCAGTATGAACTCAATCATATTTTAATTACTGCCTCCTAAAGGTTCCTTTAGGTTAAGCTCCATAATAAGATCTGGGTTATTACATAACACCCAGTCTAAGATGGCCTTTCCCTGAGTAGGCTCAAGCACAAGCTGCTCTAAAAAACCATTTCATAGGCATTCAACAAATTCCCTCTCTTGTGATCTGATACCAATCTGATTTTCCCAATCTCCTTGCATATTGAAGTCCCCAATTATAATTGTGACATTACCTTTATTACATTTCCTTTGCAGCTTCCTTTGCAATATCAACTCCACATCTTGGTGCTATTTGGAGGCCTACATACGATTTCCATAATGGATGTTTTTTACCCCTGCAATTTCTTAACTCCACCCACAAAGATTCAATATTCTCTGACCCTATGTCACCTCTTTATAAAGATGTAATTCCATTTCTTACCAACAGAGCCACACCACCGCCTTTGCCTTCCTGCCTGTCCTTTCGAGACAAAGTATATCCTTTGATGTTAAGCTCCCAGCTTGGCCTTCTTCCAGCCACAGCTCAGTGATGCCCACAATGTCATACTGACCAATCCCTAATTGCACCATGAATTCATCCACCTTATTATGAATACTACCCGCATACTCCAAGTTGCAGGCTATCAACCAAAAATGGACATTTAATCCTACTCTTTAACTTCTACCAGTTAATCAGTTCTCAATCTATACCAGTTAATTACCTCCATACCTTAGGTTTATACCTTGTCCAAAAACTATCTATTACAATTTGTCCCCATCTAATCTAAGAGATATGCTCTCAAAGAACTTCAATAGGTAGCCAATGTTGATTTCCTCTGCAGTTTCACCTCCCTCTGCAACTGGATCCTAGACTTCCTGACTGGGAGACCTCAGTCAGTCTGGATCGGGAGCAGCATCTCCAACACCATCACACTGAGCACGGAGGCTCCCCAGGGTTGCGTGCTCAGTCCACTGCTGTTCACTCTGCTGACCCACGACTGTGCTGCAACACACAGTTCGAACCATATCATCAAATTCGCTGATGACATGACCGTGGTGGGTCTCATCAGCAAGAACGATGAGTCAGCTTACAGAGAGGAGGTGCAGCGGCTAACGGTCTCTTAATGTGAACAAAACAAAGAGATGGTTGTTGACTTCAGGAGGGCATGGAGCGACCACTCCCCACTGAACATCGATGGCTCCTTGGTAGAGATCGTAAACGGCACCAAATTTCTTGGTGTTCACCTGACGGAGAATCTCACCTGGTCCCTCAACACCAGCTCCATAGCAAAGAAAGCCCAGCAGCATCTCTACTTTTTGCGAAGGCCGAGGAAAGTCCATCTCCCGCCCCCCATCCTCATCACATTCTACAGCGGTTGTATTGAGAGCATCCCGAGCAGCTGCATCACTGCCTGGTTCGGAAATTGCACCATCTCGGATCACAAGACCCTGCAGCGGATAGTGAGGTCAGCTGAGAAGATCATCGGGGTCTCTCTTCCCGCCATCACGGACATTTACACTACACGCTGCATCCGCAAAGGAAACAGCATTATGAAGGACCCCATGCACCCCTCATACAATCTCTTCTCCCTCCTGCCATTTGGGAAAAGGCTCCAAAGCATTCAGGCTCTCACGACCAGACTATGTAACAGTTGCTTCCCCCAAACTATCAGACTCCTCAATACCCGAAGCCTGGACTGACACCTTGCCCTACTGTCCTGTTTATTATTTATTGTAATGCCTGCACTGTTTTTGTGCACATTATGCAGTCCTGTGTAGTTCTGTAGTCTAATATAGCTTTCTCTGTGTTGTTTTTTTTATTACATATAGTTCAGTCTAGTTTTTTGTACTGTGTCATGTTTAGTACTGTGTTTTGTACTATGGTCCTGAAAAACGTTGTCTCATTTTTACTATGCACTGTACCAGCAGTTATGGTCGAAATGACAATAAAAGTTGACTTGACTTGACTTGACTTGACTTGATTTCCCTTTAACAATTCCATATTGACTCTGTTTATTTAGATTAAAAATATTCCAAACATCCTCTTGATACCATATCCTTTATTATAAATACCAACATTTTCCTAACTATGATTTTCGGTCTAGCAAGTCAGTAGTTCCATGTTTTCTCTCTCAGTTCTCTTTAAAATGCAGCTCCCAGTCAAGATGGTGCCAGTGACCAACACTTCCTTGTGGACATCTTCCAGATAGTCCACTGAACTGCTTATTTCACTTTTTCTGCAGCTTCTTTTTTATCTTAAATGTATTTCTGGAACCGTGAGACTGTGATTTACAATTTGGAGATCGATTATGTGATCTAGTGCTCCACTGTCTCAGTAAAAATGCCAGGAGGGGAGAACAAGCTGAGTGGCCTCAAGGTGAAGAAGCTTAGAGACGATGATCAGCTCCATTTCTTACTGACTGAATCGGTGAGGAAGATTGAAACATTGAGGTGAATGCTGAGGAGATCAAGTGTTTGGCATTCTGGGTTTTTGGCCATTCTTTCTTGGGAATGATCTGTTAGTTTTTTGTGCGAGGGAGGGGTTTGTGGGTTTGGGATTTAATGGTCCTGTTATTGTTTTCCATGTGGACCTATCTGTTAGATTTTTTGTGCACGGGAAGGGATTGAGGACTTGGGGGTTTAGGGTTTGATGTTCTAGCTGCTGTTTTCTGTGTAGACTGATCTGTTAGTTTTTTTGTGCAAGAAAGGGATTTGGGAGCCGGAGTTTGAGGTTTGCGAGGGGATGGTGTCTGATGTGTTTCTTTGACTGACTTCCATGGTTTTTTGCTGTGTGGCTACCTGGAGAGAATGAATCTCAGAGTTGTATTCTGCACACATGCTTTGATAATAAATGAACCTTTGTACCTCTGAAATAGGCTGCATGCATCTACTACCTTCCAATCCTCAGCAATTATTCTAGATGGCATGAACATTGACTTCTCTAACTTCCATTAATGCCTCTCCTCCCCTTCTTACCCCATCCCTGATATATTTTGTTTATCCCCCTCCTCTTTTTTTTCTCTCTCTCTGCCCATCACTCTGCCTGTTCTCCATCTCCCTTTGGTGCTCCCCTCCCCCTTTCTTTCTCCCTAGGCCTCCCGTCCCATGATCCTTTCCCTTCTCTAGCTCTGTATCCCTTTTGCCAATCACCTTTCTGGCTCTTTGCTTCACCCCACCCCCTCCGGTCTTCTCCTATCATTTTGCATTTCCCCCTCCCCTCCTACTTTCAAATCTCTTACTATCTTTCCTTTCAGTTAGTCCTGACGAAGGGTCTCGACCCGAAATGTCAACAGTGCTTCTCCCTATAGATGCTGCCTGGCCTGCTGTGTTCCACCAGCATTTTGTGTGTGTTGCTTGAATTTCCAGCATCTGCAGATTTCCTCGTGTTTGCATTCTAGATTCAGTAGTGTTTTACAAGATGATAGAACATACATCTCCCCATAAGCATCTCATTCAAATCTATGATCTCTCATTCTAATCTCAGCCAACCTCAGTGGAAAAAGCCTGCTTGCATTTACCCTATTGATACTCCTCATAATTTTGTACACTTCTAACAAATCTCCCTTCATTCTCCTATACTCTTGGGAGTAAAGTCCTAACCTATTCAAACTTTCTTTATAACTCAAGTCCTCAAATCCCAACTACATCTCTGTACTCTTTCAATCTTATTGTTACTTTTCTTGTAGATAAGTGACCAGAGATGCACACAATACTCCAAATCAGGCCTCACCAATGTCTTGTACAACTTCACCACAACATTCCAACTCCTGTACTGAATACTTCGATTTATCAAGGTCAATATGCCAAAAGCTTTCATTATGACCCTTTCTGGCTATGACACCACTTTCAAGGAATTATGGATATGTATTCCCAATCCCTCTGTTCTACATACTCTTCAGTGCCCTACCTTTCACTGAGTATAAGCCTACCCTGGTTTGTCCTCCCAAAGTGCAAAACCTCACACTTGTCTTCATTATATTCCACCTTTCATTTTTCAGCCCACTCTTTCAAAGGGCCCAGATCCCACTGTAAGCTTTCCTTGCTGTCCACTATGCCCCTCCCCCATCTTCATGCCCCTACAAAGTTGTTGATCCAATTTACCACATTATCATCCAGAACACTGATATAGATTACAAATAACAATGGACCCTGTGGCACACTACTAGTTAATGCCTGCTGTCAGAGAGGCCACCATTGATTACCGCTCTCTGGTTTCTCACACAAAGCCAGTTCATATCCAATATACAGCTTATCCTGAATGCTAAGCAACTGAACCTTCCTGAGTGGCTTTCCAGGTGGGATTTTGTCTAAGGCCTTGCTGAGTCCACGTAGCCAACATCCTCTGCCTTTCCTTCATCAACCTTCTTGATAACCTCCTTGAAAAACTCTGTAAGATTGATTAGACATTACCTACCATTCACAAAGCCATGTTGACTACTTCTGATCAGGTCCTGTCAATCCAAATACTTGTATACAAGATCCCTTTGAACATTTCTAATAATTTACCCATTACTCACAGCAGGCTCACCAGTTTATAATTTCCTGGATTATTATTAGATCCTTCCTTGAATAATAGAATGACATTAACCATTCTTCAGTCATTTCTGCACTGGCCATCCACAAAGTGCAAGGAAACAACTTGTCAGACCCTGGGACATATCTACTGTTGTGATGGGATCTCTGTACATTGATTAAGGAAACTTTCCTGAACACATTTGACAAACTCTAATCCATCTAGTTTTTCTACAGTATGGGAGTTCCAGAAAATCACATTATTTTTGCCACTGTCTGCTATATCTCTACAGATTTGCTCCTCCAGATCCTGTTGACTATGGAAACTCTATAATACAATCCCATTAAATTCCTTTCTTATTCCTCAGTCCATCCATACAGCCTCAGTAGACGAGCTCTCCAGTCTGTCCTATCTGAGCTCTGCCATGACATTTTCCCTGACTGGTGTTGCCACCACCTCCCTTCAATCCCTCCCTCTCTATCATGTTTAAAACAATAGAACCCCAGAACTTTGAACTGCCAGTCCTGCCTTCCTGCACCTAAGTCTCACTAATGGCTACAATATCATAATTCCATGTGCTGATCCATGCTCTAGGCTCATTCACTTTTTCTACCATACTCCTTGCACTGATAGAAACATAATTCGGAATATTATTCCCAACATTCTTCACTTTTTGATTCGAATAAAAGGGCTTACATTTTGTTGTTTTTGCTGATTTACTGTCTTTTGCAAAAATGCTATCCCCTTCTCACAATTCCTCCATCACCGCCACATCTGCTCTCAGGATGAGGCTTTTCATTCCAGGACGAAGGAGATGTCTTCCTTTTTTAAACAAAGGGGCTTCCCTTCGTCCACCATCAACTCTGCTCTCAAATGCATCTCTCCCATTTCCCGCACATCTGCCTGAGGGCATCCACCCGCCACCCCACTCGGGATAGGGTTCCCCTTGTCCTCACCTACCACCCCACCAGCCTCCGAGTCCAACGTATAATTCTCCGTAACTTCCGCCACCTCCAACGGGATCCCACTAACAAACACATTTTTCCCTCCCCCCCTCTTTCTGCTTTCCGCAGAGATCGCTCCCTACGCGACTCCCTTGTCCACTCGACCCCCCCATCCCTTCCCACCGATCTCCCTTCTGGCACTTATCCTTGTAAGTGGAACAAGTGCTACACCTGCCCTTACACTTCCTCCCTCACCACCATTCAGGGCCCCAGACAGTCCTTCCAGGTGAGGCGACACTTCACCTGTGAGTCGGCTGGTGTGGTATACTGCGTCCGGTGCTCCCGGTACGGCCTTTTATATATTGGTGAGACCCGACGCAGACTGGGAGACCGTTTCGCTGAACTCCTACGCTCGGTCTGCCAGAAAAAGCAGGATCTCCCAGTGGCCACACATTTTAATTCCACGTCCCATTCCCATTCTGATATGTCTATCCATGGCCTCTTCTACTGTCAAGATGAAGCCACATTCAGGTTGGAGGAACAACACCTTATATACTGGCTGGGTAGCCTCCAACCTGATGGCATGAACATTGACCTCTAACTTCCGTTAATGCCCCTCCTCCCCTTCTTACCCCATCCCTGACATATGTAGTTGTTTGCCTGTTCTCCATCTCCCTCTGGTGCTCCCCCCCCCTTTCTTTCTCCTGAGGCCTCCCATCCCATGATCCTTTCCCTTCTCCAGCTCTGTATTACTTTCGCCAATCACCTTTCCAGCTCTTAGCTTTATCCTATCATTTTGCATTTCCCCCTCCCCCCACTACTTTCAAATCTCTTTCTATCTTTCCTTTCAGTTAGTCCTGACGAAGGGTCTCAGCCCGAAACATTGACAGTGCTTTTCCCTATAGATGCTGCCTGGCCTGCTGTGTGCTACCAGCATTTTGTGTCTGTTGTTGTTTTAATTTCCAGCATCTGCAGATTTCCTCGTGTTTACTCCTTTTCTTTGTTTCTTTATATAGATATGAGAGAACAGACACATATATGAAGTGATATTCCCATTGATTCATAAAACAGTACGACAAATTATCTACTTATATCCTAAAAAAATTAACTGGTAGAGCACTCTACCAGTCCCTGCACCGTCATGATTTCATTTGAAATGTGAATTGATTAAGTTCAGCCTCATATGCCAGGATGTTGTTCATTGACTGTGGTTTGATCATCCCCCAGGGGCTGCTGGGTAAACTGTCCTCATTGGGCCTCAGCACCTCTCTGTAACTAGATCTTGGACTTCTGGATGGAAAGACACCTGTCAGTCTGAGCTGGCACCAACATCTCTAGCTTCATCACACTGGGCACCGGTGCCCCCTAGGGCTGTGTGCTCAGTCTGCTGCTGTTCACACTGCCAGACCCAGCTCAAACCTCATCAAGTTTGCTGATGGTACTATAGCCCCTTCAGCAAGAGTTGGCATACAGAGAGGAGGTAGAGGGGTTTGTCAAATGGTGTGGGAACAACGTGGACAAGACCAAAGATGATTGTGGACTTCAGGAGGGTGCAGGTCAACCACTCTCCATTGTACATCAGTGGCTCTGCCATGGAGAGAGTGAAGAGCATAAAGTTACTTGGTGTACATATAATGGACGATCTAACCTGGACCCACAACACCTCCTCAGTAGTCAAGGAGGCACAGCAGCATCTACTTACTGCTGTCTGGAAAACTCACGTCCATTGTATATAACTCGGGGACATTGCATTTAACTTGGAAGCATTGTATATAATTTGAGAACATAGAATCAAACTCAGGACCAAGGAATAGTCCTTGGAAACATGAAATGATCCTTAGAAGCCTGGAATAGTTCTTGGAAACCTGAAACAGTTCTCAGAAACCTGGAATATTCATTGGAAACCTGGAGGGCCATGGGAGACTCAGGAAACCTTGTCAATCTTGAACAGACAAGAGAAACTTAGAACGTGGACTCAAGAAACTTGGAATATAGCCTCAGGAAACACAAAATACAGCTTTGGGGCAAGCACTGAGAATAGAAGGCACCATTCCCACCAGCTGACCAATGTCCAACTGATTGTTGAACCTCCGCTGGGTCCACTTATGGTGCGGTGACCTTCTGTCCTGGTGTGTGCTAACAAATAGCTGAACCCAGGTTTGGACGAATGACAAGCTCTCACATTGAGAGAGAAACCAGAGTTTATTCAGATGAATTCCAACTGAATATTGGTGGCA
The DNA here is from genome assembly GCF_048418815.1 of Hemitrygon akajei. NCBI lineage: Eukaryota > Metazoa > Chordata > Chondrichthyes > Myliobatiformes > Dasyatidae > Hemitrygon > Hemitrygon akajei. The sequence goes on from NC_133125.1 coordinate 70,164,927, forward strand.
TGACCAAGTAACACCACAAATTGAATCATTCTCGAAACACACAAAGACTCCACGATAAGCGCTAATTGGGAGTCCACTTTAAATAATCACAGTACACTGAAAATATGTGCTAGTCAAATTAAATGACACGATTAAGCAGAAAGCACAAGGGTTTAATAACTCTAGATAAGACAGCTCATGACAGTACTGTCAGGAAGGAAGTATATTAAAGTTCAAAAGTTCAAAGTAAATTGATTATCAAAGTTATGTATGTCACCAAATACAATAATAGGTGTAATAATAACAGAGTTGTTGTGATGGGAGATTTTAATTTCCCAAATATTGATTGGCATCTCCCTAGAGTGAGGGGATTAGATTGGGTGGAGTTTGTTAGGTGTGTTCAGGAAGGCTTCTTGACACAATATGTAGATAAGCCTATAAGAGGAGAGGCTGTACTTGATTTGGTATTGGGAAATGAACCTGGTCAGGTGTCAGATCTCTCAGTGGGAGAGCATTTTGGAGATAGTGATCATAATTCTATCCCCTTTACAATAGCATTGGAGAGAGATAGGAACAGGCAAGTTAGAAAAGCGTTTAATTAGAGTAAAGGGAATTATGAGACTATCAGGCGGGAAACTGGAGGCTTAATTTGGAAATAGATGTTCTCAGGAAAAAGTACAGAAGAAATGTGGCAAATATTCAGGGGATATTTGTGTAAAGTTCTGTATAGGTACGTTCCAGTGAGACAGGGACATTATGGTGGGGTACAGGAACCGTGGAGTACAAAGGCTGTAATAAATCTTGTCAAGAAGAAAAGAAAAGCTTACAAAAGGTTCAGAGAGCTAGGTAATGTTGGAGATCTAGAAGATTATAAGGCTACTAGGAAGGAGTTTAAGAATAAATTAGGAGAGCCAGAAGGGGCCATGAGAAGGCCTTGACAGGCAGAATTAAGGAAAACCCCAAGGCATTCTACAAGAATGTGAAGACCAAGAGGATAAGTCATGAGAGGATAGGACCAATCCAATGTGACAGTGGGAAAGTGTGTATGGAACCGGAAGAAATAGCAGAGGTACTTAATGAATACTTTACTTTAGTATTCACTATGGGAAAGGATCTTAGTGATTGTAGTGATGACTTGCAGCAGACTGCAAAGCTTGAGCATGTAGACATTAAGAAAGAGGATGTGCTGGAGCTTTTGGAAAGCATCAAATTGGATAATTTGCCGAGACTGGATGAAATGTACCCCAAGCTTCTGTGGGAGGCAAGGGAGGAGATTGCTGAGCCTCTGGTGATGACCTTTGCATCATCAGTGGGGATGGAAGAGGTTCCGGAGGATTGGAGGGTTACAAATGTTGTTCCTTTATTCAAGAAAGGGAGTAGAGATAGCTCAGGAAATTATAGACCAGTGAATCTTACCTCAGTGGTTGGTAAGTTGATGGAGAAGATCCTGAGAGGCAGGATTTATGAACATTTGGAGAGGCATAATATGATTAGGATTAGTCAGCATGGCTTTGTCAAGGGCAGCTTGTGCCTTATGAGCCTGATTGAATTTTTTGAGGATGTGACTAAACACATTGATGAAGGAATGGCAGTAGATGTAGTGTATATGGACTTCAGCAAGGCATTTGATAAGATACCCCATTTAAGGCTTATTGAGAAAGTAAGGAGGCATGGGACCCAAGGGGACATTGTTTTGTGGATCCAGAACTGGCTTGCCCACAGAAGGCAAAGAGTGGTTGTAGACAGGTCATATTCTGCACGGAGGTCAGTCACCAGTGGTGTGCCTCAGGGATCTGTTCTGGGACCCTTACCCTTCATGATTTTTATAAGTGACCTGGATGAGGAGGTGCAGGGATGGGTTAGTAAGTTTGCTGATGACACAAAGGTTGGAGGTGTTGTGGATTATGCGGAGGGCTGTCAGAGGTTACAGCGGGACATTGATAGGATGCAAAACTGGGCTGAGAAGTGGCAGATGGTGTTCAACCCAGATAAGTGTGAAGTGGTTCATTTTGGTTGGTCAAATATGATGGCAGAGTATAATATTAATGGTAAGACTCTTGGCAGTGTGGAGGATCGGAGTGATCTTGGGATTCGAGTCCATAGGACACTCAAAGCAGCTGCGCAGGTTGACTCTGCGGTTAAGAAGGCGTATGGTGTATTGGCCTTCATCAATCGTGGAATTGAATTTAGGAGCCCAGAGGTAATGTTGCAGCTATATAGGACCCTGGTCAGACCCCACTTGGAGTACTGTGCTCAGTTCTGGTCAGCTCACTACAGGAAGGATGTGGAAGCCATAGAAAGGGTGCAGAGGAGATTTACAAGGATGTTGCCTGGATTGGGGATAATGCCTTATGAGAATAGATTGAGTGAACTCAGCCTTTTCTCCTTGGAGTAAAGGAGGATGAGAGGTGACCTGATAGATGTTTATAAGATGAGAGAGGCATTGATCATGTGGATAGTCAGAGGCTTTTTCCCAGGGCTGAAATGATTGCCCCAAGAGGACACAGGTTTAAGGTGCTGGGTGGTAGGTACAGAGGAGATGTCAGGGATAAGTTTTTTACTCAGAGAGTGATGAGTGCGTGGAATGGGCTGACGGCAGCGATGGTGGAGGCAGATATGATAGGGTCTTTTAAGAGGCTTTTAGATAGGTACGTGGAGCTTAGTAAAATACAGGGCTTTGGGTAAGCCTAGTAATTTCTAAGGTAGGGACATGTTCGGCACAACTTTGTGGGCCGAAGGGCCTGTATTGTGCTGTAAGTTTTCTATGTTTCTACCAAGCTGATCCATTTTCTAGCATACACAAAAGCCCATATTAGAATAATAATAATAATAATAGAATCAGTGAAAGACCACATGAACTGGGTGCTCACCAGTGTGTAAAAGACTACAAGCTGTGCAAATACAAAAAGAAAGGAATAATAATAAACAATTAAGCAATAGATATGAAGAACATGAGATGAAGAGTCCTTGAAAATGAATCCGTAAGTTATGGGAAAAGTTCAGTGATGGGGTGTGAAGTTGAGTGGTTATCCCCTCTGGTTCAAGAGTCTGATGGTTGAGGGGTACTAACTGCTCCTGAACCTGGTAGTGTGAGTCCTGTGACATACTGTGAGTACGTTCTTCCTGATGGTAGTAGCGAGAAGAAAGCTTGTCCTGGGTGTTGGGGCTCCTGTTAATGAATGCTGCTTTCATGCAACATCGCTGCATGTGGACGTGCTTTACCTATGATGGGTTGGGCCGTATCCACTACTTTTAGGAGGATTTTCCATTCAAGGACGTTGGCTTTTCCAAACCAGGCTGTGATGTAGCCAGTCAGTGTCCTCTCCACCATGCATCTATAGGAGTTTGTCAAAGTTTCAGAATCTTCACAAACTTCTGAAGAAGTAGAGGCACTGCTATGCTTTCTTCATAATTGCATTTATGTGCTGGGCCCATAATAGGTCCTCTGAAATGATAACACTGAGGAATTTAAAGTTGCTGACCTTCTCCACGTCTCATCCCTGATGAGGACTGGCTCTTGGACCTCTGGTTTCCTTCTCCTGCAGTCAATAATTATCTCCTTTGTCTTACTGACTTTGAGTAAGAGGTTGTTGTTATGACACCACTCAGCCAAATTTTCAGTCGCCCTCCTGTATACTGGTTCATCACAACCTTTGGTTCAGCCCATGACAGTGGTGTCATCAACAGACTTGAATATGGCATTGGAGCTGTACTAAGCCTCACAGCCATAGGTGGAAAGTGAGTAGGGCAGGGAGATGCACACAGGCTTAGCAATAGGACCAGGACTGCCAGACTGCGTAACAGGCTTCCCTCAGGCTGTGAGACTAATGAATACCCTGCCACCACCGAGGTCTCGTCACTACGACAGTGAGCTGCTTACTGTTTACTGGTGCTCTGCTTGACTATATGTTTTTTAAACGTATCTTATTGACTTACTTATGGTGTAATATTTTTGCTTATGTGCTGTGTGTGATATATGTGTAGGCGCGTAGGTGCTCTGTGGTCCAGAGGTATGTTGTTTTGTTTGTTTGTGTATATATATATACACACACAGTCAGATGTGTTGGCAGGTGGCTAAGTGATTAAGGCGTTTGTCTAGTTATCTGAAGGTCACTAGTTCGAGCCTTGGCTGAGGCTGCGTGTGTGTCCTTGCTCTGCGACAACACCGGTGCCAAGCTGTATGGGTCCTAATACCCATGGAGAACATTGGTGGTGTGGAGAGGGGAGACTTGCAGCTTGGGCAACTGCCGGTCTTCCATTAAAAAAAACCTTGCCCAGGCTTGCACCCTGGAAACTTTCCAAGGTGCAAATCCATGGTCGATCGAGACTAACAGAGGGCTACACACAGTCAGATTACATTAAATTTGAACTTCAACTTGGACTTGAAATATGACGTTAATGTTTAGAAGGAGAAAGTTGAAATAAATGCCTGCCTAATTGTTATTAAAGCTTTTGTATGTGGACATTGCAAGCTAAATCATAAAATATTTTTTCCATTTACCTATGGTTACATTGTGAAGTTATTTGAATTTACCATGTATGGAGTTTATTGTGTGCTATAAAAGAATTGCTACTTCTGCCCTTAGATGGTGCTATGACTACATCATTCATAGGAAAGTTGACCAGTTAATAAATAGTCCATCACTTATCGTAACATTCTATTGAATGAACTGCTAGAATGTGGACCATAGAACTGTACAGCACAGGAACAGGCCTTTGGCCCACAATGTTGTGTCGAACCGAATAAATTAATAATCAAATGGCCAATGAAACTATTCTCATTAGCTTCCACAATGTCCATATCCTAACATTTCTCTCACATCCATGTGCCGATAATATCTCTTGGAAGTCCCTACTATATCTGTCTATCTCCACCCAGGCACCCATTGCTCACTGTGTAAAAATATTGCCCCCTCACATTTCCTTTGAACTTACTACCTCTTATTTTGACTGCATGCTCTCTGGTGTTAGATATTTCAACCCTGGGAAAAAGACACTGTCATGATGAAGCGTCTTGACGTGAAACGTGAACTGCATTCTCTTTTCTGTAGATGCTGCCTGGCCAGCTGAGCTCTTCCAGCATTTTGTGTGTGTTGCTTTGGATTTCCAGCATCTGCAGATTTTCTCTTGTCATTATCTGCCTACTCTATCTATACCTCTTAATCTTATAGAACATAGAAAATCTACAGCATATTACAGGCCCTTCAGCCCACAAAGTTGTGCAGACCATGTAACCTAATATAGAAGCTGCCTAGAATTTCCCTCCCACATAGCACTCTATTTTCTAAGCTCCATGTACCTATCTAAGAGTCTCTTAAAAGAACCTATTGTATCTGCCTCCACCACTGTTTCCACACACCTGCTACTCTCTGTGTGAAAAACGTACCCCTGACATCCCCTCTGTACCTACTTCTAAGCACCTTAAAACTGTGCCCTCTTGTGTTAGCCATTTCAGCCCTGGGAAAAAGCCTCACATAATCACATAATCACTCCAAGGGGGAAAGGCCAGAATCTCACGTCAGCCTCCAACACTCCAGGGAAATCACCCAAGTTCATCCAACCTCTCATTATAGCACATACCCTCTAAACTAGGCGGCATCCTGGTAACGCCCTTCCGCAGCCTCTCTAAAGGCTTGATGTCCTTCCTATAATGGAGTGACCAGAGCTGTATGGAGTACTCCAGATGCAGCTAACTGAAGTTTTATAAAGTTGTAATATACCTTCCTGCCTTTTGAACTCAATACATTGTCTAATGAAGGCAAGCATTCCATAGGCCTTCTTAACCACCCTATCAATCTGTGTAGCTACTCTAAGGGATCTATGAACTTGGACCCCAGGATCCCTCTGTTCAACAACACTGTTAAAAGTCTAGTTCATGACAGTCTCTTTACATTTGACCTAACAAGGTACAACACTTCGCATTTGGCAGGGTTAAACTCCATTTACCATTTCTCCACCATATCTGCATCTGATCTATATCCCCCTGTATTCTTCCCAGTCATCTACACCATTCATAACACCACAATCTTCTTATCATCTGCAGACTTACTAATCCACCGATCTGCTGTACATTTTCATCCAGGTCATTCATATACTGTGCATCACAAACAGCAGAGTTCCTGTGGAACACACCTCTCGCTGGAATCAGTCCCTTCGACCACTACCCTCTGTCCTCTATGGACTAGCCCATTCTGAATACAAATGGCCAGATCACCATTGATCCCATGCACCTTAATGTTCTGGGGGAGCTTCTATGGGAGACTTTGTCAAACACCTTACTAAAATCCATGTAGACACCATCCACAGCTCTACTATCATCGGTCATCCTGATCACTTCATCAAAAAACTCAATCAAGTTATTAAAACACGACTTGCCCCGCACCAAGCCATGCTGGCTCTCCCATGTTTTCCAAATGTTCATGAGTCCAAACTCTAAGAATTCTCTGGAGGAGCTGTCTTATCACTACCATGAGACTTACCAGTCTATAGTTTTCAAGATTATCCCTGGTTCCCTTCTTGAATAATGCCAGTCCTCCAGGATCATGCCTGTGACTAGAGAGGACACAAAGTTATTGGTCAAGGCCCCAGCATTCTCCTCTCTTGGCTCTTTCATTAACCTGGGGAATATCCTAACAGACCCTGGGACTTAATCCACCTTAATCCTCTTTACGAAACCCAGCACTACTTGTTTCATCACCACAAAAGGCCCTAGCATATCAATATGGTCATCACTGATGTCACTATCCTCTACATCATTCTCCTTGGTCAGTACTGATGTGAAAGTGCTCATTAAGGACCTCACCGACATGTGCCACATCCAAGCAAGTTCTCCCCTTGATCTCTGAGTGACCCCATTTATCCACTTGTTTTTGCTGCCTTGGGATTCTCTTTAATCCTACTTACCAAAGGCTTTTCATAGTCCCTGCTGGCTTTCCTAATACCCTTCTTCAGTTCTTATTTGGCTTCTTTGTAATCCTCAAGGATTCTGTTTGATTCTGGCTTCCTAAGCTTTACACACTTTTTCATCTTGACTAGATCTCCCACCTCTCTTGACGTCCAAGATCTTGACTTCTCTATCCAACGTCGTCTTTCCTTCTGACTGGAACATACCTGCCCTGTACTCTGTGCAGCTGGTCTTGAAGCCTCCTCCACATGTCAGACACGGATTTGCTCAAGAACAGCTGGTTTCAATTAACTTTCCCTAGCACCTGCCTAATGCTCTCATAATTTGCCCTGCTCCAATTTAATCTCTCCTACAAGGTCCACTCTTGTCCTTATCGACAGCTGTCTTTAAACTTAAGGAAGTGTGGTCACTGTTCCCTAACTGTTCATCTGCTGAAAAGTCGGTTACCTAGCTAGGCTCATTACCCAACACCACGCCCAGTACAGCTCCTCATCTTGTTGGACTGTCAGCATATTGATTTAAGAATCCCTGGATGATCTAACAATTTCTACCCCGTCTAAACCTCTTGCACTCAGAAGGCCCCAGTTTATATTAAGAAAGTAGAAGTCACCCATGACAACAACCCTGTTATTTTTACACATTTCCTTAATCTGTTTATATATCCGTTCCTCTGTTGGGGTGGCTGTAGAACAAACCCAAAGTGATTGTACCCTTCTTATTTTTGAGTTCTACCCATACAGGTTCAGAGGATGAACATTCCCTTTGAGTGCATCTGAGATATTGTCCCAGATGCAACACTACCCCCTTTCTATCCCCCTCTATCTTTTCTAAAATGTCAAAACATTGGGACATTAAGCCCCCATTCCTGTCCCTCTCTCAACCAGGTCTCTATAATGACCACACACCATACTGATCCATGCACATCACCTCTAGCCATAACACTGCTAGCATTAAAGTACACACACTTCAAACAATCCAATCCATTGCCTGTTGCTCCTGGCCCTAACATCGACCTTCCTCTCCATCACTCCACTTTCTGTCCTGGTGTTCTGGTTCCCGTCCCCCTGCTAAACTAATTTAAAACCTCCCGAGTAGCACTGGTGAACCTCCTGGCCAGGATATTGGTTCCCCTTCAGTTTATGTGCAACCTGTCCCTCTTGTACAGGTCACCCATGCCCCAGAAAAACTTTCAGTTATCTTAGAAACTGAAAATCTATCCCCTGCACCAATTCCTCAGCCACTCATTCAGATGTACTATCATGCTGTTCCTGCCCCGACTAGCACGTGACACTGGGAGTAGTCCAGAGATTGGAGTCTTGGAGTCCTGCTCTACAGCCTCTTTCCTAACTCCTTGTACTCACTGCGCAGGACCTCTTCGCCCTTTCTACCTACATTCTTCGAATGTACACCGTGACCTCTGACTGCTCCTCCCCCCCCCCTTGAGAATGTTCTGCAGCCTCTCTGAGACATCCTGGATCCTAGCACCTAGGAGGAAACACACCATCCTGGCATCTCATTCATGACCACAGAACCTCCTCTCCATCCCCCTAACTATTGAGTCTCCTATCACTATTGCTATGCCTGACTTTACCCTTCCCTGCTGAGTCTCAGAGCTGGCCACAGAGCCTCTGGCCGGGTTGCTGCCACTGTGCCCTGATTGGTCATTTCCCCAGCAGTATCCAATGGGGCATACTTGTTGCTGAGGGTAATGGCCACAGAGAAACCCTGCATTGACTGCTTACTCCCCTTACTTCTCCTGGCGGTCACCCATCGACTCTCTGAAACCCGCACTCTGTGCTTGACAACCTCAGTAAAAGTTTCATCTATGAGGTTCTCAACCACCCAGATTGGCCTGATGCCATCCACCTCCATCTTCAGCTCCTTGACCTCGTCAGTCAGAAGATGTTGGGTGTACTTCCTGCCTCTTGAGCCTGGTTGACCCTTTCAAGGAAATGACAAAAATTGATGAAGTTAGAGTGGTGGATGCAGTGTATATGGATTTTAGTAAGGCGATTGATAAGGTTCCTCATTTAGAAAGTCAGTAGGCATGGGATGCAGGGAAATCTGGCCATGTGGATCAGATTGGGTTGCCCACAGGTAACAGATGCATCATATTTTGCTTAGAGGTCTTACACCCGTCGTGTTCTGTAGTGATATGTTCTGGTACCCCTGCTCTTAGTAAATTTTAAAAATGACTCTGAAGAACGGGAAGGGTGAGTGAGTAAGTTTATAGGTGACATGAATGTTGAGATAGTGTAGAAAGTTGTGGTAGATGGTACATTGACAGGATGCAGAGCTGGGCTGAGAAGTGGGAAATGGAGTTCTATCCGTAAGACCATTTGATATAGGAGCAGAAATGAAAGCTAACATTGCATTTGCCACCCCACCACCATCAATACCTGCAAATTAACCTTTAGAGTGTTCTGCACAAGGACTCCCAAGCCCCTTTGCATTTCAGATCACTGGATTAAAATAGTCTGCACATTTATTCCTACTACCAAAGTGCATGAACATGCATTTTCCAACATTGTATTTCATTTGCCACTTTAGTGCCCATTCTCCTAATTTGTCTAAGCCCTTCTGCAGCCTAGCTGTTTCCTCAACACCACCTGCCCCTCCACCAATTTTTGTATCATTTGCAAACTTGGCAACAAGGCCATTTATTTGATCATCTAAATCATTGATATACAGCATAAAAAGAAGCGGTCCCAACACCAGTTCCTGTGGAACAGCACTAGTCAACCAGAAAAAGATCTTTTTATTCCCACTCGTTTCCTCCTACCAATCAGCCAATGCTCTAACCATGCCAGTAACTTTCCTGTAATACCATAGGTTCTTAACTTGGTAAGCAGCTTCAAGTGTGGCACCCTGTCAAAGGCCTTCTGAAAGTCCAAATATACAACATCCACTGCATCCCCTTTGCTTATCCTACTTGTAATCTCCTCATAAAATACCAGCAGATTCGTCAGACAAGATAATCCCATGCTAACTTGGTCCTGTTTTGTCCTGTGTCACTAAGTACTCCATAATCTCATCCTTAACAATTGACTCCAACATCTTCCCAACCACTGAGGTCAGGCTAACTGGTCTATAATTCCCTTCCTGCTGCCTTCCTCCTGCCTTAAAGAGTGGAGTGAGATTTGTAATTTTTCAGACCTCTGGGATCATGCCAGAGTCCAATTATTTTTGTAAGATCATTACTAAAGCTTCCACAATCTCTACTGCTACCTCTTTCAGAACCCTAGGGTGCAGTTTATCTGGTCCAGGTGACTTTTGCACCTTTAGCTCTTTCAGCTTTTTGAGCACCTTCTGCCTTGCAAGAGTAGCTGCACTTACTTCTCTTTTCCTCACACCCTTCAACATCTGGAAAGTGTGAAGTGATGAAGTGATACTGTTTGGAACGCTGAGCATGATGGAATTATACAAAACTAATGGCAGAAGGAACAGAGGGATCTTGAGGTGGAAGTCCATGGACCATAAGATATAGGAGCAGAATCAGGCCATTCAGCCCATCAGGTCTGTTCCACCATTTCACTATGGCTGATTTATTATCCGTCTCAACCTCATTCCCTGCATTCTTCCTGTAACCTTTGCCACCTTTACTTAAGTACCTATCAACCTCCACTCTTAATATACCCAATGACTTGTCCTCCACCCCTGTTTGTGGCAATGAATTCCACAAGTTCAGAAAACTGGCTGAAGAAATTCCTTCTCATTTCTGTTCTAAAGGAATGTTCTTTTATTCTGTGGCTGTACTCGCTGGTCCTAGACTGTGCCACTATAGGAAACATCCTCTCCACATCCACTCTATCTAGGCCTTTGAATGAAATAGAACCATAGAACACTACAGCACAGTACAGGTCCTTCAGCCTTCCATGTTGTGCTGACACATATAATCCTTAAAAAAAGTTCTAAACCCACACTACCCCATAACCCTCCATTTTTCTTTCATCCATGTGCCTGTCCAAGAGGCTCTTAAATGCCCCTAATGTTTTAGCCTCCACCACTATCCCTGGCAAGTCATTCCAGGCACTCACAACCCTCTGTGTAGAAAAACTTACCCCTGATGTCTCCCCTAAACTTCCCTCCCTTAATTTTGTACATATGCCCTCTGGTGTTTGCTTTTGGTGCCCTGGGAAACAGGTACTGACTATCCACCCTATCTATGCCTCTCATAATCTAATATATTAATATCATATATTGAGATCCTTTATATTTCAGCTTTTCTCTCCTTATTGCCAGTAATATCAAAGAAGATACCAAACATCTTTTCAGATATATAAAGAATGAAAAAGAGTGGATATTGGACCACTGGAAAATGATGCTGGAGAGATAGTAATGGAGGATAAGGAAATTGTGGATGACCTAAATAAATATTTTTGCATCCATATTCACTGTAGAAGATACTAACACAGGGGTGGGCAAACTTTTTGACTTGTGGGCCACAAAGGGTTCTAAAATTTGACAGGGGGGCCGGACCAGGAGCAGATGGACGGAGTGTTTTGGTAATACACCTCATAAGAGAAAATAAAATATCATGGGATATGCAGAAAACATGTGCTTTAATTTCAATTGAAAATGAACAAATGCATTACAACAAAATATCTGTCTTTGAAGTCCCATGGTATTTAGCTATTTATTGAAATGACTTTTAAAACACTGAAAATTAAATGAATAAAATACAGCTTTTTTAAATAGTAACAGTTATTATTTTAAAGCACTGAAAATTCTGTTATCCTTCAAGATATTATCATCATCACTCTCCTCCTGACTGTCTTTATTTCAAAAACAGTAGGAGATGCAGGTCTACTTGTCCTGTTCCTTCTTATTCTATTGTCCCCTGTGCCAAAACTCAACAACGACCAGCACAAGGACAGAACAGTGACAGCGTGCCAATATGCGGAGCGCATTATTTGATCTGAAGCGCATTTTTAATTTTGAGAACGTACGTGCACCTGCACACTACTCATGTCCATCACTTAACAGAAATGACATGTAACATGTAAGGCTTATTGAAAAAAATATTTTCAAATGCATTTTTTACATAACACAATGAAGAAACTTGTTTTTAATTTCAGTGGGAACAGTGTTGTTGGTCTCCCTTTTTAGCCAGCGCATCAAAGTCTGGATTTAGTTTTGTTGTGGCGATTCTCAGGATGGATCTGAGGTGTTGGTCAGTTAACTTGGATCTGTGGCTGGCTTCGTTGATGTTCATGACGCTGAATGCCTGTTCACACAAATAGGTCGAGCCGAACAACGCCAGCATCTTCTGTGCCGTCCTCCGGAGGTTTGGAAACACCTCTTTGCCAAGTGAAGCATAAAAGTCATTCAGTTTAAGAGAGTTGAACTTCTCTTTTAAGACGGGGTCAGACTGAAGGTCGATCAGTTCCAGCTGTAGCTCCTCTGGTGCTGTTTCAGGATCTTGTGACAGGGGACAGGCCACCAACTGAAGTGACTTGTCAATTTTTTCAAAATCAGAAAAGCGATGGCAGAATTCTCTGTGCAGCGCATCCAGTGACTCGCTGTATTTTTTCACATTTGCGCTGGCCTCTTCCAGCATGGCTAGTGTGGGAAAATGAGTGAATAACTTATTCAAAATTTGCCTGGAGAAAAAAGCCAGCTTGGATTTAAAGGCTTTCACGTTTGTGTACATGTCATGCCAGAATTGCGGGGAAAAAACGTTAACAAGGTTTATTAATATAATTTCATCAAGTTCTTCGGGCCGGATTAAAAAGCTTAACGGGCCGTAGTTTGCCCATGCCTGTTCTAACAGTATGCCAGAAGTCCCAGAGTATCAGAGGGCAGAAGTGCTATTACTAGGGAGAAGGTTTTTGGGAATCTGAAAAGTCTGATGGTAGATAAGTCACCTGGACCAGATGGACTACACCCCAGTGTTCTGAAAAATATGGCCAAGGAGATTGTGGAGACATTGGTAATGACCTTTCAAGAATCACTTGATTCTGGAATGGTTCTGGAGGATTAGAAAACTGCAAATGTCATTCTACTCTTTAAGAAGGAAGAAAGGCAGAAGAAAGGAAAGTATAGGCCAGTTAGCTTGACTTCCGTGGTTGGGAAGCTATTGGAGTCAACTGTTAAGGGTGAGGTCTCAGTGTAAAAGGAAGCACATGATAAAATAGGCCAAAGTCAGCATGGTTTCCTTAAAGGAAAATCTTGCCTGACAATTTTGCTGGAATTCTTTGAAGAAATAAGAAGCAAGATAGTCAAAGGAGAATCATTTTAGACAAGATGCCACTGTTTAGATGCCTCATCCACTGAGGTTGTTTAACAAGATAAGACCCATGGTATTACAGGAAAGATACTAACGTGGATAGAGGATTGGCTGATTAGCAGGAGGCAAAGAATGGGAATAAAGGGAGCCTTTTCTGGTTAGCTGCCGCTGACCTGTGGTGTTTGGCAAGGGTCAGCATCAGGACTTTTTTTTACATTATAAAGTATGTCAAGGATTTGGATGAATGATGGAATTGATGGCTTTGTGGCCACATTTGTGGATGATACAAAGATAGGTGGAGGGGCATGTAGTTTGTAGGAAGCAGCGAGCCTACAGAAGGACTTAGACAGATTAGGAGAATGGGAACAGAAGTGGCAGATGAAATACATTGTTGGGAAGTGTATGGTCATGCATTTAGGTAGAACAAAAGCATAGACTCTTTTCTAAATGGCAGAAAATACAAAAATCTGAGGTGCAAAGGGACTTGGGAGTCCTTTTGCAGGACTCCCTAAAGGTTAACTTGCAAGTTGAGTTAGTGGTGAGGAAGGCAACTGCAATGTTCGCATCATTTCAAGAGGATTGGAATATCAAGGATGTAATGCTGAAGCTTTATAAGGCACGGGTGAGGCCTCACTTAGAGTATTGTGAGCAGGTTTGGCCCTAATCTAAGAAGGGATGTGACGATATTGGAGAGGCTTCAAAGGAGATTCATGAGAATGATTCTGGGAATGAAAAGGTTATGATATGGGAAGTGCTTGATGGCTCTGAGCCTTTACACACTGGAGTTTAGAAGAATGAGAAGGGAAGGGGGATCTCATTCAAAACTATTGAATGTTGAAAGGCCTCAATAGCGTGGATGTGGAGAGGATGTTTCCTATGGCGGGGGAGTCTAGGAATGGGAAACACAGCCTCAGAATAGAGGAATATCCAGTTAGAATGGAAATGTGCAGGAATTTCTTTAGCCAGAGAGTAGTGAATTATGGAATTCATTGCCCTATGGGCAGTTATGGAGGCCAGATCATTGGATGTATTTAAGACAGAGGTTGATAGGTTCTTGATTAGTCAGGGCAAAAAGGTTATGGGGAGAAGGCCAGAAAATGGGTTTGAGAGGGAAAATTGATCTGCTAAGATGTATGGCAGAGAAGATTCAATGGGACGAATGGCTTAATTTTGCTCCTATCTTTTATGATCTTATTGCTTTTTTAGTTGCCTACTGTTGGTTTGTAAAAGCTACCCAATCCTCTAACTTCAGCATGATATTATTGTTCCCTTTAAGTTCCCACAGCTTTACATTTGCTGTACATTTTTTGGGATGGTGAAGAAGGTGTGTGGTGCGTTTGCCTTCGTTAGTCAGGGTATTCAGTTCAAGAGCCGTGAGGTAATGTTGCAGTTCTATTAAGCATTGGAGTAGTTTATTTAGTTCTGGTCAGTTCATTATAGAAAGGATTTGGAAGCTTTAGAGAGAGTATGAGGGAGATTTACCAGGATGCTGGCTGGATTAGAGAATATTTCTTTTGAGGATGGGCTGAGCAAATAAAAGCTTTTCTCTTTGGAGTGAATGAGTGTGAAAGGAGATTTGACAGAGGTGTGTAAGATGATAAGAGGCACAGACAGAGTGGACAGCCACTGTATTTTTCCCAGGATGGCATTGACTAATCTGGGAGGACTGGAGGAATGTACAGGGGGATGTCAGAGGTTGTTTTTTACACAGAGAGTGGTAAGTACATGGTAGAGGAAGATACATTGGGGGCATTTAAGAGACTCCTTGGTGGTTACGTGGATGAAAAAAATAGAGTCTATGTGGGAAGGAAAGGTTAGATTGATCTTGGAGTAGGTTAAAAGGTTGGCACTACATCATGGGCCAAATGCCCTGTTCTGTGCCCTCCTATTCTATGTTTTTCGTTCAAATTATGATCTGTAACTTTCTGCTGGAAAGATTTCAGAGTCTTCACAATGGAAGCTGCAGAGATAAACTGGAGCTTCCAGCTACTATGGGTGATTGCACCTAAAATTTCAGTTAAGTACATGACTGTGACTTAAATTAGGCATCATCATTGATCTTAGAAAGGAAGTCCAGTCATATTTACAGGGTTTCCAGTATGCTTGCTTGTAACTCCACAGTAAAGGCTGCAGATTATGATGATAATAGATTAAAAAATTGAAATCTGATGTCATGAAGCCTTTATGTAAAACGCACATACACGTCATATCACAGATCCCTTGGGTGCATTTGCTTCTCAAAGCTTGTGGCTTAGTCTTTTAGTAAAATCTTTAACAAAAGTTTTAAACAACATAACTCAACACTAAATTCCAATATATTTTAGGGCATGATTTTGTCTTTGCTGTTAAGAACAGAGTCTGGTTAATTAACTTGACTTGAAAGTCATGTCATCAATCTCTTTATCATCTCTCAGCATCTGGAGCTACATTCTCCACAGTGCTGAGAGCAAAATGAAAATTTGACAGATTGATGCACAAGGGTCTGTTGCCATTCATGCAACCAAGATCTTAAAAACTAATTTGCATTTTTCATCTCTTCAATGAATGTAAGAGCTTTCAAAATTCTAGCTGCAGTTTACTTCATCTTTCCCAGCTTTTTCTGTCACCCTTTCCAACTCTTGTCACTTTGTCATGGTGTAGCTTTGTTCAATATGTCAGCTGCGATTATATTGCTTTCACTGAAAGAAACTGGAGTACTGTTGGACAACACACACAGAGCGCTGGAGGAGCTCAACAGGCCAGGCAGCCTCAATGAAAAGAACGCAGTAAATGTTTTTCAGACTGTACTTTTGTCCATAGATTCTGCCTGGCCTGCCGAGTTCCTCCAGCATTTTGTGTGTGTTGCTTGGATTTCTAGCATCAGCAGATATTCTCTTTATTGTTGGGCAATGTGATTTTCATTCCTATCCTGTCTCACATGTTTATGAATTTTATCCTTTTTACATATTTGTTAGTAAGATTATTAAATGAAAACATTGTGGGTAAAATGGTTCAAAGTAAAGCAGCGTGCGTTCATGCTTTTGATTATTTTGAGTACTTAACTCCCTGTATCAATCCGATTATTGAAAATTATATTGAACTGATTCTCATCCTGACTGTTCTTGTTTTTATGCATCGTAGTCTCCTGCCTGATGGTAGAAAGTCAAAGAAGATGCTGGATGGGATCCTTAATAATAGTAAGAGCTCTACGTATGCAGCACTCCTGATAAATGTCCCTGATGGATGGTGGGGCGACCCCTATGATCCTCTCAGCTGTTCTCAGTGCTCCAATACCAGATGGAGATGCAACTAGTCAGGATGCTGTCAATGGTGCTCCTGTAAAACACAGTTAAGATGGGGAGCGGCACCCTTGCCTGCCTAAATCTTGTTAGAAAGTAAAGGTGCTGCTGTGCCTTCTTGTTCAGAGCGGTGATATTAAGGGAACAGGTGAGGTCATCTACGATGTGAACTCTGAGGAACTTGGTGCACTAACTTCCCTCTGGAGGAGCCATGTATTCGCAGAGGGGTATGGTTGTCTTTCCTGAAGTCCACAACGATTTCCGTTCTTCAGGCTTAGGTTGTTTTTCTCACATCAATCCACTTCCTCTCTACACTCCGTCTCGTCATCATCATTGATAAGTCTAACCACTGTTGTGTAATCCACAAACTTGATGAGATGGTTGAGCTGGATCATGTGACACTCAGCGTGGACAGCAGTGGGCTGAGCACACAGCCTTGGGGAGCACCAGTGCTCAGTGTTATGGGGTGAGAGACACTGCTTCCCACACGGACTGACTGTGGCCTTACTGTTAAGTCCAGAACCCAATTGTGGACAGAGGTGTTGAGACAGTTTCTCCACCAGTTTCTGGGGCATGATGGTGTTGAACGCCGAACTGAAGTCTATAAACAGCAGTCTAGTATATGTGATCCCATTTTCCAAAGGGACAGGGCAGAGTGGATGGCAGAGGCTATTTCATTGTTAGTGGATCAATTTGAGTGATGAGCAAACTGGAAGGGGTCCAATGTAGCTGGTAGACAGGCTTTAATGTGCTCCATGACCAGCCGCTCAAAGCATTTCATAGTGGTTGATGTTAGTGCCACCGGACGATAGTCGTTTAGGCCGGTTACTGTCACCTTCTGTCGCACTTGAATGATGGCTGTCAACTTGAAAACAAGGGGATCGAGGGGACGATGGACAGGCCTACTGAAGGGTCTCAGCCCGAAACATCAACTGCACTCTTTTCCACTGATGACGCCTGGCATGCTGAGTTCCGGCAGTTTGTGTGTGTTGCTTATAAGCTTTTCACATGACCTTTGGGCTGTTACAATCCAATGCCCAAACCCCACCTCTTTCCTGACATTTCTATTGCAGTAACTACTTGCTGCTTGATTTATTTCAACTTATTTCCACTGACTTAATTTGGATTCTTTATTCTCTCATTCAAATGCAACTTTTGTAAGGAACTTTGAGAAACATTATTAGAGATTAACTTATTCAGGGGCCATCATACTAGTAAAAATGTTACAGTTAAGTCGCACGAGACTTTCCTTCCATTCCATAAAAGCAAAAGACCATAAGACATAGGAATGGAATTAGGCCATTTGGCCCATTGAGTCTGCTCTGCTTTATGATCCCTCTCAACCCCATTCTCCTGCCTTCTTCCTGTAACCTCTGACTCTTTTACTAATCAAGTACCTACCAACCTTCGCTTTAAATATACTCAATAACCTGGCCTTCACAGCCGCCCGTGGCAATGAATTTCACAGATTCACCACACTGTGATCCAGTCGTAGAATTGTACAGTTGTACAACATAGTAACAGGTTCTTCAGCCTTTAGCATCTATGCAGATCACTTTATCTTTCGAAACTAATCGCAGACCTGCATTAATTCCACATCCCTCTAACTCTTGCTTATTCAATTACCTGTCCAGATGCCTCTGCTCTGTTCCTGCCTGCACTACCTGTTCCGACACACCTTTGCAGATACTTACCTCTTTTTGTGTGAAATATCTTTTCCTCAGGCCCCATTTTAACCTCCCCACTCTCACCTTCAACCTATGCTCTCTAGTTTTAGACACCCTTCCCTACCGTGGGGAGCAGACATTGATTATTCATCCTATCCACACTTTTAATGTTTTATATACTTCTAATGTGCCCTCTCTCACCCCCGCTCCTCTGCAGGGAACACAGTTGTTACCTACCCAGTTATCCTTGTAACTCAATTCCTCCATTCCAGGCAAAACCATTATAAATCTTTTCTGCATCCTCTTTAGGTTATTGTGTCCTTCCTAGATTGTGATGAACAGAACTATACACAAACTTCATGTGGGGCCTAACCAATGTTTTATACAACTGTAATGCAATACCTCCATTACCTCAACAAGATCAAGTTTTGTCACTGTGGGGATTGACTCATGATGGATCTCTGGACACCAGTTTTGAGGATGGAAGACAAGGTGGACTCTTCACAATCTAGATAGGAGATTAACCTGCTGTCACAGGACTGGACCCTCATGCTGATTGGGAAACCCCTTTCCAGCAAACAATGTCTAAGCTCAGCTACAAGCATGTCAGCAGGATCTGTGGTGTCAGGGTGAGAGTGAAGGATCTCAGTGAGGGAGCCCCTTCACTAGGGACCGCTTCATTTGGATGATGGAATATTGCTGATTTGAGGTGAAGGGCATCTTTTGTCTATAGCAATAATGGCTTCTTCGATGTTGCCTTTAAGAACCCGGGGGGATGACAGAGGGAGAAAGAGATGTCACTGTCACTGCTGAAGGTCCAAAATCCAGAAGGAACTTGTGATCACGGTGCACATGTTCAACCTACACGTGTCCCTTGTGGACACCTTTATCTTCCCGGTCTGTTTCTCTGAGGGAGCAGAAAACTGTGTGGACATGATGGCGTGTTTGGGATTTGGATAAGCAAGCACTGGGTGAAGGTCAGGCTGAGGTTGGATGTCAATAGTTCCACCATCCACACTGTCATTGGAGTGAACCGTGATTGCTCAGTGCATGGCGGTCAAACCAGGCTCTCCCATAACTGCAATAAGTCTGGCCCTGTGGCGGTCCAGTGCAGTGCAGTCACCTGCAGGAACTGCAAACAGGAATGCTAGCAGACAAAGGACAACAGGGGGAGCAATGTTGACCCCCCCCCCCCACCCCATGGAGAGGCAGGCCACCTCCTCAAAGCCTGCCCAAAATGTGATGGCACCTATGCTCAGACAATAGGTGAGTTGGCACTGATACCACCCAGAGGAATGCCGACAGCACTCCTACCAGAACTGAGGGAAGGCCGACTGCCTCGAGCTCCATCCCCAGGCCCATCCTCATGATGCGATGTTAGCACAATGCTATTACAGCCCGGGTTTGGAGTTCAATTCTGACGTTAGCTGTAAGGAGTCTGTATGCTAAATGCCATAGGACCATAAGACAAAGGAGCAGAAGTCGGCCATTCGGCCCATCAAGTCTGCTCCGCCATTTCATCATGAGCTGATCCAATCTCCCCTTCAGTCCCATTCCCCTGCCTTCTCACCATAACCTTTGATGCCCTGACTACTCAGATACCTATCAATCTCTGCCTTAAATACACCCAATGACTTGGCCTCCACTGCCGCCTGTGGCAACAAATTCCACAGATTCCCCACTCTCTGGCTAAAAATTTTTTTTCGCATCTCTTTTCTGAATGGGCGCCCTGCAATCCTCAAGTCATGTCCTCTCGTACTAGACTCCCCCATCATGGGAAACAACTTTGCCACATCCACTCTGTCCATGCCTTTCAACATTCGAAATGTTTCTATGAGGTCCCCCCTCATTCTTCTAAACTCCAAGGAGTACAGTCCAAGAGCGGTCAAACGGTCCTCATATATTAACCCTCTCATTCCCGGAATCATTCTAGTGAATCTTCTCTGAACCCTCTCCAATGTCAGCACATCCTTTCTTAAATAAGGAGCCCAAAACTGCACACAGTATTCCAAGTGAGGTCTTAGAGTGCCTTAGAGAGCCTCAACATCACATTCCTGCTTCTATACTCTATTCCTCTAGAAATGAATGCCAACATTGCATTCGCCTTCTTCACCACCAACTCAGCCTGGAGGTTAACCTTAAGGGTATCCTACACGAGGACTCCCAAGTCCCGTTGCATCTCAGAACTTTGAATCCTCTCCCCATTTAAATAATAGTCTGCCTGTATATTTCTTCTACCAAAGTGCATGACCATACACTTCCCAGCATTGTAATTCATTTGCCACTTCTTTGCCCATTCCCCCAATCTATCCAAGTCTCTCTGCAGACTCTCTGTTTCCTCAGCACTACCGGCCCCTCCACCTATCTTTGTATCATCAGCAAACTTAGCCACAAAGCCATCTATTCCATAATCCAAATCGTTGATATACAATGTAAAAAGAAGCGGCCCCAACACGAACCCCTGTGGAACACCACTGGTAACCAGCAGCCTACCAGAATGGGATCCCTTTATTCCCACTCTCTGTTTCCTGCCAATCAACAAACACTCTATCCATGTATATAACTTTCCCGTAATTCCATGGGCTCTTATCTTGTTTAGCAGCCTCATGTGCGGCACCTTGTCAAAGGCCTTCTGAAAATCCATATACACAACATCCACTGCATCTCCCTTGTCTAGCCTACTTGTAATTTCCTCAAAAAATTGCACTAGGTTTGTCAGGCAGGATTTTCCTTTAAGGAAACCATGCTGAGTTCTGCCTATCTTGTCATATGCCTCCAGGTACTCCGTAACCTCATCCTTGACAATCGACTCCAACAACTTCCCAACCACCGATGTCAAGCTAACAGGTCTATAATTTTCTTTTTGCTTCCTTGCCCCCTTCTTAAATAGCGGAGTGACATTTGCAATCTTCCAGTCCTCTGGAACCAGGCCAGAATCTATCGACTTGAAAGATCATTACTAATGCTTCCGCAATCTCCACTGCTACTTCCTTCAGAACACGAGGGTGCATTCCATCTGGTCCAGGAGATTTATCTACCCTTAGACTATTCAGCTTCCTGAGTATTTTCTCCTTGGTAATTGTGACTGAGCATATTTCTCTTCCCTGACACCCTTGCATGGCCGGTATATTGTTGATGTCTTCTTCAGTGAAGACTGATGCAAAACACTCATTTAGTTCCTCTGCCATCTCCTTATCTCCCATTACAATTTCTTCAGCATCATTTTCTATCGGTCCTATATCTACTCTCACCTGTCTTTTACTCTTTATATACTTGAAAAAGCTTTTAGTATCCTCTTTGATATTATTTGCTAGCTTCCTTTCATAGTTCATCTTTACCCTCTTAATGACCTTCTTAGTTTCCTTTTGTAAGCTTTTAAAAACTTCCCAATCCTCTGTCTTCCCACTAATTTTTGCTTCCTTGTATTTGCTTCCTTCCTTTGCTTTTAATTTGGCTTTGACTTCTCTTGTCAGCCACGGTTGCATCCTTTTTCCATTCGAAAATTTCTTCTTCTTTAGAATATATCTGTCTTGAACCTTCTCACTTCTCACATAAACTCCAGCCACTACTGCTCTGCTGTCCTTCCCGCTAGTGTCCCTTTCCAGTCAACCTTGGCCAGTTCCTCTCTCATGCCACTGCAATTTCCTTTACTCCACTGAAATACCGACACATCGGATTTTGGCTTCTCTTTCTCAAATTTCACAGTGAACTCAATCATGTTGTGATCACTGCATCCTAAGGGTTCCTTCACTTCCATCTCTCTAATCACCTCTGGTTCATTACACAATACCCAATCCAGTACAGACCTAGTGGGCTCAACAACAAGCTATTCTAAAAAGCCATCTCGTAGACATTCTACAAATTCTGTCTCTTGAGATCCAGTGCCAACCTGATTTTCCCAATCTACTCGCATGTTAAAATCCCTTACAATTATCATAACACTGCCCTTCTGGCAAGCCTTTTCTATTTCCTGTTGTAATTTGTAGTCCACATCACTGTAGCTGTTTGGAGGCCTGTAGATAACTGCCATCAGGATCCTTTTATCCCTGCGATTTCTTAGCTCAACCCATAAAGATTCTGTACCTTCCAATCCTATGTCAACTCTTTCTAATGATTTAATATCATTTCTTACCATTAAAGCCACGCCACCCCCTCTACCTACCTGCCTATCCTTCCGATACACCTTTAGCATTTAGCATTATCATGGAAAAGGATAGAACCAGAGAGGACAGGAAAATTTTTAATTGGGGAAGGGCAAATAATGAGGCTATAATGCTAGAACTTGCGGGTGTGAATTGGGATAATGTTTTTTACAGGGCAATATACTATGGACACGTGGTGATGTTTAAGGATCTCTTGCAGGACGTGAGGGATAAATTTGTCCCAGTAGGGAAGATAAAGAATGGTAGGGTGAAGGAACCATGGGTGACAAGTGATGTGGAAGAAGGCAGGTTTAGGAAGCAAGGATCAGATGGGTCTATTGAGGAATATAGTGTAGCAGGAAAGGAGCTTATGAAGGGGCTAAGGAGAGCAAGAAGGGGGCACGAGAAGTCCTTGTTCCCCTTGTTCAAAAAAGGTAGTAGGGACAGTCCAGGTAATTATAGACCAGTGAGCCTTACGTCTGTGATGGGAAAGCTGTTGGAAAAGATTCTTAGAGATAGGATCTATGGGCATTTAGAGAATCGTGGTCTGATCAGGGACAGTCAGCATGGTTTTGTGAAGGGCAGATCATGTCTGTGACCAGGCATATAGATGAGGGTAGTGCAGTGGATGTGATCTACATGGATTTTAGTAAGGCATTTGACAAGGTTCCACACAGTAAGCTTATTCAGAAAGTCAGAAGGCATGGGATCCAGGGAAGTTTGGCCAGGTGGATTCAGAATTGGCTTGCCTGCAGAAAGCAGAGGGTCATGATGGAGGGAATACATTCGGATTGGAGGGTTGTGACTAGTGGTGTCCCACAAGGATCTGTTCTGGGACCTCTACTTTTTGTGATGTTTATTAACGACCTGGATGTGGGTGTAGAAGGGTGGGTTGGCAAGTTTGCAGACGACACAAAGGTTGCTGGAATTGTGGATAGTGTAGAGGATTGTCGAAGATTGCAGAGGGACATCGATAGAATGCAGAAGTGGGTTGAGAAGTGGCAGAGTGTGAGGTGGTACACTTTGGAAGGACAAACTCTAAGGCAGAGTATAAAGTAAATGGTAGGATACTTGGTAGTGTGGAGGAGCAGAGGGATCTGGAGGTACATGTCCACAGATCCCTGAAAGTTGCCTCACAGGTAGATAGGGTAGTTAAGAAAGCTTGTGGGGTGTTAGCTTTCATAAGTCGAGGGATAGAGTTTAAGAGTCGCGGGGTAATGATGCAGCTCTGTAAAACTCTGATTAGGCTACACTTGGAGTACTGTGTCCATTTCTGGTCACCTCACTATAGGAAGGATGTGGAAGCATTGGAAAGGGTACATAGGAGATTTACCAGGATGCTGCCTGGTTTAAAGAGTGTGCATTATGATCAGAGATTAAGGGAGCTAGGGCTTTACTCTTTGGAGAGAAGGAGGATGAGAGGAGACATGATAGAGGTATGCAAGATATTAAGAGGAATAGATAGAGTGGACAGCCTGCGCCTCTTCCCCAGGGCACCACTGCTCAATACAAGAGGACATGGCTTTAAGATAAGGGGTGGGAAGTTCAAGGGGGATATTAGAGCAAGATTTTTTACTCAGAGAGTGGTTGGTGCGTGGAATGCACTGCCTGAGTCAGTGGTGGAGGTAGATACACTAGTGAAATTTAAGAGACTATTAGACAGGTATATGGAGGAATTTAATTTGGGGGGTTATATGTGAGGCAATTTTGAAGGGTTGGCACAATATTGTGGGCCGAAGGGCCTGTACTGTGCTGTACTATTCTATGTTCTATGTTGGTGGGTTGCAGGTGACGTGACTATAAGGGCCTGTTGCACACTGTATCTCTAATAAAATAAAGTAAATAAGATGAGGAGGAGTCAGTGGAGGAGGGAGGGCTGAGGAGCAGCACTGTCACATAGCAGTTAGTGTAATACTGGTACAGCACCAGTGAGCTGGGTCAATTCTTGCTGCTGTCTGTAAGGAGTTTGTATTCTCTCCCTGTGAGCACATGGGTTTCCTCCCACATTCCAACAATGTACAGACTACTGGTGGATAACTGTTTGTCAGGTTGGAGGCCGGTGACTAGTGGTGTGCCTCAGGGATCTGTATTGGGTCCAATGTTGTTTGTCATATGCATTAATGATCTGGATGATGGGGTGGTAAATTGGATCAGTAAGTATGCAGATGATACTAAGGTAGGTGATGTTGTGGATAATGAAGTAGGCTTTCAAAGTTTGCAGAAGATCTAGGCCAGTTAGAAGAGTGGGCTGAACGATGGCAGATGGAGTTTAATGCTGATAAGTGTGAGGTGCTACATTTTGGTAAGAATAATCCAAATAGGACATACATGGTAAATGGTAGGGCATTGAAGAATGCAATAGAACAGAGTGATCTAGGAATAATGGTGCATAGTTCCCTGAAGGTGGAATCTCATGTGGATAGGGTGGTGAAGAAAGCTTTCGGTATATTGGCCTTTATAAATCAGAACATTGAGTATAGGAGTTGGGATGTAATGTTAAAATTGTACAAGGCATTGGTAAGGCTGAATTTGAAGTATTGTGTACAGTTCTGGTCACCGAATTATAGGAACGATGTCAATAAAATAGAGAGAGTACAAAGAAGATTTACTAGAATGTTACCTGGGTTTCAGCACCTAAGTTACAGGGACAGATTGAACAAGTTAGGTCTTTATTCTTTGGAGCATAGAAGGTTGAGGGGGGAACTTGATAGAGGTATTTATAATTATGAGGGGGATAGATAGAGTTGACGTGGATAGGCTTTTTCCATTGAGAGTAGGGGAGATTCAAACAAGAGGACATGAGTTGAGTGTTGGGGGCAAAAGTTTAAGGGTAACATGAGGGGGAATTTCTTTACTCAGAGAGTGGTAGCTGTGTGGAATGAGCTTCCAGTAGAAGTGGTAGAGGCAGGTTCGGTATTGTCATTTAAAGCAAAATTGGATAGGTATATGGACAGGAAAGGAATGGAGGGTTATGGGCTGAGTGCGGGTCAGTGGGACTAGGTGAGAGTAAGCGTTCGGCACAGACTAGAAGGGCCGAGATGGCCTGTTTCCGTGCTGTAATTGTTATATGGTTATATTAGTAGATTAATTAGTTACATGGGCATAAATGTGTGGTTCAGACTCGTTGGGCAAGAAAGGCCTGTTATCATGCTGTATCTCTAAATCAATAAAATATCAGAGAAATGGTGGGGGGGGGGGAGTGGTGAGGAAAGGAGATGTTCCAGAAGATACCATACAAGAGACAGTCGGCTGCTGAGGGCAAAAGGAATGGGAAGAAAGGACAGGCAGAAGACAGACACCTGCTTGATGAAGCAAAAACGAGAAACCAGAGGAAGCGCAAAACCGGAGGGGACAAAATGGAAAGCAAATATAGACGAAGTAAATATTCTGTTCTCCACCCTCTAGCTCGGGGACACCTTGGACAGCACAGAAACCAGAAGCCCCCAGCTCCAGGAGACGGGGGCTGCACAGTGTCCAGCACATACTCAGGGAGACTGGCAGTTACACAGAAGCCACAGGCCCCAAGCTTCGGGCAACCAGGTGCAGAACAGCATCTGACTGTCCCCAGCTCAGCAAGGTGGAGGGTGTGGGTCAACAAGAGCAAGATATCAAAGCAGTGGTATAGAATAATATCCTCCCAGACACACCCGGGGAGGGAGCACCACTCTCACTACCTGAGCCCACTAACAGTCAAGCAGTTTGCCGAGACTGTGGGCACGACAGCTCTGATGGAGAGTGGATTAGAACTGCGGTTCGATCATGAAGACAAAGCTGGCGGGCTTGGACATGCACAGTGTGAAGAACGCTGTGAGATGTGTCAATGCCTGCAATACCTTGTCAAGGTCAAGGCTGATGTGAATTTACAGGACTGCAGGCTCCCACACCTTCTCCACTATCAGAAGGAGACGCAATGGTGATCCTGTGGTTTTTTCTGTGTGATCAGGGGATTGGGGGTGGTGGAGGACAGTTGCTCTTCCACCCTGAGGGTATTACTGCAGGGAGGCAACTTTTCAGTCACTAAGTCCGAGATGTAATGTTCCAAAGCACTCTGCTCTGGCTAATTATTATGTATAGCTCCCCTGAGTGACCTGCTGTACTTCAGCAGCTCCCAGCACTGTTGGCAATGTTCTGGCTTGTGACTTCAACTGCATTTTTGATGTGGCTGGGCACTCTGGCAGTGCTGATAGCAGACTGGACAGCAGCTCCACATTACTTAGGTTAAAGTATTCAAGTTGCGTGATACTTAAAAAGCAAACATGAGGAAATCTGCGGATGCTGGAAATTCAAGCAACACACACAAAATGCTGGTAGAACACAGCAGGCCAGGCAGCATCTATAGGGAGAAGCACTGTCGACGTTTCGGGCCGAGACCCTTAGTCAGGACTAACTGAAAGGAAAGGTAGTAAGTGATTTGAAAGTAGGAGGGGGAGGGGGAAATGCAAAATGATAGGAGAAGACCAGATGGGGTGGGGTGAAGCTAAGAGTTGGAAAGGTGATTGGCAAAAGGGATACAGAGCTGGAGAAGGGAAAGGATCATGGGACAGGAGGCCTAGGGAGAAAGAAAGGGGGAGGGGAGCACCAGAGGGAGATGGAGAACAGGCAGAGTGATGGGCAGAGAGAGAACAAAAAGGGGAGGGGGAAAAATAAATATATCAGGGTTGGTGTAAGAAGGGGACGAAGGGCATTAACGGAAGTTAGAGAAGTCAATGTTCATGCAATCAGGTTGGAGGCTACCCAGCCGGTATATAAGGTGTTGTTCCTCCAACCTGAGTGTGGCTTCATCTTGACAGTAGAGGAGGCCATAGATAGACATATCAGAATGGGAATAGGACATAGAATTAAAATATGTGGCCATTGGGAGATCCTGCTTTCTCTACCCCTTCTTACCCCATCCCATCCCTGATTTATTTATTTTTTCCCTCCTCCCCTTTTTGTTCTCTTTCTGCCCATCACTCTGCCTGTTCTCCATCTCCCCCTGGTGCTTCCCTCCCCCTTTCTTTCTCCATAGGCCTCCCATCCCATAATCCTTTCCCTTCTCCTGCTCTGTATCCCTTTTGCCAATCACCTTTCCAGCTCTCATTTCACCCCTCCCTCTCCAGTCTTCTCCTATCATTTCTCATTTCTCCCTCCCCCTCCTACTTTCAAATCATTTACTACCTTTCCTTCCAGTTAGTCCTGACGAAGGGTCTTGGCCCGAAATGTCGACAGTGCTTCTTCCTATAGATGCTGCCTGGCCTGCTGTGTTCCAAGCTGCATGATATCATCAGTGCCCCTGTAGGCAGTGCCCAGTCACAACCAGACAGCTCCGTCAGCTCTCAATGCACTTCCTCTTCATGTCAGAGCCTGTCACAGTCAGATCCACCAACGTCACACTGGTGTTCTTCGCTCACTGCCTCTTCCGAGCCTCCTCTCACCTACAGGAGGGTCAGAGGGCAGGCAGGGGACATGGAAGCTAAACATCAAGTTGCTGATACCAGAGATCCTTGAGGACCTAAAGAGGGAGTATGCAGGTTCCTGAAACTTGAAACCTCTCTTTGATTCTCCTGTTCACTGGTGGTGTTGAATACGATTGTTTAATTTTCAGATTAGACTGTTCAATCATCATTTTCTTTACAATTTATCTGCTTGTATTTTAAGTAACCTTTATATGCATTACTGTTTAATATGCCTCCAAATTCTGGAAAGCTCTGGAAAGTTCTTTGTTATCCACTATGTGACTCAGTGTTTTCTCATTGGTTAATTTGGTACTGCAGTATTGAATTAGTGCTTTCTAATTGGTTTATTCTTATTTATAGATTTGCTAACATTTTCATTTATCCCTATTGGTATAAAAACACAGCTAAACTCAAAGCAATCTTCTTCAGTTACTCTTCTCCAAGTAGGGCACATATATCACTGTTTCAAATTCCCTTGTTCAGTCATCCCTTAATAAAATGATTGTGAAGTTACAAGTTTGATGCATTGTTCCTGACTTCTGAAAGAACCTTGGACTTAAATTCCAGAATCCAGGAGTGGGAAGCAAGCAAGAACATCAGAGGATCTTCATTCAGAAAGTGAGGAAGGGTCAGATGCCAACTCCAGACAGAGTAGTACAACTTCTCCTTCTGTGGCCAAGGGAGTTGGATGTGATGGTGGAACTACAAGACCTTGTCTCAGATCTTGCTAAAGGCCATGTAAATAATGTCCCTCATTGATCTTCATGGTCACCTCTTCATAAAACTCAAATTTGTGAGATATAATTTCCCGCACACAAAGCCACACTGACTATTCATTTTTATTCCTTGTCTTTCCAAATGCAAATAAATCCAGTCCAACAGTATCCCCACTACTGATGTAAGGTTCACCAGCCTATAGTTTCTTGTCTTACCTTTTGTCACCTTCTTAAATAAAGGCACATTTCAGCAGCGGCCAGTTGGAGAGATTGAAACCCTGAGAAGATATAGTTTCAGTCAGGTTCACTGATTGAGTAGAAAAGACAGAGACTCATGGAGTTTTGGAGTATGGAGCAGTGGCCAATCAATGTTCTGAATTGATTGAAAAGAACAAACTAAAGTAAGGCAGGGCAAGTGGAGTGGCCGTCATTGAAGTAGGCAGAGTTAGAGTGGAGATCCTGAGGCTTTATAACCATAGAACCATAGAACACTACAGCACAGTACAGGTCCTTCAGCCTTCCATGTTGTGCCGACCCATATAATCCTTAAAATAGTACTAAACCCACACTACCCCATAACCTTCCATTTTTCTTTCAACCACGTGCCTGTCCAAGAGGCTCTTAAATACCCCTAATGTTTTAGCCTCCACCACCATCCCTGGCAATTCATTCTAGGCACTCACAGCCCTCTGTGTAAAAAAACTTACCCCTGATGTCTCTCCTAAACTTCCCTCCCTTAATTTTGTACATATGCCTCTGGTGTTTGCTATTGGTGCCCTGGGAAACAGGTACTGACTATCCACTCTATCTATGCCTCTCATAATCTTGCAGACCTCTATCAGGACCCCCCTCATTCTTCTATGCTCCAAAGAGAAAAGTCCCAGCTCTGCTAACCTTGCTTCATATGACTTGTTCTCCAATCCAGGCAACATCCTGGTAAATCTCCTCTGCACCCTCTCCATAGCTTCCACATCCTTCCTATAATGAGGTGACCAGAATTGAACACAATACTCTAAGTGCGGTCTCACCAGAGATTTGTAGAGTTGCAACAGGACCTCTCTACTCTTGAACTCAATCCCTCTGTTTATGAAGCCTAGCATCCCATAGGCCTTCTTAACTACCCTACCAACCTGTGCAGCGACCTTGAGGGACATATGGATTTGAACCCCAAGGCCCCTTTGTTCATCCACACTCTTAAGTAACTGACTATTAATCCTGTACTCAGTCTTCTGGTTTGTCCTTCCAAAATGCATCACCTCACATTTGTCCGGATTGAACTCCATCTGATATTTTTCTGCCCAACTCTGCAGCCTGTCTATATCCTCTTGTAACCTTCGACAACCTACAGCTCCATCCACAACTTCTCCAATCTTCGTGTCATCTGCAAACTTACTCACCCATCCTTCCGCCTCTACATCCAGGTCATTTATAAAAATCACAAATAGCAGGGGTCCCAGGACAGATCCCTGCAGCACTCCACTAGTCACCGACCTCCAGACAGAATACTTTTCTTCCACAACTACCCTCTGCTTTCTTCCTTTAAGCCAATTTTTTTATCCAAACAGCCAAGGTTCCACTTATCCCATGCCTCATAACTTTCTGGATGAGTCTCTCATGAGGGACCTTGTCAAATGCTTTGCTAAAGTCCATGTAGACCACATCCACTGCCCTACCCTCATCAATTTCTTTTGTTACCTCTTCAAAAAACTCAATCAGGCTCGTGAGGCACGATATTCCCTTCACAAAGCCATGTTGACTATCCATGAGTAGACTGTACTTCTCCAAATGCTCATAGATCCTATCCTTAAGAATCCTTTCCAGTAGTTTGCATACCACTGACGTAAGACTGACTGGTCGATAGTTCCCCGGTTTCTCCCTATTACCTTTTTTAAACAAGGGAACTACATTTGCCATTCTCCAGTCCTCTGGCACTTCCCCTGCAGCCAAAGAGGATTCAAAGATCATGGCTAATGCTCTTGCGATCTCGTCTCTCAATTCCCACAACAACCTGGGGTGTATCATATCCGGCCCTGGGGATTTATCAATTTTAATGTTTTTAAGAAGATCCAGCACTTCTTCCTTAATCTCCACATTGTCTAGTACACAGGCCTGCTCTACTTCGACCCCATCCTGATCAAGATCCTTTTCACTTGTTAATACTGAAGCAAAGTATTTGTTTAGGACCTCCCCAACCTCCTTCCGCTTCCAGGCACATGTTGTCCTCTTTATCCTTTAGCAGTCCCACCTTTGTTCTCGTCATCCTCCTATTCTTCACATACACATAGAACGCCTTGAGGTTCTCCTTAATCCTACATGTCAAGGCCTTCTCATGCCCCCTTCGAGCTCTCCTAACTCCTTTCTTTATCTCCTTCCTGGCTACCCTATATTTCTCATAAGCCCCTCCTACTTCCTGCTTCTTATATCTAACATATGCTTCCTTTTTCCTCTTGACGAGTTGCCTCACATGTTTCGTCAGCCATGGTTCCCTTTTCCTACCATTTTTTCCTTGCCTCAGTGGGACAAGCCTATCCTGAAACCAGCTCAAGTGGTCCCTAAACTTCTCCCACATTACTTCTGTGCTTTCCCCTTTGAACATCTGTTTCCAATTTACTCTCGCTAGTTCCTGCCTCATCTCTTCAAAGTTATCCCGTCCCCAGTTAAGCTTCAAGACTTCGATGACAAGAGGCTTCAGTCAGAGAAAGCAAAACATATGCGGTAGGTATGGTTTTCCCCTTTCTTTATAGTTGCTCAGTTAGAACAGTTGTTACGTACTTGTGACACATGACAGTGGTACCCTTGTCACGTGACTGGGGTTGAAGTTATACTGGACTTGAGGTAATGGTCTTGTGATGGTGGAGTGATGTCATTTTCCCGCCAGTAGAGGTCATGTGACAGGTTTGTTTTACAGGCTATAAGAGGAGGACCCCACCCTGTGGGGAGGGGGCAGTTCGTGGCTGGATTTGCCATGTTGACTTCATGCCACTGCGTGATTTAATGTGATGATGCAGTTTAGTTGAAAGATGAAGTTTTATCTAATGCCTAAAGTTTAAAAGGTCATTGCCAGCAGTTTCTTTACAATACTGCTAGTTAAGAATTAGTGGAGAGTGAAGATAAGAGTTCGGGAGTTAAAGATCGAGGAGAATCGAATTTCGACGGTGGAACAGGTTCGACCTTATTTGATCCTCATTCGGAAGGATTTCGTTGACTATTCTTGTGTTAATCCCTGGGATGACCAAAAAGGATTTGAGAATAGTGTGGAAGGAAAGGTCAGTGCCTTTAAGCCGTTACGTTTCATAAAATTCTTCGTGGGAAGAGTTCGACGCCGGGGATCGAAGGAAAACGATGTGGAAGAGAATTTAAATCGCCTTAAAAAGTCTCTCCTTTTAAATGGACTGAGCATTTTGAACTTTTGGCAATATCGCTTTAAACAACTGTTTTTGCAACATCGCTTTAAGAACTGTTTGAGCTGCCACACAGCAGCTGTTTTCCGGTTACGTTAGTGTTTGTTTACTTTTGGGGGGTTTGTTTTCAGTGTTTAATAAACGTGTTATTTGTTATAAAAACCTTTGCTTAACTCATATATATTTATTGTTGCCTGAATACATAACACAGTAGAGATGCCAGGCAGGATAGTGGGATACTCCTCTTGTGGGATGTCGGAAGGTAGGGAAACCTCCAGTGTCCCTCATGACTACATGTGTAAGAAATGCATTTAGCTGCAGTTTTTAATGATCCATGTCAAGGAGTTGAAGCTGGAACTGAACGAACTCCGGGAGGCTGAGGGGGTGACAGATAGGACATTCCAAGAGGTAGTTACACATAAGGTACAGGGCATGGGAAACTGGGTGACAGACAGGAAAGGGAAAGGAGTTAAACAGCCAGTGCAAAATCCCCCTGTGGGCATACCCTTCAACGACACTTTGGGTACTGTTGGGGGGGATGACCTAGCAGAAGAAAGTCACAAAAGTCAGGACTTTGGCACTGGGTCTGACTGCAATTCCAAAGGGAAAGCTGGGAGAAGAGAAGAGGCAAGCTGTGGTTACAGGGGATTCATTAGTTAGGGGTACAGAAAGGAGGTTCTGTGGATGAGAATGAGATTCCCAGATGACATGTTGCCTCCATCTTGGATCGAGTCCTCAGCATTCTCAAGTGGGAGGGTGAACAT
Organism: Hemitrygon akajei; assembly: GCF_048418815.1. Lineage (NCBI taxonomy): Eukaryota > Metazoa > Chordata > Chondrichthyes > Myliobatiformes > Dasyatidae > Hemitrygon > Hemitrygon akajei. The sequence continues at coordinate 70,197,442 of NC_133125.1, forward strand.
CCAGAAGTCGTGGTCCATGTGGGTATCAATGACATAGGTAGGAAGATTGACAAGGTTCTGCAAAGTGAGTTCAGGGAGTTAGGTGCACAGTTAAAGGGCAGGACCTCCAGGGTTCTGATCTGAGCACTGCTACCTGTTGTCATAAGGGGGGCATTGGGAATGGACCCAAATGCAGGACACAGACACTGAAGTACTAGAAACAGGACGGGACAAAACTAAATGATGGGACAGGTCGCAGACAAGACTAGGGAAGCAGGACCAGGACGAGGGACTGGGAACAAGGTGCCTGGGCGTGGACTCCGAGCCTGAGACTGGACAAGGACCCAGAACCTGGGTCTTGACTGGGGCTCAGACCCCAAACCAGGCGAAGATGTGACAAAGCCTGGGTTCTGGGGTCTTGAGGCTTGGGACTTGGGGCTGGAGTCTTGAGGCTTGAGGCTGGGGGCCAGGGTCTTGAGGCTTGAGGCTTGAGGTTTGGGTTCTCGGAGCTCGAGGCTTGCATAACTCGGAGGCTGGAACTTGGAGGTAGACTAGGAACTGTACATCAACATAGAGCTGGGACTTATCCTTTGACAAGCCAGGGCTCATCTTTAACCAGACACTAACATGAGACTGGACAGAGCATAGACACAGAGCCAGGACTTATCCTTCGACAAGCCGGGACTCAACTTTCACTCCACACCAAGGTGGGGCAGGACCATCCATCGGGTAATGGCAGAACAGCCTGACTTACCCAACAGAGGCAAAGACAAGATGAGACAGATTCCCCCCGCAGGGCAACAGCAGAACATCCTGACTTACCCCATGGGGCGAGGACAGGAAGAGACAAACATCGAAGAACAGACAGTTCCATCTCTGCATCAGGGTTGCTCTGAGTCACAGTTACGGCCAGCAACCTTGGCTGGCTGCGGAAACAACCGGATCCCTACCTAGCTCACAGTGGCTGACGGCCACCCAGCTGGCCCGGGAAACGGCCGAATCCATACTGCAATGACAGGTCCGACTACCGACAACAAGGCTCCAAGAAGCAATGGTTCTCCATCCCAGCCTAAAGATGGCAAGTGGCCATTCTAGCCTTCCACCAGCCATTTTCTCCCAGCGAAGCTTGACAAAACAACCATCCCCCCCCCCAACCACACTCAATCTCAGGGCCACTTATATTCCCAGCCAACAAGATGAGCATCAGGTGCTTATGGTTAACTCCAACCGAAACAAGGGACAGCCAGAGGACCCGGAGTCTGGAGTACGCGGACCGGACCGTGAACCGGAATGCGGTCTTCGGACCAGACCACGATACCTGTGCCATGTGCGAGTAAGGAAGATTGAACAGTTTAACATGTAACTAAGGAGTTGATGTAGGAGGGAAGGCATATGATTGTTGGATCATTGGGCTCTCTTCCAGGGAAAGTGAGACCTGTATAGAAGAGGCAGTTTGCATTTGAACTGGAAGGGGACTGCAGGAAGGTTTATTAATGATGCATGGTGGGGTTTAAACTAGAGTTGCCAAGGAATGGAACCAGAGTGCCAGAACAGATAGTGGAGAAATTGTGGAGACAGATGTCGATAAGACATTAGGCGAAGTCAGGAATCAAAACATTGAGCATGGTGTGACTAATGTCCTTGCTGTGTACATTTCAATGCAAGAAGCATTGTAGGAAAGGAGAATGAGCTCAGGGCAGGGATCAACACATGAAATTATGACATTTGGGCCATTAGTGAGACTCTGCTGCAGGAGGGTCAGGACTGGCAGCTCAATATTCTGAGTTTCTGTTGTTTTAGATGTAACAGACCGTGAGGGATTAAAGAAGGAGGAGTGGTGTTACTCATTAGGGAAAATGTCACAGTATTGTGCAGGCAGAACAGATTGGAGAACTCAACTACTGAGGCATTATAGGTGAAACTAAGCAATAAGAAAGATATGACCACATTAATGGCGATATTATATACCACCCAACAGTCCGCAAGATTTAGAGGATCAACTTTGTAGAGAGATTGCAAACGGCTGCAAGAAACATAAAGTTTCTATAGTAGGTGATTTTAACTTTCCACATGTTGACTGGAACTCCCATACTTTAAAAAGACTAAATAGGATAGAGTTTGTCAAATGTTTTCAAAAAATGTCCTTTATCGGTACATAGCAGTCCCAACGAGAGAGTGTGCGATACTTATTCTGCTAATAGGAAACAAGACAGGGTAGGTGATAGAAGTTTGTGCAGGGAAACACTTTGCGTCTAGTAATCATAATGCCATTAATTTCAAAGTAAATATGCAAAAAGATGAGTTTTGGTTGCTGAGCTGCTAAATTGGAGAAGGATACATTTTGATAATATCAGAGATGATCTTGGAAGTTTGCATTGGAGCAGACTGTTGCCAGGCAAATATGCACTTTGACCACCTTCAAAAGTGAAATTTTGAGAGTATAAAGTTTGTATGTGTCTTTCAGAATAAAAGGTTAAGATAAGTGGTGTAGGTGGTTTTCAAGAGATATTGAGGTCCTGGTTAAGAAAAAAAAAGGTGCACAGCAAGTATAGCAGGTAGGAACAAACAAGGTACTTATGGAGTGTAAGAAATGTAAGGGAACACTTAAGAAAGAAGAGTTAAGAGGGCTAAAAGAAGGCACAAGGTTGCCCTAGCAGACAAGGTGAAGGAGAGTCCTAAGGGATTCTACAGATATGTTAAAGCAAGTCATGATTGCTTTCCTCACTGTCCATTACATCCACAATCTTGGTGTCATCTGCAAATTTATTGATACAGTTAACCACATTATTATTCAGATCATTGACATAGATGACAAACAATGGACCCAGCACTGATCCCTGTGGCACGCCACTAGTCATAGGCTTCCAGTCAGAGAGGCAACCATCCACTACCACTCTCTGGCTTCTCCACAAAGCAATTTAATTCAATTCAATTTACTAACTCATCTTGAATGCCAAGCAACTGGACCTTCTTGACCAACCTCCCATGTAGGACCTTGTCAAATACTTTGCTAAAGTCCATGTAGACAACATCCACTGCCTTGCCTTCATCTGCCTTCCTGGTAACTTCCTCAAAAAAGCTCTATAAGATTAGTTAGACTTGACCTACCATGCACAAAGCCATGCCGACTATCCTTAATCAGTCCATGTCTATCCAAATACTTACTTATCCAGTCCCTTAGAATACCTTCAAATAACTTTCCTACCACTGATATCAGACTCACAGGCCTACAATTTCCTGGTTTATGTTTACAGCCTTTTTTAAGCAGCAGAACAACACTGGCTGTCCTCTAATCCTCTGGTACCTTTTCTGTCACTAATGGTGTTTTAAACTTCTCTACTAAGACCCTGATAATTTCTGCACTTGCCTCCCAACATGAGGAAACACGTTAGGAGCTGGGGATTTATCCACCATAATTTGCCTCAGGACAGCAAACACCTTCTCTGTAATCTTTACAGGGTCCATGGAGTTGTTGTCACTTTGCCTCTTGTCTATAGACTCTATGTCTGTCTACTGAGTACATACAGATGCAAAAAATGTATCTTTTTTGAATCCACACATGGTTACCATTCTGATTATCCGGAGGACCAATTCTCTCCCTTACAATCTTACAATTGGTCACCTACCTAAATAAGGTTGGAAGAGTACAGAGAAAATTTACAAGGATGTTGCTAGATCTAGAGGATCTAAGTTATAAGGAAAGATTGAATAGGTTAGGATTGTATTCCTTAGAACATAGAAGATTCAGAAGAGATTTGATAGAGGAATACAAAATTATGGGTGTCCTTGAAAAGAAAATGCAACCAGGCTTTTCCCACTGACGTTGAGTGGGACTATAACCAGAGGTCAAGGGTCAAGGGTGAAAGGTAACAAGCCTAATGGGAAAATGAGCAGTAACTCCTTCACACAGATGGTCATCCAGGTGTGGAATGAGCAGCCAGCACAAGTGGTGCATGTGAGCTCGATTTCATTGTTAGAGCAAAGTTTGGATAGGTACATAGATTATAGGGGTATGGAAGGCTATGGGCCCAGTGCAGGTCAATGGGAGTAGACAGTTGAAATGATTTAGGAATAAACTAGATGGGCTGAAGGGCCTGTTTCTATGCTGTCCTTTTTTATGAATCTCTGACTCTATTTGGCCAGTCTTCTGGTACCTCATCTGTGGCTAATGAAGATACAACTATCTGTGCATAGGCCCAAATCTTCCCATAACATCCTAGGATACACCTGGTCAGAACACAGTAATTTCAGCACCTTTTTATTTTTTAAGACTGCAAAACAAGTTTACTCTTGTGACGTTGATATGATCCAGGTTACTACAGCTCCCTCCCATGAACTTACAAGCCTCCATATCTTTCTCCAAGGGAAATACAGACAAAAGCTTTCATTTACAGGAGTCAGGAGTACGAGTGAGAGTGGACACATTAAGTCAAAATGTTGATTGGCTAGAGGAGGGCATTTTAAGTAATAAAAAGAAGGTATTTGGGATGACCATTAAGGAGTGGCTACTGTGAGAGTGGCCCCAGTAGGGATTTGAGGCTAAGGCTGGTCATGCTTCAGTGATGGGAGACTAAGAATAGAGAGTGATTGGCTTTGCTTTACAACTCTACTCTTAGAATTAGTGCAATGGGGAAGTTCGTTAGGGCAGTTCAAGTCGTATAAAAAGGCTGGATGAACTCAACAGGTCGGGCAGCATCCGTTGAAAGAAGCAGTCAACGTTTCGGGTTGAGACCCTTCGTCAGGACTAAAGAAGGAGGGGGCAGGGGCCCTATAAAGAAGGTGGGGGGGAGGGTGGAAAACCAATCAGAGGAAAGATCAAGGGGTTGGGGAGGGGAAGCAGGGAGGGGATAGGCAGGAGAGGTGAAGAAGGAATCTAAGGGGAAAGCACTATGGGTAGTAGAAGAAGGCAGAGTCATGAGAGGTGATAGGCAGCTAGAAGAGGAGACAAAGTGAAGGTGGGATGGGGGAAGGGAGAGGGAGGGAATTACCGGAAGTTGGAGAATTCGATGTTCATACCAAGGGGCTAGAGTCTACCCAGAGGGTAGATGAGATGTTGTTCCTCCAACCGAAGTTTGGCCTCGTCATGGCAGTAGAGGAGGCCATGTATGGACATATCCGAATGGGAATGTGAAGAAGAGTTGAAGTGAGTGGCAACCGGGAGATCCTGTCTGTTGTTGTGTTGTAGGTGCTCGACGAAACAGTCCCTCAATCTGCGTCGGGTCTTGCCGATATAGAGGAGGCCGCACCGGGAGCACCGGATGCAATAGATTACCCCAACAGACTCACAAGTGAAGCGTTGCCTCACCAGGAAGGACTGTTTGGGGCCCTGAATGGTGGTAAGAGAGGAGGCGTAGGGATAGGTGTAGCACTTACGCTTGCAGGGATAAGTACCAGGTGGGAGATCTGTGGGGAGGCACGTGTGGACCAGGGAGTTTTCACAGGGATCGTTCCCTCCACGACTGCCCCAAACAGTCCTTCCAGGTGAGGCAACACTTCACTTGTGAGTCTGTTGGGGTCATCTATTGCATCTGGTGCTCTTGTTGCGGCCTCCTCTACATCGGCGAGACCTGACACAGATTGGGGGACCGCTTCGGTTGGAGGAACAACATCTCATATACTGTCTGGGTAGTCTCCAGCCTCTTGGTATGAACATCGAATTCTCCAACTTCCGGTAATTCCCTCCCTCTCCCTTCCCCCATCTCACTTTCACTCTGTCTCCTCTTCTAGCTGCCCATCACCTCTCATGACTCTGCCTTCTTCTACTACCCATAGTGCTTTCCCCTTAGATTCCTTCTTCACCTCTCCTGCCTATCCTCTTCCCACTTCCCCTCCTCCACCCCTTGATCTTTCGTCTGATTGGTTTTCCACCCTACCCCCACCTTCTTTATAGGGCCCCTGTCCCCCCTCTTTAGTCCTGACGAAGGGTCTCGACCCAAAACGTTGACTGCTTCTTTAAACGGATGCTGCCCGACCTGCTGAGTTCATCCAGCTTTTTTTAATGTCTTGATTTGACCACAGCATCTGCCGTGTACTTTGTGTTTACTATTCGTTAGGGCAGTGATGTCTTCCTGTGCTATAGAACATAGAACATAGAACTCATAAACTTTTATTTGGGCTTCCAGCTGGGTCCAGGTGTTGATCTTAAGCAATGTTACAACGACAAACTCCCTCATCATCATCAGGGATGGTGCCTAGGCATGTCTAGTCTAGTGGTATGGACTGTATTCTCAACTCTCGTCGTTTGTCCCTCCTGATTATAGAACACAGAACATGCAGTACATCACGGCAACAGGCCCTTTGGCCCACAATGTTGTGCCAAACCATTTAAATTAGTTACATGACCAACTCCCTCCTGACTACACAATGTCCACATTCTTCCATATTCCTCACATTGATGTGTCTCAGAGTCTCTAATGTTTCTCCCTCTACCATCACCCCAGCCAGCACATTCCAGGCACGATGAAAGGCTTTTCTACGGGCACAGACGGAACATGCCAAGACATAGGAACGGGTATCCACCTCCATGGAAGGCCATCAAAATGTCTTTTCAGGAGAGCCAGGATCCAATCACTCCCGGGGTGGCAGGCGAACTGAGATGCGTGCCGCAATTGGAGAACCTGAGGCCTGACGGAAACGGGCACATACAGGCGTTTGCCGGGTCCTTTGCTGGGGTCAGGGTCATCCCATTGGGCTTCCTTTTCGATGGACTCAATCTCCCAAGTGAGGGTTGCCACCACACAGGATGGTGGGAGGATAGTCTTTGGGCTGGAGGTGTCCTCCTTGGAGTTGTATTGACAGGAGAACGTGTCCGGCTTCCCATTCTTGGACCCTGGACAGTAAGTGAGGGAAATCTTGAGCTGTCCAAAAAATAATGCCCAACGGGCCTGGCGGGAGTTCAAACATTTGGCGGTCTGAATATAACCCAGGTTCTTATGTTCGGTCCACACAACAAACGGGTGTTCCGCCCCCTCCAGCCAGTGCCTCCATTCTTCCAATGCTAGCTTGACTGCCAGTAGCTCCCGATACCCCATGTTGTAATTCTGCTCAGCGGGGGATAGTTGGCGAGAAAGGAAGGCACAGGTGTCAAGCTTTTCATCCGAACTTGATCGTTGAAACAGGACTGCTCCTATCCCAGAGTCAGAGGCATCCACCTCAACAATGAATTGGCTGGAAGGGTCCGGATGGACCAGGATGGGAGCAGTTGTGAAACGCCTCTTCAGGTCGGTGAATGCTGAGTCAGCTTCGGAGTCCCAACAAAAAGGTGCGGTAGGCGGGGTAAGCCAGGTAAGGGGGGGCTGCCACTCTACTGTAATCCCTGATAAGTCGGCGGTAGGAGTTTGCAGCCCTAGGAACCATTGAAGTTGGTTGGGGGTCATGGGCCTAGGCCATTCTTCCACTGCCTGGATCTTCTCGGGGTCTGCTCTCACCTGCCCGCTCTTGATCATATAGCCCAGGAAGCTGTCTGAAGGAATGTGGAACTCGCATTTTTCTTTCTTTTTTTTTAAAAATTTTTTTTATTAGTTTTTCAAAACATTTTACAAAATTAAAAACCCCAAATCCCAGTGGGGAGCATTAATACAGTGCAAGATTAAGCATACAATAACAATATGCTACAAAGGAAGAGAATTTAACAAAAAAGTACCTAAATTAAAGACAAGTGAGCTTAGTGTCCTCCCCAATCCCCACAACACAAGAAAAAAACAACTCCAGACCAACCACCACACAGTATAAAGAGTATAAGTCCGGACAGTCAAACTCCCAGACTGTGAATACACTTAGTAACAGAGGATAATAATGCCTACTACCAGAAAAAAAAGGGAGCTGAAAGCAAGGGACCGAAAAGAAGAAAAAAAAAGAAAAAAAAACCCTAGTCAAGAGGAAGGTTATGAAAGTACTCGATAAAAGGTCCCCAGACCTTATGGAACTTTAGATCCGAATTAAGAACTGAATAATGAATTTTTTCGAGGTCCAAGCAGGCCATAATGTCGTTAAGCCATTGCGCATGAGTGGGCGGGGCAACATCTCTCCATCTGAGGAGGATCAAGCGTCTCGCCAGGAGAGAGGCAAAGGATAGTATTCGGCATTTGGTCGGACCCAGACATAAATCTGTCTCGCCCCAAAAACCGAACAGAGCAATTAAGGGGTTAGGTTCTAGGTGCTGATTCAGAATACCTGATAATGTAGTGAAGACATCTTTCCAGAATTTCTCCAAGCTAGGACAGAACCAGTACATATGGATGAGAGAGGCCACGCCCCTCTTGCATTTATCACAGAGCAGACTAATGCCAGGGTAGAATCGAGATAGTTTAGATTTAGACATATGGGCTCTATGAACAATCTTAAACTGTAAGAGGCAATGGCGAGCACAAAGGGAGGTTGAGTTGACCGATTTGAGAACTGAGTCCCAGCTCTCCTCGGATAAGGAGATATTTAAATCCTGCTCCCAGGCCATTTTAATTTTATCCACAGGGGCCCGTCGTAAGGCTGCTAGTTTATCTCGGATAATTGAAATTAAACCTTTACCTAGTGGATTAATGGAAAGAAATAGGTCCATAGCATTTTTCGCAGGCATTTCAGGAAAGTTAGGAATTAAAGGAGCAATAAAGTGTCGGATTTGGAGATAACTGAAAAAGTGAGCGTTAGGCAGGTTGAACTTAACAGAGAGCTGCTGAAAAGAAGCGAAGCGATTATCAATGAAGAGATCTTCAAAATGTCTAATGCCCTTCCTGTACCAAACATGGAATGCTGAATCGTACGTAGTAAGTAAAAAAAGGTGATTATGTGCAACAGGGCTAGAAACGGAAAACCCCTGGAAACCATAGCATTTCCTGAACTGAGCCCATATATGCAAAGTGTGTCTGACCAGAGGAATAGCTATTGATCTGGGCAGACTGCTAGGGAGTGCAGAGCCAAGAAGTGCAGATATAGATAATTCTTTAGTGGAGCTCAACTCCATTGCCACCCAGTTAGGGCACTCGGGTTGACCGTGGAAGAAAGACCAGAAGGCAGCACAACGTATATTAGCTGCCCAGTAATATAAGCGAAAGTTAGGTAAAGCCATGCCACCCTCTTTTTTAGATTTTTGGAGGTGGATTTTATTAATTCTAGAGCACTTATTCTGTCACAGATATGACAAAATAATAGAGTCTAAGGAATCAAAAAAAAGATTTAGGAATAAAAATTGGGATAGATTGAAATAAGTATAAAAATTTGGGGAGAACATACATTTTAACAACATTAATACGACCTACCAAGGACATAGATAGAGGTGACCATTGTACCAGACTCTGTTTTATAGCATATGAAAGATTGACAAAGTTTTCACAAAAGAGATCTTTAAACTTCCTTGTGACTGTAATTCCAAGATAAGTAAATTGATTATGGACTACTTTAAAAGGGAGATCACGAAATATTAGTTCTTGTGCTTCTTTATTAATTGGGAAAAGTTCACTCTTATGTAAGTTGAGTTTATAGCCAGAGATCTGGCTAAACTGGTCAAGAAGTGAAAACATTAGAGGTAAGGATGTAGACGGATTTGAGAGAAAGAGTAATAAGTCATCAGCATAGAGAGAAACTTTATGCTCAACACCCCCTCTCCAAATCCCGGTCAATTCAGGACAATTTCGAAATGCTATCGCCAGAGGTTCTATAGCCAAATCAAAGAGAAAGGGACTTAAGGGGCATCCCTGATGGGTGCCACGTTTGAGATTAAATACTTGGGATTTCTGAAAATTAGTTAGAACAGAAGCAGTAGGACACAAGTACAGCAATTGGATCCAAGAGATGAAACTTTGACCGAGGTCAAATTTTTCTAAGACTGCAAAAAGGTAGTTCCACTCTATACGGTCAAATGCTTTCTCCGCATCAAGGGAGATAACACATTCAGGAGTCCCATTTGGAACTGAGTATAAAATATTAAATAGACGCCGAATGTTAAAAAAAGGGAGACGGTTTTTAATAAAGCCTGTTTGGTCATCAGAGATAATGGAGGGAATAATGGTTTCTAATCTATGAGCCAACACTTTAGCTAAGATCTTTACATCAACATTGAGCAGAGAGATCGGCCTGTACGAGGAACACTCAGTTGGGTCTTTGCCCTTTTTTAAAAGAAGAATAATAGATGCCTCATTGAAAGAGGGTGGCAATTTGCCGTAATTAAACGAGTCAGATAATACTGAAAGTAACTGAGGAGAAAGAAGTGAGGAGAATGATTTATAAAATTCCACAAGGAACCCATCAGGTCCAGGAGATTTCCCTGAGGACAGTGCAGAAATTGCAAAAGATATTTCTTCTGGTGATATAGGCGCATTGAGTTTGGCTTTGAAATCAGATGAAAGTGAGGGGATATTCAGATTCTGTAAAAATTGATCCACAGAGATATTGTCATTCAGGGATTCAGAGGAATAAAGCCGAGAATAAAATTTTTTAAATGCGTCATTAATTTCTAAATGATCTGATGTAAAGTCTCCGTTCTCCTTCCGGATCTTTGTAATATGTTGTTTGGCTTTGGAACGCCTCAGCTGATTGGCTAGGAATTTACCAGACTTATCCCCATGAATGTAAAAGCGGCTCTTGCTTTCGAGAAGTTGGCGTTCGACAGGTTGAGTGGACAGAAGGTTAAATTTAGTTTGGAGTTCAACGCGCTTCTTGTATAATTCAGGGTTCTTAGTTTGGGCATATATTTGATCCAAATCTTTAATCTGGTTAATGAGGTCTGCTCGATCTGCACGGGATCTTCTATTGAGATTTGCTGTGTAAGAGATTATTTGACCCCTCAGATATGCTTTCCTGGCATCCCAGACAATCTGGGATGGCACTTCAGGTGATGTATTAGTGTTAAAATAAAAGGTTATCTGGTCCTTAATAAATTTTACGAAATCATCATCCGATAGTAAAGTTGAATCGAACCGCCAATGTTTGTTCCTCTGAGGGAGACCAGGAAAGTTCAGAGAGAGGGTAATTGGGGCATGGTCAGAGATCAGTATACTCTGATAGTCACAAGAGTGGGCAAATGGGATAAGTTGGTTATCGAGTAAGAAATAGTCAATTCTAGTGAAGGTATGGTGAACATGTGAGAAAAAAGAATAATCTCTCTCCGTAGGATGGAGGAAACGCCATATATCAGAGATACCAAAATTAGAGAGAAACGATTGAATAGCTAAGGCAGATTTAGTAGGTGATCTGGTAACAGAGGACGATCGGTCCAGTTTAGAATCCAACCAACAGTTGAAGTCACCACCCAATATAAGAAAGTATGAGTTTAAGTCTGGTAGTGAGGAAAAAAACGTTCAAAAAAGTTAACATCATCAAAGTTGGGGGCATACAGGTTTGCTAGTGCAACTTTAGTGTTATATATAGTTTACCAGAAACAATAATAAAACGGCCATTTGTATCAGATATTTTATTATGGAGTTCAAAAGGAATATTTGAGTTAATAAGAATGGAAACTCCCCTAGCTTTAGCGGCAAAGGATGAATGAAAATGCTGACCCGCCCACTTGGACAGAAGCCGGGAGTTATCGAAACAACGAATATGAGTTTCTTGGAGGAAAGCAATGTCAGCTTTGAGTTGTTTAATATGTGTGAATACCTTCCTCCTTTTAACAGGGTGGTTCAGTCCCTTTACATTCCAGCTCACGAATTTAAGTGCACTAGCCATTATCAATTACTAATGCATAAAAGGCAGCAGGTATATAAAAAATCAAGCAGTACAATAGCAGTCTGGGAGCAGAGATGTAAACATAGATTCGTAAGGTCAAAATATAAACATGTCCTAAGCAATAAAGAGATGTTGGAACTGGAAAACTCACCCCACCTGCACAACCCAAAACTAGACGGCTACCAAAACAAGTAGCTAGCTCTACCAAAAAAATTAACCCAAATACAACTTCCAGATATGTGTCACTAACAACAGTTCCGTATAAATACTATAGCAAATAATAACTAGTTTATGCACTAGAAAACATAACTACAGATTAGAACACCTTCTGCAGAAATATACAACTTAATACAGAGAAAATCAGAAGAAAACCAAAACTAACCTACCTGCGAAAAATTATAGAAGAATAAAGTAAGAGAAAGGGAAAAAAAAGGTAAGAAGGAAAAAGAAAAAAGAAGGGGAAGGGGAAAATTATAAATTCAAGATGAGTATTTATCAACCATTTACAGAGAAGGGAGAGAAAAATTCAGAGATTAGAAAAAAGGGGTGAAGAAAAGAAAAAGATAAAATAAATAAATATTTAAAGCAAAGGAAAAATAAATCAGCAGTTGAACTGTGAACCGACAAACAGGGAGGCCTTCACTAAAGACTTCGAACCTCCAAAACAAGTTAGAATTAGTTGTAGAGCTCTGTAGGTAAAGTTATACAAGAATAAAGATAGGTTACACACACACCAAATCCCAGGAGAGATTGTCAACAGCCCTTAAAGTTTCAATGAATAATGTCTGAGTGATTCAAGTGAATTCCGAGTCCAGAGAAAGTAATTTTACTACGAGGAGTACTTATCCACCATTTTAGGGGGTCCGATCAGATTCCGAAGATGACTGGATAGCCGGAAGACTTGCCACAAACGCTTCAGCTTCCTTTGCTGATTTGAACCACTTGAATTCCCCGGTATTAAGCTTGATTCATAGATCAGCAGGGTTATGGAGGGAAGGTTTGAAACCACGATCAAAAAGCACTTTCATTGCGCCTTTAAACTCAGCGCGCATCTTTAAGGTCTGGGGTGCAAAATCTTCCACAAAGCGAATGGTTGTATCCTGGAAAGAAAAAGAGCCTCTGCGACGTGCCTCCACAATCAGACTGTGTTTTACCTGGTATTGATGGAAACACAAAATTACTGGTCGCCGACGGGAACCCAGAATTCCGGGGGGAACGTAAACTCTGTGTGCCCGTTCGAGCTCGGGCGGCTTCGGAAGCAAATCTTTCCCGAATAACTCACAGAGAAACTTGGCGAAAAACTTCACGGTTGGTCCCTTTTCAGTCGCCTCTGGTAATCCCAGAATTCTGATGTTGCAGCGTCTGCTACGATTTTCGAGATCCACCATTTTGGAAAGAAGTTTATTAGATTTTTCCTCTAAGCTGGAACAGAGAGTCTCCAAGTATCAAACACAACTTTCTAAATCTTCAGAAGTCGAATCGATGCGAGATAAGTGTTCAGCATGTTTGTCCACTTCATTGTTGATCCGATCCAGTTTGTCTTCTAACTGTTTGAAAGCGGTTTTAAATTCCTTTAAGATTTCATCTCGGAGCTTTCCCAGTGCAACCATCGTCTCGTCCGAGGGGGTCATAGCTTCTTTTCTCCCGGATTTAGAACTCTTGCTAGACATTGTAAGTTAGATATATTCACAGGCAAGTAAGAGATACCGAAATAATTCCTAACTAAGGTTTAAAAAATGGAGACATTTAGTGCAAAGATAGCGACAGTAACGGAACAAAAGTTCGGAGCAGCTAAACAATCGCCATCTTACCGGAAGTCCGAACTCGCATTTTTCTGTCCTCACAAATAACTGGTTTTCCCAAAGTCCCTGGAGGACTAGACGGACATGGTGAATGTGTTCCTGGGGGCTGCTAAAAATTATTAAGATGTCATCGAGGTAAACGAATACAAAGCGATTAATAAAGTCCCTCAGCACATTACTGATTAGGCCTTGAAGAATGACGGGAGCACTGGTGAAGCCAAATGGCATGACCAGGTATTCGAAGTGGCCCAGAGGTGTATTAAAGGCCGTCTTCCACTCATCCCCCTCCCTCATCCTGACTAGATGGTATGCGTTACGAAGGTCCAACTTTGAGAAGATGGTGACTCCGTGAAGTGGTTCAAATGCCGAACTAATGAGGGGTAGTGAGTACTTACTTTTAACTGTTTTATTGTTTAGGCCTCGGTAATCAATACAAGGATGAAGCGACCCATCCTTCTTTTCTACAAAGAAGAAACCTGTGCCTGTTGGGGAGGATGAAGGTCTAATAATGCCTGCCGTGAGGGACTCGCTGATGTATTTTTCCATGGCCTCCCTCTCTGGTTGGGATAGGTTATAAAGACGACTGGTGGGTAGCGAGGCCCCGGGGAGAAGGTTGATGGCACAATCATATGGGCGGTGCAGAGGCAGGGAAAGAGCCCGTTGTTTACTGAATACCTGTTCCAGGTCATGGTATTCTGTGGGAACTCTGGACAAGTCGAGGGGTTCCAAGATAGGCATGGTTGCGGTAGCCTTCCTAGGGGATAGAGCCGACTGCAGACAGGTGGCTTGGCAAAACAGGCTCCAGCTGGCTATCCTCCTGGTAGACCAGTTGATGTGGGGATTGTGGTGCTTCAACCAGGGGTATCCTAGAACTACAGGGGCTTGAGGTGAATGGATGAGGTTGAATCGTACCTCCTCCTGATAGCTTCCGGACAGAATCAAGGTCAGGGGTGGTGTACAGTGGGTCACCCGAGCCAGCAGTTTTCTGTCCACTGCCCGGGCCTCCAGGGGGGTATTTAACGGCTCCTGAGGTATTCCGACCTGGGAGGCTACATCTTTGTCCAACAGATTTCCCTCAGCACTGGAATCCACCAAGACGGATAGAGACAGGGACTGTGGTGATAGTTCATGATAGCTGGGATCTGCATCCGGGTCTGGGGAAATGAAGGGAGTGTCGACTGACTCACCAGAACAGTAGGAATGGGAGCTCTGCGCGGACTGGAAGGGAGAGAGAGGTTAGGGCTGGTTGAAGATGGTAAGGTGGGCTGTGGGGTGACTGGTCTTTTCTCTCAGACACTCTCAAAGTCAATTATCTAGCCTGGTGGCTAGAGAGACCAAGGAGACCAGGCTGTCCACATCATCCCTTGCTGCTAATTCATCTTTTATCTTGTCAGAGAGATCCCATCGAAACACTTCCCGTAGTGCCTCATCATTCCATCCAGAGTTGGCCGCTAGTGTTCGGAACTCTATGGAGTATTTTGCTAAGCTTTGCGAGCCTTGACAGAGAGTCAGTAGGCACCTAGCAGCGTCCTTACCACGAATGGGCTGTTCAAAAACCTTCCTCATTTCGGAGACGAAGGTGGAGAAGGAGGAACAGACCTATGGTCGGTTATCCCAGAACGTGGTGGCCCATGCTAATGCATCCCCTTGTAACAGCCCCATGATGTATGCAATTTTTGATCTGTCCAAGGTGTATGTACATGGCTGTAGCTCAAAAACCAGAGAGCATTGTAGTAAGAAAGCCCAGCACTTCCCTAGGTCCCCAACATAGGGTTCCGGTTCGGGTACGTGCGGCTCTCGAGGTGATGGTGTTGCTGATCCAAGGAGTGTAGCCATCCCAGACTGTGCGTTTGGTCAGACTGGGTTCATGGAAGGGATGGAGTAAGGGGAATGGATACCCGGTCAACCTGCTCACTGACCTTCTTTACATCCTCGGACAGGGCACGAAGATTTTTTATGATTTCTCTGAGCAGTTGAACATGTAAGCCCAGTAGGGAGCCCTGGTCGACAATGGCCTGTTGCACGGGGTCCGTGTCCTCTAGGTTCATTCTTGATCAGTTCATTCTGTTGCAAGGCAGTGGCTGGGGATGAACCCAAGTGCAGGACACAGGCGCGGAGACAGAGTTGGGAGATGTTAGCACCGTAGCGAGCATGGAATAGATGTCCAGGAGAGTCTTTACGTGGAGACCAGATTCACGTAGAGAATCCAGGAAATAATGTGGAACTTAGAACGACAGTCCTAAGTAACTATGAAACAAGGTTACTCATACAAGAGTCAACCAACAAACTGGAAACTACTTGTTGTGATTGCAGGGTTTTTATCCAGCATTTACTGATGGGAAGCAGGTGTGTGTAATTAGTGGAACTGGGAATGATTGGAAATTAGACGAGGGGATTGAGGCCCAATTACTGAGGTAATAGCAAGGTGGGGAATTGCCTGATGGGACCATGACATCTTCAATAAAAGGAAGGCCACCTCCCTGTCCCCACCCCAGCCGCAAGACTGTGCCGTAGACCTCCTACCTGGCACTAGTCCTCCCCAGGGCCGGCTCTTTTCCTTCTCTTGTTCTGAAATGGTGGCCATGGAGGAATACATCAAGAAGGGATTGGCCATGGGGTTTATAAGTCCGTCAACCTCGCCGGCAGGAGCAGGCTTCTTTTTTGTGAGCAAGAAAGATGGCAAGCTCTGTACCTGCATCGATCATCGGCCCCTGAACAACAACACTGTAGAACCGCTACCCTCTTCCCCTGCTGGCGTCTGCGTTTGAACATCTCCAGGGAGCAGCCATGTTTTCCAACATTGATCTGCGCAATGCTTACAATCTGATTCGCATGAGAAGGGGATGAGTGCAAGACAGCTCTGAACACCTTTAATTGCCATTATGAGCTCAGATGTGCTCAGGGACATGTTGAACAGGATTGTGTTTGTGTATTTAGATGACACCTTTATCTATCTCCAATCTCATCAGGAATGCGTCCAGCTTGCCCGAAGGTTTTTCAGATGGCTCCTTGAAAATAACCTGAAAAATGTGAGTTCCCTAAAGACCAGGTGACATTTTTGGGCTATATACTTATCCCATCCAGTGTTCAAATGGACCTTACTAAAGTTCAGGCAGTTGCAGAGTGGTCCAAACCATCTACAAATCAAACAGGTATGGCGCTTCATGGGGTTTGTGGACTTTTATCGCCACTTCATCCAGATTTGCGGCTCTATTGTGGCTTCGATAAATGCACTCACCAGGAAGACCTCGGCAGGATTCCATTGGACGGACGATGCTGACCAAGCATTTTCAGAGCTAAAACGACGTGTCACCACCGCCCCACTGCTGGAAAACCCAGACCCATCTCAGCCATTCTTTGTCGAAGTGGATGCATCTGATGTCGGCATTGGAGCTGTCCTCTCTCAACGCTCGTCTGCGGATCGCCTGCTGCACCCTTGTGCCTTTCTTCCCTGTTGCTTGACTCAGCAGAGAGGAATTACAACGTTGGGAACCGGGAGCTTCTGGATGTCAAGGAGGCCATGGAGGAATGGCGACACTGGCTGGAGGGGGCAGAACATCCATTCTTGGTCTGCAAAGATCATAAAAAACTCTCCTGTATTCAGGATGCTAGGAGACTCAACTCCTATCAAGCCCGGTGGGCTCTCTTCACATGGTTCAATTTCAACCGCACCTATCATCACGGCAACAAGAATACCAAGGCCTGTGCTCTCTCCCGGCAGTTCAACTAATCTGAGGACAATGTCGATCTAGAGCCAATTCTTCCTTACTCATGTATTGCTGCTCTGGCGATCTGGGGAATAGAGGCAGAGGTGAGCACTGCCCAACAGTTGGACCCAGGCCCGTGTGGGCTGTTTGTCCCTGTCACGATGTGCTCCAGATGTGTTGGAATGGTGTCACTCCTTCCGTCTGGCTGGACATCCGTGAATTCAATGAACACAGGAGTTTATAATGAGACAATTTTGGTGGCTATCTATGTTCCAGGCTGTCAATGACTTTGTATCTGCCTGTTCCACCTGCGTTCAGAACATGATGTCACGTCAACATCCTATGGGTCTGTTGTGTCCAGTGCCTGTACCCATGGCCCTGGTCCCACCTCTCAGTAGATTTCATCACTGGTCTGCCACCGTCTGATGGAAACACCACCATTTTGGTAGTTGCTGATCACTTTCCAAGGCTGCCCACTTCATTGCCCTCCGCAAGCTCCCATCGGCTCATGAGACTGCCACACTCAACATGTGTTCCAGCTCCATGGTTTTCCTCAAGACATATGGGACTGACAGTGGACCACAGTTCACTTCCCGCTTTTGGAAGTCTTTCTGCTCTCTTGTAGGAGCATTGGCCAACCTCTCATCTGGTTTCCAGACTGAGTGAACCAGGAGTTGGAGACAACCCTGCACTGTCTTGCCTCTTCCAACCCCACGTCCTGGAGCTCCCAATTGTTTTGGGTAGAGATCACCCACAATAACCTCCACTCGTCCTCCACCGGTATGTCTCCCTCTGAATGCCAGAAGGGATTCCAGCCCCCGCTCTTCCCTGATCAGGAGATGGATGTAGGAGTTCTGCTGCTGCACAGCTGATCCAGCGCTACAAGCGCACCTGGAGACGAGCCAGGGCTTCTCTGTTGCACGCCCAGAAACAGTATCCCCTGCAGGCTGATCGGCTCCGTCGACAGGTAAGGCCATTCAAGCCAGGAGAGGAGATCCGGTTGATATCAAGCGATCTTCTCCTGAAAGTTGAGAGCTGCAAATTGGCTCCACGCTACGTGGGAACATTTGTAGTGGAAAAGGCTGTGAACAAGGTGTCTATAGATTGCATCTATCAGCATCACTGAAGATCCACCCAGTCTTCCATGTTTCCCGGCTGAAGCCGGTTACTACCTCTCCCCTGGCTCCAGTCACCCCACCTCCCCCTCCTTCCCGCCTGGTAAATGGATCCCTTGTCTATACTGTGTGGCACCTCCTGGCATCTCGCCGGGTACGCGGTAAAGTCCAGTACCTTGTGGACTGGGAAGGGTACGGCCCAGAAGAACGTACTTGGATCCCGGCGAAGGACATCTTGGACAAGTCGCTGATCTGGGACTTCCAGCGGACACAGGTCTGTGGTGTCTCAGGGGCTGCGTCTAGAGAGGGGAGGCCCTGTCACAATCACAGATTCTGCACCGCAGCAGATGGCAATTGCGGTCGTGAATATGCACATGTCAGCTAATTATTATTTCATTGTGATTGTATTTAACTCTGTTCTATTCATTGTAGTATTTGTCAAGACTTGAACCCAGCAACGTTTTGCTGCCTGCCTTGCCTGAGAAACTGGACTGTTGAGTTGACGGACTCTGAAGACCTGCAGTATTCATTTTATATTTAGTTATTCCTTTCAGCCGCAGTTTTGGCTTCATTTTCCATTTGAGAGTTTTAGTTAACGGCCCTGTTTGGCCCAGCGTTTATTGTTTTCCTTTCCCTCTAACTCTTCTCGCATTAAAGTCTGAACTACTGACTCGCTCTCTTCCCCCCCCACCATTTGGGCCATATCTGAATGTAGTGACAGTATAATCCGGAGATTCATTTCATTAAGTGCCGACTTAATAAATCCATAATAGAATCAATAAAAGACCACACATCAACCTGGGTGTTCAACCAGTAGCAAGACATAGAAAAGTACAACACAGAAACCGGCCCTTCGGTCCACAAAGTTGTGCTGAGCCAACAGAGTAAATCAGGTACCCCCAAGGGAAATCCATCCTACCTAGACATTGTGCATATCCTTCCACACCCCCCCCCCCCCCCCCACATTCTTGTGCTCATCTAAACATCTGCCTTCTAATGTATTTTCCTCTACCACCATACCAGGCACCATGTTCCTGGCATCCATAACCCTCTGAGTAAAAAACTTGCCCCTCACATTCCCCTTTCACCTTTGGAATTTGACATTTTTATCAGCTCTCCCCTCAGCCCCTACCGCTGCAGAGAAAACAACCCAAGTTTATTCAGCCTCTCATGATGGCACATGCATTTTAAACCAGGCAGCATCCTGGTAAACCTCTTCTGCTCCCTCTCCAAAGCCTCAACAGTCAACAGGCTATGTTACAATGTAGAAGGTGAACAAATTCAAAAAGGGTGAATACGGAACTGAAGGTGTTATATTTGAATGCAAGCAGTATTTTGAATAAGGGAGATGAATGTAGCACTGTTACAGATTGGCAGGTATGATGATATGGGCATTCCTGAAGCATGGCTGAAAAGAAGATTATAGCTGGGAGCTTAATGTCAAAGGATACAGATAATATCGAAAGGACAGGCAGGTAGGAAGAGAGGGTGGCATGATGTGGTGCTGTTGGTAAAAAATGAAATTATATCATTAGAAAGAGGTGACATAGGGTCAGAAAGTGTTGAATTATTGTGGATAGAGATAAGGAACTGCAGGGGTAAAAAGACCATGATGGGAGTTGTATACAGACCCCCAAACAGTAGTAAGGATATGGTCTACAAATTACAACGAGAGACTGAAAATGCATGCCAAAAGGACAATATTACAATAGTCATGGGGGATTTCAATATGCAGGTAGATTGGGAAAATCAGGTTGGAGGGGAGATTTCTACAATGCCTATAGAAGGCATTTTAGAGCAGCTCATGGTTGAGCCCACTAGGGGATCAGGTATTCTGGATTGTGTGTTGTGTGATGAACTGGAATTGTTTAGAGAGCTTAAGATAAAAGAACCCCTAGGGGAGTGTAATCATATGATTAAATTCACCCTGTTATGAAGTGTACAGGAACTAAGATGGTACCAGATGGTAACTTCTTTGATCTCATCTGCAAAACAGTTTAAATTCCTTTCCTTAACATCTCTTTTCTCATTTACAAGGTGGCTGGGGCTCTGTCGGAGTCTGTGATCTACAGCTGCCCTCAAACTGGGGTTTTTCAGGGTGGTGAGCTCCTGTTCCTGGAGCTCGCTGATTGGCCATTTTACAGCTACTTGAAAGACGTGCTCCTTCGATTGCAGGCTTAGCGCAAGCCAGTGGACTGATTTCTCACCAGTATTGGCAACTGATGCGTGGCGGGAGAACGGAACACCAGAACCTCAAGAGGCCTCTGCATTTGTGTACTCTCCCTGTACCCCTCATTGTATTCGCTGATGTTAAATGGAACCATTGAACCAATGAACATTTGAAATTTGAGAAGAAGCTAAAGTGAGATGTATTAGTATTACAGTGGAGTAAAGGGATTTCCACTGTGACAGTGGGCCAGAGTTGATTGGAAAAGAATATTGGCAGGGATGACAGTAGAGCAGCAATAGCTGGAATTTCTGAAAACAATTCGGAAAGCACAGAATATATACATCCCAAAGAGGATGGAGTATTCTAAAGTCAAGATGACACAACTGTGGCTAATAAGAGAAGTCAAAGCCAACATAAAAGCTAAGAGCAACATATATCAGAGCAAAAATTAGTGGGAACTTGGAGGATAAGGAAGCTTTTAAAAACCAACTAAAATAAACTTTTTTAAAAAAGTAATTAAGAAGGAAAAGATGTAATACAGAAGTAAGCTAGACAATAATATTAAAGAGGGTGACAAAAGTTTCTTCAGATACATAGTGTAAGAGCTGAGTGGATATCAGACCTCAGGAAAATGATGCCAGAGAGGTAGTAATAGGGACAAGGGAATAGTGGATGAACTGAATAAGCATTTTGTCTCAGTCTTCACTGTGGAAGACACCAGAAGTATACTGGAAGTTCCAGATTGTCAGGGGTCAGAAGTGAGTGAAGGTACCATCACTAACGAAAAGGTTCTTGGGAAATTGAAATGTCTGAAGGTAGGTAAGCCACCTGGACAAGATGGTGTACACCACAGGGTTCTGAAAGGGGTGGCTAAATAAATTGTGGAGGCATTAGTAGTGATCTCTCAAGAATCAAGATTCTGGCATGGTTCCAGAGGACTGGAAAACTGCAAATGTCACCTTGCTCTACAAGAAGGGAGAGACAGAAGAAAGGAAATTATAGGCCAGTTAGTCTGACCTCAGTGGTTGGGAAGATGTTGGAGTCGATCGCTAAGAATGTAGTTTTGGGGTACTTGGAGTCACATGATAAAATAGGCCATAGTCAGCATAGTTTCCTCAAGGAAAAACCTTGTCTAACAAGTCTGTTAGAATTCTTTGCAGAAATAACAAGCAGGATAGGTGAATTAGTTGATGTTGTGTAAGTAGATTTTCAGAAGGCCTTTGAGAAGGTCCCACACATGAGGCTGCTTAACAAGTTAAGAGCACATGGTATTAGAGGAAGGATACTAGCATGGATAAAGCAGTGACTGACTTGCATGAGGAAAAGAGTGGGAATAAAGGGAGCCTTTTCTGGTTGGTTCTCGGTGACTAGTGGTGTTCCACAGGGGTCTGTGTTGGGACTAGTACATTTTCCTTATGTCAGTGATTTGGATGATGGAATTGGTGGCTTTTTTGCAAAGTTTTCAGATGATACAGAGGTAGATGGAGGGACAGGAAGTTTTGAGGAAGTAGAGAGGTTATAGAAGGAATTTGACAGATTAGGAGAATGGGCAAAGAAGTGGCTGATGGACTAGAGCGTCGGGAAGTGTGTGAAATAAAAGGATAGACTATTTTATAAATGGAGAAAAAATTCAGAACTCTGAGGCACATTTACCTGGGGTCCTTGTGCATGATTCCCTAAAGGTTAATTTTCAGGTTGAGTCAGTGGTGAAGAAAGTAAATGCAATGTTAGCATTTATTTCATGAGGACTAGAATATAAAAGCAAGAACGTAAAGCTGAGCTGTTATAAAATGCTGCTGAGGTCTTACTTGGAGTATTGTGTGCAGTTTTAGGCCCCTTATCTGAGAAAGGATGTGCTGACAGTGGAGAGAGGTCAAAGGAGATTCATGAAAAGGGATTGAGCAGCCTGTCATATGAAGAGACCTTGATGGCCCCGGGCCAGTATTAATTAGAATGAGGGGTGAATTAATTGAAATCTATAGAATGTTTGAAACATAGAAACATAGAAAATCTACAGCACAATAGAGGCCCTTCGGCCCACAAAGCTGTGCTGAACATGTCCTTACCTGAGAACTACCTAGGCTTACCTATAGCCCTCTATTTTCCTAAGCTCCATGTACTTATCCAGTAGTTTCTTAAAATACCCTATTGTTTCTGCCTCCACCACCGCTGCCCACAGCCCATTCCACACACTCACCACTCTCTGTGTAAAAAAAACTTACTGCTGACATCTCCTCTGTACCTACATTCAAGCACCTTAAAACTATGCCCTCTCTTACTAGCCATTGCAGTCCTGGGGAAAAGCCTCTGACTATCCACACGATCAATGCCTCTCATTATCTTGTACACCTCTATCAGGTCACCTCTCATCCTCTGTCGCTCCAAGGAGAAAAAGCCAAGTTCACACAACTTATTCTCATAAGGAATGCTCCCCAATCTAGGCAACATCTTTGTAAATGCCTCTGCACTCTTTCTATGGTTTCCACATTCTTCCTGTAGTGTTCTCGCACAGGTGTAAAAGAACTCTGAACTAAACACCAAGCTTAAACCAGTCAATGAGGCGGTCCCAGTAAGATTAACCATTTACTGTTCACTCTTCCACATTAACATATGGTGAAAACTGCTGATAAAACAATACAAAATATATACAGTATTTGTTTCCTTCTTGACATCACATTTACATCATAAATACTTGCAAAAGTAAAACTACAACAACTATATTACATTAAAGTGCAACATACAGTCAGAATCTACCTACACCATCAACTGCTTTAAATACACTTCAACACAAACTATCTGCAACTCTTTAAATAACAAAAAACATAAACTTTATCAACCGTCATTACTTTTAACAGAATCAGCGTTAAAATTTTTAATTCAACATATCGATTATCTCATGAACTTACGGCGCTGCTTCACTAATGTTTCTAGTGCGTAGAAAGAAAACTTTTCTTGCGTTGATCCTGCACACACAAGCCCCCTCCTTCCCATTTCTCCAAACCGGTATTTTCCCACAAGACGCGGCGAAACCGGGTGTGACGTCATTGCATGCTGCGATATATCACAGACAACGAATTTACTTTAAACAATCTTAACTTTAACTAGAAAACGATAACAAACGAATTACTAAAGTGAAAATATAATAAACTAAACAAATGCCTTAAAGGCAATACACTCCCCGCCTGACCTTCGTAAGGTCACAATGAACATAATACAAAACTTCAGTCTGTAAATCAGTCCTTAGGTAGAAGTAGAATGATTTCTGCAACTGGCCTTTGGTAAATTTTCACATCACCTTGGTCAGAAGTTTTCAACTCAACCTTCATGACATGTCCATCCCTACTAGGGAATGTGGCAGTGATTCTGGCCATTGGCCAGCTGTTGCGGGCAATTTGCTTGTCCCTGAGCAGGACTAAATCTCCAACTTGAAGATTCCTACAGGGTTCTGTCCTCTTTTGTCTGTGTTGCAACAAAGGTAGATATTCATGTCTCCAACGACACCAGAACCGATTTGCCAGAGCCTGGACCTGTCTCCATTGCTTTGTGTACAAATCCTTATCGGAGAAGTCCCCTGGTGGAGGGGGGGCTCCTGCCTCCTGCGTAAGGAGCATTGATGGCGAGAGTATGAAGGGGTTTTCCGGGTCAGAAGACACAGGTAGGAGTGGTCATGCATTTATAATGGCTGTGACCTCTGCCATTAGTGTGCACAGTACTTCGTGGGTCAGTCGGGTGCGTTGCTGCAGAAACATTGAATCAAGAATTCTTCTGGCGATACCAATCATCCGCTCCCATGCGCCTCCCATGTGAGAGGCGTGTGGTGTGTTAAACTCCCAGTTGCATCCCTGCTGACTGAAGTACTTTTGCACTGTTTTGTCCATCCCCAGCTCCTTTGACGCTCCAACAAAGTTCGTGCCGCAATCAGACCCTAACTGTTTTGCAGGGCCTCTTAGCGCAAAGAAGCTCCTGAGAGCATTAATGCAGCTGGATGTATCCAAAGATTCGATGACCTCAATGTGTACTGCTCTTGAACTCATGCAGCTAAACATGATGGCCCACCGCTTGCTCTCTGCTTGTCCTCCTCTGGTGCGTCTCGTAGTGATAGTCCAGGGACCAAATACATCGAGCCCCACATATGTAAAAGGAGGGCAGGCTTTGAGGCGTTCTGGTGGGAGGTCCGCCATACATTGAGCTTCCATCTTCCCTCGCAGTTTCCTGCAGGTTACACATTTATGAAGTACTGAATTGATCAGTGTTTTACCTCCCAAGATCCACAGTCCCGCTGCCCTTATTGCTCCTTCCGTCAGGTGACGGCCCTGATGCTTTACCTGTTCATGGTGATGGCGAGTGAGCAGTAAGGACACATGGCTGTCTTTGGGCAGGATTACTGGACTCTTTTCTGCAGCTGGAAGTTGGGAGTGTATTAACCGGCCTCCAATGCAAATGATATCGTTCTTCAGGATCGGGTTGAATTTCCTCAAAGGGCTGTCCTTTGGTATTGGTTTATTAGCTTGGAGAGCTGAAAACTCCCTTGCAAAAGCTGCTCTTTGAGTTGCTTTAAAGATAACGTCCTTTGCCTGGGCTGATTCGTCCGCAGTGCGAGTTAAGTTACATTTGCGCCATAAGAAACGGAGGAAATTGCGATGGTCCTCCTGTACTAAGAATCTATGGAACATCTGCTGGATGCCTGCTAAGATTACGACCTTCTCCTTCCAGAAGCGCAGCAGGACCCTGAGAAGGGTATTGTTAAGGTCGGGGCCTGTAAGGAGCACGTCATTGAGGGAGACACCAGCGCACTGAGCACTGGAGTCAAAGACCACCCTGATCTGATTGGGCTTTTGTGGGTGGTAAACCCCAAACGTTGGGAGGTACCAGCACTCCCCGCCTTCCCTCAGTGGCGGTGCTACTTCAGCATGTCCGTTAGCGAAGATCTTCTCCATAAATGCTACGTATTGTTGCTGCATCTCAGGTTTCCTTTTCAGGGTTTTTTGCAAGGATGTGAACCGTTTGACTGCCTGCTCTTTGTTGTTTGGCAAGCACTGGCGTGGTTCTCTGAAAGGTAGTGGGGCGACCCAGTTATTTGCTTCGTCTCTGAAGACCTTGGTGTCCATTATTTTTAAGAAAATGGTGTCTTGTGCTGATGGAGCAAGTTTATTATCATGCTCAGTTTGAGCGAAGACTGACTGACCCAGCATCTTGTCGGTTACTTTACATTTGTTAAAGCCTTGCCGTGCTTCCTTGATACACATGAAACTTGTGCAGGGTTGAAAAATTGAATGGCAGCCACTCTCTAGCACATTGGTCTTGAGTGTGTTAACTGTCGGTTTGTGTACATTGCCAAGGCACACCTCTCCTATCACCACCCAGCCCAGATCCAGGCGTCGTGTGGTCCATTGACCTGCTGCCTAACCTTGTGCACCTGGAGAACATCTCTTCCTAATAGCAGGAGTATTTCTGCTTTTGGGTCAGTTCTGGGATGTGCTTGGCGATGTGGTGGAGATGTGGCTGGTGTAGCACTGCACTTGGCGTCGGGATCTCAGTGCGGTTATTCAAAATTTCATTGCACTCTAAGAGTGGAGGGAGACAGATGACAACTTTACCATCCAGGGACTCAAGCTGGAAGCCTTCTGCCTTCCTTCCATAAGTTTCCACGCTGCCTGAGCAAGTTCTAAGGTAGTATGGGAACTGATTACTCTCAATGTTGAACAAGTCAAAGAACTCTGGTCTGACTAGTGAGCAATTGCTCTGATCATCCAGAATTACGTAGGCTTTGATGGCCTTGTCTTTGGCTCCCTTAGGGTACACCTTAATGAGGCAGATCTTTGAACAAGAACGGCTTGACTGAGCTTGACTGCAAACTTCTGTGCAGCTTGAGCTGACAACAGTTGTCCTGGAATGAGCCTCTCCCTCCCCGCCGTCCTGTTGTGGGGGTGAAGGAGCTTTGTCAGTTTGCGGTAACGGGCCAGGATGCATGGCCCCATCGTGATTAGCGCTATTACATTCTGGGCACTTCACGGAGATCGTACACTCTCTAGTGAGGTGAGAGGTAGAGGAACAGCATTTAAAACATTTTTTTCTCCTTGAGAAGGACCATCCTCTCTTCAAGGGTTTTTTCCCTAAACATTCTGCATTTTTTGATGGGGTGGGGTTTGTTGTGCAATGGACAATTCTTGTTAGGGTCATTGTTAGTTGTAAAGGCTTCAGTTTTACACACTGAGACAGGTTTATTAATGTTGAAATTATTTGAAGTGGATTTAACTGGCTTGGTGTAAATTGTACTGCTACCTGGACTCATGAGGCTAGGGTCGTTTCGCTTCTTCGCCTCCTTGCACACAAACCTAGTGAAATACTTAAAGGGAGGAAATCGACCACCATTCTCTTCCTTGTACTCTGAGCCAACAGACACCCACCTTTCCTGCAGCCCAAATGGAAGTTTGTCCATGATTGGTCTAATCCCGTATGAAGTATCTAGGTATGATAGACCAGTTAACTAGCCGTCTTCTTTAGTGCCTGCAATCTCCGTGAGCAAATCTCCGAGCTCTCTTAATTTAGTGTGGTCCTTGGCTGACACCTTAGGAAAATTTTCCAGACGTCAAAATAGTGCCGTTTCAATAATTTCAGGGACCGCATAGCACTCCCGAAGTCTCTCCCATGCTTTGCATAAGGCTAGCTTGGGGTTGTTAATGTACACTGAACGTATGCGTCTTACCTGTTCGCATGATTCTTTTCCCAGCCATTTCGTCATAAGATCCAACTCTTGGGTTGCTTCAAGCTGGACTCCGCCAGTAGCGTTGGCAAATGAGGAGTACCATGCACGGTAATTTTCAGGTTTATCGTCAAACTGGTATAATCCTGAAGTGACGAGATCTCGTCATGCTAAATACTGTGCTATGGGTTCAACTACTAGTGGCATGCTGGCTGGGGGAATATGTCGGCGGGTATATGACTGAGGGTGTACATTTGTTATGGAATTTGCTGTTCTGAATTCAGCCTTTGCCTCTCCTCTTGCCAAATCTGGTAAGTTTGGTGTCGAGAAGTATTTGTCATCAGCCCTTTCATTCTTGAATTCATCGCGGAGTTGCAAGGGTAAATTGTCTTCCTCGGATGGATGTGATGCAATTGGACCTCTCTGAGACTCCTCGTGAGGTGGGATGTTAGCATATATGTATGGAGAGGAAGAACGAATCTTCAAATCCATTTGAGATCGGACATAGTAGCTTGTGCGTTCCAATCTGGTCCTTTCTGAAGTAGATTTTACGTCATCCAGAACATGCATTTCTTCAGCATTTTCTAATATCTCTGCTTCCACCTTGGCAGCTTCTGCTTCTCGGTGTAGCGTCAGCACTTCTAACTCTGACTCTATCCTTACCTTTTCCATTTGGTTTTCGGCTTCTCTGGCAGCCGCTTCCTTTTGGTTTTCGGCTTCTCTGGCAGCCGCTTCCTTTTTCAATTTTGCTTCTTGATCGGCGTACAACGCTCGCACCTTGGCGGCTTCTGCCTTAGCTCTTGCATGGGCAGCCTTACTTGTTGATGCCCTACTGCCCCTGTCGCTGGATGGCAATGACTTGATGCTGGATCGAGTTGTCATTGCAGCCCTTGAAACACCTGATAATCCAGCCTTTTCACTGTAGTGTTCTCGCACAGGTGTAAAAGAACTCTGAACTAAACACCAAGCTTAAACCAGTCAATGAGGCGGTCCCAGTAAGATTAACCGTTTACTGTTCACCCTTCCACATTAACGTATGGTGAAAACTGCTGATAAAACAATACAAAATATATACAGTATTTGTTTCCTTCTTGACATCACATTTACATCATAAATACTTGCAAAAGTAAAACTACAATGACTGTGTTACATTAAAGTGCAACATACAGTCAGAATCTACCTACACCATCAACTGCTTTAAATGCACTTCAACACAAACTATCCGCAACTCTTTAAATAACAAAAAACATAAACTTTATCAACCGTCATTACTTTTAACAGAATCAGCGTTAACATTTTTAATTCAACATATCGATTATCTCATGAACTTACGGCGCTGCTTCACTAATGTTTCTAGTGCGTAGAAAGAAAACTTTTCTCGCGCTGATCCTGCACAAACAAGCCCCCTCCTTCCCATTTCTCCAAACCGGTATTTTCCCACAAGACGCGGCGAAACCGGGTGTGACGTCATCGCATGCCGCGATGTATCACAGACAATGAATTTACTTTAAACAATCTTAACTTTGACTAGAAAACGATAACAAACGAATTACTAAAGCGAAAATATAATAAACTAAACAAATGCCTTAAAGGCAACACACTTCCTATAGTGAGGCGACCAGAACTGAGCACAGTACTCCAAGTGGGGTCTGACCAGGATCCTATATAGCTGCAACATTACCTCTCGGCTCCAAAACTCAAACCTGCAATTGGTGAAGGACAATGCCCCATATGCCTTCTTGACCACAGAGTCAACCTGTGTAGCAGCTTTGAGTGTCCTATGGACTTGAACCCCAAGATCCCTCTGATCCTCCACACTGCCAAGAGTCTTACCATTAATACTATATTCTGCCATCATATTTGACCTACCAAAATGAATCACCTCACACTTATCTGGGTTGAACATCTGCCACTTCTCAGCCCATTTTTGCATCCTATCAATGTCCCGCTGTAACCTCTGACAGTCTTCCACACTATCCACAACACTTCCAACCTTTGTGTCATCAGCAAATTTACCAACCCATTCCTCCACTTCCTCATCCAGGTCATTTATAAAAATCACAAAGAGTAAGGGTCCCAGAACAGATCCCTGAGGTGTACCACTGGTCACTGACCTCCATGCAGAATACGACCCATCTACAACCACCCTTTGCCTTCTCTGGGCAAGCCAGTTCTGGATCCACAAAGCCTCCTTGGATCCCATACCTCTTTACTTTCTCAATAAGCCTTGCATGGGGTACCTTATCAAATGCCTTGCTGAAATCCATATACACTACATCTGCTGCTCTACCTTCATCAATGTAATTAGTCACATCCTCAAAAAATTCAATCAGGCTTGTAAGGCACGATTTGCCTTTGACAAAGCCATGCTGACTATTTGTAATCATATTATGCCTCTCCAACTGTTCATAAATCCTGCCTCTCATGATCTTCTCCATCAACTTACCAACCACTGAAGTAAGACTCACTGGTCTATAATTTCCTGGGCTATTCTACTCTCTTTCTTGAATAAGGGAACAACATCCACAACCCTTCAATCCTCCGGAACCTCTCTCGTCCGCATTGATGATGCAAAGATCATCGCCAGAGGCTCAACAATCTCCTCCCTCGCTTCCCACAGTAGCCTGGGTTACATCTCGTCTGGTCCTGGTGACTTATCCAACTTGATGCTTTCCAAAAGCTCCAGCTTTCTTAATATCTACATGCTCAGGTTTTTCAGTCCACTGTAAGTCATCCCTACAATCATCAAGATCCTTTTCCGTAGTGAAATGTATTCATTAAGTACCTCTGCTATCTCCTCCGGTTCCGTACACACTTTTCCATTGTCATACTTGATTGGTCCTATTCTCTTACATCTTATCCTCTTGCTCTTTACATACTTGGAGAAGGCCTTGGGGTTTTCCTTAATCCTTTCCACCAAGGCCTTCTCATGGCCCCTTCTGGCTCTCCTAATTTCAGTCTTAAGCTCCTTCCTGCTAGCCTTATATTCTTCTGGATCTCTATCATTACCTAGTTTTTCGAACCTCGTAAGCTCTTCTTTTCTTCTTGACTACATTTACAACAGCATTTGTACACCATGGTTCCTGTACCCTCCTGTACTTAATCTGGTATTGGGAAATGAACCTGGTCATGTGTCAGGTCACTCAGTGGGAGAGCATTTTGGAGATAGTGATCACAATTGCATCTCCTTTACCATAGCATTGGAAAGGGATAGGAACAGACAAGTTAGGAAAACATTTAATTGGAGTAAAGGGAAATATGAGGCTGTCAGGCAGGAACTTGGAAGCATAAATTGGAAACAGTTGTTCTCAGGGAAACGTATGGAAGAAATGTGGCGAATGTTCAGGTGGTATTTGCGTGGGGTTCTGCATAGGTACGTTCCAGTGAGACAGGGAAAGGATGGGAGGGTGAGAATCAGGGACCAGAGGTCACTACCTTAGAATAGAGGAGTGTCCTTTCTGAACAGAGGCGAGGAGGAATTTCTTTAGCCTTGGAGTGAAGAATCTGATGAATTCTTTGCAATAGGTGGTTGTGGAGGGTTAGTCTTTACATGTATTTAAGGCAGAAGTTGATAGTTCTTGATTGGTCAGGGCATGAAGGGATATAGGGAGAAGGTAGGAGATTGGGGCTGAGATGAAAATGCGTCAGCCATGATGAAATGGTGGAGAAGATGTGATGGAATGGCCTAATGGCCTAATTCTGCTCCTATATCTTATGGTCTTTTTGGTCTACCATCCTTCCTATAGTGGGGCGACCAGAATTATATGCAATACTTCGGATGCAGCCAAACAATAGTTTTATAAAGTTGCAACATTACTTCTGACTTTTGAGGTTAATACTTTGTCTAATAAAAGCAAGCATTCCATAAGCCACCTTAAGCACCTTATCGACCTGTGTAGCCACTTTTGAGATCATTTATATGCATCACAAGCAGCAGAGGTCCCAGCACAGATCTCTGCGGAACTCCACTAATTATAGACCTCCAGCTCAGATAAGTCCCTTCAACCACTACCCACTGCACAAGTCAGTTCTGAATCCAAGCAGTCAATTCACCTTGGATCCCAGGCATCTTAATCTTTTGGATTAGCCTCTCATGAGGAACTTTGTCAAATGCCTTACTAAAATCCATGTAGACACCACTCACTGCCCTACCCTCAACAATCTCTCTTGTAACCTTGTCCAAAAATTCAGTCTAGTTGTTAAGACACGACATGTCCTGCACAAAGCCATGCTGGGTCACCCTAATTAGGCCATGGATTTCCAAATGCTCATATATCCTATCCCTAAGCATTTTCTCCAGCAATTTCCCTACAACAGACGTGAGACTCACTGGTCTATAGTTCCCAAGATATTCTCTTGTTCCTTTCTTAAAAAAGGTACATTAGCCCTCGCCAGTCCTCCGGGACCTCGTCTGTAGCTAGAGAGGGGACAAAGATACTGGTTAAAGGCTCAGTGATTTTGTCTCTTGCCTCCTTCAATAACATGGGGTAAAAAAGACAATGAAATGTGCAAATATAAAAAGAAAGAAGCAATATATAAAATAAATATCAAGAAAATATCAATAAATATCAATAAATTAGATGAAGAGTCCATAGGTTGTGGAAACATTTCAAAGATGAGTCAAGCGAAGTTGAGTGAAGTCAACCTTTGGTTCAAGAGTCTGATGTCCGAGGGGTAAGAACTTGGTGATGTGAGTCCTGAGGCTCCTGTACTACCAGTGCACTGCAACAACCAGTGAGAGCATGTTCTGTGTGGTGGATGCCTAACGATGGATGCTGCTTTCCTGCGACAGCGTTTCGTGTCGAAGTGCTCAAGGATGGGGAGGGCTTTAACCATGATGGACTGGGCCATATATATTACTCTTTGTGGAATTTTCTGTTCAAGGGCATCGGGGTTTCCATGCTAGGCTGTGGTGCAGCCAGTCAGCGTACTCCCCACTGCACCTCTATAGAAGTTAATCAAAGTTTTAGATGTCATGCTGAATCTTTGCAAATTCCTAAGGAAGTAGAAGTACTGCTGTGCTTCCTAAAGAATTGCATTTATGTGCTGGGACCAGGACAGGTCCTTAAAAATAATAATAAAATAAATTTAAAGTTGCTAACCCTCTCCACCTCTGATGAAGACTGGCTCATGGAGCTCTGGATTTCTCTTCCTGAAGTCAATGATCAACTGCTTGGTCTTACTGACATTGAGTAACAGGTTGCTTCTATGACACCACTCACCAGATTTTCAATCTCCCTGCTATATGCTTCTGATTCGGCCTATGACAGGGGTGTTGTCAGCAAACTTGAATATGGTGTTGGAGTTGTGTTTAGCCACAGAGTCATAAGTGTGAAGTGAGCTGGGCAGAGGGTTAAGCACAAAGCCTTGTGGTGTGCCTGTGCTGATGGAGTTTATGGAGGAGATGTTATTGCCAATCCAAACTGTCTGGGGTCTGCAAGTAAGGAAATGAAGGATCCAATTGTACAAGGAGGTATTGAGGCCAAATTGTTGAGGCTTACCGATTAATTTTGAGGGGATGATGGCATTGATTGCCAAGCTGTAGTCGATTAAATCATCCTGATGCAGGATTGAATGAAGAGCTAATGAGATAGCATCTGCCATGGACCTGTTACTCCAGCAGGCAAATTGGAGCAGATCTAAGTTGTTTCTCAGGCAGGAGTTAATGTGTTTCACCACCAACCTCTCAAAACACTTCATCATGGGACATTGGAAAAAAGTTGAATTTCCCCATGGGGATGAATAAAGTATCTATCTATCTATCTATCTATCTATCACGGTGGATGTAAGTGCTCTAATCCAGGCAACAGTTTATAATCCTTATAAACTGCTTCTGCACATTCTCCAGAGTCTCAACATCTTTCCTATAATGGGGCAACCAGAACTTTATGCAGTAATGCAGATGCAGCTTAACCGGAGTTTTGTAAAGCTGCAACATGATTTTTGAACTCAATGCCTTGTCAAATAAAGGCAAGTATGTCATATGCCTCATTATGGATGTGGGAGATCAACTGCCAGTGTTCCTAGGAACTACACCTATAGAATTATCCAGCACCAGCTCTTCACTGACAGCGTTAAGGAGCTGGAGGTGGACATACAGAGGGCCAGACTTGATACTGAGAGTAATATAGAGTAGAGTTTCAGTGAGTGGTCACTCCTGAAGTATAGGCAGCAGATTGTTGGGTGACCACCAGGAAAGGCAAGAGGAAGAGAAAGACAGTACAGTGTTCACCTTTGGTTATTCCCTTCAGAGCAAGTGAACTGCTTGTGGAGGGTGATGTTCTTGGGCAAAGTATCAGTGGTACTGAGACTCTCTCTGAGAAGTCAGGCAAGGGTGGTGGCAGTAGGAGACTCATGGGTTAGGTAGGCAGAAAAGAGATTCTGTGGCTGTGAGAGATACCAGAATGGTGTGTTGCCTCCTGGTTGGGGATGTCTTAGAGTGACTGCAGGATATTTTCCAGGGAGAAAGTGTACAGCCAAAGATCATGGTGCATGTTGGTAGCAATGATGTAGTTACAGGGATGAGGTCCTGTGGAGGGAATATAAAGAGCAAGATCTCAAGGGTAGTTATCGCTGGATTACTTGCAATGTCATGCCAGATACTACTACAATACAGAGATCGCCCAAAAACAAACCTTCACAAAGATCTGCTGGCTGAATTACGTGACGTCGGCTTGCTGAGGGGAACGGGCCTACAATCCTCGGAGTCGCCTGACGCTGGTGGCCAGAAATGGAGACGTCGAAAGTGATGTGCGAGGAAGCAGAAGCGAGGCAAATGGGCAGGGGTCCGTGCCAGGGTAAAAGCAAACCCTAGCCGGCCAGCTCTCCCGTCCATTCTGCTCTCCAATGTCCACTCCCTAGACAATAAAATGGGCTACATCCAACTCCAACGAAATACTTGGCGGGAGTGCAGAGTTTGCTCTGTGTTTTTCTTCACAGAGACATGGCTCACTGATGGGATTTCGGACGCTGCCATCCAACTAGATGGGCTCGCTTTGTTTCGTTCGGACAGAGATGCAGCTGTCTCCGGTAAGGCTCGCGGTGGCGGTGTCTGTGTTTATATGGACACGGAATGGTGTAAGAACTCTGTGCTGGTTTCCAGACACTGCTCATCGCTAGTGGAGTTTGTGGCTGTTAGATGCAGATCATTTTATTTGCCACGGGAATTCACCTCAGTCCTTATATCCGATGTCTACATTCCCCCCAGCGCTAATGCTAAGGAGGCGCTCTGTGAACTGTACGGGGCTATTAACGAACTGAAGAACGCACACCCTGATGGACTGTTTATTGTCGCCGGTGATTTTAACCACGCGAACCTTAAGTCAGTGCTCCCCAAATTCCATCAGTATGTGGACTTTGCAACGAGGGGGGTGAACGCATTGGACCTGGTTTACACAAACATCCCCGATGCGTACCGGGCAGAGCCCCGCCCCCACCTCAGATACTCAGACCACATCTCTGTTATGCTAATCCCAGCATACAGACCGCTCGTCAGGCGCTCCAGACCAGTTCAGAAGCAGCTGAAAACCTGGCCAGCAAGAGCCATCTCTGCTCTTCAAGACTGCTTTGAGCACACTGACTGGCACATGTTCAGGGAGGCTGCAATCGATGGCGACGCTACCAACTTAGAGGAGTACACGGCATCAGTGACCAGCTACATCAGAAAGTGCATTGATGATGTTACTCTGTCCAAGACCATCACTATATGCGCCAACCAGAAGCCATGGATGACAGCAGAGGCGCGTGCGCTGCTGAGGTCCTGCGACTCTGTCTTCAGAGCAGGCGACAAGGCAGCTGTAACAACTGCAAGGGCCAAACTGTCCCGAGCCATCAGAGGGGCAAAGTGTGCACACGCCCAGCTAATCCACAGCCACTTCCAGGACAGCGGTGACACGTGGTGCATGTGGAAGTGCATCCAGGACATCACCAATTACAAGACAACATCACCTGACTGTGCAGGTGATGCCTCCCTCCCAAATGCGCTGAATAACTTCTACGCCCAGTTTGAGGCGGAAAATGATGTGGCGTCGAAGAAGTCCACCCCTCCTGCGAATAACCAGGTGCTGTGTCTCTCCGTGGCTGACGTGAGAAGAACCCTGCGCAGGGTCAACCCATGGAAGGCTGCTGGACCAGACAACATCCCTGGTAGAGTGCTCAGAGGATGTGCAGACCAGCTAGCAGATGTTCTCACTGACATCTTCAACATCTCCCTGAGCAGCGCCACCATTCCAACGTGCTTCAAGGCCGCCACCATTGTCCCTGTGCCAAAGAAGTCTTCAGTGTCCTGCCGAAATGACTACTGTCCCGTTGCACTCACATCCATCATCATGAAGTGTTTCGAGAGGCTCGTCATGAGGCATATCAAGACCCTGCTGCCCCCCTCACTGGACCCCCTGCAGTTTGAGTACCGTCCCAACCACTCACAGATGACGCCATTGCCATCACCCTCCACCTGGCCCTAACCCACCTGGACAAAAAAGACACATACGTTCGGATGCTGTTCATAGACTTTAGTTCAGCATTCAACAACTCCCCAGGGCTGTGTGCTCAGTCCACTGCTGTCCACTCTGCTGACCCACGACTGTGCTGCAACACACAGCTCGAACCATATCATCAAGTTCACTGATGACATGACCGTGGTGGGTCTCATCAGCAAGAATGATAAGTCAGCTTACAGAGAGGAGGTGCAGCGGCTAATGGACTGGTGCAGAGCCAACAACCTGTCTCTTAATGTGAAAAAAACAAAAGAGATGGTTGTTGACTTCAGGAGGGCACGGAGCGACCACTCCCTGCTGAACATCGACGGCTCCTCGGTAGAGATCGTAAAGAGCACCAAATTTCTTGGTGTTCACCTGACGGAGAATCTCACCTGGTCCCTCAACAGCAGCTCCATAGCAAAGAAAGCCCAGCAGTGTCGCTACTTTTTGCGAAAGCTGAGGAAAGTCCATCTCCCACCTCCTATCCTCATCATATTCTATTAGGGCTGTATTGAGAGCATCCTGAGCAGCTGTGTCACTGCCTGGTTCGGAAATTGCACCATTTTGGATCGCAAGACCCTATAGCGGATAGTGAGGTCAGCTGAGAAGATCATCGGGGTCTCTCTTCCCGCCATCACGGACATTTACACTATACGCTGCATCTGCAGAGGAAACAGCATTATGAAGGACCCCATGCACCCCTCATA
This sequence comes from Hemitrygon akajei, assembly GCF_048418815.1. Classification (NCBI taxonomy): domain Eukaryota; kingdom Metazoa; phylum Chordata; class Chondrichthyes; order Myliobatiformes; family Dasyatidae; genus Hemitrygon; species Hemitrygon akajei. The sequence continues at coordinate 70,233,760 of NC_133125.1, forward strand.
CAATCTCTTCTCCCTCCTGCCATCTGGGAAAAGGCTCTGAAGCATTCGGGCTCTCACGACCAGACTATGTAACAGTTTCTTCCTCTAAGCTATCAGACTCCTCAATACCCGAAGCCTGGATTGACACCTTGCCCTACTGTCCTGTTTATTATTTATTGTGATGCCTGCACTGTTTTTGTGCACTTTATGCAGTCCAGTGTAGGTCTGTAGTCTAGTGTAGCTTTCTCTGTGTTTTTATTTATTATGTAGTTCAGTCTAGTTTTTTGTACTGTGTCATGTAAACCATGGGTCTGAAAAATGTTGTCTCATTTTTACAATGCACTGTACCAGCAGTTATGGTCAAAATGACAATAAAAGTTGACTTGACTTGACTTGACTTGAGTGAGGGTAAGAATAAGAACAAAAAGTTAGAGCAGTTGAATGTGCGGCTAAGAAGTCAATGGGTCTCTAGACCCTCCTCTGGTGCCAGGACGGTCTGTAGAGGAGGGAAGAGTATCTGGATAAAAAGCAATGCTTTGGCAGAGAAGTTGCTGCTGCTACTTGGGAAGATTTAAACTAGATTCAGAGGCAAATGGGAACCAGAAAAGCAAGTTATAGAAGGGAGAGATTAAAGGTAAGTTAGATGCAGTAAGAAGGATAGACAGGAGCTGAGGATGTAAACAACGTGAGAAATGGATTAAGATGTACTTACTTCAATGTAAGGTGTATTGAGAGTAAGGGTAATGAAGTTAGAGCATAGGTCTGGCAATGTAACTATGATGTTGTGCTGATCTGTTTGAGAGATGAACAGTACTGGTAGTTTAAAGTTCCAAAGTTTCAATACTTTGGAAGAGATCGGGGGTGTAAAAGAAGGTGAGGCGTAGAATTACTAGTTAGGGTAAATATCACAGCTGACTCAGAAGACAAGAAACAGGAGACTCATTGACTGAGTCCGTATGGGTAGAAATCAAACCTATAAAAGGTGCCATCACTCCTTTATGATTATAGAGGTTTATGTTATTGACCTCTAAATAGCCATAGGGACATTGGGGAGTAGATGTGCAGGGAAATTGTGGAACTTGCAGGAAAGTATGAAATAAGTGGTGGGAAGGTTATGGGAGCATCAGACAAGAGATAGGGAGAGTTAGAGTTGTTTTCATATAAATTCACAGCTGCTGTGGAGACGTTCTTTAAGAACTAGCTGCACAGAGTTCAGGACCGGTTTGTTCCAGTAAGGGGGAAAGACAAGGATGGCAAGGTAAGGCAACCTTGGAATGAGGTAAGGTGTAGGGAATTTAGCCAAGAAGAAGAAGAAAGCATTCAAGCTTGGGAAATTGGAATTGAACAGGGCACTTGAGGACTACAAAAGGACCCAGAAGGGAACTCAAGAGCGATTTAGGAGAGCTAGAAGGTGTCATGAAAATTCCTTGTCAAGGAGGATTAAAGAAAATCTCAAGACATTCTACATATGTTTCAAGAGCAAGAGGAGAACAAGGGAGAGCACTAGGCAGTGTAAGGATAAAGGAAAGAACTTGCTCCTGAGGCAGAAGATGTGGACAAAATCTTAAATGAGTACATTGTGTTGGCATTTGTCAAGGAAAAAGGATGTAGTGGATAGTGAGATCAGAGTGGAATATGGTACAGTGCTAGGGCATTTTGAAATTGGGAAAGTCTCCTGAAAGGTATTAAAGTGGTTAAGTACCCAGAACAATTGGGATATATCCAAAGTTATTGAGAGAGGTAAAACATGAATGTGCTGGGATATTTGTATCTTTGCTAGCCACAAGTGTGGTATCAGAGTTCTAGCAAGCAGCTAATGATGTTCCTCTGTTCAAGAAGGAAAATAGGGAAAATCCTTGAAATTATAAAACAGTGAGTCTTACTTGCAGGGAAACTAATGAAGAGGATTTTAAGTGATAGATTTTACAAGAGTTTGCAAGTGTGGTTTAGTTAGGGACAGTCAGCATTGACTTTGTGAACAGCAGGACAAATAACTGATGAATATGTTTGAGTTTTTTTGAGTATGTGTTGAAGGACATCTATGAAGTCCTTCAGCAGTGGATGTGGATTTTAATATGGCATTTGACAAATTCCTGCATAGTGGGTTTATCCAAAAATTAGGATGCATTGGATGCATGGTGACTTGGCTGATTGGATGCAAAGCTGTGTTGATTGAAGGCACAGGGTAGTGGGCATTCACCTTATCTATGCCCCTCATCATTAGGTAAGTGGAGGAGGCTTGTTCCAAAAGCAGAGCAGCGGAGATGATTCAGCAATGAACAACAACTTTAATAGACTGCAAAAACAACCAGGTAACAAACAAGAGAAAGCGGATATAAAACACTGCAGGCATCAAGGTAAATGATTGCTGTGGAGACTGGGAGGTGCCTGGTTGTGCAGACCCCTCCCCCACAGACTGCCCACAGGGTAATCTGGAAAGATTCATTGGAACTCCTTGATGAGTGATGGATCCAAGATGAAGATGGATGGCACCCAATACCTCTCCTACAGGCAGTACCCTTCCGAGTTGACCAGGTACTGCACACCCCATCCATGACAACATGTATCCATCAACCAAGGACCACCTTCAACTATCCTCATTTCTGGAGGTACAGGCTCAGCTGGGTCGAGTGGTCCAGGGAGAGCAGGCTTGAGGCTGTACTCATGGAGAGTAGGTGTGATACTGAGGAATGGTGGCAATTGGACATGGTCAGTCACTGGATTGATGCAAGGGACTAATGAACTTGGGTGAGGGCTTGGGGAAATCAATGCATGGGGTAGGTCACAGGTGGATAGCCAGACAGTTTCCAGGTCTGACTAATCTGGCAGGGCACCACCGGCAGTTTGCTTGGTGGCAGTAGGCACAGTTGGCAGCCAGGATGCCTTCTATGCCCTCTTCCAGCAGCAAACCAGGGCTCAGGTAGATGGGATCTTCACCACTGGCTCCTCCGCAGGGAACAATGGAGATTGGTAGCCATGAATCCCCTCAAAGGGTGACATACCTGTGGCAGAAGAGCTCTGTAAATTGTGGGACAGTTCAGCGCAGAGCAGATACTTCTTCAGGAGGGTTAGAGGTGGTGAAACATCTCAGAAATTTCACCACTTGTTGATTGGCTCTTTCTGACTATCTATTAGTCTGCGAATGATAGCTCGCTGAGATGAGGAGGAGGGATCAGAAGACTCACTGGAAGAGGGAGACAAATTATGGACTCTGGTTTGACAGACAATGTCCTGAGGGAAACCGTGGAGGTGAACTACATGGAGAACCAGGTCCAGCATCTCATCAGCTAATAGGAGTTTGGAGAGGTTGGTGGATCTGTTGTATGGCATGAGGTGGTTAGTCCAGATCATAAGAGCTCAATGTTTCCCATCGACCAATGTCTCCATTCCACCAAGGCCCATTTAATGGTGAGTGGCTCCTGTCTCCTACTCCATGATGGTACTGTGTAGAGTTGAACTTGCATGAGTAGAAGGCACAAGGGTGTGCTTCCTGTCCAGTCCTCGCTGGGAGGGGATCACTCTGATGTTCACATCAGTTGTGTCCATTTCTACCACAAGATGTCTGGAAGGCAGAGAATGAGAGTGATGGTGAAGCATCTCAAGCTCCTTGAAAGCTTGGTGTGTAGGATCAGACCAGCTTATCCGTGAGATAGGTGATTGGTGAGCGAGTTGGGAGGAGTGGTAATTTGACTGTACTTTCAGATGAAACGGCAGTAGCAGTTGGAGAATCCTAAGTAGTGCTGTAGCTGTTTGAGGGAGCGTGTTTGGGGCCATTCAAAGACAGCGTGCCCTTTCTCTGGGTCCATGGTATGCCTTGGGTGGGGGGGGGGGGGAGATGAAAGAACATAACCCAGAAAGGAAATGACTGACGTGTGGAATATGTTTCTAACTTGCAGTACAGCTGGTGCTCAAGGAGATGCTGAAAGACTGAACAGATATGTCAGATGTGGTCTTCGGGGTCCTTGGAGAAGATGAGGATGTTACCAAGGTAGACAAACACATATCTGCGTAGCATGGTTTTGTTAATGAAGACTTGGAAGATGGCTGGACTGTTTGAAAGTTTGAATGGCATTGCCAAATATTTGTAGCAGCCTGTGGGTGTTATGAATATCATCTGCCACTCAACCTTCAGTAGATGTGGATCAGGTTGTATGGGCTCCGTAGATCTAGTTTGGCAAAGATCTGGTCCCTGGTCCCTATGAAATGCAGGAACGAAGACCCCATCTTTCTTTTTGACAAAGAAGAGTCCTGCACCAGCTGGGAATTGGGATGGTCAAATGAAGTCATGCTGTAGCACCTTGGTGATGTAGTCATTCATGCCTTGGATCGGGGTGGGGAGGTGCCCATGAGGAGGTCGATCTTGTGTTCCGTGAGGTGACAGGGTGCTCACACTGAAGGCGATGGCAAGATGGTGCTATTACTGTGGCAGTTTGGTGAGGTGAAGGGTTTCCTCTGTCTCCACGGATTTACAGCGTAAATTCAAATGAGGCTGCAGGTCCCCAACTCAGCGGTAAACTGGATGACCAGGCAAAGTGAAGGTCATGAGTGGAGAGCCGGGGTAACCCAAGATGAGAGGAGTGTTGGATGAGTTGATTAGGAAGAATTGAATGGACTTGTGGTGCTTTCGATGCTCATGTACACAGGCCGTGTGTGCGCTCAGATCCCAAGGGACATCAGTCAATGGCTGTAATACCAAAGGGGTGACGGATGGGTTCAGTTGGAAGTCCAAGCTACACATATAAAGTCTTGTCTAGAAAGATCCCTGCTGCACCTGATCCCACCAGAGCTTCCTGTGCGTGTATGTCTGTTGGGCTGTGGAGGATGACAGAGTGAATTGGGCTATGGTGCTGGAACAAGAGGCCGGGGGAGCTTACCAGATGCAGTAGAAGGCCCCTTCATGCTGTTTCCCAAACACAACAGATAATTCATGTGTTTCATGTGATTTGCTGCACTACAGCAGGTGCACAAGTTATTTCTCCAAAGGCACTTGCGTGCTTGGGGAATTAAGGGAGCTCTCCCCAGCTGTCTGCGTTTTGGAGGCATTGCTGAGGAGGGCCTGCAGCCTGAAGTGATTCTGGGAATGGAACTGGCTGTCAATTTTTAGTGTCGTTCCATAAGATGCTTGTCAATATGGAGGGGCAGAGTGATGAGGCTTTTGAGGTTGGTGGGCATCTCCCGGGTAGACAGCTCATTTTTCAAGTGCTCCGAGGGGTTGTGATGGTAACAGTGCTTTTGCATTCCAGCTGCACTTTCCTGTGAAGCTCCTGAATTCCATAGTGTAATCAAGCACTGAGCATGAGCCTTGATGCAGGTGAAGTGATCTGCTGTTCCTCATCCATTTCCTGGATGGTCAAAAACCCAGCGCCTTTCCATGGAGAATTCCTCATATTTATTGCAAATGGTAGTTTTATTGTCCCAGTTAGCAGCAGCCCAGGTCAGATCTCAGCCAGTCTGAAGGTGGGTGATGAAAGCAATCTTGACTTGGTCCATAGAATACGGAGATAGCTGGAGCTCCAAGAGTAAGACATCTTGGGACAGGAAGTTACAACATTGAATTGGGGATTGGGCACTGAAATCCAGGGCTCCCAGCATGAGGTTGATGGTCATGGGCTAGTTGTAACAAGATGGAGAGTTGGAAGAGAGTGGTGAGCTAATGGTCACTGGTTTCCTGCTGTTTCTGGATCTTGTACTCATGTCAATGGACAACTTGACATGAGCACAAGATCCATACTCTGGTGGGTCTATGGATGGTTCTTTCATCCTGTCTGGAAGTGTAGAGGAGGCACGATCCAAAAGCAGAGCAGTGGAGATGATTCAGCAATGAACAACAACTTTAATAATAGCAACTAGCCATAAGGAGCCACAAAGTAAGAGTGAACAGATATTCAACACCACGGCCAACAAGGTTCAATGAGCAAACAAGGACCATGGATGATAGTTTAAATAGACTGCAGGTGATGAGTTGGAAATGAGTGGCAGGTGACTCCTGTTAACTGGGTAGATGGAGACTGGGAGAGGTGACTCCTGTTAACTGGGTAGATGGAGACTGGGAGAGGTGACTCCTGTTAACTGGGTAGATGGAGACTGGGAGAGTTGACTCCTGTTAACTGGGTAGATGGAGACTGGGAGAGGTGACTCCTGTTAACTGGGTAGATGGAGACTGGGAGAGTTGACTCCTGTTAACTGGGTAGATGGAGACTGGGAGAGGTGACTCCTGTTAACTGGGTAGATGGAGACTGGGAGAGTTGACTCCTGTTAACTGGGTAGATGGAGACTGGGAGAGGTGACTCCTGTTAACTGGGTAGATGGAGACTGGGAGAGGTGACTCCTGTTAACTGGGTAGATGGAGACTGGGAGAGGTGACTCCTGTTAACTGGGTAGATGGAGACTGGGAGAGGTGACTCCTGTTAACTGGGTAGATGGAGACTGGGAGAGGTGACTCCTGTTAACTGGGTAGATGGAGACTGGGAGAGGTGACTCCTGTTAACTGGGTAGATGGAGACTGGGAGAGGTGACTCCTGTTAACTGGGTAGATGGAGACTGGGAGAGGTGACTCCTGTTAACTGAGTAGATGGAGACTGGGAGAGTTGACTCCTGTTAACTGGGTAGATGGAGACTGGGAGAGGTGACTCTTGTTAACTGGGTAGATGGAGACTGGGAGAGTTGACTCCTGTTAACTGGGTAGATGGAGACTGGGAGAGGTGACTCCTGTTAACTGGGTAGATGGAGACTGGGAGAGTTGACTCCTGTTAACTGGGTAGATGGAGACTGGGAGAGGTGACTCCTGTTAACTGGGTAGATGGAGACTGGGAGAGTTGACTCCTGTTAACTGGGTAGATGGAGACTGGGAGAGGTGACTCCTGTTAACTGGGTAGATGGAGACTGGGAGAGGTGACTCCTGTTAACTGGGTAGATGGAGACTGGGAGAGTTGACTCCTGTTAACTGGGTAGATGGAGACTGGGAGGTTTGCGCCCGTGTAGCACTGATACTCATGATTTTATCTAACTGAATTGAATTGTCTTTATTTCTTACATCCTTCACATAAATGAGGACTAAAAATCTTTATGTTACGTCTAAATGTGCAATGTGCAATCATAGTGATTTATAATAATTTATAATAAATAAAGCAGTCAATATAATATAGAGTACCCTCAAGTCAGCATGAGTTCATCAGTCTGATGGCCTGGTGGAAGAAGCTGTCCTGTTGGTCCTGGTTTTTATGCTGAGGTACCGCTTCCCGGATGGTAGCAGCTGGAATAGATTGTGGTTGGGATGATCCTACAAGCCCTTTTTACACACCTGTAACTCCCCTCATTATATGTTACCCTTCATTGTCTTCCACTCCAATGAATAAAGCCTGGTCAGCCTTTCTCTCTAACTCACTCCTTTGAGTCTTGGCAGTATCCTTGTAAATCTTTTCTGCACTTCTTCCATCTTAATCACATTTTTCCAAAACTGAATGTAAATCCAAATCTATCCTCATCGCTGTCTTGTGCCACTGCTGAAGGCCGGTCAGTCAAAACCCTTATTCAGCAGCCATTCTATGTATAATGCCACTTTCAGAGAATCATGGACTTGTACTTCTAGGTTTTTCAGTTTTTCAACATCCTCTGGGGCCCCACCATTCCCCGTGAAAGTCCTAACTTGATTTGACTTTCCAAATGGTGCACTTGGCACTTGACTGAATTACGTTTAATTTTTCATTCCTTGGCTCACTTATTCAGCTGATCAAGGTCCCTCTGTAATTTCTAATAACCATTTTCATTGTTGAAAACATCACCTATTTTAGTGCCATATGCAAACTTATTAAAATAGAATCTTCTAAGATTCTCCTTACCTTATTTGCCAGGAATATCTCATGGCCCATTTTTTCCTTCCTATTTTTGTTTTTAAATTGATTCCTCCATTCCTCATACTCCTCGGGATTTGCTTGATCCCATTTGCCTGTCCTTCAAAGATCAACTTTATCAAAGATATACATTTACATGTACTAGGAATTTGTTGTGGAGTGTTGGTCAGGGCGCGGCATACAACAAAAAAAAAGTCAACGATTACAAAGAATAAATAATTATTTAAAGTTAGAGACTGAAGTACAGATGGAATAAAATGTGCATAAATGCATAAATACCAGTATGTATTTGCATTGTAAACAATGTTATAAAAATGACATGCTGTATTCCTCCTTTATCCTGATTGGACCCTTACTACCTCTCATCCACCAGCTTTGCCCTTCACCGGAACAGGACCATGCTGGTCATAAACTCTCCCTGTCTCACTTTCAAAAGCCTCCCATTTGTCAAGACATCCTTTATGAGGCAGACAGTTATGAGTTCCTGACTGATAATGCTCATCAAAATTAGCCTTCCACAAATTTAGGACTTTAACTTGTCCCATCCTTTTCCATGAATGGTCTTGACTCCACAGTTTGCTGTATAGTTGTTGCCCAACCTGCTGAGTTCCTCCATCACCTTTTTTTTGCTGTTGATTCCAATATCCGCTGTTCTTGTGTCTCTACCATTTACCTTAACTATCTCATAACAAATAGATTATGGTCACTGCAAACAAAATGATTCCTACTGTCACAGCAGCCATTTGCCCAGTCTCATTGCTAACCAATGTGCAAAAGACAACAAACTGTGTAAATACATTAAAAATAAATAAATAAATAAGCAATAAATATCTAGAATACGAGATGGAGAGTCCATTGGTTGTGGGAACAGTTCAGTGATGGGACAAGTGAAGTTGAACGAAGGTATCCCCTTTGGTTCAATGTCCTGATGGTTGAGGAATAATATCTGTTGCTGAACCTGGTGGTGTGAGCCCAAAGACTCCTGTACCTTCTTCCCGATGGCAGTAGCAAGAAGAGAGCATAGCCTGGGTGGTGGGGGTCCCTGATGATGGATGCTGCTTTCCTGTAGCAGTGCTCCGTGCAGATGTGCTCAATGATAGGGAAGGCTTTGCTCGTGATAGACTGAGCCCTATCCACTACATTTTGTAGAGTTTTCCATTTCAAGGATATTGGCGTTTCCATACTAGGCCACGATGCAATGAAACTTGATCCCTCTGGCTCAACTCAGCCACGCTGAACAACACCACTATGTACACAGATCACACTTGCTTGCACTTGGCCTATATCCCATCCTAACCTTTCCTACCCACATTCCTGTCGGAATGTCCTTTAAATGTTGCTGTTGTATTCACCAGTATCATTTCTTCAGGTACGTTATTTCATGCACCAATAATCTCTGTGTGAAAAACTTGCCCCTCAAGTTCCCTCTAGATCTCTCCTCTGAAAACTTAAACCTATACTTTTAGTTTCCGACTCCTCTACTCTGGGGAAAAGACTGTGATCATCTACCCTTTCTATGCCCCTCATAATTTTATGAACCTCGCTATATAACTTTATGTGCAATATGTAGTGATCACCCAGAAAGTTAATTCTTTTGGTTCAGACCACAGAGGCAATTCCACAAGATCAAATACCTGCTCCACACCTCCTCATCCAAATACTGAGACCCATGGCAGGCAGCACTCTTTAACACACTAGGGAGGCAGGCCATACTTTTTCCTTGGACTTCTGGCATGTGACCTTCAGCAGCCATCAAGAATAAGTCATGTTGAATCCACGTGAGGACAACTAGTAACACCATCTGTATGTATTTCTAAACTAGACACAAGCTTTGAACATAATAACATTTGCTTTGCTCCTGCTTTGTAGCTGAACATAGTTCTCATAGTCAAACAGAATCTGTGGAACAGTAAACAAAATGAACAATTCAGATTGATGATCTTTTTTCAGTATTGGGTCTGATTTGCTCACCCTTGGACCATGGTACGTCAAGAATACTGCCTAAATTTTATTAGAATGTATTTTTTATTTGGCTCCTGTACAGTTTTTACCTTCCTGAAGGTGTTAAATGTGGAGTCAGTTTTATTAAAGTAACTCCCCCACTCAGGGTTTTGTGTGAATTTTTATATCCCCAAGTATATTTTCACTTTGCCTTCAGAAAGCTCTTACACATCTTTCATCTTTTTCTTTTACTTAGCTACCAGGGACTGTCCTACTTTTGCATTTTGATGTCATTTTTTTCTATTGGATTTTAATGTCTGTTATTGCTTTGGGCATCCATGACAATTTTGTTTTCGCTGAGCACAGCTGTTGGCTGTCCGTTGATTCCTTATGATACTAGGTGCTTCTTTTGAACATTTCAACTGATCTGATTTGCTCAATTTACCATAGTCACCGTTCCATTATGTTTCAGTCAGATTTGCCTGAGCATGGAATCTAAGGAGATGTTTCATGTTTTGGGTGACAACGACTAATTCGTGACATTTTGAGTATCTATGTTAAGAATCTGTGTGGATTCTGATAATGTTCCTGCTGTCAGCAGTGTGAGCTGACAATGATTGCTACCACTTGCATCTCCAGGCATGTTTGCCTGGTATGATAATTAGGTCCTATTTGTTCAGTGTGCTGTGCTACCAGCAGCCAGATAAGCTTGCCATTACTGGAGACACAAGAGACTGCAAATGCTGGAGGAACACAACAGGTCAGGATACATCTGTGCTGTCCCTCATCTTCTGCCTCGTTTGCTGAATTCCTCCAGCAGATTGATTTTTGCTCCAAGTTTGACGTTGTTATTCAGAAGGACAGAAATTCAAAATTGTAGGGATCTCTGACTGTAATATTGAGATTGGTACACCATCAGTCCACTGAAATAAAAGGGATTCTTTCTAGCTCTCCCTCTCATACAAAATATACAGAGTTACATTGTGGGATATTGGAAACAAGCAGCAATAAACATGTTATTTCTACTCCAATGTTTATAGAAGAATCAAACTGACACAGCTGATCTTTTGCATATCCCTAGCCAATTAAGTTGGACAAGCATAATAACATGGCAGTATTTTGCATGTCCACATACATGTATGATAATTAGTGTATTAGTATTGTTTAATACAATATTCACATCAATTGTTTAAAACTCTGGTTACTGAGAGAAGTGTATATATAACTCACACACATAACCGATAAGGTGATATTACCACAACTAACTGAACAAATAATAAGGTGCATATATCATACAAGTTTATAAAGTAAGCTGTATAAATACTGGCCTCAGTTTTCTCAGGAAGTGGAGATGCTGCTATGCTGTCTGGACTAAAGAGGTGGTATAGAGGCACCAGGTGAGATTGTCCATTATGTGCACTCCAAGAAACTTGGTGCCCCTAACTCTCTCCTTGGAGGAGCAGTGAAGAAGCCTTCACTTCCCTAAACTCCACAATCATCTCTTTGGTCTTGTCCATGTTGAGACAATTCTATCAGCCAATCTACCTTTTGTACACCATCTTGTTGTCATTGTTGATGAGGTTAATCACTGTTGTGTCATCAGTGAACTTGTTTCGGTTTGAATGGCATCTAGCAGTGAAGCTATGCATCAGCACTGTGAACAGCAATGGGCTGAGCACACAGCACAGCTCAGTGTGATGGAGCAAGAGATGTTTCAGCCAACACTGTGGTCTTTCTGTCAAGAAGTCCTGGATACAATTTCAGAGATTGGGAAAAAGATACTCCCTGTACATCTATGCCTCTCATTATCTTATAAATGTCTATCGGATCACCACTCAGCTTCCGCTGCTTCGAAGAGAAGTTTATCCAGCCTCTCATGAAAGCGTGTGTCCTCTAAACCAGGAAGCATTCTGTTAAACCTCTTCTGCACCCTCTCCAAAGCCTCAACATCCTTCCTATAGTGGGGCGACCAGAACTGTGTGCATTCCTCCAGATGTGGCCGAACCAGAGTTTTATAAACTTGCAACATAACCTCCTGACTTTTGAACTCAGTGCCTCAACTAATAAAAGCAAGCATTCCACAATCCTTCTTAACCACCTTATCGACCTGTGCAGCCACTTTCTAGGAGCTATGAACTTGGACCCCAAGATCTCTCTGCTCAGCAACACTATTCAGGATCTTGCCCTTAACAATATCTCATGCATTTGCCCTACTGAGGTGCAACACCTCACATTTATCTGCATTAAAACTATCTTCTATTTCCCTGCCCAAACCTGTAACTGATCTATATCATGTTGTATTCTTTGCCAGTCTTTGACATGACTCCACCAATCTTGGTATTATCCACAAACTTACTAACCCACCCATCTACATTTTCATCCATTTCATTTATATACATCACAAACAGCAGAGATCCCAGCACAGATCCCTGCAGAACTCCACTAAGTACAGACCTCCAGCTTGAATAAGTCCCTTCAACCGCTACTCTCTGTCTTCTATGTGCAAACCAGTTCACCGCAGACTCCAAGCATCTTAAAACTTCTGGATTAGCGTCCTATGAAGGACTTGTTAAACATCTTACTAAAATCCATGCAGACAACACCAACTGCTCTACCTCCATCAATCTCCTCATTACCTTGTCAAAAAACTCAATCAAGTTGGTAAGACACGTCTTGCTGACTCTCCCTAATTAGGCCATGGGTTTCCAAATGCTCATATTCCATTGCCTAAGAATTTTCTCCAGGAATTTCCCTGTAACCAATGTGAGACTATAGTTCCCAGGATTTTCCCTTGTCCCATTCTTAAATAGAGGTACAACATCAGCCACTCGTCAGTCCTCCGGGACCTTGTCTGTGCCTAGAGAGGAAACAAACATACTGGTCAAGGCCCCAGAGACCTTGACTCTTGGCTCACACAATAGCCCAGGGTAAATCCCATTGGGCCCTAGGGACTTATCCACCCTAATACTCATTAAGAGGCCCAACACTTCCTCCTCCTTGTCCTCTAAACAACCTAACATATTTATACACTTAGCACTTATCTCCTGGTCGTCCATATCCTTTTTCTTGGTAAATACTGAAGCAAAGTACCTCTCTTGCATTCTCTGCATCCAAGCAAAAGTTCCCCCTTTATCCTTGAGTGGTCTCACCCTCTCCATAGTAATCCTTTTGCTCTTGATGTATGTATAGAATGCCTTGGGATTCACCTTAAACCTATTTGCCAAGGACTTGTCATGGCCCTTCCTGGCTTTCCTAATTCCCTTTTGAGTTCTTTTCTGGCACATGAGAATGTGCATTGTTTGATCCTAACTTCAGAAGTTTTACATACTTTTTCTTTATCTTCTTGACTAAATTCATCATCTCTTTGGACATACAGGGTTTTCTTAACTTTCCATCCTCATCCTTCCTTCTAACAAGGAACAAGCCTTTCCTGTACTCTGTACAATTGATCTTTAAACACCCTCCACATGTCTGACGTGGACTTGCCAGAGAAAAGGTGTTTAATGTTTCTCAGTTCCTGCCTAATGCCCTGTAATTTGCCCTACTCCAATTTAAAACTCTTCTGCAAGGATAATATCTATCTTTATCTATATCTAGCCTGAAAGTTAAGTAGTTGAGGTCATTGTTCCCTAACTGAAAGGTCAGTCACCTGGCCAGGACATTACCCAACACCAGGTCCAGTACCATCCCGCCTCTTGCTTGACTGTCAACATATTGATTTATACACTTAACATATTTTGCCCCATCTAAATCCCTTGCACTAATTGATAACATTATCTTAGCAATGAAAATTAATGCTTCTGTCCATTCCGTGCAAGAAATTCATGCCCATGTGGCCAGATATGTAAGTATACCAGAGAGCTGTCACAGCAAGAACTATGCATTTGGATTTGTGGAGTGCATCAGCTTTGTGCTTCAGAAACATACAACCAAAGAATTGCATAAATCTACTTTCCATACACTAATTGCTGATGAAAGTGCAACATTTCTGTACAAAAATTGTTAATTTTGTATTTTGTTTTGATTGGAAAATGAAATTTCCTATAAGATTGTGTTTGTGGGTATTTTGAAACTAACAGCATCACTATTGTTGAGGCAATTAAAACATTGTATCATCAATAAACTTGTTATTCAAACGACAGTAATGTTTACATCAGACAGAGAAACCTTTGGAAACAGCAATGGCATGGCAGCAATTTTTCACCAAGTAATGAAGCGTCTGTCTGAGCAACATTGACTTGAAATGACACCACACATGGAGGAGTATCAATTATGCAGGATATAGAGACACTAATACCAACTGTGTAAACAATGTTCAGCAGGTTGTCTGTTGAAAAAGGAAAGCTAGAACATAGAACACGGAGTACAGCACAGGAACAGGCCATTCAGCCCATAATATTGTGCTGAACCAGCTAAAAAGCTAATTGAAACCCCCTAACACTAATTCCTTCTACTTACACCATGTCTATATCCCTCAATCTTCCTTATACCCATGTGCCGATCAAAACAACTCTTAAAAGCCTCTAATGTATTTGCCTCTACCACCATGCCAGGCAGCACATTCCAAGCATCCACCACTCTCAGAGTAAAAAGCCTAGCCTTCATCTTCCCTTTGAACCTACCCCCTCTCACCTTCAATGTATGCCCTCTGGTATTCACATTTCAACCCTGGGAAAGAGATGCTCTCTGTCCACTCTGTCTACGCCTCTCATAATCTTGTAAACCTCTGTCAGATCTCCCCTCAGCCTCCAACGCTCCAGAGAAAACAACCTTTTATCCAGCCTCTCACGTTACCACATTCCGTCTAAACCAGGCAGCATCCTGGTTAACCTCTTCTGCACCCTCCACAAAACCATAGAACACTACAGCACAGTACAGGCCCTTCAGCCCTCCATGTTGTGCTGACCCATATAATCCTTAAAATAGTACTAAACCCACACTACCCCATAACCCTTTATTTTTCTTTCATCCATGTGCCTGTCCAAGAGGCTCTTAAATACCCCTAATGTGTTAGCCTCCACCACCATCCCTGGCAAGTCATTCCAGGCACTCACAACCCTCTGTGTAAAAAACTTACCCCTGATGTCTCCCCTAAATTTCCCTCCCTTAATTTTGTACATATGCCCTCTGGTGTTTGCTATTGGTGTCATGGTCCTGGCTGGCATTCCCCACTTTTTCCCTGTCCTCCCTAATTGGTCCTTAATCCCCACACTTGATTCCCAATCTTTCCCAATTCCTCTCAATCAAGAGCACCTGGTTTCCATTAGCCACTGGAGGATAAGTCTCCGACAGCTCCAGTCAGCCCTTGCCAGATTGTTGGTTGGTTGGGGGAGGAGAGGGGAGAGGGGAGAGGGGAGAGGGGAAAAAAATTCTACACTCACTACAGAGATTCGGCCTCCTCATCCTGCCTCTGTGCACTTGGGTTCGTTTTCCTGCCACGTCCGTGTCACAGAACAATCTGGCCAGCCACGAACCCAGCGGATTCGGATCCCGTGCAACAGGCCCTCGCCAGCCAGGGCCAGTTACTGGGTGCCCACGACCAATTGGTCCGGGAAGTTACGGAACACCTCCATACGCTGGCTACAAGTGTGGGGAAGGTCAGTGAGCAGGTGGACCGGATGTCCATCTTCCTTAGTCCGCCACAAGTCCTGAGAACTCCGGCCACCCTATCTGGCCAACCGTCTGTGCCCCTGGAACCGGCGGCAAGATCCCCTCGAGAGCCGTATGTTCCGGAGCCAGAACCCTACGTGGGGGACCTAGGGAGGTGTAGGGCATTCCTACTACAATGCTCCCTGGTTTTCGAGCAACAGCCACGAACATACGCATCAGATAAGTCGAAGATCACGTACGTATTGGGGCTGTTGCGAGGGGATGCCCTGGCATGGGCTGTGGCTATTTGGGACAACCAACCCGAGGTTTGCGCCTCCTTCCTCACCTTCGTCTCGGAGATGCGGAAGGTTTTCGAACAGCCCCTTTGCAGAAAGGACAATGCCAGACTCTTGCTGGCCCTGTGTCAGGGTCCACGGAGTGTGGCTAAATATGCCATCGAATTCTGCACCCCAGCAGCCAACTCAGGATGGAATGACGAGGCCCTACGGGAGGTGTTACGACAGGGTCTCGCAGAAAGGATTAAGGACGAACTGGCAGCAAAAGATGATGCAGACAGCCTGGACCCAGCGTCCGAACTCAGGTCCTCCAGTGGGGGCATGCGTCTCGATTTGCCTGCCACCCCGAAAGTAATCGAACCCTGGCACTCCTGAGAAGACATTTTTGGTGGCCCTCCATGGAGGCAGACACCCGTTCCTACGTTGCGGCATGCCCCACTTGTGCCCGGGGGAAGGCCTCTCATCGGCCGCCTGTGGGATTGCTTCGCCCCCTGACTGTTCCTGGCCGCCCATGGTTGCACATCGCCCTGGACTTCATCACAGGTCTGCCCAAATCCCGCAGAAATATGACCATTCTTACCGTGGTAGACAGATTTTCGAAGGTTGTGCATTTTGTAGGCCTACCTAAACTCCCCTCCGCCCAAGAGACCACTGACCTCCTTGTCTGCCACGTCTTCTGCCTCCACGGAATCCCCGTCGACATCGTCTCGGACAGAGGTCCCCAGTTCATCTCCAAGGTGTGGTGAGCGAATGCCGAGCTTTGGGTGCATCAGTCAGCCTATCATCCGGCTTCCACCCCCAGACAAATGGACAGACGGAGCGGATTAACCAGGACCTGGTAACAACGTTGCGTTGCGTGACCAAAAACAACCCGAACACCTGGAGCGACCAACTCACGTGGGTCGAGTACACTCACAACTCCCTCGTGAGTTCAGCTGTAGGAAAGTCCCCGTTCGAGTGCTCACTGGGGTACCAGCCCTCGTTGTTTCCAGCGCAGGAAGCAGAGATTGCTATACCATCCGTCCGTGATCATATCGACCGGTGCCGCAGGATTTGGGAGGAGACACGTGCGGCCCTAGCCCGTTCAGCAGATCGCTACAAGGAGACAGCCGACCGACACCGGACCCCGGCATCGCAGTACCAACCTGGGCAGTTGGTATGGCTGTCCTCCAAAGACATTCCGCTCAAGAATGAGCATAGAAAACTCGCTCCTCGCTTCCTAGGTCCGTTCAGGGTCGAACGGGTTATCAAACCTACGGCGGTCTGACTGAAGATACCAAGTTCCCTACGCATCCACCCTACCTTCCATGTTTCCTAAGTTAAACCAGTCTCGCTCAGCCCCTTGTGTCCACCGCCCGATACTCCCCCACCAGCCCGAATCCTTAATAACCATCCAGCTTACATCGTCCAACGACTATAGGATGTACACCGAAGGGGCAGAGGGTTCCAGTACTTGATGGATTGGGAAGGGTACGGTCCAGAGGAGCGTTCCTGGGTTCCCCGCTCCTTTATCTTGGACCCTTCCCTTATCCAGGACTTTTATCGAGACCATCCTGACAAGCCGAGAAAATCGCCAGGAGGCTCCCCTTGAGGAGGGGGTACTATCATGGTCCAGGCTGGCATTCCCCACCTTTTCCCTTTCCTCCCTAATCGGTCCTTAATCCCCACACTTGATTCCCAATCTTTCCCAATTCCTCTCAATCACGAGCACCTGGTTTCCATTAGCCACCGGAGGATAAGACTCCGACAGCTCCGGTCAGCCCTTGCTAGATTGTTGGTCGACTCTCAGAAAGAGAGGAACCTTGTTCCAAGACTTCAACCCCGAATCTTTTCATTAACTAAGTCTCCCAGGTCCTGACTCAGCCTGGTCCCGATTCTACACTCGCTACGGAGACTCTGCCTCCTGATCCTGCATCCGCGTCGGAGTCCTGCACTTGGGTTCGTTTTCCTGCCACGTCCCTGTCACAATTGGTGCCCTGGGAAACAGGTACTGACTATCCACCCTACTTATGCCTCTCATAATCTTGTAGACCTCTATCAAGTCCCCTCTCATTATTCTATGCTCCAAAGAGAAAAGTCCCAGCTCTGCTAACCTTGCCTCATATGACTTGTTCTCCAATCCAGGCAACATCCTGGTAAATCTCCTCTGCACATCCTTCCTATAATGAGGTGACCAGAATTGAACACAATACTCTAAGTGCGATCTCACCAGAGATTTGTAGACCTCAACATCCTTCATATAGTGGGGCAACCAAAACTGTATGCAATACTCCAGATGTGGCCTAAAGAGAGTTTCATAAAGTTGCAACATAACCTCCTGACGTTTGAACTCAATGCCTTGACTAATAAAAGCAAGCATTCCTTAAGCCAAAATCCTGAACAGTGTTCATCAACACTGTTCAGGACCTTGCCCTGAACAGTGTACTGTCTCCTTACATTTGCACAATTGAAGTCCAACACCTCACAGTTATCTGTGTTAAACTCATTTTAAATCAGTTTCAAGAAGAATTAGCTCATGTTGCAGAATCTGATGTTCTGTCATTTAGAGGACTAACTACTGTCTGAAGATCCAGCATCTCTGTAAACTCATTCAGAAAAGCTGCTTGAATACAATTGAAGCAATACTATATGTAACAGCAAATTTAACAAGTTACAGTCAAAGTGTTACGATTTATTGGAGTGACAAAGTGAAAGACCAGCTTACATCCATAAGTTCTGACATAAATACTGTGCCTGTTATTCAATTTATTCAACATTCTTTTGGACAATAGATTCCTGACAATGAGTTAAGGGAATGGCAAGCTTCTGCCCCTGTTGCTATTGCAAATGAAACCAATTCTGAATTCGGAAATTAGAATGTTATACGATTAACGGAAAAACTTGGCTACTATTACGAACTACAATGAAAGCGTTGCCTCAAAAATATCTCAGCAATAATGTGATTTCAAATTAGTCGGCCCTAGGAAGGTTAAGACTAGTTCAATCAAGACCTTCACTGATATGTTGAATTATGTGTTTAGAAATGAAGAATTTGAAGAACTGTCAATTTTTGTTGACATTGATGAAAGTTTTCAAGCTTCCAGTAGTGACTGTGAACATAGATTCAATCTTAGAAATTCAATCAAATGTACATCCAGAAATAGACTAGAAGTGGAACTTTTGTATGATCTAATGAGAATTGAGAATATCTTTCATCTGGATATGAAATTAATCTGGACAGTGTTTATAGAAAATGGATTTGTAATAAAGATAAATGAGAAAAAGTTTATGAAATGTGAAAGATTTTCTTTGTCGTACTATATATCATTATACCCTTCAATTAATAAATAAAATCAAAAGTAGGTGAGTTTCAATTTTCATTCTAAATGTTCATGGTATGCACATTACAAAAAAAAACATTTCAAGTGCCGTGCAGTTTTCAGGCCAGGGAAATTTCCTGCTTGGAGCAATGGTTGGTCTGCCACCTTGAAGCCTGAGCAGATAGTGAACTGTTCCAGAGAGATGTTGGAAGATGTCTGTCAGAACCTCAGTTAACTAGGCTGCACAGATCCTCAGCATCCAGCCAGGTATGTTATCAGGCTCTGCAGCTTTATATGGGTTGACCCTGGTTAGGATCTTCCTCACATCAGCTGCTGGACAGAGTGCCTGCTCCTTGTAGGGAAGAAGGCCTTCCTCGCTGGCAAGTTGTTCTGTGCATTAAACTGAGTGTAAAAGACATTGAACCTATCCGGAAGAGAAGCTTCACTGTTGTTGACATGCAGTGTGGATTTGTAGTCCACACTGGTCTGAATGCTCTGCCATCTAGAATGGTTATATTTGAGTGATGGTGTCCAGACACAGCCCAACATCTATTACAGAGCAAAAGAACAATACATTAATACACTTAAAGGAATACAAGTCATGTGAAACATCGGTGGAGCAAAAGAAAAAGAAGGGGAGAGAGAGAGAGCTTGGCACACGTACTTGTTTGACTGTACAGGTGGCAAAAGCCTGCTGAAGTTAGAGGACTGAACCTCCGATCAACATTAATACGTGCGATCATGGAAAACGTGTTAGTTGAGAAAAGGGAAGAAAGCGGGTTTCTGCAGGAAATGAGTCTCTGAACCAAACTGTACAAGTGCCTAGTTAGAGATAGAGGACTTAGACTGCAAAGCTCCTCCATGGATCCCAGCACACATTCTACAGCAAGCTTGTGATAAACATTTAAAAGGTAAGCGACATTGAGCAGAGGCGGCAGGCTGCATTAGAGGGAAACAGGAAAGTAAACAAAAGATTGGAAGGAGAGAGTGACAGAGATTACTGGAAGGTTCTGCATGAGGAGCTAAAGAGTGGATTAATGGATTTGAAAGAAAAGAATGAAATAGTCTCACAAAATAGAGAAGAAGGCAATTGTTCAGAGAGAGGAAGAGAAAAAAATAAATGCATGGCAGAACAGGAGCTGGCAGGTAGCTGAAGAGGCAGAGAGGGAGAGAGAGAGTGAGAGTCTGAAAGGATCATCTCTGAGATGGAAAAGTTATTAGACAATGAAATGAGGTAAAGGGCTGCAAATCACCTACCGTAGCAACAGGTCTACAATACATATAGTCTCACTGGCTCTCCACTCAGCTTTGGAACATCAAGACAACAGCAAAACAAGATTATGTTTATTGGTGTTCAACACCATCATCTCCTCAGTATTAATTACCAAGCTTCCGAACCTGGGCCTCTGTACCTCCATCTGCAATTGGATCCTCAATTTCCTCATCAGGAGGCCACACTCAGTGGAGATCAATAATAACATCTCATCACAGATGAATGACACAGCCACACCTCAAGGATGTGTGCTTAGCCCACTCATGACGGTGTGGCTAAACGCAGCTCAATAGTCATCTATGAATTTGCAGTTGACACTGTTAGTGAAATAGCAGATATGTTGAAGAGGCTTATGGGATTGTAACAACAATTTTGCAGACAATATCAAGGATATGATTGTGAACTTCAGGATAGGCAGTTGGTAGAACAGACACCAACCTTTACCGAGGTGTCAGCGGTGGATAGGGTAAACAGCTTTAAGTATCTAGGTTAACATCTTGGAGGATTTGCCCTGGGCCCACCACAATGATGTAATCATGAAAAAGACACACCAGCATCTCTACTTTGTTAGGCGTTTGAGACTTGTTGTGTCAACAAAGATTCTTGCTATTTTCCATAGGTGGTGGACATTCTGACTGATTGCATCCCAGCCTGCTATGGAACCTCCAATCACAGAGTCACAAGGGGCTGCAGACTCAGCCAACTCCATCACGGCAACAACCCTCCTTTTTAAGCATGGTTTATTTATTTATTGAGATTTATGGAATTTGATGTCTTTGCCTTGCAAATCAATAAATATCACATCATATGTCAGTGATAATAAATCTGATTCGGAGTCTGCTGCCTCCAGATGGACTAAAGTAAGGAGGTTAATATCTAGGAATTGTGTTCAATGATAGGTTGATGCAACTGTTCTGCAGCTGTTCCATGTCAATAACAGTTGTTAGGTTCAGGTAAGTGTAGAACTCACATGGATTTGCTCAGCCTTAATACTTAACAACTCTCTTCCCGGACTAGCAGAAGTAACTTTTCTGGCACTAGCACTTCCACAGGTTCCATGGATGTTCCACTTCCACGAGTGTTCGCTTGGGCTCAATCGCAGCACCATAACAACTCTGTCCCCAAGCCAATGGCATGAGTACTTGATCTAGGTTAATGTTTAATGGTGTATTGAAAGATGTCTTAACTTTCTGAAGAAACATTAATCTATAATGCTAATTGGAAATAAAAACCCCAACTGGCTAGAAAAAAATGGCAATGTTATATTTTGTAACTTCAAAACATTAAACTAATTCAAAGGAAGACAAGGGGACTCTGGTCTAACTTCGAGTTTACTTTAAGTAAGGCACACACGTATCAAATGGTAGTGTGGTGATATATGCAATTAACATATTCTTACATATTACCCCTAATTACCTAAATGAAGAAGAATATTTAATCAAACAATGTACTTTGTATATATACAAGATTACTCAAATATTACTTAAACATTAAATATGCAACAGGTGTAATTGTCCCCAGCCAACACTTATTTCTTAGTCAATATCAATAAAACTAGATTATCAGGTCAATTGTTGTGGGTTCTTGCTGTGCATATATGGCAGATGCTGTATTTTTCCTAGCTTATAACTAACTACAATTGTATTTCAAAAATTATGTGAAACTGGATGCCCACATGTATTATTTGTGTTATTCGCGAGCTGTGTGTTCTTTGGACTTGCTCTGAATGCATACAATGCATCCTTAAATGTTGTCACCAGGTAAAACTCGGTGAAACCTCAGCATTCAGTAGCAGGGAGAGAAATCTAAAGCTAAATCTAAATCTAAATCTAAAGCTCTCTGACGGTGGTGTCTGAAAAGAGGATGCTGTCCAAGTTGCATGCCATCTTGGACAATGACTCCCATCCACTCCATAATGTACTGGTTAGGCACAGGAGTACATTCAGCCAGAGATTCATTCCACTGAGATGTAACACTGAGCGTCATAGGAAGTCATTTCTACCTGTGGCCATCAAACTTCTGTGGCCATCAAACTTTACAACTCCTCCCTCAGAGTGTCAGACACCCTGAGCCAATAGGCTGGTCCTGGACTTATTTCCACTTTGCATAATTAACTTATTATTATTTAATTATTTATGGTTTTATATTGCTATATTTCTTCACTATTCTTGGTTGGTGCGGCTGTAACAAAACCCAATTTCCCTTGGGATCAATAAAGTATTTTTGTTGTCTGTCTGTTAAAGAGAACGACTGAAGGTGGCTTGAGGGAAGTACAGGAAAGAATAGATTAGTACTGATCCTTGATCCAAAGAGAAGTGAAGATGATGAAGGATGAAAATCAGGGTGAAACAATAACTGGGAAGCTTTACCAGCTCTAGCTTTCTGAATGACAATGCTAAACCAATGAAGTCTATTCTCAAAAGCCACAGTGAACAAAACCACTGCACTAAATGAACTATGACCAAGTGCCAGATGCATCACACATCATATCAAACAAAACCTGCTTTCACCCTTTATGTTTCTGAAGTCATGATGTTGGCCTTGTCTTCATCCTCCACAAGGTTATTGACTAAAACAATCTGCACTCCAATCTGTCTTCTGGTCATGTCCTCACTGAAAACTTACACTTGTTCCCCAGTCAGACTTTATTTATGTGTGCACAAGCCTGGACCAGTCAGCAAACTCTTCTGAAGCTTGAACAAAGAAATACATTTTTTATACAGAAGTTGACTATTTAGATACAGATATTGACCAATTGGTGACCTTGAGGATGTTCAAATTCTTATTTGTATCATCAATCACCAATCTCCATATGATCATACAGATATTAATAACCAATAGACAGACATTATTGACAGTCAATAATACTTCATAATTGGTAAAGTAATTGTCCAATACTAAGTGACATCTTTGCATCCTTGTCTTGATTTGCCAAATAGCTCTGGACCCCTACTGTGCAAAGGGGAGCTCTGCTCTTCAATGACCTCTCTTGCCTGGGTTGACACCAGACTACCTGTAAACTATTCTTGCCTGGATATTATCTTAACCCTTGCTTTGCCACAACTTCCATGATAGTTCTTAATTACTGCGATCCCTGTGAGGTGCACTATCGTTTTATGAGGCATGTAATGGAGCAGAAATTAATAATATATCTTGGTAATACTGGCATATACCAAATAGAATAGCTGAAGGTGGATTTTGTTCACGGAAAAAATATACACAAACTAAAAAATGATTCCAGAGTACTTTACAAATTGATGCACAATTGTTGCCATGAAACAATGCAAGCCATATATTGAAACATCAAAGTAGAACCCATTCCACATACTCACCACTCTCTGAGTAAAAAACTTACCCCTGACATCTCCTCTGTACCTACTCTCCAGCAACTTAAACCTGTGTCCTCTTGTGGCAACCATTTCAGCCCTGGGAACAAGCCTCTGACGATCCACACGATCAATGCCTCTCATCATTTTGTACACATCTATCAGGTCACCTCTCATCCTCCTTCACTCCAAGGAGAAAAAGCTGAGTTCACTCAATCTATTCTCATAAGGCATACTCCCCAATCCAGGCAACATCCTTGTAAATCTCCTCTGCACCATTTCTACGGCTTCCACATCCTTCCTGTAGTGAGGCAACCAGAACTGAGCACAGTTCTCCAAGTGGGGTCTGACCAGGGTCCTATATAACTGCAACATTACCTCTCGGCTCCTAAATTCAGTTCCATGATTGATGAAGGCCAATACACCATATGCCTTCTTAACCACAGAGTCAACCTGCGCAGCTGCTTTGAGTGTCCTATGGACTCGAATCCCAAGATCCCTCTGATCCTCCACACTGCCAAGAGTCTTACCATTAATACTATATTCTGCTATCATATTTGACCTACCAAAATGAACCACTTCACACTTATCTGGGTTGAACTCCATCTGCCACTTCTCAGCCCAGATTTGCATCCTATCAATGTCCCACTGTAACCTCTGACAGCCCTCCACACTATCCATAACACCTCCAACCTTTGTGTCATCAGCAAACTTACTGACCCATCCCTCCACTTCCTCATCTAGGTCATTTATAAAAATCACGAAGAGAAGGGGTCCCAGAACAGATCCTTGAGGCACTCCACTGGTGACTGACCTCCATGCAGAATATGACCCATCTACAACCACTCTTTGCCTTCTGTGGGCAAGCCAGTTCTGGATCCACAAAGCAATGTCCCCTTGGATCCCATGCCTCTTTACCTTCTCAATAAGCCTTGCATGGGTACCTTATCAAATGCCTTGCTGAAATCCATATACACTACATCTACTGCCATTCTTTCATAGATGTAATTAATCATATCCTCAAAAAATTCAATCAGGCTCGTAAGGCACGACCTGCCTTTGACAAAGCTATGCTGCCTACTCCTAATCATATTATACTTCTGCAAATGTTCATAAATCCTGCCTCTCAGGATCTTCTCCATCAGTTTACCAACCACTGAGGTAAGACTCACTGGTCTATAATTTCCTTAGCTATCTCTACCCCCTTTCTTGAATAAAGGAACAACATCTGCAACCCTCCAATCCTCCGGAACCTCTCCCATCCCCATTGATGATGCAAAGATCGTTGCCAGAGGCTCAGCAATCTCCTCCCTCACCTCCCACAATAGTCTGGGGTACATTTCATTTGGTCCCGGCAACTTATCCAACTTGATGCTTTCCAAAAGCTCCAGCACATCCTCTTTCTTAATATCTACATGCTCAAGCTTTTCAGTCTGCTGCAAGTCATCACTATAATCACCAAGATCCTTTTCCATGGTGAATACTGAAGTAAAGTATTCATTAAGTACCTCTGCTATTTCCTCTGGTTCCATACACACTTCCCTACTGTCACACTTGGAGATATGATGTTTTGGCCATTATAGAGACTTGGATGGCTCAGGGACAGGAATGGTTACTTCAAGTGCTGGGTTTTAAATGTTTCAGAAAGGACAGGGAGGGAGGCAAAAGAGGTGGGGGCATGGCACTGTAGATCAGAGATAATGTCATGGCTGCAGAAAAGGTGGACGCTATGGGGGGATTGTCTACGGAGTCGCTGTGGGTAGAGGTTAGGAACAGGAAGGGGTTAGTAACTTTACTGGGTGTTTTTTATAGGCCACCCAATAGTAACAGGGACATCGAGGAGCAGATAGGGAAACAGATCCTGGAAAGATGTAATAATAACAGAGCTGTCGTGATGGGAGATTTTAATTTCCCAAATATAGATTGGGATTTCCCTAGAGCAAGGAGTTTAGATGGGGTCAAGTTTGTTAGGTGTGTTCAGGAAGGTTTCTTGACACAATATGTAGATAAGCCCACAAGTGGTGAGGCTGTACTTGATCTGGTATTGGGAAATGAACCTGGTCAGGTGTCAGATCTCTCAGAGGGAGAGCATTTTGGAGATAGTGATCGTAATTCTGTCTCCTTTACAATAGCATTGGAGAGAGATAGGAACAGACAAGTTAGAAACACTTTTAATTGGAGTAAGGGGAATTATGAGGCTATCAGGCAGGAAGTTGTAGGCTTAAATTGGAAACAGATGTTCTCAGGCAAAAGTACGGAAGAAATGTGGCAAATATTCAGGGGATATTTGTGTGGAGTTCTGTATAGGTACGTTCCAATGAGACAAGGAAGTTATGGTAGGGTACAGGAACCATGGTGTACAAAGGTTGTAATAAATCTAGTCAAGAAGAAATGAAAAATTTACAAAAGGTTCAGAGAGCTAGGTAATGTTAGAGATCTAGAAGATTATAAGGCTAATAGGAAGGAGCTTAAGAAGGAAATTAGGAGAGCCAGAAGGGGCCATGTGAAAGCCTTGGCAGTCAGGATTTAGGTAAACCCCAAGGCATTCTACAAGTATGTGAAGAGCAAGAGGATAAGACGTGAAAGAATAGGATCTATCAAGTGCACAGATGTGTAATATTTTGAAAATGGGGTAAAACTATTTGCACTCGGATTGACTTAAGTGAATTCAACATTGATACATAGTGTTCACTAATCCTGTGAAAATCCTATGATAAGTACAATCAAATTCCCGAGCGTCAATATCCCAGACAATCCATTCTGGGCCTAACATGAAGAAGGCTCATCACTGGTTATTCTTAGGAGTTTGAGATTTGGGATATCACCAAAAAGTAACAAATTTCCATTGATCGTCTGTGGGGAATATTTTGACTGGTTGCATCACTGCCTGATATGGAGGCTCCAGTGCTTAGGATTGAAAGCACTGGAGCCTCCATATCTCCAGTGGAAAGCACTGACCCTCTCCAGTGCTGCAGAGGGTCATAGACTCATCGTGGGCACTAGCCTCCCCACCGTCTAGGACATTTTTAAAAGACAGTGCCTCAAGAAGGGAGCATTCATCATCAGGACCCTCAGCACCCCAAACATGGCTCCTTTTCATTCCTGCCTTCAGTGAGGAGGTACAGGAGCCTGAAGACCAACTCTCAATATTTTAGGAACAGCTTCTTCTCCTCCACCAATATATTTCTGAATGGTCCATGAACCTATGAACACTACCTCACTATTTATCCTTTCTTCTTGCACTGTTTTATTTCTTATTGTAACCCATAATAATTTTTTCAATGTATTGCTCTGTACTGCTGCTGCAAAACAAGTTTTGTAATAACTCCTGAAAAATATGGTGAAATGAAAGATCTACCCTATATTTAAGACTGAAATGTGAAGAACGAGTGAGTGTTAGTCTACAATGATTGGCAGTATGACCCTGCGATAATCATAATCATTTTAAGAACAGTGAAATGTGATTTCTCAATAGCTCAGGTATCATTATTTCTTCCCTAATGTCCTGGCATACATTTTACAGGCAGTTCACAAAACGTTTAGCTATATTTATGAACTGCTATTGCTGCAATCTGCTGCCTACAACTTCCTTTTAAGAAATGTGCTTTTGAACTGTCTAACATACTAGAGAGTTTACGATTTGAGAGTCAAGTTCGGCGGTGAACCTGACTCTCAGGAATGCAGGTACAGCAGATGAAGATTGCCAAAAGTGAGTGCTCTGGGGCAGACGTCAAGCCAGACTAAAGCATCGGGAAATATGGCTATGTCTTCTCAGCATTTTTCTGGCTGCAGCACAGTCTCTGGAGAACAAGAGAGAGGACCTAAGGGCAAGGTTGTTGTATTGAACGGAACTAAAAACACTGCATTTTCTGTTTCACTGATGCATGGCCCTCTGAACCCTCCGGACACTGTGAACACAGGCCCGCCAGGTTCTCAATCCACCGGATGGATCGAACTCCACAATTGAGAGGGATAGAGGTGGAGGGCTCAGTTTGTATTTCATTCTTGTTCGCCCATCTTTGAATATTGATTGGATAAGTGCCAACCTTTCTACTTACCGGGAGAATTCTCAGCTGTGATTATAATTGCACTTAAAATACTAAGAAAGACAGATGTCCCATAAGACCATTAGACCATTTGGCCCATCAAGTCTGCTCAGCCATTCAATCATGGCTGATCCTTTTTTCCTCTCTTCAGCCCTATTCCACGGCCTTCTCTCTGTAACCTTTGATGCTGTGTCCAATCAAGAGCCAATTAAGTGCTTCCTTAAATACGCCCAACGACCTGTCCTCTACTGAGGCCTATCATAATAAATTCCACAAATTCACCAACCTGTGGCTAAAGAAATTTCTCCACATCTCTGTTTTAAATGACTGTCCCTCTATCCTGAGGCTGTGCCCTCTTGTCCTAGACTCCCCCACCATGGGTTACATTCTTTCCATATCTATTTGGTCTAGGCCTTTCAACATTCAAAAGGTTTCTATAACAACCCCCCATCCTTCTAAATTCCAACGAGTACAGACCCAGAGCGATCAGACTTTCCTCGTATGTTAACCCTTTCATTCCCGAAAGCACTCTTGGGAACCTCCTCTGGACCCTCTCCAATGCCAGCACATTTTTTCTCAGATGAGGAGCCCAAAACCGTTCACAACACTTAAGGTGAGGCCTCACCAGTGCCTTATAAAGCCTCAACATCACATCCCTGCTCTTGTATTCTAGACCTCTTGAAATGAATGTGGAATTGCATTTACCTACATCACCATCAGCTCTATCTGCAAACCAAGTCCCTTTGTATTTCAGCTTTTTGGATTTTCTCCTTAGTTAGAAAATAGTCTGCACATTTATTTCTTCTACCAAAGTACATAACCATGCATTTTCCAACATTGTATTTCATTTACCACTTCCTTGCCCATTCTCCTAATTTGTCTACGTCCTTCTGCAGTCTACCTGTTTCCTCAACACTACCTGCCCCTCCACCAATCTTTGTATCATCTGCAAACATGACAACAAAGCCATCTAGTCCATCATCTAAATGATTGATATACAGCATAAGAAGAGGTGGTCCCAACACTGACGCTTGCGGAATACCATGAGTCACTGGTAGCCACCCATAAAGGATCCTTTTATTCCTACTCGCTGCCTCCTATCAATTAGCCTATTTTGTTCTAAATGTTCTAACCATGCCAGTAACTTTCCTATAATACCATGGCTCTTAACTTGGTAAGCAGCCTCATGTGTGGCACCTTGAGGGATGGCTTCCTGAACCTACAGCTAGCCAGAATATCAAGTGAGATACCAGACCTATCCTGATCTGTGGATACACCTTTATCAATGTGTTAATATAGCAGGTGGCCTCTTAGTGCTTCCCTGATCTCATTTGAAATGTTCAATGATCACAAATTAATGGGAACATTCATCTATTGTCTTTATTTTACATTTTATTTTAGCAATACTGCATGGAGTCGATCCTTCCAGCCCTCCAAGCCACATTGCCCCAGCAACCCCTGACAACGCTGATTAACTGAAAGCTAGTCACAGGACAATTCACAATGACCAATTGACCTACCCAGTAGGTCTTTAGACTGTGGAAGAAACTGAAGCACCCAGGGAAAACCCATGCGTTCGACGGGAAGGATGTACAGAAACCCCTTATAGAACGGTGCTGGAGTTGAACTCCAAATCCCAGAATGCCCTGAGCTGTAATAGTGTCATGCTAACCACTTTGCTATTGTGGCACCCGCTAGTGCTGTCCTGCATAGTTTCAATGGTACAGTATCAGAATGATTCCGATTCAGAATCACCCGATGACTGGTGTCAATAGTCTTAAAGTTTCAGTAAAATTAAATTGCCATCAGGTTTTATTGCTTCAAGGCTCAGTCTGCAGGCTCTGGTGTCTTCATTTTAATTAATATCTGCTCTCTGTAACTTCAGAAATCCCGAATAAACCCTAACAACAACCTCCTGCAACTTTCCTTAATCTTACTTGTCAGATCCATCTCAAATCCTCTCTTTGTCCTTGTGTTTTCCTACTTAAGTGTATCCTTAAATTTTTTATGCTTTTTCCTGACCTCCTAAACCTAATACAGAATGAGTATCCCTTATCCAAAATTCCAAAATATGATTTTTTTTTAGTGCTGACATGACGTCTCTAATGGAAAATTCCACAAGGTGCTGGGAAGGTTCCCAGGTGATGTGCAGGTCTATGCACACCACAGACAGTTCTGAGAGTGACTTCACACATGTAACGAACAGAAGTTAATGAAAAATAGAAAAAACACTGCACAAAGTGAAAAATAAAGATCTCATATGTCTATTGTCAGTGTTAGAGTGAACATATGACACTTAATGGTATGCTGATCATGAAACAAGCAAGGATCTATTACAGCATTGAAGGTAACTGAATATTCAACAGGCTGGTTGCAGAATATTAAGAAAAGGCATGACATTAAATTTTTAGAGCATCTGTTGATCACAAAGATCTTGTACCAGAGTAAGTCTCTGACGCTGTTTGTATTTTTAACATAAAGCTAAAAAATTGTAAAATACAAATGCAGTGTTCTGTAATCTTTTAATCAGAATGTGGCATGGTAGGTGGAGACTGAAATCCTGCCGTTGTTTATTGTTCCGGGTTTTCTCCTGATGCTGCCGTGGAGCTTTGGTTACCCTGCACACATTATATTTTCATTACATTAATGGTAGGAGGTGCTTTTACTGTTCAGTATGTACTGTAAGTGTGATGAACAAGTGAAAGACAAAGACTGCTTACTGGTAGCACATAAATTCAGAGTCAGGAATGGTGGCAATCCCAAACTATTGCATTATATATTCTAAAATCCAAGAAAAATCTAAAACCTAAAACACTTCTGCCCTGAGCATTTCGGATGAGGGAGACTCAATCTCTATATGCTTTCTGCTTTCTCTTGACAAGAACCTCAGAATTTCTCATCAGCCAGAGTTCCCTAATCTTGCCAGGTTCACCCTTCACCCTAACAGGAACAGACTGCTTCTGTGTTCTGGATATTTCATTCTTAAAAGCCTCTCCCTTGCCATTTGTTTCTTTCATTCAAACAGATTGACCTCTGCTGGATCCTGCCTAATTCCCTTGACATTAGCTGTGCTCGGTCTGGGACCCTGACATGTGGACCTGACTTATCCTTTTCCATTATTATCTTAAAACTCACAGATTTATGGTTGCTAGTTCCAAAATGCTCCCTAACTGTGACCTATATTACTTGCCCTACCTCCTTCCCCAAGAGGAGGTCCAGTATTACACCCTCTTGATCGGTCTCTCTGTGGTGAACTACATATACCTGTCTGGACTGCTCCTGTGGCTCCTCCCACAGACCCCTGCTGACTGCTTCTGTGGCTCCTCCCACAGACCCCTGTATAAAGGCGATTGAGGCCTGATGCCCGGCCTCATTCTCCAGGATGTAGTATTGTTCATTCTTCCAGTCAATAAAAGCCGATATCTCGCTTCTTACATCTCAGAGTGAGTTATTGATGGTGCATCACTCTCTATATACAGACTCATTTCACAAATTCGACCCGGTTCAGGCTGTTAACCCGCTGGGTGACCCAGTCAATACTCTGGATGCTAAACACTCTCATTAGCACAACAGTGTGATTCTAGCAACAATGAGCAATTTCTCTACACACCTGTTCCTCAGGTTCCTGCTGACAATGAGGGTGGGTGTAGGTCTATAATACAGCCCCAGTTGAGTGACACTTCCCTTCATGTTCCCAACTACCTATATGGTGTCACCAAATGATCTTCCAAGAAAATCAACTCCAAGCATTGCTGTTACACCGTTCCATCTCAAAGATACAACATTCCCTCCTCGCTTACCTGTACCCCTGTCATGCCTATAGCATCTGTGTCCTAGACAGTCCTGCCCTTCTTCCAGCCATGTTTCTGCTATAGCTATAACATCCCAGTCCCCCGAGCTCATCTACTTTACCTGTTAATCCTCAGGCATTGAAACATATGCAGCTTATCTGAGCATTATTTTCCTTTCCTTTACTAAACATGCATTTGCTGACTACTGCCTTATCCCATTGATCATCGATTGACCCCTTGCCTGTCAAGTTTAAGCCCTCCCATGTAACACCAGCAATCTTCCCTGCAAGGATATTGGTCCCTGTCTGGTTCAAGTGCCACCTGTCTGTCCTGTACAGATCACACTTAGACCCCGTGATATTTGCTGACTTCCTACCTTTTGCAGGATGTGAGATTAATATCTATAATATTTGCTCTATTTCATATTCATTGTATTCTGTCCAACCATCTACAATCTCTGTGATGACTTTAATCTTAGCACTTAAAATCTGTGCGGTGACTGTCATTACACATTCTATGTTCTCTGTTAAATGTTCTACATGTAACATCTCCACGGACTACAATCGCACCACTCTCTGCAATCTTTGCTCTGTGTTCAACTGTTGCCCTAATGTACTACCCGCTGCACTCTCTTCATTGGAAGTTATTCTCACACCATTGAAAAACCTTTTTCATTTATAATTTCCAGCAAGCAGGTTCTGACATTGGAATGAATATATTACAGTTGGAGAAAATTAAATTAAACTATATAATTGACCATGACACTGATGCAATCATTTCTGTGGATAAGAGTACCGATGTGCGAATACTTTTAGAAACAATATGTTTGGACATGCAGAT
Organism: Hemitrygon akajei; assembly: GCF_048418815.1. Classification (NCBI taxonomy): domain Eukaryota; kingdom Metazoa; phylum Chordata; class Chondrichthyes; order Myliobatiformes; family Dasyatidae; genus Hemitrygon; species Hemitrygon akajei. The sequence continues at coordinate 70,265,990 of NC_133125.1, forward strand.
ACTCTTACCTAAACTTTTTCCTACTGAGACTTCCTTTTTCAATATCAAAGACTAGATGATGATTAAAAGCAGTTTATTCACTGACACTTCCTTCGACCATGTTAAAGTTTTGCTCCAAGATGGTGTAAAATGCAGTCTGTTTGGAACATTGTTTCTATGCAAAGTCCCATCACTGAGCATTCAACAGACCATTGTACAGATCTCTTATCTGAATTTTAATGTCCACCTTAAAAGCAATCTTTATCTAATGACCATGTATGAATAGAGATGGTTGTACATGTTTAATATTCTTCTATTTCATGCATTTCATGAGTTGATCTAATAGCCTCTTAAACATCATTATTGTATTTGCCTTCACCACCATCCCTGGCAAGCACCACTCTGGATAAAAAAACTTAACCCACACATCTCCCTCTCACCTTAAATGCGTGCCCTCTAATATTAGACATATTGACCATGGGAATAAGGAGCTGTTTGTCTATTCTGTGTCCCTCATAATCTTATAAGCCTCAATCAAATCTTCCCTCAGCCTCCAACATGCCAGAAAAGCAATCTATATCTCTCCTTATTGCTCACAACCACTAATCCAGCCAGCATCCTGGTAAACATCTTCTGCACACTTTGCAAAGCATCCACATCTTTCTTGTAATGTGTTAAGTGGAAATGCACACCATACTCCAGGCCTTACCAAAGTTTTATATATCTGTAGTTGCAACTTATCTTTCTGACACACATAGTCAATATTGTGACCAATGAAGGCAAAAATGTCATACACTTTATCTACCTCCATGGCCGCTTTGAGGGAGCTATGGACTGGAACCCCAGCAATTAACTTGAACCCCAAAATCCCTCCGTACATCAATGCTATTAAGGGTACTGCATTAACTGCCCCCCTTCAACTCTATTTCAAAAAAACTTGCAGAATTGTAGCATACAAAGAATATTTATCAACTATTCAGTGAACTAATCTACACAATGCTGGAGGAAAGCCCAGTTGTTCTTTCTCTCCCTCTCTACCCCCTCTCTCTCCTCTCTCCCTATCCCTCTCTCTGTCCTCTCTCTCTCTCCCCTCTCTCTCTCCCTCCCCTCTCTCCCTTCTCTCTCCTCTCTCCCTCTCTCTCCTCTTTCTTTCTTGCCTCTCTTTCCTCTCTCTTTCCCTCTCCTCTCTCTCCCTGCCCCTCTCTATCTCTCTCCTCTCTCACCCTCCCCTTCTCCTCTCTCCCCCTCTCTATCTCTCCCTTCCTCTCTCTCTCAGACATAAATTTAAAAAAGAGACAAAATGTTTTGCACTGAAGTAAACTTGTACTGCTATCAGAGAGCCACTTTGTCTTTTACAGCTGGTAAATTTCTGAAACAAGCACATAGTAGGGTGTTGGGCAGAAGAGGGGAGGAAAATGTCACAATATACACAGTGCAGTACAAATCTGACAAATTATTTACCATCGAACTAGGACAAGCAGATCCATTGCAGAAGCTACTTTTCTATCCACCCTTTTTCAAATACTAATGAGGAAGCAAATAAAAGAGGAAAAGGAATGGCCCAGTAGCATAGTGGCTAGCGTGAAAATTGACACTACCTGTACTTTCTCCCCATGACTGCGTGTGTTTCCTCCGGGTGCTCCAGTTGCCTCCCACATTCCAAAGAGATACGGGTGACTAGTTCAATGTAATCGGGCAGAGTGGGCACATTGGGCTGGAAAGGCGTGTTACTATGTTGTATCTCTAAATAAAAAACTAGATATATAAAAAATTAAATAGCATTCAGTCATAGAGCAATACAGAACAGAAATAGGCCCTTTGGCCCATCCAGTCCATGACAAATTATTATTCTACCTAGTCCCATTGACCAGTACCTGAACTATAGATCCCCATACCACTTCTACCAATTTACCCCTCCTATTTGCTCTCAGATGCTGAAATTGAACCCAGATCCATCACTTCCACACTTTCACGGCCCTCTGATTGAGGAAGATCTTCCTCATGTTCCCCTTAAACTTTTCAATTTTCACTCTAACCTATGGTTCTAGTCTCACCCAACCTCAGTGGAAAAAGTATGCTTGCATTTAAACTATCTACACTCAAACATAATGTTATATACCCCTATCAAATCCCTCCTCATTCTCCTACGCTCCAGGGAATGAAGTTCTCAGCTATTTAACCTTTCCCCATAACTCAGGTCCAGAAGTCCTGGAAAAGTCCTTGTCAGTTTTCTCTGTGCTTTTTCAATCTTGTCGATAATCTTTCTTGTAGATTGGTGGGCAGAAATGCACAAAATAATCCAAGTTATACCTCACCAACTTCTTATGCAACTTCAATACAACATTGCAACTCCTGTACTAAATACCTTGATTTATGAAAGTCAATCTGTCAAAACCCTCTTTACTATCCTATCTACACCACCTGCGACATCACATTCGAGGAATTTTGAATTTGTATTCCCAGATTGCTCTGTTCTACCACACTCCTCAGTGGCCTGCTGTCCACTTTGCAAGTCCTACCCTGGTTTGTCTTCTCAAAATACAATACCTCACACTTGTCTGCATTAAATTCCAACTAGCATTTTAGAAACATAGAAACATAGCCCATTTTTCCAGTTGGTCCAGATCCTGCTCCAAGCTTTGATAGTCTTTCTCACTGTTAACTACAGCTCCAATCTTGGTGTCATCTGCAGAGTTGCTGATCCAGTTTACCACATTATCATCCAGATCATTGGTGTAGATGACAAACAACATCAATGATCCCTGCAGCACACCACTAGTCACGGGCCTCCAGTTAAGGAGACAACCATCTACTACCACTTTCTGGCTTCTCCTGTGAAGCAAATATTGAATCCAATTTACTACCTCATCCTGAATACCAAGCAACTGAACCTTCTTGACCAACCGCCAATGCGGAATCTTATCAAGGGCCTTGCTCATGTCCATGGACAATATTCATGTCCTTTCATTCATCAATTTTCATGGTATCCTCCTCAAAATACTCTATAAGTATGGGTAGACATGACTTACTATGCATGATCTATGTTGTCTATCCCCAATCAGGTTTGGTCTATCCAAGTACTTTTATATCTAGTCATTAGATATACCTTCCAATAATTTACCCATCACTGACCTCAGGTTTACCAACCTATAATTGTCATGGTCTGGTCCATGAAATCTGCATTCCGGTTCACGGTCTGGTCCATGTGCCTTATTCCAGGTTTTCCGGTTTTCCCCAGATTCTGTTGAGGCAGCTGATTCTCGTTTGGGCTGGCTTCATAAATAGCTTCAGGATTCAGCCTCTGATTGCTGAATTGTTCCTGTCCAAACCCCCTGTCTGTATCCCTTCCCTCCACCGTCCTCCTGAAGCCTTGCCTCCACAGCTGTCCAGTTCTACTACCGGAGCAAGATAAGGAACAGTCTTTCGTTGTTTTGAACTGTCTCTGTGTCTATGCCTTCGCTAGGTAGGTCTGGCTGTCTGCTGCTACCTTATGTTGGGAACCATCTCGTCATATTCTGCATGCTGCGTAATGAGTCCCGGCCCTATGTCCTGTTTCCAAGGAGGGGTCCTGGCTCTGTGTTCCATGTTCCTGTCTCTCCCTCGACCAAGTCAAGGCTTCGGTGTCTCAACCAGGCCTAGCCACATCAAGATTCTTGTCCTGTCCAAGCCATGGTTTTGTGTTTTCGTCTTGTCCATGTGCCTCGCCCAGCCCAGGAGTACCTTGCCCACCCCGGTGCTGGGATTCCCTCATCCTGTGCTGGGGTTCCCTTGTCCTGTCCAGAAGTTTCTTGTCCAGTCCTGTTGCCTCTCCTCGTCCTGTAGCCACATCTTGTCCTCGCCTAGTTCTGGAGTCCGAGCCTGAGTCAAGACCCAGTTTCTGGGTCCTTGCCCAGTCTCTGGCTCAGAGTCCAAGCCCGGGCTCCTAGTTCCCAGTTCCATGTCCTGGTTCCACTATCCTTGTCAAGTCCTAGCCCAGGCCCGGAATCCTTGTCTAGTCCAGGGCCTGTGTCATGTTCAGTGTCCTTTCTTCCTCACTTTCCTTGCTTCCTTCTCACACCTAGTTCTGTTCCTGGTAGTTCAGTGTCTGTGTCTTGCATTTGGGTCTGTTCCCAATGCCCTCTGTTATGACAATAATATCCTGACTTATTCTTACAGCCTTTCCTGCAGTGAAGAAAAAGCATTTCAGGATGTATATTGTATACAATTCTCTGACATTAAATGTACTTTTGAAACAACAGAAGAACATTATCTATCCTCCAATCTTCCGGCGTCTCACGTGTGGCTGTGGCCGTTTGAAGTATTGTACTTCTGCTAGGCTGCTGCAGTTTCTGCAATAGCCTGCCACAAAATCCAGGGGAGCACCTTGTCATTCCCTAAGTTACCTCAAGCCAGCAAGCACCTCCTCCTCTGAATTCTGTATATGGTCTATGACCTCACTGCTGTTTTGCCTCACATCTATAGACTCTGTGTCTGTCTCCTGAGAAAATACAAAATAATTTGTTCAAGATCTCCTCTGTCTCTTTCAGTTCTGTGCATAGATGGCCACTCTGAACTTCAAGAATGCCTGTTTTTTTTCCTTGCTATCCTTTTGCTTGGGTGGTGGAGAGAAGATATGTCTCAACTGAAGAAGGTTTAAGGCAGTCTGTTCCTCTGCTAGCTTACTGCTAGGTGACAAGGTGTATCACATGCTTAGGGCCCTGACCAGGGTTGCATGTAGCCATAGGGGCAGATGGTGGATGGTTGTATTAGCAGCTGGTGCACATCACAAATCATAAGGCTGGGCAGACAATCTCTGAAGTGTATTGATAATGGCTGGGGTCACCCATCTTGTAGAGACACTGCCCAGAAGAAGGCAATGGCAAACCACTTCTGTAGAAAAATTTGTTGAGAACAATCATGATCATGGAAAGATCATGATTATCTACATCATATGACACAGCACATAATGAACAATTGATCATTTTGCACTTAATATATCTGTAGAATCTCTTGGATGATTCCTTCACATCGTCTGCTGGAGAAACCTCAGGCCTTCTTTTAGCCCCCATAATTTCCCTCTTGCATCTTTTATATTCCTCAAGCACCTCATTTGTTTATGCTGCCTGTACTTGGTGTACATCTCCATTTTCTTCTTAATAAGATATCAATATCCCTTGAAAACCAAGATCCCCTAAACCTTTTAGCCTTACCTTTTACTATAACAGGAATATTTAAACTTTGTACTCTCAATATTTCACTTCTGAAGGCCTCTCACTTACCAAGCTTCTCTTTGCCAGAAAGCAATCTCTGCCAATCAACACCTACCAGATCCTTTCTGATGCCATCAAAGTTGGCCTTTCTCCAGTTTAGAATCTCAACCCATGGACCAGACCAATCCTCCTCTGTAGTTATCTTGAAACTAAAGGAGTTATAATCACTGAATCCAAGGTGTTACCCTACACACACTCCTGTCACCTGCCCTGTTTCCCTCCCTATATGAGATCCAGTATCATGCCCTGTCCAATTGAAACTGCTACACATTGTTTAAGGAAACTTTCCTGAACACATTTGACAAACTCTATTCTGTCCAGCCCTTTTTCAGTATGGAAGTCCCAGTCAATATGTGAAAAGTTAAAATCATTTACTATCACAACCTTAATCTTCTTGCGAATGCCTACTATCCTCTTTACAAATTTGTTCATCTACTGCTGTCTAGTGGGTGATCCTACCATAAGCAGGTCCCATTTGCCCATGTTTGGTGTACATCCCTCTAGACCTTTCTTGTCAATGTAACCCAGTTTTGGTCTAAATACGTGCCTCAACCACTTGCTCTGGCACCTTATTCTATACACTAGGAGTGACCATCTCCAATAATCTCTCCTGATCTGACCGCATGGACGTCATGGCTGAGAAAGCTCACCAGCACCTCTCCTTCCTTAGGAGGTGAAAAAATTTGGCAATTTCCCATTGATTCTTACCAATTTTTATCGGCGCGCTATAGTAAGTGTCCTATCCGGATATATTATGGCTTGATATGGCAACTGCTCTACCCATGACAGCAAGAAACTGCAGAGAGTTGTGGATACAGCTCAGAACTTCACAGAAACCAGCCTCTCTTCCACTTAATGTTACCTTACTCGAAGATGTGGGAAGTAATGTAGTATAATGGAAGCATGGTTGACAAGAGAGATGGTATATTTAGTCAGGTGAAAAAATGAAGTGTAATTAAGATTTAGGAAGCAAAATTCAGACATGGCTCTTGAGAATTATAAGGAAGCCAAGAAGGTGCTAAAGAAGAGACTGGGGAGAACTAGAATGGGATGTAGGAAGGCCATGGTGGGTAGGATTAAGTAAAACCCTGGGGCATTCTACACATACTGAAGAACAGTAAGATGGCTAGAGTGAGGTAGGATGGCTCAGTGGCAAACATGTGCCTGGAAGTGTTGGTGGTAGAGAAGGTCTTTAATGAATGCTTCATGTTCACCAAGGAGAGGGACTTTGATGAATGTGAGGTCAGTGTAGAAAAGGCTAATGTGCTGGATCATGTTGAGAATAAGAAAGGGTTAATGATAGAGCTTCTAAAAACATTAGGATAGTTAAGTTACTTGGGCCAGATGGGATCTACCTTAGGTCACTATTGGAAGTGAGGGAAGAGCTTATTGGGGTGTTGTGTCACAGGGTTTTACCAGAGGATTGGAGGATGGTAGATGTCATTCCCTTGTTTAAGAAAGATAATAGGGATAATCCAGGGAATTATGTGCCAGTGATTCATGCATCAGCAGGGACAAATTATTGGAGACGATTTACAGGCATTAAGAAAATCATAAACATATTAGGGATAGTCAGCAGGGCAGGTTGTAACTCACAAGGCTAATTGAGTTTTTCAAGAGGCTGACAAATGGTAGAGCAATGGATGTAGAGGATATGGATTTTAGTAAGGTGTTTGATAAGGTTCTCTGTGGTAGGTTCATTTAGTAAGTCAGGAGGCATGGGATCCAGGGGCACTTGACTATGTGGATTCGGAATTAGCCTGCCCATAGAAGGCAGAAGGTTGTAGCAGATAGAGCCTATTTTTGCCTGGACATTGGTGACTAGGGTCCGCTGCTGTTAGTGATTTTTATAAATGATTGGGATGAAGAAGCAGTGTGGTAGTTTAGTAAGTTTGCAGATGAATGAAGGTTAGAGCTGCTGTGGATAGTGTAGAAGGTTGTCATAGGTTATAATAGAAAATATACAGGAGTTAAGTGGGGATCTGGTAGATGGAGTACAGTCCAGAAAAGTGTGAAGTGATTCACTTAGAAGAGTATAAGGTTAATGACAAGATTCTTAGCATACTGGAGGAACACAGGGATTTTGGAGATCAGATGCATAGGTTAACATGCAAATTGATGAGATGGGTAGGAAGGCATGTGTTGTGCTGCCCTCCATTAGCAGCAGGTTGAGTTCAAGAATCACGAGGTAATGTTACAGCTCTTGTTAGAGCTCACGGAGTATTGTGTTTATTTCTGCTTATGTCGTTGGAGGAAGGATGTGGAAGCTTTAGAGAGGGTGCAGAGGAAACTTACCAGGACTCTGCCTGGAATACAGAACTTGTCTTATGAGGAAAGGCTTTGCAAGCTAGGGCTTTTGTCTTTGGAGCAAACAAAGATGAGAGGCAACTTGAAAGAGGTGTATATGATTATGAGAAGCATAGATAGAGTAGAGAGGCAGGAATTTTTTCACAGGGCCACAGTGGCCACTACCTGAGGACATCTATTTGAGGTAATTGGAGAAAAGTATATGGGATATGTCAGCGAGGTTTGTTTGTTTGTTTTTTTTTACACAAAGAGTAGTATGTTTCTGCCCAGCATGAAGGTAGAGGCTGATACACCAGGCACCTTTAAAAAAACTCTTAAATAGGCACATGGATGCATGAAAAATAGAGGTTATGGGTCTGTAGGAGGGGAGGGAAGGGTTAGATTAATCATGAAGAAGGTTTCTATAGGTTGGTACAACATCGTGGGCCGGAAGGCTCATATACTGTTCTATGTTCTATGCTCTATGTAAAAAGTTCCACATTCTCCCATAAACAGATCACTTGTTTCATCATGTTTTGTTCCCTAGTGAAGGTAATGAATTGCTGCAACTTTTAAGTAGACAATAATGCCAAGAATGGTTATACCTTTTTCTCATGGCCTGAGTATATAATGGTCTCACCATAAGTAAAAGGATGAACATCTATCAGGCTTTTGTATCTCATGCCAGATGGGAAGGGGAGAAGGCAAAATGACCAGTGTTCGCAGAATCCTTGATTATGTTAGCAGCATTCCTGGGGCACTGGGAAGCATAGACAGATCCATGGAGGGGAAAGCTGATTTTCGTGATGGTCACAATTTTCTGAAATTTCTGGCAGACTTGAGCAGAGTGGTTGTCACACCAAGCTTTGATGCATCCAGATAGGATGCTTCCTATGGTGTATCTGTAAAATTTGGTGAGTTTCATCAGGAAGGTGCCAAATGTTCTCAGCATTTTGTGTTGCATGGATGTGGTGGTGGAACGAAACCAACTGCTGAACACGGGCATGGAGGCCGAGTCGGGAGTTGTGACGGTCATAGTGAGCATGGAATTGGTGCCAAGAGAGTCTTTACCCGGATTCTTGGATTTAGTAGAGAATTCAGGAACAATGCTAGACTTAGAACTGATAGTCCTAAGAACCATGGAACGAGGTTACTCATACGAGTCAACCAACAAATTGGCAGCTCCTTGTTGTGGTCACAGGGTTTTTATACTGCATTTGCTGATGGAAAGCAGGTGTTTGTAGTTAGTGGAACCTGGGAATGATTGGAAACTAAACGAGGTGATTGAGGCCCAATTCCTGAGGAAAATAACCAGATGGGCGATTGCCAGAAGGGACCATGACAGTACCCCTCCCTCAAGGGAAGCCTCCCGGGCGATCCTCCAGGCCTGTCTGGATGGTCCCGATGAAAATCCTGGATGAAGGAAGGGTCTAGGATGAAGGAGCGGGGGACCCAGAAATACTCTTCTGGACCATACCCTTCCCAGTCCACCAGTTATTGGACACACCTGTCCCGACGGTGCACATCTAGTAGTCTTCGGAGGGTGTATGCCAGATGGTTGTCGACAATACGGGTACGAGTGGGAGTCTCAGTTGGGGGGCACAAGGGGCTGACGGAAACTGGCTTTAACTGAGAAATATGAAAAGCTGGGTGGATGCACATGGACCTTGGCAGCATTAGGCGGACTGCTGTGGGATTGATAACCCTTTCAAACTTGAATGGTCCCAGGAAGAGAGGGGCGAGTTTCTTATGTTCGTTTATGAGTGGGATGTCCTTGGAGGAAAGCCACACCATCTGCCCAGGTTGGTACTCCGGTGCTGGAGTCCGGTGTCAGTCAGCTGTCTCCTTATTTTGACTTGTTGATCTGAGTAGGGCAAAGCGTGTTTCCTCCCAAATCTAAAGGCACCGATCAATATGGTCCTGAACCGACGGTACCGCAATCTCCTCTTCTTGTGCGGGGAACAGTGGGGGTTGGTACCCAAGGGAGCACTTGAACAGAGACCTCCCAATGGCAGAGCTTACCAGAGAGTCGTGGGCGTACTGAACCCACGGGAGATGGTCGCTCCAGGTTGACGGGTTGTTTGCCGTTACAGGCTGACAGATGCACCCAAGGCTTGACATAAAGCCTTCCATACCTGTGAGATAAACTGGGGCCTTGATCGGAGATGATGTCCGTGGGATTCTGTGGAGGTGGAAGACGTGGCGGACGAGAAGATCTGCGGATTTTTGAGAGGAAGGGAGTTTAGAGAGGGCCACAAAGTGCACCACCTTGGAGAATTTGTCTACTGCGGTGAGAACACTGGTGTTTCCGCAGGAGAGGGGTAGACCGGTGACAAAATCTAGGTCGTTGTGTGACCAGGGACGACCAGGGACAGGTAGAGGATGAAGTAGACCCGCGGGTGGTTGATGAGAGATCTTTCCCCGGGCACAGATGGAACAAGCCGAGACATAAGAGCGGGTGTCCCCCTCCATGGACAGTCACCAAAAGCGCTTCCTTAGGAGAGCCAGGGTCCGATCACTCCCGGGGTGTCAGGCGAACCGGGATGTGTGCTCCCATTGGAGAACCTGAGACCTGACGGAGATGGACACGTACAGGCGATCGCTGGGTCCATTGCCAGGGTCGGGGTCGTCCCGCTGGGCTTCCTTTACTTTGGCCTCGATCTCCCAGGCGAGTGTGGCCACCGTGCAGGATGGTGGGAGGATAGTCTCGGGATTACAGGTGTCATCCTTGGAGCCATGCTGGCGGGATAGCGCGTCCGGCTTCCCGTTCTTGGATCCTGGACGATACTCGAGGGTAAACTTGAATCACCCAAAAACAATGCCCAACGGGCCTGGCGGGAGTTCGATCGTTTGGCGGTCTGAATATACCCCAGGTTCTTATGATCAGTCCACACCACAAATGGGTGTCCTGCCCCCTCCAACCAGTGCCTCCATTCTTCCAGTGCTAATTTGACCGCCAGCAGTTCCCGATTCCCCACGTCGTAATTCCGCTCGGCGGGGGACAGTCGGCAAGAGTAGAAGGAGCAGGGGTGAAGCTTTTCATCCGAACTTGCCCATTGGGATAGGACTGCTCCCACCCCGGAGTCAGAGGTGTCCACCTCCACCATGAATTGACAGGATGGGTCCGGATGGACCAGGATGAGAGCCGTGGTGAAACGCCTCTTCAGGTCGGTGAATGTTGAGTCCGCTTCGGAGTCCCAGCAAAACGGGGTGGTAGGCGAGGTAAGCCGGGTAAGAGAGGCCGCCAGTCGACTGAAGTCTCTGATGAATCTGCGGTAGAAGTTTGCAAACCCCAGGAATCGTTGAAATTGTTTGCGTGTTGTGGGTCTAGGCCATTCCTCCACTGCCCGGATCTTCTCGGGGTCTGATTTTACCTGTCCATTTTCAATGATGTAGCCTAAGAAGCTGACCGAATTGACGTGGAACTCATATTATTCTGCCTTTGCAGATAACTGGTTTTCCCACAGTCTCTGGAGGACTTGACGGACATGGTGTGCGTGTTCCTGGGGGCTGCTAGAAAATATCAGGATATCATCAAGGTAAACAAATACCAACTGATTGATAAAGTCCCTCAGTACGTCATTGATCAGGGTTTGGAAAACGGTGGGAGCATTGGTGAGGCCAAACAGCATTACCACATATTCAAAGTGGCCCAGAGGTGTAGAAAGGCCGTCTTCCATTCGTCCCCCTCCCTCATCCTGACTAAATGGTAGGTGTTGCGAAGGTCCAGCTTTGTGAAGATGGTGGCTTCATGCAGGGGTTCAAATGTCAAACTAATGAGGGGTAGAGGGTACTTGTTCTTAACTGTTGTATTATTTAGGTCTCGGTAGTCGATGCAAGGACAAAACATCCCATTCTTTTCTACAAAAAAGAAACTGGCGCCTACTGGGGAGGGTGAAGGCCTGATAATGCCCGCCACGAGGGACTCGCTGATGTACTTCTCCATGGCCTCTCTCTCCGGTCAGGATAGGTTAAAAAGGCGACTGGTGGGTCATGGGGCCCCAGGGAGAAGGTCGATGGCACAATCATATGGGCGGTGCGGAGGCAGGGAAATGAGCCGCTGTTTACTGAACACCTGTCCCAAGTCATGGTACTCTGTGGGGACGTAGGACAAGTCGAGGGGTTCCAAAACAGGCGGGGTCGCGGGAGCTTCTCTGGGAGATAGGGCCGACCGCAGACAGTTAGTATGGCAAGACAGGCTCCATTCGGCTATCCTTCCGGTAGACCAGTCGATATGGGGATTGTGTTGGGTCAGCCATGGATACGCTAGAACTACCGGGGCTTGAGGTGAATGAATGAGACTGAATCGTACCTCCTCCTGATGGTTGCCGGATAGGATCAAGGTCAGGGATGGCGGACAGTGGGTCACCCTAGCCAGCAGTTTTCCGTCCAGGGCCCGGGTCTCTGGTGGGGGGCGGGGGGGTGGTCTGGCCTGGTGGCTAACTCTTCGTCCGACAGATTGCCCTCAGCACCAGAATCCACTAAAGTGGATAGGGACAGGGACAGTTGTTGGTAATTCACGGTTGCCGGGATCTGCATCCGAGTCTCGGGTGCTGAAGGGAGTATCATTCGGCTCACCAGAGCTCCATTTCTCACTGGTGAGCCCTCCCTTTTGGCCGTTGAGGGCAGGTATCCCGGAAATGTCCTGGCTGGCCATAATAGTAGCAATCCCCAGCTGTCCACCACCGAATTCGTTTGGCTAGGGAGAGTCGATTCTGTTCCAGCTGCATCGATTTCTCCCCCGAGGGGTGGGGACGGTCGTAGCAGGAGCCACACTGAGAGCGGCTGGGGAAGGGGGACTGGCTGAGACTGGTAAGGTGGACTGTAGGCTTCCCTGAGGAGTGGGGCGACTGGTTCTCTCTCTCTCTGATGCTCCTGAAGTTGATAATCTAATCGAATGGCTAGCGAGATCAGAGAGTCCAGACAGTCCGTGTCATCCTTCGCGGCCAACTCATCCTTTCTCTGGTCCGAGAGGCCCTGCCGGAACACCTCCCGTAGGGCCTCATCATACCACTCGGAGTCTGCGGCCAAGGTCCGGAACTCAATGGAATACCTGGCCACACTTTGCAAAGCCTGACGAAGAGTAAGCAGCCGTTTCGTGGCGTCCTTACCGCGAATGGATTGTTCAAAGACTTTCCTCATTTCAGCGACAAAGGGGGAGTAGGAGGAACAAACCTCTGGGCGGTTATCCCATATCGTGGTTGCCCAAGCCAAGACATCCCCTCATAGCAGCCCCATGATGCACGCAATCTTTCATTTATCGGAGGTGTAGGTACGTGGCTGCAGCTCAAATTCTAGGGAGCATTGTAACAGGAAGGCCCAGCACCTACCTAGGTCCCCGGCGTAGGGTTCAGGCTCGGGTACATACGGCTCTCGAGCGGATGGTGGTGCTGATTCCGGGGGCGAAGCCATCCCGAGTGGTGCGGTTTGGGTAGCCGGGGTTCTTGGAGGGGATGGAGAAAAAGAAGCGGAGACCCGGTCCGCTTATTCACTGACCTTCTGCGCATTTGTGGTTAGTGTCCGAAGGTTTTCCGTGAACTCCTGAAGTAGTTGGTCGTGGGCGCCCAATAGGTAGCCCTGGCTGGCCAAGGCCTGTTGTATGGGATCCGTGTCCGCTGGGTATATCGTGGCCAGTTCGTTCTGTTGCAAGGACGTGATGGTGGAACGAACCCAAGTGCTGAACACGGGCGCAGAGGCCGAGTCGGGAGGTGTGACGGTCATAGTGAGCATGGAATTGGTGCCAAGGGAGTGTTTACCTGGAGTCTGAGTTTTAATAGAGAATTCAGGAATGATGCTAGACTTAGAACTGATAGTCCTAAGAACCATGGAACGAGGTTACTCACACACAAGTCGACCAATGAACTGGCAGCTCCTTGTTGTGGTCACAGGGTTTTTATACTGTATTTGCTAATGGAAAGCAGGTGTTTGTAGTTAGTGGAACCTGGGAATGACTGGGATCTAAACAAGGTGATTGAGGCCCAATTCCTGAGGTAAATAGCCAGGTGGGCGATTGCCAGGAGGGATCATGACATTTTGAGGAAGTAGAGGCACTGGTTGTGCTTTCCTGGTCATAGTGTCCACATGGGTGGATCAGGACAAATTGCTTGGGTTCTGATGATACTTAGGAACTTGAGGCTCTCTCCCATTTTCATTCTGATACAGACAAGGGTGTGTACCTCACCCCACTTCCTGAAGTCATTGTCTAGCTCTTTTGTTTTGCTGATTTTGAGGGAGAGGTAGTTCTCTTGACATTATTTCAGTAGGCTCTCTATCTCCTTCCTGTACTCCACCCTGTTGTTCGTGATCAGCTTGTAAATGGTGCTAGAGCAGAATCAATTCATGCAGTCATGAGTGTCTAGGGAGATAAGTAGGGCACTGAGGATACAGCTTTGTGGGACATCAGTGCTGAGAATAATCATGGTGATGTTTTGCTACCTGTCCTTACTGATTGTGGTCTGCTCATCAGGAAGTTAGGGATCCAGTTGCAAAAGGAGAAGTTGAGTCTGAAGTCTGGGAGTTTGGAAATAAGTCTCTTTAGAATGATGGTATTGAAAGTGGACCTGTAGTCAATAAAGAACATTCTGATGTTGATCTCTTTACTATCCAGATGCCCCAGCAATGAGTGTAGGGCCAGGAAGATGGTATTCATCATGGCTTTGTTTTACACTGGGTTGAGGTTGTTTGGGAGGCTAGCATTGATATTTTCCATAACCGGTCCCAAAAACCACTTCACAATGGTGGATGCAAGAGCCACTGGGCGATAGCTTACCTTATTCTCTTCTCACACCAGGGTGACGGTGAACATCTTAAAGCAGTGGAAACCTCAGATTGGAGTAGGGAGAGGTTAAAGATATTTGTGACCGCTCCTGCCAGCTGATCCAGGAAAGATCTGAGCACACATCCAGGAACTCAATTTGGATGAGTCACTCTCTGTGACTCTCACTCTCAGGAAGGTTATTCTTTTGTTTGTGACAGTGACTGTGCGTAGGGGTCAATCTGAGATCATTGGGGTGGTTGGAGCAATTCTGTTGGACTTCTGTCCAAACTGAGCTCATCAAGAAGGGTTGAATTGTTGCCAATGATGTTATTCAGCTTCATATTGTAGTTCCTTATTGCATGCAAGCCTTGCCACAACTGATACTGGTCTGGGACTCTAGTTTGGTCTGTTGTAACCTCCTGGCATCTCTGATAGCTTAATGAAGGCTGTATCTTGAACTCCTGTATTGGTCATGGGCAACTAATATGAATGTATCAAATCTGGACTTCAATAGGGAATAGATATCTTGTTTGATTCATGGTTTCTAGTTGGAGATCACCTACCAAGAAGTCTTTGTAGGTCTTAAATCCAATTATTTTTGCCTCAGAAACGTGTTATCAACTGAGATTTGGCTGATTGCTTTTTGCATTTTTTTTCTGGCCAGAACTCAGCTACATTGGATAAAACTAGCTATTACTTGCTGAACAGCATACCAAGCTTCTGAAGGAGTTTTGGATTAAGATTGATTAAACACTATAAGTGAAATACTATGAATACAATCACTGCTGATAATATTATAAGGGATTGCAAATAACTAATAAAAATTATATGATAAACTGTTACAAAACTCCTTGAATTCATATGACTTTGCATATCTTACCTCTTAATTATCATTGAATCTTCCACACATATCTTGCTCTAACTCTGACACTAAGTTCAATTTATTCTGTATGCACTCAAAGCTCGTTCACAGTTTCTTTGCTGGTGGCCCTTGCAATCACATACAGTATGCAGTTCTCTTTAACTACAGACAATTGGTGGCCAAGTGGCCATCAACTTCATATTTCTACCATGTTGGAAATAATTTGGAATTGGGTTCATTAGTATCTAGGACAATTGCTAAAATATTACCCTATCAAATCCCTTACCTCTCTTACTGCCGTAACAATTGTCCTCACAGTTTGTTTTACTTGCTTATTGCCATAGCTATGTAAGAGGCCTGCTGTATGCTCTGGGATGTGTATTACCTGTACTAATGGTTGATTCATAAATACTTTTCCATGGGGACAAACATGAAAATAGTTTCCCTCAGTGTGTTCTCCATGCAATAGCTGACCAGATGGGAAGATCACTTCCTACCACATTCCAAACACAATTAGAGTCAGTGCATATCGAGACTGGTTCTGTTGTATTTACTTATTTTAGACATAATTCTAGGGCTTTTGCATTTGTAAATTGATCTGTATGATTCCCTAAAGGATATGCTTACAACTCACATGGGTCAAATTCAGTTTCCAAAAAAAAATCCTTTTGTAATCAGGAGCACAGATTATAATTCAGTTTATTCATCTGTTGTTGATTTTTATAGCTGGTTCATCATAGAGAATTGTACATTGGGTCGTAGAGAAGATAGTTCTGCATTTCCATGACATGAAATCATAGCTTTCAGGAATATATTTCCACTTTAAGGTGGTGTCTTGCGAAAATGCCATTTCCCATATATTCAAAGCCCCTTGCAAAGATCTTTCAAAAAGTGTATGGAGTAGCACAGAAAGACGTTGTTGTAAGGCAGTAAAGTCCTGTTCTGTTGAGGGTGGAGTTATATGAGGCGTAGTCTATGGAGGCTTGTGTTTCTTCTCCCTCATTATAGCAAATGGCTACAGTGATTATTGGAGAAACACAAATTTGCAGAACAGGTGATTTTGTTAGTTCTCTTGTCTGGAGGTCTGTTGCATGCTGAACTGCTACATCAGTTCTGTAGTGCTTCTGGGATAAGAGCAAAAGTTTTTGCATTTTCCCCTGTTTACATCTGTTTTGTAATGGTTTTGACAACTGAGCAGGAGACTTCCTGCTGGCCGCTGGTGGAGTAGAAGCTTTTTGTAGTCCCTCCTATTTTACTTACTTTACTGTTTCCAACCTGTTTTGAAACCTTACTTTTAAATGTGATATTGATTTACTATGAGTACAAGGGGTGCCAAAGGTACTAAAAAAGAAGATCCTCCTGCATCTTTGGAATCTATTATGCTTCGAAAACACAGAAAAGAATCTTCCACTGAAATTAAACAAATTGATGCAAAATTGGATTCTATTCAAAAAACCTTAACTGAACACGAAAAACAAATAGAACAGAATGAAGCAACTCTGATGATTTTGGATGCGAAAATTGATGACCTGCAAAAGCTTTATGAAAAACAATCGAAGTCTAATGAAAAATTATGACAGAAGATTATCGATTTAGAAAATAGAAGCAGAAGAAAAAACTTATGAATTCTGGGCCTTGAAGAGTTAACGGAAGGTGATCAGCCTACAGAATTCTTTGTAAGCTTTTTGGCACAATTATATCTTAAAATTTTACCATTTTATCTATGATTGATTGAGATCATAGATCTCCTGTGCCCAGACCAGCTCCAGGAGCAAGACTCAGATCAGTAATAATTTCTTTTCATGAATTTCAAACAAAAGAACATTTAATTCGTGAATCCCGTCGAAGAGGAATGAATGATTATAATAGCCAGAAGATTAGAATTGTCGAGGGTTTTCACCCGAGGTCATGAATGAGCGTGCTAAGTTCAAAAAGGTTATGTTGGAACAAAGGTTTCAAGCCTTCTCTTCGATATCCTGTTCGGCTCAGAATTATACTGAGGGATGGCTCTAAGAAATGGTCCCATTCGACTGAAGAAGCTCAGGAGTTGTTGGAATCAGGAGATTAACTCTTCAGTATCTTTCTACATGAATAATTGCTTCTTTCACTCTTGGTAAACCTTTGTAGCTAACTCTCTTTTTGAACCTTTTAATGCTTTACTTAGAGAATAAGATTTTAACGAGTTAATGCCTTATGTGTCCATCTGTTTTTATTATTATATATTATACTTATTCTTCTTGAGGTTTTTTTCTATCAATAAGGCTTAATATGGGTATTTTTCATTTTATCATTTTGAAACTGTAATAACCAATTTATATGTGTCCTTGTTTCGAGGGTTAAGATTTTTTTCCGTCTGTCGTTTTGTCTAGGTTGGAATGCAGCTAACCTTGAAATCAATTTGGAGCTAAACCAGTAGGTTTTTTTGTGTGGGGTGTTGTTATTAGGTGTAACTGTCAGCTATCTATTGGTTGGCCTTCTGACTTTGGGAGGAGGGAGGGGGAATGGGTTTTTTTTTTATGGAAGCTGTTTTGGACTCTTAGCCGAATCTGTTGCTTGGTTACCCTATCTCAAGGTTCATTGTTTGTTTTTCATATACATTCCAGTGGTTATTACTTTAAACTTTAAAAAAAATAGTATTAAAAATGGATCAAGCTATTAACTTAGTCTTAACATGAAAAGGTTAAATCACCCTGTAAAATGGAATAAGATTTTTGTTTATATTAAAAAACTTAATGTCCCAATTATTTTTTTACAAGAAACTCATATGACAATTTACGCCTTTTTAGCCGATGGAGAGAACTACATTGTCATTTCTCTTTTCGGACTAAGTCCAGGGGAGTTTCGATCTTTATAGATAACACAGTTCCCTTTGTCTGATACTAACTGGCATTTGTGTTATAGTGTCAGGAAAATTAGATAATAAATTAATGTTATTTGCTAATCTGTATGCCCCGAATATAGATGATCTGGGATTCTTTGAGCATTATTTTTTGTTTTTGCTAGATTTGAGTATTTATTTATTGGTGATGGGAGGAGATTTTAATTTCTGGTTAGATCCAGTTTTAGATCAGTCATCTTCTAAACCAGCGACACTTTGTTTATTCAATCTTTCCTAATGAAATGTGGTATTGTTAATATCTGGTGTTTCTTACATCCAGTAGACAGGGAATATTCATTTTTTTCTCATGTCAATCATATGTATTCCAGGATTGATTACTTTTTATTGATAGCCAAATGATTCCATTAGTTTGATCCTGTGAATATAAAGAGATTGCTGTCTCAGATCGTGCTCCTGTGTTTTTGTCTTTAAATCCCCTTGGTCTCCCTCAAATAAACAGATTTTGGCATTTTAATCTAACTTTGCTATCTGATAAGGATTTTTAAAAGTTTCTGAAGAGACAAATTACTCTTTTTTTTGAAGAGAATACACTGGAAGAGACTTCCAGTCTTATTATATGGGATGCATTCAAGGCCTATATTATTTCTTATATTTCTTATTATTTCTTATACTGTGAGTGTTAAGAAAAAAGCTAATAAAGAGAGAATTGAATTAGCTAATCAGTTGAAACAATCAGACCAAAATTATGCCTTGGCTCCAGATCCTGTTTTATATAAAAGGCGCGTTGAAATTAAAGCTAAATATGATCTTCTTTTAACATATCCAATTGAAACTTAACTCCTAAAAGATAAAAGTCAATTTTATATTCATGCAGATAAAACAGGTATATTATTGGCTAACCAATTAGAAACCTTTATAGCCAAATGGCAAATTAAAGAAATTTGTAAAGCTGATGGTGATAGGACAACTGACAATTTAGAAATAAATGATACCTTTAGAGAATTTTATTCTAAACTTTATAGTTCTGACTCTCCTAAAGATAATACTGTAATGAATAATTTTTTAGACCAATTAAACATTCCTACACTTTCTGTTGATAACCTAAAACAGTTGGATCAACCTATTTCGTATGAGGAAATTGCCGGAGCTGTATGTTCCTTGCACTCGGGGAAGGCTCTGGGTCTGGATGGATTTTCTGCAGAATTTTATAAGGCTTTTTCCTCACTGCTTATACCTCATTTGTGTTCAGTCTTTTTGGATTCCTTTAAGTTCGGTAGGTTACCACAATCTTTTTATGAAGCTTCTATTTCGCTTATCCTTAAAAAGAATAAGAACCCAACTGAATGTTCTTCATACAGACCAATTTCCTTACTCAATGTTGATAGTAAAATCCTATCCAAAGTTTTGGCTCATAGGATTGAAAATATTTTACCATCTATCATTTCTGATGAGCAGACTGGATTTATTAGAAATTGATATTTCCACTTTAATATTTGTCATTTATTAAATGTTACCTATTCTCCTTCTAAAGAGATGGCAGAATGTTTGATACCCTTAGACACTGAGAAGGCTTTCAATCGGGTTGACTGGAATTATTTATTAAAAACCTTAGAAAAATTTAATTTTGGGCCTGGTTTCATTCAATGGATCAAATTACTTTATTTATCTCCTTCTATTTTTTGTAATTTATTTTTTTATTGAAGTTCATCAAACAAACATTCCCATAAGATGTATTTCAGACATTCTACATATATATCATATAATCATATATATCACAAAATCTCCACAAAGTATTTATCTGGGGTATACACTTATAGAAAAGAGTGGAAAGAAAAAACAAGCAAAAGGAAAGAACTATGTACAAGTAGGGAGTGACTTTTTTTTTACAACAGGTTCATTGATTTGTGAGAATAAAATCAGGCCTATGAGGCATTATGTAGAAATCATTTTTCCCAGTATGAATCAAATTGTTCCAGCTTATGATTAACAGCTGCTGTTATCTTCTCCATTTTGTAAATGTCCATTGTAATTTCCATCCATGTATTTAAAGTTGGGCTCTCCTGCGATAACCATTTCCTAGTAAAAGTCTTTTTACCAGCCACCAACAGTATATTCATTAAATATTTATCTCTTTTCAACCATTCTTGAGGTATATATCCAAAATATATGGTCTTACTCTCCAAGGGTATTTCACATTTAAAGATGTCTTGTAGGGCATTGTGTATCCCCCTCCAATAGTTTTTGATAACAGGGCAGTCCCAAAAAATATGATAATGATTTGCATTTTGATTTCCACAATTTCTCCAGCAAACAGGGAGGATACTATCATAATGGGATTTCTGAGAGGGTGTAATAAAATACCTTATCAAGTTTTTCCATCCAAACTCCTTCCATTTCTGTGAATTGGTACACTTCCATTGATATCTCCATATTATTGTCCATTCTTCCTCAGATATAATTATCCCTCCTTCCTTCTCCCATTTTGTTTTAATGTATGAAGTTGAATGTGTTTTAAGATTTGACAACCCCTTATACACGCTTGAAATAATTCTACTACCATTATCTGAATTATATGTTTTTCTAAAGAGCTCTATCAAGCATGTATTTGGCTTGGTTACATTTTCAAGCGTCTTATTAACATATTGTCGCATCTGTAAATATCGATAAAAATCTTGTTTTTCTAATAAGTGCTTCTCTTTAAGTATTTCAAAACTGAACAGTGTTCCTTCTTTCATTATGTTGCAAAGAACTGTTATTCATTTAGCTGTCCAGTCCTTAAATCTAGCATCCAATTTATTTGGTGTAAAATCAGAGTCATATGCACACCATGTAAGAATTGCAATATCTCCCTCTAGATTATATTCTTTTATAGTAGTTTTCCATATTTTAAGAGTCAATTTCACCCACGGGTTATCAATAGTATTTATGTACCTTTGCAAGTTGTTATCAGCCAAAATTGCTTGTATGGGGATGGGAAGTACCCGCTCCTCAATGTTTTTCCATTGAGCGTCATATGATGGGTTCCACCAACATATCACAGCTCTCAACTGTGCTGCAAAATAATAATCTCTAAGAAAAGGTAAGCCCCATCCCTCCTTTTCTTTTACTAATTGCAAAGTTTTGAGACGAATTCTAGGCCTTTAACCCTGCTAAATATACCTTGATAGCATCTTGTTCCATTCATTGAATTGATTTTGATTAATCTCTATTGGTAGGGTCTGAAAGCGATATAACAGTCTGGGCAGTATATTAATTTTAATAGACTCAATCCTTGAACTGAGACTGAAAAAAGGAATCAGGTTCCATCTTGCCACATCTTCCTTAATATTTTTATATAAAAACTGATAATTACATTCTGATAATTTTGCCAAATCTTTTGGCATAATGATGCCCAAATATATGAAAGACTCTGTGTGCCATGCCCAGGGGTATCGACTTTCAATTTCTCTTGGTGGGCTATAGTAATATAAAAGTAATTGGGTTTCATCTTTGTTGATCTTATATCCTGATAATTGACCATATTGTTCAAAAGATTGCATCAATTTAGGTAAAGAGTATGTTGGTTGCCCTAGATAGATCAAAATGTCATCCGCATAACAAGCCAATTTATGCTCTGTCCCTTTAATAGTAATTCCCCTGATATCTTCATTTTGTCTGATGTATTGAGCTAGTGGTTCCAGATATAACGCGAAGAGTAGTGGTGACCATGCACAACCCTGTCTCATGCCCCTTTCTAGGGTAAGACTATTTGATAAATATCCATTGATTTTAATCCTAGCAGTAGGATTGTCATATAGTGTCTGTATAGTTTTAATAATTGTGTCTTGGAAACCAAATCTATGTAAAACTCTGTAAAGAAAATTCCAATTAACCGAATCAAATGCTTTTTCAGCATCCACACTTATCACTATTGTTTCGATTTTATTTTTTTGTATATGATCCATAATGTGAAGTGTCCTTTGTATATTGTCTTGAGTCTGGTGTTGTTGTATAAAACCTGTCTGATCATTACGTATCAGTATGGGTAGAAACTCCTCTGATCGTTTGGCCATGATGAAGGTAAATAACCTATAATCTACATTAAGAACGGATATTGGTCTAAATGACCCGCATTCCATTTTATCCTTGCCTTCTTTCGGTATAGCTGAGATTATCGCTTCCTTCCAACTGGGTGGCATTTGTGCCTTTTTTAGAGCCCAGTTCAGTGTGGGGAGTAAAACAGGAATTAACTCATTTTTAAATTCTTTGTACCACTCTGCCATATACCCATCTGATCCTGGTGACTTGCTTAATTTAAGCCTACTAATCGCAGCTTTTAATTCAACTTCAGTTATGTCAGCAGTCATCGTTCTATTTTGTTCTTCGCTTAAAGTGGGTAACTCTAGAGAATTCAAGAAGGTGTCAATTTAGGTTATGCTTCCCCCTGGAACTTTGGAATACAACATTTTTTTGAAACACTTCAAAAGCTTCTTGACTTTCACTTAGCTTATTTTTTACAATTTTCGTTCTTGGGTCCCTAATTCTATGAATTGTATTTTCTGCTATCTTTTTTTTCAGTTTCTACGCCAGTATTTTCATAGATTTTGATCCACTTTCATAATGTCTCTGTTTCAGAAACATTAAGTTTTTCCTGATTTCTTGCGTAGCCGAATTATTTATTTCATTCCTAATTCTTTTAATTTCCCCTAATGTATCCTGTGCCAAATTCAATTTGTGTTTTTTTTTCTCTAGTAACTTCAGCCTATTTTGTAATTCCTCTAATGTTTTATTACTTATTTTTTCTTATATGAAGATATCACTATAATTTTCCCTCTTAAGACCACCTTCAGAGTATCCCATCAAATGGGAGGTGAAACCTCTCCATTATCATTAAATTCTAAGTAGAGACCAATTTCTTTTTTAATTTGTTCCTTAAAGTATGGATCATTGAGTAGACTTGAATTTAATTTGGTTGTAGGTCAAAATCAACAGACAAATATATAGATGCATGGTCACTTACTTCTTTTGTCCCAATTCCACAGGTGTTTATTTTGTCTTTGTCTTTTCCAAATGTTATGAAATAGTCTATTCTTGTATATACAGAATGTGGAGCAGAATAATGAGTGTAATCCCTTTCTTTCAGGGAAAAGGTCCCTCGATATATCAATTAAACCAACATCCTCAAAAAGTGTATTAACTTTCTTATGTAAAGATTTTGTTTCATAGGTTTTTCTATTGGAAGAGTCTAAGTTTGGTTGTAATTGTAAATTTAAGTCTCCCCCACATATCAGGAGACCTTCTGTTTCTGTTACCATAATATCAGTAATTTTCTGAAAGAAACCAATATCACTTCCCGGGGGTGCCTATATATTCAATAGAGTAACTGAATTGCCGTCTATATTCCCCCTTACTAGAATATATCTGCCTTCTTTATCTCCCATTTTGAATATTTTGTTCAAAATTTAGCTTACTTGAGATAAGAATAGCAACTCCTCTCCTATGTCTTGATTTACATGAGGAGAAAAACAGATTAGTGAAGCCCATTCTCTTTTGTTTTTTATGCTCATTATCACTTAAATGAGTTTCCTGTAAATATACTACATGGGCTTGTTCTTTTTTCATTTTGGATAAAATTCTCCTACGTTTGATTGGATTTAATAGCCCATTTACATTAAAAGAAATGAATTTTATCTTGTCCTTAGCCATCTGTATTTATCTGTCAATGTATCATTGAAATTAGAATAAAACTTAATCGATCTACTCCCTGAACAAATGAGAACCAAGAAACTCAAATAATAACAGAAATGGCAACGAACGTGTGATTCCAAGGCTGAGGTCTCTAGTAAATGACCCTGCATTGAGCTAGAGGAAATGTCTAGCTGTGGGGGTAACCCCTCCTATTTGTGAGTTGAGGGCCCCCATTGCAGTATTCATAAAAGTCAGTAAACAAATCGATTACTCAGAAAAGATTTCCCTGTGTATTCCTCCTATATTTATATATGTACACACACACACACACACACACATATACATATATATATTCTCATTTTGGTGGGGAAAAAGGAGTAAATGAGCGAATAAAGAATAACAACTAAGTAATATAAAATCCACATTATAATAAATATTTCTCGAGATAGGTATATCACCGTGTACTTTTGCTTCTGTTTAGCTTCTCAACATTTTTAAAGTTAGCCAAACCTTATGGCTCTTCTGAAGGGGGTGAGGACTGTCTTTGGGAAACTCCCGGTCTCTTCCTGATATGTTTCTCTCGGCCTCCTCCCGTCTCCTGCCTTCTCGTTTCTCGCACTATTTCCCAAGCTGAGCGGGACAATTCCTCAGCCAGGCTTTCTTTCCTTTTGGTCACGCTGATGGACAACCCTCTGGCCTTCATGTCTGTAGATGCCTCTTCCACTGTCTGGTACAACTGCGTCCCGTTGTCATAAAACACGAAGTTTAGCAGGGTACAGAGTTTGAAATCTAATCTTATTTTGCCATAATACTCGCTTTACTTTGAAGTATTCTTTGTGTTTCTGGAGGACCGCAGGGGAGGGGGGGGGTAATCTTGGTCCAAATATATTAATTTATCCTCTAAAAACACTCTCTTCTTACCCCAGGCCCTTCGTAGAATATCCGCCTTGGTGCTGTACCGAAGGAATTTAATTATAATTGAGCATGGCTTTCTATCCTGGGTAGGTTTCGGAACTAACGCACTAACGTTCTCTCGATTTCCAGCTCCATAGCCGGAGGAAGATCCAGCACATCCCACAGTAATTTTCCGACAAACTCCGTCATGGATGGGCCCTCCGATCCTTCGGGAACGTTGTAGATTCTGATATTTTTCCGCCGTGATCTTCCCTCCAGTTCAAGCAGTTTACCTTCTTGGTGATGTATTATTTTTATTGTCTTGCTCAGTATCCGTTCCAAGTTTTGAACGCGATCTTCCACCTTCTCAATGCGAGTCTCTGCTACTGCTATTTTTTGATTAACGCTGGCGAGCTCTGCCTTAATATCACGGAGCTGCTGCTTTATATCTTTCTGGACCTCCATTATTTCTTTCAGGATTTCAAAGACATTCGCCGCTTCGACTGAACGAGGCCCAGCGTCCGCCTTGCTAGCACGCGGTCGGGTAGGAGAGCCGCTCGCTGCACTCCTCTCGGACGCAGGCTTCGCAGTGTCGCTTTTTTTATTTCCATTTCTTCTCCCCATTCTTGCCCCTCTTTTCAGTTCAAATATCTTTTGAAAAATATTATATTTGACAGGTTAATGGGGCTTAATACGTTTTTCCGGAGGAGCTAGTGACTTAAGCTGCCGTGATGACGTCACCGGAAAAACCTATTTATCTCCCTCTGCTCAGGTTCTTACTAATTTTCAGAATTGCAAACCATTTAAACTTCAGTGTGGAACCAGACAAGGCTGTCCTTTGAGCCCTTTGCTCTTTCATCTGGCCTTAGAACTATTAGCCATTGCTTTTCAAGAATCTAGTGATATCACTGGTATTTTAAGGAGAGATACTACCCACAAAGTTTTGCTGTATGCTGATGACCTATTGCTTTTTATTTCTAATGTCGACTTCATTATCTCCTGTGCTTTCTTTATTCTCCTGTTTCAGCCAGTTTTCAGAATATAAATTGAATTTACATAAGAGTGAACTTTTTCCTTCGAATAATTTGGTATCAATTAATACTAACCTTCCTTTTAAAATTGTAAGAAATCAATTTATCTATTTTGGTGTAACAATTACTAAGAATTATAAACACATACTTAAAGAAAATTTTCTTAACTCTATTAAATTATGTAAAAAGGGCACTATCAAACTGGTTGCTCCTCTCGTTTTCATTGATTGGCTGAATTAATTCTATTAAAATGAATATCTTACCTAAATTTATATGCCTTTTTCAGGCCTTGCCCGTTTTTTCCCTAAATCCTTTTTTGATTCTCTTGATTCTATTCTATCTTCTTATATATAGAAAAACAAACATTCTCAACTAAATAAAGTTTATCTTCAAAAAGCTAAAAGGAATGAAGGTTTAGCTTTACTAAATTTTAGGTTTATTACTGGGCTATCAATATACAGAATCTTATGCTTTGGTCATATTATATTAATGGGTGAGGATTGTCTGGTATGGGTTTCTTTAGAAGCTAATTCTGTTAATAAATTTTCTATCATCTCTCTTCTTGGATCCTCATTTCCTTTATCATTAAGTAAACTAATTGACAATTTGGTAATTAAATATACTTTGAGGATCTGGGTACAATTTAGAAAATACTTTGGTTTATTGAGATTTTCTCTTTCAAGTCCCATTTTTACTAATTTTTTTATACCTTCTAAGACCGATCTAGTTTTTAAAGAATGGGGTAGAGTATTAAATGCTTCCAGGATTTATTTGTTGGAGGAAGTCTCTTTTCATTTGAGCAATTGTCAGCTATATTTTGCTTACCATAAACCCACTTTTTTCGATATCGACAAATTAGAGACTTTCTGCGATCTCAATTATATTCATTTCCTAAAAGTTCTGATAAGTACTTATTAGATGTAATTTCTAATTTGAAACCTTTTCATAATGGTTCAATATCCAAAATTTATGGCATGTTGCTGGGAATGAGAAATGCTCTTTTAGACAAAATTAGAGATCTTTGGGAACAAGATTTACAGACTTCAATTTCTGAGGAAACTTGGAATGAAATTTTTAAATTGGTTAACACTTCATTGTTATGTGCCTGCCACTCCCTCCTACAATTTAAAGTGGTCCATAGGGCCCACATGACCAAGGATAAGCTATCTCATTTTTATTCGGATATATCTCCCCATTGTGATATATGTAACAATGGAGAATCTTCACTAATTCATATGTTTTAGACATGTCCGAGTCTTGAAAAATACTGGAAGGAAGTATTCCAAACTTTCTCTGTACTTTTCAAAGTAAATTTTAAGCCTAACCCTTTGACTGCCTTATTCAGTACTGTTGGAGGAGAAGATATTATTTTGGAGACATCTGATTTGCACATTTTTGGTTTTATTTCTCTTGTAGCTAGGAGGATGCTCTTGCTTAAATGGAAGGATGTCGTTCCGCCTACTCACACTCAATGGTTATGTGATGTTATGTCATTCTTAAATTTAGAGAAGATCCGTTTTTCAATTTCTGAATCTAGTCAAGACTTTCAAACATTGTGGGGACTATTTTTGAACTATCTTCAAAACCTTTGATTTGCTAATAAGTACAGATGTTGGCTAATAACATATTTCACTGTATGATAAGGATTTTTTTTCCTTTTTTCTTTCTTTACCAAACAGTTTTGATCTTGGTAGTGGGCTTAGATTTTTTTTGTATAATAAAATATTCACATTTCAGTATTACGATTTAATTTAATTTACATGAATATAGGGTAATGAGTTTGCAAGTGTGATTCAAATATAATGTAGTTGGTATTATTTTATCATTTTTTACTTATATATCTTCTTGTACTCTGTATTCTTCTATGTTGAAATTAATAAAAATATTGAAAGAGACAGCTGAGCACAATCAGAAATGAAAGCTCTAACATAATTCAACAATCCTTGGGTTGATTGTAAGGCTTTTAGGGTTTCTGGATATCCTGCTCAAGCAACTTCTTGTCAAAATTCAGGGGTTAAACCATGTCCCTGGTTGGTAATTGACATACCTAGAAAAATTACTTTTGGAGTTGTGATTTTTTAATGTTTGTCTGTCACTTTCAAGAAGTGAGTGTGACCAGAAGCCATTGGCTAGATCTGTGTAAGATATATAGTTGCATGAGTCAACACTTGCAGCATTTGTTATACTGTCTACTGCTGTATCAAAACAGCAGGCTTGAATTTTTACTAAAAATACAAGCATTGTCATATGGAAAGGTGAGTCTATCTATGCCTGTATGCTATTTGTCAGATAGAGCATTTTGAGTAGAGTGTAGCTGGAGTTCTCCTGTGCAGTTATTATTACATTAATGTTGCCTTTCCCTTCTTTACATTTTGTTTTTGCTGGGCTGTGGGGAAGGAGGTGGACATTTGGGATGCGTTCTGTCCCTTTCTATATCTAGAGGGTGCAGGATGAGACGAGCGTTGTGGCACGAACTCAGTTTCATACTCTTCTCTATAATACCAATGGGCCTCTCAATGTTCTCCTGGAAGGAATATTTTGCTCCAAGACTTTCCTCTGCAAAAAAAGTGGCTGGAGCTGAGAGTCATGACCTATACCTAATGTCTGGCCATCTAGATTGTCGGTGAATATCTCTTTCTAAGGCAGATGGTTTCCAGAGAACTTGTTTGGTTTGTTTTTTGTGCTGAAGGGCTAGTGTAAGAGGACTCTATGAATATGATTGACGAGGAATGAGATTGATTTGATAACTCTGTGACTGACTGTACATTCTCTTTAGAAGGGCAAGGGGAGGACTCCATGCCCCCATCTCATTGCCCTTGGGTGGGAAGGAGTGACAATCCTGATACCACCATGTGGTGCACATGATATCTTCAAAACCCTGAAATTGTTCATGTTTTGGCTGTTGATTAAGGGCTATTCTGCACCTGATGTGGATGTTTTCACTAGGATCAGGGGGTAATATTATTGAAATAATTAGGTCCCAGTCCCCCCTTGCTATTTGTTCTCTAATCTTATGTTGGGAGGAGCGAGGAAAAATGGTGCCAGTGGATTTTGTAGACCCAGGCAACTTCTTCCAGTTCATCCATTAAAGAGCTTATTTTTCTTGTCTTATGTCTTTCTTTTCTTTTCAAGGCACTGGTTGTTCTGTCAGAGTCTGTGATCTACAGTTTAAACAGCGCTTATTTGCAAGCTGTAGGATTTGGACTGACTGTGCGACCTAGCAATCTGTCTGAAAGATGTGCTGTTATGTACCCCTAGGGTTCATATTTTCTGTGGACAATCACTTTAAAATGCCAGGAGAATGAGACTGGCTTTTGGACACTTTGTGCTGCTATTAGATAGATAGATAGATAGATAGATAGATACTTTATTCATCCCCATGGGGAAATTCAACTTTTTTCCAATGTAAGAGAGAGAGGGAGGCATCCAATGCAGTGAGAGAGAGAGAGAGACAGAAACTGCTCGAAATATGGTTTCTCTACAAGTTGTTTACCTTTCCACAAGGACACTTGCCTGTTTGCAAAGTTCTTGCCGAGAGAGGAGGGAGAGCAGGTTGGTGGACAGCTGGTGTCCAACATGTGGAGATAAAAACACATGGTTTTGGACACTGGACGAGCTTTGTTGTACCCACAGGAAGGTGGGGTTTTTGGAGGATCAATTCGGGGAAATCGATCAGTAGCTCTTTCAGTGTGAAAAGGTGTGACTGGTGGGGGATTATTTGTGTGTCCACCCTTGCCTGGGTGATAAATCCATCACTGAAGAATGGTCACATTTGTTATGGTCATAGTCGGTGACTACAAAAGGATTTCGGAAGACAACGGGAAAATCGATGGCATCAGCTCACCTCTCACCTCTCTCTCTCTCCAACATTACTCAACTAACTACCTCGAACTGAACTGAACTCTCTTCAACATCGTAAGACTGTACCCATTTACCCCTAAGTTTGAAAGAGCCTAGTTTTGTTCCTATTTCCACACTTATTTACATATATATCATTGCTAACCTGTGTAATATATCTGCGTTTATATTATTGTAATGCGTAGTTACTAATAAACACTATTAGTTATTAGCAATACCAGACTCCGAAGTGTTTTCCATTTCTGCTGGTTCTTTAACCCATCACAGTGCTCCCTTAGGATAGGGAAGTCAAAAGTCAGAGAGTGGCCTGTGGATGGCCCAGCTGCTTGCCAATTTCATCGACTGAAGCGTCGTGGGAGACTGAAACATTGAGATTGTAACACTGAGACAGCAGGCAGTGTGTTTGTTGGCTGCTGTCGGAGGTAGGCCCCTCTACTCGAGCGATTACTTTCTTTCTCACTGTAGAGTGACAGCTTGTCGGTCCTCAAGAAGGGAGGCTTCGAGAAGCGACGTGGAAGGTTGTAACATTGAAACAGTGAGTTGCTGTCTCCGCTCTTGTTGTTGCAGGAATAACCGCGCTCTCCCTCGCGGGCGAGAGAGAGCCTGTCTGAATTACCGAATTACTGAAGTGTTGGATCTCGAACTGTGGTTTTGATGGACTCTGGATCGGGGTCTCTTTCGGGGCTTCTGCTTTTGCCTGCACAGTGGGGGGGGGCGGTTGGTTGGTGATTCTGCTGGCATGAGTGAGGGGAGGGGGAGGTCAATGTTTTAGCTGCTGCTTGTGTGAAGGAAGGGGCTTGCTTCAGGGGAATCAATGTTTCTATTTTTCATTCTATGGAGTTCCTGTTTCATGGATGTCTGTGAAGAGTTGTGTACTCAGGTTGTGTACTGTATGAATTCTTTGACATTAAAATGAACCTTTGAAATTTAGAATTACTTGTGTCTTATAAGCTCCTAGAATTCTGAACTAGCCATCTCAGAATACCCTCAGCATGACCTGGAGGTGTTGTATATATTGCTTGCAAACTTTCAATAGTCAAAGGCCCAAAACCTGATGGGAAGTTTCTACTGGGGAAGCTGCAGTGGCTTTCTGTTTAGGACACTGTTCCTGTATTCTGCTTTTACTAGTTATAGTCTATCTTTTATAATAATTCTAGAGCATGTTCTCCAGGCTCCAGCGTTTACTGGTGGGGGTGCTACCTTGTGTGTTTGGAATGAATACACTATACCCCCATGCATCACGATTAAACTAAGCGTCACCAGGTTCTATCACACAAGCATGTGGTTCCCACCCTGGTGCATGGTTTCTATCCAAGAGGGGACTAATTTGTTGTCTCCAGGCATGAATTGCTTCTCTGTTGTTGCGATCTGGTACAAACTGTGATGGCCTGAGCCCGGCAGGTTGTACAGAACCGTTTGGTCTGTCTAATCTTCATCCTGCTCTACTGTCGATCATTCCAGTCTCTGACTCGAAGAGTAAGGTATTCATCATGTTCAGTCTGAGGAGCAGTCAGGATTTTATTCCTTATCTCTGATACCCTATTAACACGTTCATTCAGCATTCGCCTGCGCAATTAGGATGTCAGCAACTTTATAGTACTATGTGGGGTGCCATAGCACCTGTCGAGAGCTCTCTGAATTGGTCTACTGCTAAATAATAATTCTTTATAAAATCTTACTTTTGGTATAACGTGACCACATTGGGTGCCAACTGTGATGGTATTGGGTTTGGTGACTGTGAAATTTGAAACTCAAATGAAGACCTTAAGCCCAATTGGATATAAACAGCCACCAGTAATGTCATGAAAATTAGATTATACTGTAACTACCAATCCTTAATGACAAGTTTACTTCCCTGTTTATTCATGGCGAGTTTAGCTGCCAATACCCACAATTTGAGCGGTGGGTCCCCCCTCCCTACCAAGGAGAAGGTACTGCCAGCTAACAAAGTAGTTTATACACAGTTCAATTATTTTCAGTAATGCACATTTAAATCCAAACAAGTTTCTTAAAATACTTCTAAAATTCAAAGAGAGTTTCTATCTTAAACATTTCCAAATTCCAGGCCATTTCTAAAACAGAAAGGATTTCCAAAGCACAGATACTATTCCTATAAACTAAAAATGCATACCAATGGTGCAGTCACCTGTTACAGAAGTTGAAGCCAGAGGAATGGATTGTTCACATGATTCTTTCATACTTCTTTAGGCTCCTTCCCTCCTTTCCAATGAGCCTGAACTGCTCTCTACATTTATAACCTTTCTTCTCCACTTGAGTGACTTCACACACACATATTTCCTCAGATACACATTTTACCCAAATGTTTTGAACGCTTTTTAGAGACATAGTTGCCAGATATTTACAATTAATGCTGTAAAGCTAACTTCCTTGAGTACATAAAACTTCCAACATTAATAGATCAGTTATTTGATATTCTAAATGATATTATCCATTTGGGCTGCAAGCTTCCTTGAAATAAGTAACTTAGTGAGCATGGCCTGTTTGAAACAAGCCAAATTAAATAACCCATTGTTTTACACTGCACACTTGAGCAGGAAAAACCAGATGCTGTTCCTCTACATATGTACAGAGCTTCTGCGCAAAGCTGTCTTTTTAACTTTAAGCTGATTACAGCCTTCCAGTTACATATTAAGGACACAAGACTGACTCCAGTGTAACGACTAGAAACTAAACAAAGTTTAGTTGGAAGTTCGCTAACATCTGTTTAATCTTTCAAGTGGCATTTGCTGTGTTTAGAAAGGAAGCTTAGCAAACATGAGAAAGAAGCCCACTGGCCTAGAAAGCGAATATGCATCACTTTAGAGACACAACCTTACAGCACCAGAGACCCTGGTTCAATCCCAACCTTGGGTGCTGTATGTGTAGAGTTTGTACATTTTACAGGTTTCCTCTAAAATCCCAAAGATATGCTGGTTGGTAGGCTAAAGTGGCTCTTGTGAATTGTATCTAATATGAGTAGTTGGACTGAGGAGATTTGACAAGAGAGTGGGGAGAATGGATTATCATAGGCTAATTGTAAATGGATGGTTGAAGGTTAGTGCGATTTTGGTGAGCTGATCAGCCTGTTTTCACTTTGTACTTTTCTGTGACACTATAACAACAAAGTAATTGCTTTCTGTTGAAATGGCAGAATTGAATAATATTTTTTCAAAAATAAACTCTATATCCCTTCTCAGAAAATATAAGATCTTCAAAATCATGGATGTTATTTTATTGCAGATAACTGGAGGAGATGCAATTGCCATCACCCTAGCCCTAATCCACCTGGATAAAAAAGACACGTACCTTTGAATGCGGTTCATAGACTTCATTTCAGCATTCAACACAATCATTCCTCAGAAACTGATTGGAAAGCTGAGCCTACTGGGCCTGATATGACAGAGCTAAGGTGAGTGGGAGGACAGATGATTGGGAAGTTTTTAAGGAACAACAGAACTTAACTAAAAAGGCAATACGGGGAGAAAAAATGAGGTACGAATGCAAGCTAGCCAGGAATATAAAGGAGGATAGCAAAAGTTTTTTAGCTATGTGAAGAGAAAGAAGATAGTTAAGAACAATGTTGGGCCCTTGAAGAATAAATTGGGTGTAATTGTTATGGGAAACAGAGAAATGGCAGAAGAATTTAATGTACTTTAGATCTGTCTTCACTAGGGAAGACACAAGCAATTTCCCAGATGTATGGATGGGCCAAGGACATAGGGTAACAGAGGAAATGAAACAGATTGACATTAGGAAGGAAACGGTGATGAGTAGACTGATGGGACTGAAGGCTGACAAATCCCCAGGTCCAGATGGTCTGCACCCTAGGGTACTAAAGGAGGTGACCCTGGAAATTGTGGATGCATTGATAATCATTTTCCAATGTTCCTTAGATTCAGGATCAGTTCCCGAGGATTGGAGAATGGCTAATGTTATCCCACTTTTTAAGAAAGGAGGGAGGGAGAAAACAGAGAACTATCGACCTGTCAGCCTGACATCAGTAGTGGGGAAGATGCTAGAGTCCATTATTAAAGATGAAATAGTGGCATATCTAGACAGCAGTGATAGGATTGGGCTGAGCCAGCATGGATTTACCAAGGGCAAATCATGCTTGACTAATCTATTGGAGTTTTTCGAGGATGTAACCAGGAAGTTAGACAAGGGAGATCCAGTGGATGTAGTGTACCTCGATTTTCAGAAGGCATTTGACAGGTCCCACATAGGAGATTGGTGGGTAAAATCAGAGCTCATGGCATTGGGAGGAAGATATTAACATGGATAGAAAACTGGTTGGCAGATAGAAAGCAAAGGGTAACAGTGAATGGGTGTTTCTCGGAATGGCAGGTGGTGACTAGTGGGGTGCCACAGGGCTCGGTATTGGGACCACAGCTGTTTACGATTTACATCAACGATTTAGATGAAGGCAATGAGAATAACATCAGCAAGTTTGCTGATGATACCAAGCTGGGTGGCAGTGTGACGTGATGAGGATGTTAGGAGTATTCAGGGTGACTTGGATAGGCTGAGTGAATGGGCAGATACTTGGCAGATGACGTTTAATGTGAATAAGTGTGAGGTTATCCACTTTGGGAGTAAGAACAGGAAGGCAGATTATTATCTGAACGGTGTAGAGTTAGGTAAGGGAGAAATACAAAGAGATCTAGGAGTCCTTGTTCATCAGTCACTGAAGGTGAATGAGCAAGTGCAGCAGGCAGTGAAGAAGGCTAATGGAATGTTGGCCTTTATTACAAAGGGAATTGAGTACAAGAGCAAGGAAATCCTTTTGCATTTGTACAGGGCCCTGGTGAGACCACACCTGGAGTATTGTGTACAGTTTTGGTCTCCAGAGTTAAGGAAGGACATCCTGGCTATAGAGGAAGTGCAGCGTAGATTCACAAGGTTAATTCCTGGGATGTCTGGACTGTCTTACGCAGAGAGGTTAGAGAGACTGGGCTTGTACACGCTGGAATTAAGGAGATTGAGAGGGGATCTGATTGCAACATATAAGATTATTAAGGGATTGGACAAGATAGAGGCAGGAAATATGTTCCAGATGCTGGGAGAGTCCAGTATCAGAGGGCATGGTTTGAGAATAAGGGGTAGGTCATTTAGGACAGAGTTAAGGAAAAACTTCTCCCAGAGAGTTGTGGGGGCAGTGGAGGCCAATTCTCTGGATGCTTTCAAGAAGGAGCTAAATAGGTATCTTATGGATAGGGGAATCAAGGGATATGGGGACAAGGCAGGAACTGGGTATTGATAGTAGATGATCAGCCATGATCTCAGAATGGCGGTGCAGGCTCAAAGGGCTGAATGGTCTACTTCTGCACCTATTGTCTATTGGTAGAGCAGTGAGCTAAGCACATACCCCTGAGGTGCACCAGTGTTGATCGTCAGTGAGGAGGAGATATTTTAAACAATCCGCACAGATTGTGGTTTTCTGGTTAGAAAGTCAAGGATCATGCACAAGCACTCCCAAGTCCCTCTACACAGCAGCATGGTGCAATTTTTTTTACCATTTAAATAATAATCTACTCTTTCATTTTTCCTTCCAAAGTGGATGACCTTGTATTTACCAACATTGTCTCCATCTGCTAGACCCCTGCCCACTCACTTAGCCTATCTATATCTCTCTGCAGACTCTCCATCTTCTGCTTTTCCGCTTAATTTAGTATCATCACCAAACTTAGATGCACTACACTGAGTGCCCTCTTCCAGATCATTAATGTATATCGTGAACAGTTGCAGGCCCAACACCAACCTCTGTGGCACACTACTCACCCCTGATTGCCACCCAGAGAAACACCCACCTATCCCAACTCTCTGCTTTCTATTTGCTAACCATCACCTCCAACTCTATGCATCCTTATCTTATGGTTAAGTCTTTTATGTTAGGGTTAGGGTTCCTGCTACTTTTCTTCTTATCATTCTGCAAAGTGAGTTTAAGGAGTTAGGTGCTAAGAAAAAGAGCAAAACCTCCAGGGTGGTGTTCTCAGGATTGCTATTGGCTCTCACTACATCTGGATCTTGGACCACTTTACAGAAGGACCACAGTCAGTCCATGTTGGCAGCAACAACTCTTGCTCCAGCACATTGAGCACTGGTGCCCCCAGGACTCTGCTGTTTGTGCTGCTGACTCATGACCCCACTGCTAGATCCAGCTCAAACCAAATCATTAAGTCTTCTGATGACACAGCAGTGGTTGGCCTCTTCAACAATGATGATGAGATGGAGTACAGAGAGGAGATAGAGTGGCTGGTGGAATGGTGTGAGCACAACAACTGGAGTCTTCATGTGGACGAGACCAAAGAGATGACTGTGGACTTTAAGAAGCTGCTGGTTGACCGCTCCTCCATGAAGAGAGTTATGAGCACAAGTTTCCAGAAGTGCACATAACAGACAATTCTGGTCCCTCAACACCACATATGTTGGTCAGGAACACAACAGCATTTCCTGTTATTGAGGAGATTGAAGTAAATGAGCCCTTCCCCCTCCCCCTCCCCCCCCCCCCCCCACCACGTTCTAAACAATTTTTACAGGAGCACCGTCGACAGTGTCCTGGCTAGCTGCAACACCGTCTGGTGTGGGAATTGCAAGGTCCAATGAAGGACTGCTGGGAGGATCATCATGGTCTCTCTTGCATCTGCCTGAAATATTTATCAGGAGCATTGTGTATGCACAATGATCACTTCCATCTGTCCTACAATCTCTTAGACCCCCTACCCTCAGGCAAGAGGTATCGTAGCATAAGGACAAGAACTGTCAGGATGGAAAACAGCTTCTTCCCACAGACTATAAGACTACTGAACTCCCTGCCACCACATACATATGAAATGCCAGTAGCATTATACTGCTTACTCTTTAACTAGTGTTGTAAATGCACCTTACTATTTGTTGATTTCTTTGCCGTAATATTAAATGTCACGTGTGAGTTATCTGTAGCGTGTTGTGCTCTCTGGTCCAGAGGAACAATGGTTCGTTTGGCACTATCCACACGTACAGATGAATGACAATAAACTTGAACTTGTGTGCACCTGATGTGACAGCTGAGGTGATAAAGCTGCCTTCCCTCCTGATTTGCTCAAGCAGCTGAGCCTTTTTCTTTTGCCTTAACGAGAGCTTGTGTCTTTATATTCAGTGCTGTTCGATTCATTTACACAGACTCTCATTATGCCTCAGGAGTAGCACGTGACAATAGACATTACTGGAATTACATGGGTTTTCACCTCTTAGATAAAACCAACTATGAATCTCCTTCTGCTTTTCAAATTGCCTATTACAATTCTGTATAAAATGTGTGGCTCATAATAAAGGGAATGATTAAATTAAATAACTCGAGGGAACAAATGAGCTGACTCCTTTGCCAAGGTAACAACAGCGGATCTTTATGATCATGTGGTAATCCAGTGAGATCAGGCTGACAATACTTTCCAAAATCTTTTGATGAACTGTGATGCATCAGAGATTGAGAGACTTTCTGGACTAAAACACACTGCGTGCAAGACTATAATGGATAATGAAAGGAATGCATCAGGATTCCAGACAAAAAGAAGAAATGTAGCAGTAACTGTATGATTTTCCAGAAGCATAATCCCAAAAGACACCAACGATACCTCTTGCTGCTGGGCCCTCCCCCAGTGGTTATCTGTGCATCTCCGATCACGTACTTATTGTTGTGTTTATTCACCCATAGATAGAAGCCTATCAAACACAGAAATTATGCTGTAACTGTTGCTAATTTTTTTTTAATTATGAGATTTTATTCCTAGATTTGGGATCCCTGAGAAAATCTTAAATTATAATGGTCCTCACTTTATGGCAAAGTTGTATAGAAGTTGAGAAAGGCCTTGCAGTGTAAGCATAATTTCACCTGCTCTTACCATTCAGAGTTTACTGGGGCAGTTGAAAGAAGATGGTACTCTGAAAAGTGGGCGCGCTAACGTGCAGGATGAGACCAAGCTAAAGTAGCTAGAGGCACTTACACTGGCTCATAATGATGAACTAACTCCAAACCACATAGCAGGCCTAGTTCTGTAGATTATAGTATGGGCTGGCCCATTCTCCTCAGGAAGTGGAGATGCTTCTGTGCTTTCTTGACTAAAGAGGTGGCATTGAGGGACCAGGTGTCCCAGAAACTTAATGCTCCTAACTCTCTCCATGTCAGTGAGAAGTATCATCCTGCCCCTTTCTAAAGCCCACAATCAATGAGGCATCACAGCAGTGTAGAAGCCCGTTGTGTCTGAGTTCAAAGTTCAATTCTGGTGCCATCTGTAAGGAGCTTGTATGTCCTGCACCTGACTGTGTGGGTTTCCTCCTGACGTTCTGGTTTTCTCCTCCTGTCCAAAGATTAGTGGGTTAATTGATCATTGTAAATTGTCCTATAGGTTGGGGTTAAATGGGGGGGTATGTGGACAGTGCCGCACATTGAGCCAGAAGGGCCTGTTCAATGATGTATCTCTAAATATCAAAGTAAATAAATTATTGTTGTTGATGAGGCCTACTGCTGTTGTGTCATCAGTGAACTTGATGTTTGGGTTTGAGCTGGATCTTGCAGTGGGGTCACGTGTGGGCAGCAGGCTGAGCTAGAGTTGCTGCTGCCAACATGGGCTGACAGTGGTCTTTCGGTAAACAAGTCCAAGGTCCAATTACAGAGAGGGGTGTTGAGACCCAGCGAGGACAGTTTACCCACCAGATTCTGAGTGATGATCATATTAAATGCTGAGCTGAAGTTGATAAACATCTGGAGTTGGATGTACTCCGGATCATTTGGGTGGCCGAGGGCTTGATTGACAGGAGATACAGGGAAGTAGTTACACCTAAGGTGCAGATCACAGGTAACTAGGTGACAGTCAGGAGGGGAGAAGGGGGAAGGGGATAAGCAGGCAATGAAGGTTAACCCTATAGCTGCTTCCCATAGCAATAATTTTTGGATACCGTTGGGGGGCAGGGGAGGGCGACCTCGAAGAGGAAAGCCATAGTATTCAGGTCTCTGGCAATGAATGTGGCTCTGTGGCTCAGAGGGGATGTGGAGAGAGGAGGTGAACAGCAGTGGATGGGGATTCATTGGTTAGGGGAACTGACATGAGGCTCTGTAGATGAGAATAAGATCCTGGATGGTATGGTTTCTCCCAGGAGCCAGGCTCAGGGATAGCTCGTCCATAGAATTCTTAAGGGGGACGGGGAGGAATCAGAGGTTGTAGTCCATGCTGGTTACAATACCACAGGAAGAAAGGTGAATTCAGGGAAGTTAAAGGACAGGACCTCCAGAGTTGTGAACTTGGGATGCTGCAGGAGGGAGGGCTCCAGATTTTTGGATCATTGAGCGCTGTTCCATGGAGAGTGGGACCTGCACAGACAGGGCAGTTTGCACCTGAACTGGAGGAGCATCAGTGTCCTTGTGGGAAATTTTGCTAACACTGCTCCAGAGGGTTTAGGTTAGATTTGCAAGATGGAAACCATATACCACTGATGCCTCCCTGCATTCTCCTCACAACCTGATGTAGACTCTGAACTGTTGGGTCCCAGGACTAATTCCTGTGCTGCAATACAGGTACATCAAATAAATCCTTCCTGGTAAAAGTAACTCTACAACTGATCCTTGGCTAACTTGTCAAAGCCAACACTATTGTCCCACAGACCTTGGTGAGGAAACTCCTACTCCTCGGTCTAAATACACCACTGTGCAGATGGGAGTTGGACTTCTCAAAGAATCACAACTTTCCCTCCATCCCCATCATCCTCAACATTGGTGCCCTCCCCCACCCAGGGCTGTACACTCTGCTCACACATGATATGCATGTCTAAACACCTGAGCTTTCGCACTGTCAAGGCCATCAATGATACGACAGTGGTGTGGTTCATCACCAGCATCAATGAGGTGGCCTACGAGCAGATATGGAAGAGCTCAAGGCCTTGTGTTCTAGCATCACTTTTTGGACATGCTATCAATCTGTGTATATAAGCTATCTTATATATTTATATTTATTGTGTTTTCTTTGTTATTGTGTTCTTTATTTTTTGTGCTGCATCAGATTTGGAGCAACAATCAGTTTGTTCTTCTTTACAATTGTGTACTGAAAATGACATTCAACAACCTTGAATCTTGAAGCTTGAAATGTAGCAAACCTTTTGCAAATGTAAGGTCACATTTGTTCCCATTCAGTTTCCTGAGATATTGTATATACAAGAAAAAACTGAACATCCACCGTTTTCTAAACTTCAGGGTACAAGTCATCAAGTCATAGGGATTTATTGAATTTCAGTCTCATTAGTTTCTCCAACAAGTTGTAATAAAAAGATCATTTTTACTAATGCAACCATCTTGCAGTCATTCATTTTGCCTCTGTTATTCTTCACCATTTACACAGGTTTTTTTGTATCATCTCCTGTGAAGACAACATTTTTATTTAATACATCTGTTATTTCCTACGTCTGCAACATAGTTTCTCCTGCCTTCATCTACCAGGAATCAAGTTAAAATTTCTCTTTAAATATCAAATAAAACATTTAGAGTCTGGTTTTATCATTCCTGCTACAGTACTCTCATTTTCTGCTTTTCCTTATCTCATCAATGTCATGGTCCTTCGTTGAATATTCCAACAATTTCACAAAACATATTCTTAGTGCCCTTTTTGACAGTATTTCAAACTTATTTCTTTGATCAAATATGACTTTTAACTTTGCTTGGTAGTTCCTGTAAGATCATTCTCCCTGCTTAATTTGTGACTCTTTCAAATATATCTTGCTTTCTTCTTAGGCAAACCCTTGTGACGTGGAGCTAAATGCAGACTGCTGGACTATGCAGCATCGGAGGGTTGGTGAGGAAGGGGTTGTGGGGGCAGGAAGAGTCGACAATTCATCCTGAGACTCCATATCATGACCGATCTGCAGATTGTTTTTAAATCCAGAGTGCCGCACTTGTATTCTCCTGTGTCTCCACTGAGACGTGCTTAAATTCTAATTTTGAGGTTTTTGAGGTGCTTAATGAGGCCATTATGATAATCACAGCCTCTTCCACAGTTGGGTCATGGGATAGACCAGTTGGTAATTTATGATTAGGTGCTATCTTCAACGACTCCTAGCACAAAGATATTCATTATGTCCTGAATGCTTTTTTCAGCAGGTCACGGGCTTGATGTGAATTTTGCATTTCTTTTAGAAAGATATGGAAATACCATTAAATCTTTGTCTCTGTCTGCCTGGTAATCTCTTCTTACAACAATGCTCAGAATAGAGTGTTGGTTTTGAGAATGTGATATTCGACATAGAAATAATGTTACCCAGAAGACAACCGATTGCACGAGATTCTCTAGCAAGGGTGGAGAAGGTAGACTGCAACAAGCAAGGTGTGACCAAGCAATGTTTAAGAAGGAATCTCCAGGAAATTGGTAATATTTGTAATATGGTCAACTAAAATGTGATGCAGATTAAAAAGGGATTATGGGGAAATAGGCCATCAATTCGGAGCAAGATGGCTGCGAGTGAACGGCTGATTTTTCAGAGCGAAGGGAGATTTTTACTACTCGGGTTAAAGAGAGGCGAGACTGCGCAGGCACGTGATGTCAGCCAGTTGAACATGAAAGGTTTAAAAAGAAGGCTGCCATATCCAGTGGGCAGCGGAGTGAGAAGCAGCAGAGTGATGGGGCTTTGTCTCAACGGGCTTAGGCGGTAACAGGACGAGGCAAGGTAGGAAGTATGTGTGTGACACGAGGAAATCTGCAGATGCTGGAAATTCAAACAACAACACACAAAATGCTGGTGGAACACAGCAGGCCAGGCAGCATCTATCGACGTTTCGGGCCGAGACCCTTCATCAGGACTAACCGAAATGCTGCCTGGCCTGCTGTGTTCCACCAGCATTTTGTGTGTGTTGTTGTAAGTATGTGTGTGAGTCCAGTTTTCTGTGCTCAGTGTCAGATGTGGGGGGCCCTGGAGTCTCCCAGACTCCCAGACGGCCATATCTGTACCCGGTGTGTCGAGCTGCAGCTCCTGAGGGACCGTGTTAGGGAACTGGAGGTGCAGCTCGATGACCTTTGTCTGGTCAGGGAGAGTGAGGAGGTGATAGAGAGGAGTTACAGGCAGGTGGTCACATTGGGGCCACGGGAGACAAACAAGTGGGTGACTGACAGGAGGGGGAAGGGGAAGAGTCAGGTACTAGAGAGTACCCCTGTGGCTGTACCCCTTGACAATAAGTACTCCTTTTTGAGTACTGTTGGAGGGGGGGGACAGCCTACCTGGGGGAAGCAACAGTGGGTGTGCCTCTGGCACAGAGTCTGGCCCTGTGGCTCAGAAGATAGGGGAGGGAAGAGGAAAGCAGTAGTAATAGGGGACTCGATAGTTAGAGGGTCAGACCCGCGATTCTGTGGACACAGGAAAGAAACTTGGATGGTAGTTTATCTCCCAGGTGCCAGGGTCCAGGATGTTTCAGATCGCGTCCAAGATATCCTGCAGCAGGAGGGAGAATAGCCAGAGGTCGTGTTACATATTGATACCAATGACATAGGTAGGAAAAGGGAAGAGGTCCTGAAAAAAGACTACAGGGAGTTAGGAAGGAAGTTGAGAAGCAGGACTGCAAAGGTAGTAATCTTGGGATTACTGCCTGTGCCACGCGACAGTGAGAATAGGAATAGAATGAGGTGGAGGATAAATGTGTGGCTGAGGGATTGGAGCAGGGGGCAGGGATTCAGATTTCTGGATCATTGGGACCTCTTTTGGGGCAGGTGTGACCTGTATAAAAAGGACTGGTTGCACTTGAATCCCAAGGGGACCAAAATCCTGGCGGGGAAGTTTGATAAGGCTACTGGGGAGAGTTTAAACTAGAATTGTTGGGGTGTGGGAACCTAACTGAAGAGACTGGGGAAGAGGAGGTTAGCTCACAAATAAAGAAAGCTTCTAGACAGTGCAAGAAGGAGGATAGGCAGGTGATAGAGAAGGGATGCGCTCAGATGGGAGGTTTGAGATGTGTCTATTTTAACGCACTAGTTCTGTGAACAAAGTGGATGTGTTTAGAGCGTGGATCAGTACTTGCAGATATGATGTGGTGACCAATACAGAGACTTGGATGGCTCAGGGACAGGATTGGTTACTTCAAGTGCCGGGTTTCAGATGTTTCAGAAAGGGCAGGGAGGAAGGCAAAAGAGGTGGGGGTGTGGCACTGTTGATCAGAGATAGACTCACAGCTGCAGAAAAGGTAGACGCCATGGAGGGATTGTCCACAAAGTCTTTGTGGGTGGAGGTTAGGAACAAGAAGAGGTCAATAACTTTACTTATCCACCAGGACCGGATGTTTTTTATAGGCCGCCTAATAGTAACAGGGATATCAAGGAGCAGATAGGGAAACAGATCCTGGAAAGGTGTAATAATAACAGAGTTGTTGTGATGGGAGATTTTAATTTCCCAAATATTGATTGGCATCTCCCAAGAGTGAGGGGTTTAGATGGGGTGGAGTTTGTTAGGTGTGTTCAGGAAGGTTTCTTGACACAATATGTAGATAAGCCTACAAGAGGAGAGGCTGTACTTGATTTGGTATTGGGAAATGAACCTGGTCAGGTGTCAGATCTCTCAGTGGGAGAGCATTTTGGAGATAACGATCATAATTCTGTCTCCTTTACAATAGCATTGGAGAAAGGTAGGAACAAACAAGTTAGAAAAGCGTTTAATTGAAGTAAAGGGAATTATGAGACTATCAGGCAGGAAATTGGAGGCTTAAATTGGAAACAGATGTTCTTGGGGAAAGTACGGAAGAAATGTGGCAAATATTCAGGGGATGTTTGTGTGGAGTTCTGTGTAGGTACATTCCAATGGGACAGGGAAGCTATGTTAGTGTACAGGAACTGTGGTGTACAAAGGCTGTAATAAAACTAGTCAAGAAGAAAAGAAAAGCTTATTAAAGGTTCAGAGAGCTAGGTAATGTTAGAGATCTAGAAGATTATAAGGCTACTAGGAAGGAGCTTAAGAATGAAATTAGGAGAGCCAGAAGGGACCATGAGAAGGCCTTGGCAGACAGAATTAAGGAAAACCCCAAGGCATTCTACAAGTATGTGAAGAGCAAGAGGATAAGATGTGAAAGAATAGGACCTATCAAGTCTGACAGTGAGAAAGTGTGTATGGAACCGGAGGAAATAGCAGAGCTACTTAATGAATACTTTACTTCAGTATTCACTATGGAAAAGGATCTTAGTGATTGTAGTGATGACTTGCACCAGACTGAAAAGCTTGAGCATGTAGATATTAAGAAAGAGGATGTGCTGG
Source organism: Hemitrygon akajei (assembly GCF_048418815.1). Classification (NCBI taxonomy): domain Eukaryota; kingdom Metazoa; phylum Chordata; class Chondrichthyes; order Myliobatiformes; family Dasyatidae; genus Hemitrygon; species Hemitrygon akajei. The sequence continues at coordinate 70,309,659 of NC_133125.1, forward strand.
AGCTTTTGGAAAGTATCAAGTTGGATAAGTTGCCAGGATGCTGTGGGGGGTGAGGGAAGAGATTACTGAGCCTCTGGCAATGATCTTTGCATCATCAATGGTGACAGCAGAGGTTCCCAAGGATTGGAGGGTTGAAGTTGTTGTTCCTTTATTCAAGAAAGGGAGTAGAGATAACCCAGGAAATTATAGACCAGTGAGTTTTACCTCAGTGGTTGTTAAGTTGATGGAGAAGATCCTGAGAGGCAGGATTTATGAACATTTGGAGAGATATAATATGAATAGGAATAGTCAGCATGGCTTTGTCAAGTGCATGTCGTGCCTTACGAACCTGATTGAATTTTTTGAGGATGTGACTAAACACATTGATGAAGGAAGAGCAGTAGATGTAGTGTATATGAATTTCAGCAAGGTATTTGATAAGGTACCCCATACAACGCCTATTGAGAAAGTAAGGAGGCACGGGATCCAAGGGGACATTGCTTTGTGGATCCAGAACTGGCTTGCCCACAGAAGGCAAAGAGTGGTTGTAGATGGGTCATATTCTGCATGGAGGTCAATCACCAGTGGAGTGCCTCAGGGATCTGTTCTGGGACCCTTACTCTTTGTAATTTTTATAAATTACCTGGATGAGGAAGTGGAGGGATGGGTTAGTAAGTTTGCTGATGACACAAAGGTTGGGGGTGCTGTGGATAGTGTGGAGGGCTGTCAAAGGTGACAGCGGGACATTGATAGGATGCAAAACTGGGCTGAGAAGAGGCAGATGGAGTTCAACCCAGATAAGTGTGAAGTGGTTCATTTTGGTAGGTGAAATATGATGGCAAAATATAGTATTAATGGTAAGACTCTTGGCAGTGTGGAGGATCAGAGGGATCTTCGGGTCCGAGTCCATAGGACACTCAAAGGTGCTGTGCAGGTTGACTCTGTGGTTAAGAAGGCGTATGGTGTTTTGGCCTTCATCAATCATGGCATTGAATTTAGGAGTCGAGTGGTAATGTTGCAGCTATATAGGACCCTGGTCAGACCCCACTTGGAGTACTGTGCTCAGTTCTTAGCTAGAAGGATGTGGAAGCCATAGAAAGGGTGCAGAGGAGATTTACAAGGATGTTGCCTGGGTTGGGGAGCGTACCTTATGAGAATAGATTGAGTGAACTTGGCCTTTTCTCCTTGGAGCGAAGGAGGATGAGAGATGACCTGATAGAGATGTACAAGATGATGAGAGACATTGATCGTGTGGATAGTCAGAGGCTTTTTCCCAGGGCTGAAAGGGTTGCCACAGGAGGATACAGATTTAAGGTGCTGGGGAGTAGGTACAGAGGAGATGTCAGGTGTACGTTTTTTTATTCAGAGAGTGGTGAGTGCGTGGAATGGGCTGATGGTGGAGGCAGATATGACAGGGTCTTTTAAGAGGCTTTTAGATAGGTACATGGAGCTTAGTAAAATAGAGGGCTAAAGGTCAGCCCAGCAATTTCTGAGGGAGAGACATGTTCAGCACAACTTTGTGGGCAGAAGGGCCTGTATTGTGCTGTAGGTTTTCTATGTTTCCTATGTTTGTAGAAGTGACTGAAAGGTCGCTTCAAAGAACCTAGGAAGTACTCAGACCAGGAAACTGCTTAGTTTACAAAGCATACAGTAGCTAGTTGGAGCAGAGCGAACCAAATGGATTTGGAGTATAGTTTAAGTGGTGGGCAATTTATCTTGAGATAAGTAGAGTCACAAGAGAAGGATAAAACTGTAAATTAGAGCACCAACTTGCAATCTACCAATGAAGGAAATTTTTATTTGCCAGCCAGATAGAGGCAACCTCTTCTGAGATAAAACAAAGATCAAATACTACAAAGACTAGTGGGTTGCTGATGAAATTGTGCAATCCACATGTAGCTATTACAAATCAAATTGTTAGAAATAGGTTGGGTCGGTGACGTATTTTTGACTCTCCATTAAACTGTTTCTCAGTGTATATTGTATCAAGACTTGAATAAACCTATTAGTCAGGCCTCTGCTCCCTTCCTTTCCAGTCCTGATGAAGTTCTCTGCCTGAATTGCCCATTGTTTATTCCCCTCCATAGATGCTGCCTGATTTGCGGAGATGTGTTGCTGAATAAACGGACTTGTTTGAGGTACTGGAGCTTCCTTTGTGTGCTGTCCTGATCTGAGCCAATATTAAGAGGGCATCAGACCCCATGTACAAGACATATTATGGGAGTGGGTTGGACACACAAATTCCTCCAACAAACTTGAAATATTGAGAGGCAGCAATATGGACGTGGCGTTGTCATCAAACACTTCAAAGGCTGCACACAGAACAAGAGGATGAAAATGGGTTCTTTATTATTCTCATTGACATTTGATTTCTCAGCTCATTTTCTATTATAGATTGTTAGAAAATATAGACCTCAAAAATCTGTAACTCAGAGCCAAGCTTTGATACCTTATCAGATTTAAAAGCAAAATAAGAATGAATTAAAATACACCAGAAAGGATTGGAAAAGGAATGACCACTGGAAACAATTATCTAGCTAGGAACGGGCAAGTGTTATGTATTCATGCTGCCAATGAAAAATTTTAAAGGACCAATCAGAAACAGTACATTTAAGATTAGAAGGTCTTTGCAAAGCAATTTATAAGTCAGAGTCAGAATCATGTTTAATATCACTCGCACGTATTATGAAATTTGTTGTTTTATGGCAACAGGACATCGCAATAGATGATAATGAAAAAAAAACTATAAATTACAATAAGATCTTTTTCTCATCCATTATGGTGGTGTGAATGTATTTTTCCTTCAATATTGCATCCTTTACCAGGGGCTTGGGAGCTTGAGGGTTTGGCACAATACCCTTACAGATCCTAGTAGTGCACTCTTCTGGACCAAGATCTCAGATGTTATTCCCGGGACTTGTTGAAGCCACTCTCTCAGTCCAGGTGTCACAGCTGCAAGTGCTTCTATCACCATCCTGGTATTTCTCCAGATGATCATATTCCTTCTTCCTGATGTACTGTCATTTGGGATTGCCATATCTATTACTATTGCTTTTTTCTGTTCCTTGCCCAATTCTACTACGTCTGGTTGGTTGGCCAGTACCTGCTTATCAGTCTGTATTTGGAAGTCCCACAGGATCTTAGCTCTGTCATTCTCCACCACATTCTTGGGTGTTTCCCATTTGGACTTGGGAGTGACCAATCCATACTCAGCGCAGATGCTCCTGTACACAATTCCTGCAACTTGGTTGTGCTGTTCAGTGTGTGCTGTCCCTGCCTGCATCTTACACCCTGCTACTATGTGCTGGATGGTTTCAGCCGATTGCTTGCACAGTCTGCATCTTGGGTCTTGTCTGGTGTGATAGACCCCTGGTTCTCTTGCTCATGCTTCGCACCTGTTCTTGTGCAGCCATGAGAAGTGCCTCTGTGCTGTCCTTCAGCCCTGCCATTTCCAGCCTTTGGAAGGACTTCCTTATGTCAGCTACCTTGATATCTGGTGATGGTACATCCTGTGCAGTGGCTTGTCCTGTCATGGCCTCTGTCTCTGCTTCACCCACTTCCATTTCCATATCCACTACCTGATGTCTGAAGTATTATCTTTCGGGGCCATCTTCCTGACATACCCATGGATGTCATTGTCCATTCAGAAATTGGATGGTAGAAAGGAAGACACTGCTCCAAAAATGTTAAATGTTTAGGCTCCTATACCTCCTCCCTGATGATAGCAATGAGAAGATGCTATGTCCAGGGTGTTAAGGGTCGTTAATGATGCACGCTGCCTTTTTGAGGCATTTCCTTTAGAAGATATCCTTGATGCTGGGGAGGTTAGTGCCCATGATGGAGCTGGCTGAGTTTACAACTTTCTGCAGCTTTTTCTGATCCTGTGCAGTGGTCTGTCCATAACAAACAGTGATGCAACCTGTTAGAATGCTCTCCATAGTATACTGTACCTGTAGACATTTCTGAGAGTCTTTGCAAGCGTCCTGCAACACTTAATGAAATCAAGATGTACAAACAGGCTGGATGAACTCAGCAGGTCGGGCAGCATCCGTTGAAAGAAGCAGTCAATGTTTCGGGTCGAGACCCTTCGTCAGGACTAAAGACAGAGGGGGCAGCTTTGCCTCTAACTTTCACCCAGCCCTCAAATTCACTTGGTCCATTTTGGACACTTCTCTCCCCTTTCTCGATCTCTCGGTCTCCATCTCTGGAGATAGACTGTCCACTGACATCTTCTATAAACCCACTGACTCCCATAACTACCTTGATTATACCTCTTCCCACCCTGCCAAATGCAAAAATTCTATTCCCTATTCCCAGTTCCTCTGTCTCCGCCGCATCTGCTCCAAGGATGAGGCTTTCTGTTCAAGGACATCCCAAATATCCTCTTTCTTTAAGAAACGTGGTTTTCCTTCTGCCATCATCACTGATGCCCTCACCCCATCCTCCCATCACCACAACAGGGACCATGTCCCCCTTGTCCTCACCTATCACCCCACCGGCCTCCGGATCCAGCATATTATCCTCTGCAACTTCCGCCACCTTCAACAGGACCCCACCACTAAGGACATCTTTCCTTCTCTACCCCTCTCTGCTTTTCGCAGGGATTGTTCCCTCCGTGACTGTCTGGCCCACATGTCCCTCCCCACAGATCTCCCACCTGGTACTTATCCCTGCAAGCATAAGTGCTAAACCTGTCCCTGCACCTCATCTCTTACCACCTTTCAGGGCCCCAAACAGTCCTTCCAGGTGAGGCAACATTTCACTTGTGAGTCTGTTGGGGTAATCTATTGCATCCGGTGCTCCCGGTGCGGCCTCCTCTACATCGGCGAGACCTGGTGCAGATTGGGGAACCGCTTCGTCGAGCACCTCCACTCCGTCCGCCACAACAGACAGGATCTCCCAGTTGCCACTCACTTCAACTCTCCTTCACATTCCCATTCGGATATGTCCATACATGGTCTCCTCTAATGCCATGAAGAGGCCAAACTTCGGTTGGAGGAACAACATCTCATATACTGTCTGGGTAGTCTCCAGCCCCTTGGTATGAACATCGAATTCTCCAACTTCTGGTAATTCCCTCCCTCTCCCTTCCCCCATCCCACTTTCACTCTGTCTCCTCTTCTAGCTGCCTATCACCTCTCATGACTCTGCCTTCTTCTACTACCTATAGTGCTTTCCCCTTAGATTCCTTCTTCACCTCCCCTGCCTATCCCCTCCCTGCTTCCCCTCCCCCACCCCTTGATATTTCCTCTGATTGGTTTTCCACCCTCCCCCCACCTTCTTTATAGGGCCCCTGCCCCCCCCTTCTTTATAGGGCCCCTGCCCCCCTTTCTTTAGTCCTGACGAAGGGTCTCGACCCGAAACATTGACTGCTTCTTTCAACGGATGCTGCCCAACCTGCTGAGTTCATCCAGCCTGTTTGTACGTCTTGATTTGACCACAGCATCTGCAGTGTACTTTGTGTTTACTAATAAAATATAGTCTCTGTTGTGCCATCTTTGTAAGTACTTCAATATGTTGGGCCAGGTTAGGGCTTCAGAGATGTTGACACCCAGAACATCTGGGTGATTCCACTGCTCAGTTTCTATTGTTGATCCCTCAATATGGACGTGAGTGTTCCCTCAGCTTGCCCTTCCTGAAGTGCACAATCATTCTTTGGTCTTACTGACATTGAGTGCAAGGTTGCTGTTATGACACTACTCAACCAGCTGATCGAAGTCATTCCTGTACACCACCTTGTCACCATCTGAAATTCTGCTAACAATACAGGTATCATTTGCAAATAATTGTATTACTTGGAATTGCTGATTTTTTTCTTCTTTCTTCCGAGGTTGAAATCTTGCATGTTACTCAGAAAGAGTACCTCTGTTTTTTGGAGATAATGAGGGGTGGGTGGAAGGGCTAAAAAGAATCTTTCTTCCCTGTGTATTCATAGTGCAAATGGAAATTCTGAGAGTGGGAACAATTTATTGATGATTCCTTTCAAATGTATTGCCATTAAAAGCAATTGATGGAGTTGACTCCTGCTCTTTGTGATCTCCAACTGCATAACTTGCACAATAATTTATTGATTTCACAATACAGCATGAAGTAGGCCTTTCTGGCCCCTCAAGCTGTGATGCTCGAGCAACCCCTGACAGCCCCAGTTGAATCCTGGCCTAATCATGGGACAATTTACAATGACCGATTAACCTACCTATCTTTGGACTGAGCGCCTGGGGAAAACACCCATATTCCATGAGGAGGATGCACAGGCTTCTTGCAGATGATGCTGGAATTAAACTGCAAAATTTGATACCCTGTGCTCTAATAGCTTTGCACCAACTGCTACCGTAGTGCTCATAATTACATCTGTGGTTGTTCATTCACTCCTAGTAGCAAAGCATTCAACTTGGAAGTTCTCCAGCTCTCCACCCTTTGACATCACTACCTTTCAGCACCATGGATGTGAGAAGAACTCCCCAGTAATTAATTGAAGCTGCGTGTTTAGCCAGTTACTTTTCGCACAGGTTGTAAGGTTTTCAAGCGAGGAAGAGGTTGGTGATGTGCTGCCTGCAGAGAGTGCTTCAGTCCCCAGTCTGTGAGGGCAGTCTGCACTCCAAAAGCAATGTAATGGCTGATACTTCTCACAAAGTTGGCAAGGGTTAAAGTTTATTCTTCAACTTTCATTGAAATTATTCCAATAATTAATATGGAAGACATAATAAAAATTTCATACTTAATATATGCATCTTATACTTCAAGTATACTAAAAATGATTTCAGATGGAAAATATATTGACATCAGTGCATATAACGTGTATAGGAGATGTGTGAAATCAGGTTCATGGGTTCTATGAGTAAGTCAACTATTTACTTACAGGACAAGACCAATACTAAACATTCAGCAAACCCTTCAAGTTGCAGGACGAATCAGCCAGTAAACATACATGCAGTGGCAAATGCTTATCCTGGGTGCAAACCTGGGCCTCTTCACTGCAACACACCACCACTGTTTACCATTTCCACGGTTCTGCCGATCAGTTCATGGAGACCCAGACAGTGAAAAGAGAGCGAGTGTTTTCTGCATGCTAGATTTAAACTCATCATCAGCCAAATGGCAGCTAGAGGGAGCATTGCAACACATCTTACACAAGCCTATCTGACGTACCATGGGTGAGATGATGCAGTAAGTTTGACATCTACTGCAATAGTGCACCCCTTGAAAGACGCAGCAACATGACACTTGGACTGTGGGCTAGTATAACCCCAGTGAACACAAAAATACCCAGCATAATCAACCCGCCAATTACTACCCAGTGTACTACAGTAGTCCAGCCAGCCTCCCAATGCCCCTCCTTTCCTGATCTTATTTACTGACTGCTGGATATAATGAGGCAGGTGAGTAAAGTTGCCAGACTTGTCTGGGATGCAGGTACATCACTCCTGACCAATCAGAGCACAGGTTTCAACGTTCTGTATGTGCAGGTAGTCCAAGGCCACCATCCAAATAGACATCATCTCAGCTGACACAGTGTTCAATGAATCCTCTGTATGCTTGAACACTGCGGCTGTGGCATTGGCCAATGTCTCCATCACAGAGGCCATATGTAGCAGCTCCCAGGACAGCCTGGCTGCACCATATGGGGAAGGGCTCTCATCTAGAACTCTGCTGTCTCTGTGATACTCCACTTACTGTGTCAGCCCTCATGCACAGGCACTCGTCCAGGGCATGTATGGTACCATGTACCCCAGACAGCTGAAGCTTACCACCCCATGAAGAGCCAGAGGGAAGGCAGGAGCCACATATCCAGTAACATCCAGGGAATGCCCACCTTGGCAGCACCGTTTGGTGTCATCACAGTCGTCCCAGGATCCTGCCCGTGCTCGCTCCCATTGTGCTCATAGTACTGCCGACACTAACACTCCTTCCCCTTCCCTGTTGGCAGAGGGATCACTTCCCGAGTTGGGACTTTGGAATTAGACATAGATAAGTAGGGAAGTACCAACCCCTAAAGTTCCTCCACCGGGGGTCGCTGAGACCCAAGTTCTTTAAGGCCATTCCCATGCGAAGGGGTGAGTTGGTCAGAATGGACAACTCCATCCTGACTTGTCCCAAAACAGATTGCCAAAGCTGGAAAAGCTGGACAGGTTGCTCCGGTAGTTCTTTGTTAAAGGGATCGGTATCAATGCAGCGTGAGTTGGCCCCCTCATCCAGATTCAACAGTTCGAAGCATTGGTGTGGTTTGCGCACTTACATATCACCTGTAGGAATATTTGTAGGATCTCACACCGACCTCCACTATCATTGCCTCTGCCCTCAGCATCCACCACTTTGCCATTCTGTAGTGTAGTGTCACCCACTCACTCCCTACTGATTAGTCACTGGGTATTCAGACAAACTATCCTCTGTCATCCATCACCAATTCCGAGTGTCTGTGTGTCACAATGTTCCTGCACTCTGGTGGCCCCAGTGGGTGGTGCACCCAAATCAACTCCTCCTCTCTCACCTTTAGAGGACTCGACACTACCCGCAAACTGCTGGACTCTGCAGTCAGCTCCTGGACACCGGCTCCTGCAGAATGTGATCCGTTGTATGACTGGGTCTCCCAGGGAATCCCATACGTGGATGACAAGTGTCACAAGCCTTTTATTGTGCTTTCTTGGTCAGCAGGACCCCGGAATGTGTGTCCACCATGTGAGCACCTGTCGTTTCTGGTTCTGTGATGGCAGAGAGCCCACATATCTAACTGCCATACATGGTCAGTTCCTGACCCTTTTCAGATGTATCCTGAGGGACCCACTGGCTACACCCTGGGCTTAACCTGCTGGCAGACGGGGCAGCTCCCAGTCACTGCCCAGTCCTTGTCAAATGTCACAGTCACCCCTCGAACTTCAGCCCATTTCATGGCCACTTTTCTGGTGTGCTGACCATCCAAGTTCCTCCCCCTCGAAAAACACTGACCATCACAATCTGTGCTACACCATTGATAGCAGCATTATGTATGGGCCCCTCGGTGTCCCGAGAGCTGTGGCAGACTGGGAAAGGACATTGATGTGTTCCCAATAGGATTGCTCACAAAGGGGTTGCCCGTGCACCTCCCAGTTCTCCCTGTTGAGTAAACTCACAGCATCACCCCCCACATCCTAAATGCCCAGCAACCATGTGGGCAGAGGCTCCCCTGGCTTATGCCTATACCTGTCTCCTTACTCCAGCAGTTCCTGGACTTTGGCTCTATTGTCCAAGTCACCTCCTTGCCTCCCTTTCCCTGACAGTGGTCCCTTCACATGGCACGGAGGATGGGAGTGGGAAGCCTATCTACCTCCTCCCTTGGGACCCCGGCCCTGAGCAACGGCAAAAACATTTAGTGACGACGGGTCATGCCAGGTCCTCCACTCCACTCCACTCTCAAGCTAATTGTCCAACTTGTGCACTGTCATTAGGGATGTACTCTAATCCCTCCAATAACCTGATGCAGCGTCCATGCTAACCACCCAAATAAGAGTAGAACTACTCCCTTTAAACCAGGAGCTGCTGTGTTAACTAAATACCCCACCACGGTCCAGATTGCCCTGTGACCCTCTGGTGGGTTATCGCTGTCATAATAGATCCTTGAAATTAAAGCCCACTGAAGAAGGGCTCTTGCCTTTTCCTGCACTGTGCTCTGCCCTTCCCGGGGGCAGCAAATCAAAGAATGAGGGATCCCTGATCTTAATTGCTGCTGTCACTCTGCCCCATAGCAATTCATCACCTCTCTGGGATTAGTTCCTGATGTGGCTCCTGGCTCTAGAATATCTACAAAATAGCTTTTATAGCAGTGCCTGGTTAAGTCTACTGGGGGAATCAGCTATTCTGGATTGGGTGTTGTGCAATCAACAGGAATTGATTAGAGAGCTTAAGGTAAAAGAACCCTTAGAGGAAAAGTGATTATAATAGGATGGAATTCACCCTGAAATATGAGAAGGAGAAGGTAAGGTCAGGTGTATCAGTATTACAGTGGAGTAAAGGGAATTGCAGAGGCTTGAGAGAAGAACAGCCCAAATTGATTGGAAAAGTACACTGGCAGGGTTGATGGCAGAGCAGCAATTGCTAGAATTTCTGGAAGCAATTTAGAAGGCAAAGGATACTGTGTATATATCCCAAAGAGGAAGAAGTATTCTAAAGGTAGGATGACACAACTGTGACTAATAGGAGAAGTCAAAGCCAACATAAAAGCCAAAGAGAGGGCATATAATAGAGCAAAAATTAGCGGGAAGCTTTTAAAAACCAATGGAAGTCAACTAAAAAAGTCACTAAGGAGGAAAGGATGGAATACAAAAGTAAGCTAGCTGATAATATTAAAGAGGATACTAAAAGTTTCTTCAGATACATAAAGTATAAAAGAGAGGTGAGAGTGGATATCGAACAGTTGGTAAATGATGCTGGAGAGGTAGTAATGGGGATAAGGATATGGCGGGTGAACTGATTAAGTATTTTGCATCAGTCTTCACTGTGGAAGACACTAGTAGTATGGTGGAAGCCCCAGAATGTCAAGGGTCAGAAGTACGTCATGACTAGAGAGAAGGTTCATGGGAAACTGAAAGGTCTGAAGGTAGATAAGTCACCTGGACCAGATGGTGTACAACCCAGGGTTCTGAAAGAGGTGGATGAAGAGATTGTGGAGGCATTGATGATGATATTTCAAGAATCATTAGATTCTGGAATGGTTCTGGAAGACTAGAAAATTGAAAATGTCATTCTACTCTTCAAGAAGGAAACTCTTGGCCAGTTAGTCTGAGCTCAGTGGTTGGGAAGATGTTGGAGTCAAATGTGAAGGATGTGGTTTTCAAGTGCTTGGAGGCACATGATAAAATAGACTGTAGTCAACATGGTTTCCTCAAGGGAAAATCTTACCTGACAAATCTATTGGAATTCTTTGAAGAAAGCAAAAACAGGATAGACAAAGGCGAATCGGTGAACGTTGTGCACTTGGATTTTCAGAAGGCATTTGACAAGATTCTACACATGAGGCTGCTTAACAAGTTAAAAGACCATGGTATTATGGGAAAAAATTTAGGATAAATAGTGGCTGATTGGCAGGAAGCAAAGAAGTGGGAATAAAGGAAGCCTTTTCTGGTTGGCTGCCGGTTACCAGTGGTGTTCCACAGGGACTGATTCTTTTTACGTTCTATGGCAATGGACTGGATGATAGAATTGAATGTTTTGTTGCAAAGTTTGATGGTGATATGAAGATAGGTGGAGGGGCAGACCATTTTGAGGAAGTAGAGAGGCTACAGAAGGACTTTGACAGATTAGGAGAAAGGACAAAAAAGTGGCAGATGGAATACAATGTTGGGAAGTGGATGGTATACACTTTGGTAGAAGACATAAAAGGGAGACTTCTTTCTAAGTGGAGAGAAGGTTCGAAAATCTGAGGTGCAAAGGGACGGGAGTCCTTGTGCAGGATTCCTACATGTTAATTTCCAGGTTGAATCTTTGGTGAGGAAGGCAAATGTGATGTTAGCATTCGTTTCAAGAGGACTACAATATAAAAGCAAGGATATAATGTTGAGACTTTATAGAGCACTGGTGAGGCCTCACTTGGATTATTGTGAGCAGTTTTGGGCCCCTTATCTTAGAAAGGATGTGCAGAAACTGGAAAAGGTTCAAAGGAGGTTCACAAAAATGATTCCAGGATTGAATGGTTTGTCATATGATGAGAGTTTGATGGCTCTGGGCCTGTACTCACTGGAATTCAGAAGAATGAGGGCTGAGCTCATTGAAACCTATTGAATGGTGAAATGCCTTGATAGAATGGAATGGAATGGAGGATGTTTCCTGTGGTGGACAGTCTAGGGCCAGTGAACACAGCTTCAGAATAGAGGGCTGTCATTTTAGAACAGAGATAAGGAAAATTTTCTTTAGCCTGAGAGTAGGGGATCTGTGGAATTTGTTGCCACAGGCAGTTGTGGAGGCCAAAACTTTACATACAGTAAATTTAAGACAAATGTCAACAGATTCTTGATTGGTCAGGATATGAAGGGAAATGGGGTGAAGACAGAAGATTGGGACTGTGAGGAAAAATAAAACAGCCGTGATGAAATGGTGGAGCACTCAATGGGTCAAATGCCCTAATTCTGCTCCTGTATCTTATGGACATGGGATGTGGTGGCACTCTCAAGATGGGTTAATTACATGGTGAGATGACAGCCTCTCTCAGCACAGGGACGAGTGGACAATGGAGTCAGGTAGAGAGTGATTCCTATAGAAAGTAGTGGGGGGAAAGATGTGCGTGGAGGTGGGATACCATTGGAGATGATGGACGTTACGGAGAATGATGTGCTGGTGAGCTGGTGTAGAAGGGCAAGGGGAACTCTATGCAATTGTCAGGTGATGGGTTGAGGGCAGATGTGTGAGAGATGAAGGGCTGCAGATGAGTGCAACATTGATGTGGTAGAAGGAAGATCACATTTTTTTTCAAAAAATAAGATACCGCCATTGTTCCAGAATGGAAAGCTCATCATGAGAATAGACATCGCAGAGACGAAGAACTGAGAGAAGGAAATAACTTTTTTACAAATGACAGGGTGGGAAGAACTGTAGTCAAGGTAACTGTGAGAGACAGTGCATTTATAAAAGATGTCAGTAGATATTGTGTACCAAGTGATGGAAACAGAGAGATCGAGAAAAGGTAGAGGGGTTCAGAGATAGACCAAGTAAAAATGAGAGCAGGGTAGAAGTTGTGGACAAGGTAGATGAAATTGATAAGCTCAGCATGGGTGCAGGAAGCCACACCAATACAGTCATCAATGTCATGAAGAAAGAGTTGGGGAGAACAACCAAGGAAGGCTTGGAACATGGGCAGTTTCATTTATTCAGGGAATAGGCAGACATAGCTGGGCCATGCGGCTGCATATGGCTGCACCTTTGGTTAGAAGAAAGTTGGAGGAGCTGAAAGAGGAATTATTGAGGGTGAAAACAGTTCTGCCAGATGGAAGGGGGTGTGGTGGAGGAGAACTGGTTAGATCTATTGCCCAGAAAGAAGCAGAAAGCCTTAAAGCCTTCATGATAGTGAATGGAAGCATACAGGGCCGGGGTGTCCATTGTGAAAATAAGGTGATCAGGGCCAGGGAACTGATGGAAAGTGTCATAAAGTGTGGTGGATACACTGTAGGTAGGAAGGGTCTGAACTGAAGGGGACAAAATGGATGAAATATGAAGGCTTTAATTCAGTGGGAGAGGAACAGGCAGAAACGGGCCTACTGGGTCAGTTTGACTTGTGGATCTCAGATAGGAGGCAGAAATGAGCAGTGCGGGTTATGTGGAGACCAGTGCGGGGTTATGTGGAGACCAGTGCGGGGTATGAGGAGACCAGTGCGGGGTATGTGGAGACCAGTGCAGGGTATGAGGAGACCAGTGCGGGGTATGTGGAGACCAGTGCGGGGTATGAGGAGATCAGTGCGGGGTATGAGGAGACCAGTGCGGGGTATGTGGAGACCAGTGTGGGGTATGTGGAGACTAGTGCAGGGTATGTGGAGACCAGTGTGGGGTATGTGGAGACTAGTGCGGGGTATGAGGAGACCAGTGAGGGGTATGAGGAGACCAGTGCAGGGTATGAGGAGACTAGTGTGGGGCATGAGAAGTAAGTTTTTGGAACAGATTCTTCCCCTCTGCCAACAGATTTCTGAACAGTCCATGAACTCACCAACACTATTCTTCTTTTGCTCTATTCATTTATGTATGTATATACATTGCAATTTACAGAAATTTATTTTGAATATACTGTACAGCTGTCACAAAGCAACAGATTTCATGTCTTATGATAAGAGTGATTCTGATTCAGTTTCTGATGCTTGACTGTAAAATCTCTTTCAGGTATGCCAAGTCTGAAAGAAGTTTAAATCCTCTCTTCGAAGGGAATTCAGTGAGACTCTTTCTCTGTGGTTTCTGTTGCTGACTCTTAGACCATGTGCTCATCCATACTCACAACCACAGCCACCTGTTCTTCCTGAGAACTTGTCTCTGCTGCCTTCTTATGCCACGTGGCTTCAGTTCCATTTCTAGGCCTTGCAGTTGGGCCCAGTGAGGATCCCAGGTACCTGCATTCAATTAACTGCTTCTCCCTCTAGTTTCTATGTGCATGTGGAGATACCTGCAGGGGGTATATCTTTCTCTGCCACAGATTTGGGTCTTGCTCTTCACTGCCTGACATGGACCTCTCTGACACTATATCCTCTGCCAGATCTATGCCTTTAACAGCTCTTCCTCGCAGTGAGGAAGGAATCGAAGCTCGCTCACCTCTGGCTCAGACCTTGGCCCTGACCATCTCCAGCTCAAGATTTTTCTCACTGCTGCTGTACCTTACTGCATCTCTTTTTCAACCATCCTCCTCCCCACTACCCTTTGTCTCTCAGGCTCTCCTCTACTCTTCACTTCTCTGAGCCCCCATCTTCCTCCCACCCTTCTGTCCTGAATACCCCAACTTTCCTCTGACCCCTCCAACCCTCTAGCCTACCCAACTCCATCTCCAGTCCCTGCCATGTCTTCATCAACCCCTCCAACCTTCCTGAATCTGAGGCAGTACGTTCTGTCCATAGTAAGGGTGCCCTCACCTCAATGATTTCCACACCCACCATGATGCCAAGCTCTTCTTCTGTTTCTTCTGTTTCCATCTTGGGCAATACTTCCTCACTTCCACTGATGGCCCTTTCTCCCATTTTCAACCCTCCTCCTGTTCTTGGGCACCCTGCTCTGGCATCAACTGTTTCAAATTTACCACTTCACTCTCCTATTTAAAGATGTTGGTGGAACGACAAATGGCACTGGAGACAGTTGATTAAAAATGATGTCTTTATTTAAGACATTCAGATTATGAAGAGTCTTGGATTATAAACAAATTAGATTCAGAATCTTCAGGAATAAATGATGTGTGGTTGAGGGCTGCTATTCTGCCACATCCCCTTTCCCTCCCAAGCTCAAAGCTGTGACAAATTAACCACTCAAAAATGAATCTGGTGGATTTTTCAACATTACACTTCTGTGGTTGCATAAATGAATGAATTCACACCTACTGATTGTTACGTACCCGTGGGTATCTTGTACTTGTCACGTGACAGTGGTGTTGAAGATATGCTGGACCTAAGGTAATGGTCTTGTGATGGTGGAGTGACATCATTTTCCCGCCAGTAGAGGTCATGTGACAGTTTTTCCCAACAGGGTATAAAAGTGGACCCCTCCCTGTGAGGAGGGGCAGTTCGTGGCTGGATTTGGCATTTTGACTCCATGCTACTGCCTGGTCCAATATTATGATGCAGTTCCGTTGAAAGGTGGAGTTTTAGTTATTGCCTAAAGTTTGAAAGGTCATTGCTGGCAGTTTCTTTATAATACTGCCAGTTAAAAATCAGTGGAGAGTGAAGATTGGAGTTTGGGAGCTAAAAGATCGAGGAAAGTCGATTTCGACGGTGAAACAGGTTCGACCTTGTTTGATCCTCATTCGGAAGGAATTTGTTGGCTGTGCCCGTGTTAGCCCCAGCGATAAGAGCAGAAAGGGTTGGGTGCACAGTTTTGTAAAGGAGAGGTCAGTGCCTTTAAGCCGTTTCATTTCCATCTTCGTAAATTCTCTGGCAAAGGTATAGTTTGACTGGGAACCGCAACAACACGACGTGAAAGAGAATTTAAATCGTCTAAAAAAGTCTCTCCTTTAATGGACTGTAAGCATTTTGAACTTTCACAGTACTACTTTGAAGAACTGTTTTTACAACATCGCTTTAAGAACTGGTTTCACTTTATCCCTTTAAGAACTGTTTAAGCTGCCGCACAGCAGCTGATTTCCGGTTGTGTTAGTCGTTTGTTTACTTTTGGGGTTTGTTTTTCAGTGTTTAATAAATGTTTTATTTGTTATAAAAAACCCTGCCTCACTCATATATTTATTGTTGCTGAATCCGTAACACTGATAAACTTACCATGACTGATCTCACTAGAGATAGTGTGGAATATATTATGAAAGAAATGTATGGTTACAAGAAAGGAATCATTGGGATTGCTGAATACTTCAGTTGTGCACTTAATAGGCAATTCTTTTGCAATCCTACTTCCCTCTGATATTCTGGTCTCAACAAACTCACTGTCACTTGGCCACGTGCATCCATTTTTGGATTGCTTTGAGATATTTATCGATTGACTTATTTCCTACAGGGAATGGACCACTTAGCTGAAGATGGAGACATTTTCCAAAGAATTGAAGGATTCACATTGCCCCTTCAGAAATACACAGAAGAAAACCTTGTTTTGATTGAATGTAATTATTATATTCAGTTGTTAGGAACAAAGATTATTGCCACTAAAGTTATCAGAATCAGAATCAGGTTTATTATCACTGGCATGTGGCGTAAAATTTGTTAGCTTAGTAGCATCAATTCAATGCAATACATAATCTAGCAGAGAGAGAAATAAATAAATAAAATAAAACATAATAATAAACAAACAAGTAAATCAATTCCATATATTAAATAGATTATCAAAAAATGTGCAAAAACAGAAATACTGTAAATTTAAAAAGTGTCCAAAGCTTCAGAGTCCATTTAGGAATTGGAGAATTAGGAATTGGACAATTTTGGGAACAAAGTACATTTGTAGTTTGGTAGTTAGCATTTGAAAAAAAACCGTAATATTAGACTAACAATCAGAAGTGCAGAGGATTCCAAAAACCTGAAATGAACTGAACTAATGCTAATAACAAATACAATTTATTACCACAGGGAGCAGCTGAAAAGTAAGTTGTCAAGGCTGAACACCAGTTCTATAGAGCACAGAGGATAGGGGTTGAAGGGACTTATTTCAGATGGAAGTCGGTGATTAGTGGTGTTCTGTATTGGGATTCTACTCTTTGTGATGTATATAAATGAGCTGGGTGAAAATGTGGATGGGTGGGTTAGTAAGTTTGCAGATGAGTCCAAGATTGGTGGTGTTGTGGATAGTGTTTAGATGATTGGCAAAGAACACAGTGCGATATAAATCAGTTGCAGATATGGTCTGTAAGTAAGTACCTGCTGTGTGGTGAAAAACACACAACAGTGCCTCTTTCACCTCAGATGGTTGAGAAAGTTTGGTATGGGCCCCCAAATCCTAAGAACTTTCTGCAGGGGCACAATTGAGAGCATCCTTACTGGCTGGATCACTGCCTGGCATGGGAACTGTACCTCCCTTAATTGCAGGATTCTGCAGAGTGATACGGACAGCCCAGTGCATCTGTACTTGTGAACTTCCCATGATTCAGGACATTTACAAGGACAGGGCGGCCGGGAGAAGGAGAAATCTGTAGGTGGTCAGGAGAAGCAGAAGATGGTGGGCAGTCAGGAGAAAGAGAAGATGGCGGATGGCCAAAGGAATGAGAAGCTGGCTGACAGCTGGGAGAAGGGGAAGACGGTGGCCAGGGGAAGGAGAATATGTAAGGTGGCTATGAGAAGGAGAAGATGGTGGGTGGTCAGGGGAAGAAGAAGATGGCAGCTGGTTATGAGAAGGAGAAGATGGTGGGCGGTCAGGGGAAGAAGAAGATGACAGGCGACCAGGGAAAGGAGAAGCCAGCAGATGGCCGGGAGAAGGAGAAGACGGTGGATGGCCAGGGGAAGGAGAAGATGGCAGCTGGTTATGAGAAGGAGAAGATGGTGGGCGGTCAGGGGAAGAAGAAGATGACAGGCGACCAGGGGAAGGAGAAGCCAGCGGGTGGCCAGGGGAAGGAGAAGCCAGCGGACGGCCAGGGGAAGGAGAAATCGGCGGATGGCCAGGAGAAGTTTTGGAAGAGTTGACCTGGGTGCAGACCATGCTGCTGCTACTCAAAGACTTAAGAGTTGGAGCACGAAAGCACTGTGCAGTGTAACCATGAGTGACTGTCTTGGATGTTTCTCTTGTGACTGCAAGACCTTGTTGGACATGGATAATGTGAGATGTTTCCCTTGTTTGATGGCCAAACAGGTGATGAGACAGCAGCGTGGCCTCGATTGTAGTGACGACAAGGCATTAAGCAGGTTTCCCTGCTGCTGTAATGCAGGAGAGATGGTGCTGGAGGCTGTATAGTGTGGAGTCTGTGCTCGGTTGGGAGCTCCCCTCTCCTGTCAGTGCTGCCCTCCAGTATTCGGCCGGCAGAAGGACAGGCTGGATTGCCGGGAGCTGAGCCATCAATTTGAATGTCGCTCAGGGTAACAGAGGAAATGAAACAGATTGACGTTCGAAAGGAAACGGTGATGAGAAGACTGATGGGACTGAAGGCTGACAAATCCCCAGGTCCAGATGGTCTGCACCCTAGGGTACTAAAGGAGGTGGCCCTGGAAATTGCGGATGCATTGGTAATCATTTTCCAATGTTCCTTAGATTCAGGATCAGTTCCTGAGGATTGGAGAATGGCTAATGTTATCCCACTTTTTAAGAAAGGAGGGAGGGAGAAAACAGAGAACTATCGACCTGTCAGCCTGACATCGGTGGTGGGAAAGATGCTAGAGTCCATTATTAAAGATGAAATAGTGCCATATTTAGATAGCAGTGATAGGATTGGGCCGAGCCAGCATGGATTTACCAAGGGTAAAATCATGCTTGACTAATCTGTTGGAGTTTTTCGAGGATGTAACCAGGAAGTTAGACGGGGGAGATCCAGTGGATGTAGTGTACCTCGATTTTCAGAAGGCATTTGATAAGGTCCCACATAGAAGATTGGTGGGTAAAAGGAAGTGCAGCGTAGATTCACAAGGTTAATTCCTGGGATGTCTGGACTGTCTTACGCAGAGAGGTTAGGGAGACTGGGCTTCAACACGCTGGAATTAAGGAGATTGAGAGGGGATCTGATTGAAACATATAAGATTATTAAGGGATTGGACAAGATAGAGGCAGGAAATATGTTCCAGATGCTGGGAGAGTCCAGTACCAGAGGGCATGGTTTGAGGATAAGGGGTAGGTCATTTAGGACAGAGTTAAGGAAAAACTTCTTCTCCCAGAGAGTTGTGGGGGTCTGGAATGCACTGCCTCGGAAGGTAGTGGAGGCCAATTCTCTGGATGCTTTCAAGAAGGAGCTAGATAGGTATCTTATGGATAGGGGAATCAAGGGATATGGGGACAAGGCAGGAACCGGGTATTGATAGGAATTGATCAGCCATGATCTCAAAATGGTGGTGCAGGCTCACAGGGCCGAATGGTCTACTTCTGCACCTATTGTCTATTGTCTTGGACTATACATGTGTTTTCTTGCATAACAAGTGTGTGTGTGTGTGTGTGTGTGTGTGTGTGTGTGTGTGTGTGTGTGTGTGTGTGTGTGTGTGTGTGTGTGTGTGTGTGTGTGTGTGTGTGTGTATGTGAGCGTGTGTCTGTGTGGTGCGCGTGTGTGTTTTTCTCTCACTGTTTTGAATCTATGTTATGTCCCTGGGCCCCAGAGGAACACTGTCTCATTCGACTGTATCTATGTATGGTCTGAATGATAATTAAACTTGATTTGATTTGGTGCAATTATGGTGAGAGGGGGTAATTTCAAAGGAGGTATGAGGAGAAGGTTTTTTTCCACAAAGGGTGGTGGGTGATTGGAATGCACTGTCTGGGGTCATGGTAGAGGCAGATACATTATGGACTTCTAAGAGACATTTAGATAGGCATTGAATGTGAGGAAAATTGAAGGATATGGACATTGTGTAGGCATAAGGGATTATTTAATTTGCCATTTGATTACTAATTTAGGGCCCTTTCCTCTGCTGTACTGCTTGATGTTCTGTGTTCTAAGATTGTGGGACAAATAGCCTGGACAATAGTACAATGTTCTAATTAGCAAAGACAGTATGATATTATTTTATTAACTTTCTTGTGTTACGATAAGCAGACTGGATCATATCAATACTGCATTTAGTTTCTGTTTAAAATATATTCTCAAACCAATGAGGGTGCAGACCACTTCATAATTACTGATGGGTAGTTGAGCCAGGTTTACTGGATTGTCTTATGCTGAATCAGCACACAATAACCAGTATAGCGGGTGAATATTAATGTACTGTTTGAAAGGGAGGACTGTTAAAATTATCCTGATATTCTAGATTTGGGGAAGGCTGGCAGAATGATACGGACATGAGGAGGAACATTAACACTTTAGGAATAAGTGGTTATGGAGTGAGTACAGCCTAGCATTAACAGAGTGATACTTGGCTTCCAAAAGAGTTAAATACACAAGCTTCCTTTGCATAGGATGGGGAAGTTTAAGGAATTAAGACAGATTATTGTGGGAAATCAGTGAGTGGACTGAGAGAAGCAATTTCTGTAGGTTGAGAAGCATGGGGCCAAGGAACATAATCAAAAAAATTGAATCATCTGTTTTAAGATTGAAAGTGAGAAATACACCAACAATCCCTGTTTGGAACCAACTGATTCAATGCTAACAGTTAATTTTAAATTGATTCTGCTAGACTTTTCTAAACCAAAGATTTTGAATGACGTGGGGTACAGAGGGAGGTTGCTGAATATCAGGTGTAGTCATAACAAGTAGGAATCGACTCATTGTTCAACTGTTATTGTGCCAACAATCACACTCCCAGCAGGAAAGGCTTTTGCTACAGAATGGCCTTTTCCTGTTGTAATGTTCACACTTCCTGTTTTCCTATAAATGACCTCTTCTCCCTCATTAGTCCCTCAGTACATTACAAAGTATAATTTGAGGTCAATTCTGAGGACTATTTAATTTTATACTTTTCCTGACCTCAATGTTTTCACTTTTTGCAGTTAAATGAAAGATATGAATCTGTGATTTTGATAAATTACTTCTCAGTTTCATTTGCAACCTTTTATTTAAGTCCCTGCCTCCTCTACCTCCTCCCTGCCCGAACTTTCTGTTCATGCACTGTTTTAAAAATTGGGCTATTCAATAGTGAATGATGGTTTATGCAACCTTTCAGTTTTGCTCTGAGTTAGAATTATCATGTTCCCTCCCATTTCCTCTGAAAGCTGTTACCATCAGCTCTACATTTCTGAATTATATGTCCTCTGTAAACTTTGAAAGTGTGCTTCACAATCCACAGTGCAGGCCATGACGGAGTGTAAAATGGTGTCCACTGGGAGATAACGTGTAAAATCAGAGAGCTTAATAACAACTCTTGGCAGACACCATTGTTTAAAGAGGAAGGGAGTAGAATAACCAGTCCTAATAGCTGCAAATTAAACTGTGTGTAAGTTATTAGAATCTATCACTATGACTGAGCACTTGGACAAGTACAAATTAAGCAAAGTGAAGTGGGATGCATTTGTGACAGGTGCATCATGCATGTAATGAAGGGAGGATGTCAGTGAAAGCACAGCTTTTGAAACTTTGCACTCAGTTGTGAGTCCTATCTCCCTCCAGTGACTTGAGTACCAGTGCATCCTGTAATTCAGTGTACTACTGGACTTCCAGTTGTGACATTTGAACCAAGCACAGACATGCCTTTGCTAAATTCCTTTGGTAAACCTTATTTTTTGGTCCTGATATGAATGTTATTTTTAGGTCCTTGCTGGCTGGAATATTTTATCTAGAATTGAACTTCACAAATGCTTAATTAGCTGCAAAATACTTTGCAATGACAGAGGCAGATGTTCTACTTCAATTTTCCTCTCTGACGTTACCAGGTATATTTGCTCAGATTATTGCAATTGAACAGAAGTTAGGCTTTGAGTTCAACAGGTACAGCAAATTTAATTATATTCACAATATTCTTTGGTATCTTTGACAATCTTTCAAAAAATCGATAAACTACTTGCTGTGAAGCACTGAACGATCTGATAGAGGAGTTTTGAGCTTGAAAATTAGTGAAAAAATATATTGGAGAATCTTGGACAAAGCAAAATATTTTTAATATTGATTGGGTGACATTTTACATCTGTCAATGTCAATGGTACCTTGAGTAAAACTAGTTTCCCCTATCTCCATCCCAATCTGAGGATAAATCATATGATGTATGGCAACTTTAAGCTGAGTTCAAAGTGCAAATTAAAATTTATTATCAGAGTACATGCATGTCACTACATACAACCCTGAGACTCTTTTTTCTGTGGGCAGACTTAGTAAATCAATCAAAAATAACTGTAAACATGATCAATGGACAAGAACTGTGCAAATGCAAACATAAATAAATAGCAATAAATAATGAGCATGATATATCAAGATAAAGGAGTCCTTAAATGAGTGTATTGTGGTGAACTACATATACCTGTCTGGACTGCTCCTGTGGCTCCTCCCACAGACCCCTGCTGACAGCTCCTGTGGCTCCTCCCACAGACCCCCACTGACTGCTCCTGTGGCTCCTCCCACAGACCCCTGCTGACTGCTCCTGTGGCTCCTCCCACAGACCCCCGCTGACTGCTCCTGTGGCTCCTCCCACAGACCCCTGTATAAAGGTGATTGAGGCCTGAGCCCGGCCTCATTCTCCAGGATGTAGTGTTGTTCATTCTTTCAGTCAATAAAGCCGATATCTTGTTTCTTACGTCTCAGAGTGAGTTATTGATGGTGCATCATGTAGCCCTGTTGTTCAAGAGCCTGATGGTTGAGGGGCAGCAATTATTCTTAAACCTGGTGTTGTGAGTCCTCAGGGTCTTTTGTACCTTCTACCTGATGGCAGCAGTGAGAAAAGAGCATGGCCTTGGTGGTGAGGACCTTTGATGATGGATGCTGCTTTTCTACGGCAACATTTCATTTCATGTAGCTTACATTGCAATCAATCTTTTCCTTATAAACATGGAAAAATTTGCCTCTGCCTTCACCCTGATGTTAATTCATCTGCTGTTGAATCCTGCACTCAAAGTCACTGGATTCTTATGGTTCATGTCCCATTCTTTACTTTACGTAACCGTGTATTTTACACCCACCCAAATTTGACATTCATTGGTACTGTCAGTGCTATGGCCCCACTGGGGATCACCACTGACAGAATCTCATCTAGACCAACCACATAAAAAAGTGTTGCTGAAAGACCACGTCATAAACTAGGTATTCTGTGATGAGTAACTCACCTTTGGAGATACCAAAGCTTTTCCTCTGTCCACAAAGCACACATCAGAAATAAAATGGGCTACAACACACACAAAATGCTGGTGGAACACAGCAGGCCAGGCAGCATCTATAGGGAGAAGCGCTGTCGACGTTTCGGGCCGAGACCCTTCGTCAGGACTCTAAGATGGGCTATCCTCCTTTTGTCTGGATAGCTGCAGCCCAGCAGGTCAGCACCATGCAGGACTAGACACCCACTTTGACTGGTTGGTCACCCACTATCCTTGGTTGTTACTTCAATACAGCCAGAACACAACAATTGTTGTCTCTACCTTCTACAAAATACTCATTAATTATTCACTTAGGTTACCTACCAAGCCCCTGACCTCTACCAAGAAGAAAGACAAGCCAGCAAGAGTATGTGAAGGTCTCACTCAAGTCACATATTATCTGCCTTAGAAATATATTGTTGGTCATTCATCGCCAAAGGACTCTGCCCAGAGCTTCAATTGTTCAAGAAAGCAACTCACCTGCCATCCTATCAAGTGCAGATAGGGATGGGCAATAAATACACGAAACAGCAAAAATAAATAGATAATGCTCCTTCATTTTTCAGTGCTCATTCCAGTGGCCACTCATTTTAATCCCACTCCCCCATTCCCATTCCGATATGTCTATCCATGGCTTCCCCCACTGATGTGATGAGGCCACACCAAAGTTGGAGGAGCACCACCTTATATTGTAATCCATTTGGGTTGCCTCCAACCTGATGGCATGAATATCGATTTCTCAAACTTCCGGTAATGCCCCCGACACCCCTCTCCTTCACCATTTCCCTATCCCCTTTTCCCTCTCATCTCCTTACCTGTCTATCGCTTCCCTCTGATGCTCCTGCCCCCCTTTTCTTTCTTCCATGGCTGTCTACATCTTTCGCCAATCAACTACCAAGCTCTTTACTTCATCCCTCCCCCTTCTGGTTTCACCTATCACTTTGTGCTCCTCTCTCCCCTCCCCCACCTTTTAAATCTACTCCTCAACACCTTTTCCCCCCCAGTACTGCTGAAGGGTTTCGGCCCAAGACATCGATTGATGCTGCCTGGCCTGCTGAGCATTTTGTGTGTGTTGCTTGGATTTTCAACATTTGCAGATTTTCTCTTGTTTGTAACCAGAAAAGGCTCCCTTTATTGCCACTCTTTCCCTCCTGCCAGTCAGTCAATCTTCTATCAATGACAGTCACTGGAATAGAGTTTCTGTTTTCAGAGTCTGAGTATGATGCCAGTGGAGCTTACTGAATGATATTAATACTGGGATGTTGGTTTTCCTAGTCTCTTCATCAATCAATTAATCAATTAATTTAGCAATACATTGTGGAGTAGGTCCTTCTGGCCCTTCGGCAACCTCTGACAACCCCGATTTTAACCCGAACCTAATCACAGGACAATTTACAATGGCCAATTAACCTACCCAATATACCTTTGGACTGTGGGGAAAACCAGAGCACCCGGGGAAAACTCACACATTTTACGGGAAGGATGTACAGACTTCTTACAGATGGCATCAGAATAGAATTCTGAACACCGATTTAAAACAGCGTCAGGCTATACTACCATGGTCCTCAAGGATGTTGCAGAGGTGATCTCGTTAGCTCTTCATAATTCCAGTTGTAGGTAGTCCATTTTATCAAAACATATTGCAGGGCCAGGCTGAGCAAGCCATGAATTTTGTTCCAAGTTAGAAGTCTTGCTTTTCTAACAGCTTTTAACCTCACGTACAAAAGGCAGGGGCACACTCTGAGGGAATAGTTCTTTTCACCATTAGTCCTGCCTTCTCTGACTGATAGCTACTGAGATATTACAAGGGGTTGACTCTTTGCAGGATCTTGCTGTAAGCATTTATGATTGGAGAAGTAAGATGGAAGAGGTAATCTGTCTTGTGGATATTGAGAGTAAGGTCCATCCTTCTGAATGTTGCAGTGAATGATTCAGCAATTATTTAGAGCTTAGGCACCAAGTGTGCATAGGCATAACTTGTATGTATGCTGATTTTGATTGTAGAGACATAGATTTGCAATGCATAGAAATGGGCAAATCAACCTACTGGTCAGGCAGTACGGAGTATTACCAACAGTTTTGGGCCCCATATCTCAGAAAGGATGTGTTGTCATTGGAGAGAGTCCAGAGGAGGTTCACGAAGATGATTCAGGAAACGAAGGGGTTAACATATTAGGAGCATTTGGAAGCTTTAGACCTGTAACCACTGGAATTTAGAAGAATGAAGGGGGATCTCGTTGAAACCTACCAAATGTTGAAGGGAATAGATAGGGTGGATGTACAAAGGATGTTTCCTATGGTGGGAGAATCGAGAACTAGAGGGCACAGCTTCAAAACTGAGGGATGACATTTTGGAACAGAGGTAAGCAGGAATTTTTTAGCCAGAGAGCAGTCAATCTGTGCAATGTTCTGCCACAGACTGTGGTGGAGGCCAAGTCCACGGGCGATTTTAAGGCAGAGGTTGATCATTTAGTGATCAGTCACACCATCTAGGATATGGTGAGAAGGCAGGGGTATGGAGTTGAGTGGGATCTGGGTTAAGCCGTGAAGGAATGGCAAAGTAGACTTGATGCTCGGAATGGCCTACTTCTGCTCTTATGTCTTCTGGTCTTAAATTCCTGTGATGTATTGTTTGATAATCCTGTGGTGTATTGTTTGATGATCCTGTGATGTACTGTTTAATGTTCCTGTGATGTCTTCTTTGATGATTCTGTGATGTATTGTTTGATGATCGTGCGATGTACTGTTTAATGATCCCATGATGTATTGTTTGATGATCCTGTGTTGTACTGTTTGATGTTCTGGTGATGTACTTTTCGATGTTTGACATTAAAGAATCCCTCACTAGATGAATGCTTACTATTAACTTCAGCATCAATATACCATGACATCATAAAAACATAGAAACATAGCACAATACAGGCCTTTCGGCCCACATTGCATGCCGAACTTGTGCTTATTTTAGAAATTACCCAGGGTTACCCATAGGCCTCTATGTTTCTCAGCTCCATGTACCTATCCAGGAGTCGTTTAAAAGACCCTATCGTATCTGCCTCCACCACTGTTGCCGGCAGCCCATTCCATGCACTCACCACTCTCTGCATAAAAAATTTACCCCTGACATCTCCTCTGTACCTACTTCCAAGCACCTTAAAATTGTGACCTCTTGTGCTAGCCATTTCAGCCCTGGGAAAAAACCTCTGACTATCCACATGATCAATGCCTCTTGCACACCTTTATTGGGTCACCTCTCATCCTCCATTGCTCCAAGGAGAGAAGGTGAAGTTCACTCAACCTATTCCTGTGATCACGAGGAAGTCTGCAGATGCTGGAAATTCAAGCAACACACACAAAATGTTGGTGGAACGCAGCAGGCCAGGCAGCATCTACAGGAAGAAGTACAGTCGACATTTTGGGCCGAGACCCTTCGTCAGGAGTAACTGAAAGAAGAGATAGTAAGAGATTTGAAAGTGGGAGGAAAAGGGGGAGATCTGAAATGATAGGAGAAGACGGGCGGGCGAAGCTAAGAGCTGGAAAGTCGATTGGCAAAAGAGATACAGGGCTGGAGAAGGGAGAGGATCATGGGATGGGAAGCCTAGGGAGAAAGAAAAAGGGAGGGGAGCACCAGAGGAAGATGGAGAAAAGGCAAGGAGTGATTGTGCGAGGGACAAAGAGAGAAAAAAGGGGAAAATAATAAATAAATAAATAGATAGATAAGTAAATAGATAAACAAACAAATAAATAAATAAATAAGGGATGGGGCTCGGAGTCCTGCCATGTGCAGAAGTTCGCTGATGACACGGCCATAGTGGGGTGTGTCAGGAATGGACAGGAGGAGGAGTATAGGAAACTGATACAGGACTTTGTGATATGGTGCAACTCAAACTACCTGCGTCTCAATATCACCAAGACCAAGGAGATGGTGGTGGACTTTAGGAGATCTAGGCCTCATATGGAGCCAGTGATCATTAATGGAGAATGTGTGGAGCAGGTTAAGACCTACAAGTATCTGGGAGTACAGTTAGACGAGAAGCTAGACTGGACTGCCAACACAGATGCCTTGTGCAGGAAGGCACAGAGTCGACTGTACTTCCTAAGAAGGTTGGCGTCATTCAATGTCTGTAGTGAGATGCTGAAGATGTTCTATAGGTCAGTTGTGGAGAGCGCCCTCTTCTTTGTGGTGGCGTGTTGGGGAGGAAGCGTTAAGAAGAGGGACGCCTCACGTCTTAATAAGCTGGTAAGGAAGGCGGGCTCTGTCGTGGGCAAAGTACTGGAGAGTTTAACATCGGTAGCTGAGCGAAGGGCGCTGAGTAGGCTACGGTCAATTATGGATAACTCTGAACATCCTCTACATAGCACCATCCAGAGACAGAGAAGCAGTTTCAGCGACAGGTTACTATCGATGCAATGCTCCTCAGACAGGATGAAGAGGTCAATACTCCCCAATGCCATTAGGCTTTACAATTCAACCGCCAGGACTTAAGAACTTTTTAAAAGCTATTATTAATGCTTTTTGAGATAGTGATTTAGATGCATATCATATTTTTTACTGAGTTAAGTATTGTATGTAATTAGTTTTGCTACAACAAGTGTATGGGACATTGGAAAAAAAGTTGAATTTCCCCATGGGGATGAATAAAGTATCTATCTATCTATCTATCTATCTATCTATCTAACAGAAGTTAGAGAAATCAATGTTCATGCCATCAGGTCAGAGGCTACCCAGCCGGTATATAAGGTGTTGTTCCTCCAACCTGAGTGTGGCTTCATCTCGACAGTAGAGGAGGCCCTGGATTGACATATCAGAATGGGAATGGGACATGGAATTAAAATGTGTGGCCACAGGGAGATCCTGCTCCCTCTGGCGGACAGAGCGTAGGTGTCAGCAAAACAGTCTCCCAGTCTGCGTTGGGTCTCACCAATATACTTTACCTGTGAGTCGGCTGGTGTGATATACTGTGTCTAGTGCTCCCGGTGAAGCCTTCTATATATTGGCGAGCAGTCCTTCCAGGTGAGGCGACACTTCACCTGTGGGTCGGCTGGTGTTTGCCTTGTGCAGCTCCTTGGCTTGTGTGGTCTCTGCTGCCTTACACATATCAATAACCTTTTCCAGCATCAAATCTTTTTCATGGCACAATCTTTCTCTGGGCCCATTATCTGAAGTTCCACAAACTCTTTTGTCTCTAACTAGTGAGTCTCTCAAATCTCCACATTCACAGGACTTACTCAGAGTGTGAAGCTCAGCTAAGTATTGGTCAAAGCTATCACCTTGTTTCTGGTCACAGGAAAAGAACTTATATCTTTCAAACGTGATGCTTTTACTTGGGACAAAACACTCCTCAAATTTTGTCAGCAGAATGTCCAATGTAAAAACTGTCTCACTGATTTGAAAGCTGTTATAGATGTTCAAAACATCTTTGCTAATTACATGCAGAAAAACAGATGCTTTCAATTTTTCATTGGTCCCTCCTGCTCCACTAGCTACTAAATAGATATCAAGTCACTGTTTAAAGCATTTCCAGTTATCAGTTAGGTATAGAGGACTTTGGGTTTACACAATGGAAGCTCTTGGTCTCTCGCCTGAATTTCTTGGTAAATCCAGTGACTGAACTTTGGGAACAACATGCTCTTGCCTCACTGACCGTCTGGCCTCACTTGCTGCTAGCACCTTTTGTACTCAAGCAGTCTTTTTCTCAGTTGTGCATGGTATTCATTTACTCTCCCTGTTTAGACCTAAATGCTGGAACATTTTATTACTCAATACTGTTCAACACTGCATGAGTGTGACCAGCTCACCACTGAAGCTTCCAGTTCCAGGTGAACTGCTGCATTGTATACTGGGAACTGAAGTTCTTTATTACAGACACACATAATAACATGGGCATGTTGCTTTAGTGTTGTATCAGACCTAGGTATGTTGTATAGGTGTTGGTGCAGCAGACCTGGGTATTGCTGTATAAGGGTTGTTATATCAGACCTAGGTACGTTATAAGTGAATCTTATAACTTGCAAAGCACCATTTACAAAACTAAGTGATTGAATTTAATGATAGGTTAGATTTTGAAATTACAACTTTAGGATGCTACCTGGAAAGAGATTTTTACATTCTCCCCATTACCACGTGTGTTTCCTCTGGGTGCACTGGTTTCCTCCCACAGTTGGACCGGTTGGTTGGTGAATTGGTCTCTGTGATTAAGGTAGGGCTAAACTGGCTGCAGACTGGCTCAGTTCCAACAGCTGGTAGGACCTATTCCACGCTATCTCAATTTAAACAAAAACTTCCCAAAAGGGTAATAAATAATGTTCCCTTTCAAAAATACAATGCTCATGTGAAAGAAAAATTCAAAGACAAAACAGAACAGTTTGAGATTAATCACCATATTTTGGAGACTGAAGTAAATAAAGCTGTATGATATTCAACAAGGACAAATTTAATATCACTAGCAAATGTCCACCATTACAATACAGGAATAAACGAGGGTAATACAGTAAGCTGCATAACTGAGAAAAAAAACATTTTTAGTTTAATCAGAAATTTCACTTGCAGAATTGTCACTATCATACAGAAAATACAGTGCAAGCAATCACATTGGGAAGTGAAAGATAATTATGTGCAGTTCATTCCTCAGAAACGTATTATTATTTTAGATGGCATACTTAAACCAATGTAGACACATGGTAAGGTCTACTCTTCTTCAGCTTCTCATTTACTCACTGCCAGGGTATTCCACTGGAAATGCATCCCTAAACCCCCCACCATTCTTCATTTCCCTTTCCCAATTAAAATCTTCCTGCAACACTTTGAGGCAAATTGCTATTTGCCTTTCCTAAATCTTGGCTTGCTAGCTCACATGGCTTAGTGTTTGTTCCTTTGATCTGTACTTGTTTAGCATGTTTTGGGCCCTTCTCAACAAAGGACAGACTATATAACTCACTGAATTCTCTTTGTATACAATGTCACTGCACATAATACAATGGAATTTCTCCTCCCCATAGTTAACATGACACAAACTTTTAAGTATTAACATTATTTATCAGACACTTCATCCATAAAAATTGACACTGCTTGCATGCATTGCAATTTGGTTTTGCTAACTGAAAGGCATTACAAGTGAAAAAACTTGCAGATAAGTTCACATCTGTTAAACACTCAGAGAAACTATTACTAAGCACTAAGATCAAAATTAAGGTCCAGCTACTTCTCTAGAGTTACACAGTGGAGATGTTTCTACATTGAGTACTAAGTATCACTTGGGAACAGCTGGGAAAGAGAAATACCTTAGGATGATTTGCACACCAACAATAACTTGTATTTGCATTTAGCTTTCAAACTGGGAAAGCATCCAAAGAAACATCACAAGAGCAAATCAATGCAGATATATTAAGACACTGTTAACAATAAGATGCAAGGTGCAGAATATAACTCATAGGTGTTTCAACCAGTTATTTTGAAGCTTCACAAGATGCCAGAAGAAGAGGAATGCAGAGTTCCAGGGTGGTTGTAGGGATGAGAGGCATTACAGATAACAAAGTAGCAATGTCATGGATGTGTAGGGACATGAGAGTGAGAATTTAAAATCCATTGTGGTGATGGGTGACATAAGATCGTTTGTGCTAAGAATAGACAGCAAGAATAGAGATCATGGAAGGGGGGAAATAGAAAGCCAGGCCAGGTAAGCACTGGGACTGTTGAATATGGATGTCAGTGAAAGAGCCCATGTATGTCCCTGCCTAAATGAGCCCTTGGATTTTCTTTATTTGCTGATAAAGTAAATAACTGTCTCAAACTGCCATGTTCTGGATGGCATCCCTTATGATATTAAGGAACAAATAAGAGCAAATATTACCAGCCAAAAAGGAGTATTTTGGATTTTACTTTGTATTTTTCTGATCAAGGCAAGCAACATTTTGCAAAGTAGACGTACAAGTAAGCACCTCCGTGTTGAAAATCTGGGTGAAGATTCATGTAAGAAATGATGTTAAAAACTTCATGGAAATAGAGAAGATTCCCGAGAGCAGGTATTTCAAGTGGCTCCCAATTAATGAGAAACATTGATCTCAGAAAGAGCTGGGAATATTCAGTAAAAAAAAAATGGTGCAATGAATTCTCAGGCAAAGTACAGACAGGCAAACCTTTCATAGATTTTTAGATTATGCTTCCTCATAAACTATAAGTTATATTTAGAAATATTTTTAAAGCTGTGAAACTAATAATTTGTAAAATGTTGCACTCTATCTTTGTTTAATGAAGTAATATAATGCAATAATATAACGTTGTATTGAAAAATTTTGCAGAAGTGAGGTAACTTTTTTGAGGAATAAGGAAGCCATTACTCATGGTTGTGCATTTCTGATATATGATGTTGGGACAGCTTCATGTAGTCAGTCTTTCTAAGCTGTAACAGGACACAATTCCGGACTTGGTAGCTTCAGGGTTTTCACTTGATTTATGATCAGAATTTTGGGCAAGATGTAATTATGGACAGTTTATTTATAAAATAAGCATATTTTTCAATGGATGACATAAGGTGCATCAATTGTGAAATTTTGTTTTATTTTATTGGGACAAAGCACAGAGTGAGCCTTCCAGTCATTTGAGCCAAGTCACCCAACAATCCCCCAATTTAACCCGAGCCTAATCACGGGACAATTTACAATGATCAATTATCCTACCAACCAGTACATCTTTGGACTGTGGGGAAAACCAGAGCACTCGGAGGAAATCTCTGGGGAAACAGGGAGAACATACAAACTCCTTGACAGGCAGCGGAGGGAAATGAACTCGGGTTGCTGGTTTTGTAAAGCGTTGTGCTAACCACTACACTACTGTGTGATGGGAATTGAACCCGGGTCACTGGTACTGTAAATCATTGTGCTAACCACTACACTACTGTGTGATGGGAATTGAACCCGGGTCACTGGTACTGTAAATCATTGTGCTAACCACTACACTACTGTGTGATGGGAATTGAACCCGGGTCACTGGTACTGTAAATCATTGTGCTAACCACTACACTACTGTGTGATGGGAATTGAACCCGGGTCACTGGTACTGTAAAGCGTTCTGCTAACCACTACACTACTGTGTGATGGGAATTGAACCCGGGTCACTGGTACTGTAAATCATTGTGCTAACCACTACATTACTGTGTGATGGGAATTGAACCCGGGTCACTGGTACTGTAAATCATTGTGCTAACCACTACACTACTGTGTGATGGGAATTGAACCCGGGTCACTGGTACTGTAAATCATTGTGCTAACCACTACATTACTGTGTGATGGGAATTGAACCCGGGTCACTGGTACTGTAAATCATTGTGCTAACCACTACACTACCATGTGATGGGAATTGAACTTGGGTCGCTAGCACTGTGAAGAGTTGTGTTAACCACTACACTACTGTGTGATGGGAATTGGACCCAGGTCACTGGTACTGTAAATCATTGTGCTAACCACTACACTACCGTGTGATGGGAATTGAACTCGGGTCGCTAGCACTGTGAAGTGTTGTGTTAACCACTACACTGGAAATAAACCCAGAAAATCATTTTAAATTAAATTTATAAATTTTAAGCAGTTGAAATTTTTTCAAGTTATAGAAATCTTGATTTGAAAAAATGTATTAATAAGGTACTGCAGGAAGCAGAAGGATTTTTAAAATAAGCCAGTTATGATTAAGTAGGACATATTAGAGGAATGAAGTTTGCAGTGAGATTCAAAATATTAGTTGGGCTGTTTACACAGAGTAATGCAGTTTGATGGATGACAAGCTACCTAAAGAAAAGCCTTCCTGAAAGAACTGAAATAACGAGCTTGACTTATTCTATGGTAAATGTGTTTTAATTTTTGATTAATTTGTATAGAATGATCTAACTTGTGTTTAGGTTGTTCTTTAGCGAATAGGACAATTGATCTTTTTTATCTTCAAAGTAATCCACAGAAATTTGTAGATTGATACATGACCTGATATACAGGTGTGTACCTGAGATCTCAATTGGTGTATGGGCGGAATAATTTAAAATGTATTTATTTTAGTTAAAGAATCTGGCATTTTACAAAGCATCGAGTAAGTAGCATAATTTATTAGTCACAGTCCAAGATATGTTAAAGCAAAATGGGTTTGAAAAGCCAATGTTACATCTTTGATACCATATGCAATGTTTTCCATTACATATCTTTATAAATGTTTTGAGTGAATTTATTCTGAATAAGCAAAAGTCCAGACCCATTATGAGATTAATATGATCACAAAACACAGACACATATTGGTGTTGTAAATATATAAGCTGATACAGTCTGTTCAGCAGTGTCTAAATGGGACAAAAATGGACTGTTGGAGTTTGATCTTTGACT
This sequence comes from Hemitrygon akajei, assembly GCF_048418815.1. NCBI lineage: Eukaryota > Metazoa > Chordata > Chondrichthyes > Myliobatiformes > Dasyatidae > Hemitrygon > Hemitrygon akajei. The sequence goes on from NC_133125.1 coordinate 70,342,980, forward strand.
CATGTTCCTTTGCACTCTTCATGTTGAAAGCTCACCTCTGGGATTTGTGCTAATATTGATTATTTAAAGTGGTGAAGGTGCAGTAGGAGTGTGGGTTGGCATGGGTGAAAATGGTTAAAGATTATGGTTGAAGCTGAAGAACTAGTGAAAGAAAAAGCAATTTATAACAGTTGATATAAAGAGGAGAAAATATAGACAGGTGGAATTTAAGGCAGAAGAAAAGTGAATGTGAAATATTATGAAAGAACAAGAAGGTAAAGCAAGCTTTATGTTATAGTTGCCAGGATCAGTGTCTGGTGGCTGTAACAAGCTATGTCCATATTCTACACTCTGCTCTCCACTGGAGCATGGCAGCACACTGGAAAAACACCACGGCAGAATTAAGCATTTCAAAGCAGGTGTGTAATGTGTTCAGTATAGTATTAGACAATGGGAGGCACAACATGGAATGGAGGAGCATGCTGCTGTGGTATCAGCTCAGTTCAACTGAAATTGGTCAAAGAGGACCAAAAGAATGCATACTTCAAACAGAAAGTGTAAATTAACCCTCCACTATCATTTGTGGTGTTGTCCACAGAATTAGCCATTCTCCCAGATCAAGCCTTCCTATAGTACATAGTTGCCCAAAAGGGACAACGCAACTAGACAAGTTGTTGAACAAGACATATGGCATGCTTGCTTTCATTGGCTGTGGTATTGAGTATAAGAATTGATACATGATGGTACAGCTGCACAAAACTTTGGTTAGACTGCTTGTGGAGTACTGTGTGCAGTTCTGTACAGAATATTGGTTAGTCTGCACCTGGACTACTGTGTGCAGTTCTGTACAGAACATTGGTTAGTCTGCACCTGGACTACTGTGTGCAGTTCTGTACAGAACATTGGTTAGTCTGCACCTGGACTACTGTGTGCAGTTCTGTACAGAACATTGGTTAGTCTGCACCTGGACTACTGTGTGCAGTTCTGTACAGAACATTGGTTAGTCTGCACCTGGACTACTGTGTGCAGTTCTGTACAGAACATTGGTTAGTCTGCACCTGGAGTACTGTGTGCAGTTCTGTACAGAACATTGGTTAGTCTGCACCTGGACTACTGTGTTCAGTTCTGTACAGAACTTTGGTTAGTCTGCACCTGGAGTACTGTGTGCAGTTCTGTTTGCCACGATATAGGAATTGTAACATTACGATAGAGAGGGTGAGGAAAAATTTCACAAGGATGTGACTGGGACTGGAGAGCTTGAGTTATAAGGAGAGTTTGAAGAGGCTAAGACTGTTTTCTCTTGTGCAAAGGAGAATGAGGGATGATCATATCGAGCAGGGCTTACCAACCAGGGGTCCATGAACCTCTTGCTCAATGGTATGGTCCCTGGTTGGGAAGCCCCGATCCTGAGATTTATAAAGTTATGAATGACATAGATAGAATCGATAGTCCCGGTATTTTTTTCCATGAGTATGTGAGTCTAAAGCTAGAGAGCACAGGTTTAAAGTGAAGGGAGGAGGACTCAAAGGGAAGCTGATGAGCAAGTATTTTACACTTGTGATGGTGGAGCGATGCAATGTCCTGCCGAAAGGGCTGGCAGATTCAACATTTAAAACACTTTGGAAGGTTCATGGATAGAAATGTTTTCAAATACTCACTCAGAAAGATTTCTGCTCAACATGGATGAACTGGACCAAAGGGCTTGTTTATGTGCTGTCTGCATCCATGAAAACCATGAACTGGACCAAAGGCAAACACGAGGAAATCTGCAGATGCTGGAAATTCAAGCAACACACACAAAATGCTGGTGGAATGCTGCAGGCCAGGCAGCATCTATGGGAAGAAGTACAGATGACATTTCGGGCCAAGACCCTTTGTCAGGACTAACTGAAAGAAGAGATAGTAAGAGATTGAAAAGTGGGAGTGGTAGGGGTGATCCAAAATGATAGGAGAAGACAGGAAGGGGAGGAATGAAGCTATGGTCTGGAAAGTTGATTGGCAAAAGGGATACACAGCTGGAGAAGAAGGGGATCATGGGATGGGGTAAGAAGAGGAGGGGGACATTAATGGAAGTTAGAGAAGTCAATGTTCATGCCATCAGGTTGGAGGCTACCCAGATGGTATATAAGGTGTTGTTCCTCCAACCTGAGTGTGGCTTCATCTTGACAGTAGAGGAGGCCGTGGATTGACATATCAGAATGGAAATGAGACGTGGAATTAAAATGTGTGGCCACAAGGAGATCCTGCTTTCTCTGGCGGATAGAGCGTAGGTGTTCAGTGAAATGGTCTCCCAGTCTGCGTTGGGTCTCACCAATATATAAAAGGCCACACCGGGAGCACCGGACGCAGGATACCACACCAGCAGACTCACAGGTGAAGTGTCGCCTCACCTGGAAGGACTGTCTGGGGCCCTGAATGGTGGTAAGGAAGGAAATGTAAGGGCAGGTGTAGCACTTGTTCCGCTTACAAGGATAAGTGCCAGGAGGGAGATCGGTGGGAAGGGATGGGGGGGATGAGTGGACAAGGGAGTCGCATAGGATCCCTGTGGACCCGAAGGCTGGTGGGGTGATAGGTGAGGACAAGTGGAACCCTATCCCGAGTGGGGTGGCGGGTGGATGGGGTGAGAGCAGAGGTGCGTGAAATGGGAGAGATGCGTTTGAGAGCAGCGTTGATAGTAGAGGAAGGGAAGCCCCTTTCTTTAAAAAAGGAAGACATCTCCTTCATCCTGGAATGAAAAGCCTCATCCTGAGAGCAGATGCAGTGGAGATGGAGGAATTGCGAGAAGGGGATGGCATTTTTGCAAGAGACAGGGTGGGAAGAGGAATAGTCCAGGTAGCTGTGAGACTCTGTAGGCTTATAGTAGATATTAGTAGATAGGCCGTCTCCAGAGATGGAGTCAGAAAGATCAAGAAAGGGGAAGGAGGTGTCAGAAATGGACCAGGTAAATTTGAGGGCAGGGTGAAAGTTGGAGACAAAGTTAATGAAGTCGACGAGCTCAGCATGCGTGCAGGAGGCAGCGCCAATGCAGTCGTCGATGTAGCGAAGGAAAAGTAGGGGACGGATACCAGCATAGGCTTGGAATATGGACTGTTCCACAAAGCCAACAAAAAGGCAGGCATAGCTGGGACCCATACAGGTGCCCATGGCTACACCTTTGGTTTGGAGGAAGTGGGAGGAGCCAAAGGAGAAATTATTAAGAGTAAGAACAAATTCCACTAGATGGAGGAGAGCGGTGGTAGAGGGGAACTGGTTAGGTCTGGAATCCAAAACAAAGCAGAGAGCTTTGAGACCTTCCTGGTGGGGGATGGATGTATTTAGGGACTGGACGTCCATGGTGAAAATAAGGTGGTGGGGGCCAGGGAACAAAATCATTGAAAAAATTCAAAGCATGAGAAGTGTCACGAACATAGGTGGGAAGGGATTGAACAAGGGGGTATAAGACAGTGTCAAGGTATGCAAAAATGAGTTCGGTGGGGCAGGAGCAAGCTGAGACAATAGGTCTACCTGGACAGGCAGGTTTGTGGATCTTGGGTAGGGGGTAGAAACGGGAAGTGTGGGTTGTGGGAACAATGAGGTTGCTGGCAGTGGATGGGAGATCCCCAGAGCTGATAAGGTAGGTGATGGTGTGGAAGACAATGGCCTGGTGCTCCTTAAGTGGGGTCATGATCGAGGACCAAAATGCCTGTTTCTGTACTGTCTGACTCCATGGATACTGTGAACTGGACCAAAGGGCCTGTTTCTGTGCCGTCTGACTCCATGGTAACCGTGAACTGGACCAAAGGGCCTGTTTCTGTGCAGTCTGACTCCATGGTAACCGTGAACTGGACCAAAGGGCCTGTTTCTGTGCCGTCTGACTCCATGGTAACCGTGAACTGGACCAAAGGGCCTGTTTCTGTGCAGTCTGATTCCATGGTAACCATGAACTGGACCAAAGGGCCTGTTTCTGTGCCGTCTGACTCCATGGATACTGTGAACTGGACCAAAGGGCCTGTTTCTGTGCAGTCTGACTCCATGGTAACCATGAACTGGACCAAAGGGCCTGTTTCTGTGCTGTCTGACTCCATGGATACTGTGAACTGGACCAAAGGGCCTGTTTCTGTGCTGTCTGACTCCATGGATACTGTGAACTGGACCAAAGGGCCTGTTTCTGTGCAGTCTGACTCCATGGTAACCATGAACTGGACCAAAGGGCCTGTTTCTGTGCTGTCTGACTCCATCAAAACAGAACAGCACAGGAACCAGCTCTTCAGCCCTCAGTGTTGTACTGAACCAATTAAACTAGCACAGTTTAAATTAAACCAATTGGCCTCTGCCCCCATTATGCCCATATCTAAACATGAGAAAATCTGCAAATGCTGGAAATCCAAAGCAACACACACAAAATGCCTGAGCGATTCAGGAGGCTATGTACTCAGAGTTAGTAGTCGATGCTTTGGGCTGAGACCCTTCTTCAGGACTGGGTCAGAACAATGAGTCTACCTGGACAGACAGGTTTATGGATCTTGGGTAGGAGGTAGAAAGGGGAGGTATGGAGTAGAGGAACTGTGAGTTGGTGGCAGTGGATGGGAGGTTAATAAGGTGGGTGATGGTACAGGAGACAAGGGCCTGGTGCTGCTTACTGAGGTCCTGTTCAAAGGGTAAGTAAGAGAAGGTGTCTGAGAGTTGTTGCCCGGCCAAGCTCAGATCCTCAGACTACGATGGCATCTGCAGGTTTGATGGTAAGGTTAGGATTAGTGTGAAGACAGTGGAGAGCAACATTTTCAGAAGGACAGAGGTCAGAATTGGAGAGACAAGTGTTAAACTCAAGCTGGTTGATATCTTGTCAGCAATTAGTAATAAAAAGATCCAGAGCAGGCAGAAGACCAGAGTGCAGTGCCCAGGAGAAGGAGGAGGGTTGAATATGGGAGAAGGGGCTCATCAGTGTGGGTAATCACTGTCCATATTTTTCCATTTTCCTCCCATTCATGTGCCTAGGCAGTGCATTCCAGGCACCCACCACATTCTGTATATAAAAACTTGCTCCTCAGATCTCGTTTGAAGTTATTCCCCCTCACCTTAAATACACATCCTCTGGTATTAGACTTTTCAGCCCTTGGAAAAAGATACCATCTGGCCACTTTGCCTATACTTCTGGAATCCGCTGATTGTAGACCAGCTTCTGTTTGAAAAAGGCCTCAAATGAATCTTTTAATCAGCAGATTGCACTAACAGTGAGATCTTTATAAATCTAGTAGTGATATAAATTAATACTCGTATTTTTTGCTTGGCCGGGCTTACTTTGTTCAGTGTGATTGAAAAACATAACTTCTGAATAATAACTGTTCTGTGCTTTACAATGAAACATTGTGATCACTGTAATTTATTCTATTGTCCAACTCTTCAAGAATCAGGTTTACATTCCATTTACTGACGTTTTTCACTGCCCGACTGGTGCTGCAGTCATCTATTACTTCCGAGTTACTTGTTGCAGGGTCCTGTCCGATCTTATTCTGGGCCGTTAAAATGAACTTGTTAGAAATTGGATGTGTGTTGGTGTCTCTCTGCTTGACGTTTGAAGAGCACATCTGAAACTGAAAGGCAGCTTGAAAGCTTCGGCGAAAGTTCTTGTTGAAGTAACCGTAAATGATGGGGTTGACGCTGCTGTTGCAGAATGCCAGCCAGTGGGCAAAGGGATAAATGTAGAAATTGATTATTCTGAATTTGTTATACGAAAGGTTGGTGTAGTCAGTCAACATTGTTACGGCCCAGAGTGGCAGCCATGACAGGGTGAACATCAGAGCTACTATTCCTAACATCTTGATGACTCGCCGCTTCTTTTGAGACACCGCGTTGCGATTTTCCTGTTGAACTGCTTCTCCAACAGGTGCGCTAATTTTATAAAGAGTCATCCCCATCCTTGCATACATAATCACAAGAAGGGACAAAGGAGCCAAGTAAATGTTGGAAAACAAAATGGTCGTGTAAATTTTTCTCATTTTTTGACTTGGCCATGCCTCGTAACACTGATAGCAAGCGTATGTAGTCTTGCTGCTGTGGACGATCCTTACGTTGTCAGGCAACTTGGTCACCTTCAGCATGACTGCAGAAGGACACATGATGGAGATTGCAAGAAGCCATATCACAGCAATGATGATGGTTGCAACAGTCATGTTCAGTTTTTGTTTGAAAGGATAAACAATACATCTGAATCTGTAAAAGAATTATATAAAGCAAATGCTAATTTAATTATTTCCACAATGTATATAGTTGCTGTACATATTTTCACAGTCATATGGGATGTATTGAATTGGCAAAGCAACTTCTCAGCTGACTGTTGGATTCCTACAAAAAGTGAAGAGCATTATATAACACTGCAGAGGTACCCCATCACTAATGTCAAGGGGATATTTTAGCACAGTTGAACAAGACTGATAGAAGTTCTTTGTTAATTTGTGCATATGGGAATATCTGAATTAGGTACAATGGTAGGATATCCAGCCTTTTCCGCATAAGTTATCAAGATCAATCTAAATTTTCCTGCAATGTCTTGATATTCTTGATTCCCTTAATATCTGGAAATCCATCAATTTCCATTGTGAATGATCATAACGACCAGGTCTCTATTGTCCTTAGAACAGAGGATTCTGTGGAACAAGATTGACCAGAACGGTGAACAAGGTATAGGTATAGGCTTCCGTCAGTCTCAAGAGACCATGGAGTTGCGCCCTTGAAAAATTTAACCATGGTAGTCTGCAGCGTCGATTGTGACTGAAGAGGCCCAGCAGGGAGTGACAGTCCTGTGATGAATGGCCTGTAGGTCCACCTCTTGACGTTTCTGCTTTAGTGAACAGGGAAGGTGATGGATTGGAGAAACTGATAATATTGGTATTGAATATTTGAAAATGATTTGTTTCAGGATTACAGATTCAAACACTGCGGGACATTTGGGGGGAGGATAGTCAGTAAAATACTGCTTTTCGTACAGATGTTTTGGAATTCACCACCTATAAAAGTGCTGGAAACAGTCAAACAGAACTTTCAAAGGGATGGGCACTTGTGGGAAGTGGTATTGAACAGATGGACCAAAAAACCTCCTTCTATGCTATAACAATTCCATAACTCTACGGTTTTTACTTTATTACTAATAATGATAATGATTTCATCATAAATGCAACAGACTGGCCATTGCATCATTAATATGTTCAGGTCAAATTGAAATGAGTTACACCAAGAGTGACTTTTCCCTCAGATAATTGAGCCAGGAAGTGGAATGATGGCAATATTTGATTTCAAGTTGCTGGCAGATAAAATTGAACTCACACAAGAATGAAGAGATGTATATTGGGAAATGAAACCAGGCTGCAGTGAATGGCGGGCCCTGTGGAGTGTTGTTGAACAGGGTGACTGAGTGGTTCAAGTACATACAGTACCTTGCAGTACATAGTGAAATTCTGTTCAATTCCTTAGGCGACACCAGTTTCATTGACACTAAATAACTCAGCACTGCCCATAATAAATAACTCACTTGTTCTGGACTCATTTTGCAACCCTACATTTTTATTCCCTCCACCACTGACTGACACAAAGTCTGCCAGACTGAAAAGGTATCACAACAATTGTCAAGGTGAAGACATCTTTGACAGCAATTTCTGAATTCATATCAACCACTAGGAAGAACAAGGCATTAAGTACCTTGGAGCTCATCAGGACTTGCACCATTCTGAGGCATGTGGATCTCAATTCTGGAAATGCCTGGTCAGATACTTTGTAGGAATGACTTTTTCAGTTATACCATTGCAGTTCATAAGGCTTCTCACCATTTTGAGAGTAATAAATGCTGTCCTTGCATCTCATAAGTTGTGATAATTCTGTGATTCATTGCATTTGTCAGAGGTGGGGAAAGTGTGCATTATTCCACTCCCTAAGGCTGCTGAAACTCTGCTAAAGATGCTTGAGTTAGTACATCAAACTTTTGTTGGTTTGTGACAAGCCTCCAATCCAGTGACATCTTATCTGCAGAGTTTCACTTTAACACCACCAGATTGAAAGTGCATTTATCATTCAAGAATGTATAACTTGTATAAGCTTGAGATTTGTTTGCTCACAGGTAGACACAAAGCAAGAAACACGAAAGAAAAACAAAACTAAAAGACCAATACTTGATGTGCAAGAGAAAGAAAAAAAAACACAAATCATACAAAGAATTGAAGTGAACAACAACATTCCGAAACACATCGAGTCCTCAGATCTGAACCCTGGAGCAGCCCACAATAGGCATAAAGCCACATATATCATATATTATTACTGTATTGATGTAAAAATGTTGTTATTTGTACAGATCACCTCCAAATTTTCATCTTTGCATGCTGCCTGATTCATGAATTTTTTTTGGACTACCTCTGCTAGGAACTTGATGGTAGAAGATTTCCAATCAGGTCATCCAAAAGGAACACAAAATGCTTTCAGATGTGATGTGTGCTTGTGAAGACTCACTTGCCAAAACCCAACATGGTCATTGATCACTGGAACCTGTGCAGACTTTAGCATGTCTTGTATGTTGTCATTCTCAACAGTTAATAGAGAATCGTCCTCCTGTTTATAGTAAAGTCCAGAATTTGAATCTATGCAGATGTAGAGAGAAGTACACATTTTGGAAATGTGAGTCGTTTGATGAAACATGAATCGTTTGATGAGCTTTTGCTTCTGTATTCTTTTGAATCATATGTGTGCTAGCTTTTGTTAAAGCTCCATTGCAAGTCAATAACATTTTCAATCTCTTAAAAATCTCCTCAAATTTCCTGTGTGTGCGGGCTGAACTACTGAGAGCCAGAGATGTACCACCTCACCTCATTTTGCAATGGCTTTAGTTTTTGAGTGGCGTTTAAAACCATACCAGTTACAGAACTGGTCGCCACATCATGTTCTTACATCTTTCAATGTCAGGTGTATTTGTGAATTGCCTGAAAGAGTGAGGATTAAATATTAATTCACACTACTCTCCAGAAAATAATGCTTTGCTGTCTAAAATTGTGTTCACCTAGAGCTGAACATTTTTACACAAATTACACTCTGCATTAGTGTCTTTTGGAAAAATTTGTCCCTCTGTCTTTTTGTTTTTCCTAGTAATTTTTCCCAAAATAATGTGACACTGGCATAACATACAATATAAAAATATTATCTCCAGTAAGATTTTCAAGTTCACAGGTCTAAAAAAATCATGATTCTTATTTGCTTACAGAATAACTAGGCCCCATCAGTACTATTTCCTGGAAATTTAACATGCCTCAGCTACCCGGTCTCAGTGTGCTTTGAACCTGTTGCTGTGATCTTTGCAATATTTCACAGCTGCTGAGAGATGACTGCGTAGATTGTGGTGCTGTGCTGTGTGCTGGCACTTTGCCATACATCTGGAGGGAACACAGTGCTAAACAGCACAATATCAATGTTTGTATATGGTTATTCAGGGAAACTTGCAAATCCTACAGTGAATCCCACACCCAAGCTCCTGAAAATCATTTACATAAGCTTTCTAAATTGCTTCTTTGATCTGACTTTTCTAGTATCAAGATAACCCATAATGTCCTTTCTCTGACAAATGGTCTTAGAAAGACTTAGAGAGATTTCCAAGATTCCATGTTTTAATCACATTTGAGGAGTGTGATTATAATATCTGCAGAAACTCTGTGAAAAACACATAGTGGGAAGAGGAAGGGAGGGAGAGAGAGAGAGCAGAAAGGAGAGAGAGAAAGAGAGAAGGGGAAGAGAGAGAGAAAGGTAATGAGAGAGAGAGGGAGAGAGAAAAGTGAATGAGAGGAGAGAAAGGAGAGCAAGGAGAGAGAGAGCAAGAGAAGAGGAGAGAGAGAAAGGTAATGAGAGAGGGGGAGAGACAGAGAGGGGGGGAGAAAGGAGAGAGAACAAGAGAGAAGAGGAGAGAGAGAAAGGTAATGAGAGAGAGGGGGAGAGGCAGAGAGAGGGAGAGTGAGAGGGGGGGGAGAAAGGAGAGAGAACAAGAGAAGAGGAGAGAGAGAAAGGTAATGAGAGAGAAGAGGGAATGAGAGGAGAGAAAGGAGAGCAAGGAGAGAGAGAGAGCAAGAGAAGAGGAGAGAGAGAGAAAGGTAATGAGAGAGGGGGAGAGAGAGGTAGAGAAAGAGAGAGAAGGGGAGAAAGGGGAGAGAGAGCAGGAGTAAACTTTCATAGTGTGATGACAGTAGCTGTGAATGGTTACACCTGTTACATTTAAGGATGTACACACTTAGAAGGAAAGGAATGCAAGTGGAAATAAAAATATTGGAGCTTTCTGATCACGAGTGGGCATCAGGTAAGGAAACATTTGTCTATTCCCAAACTCATATCTATTATCGATCTGCTGTCACTTTTAATTCCCTGTCGCATATTTCCAGGCAATTGGGCATCTCCAGAGCTGAATGAATATGACCCACAGTGGTTTAAGATGCAAATTCTGTTTAATGGCTTGATTTAAGAGTAATATTAGGAACATAAGTACTGGAAGTAAGAGTAAACTGTTTGGGAGTTCAAGGCCATTCTGTCATTCATCTAGAACCTGACAAACCTTTTACCTTGCAATCATTTTTCAGCACTATTTCCACATCTGTTGATTCCCTTAAATTCAATCTCTTTGAAAGAACCCATTGGCAGTGTAGCATCCGGGGTGCAGAATTCCAAATGTTCATCAGTCTCTAAGTAAAGAAAAGTTTCCTCGTCACAGTATTGAACAACTTTGATGTTGTTTTTCAGGGACTGTGCCAGCATTTATCTCTCATCTTTGGTTGCTCCTTGAGAAGATGGTGCTGAGCTGCAGTTCATTCTTGAAAAGTTGCAGCCCTTCAAATGATGGCGTTCCCACAATGTCGCTGGGTGGGAGTTCCAAGATGCGGACCCAACTGTGCTGAAATACCAGAGATACTTTCCAGCTCCTGTTTCCCCCACAGTCCAAAGACATACTGGTTAATTGGCTATTGTAAATCGTCCTGTTATCAGGTTCAGGTTAAATAGGTGGGTTGCTGGGCAGTGCAGCTTGTTAGGCCAGAAGGACCTATTCTGCTTTGTATCTCTGAATAATATTGAATGTTGAAAAGGTGTAGTAGAGTCAAGGTGGAGAAGCTGTTTCCCGTAGTCTAGGATGATAGGGCACAACCAAAGAATAGAGGGACATATTTTTAGAACGGAGATGAGGGGGAATTTCTTAAGTCAGAGGGTGGTGAATCTAAGAAATTCTTTGCCATAGGCAGCTCTGGAGGCCAAGTCATTGAGTTTATTTAAAGCAGAGGCTGATAGATTTTTGATAAGTCGGTTTGTGAAAGGTTATGGAGAGAAAGGAGGAGAATGCTGTTGAGAAGGAAATAGATCAGCCAAGATGGAATGATGGAGCAGACTTGATGGGCTGAAAGTCCTAATTGTGCACCACTGTCTTATGGTCTAAATAAATAGGAAGTGCATGACTTGAAGGGAGAGTCAATCTTCGCATTTCATGAAGATAGAGGTAGTTGCTTTGGAAGGTGAGTAATTGCAGTACATTATTAGATGATACATACTTCGTCTCCTGTGCCCCCATGGTGGAGGGAATGAATATTTATAGGTGGTTAATGGGATATTGCTTTGTCATGGATGGTGTTGAGCATCTTGAGAATTGTTGGACCTGTATGCATCCCGGCAAGTGCAGAAGGTACCCGAGTCCTGATCGGAAGGCTCATTTCAAGCATTGCTAACCCCATGTACTGCCTTGAAGTTCCAAAAGAAGCCAGCTAGGCTCCATGTATCAGATGCTACAATAGCTGTGCTGCTGGGCCAGAGGACCAGTAGCCAAAAGAACCCCAAAGACAAGAACTAGCCAAATAATTTATTTGATTTTTACTGCCTGCAATCATAAGTGATCGCTATCTGTTATATGTTTTGGATAATCTGTGCAACCATTTTCCAAGTACAGAACACTAACACTCCTAACATTTTTATCCATCTTATTTATGAATATGCTTTGCATACTAACCAGTGGAGCTACTGCGCTTGTTCCAGAGTGCTTACACATTCAGGAGGCGGGTTGCCAATGCAACTCTGAGTTCAGTTCTATTTTTCTGAGAGAGGTTGACCAAGCTAGGCCTTTACTCTTTGGAGTGTAAGGAAAAGATGGGCAACCTTATACAAGTGTTTATAATTATTGAGAGGTATAAAGTCTTTTCCCCAGGGTAGGGGAACCCATAACCAGGGGCCATAATTTGGAGGTGAGAAGGGGTAAAATTAAAAGGGATCTGAACTGTAACATTCTTATGCAGAGGGTGGTGAGTATGGAGAAGTGCACGAGAGAGTGATTGAGGCAGGTAAATAGTATTATTTAAGATGTACTAGCTGGGTGGCATGGACCTGTAGGACCCAGAGGCCTGTATTCAGGCTGTACTGCTTTATGACTCTGATGTTACGGCCATTATCAGCCCATCCCTGAATGTTGTCCAAGCATGCAGATATCGGCTGCTTCACATGCTTGGGTATGTAGCAAATGGAAATGATCATTGTGCAATTGACACAGAAGTTCACAGTTCTGTTTTAATATAGAACAGAATGTCATTAACAAAGCAGCTGGAGATGGTTGGGGTTAGGACAGTGCCCTGAGAACCACCTGTAGAGATGTCTTGGGGCAGGAATGATTGACCTCCAACAACCACAACTACAAACTCTTCTCAGACTTCCAGCCAGGTACAGGTATCGACTATAACCAATGTTTCAATGATAAACTCTGCATCTTCTTCAGGGATGATGCAAAGAATGCAAGAAGATGGCAGAGTTTGTCATTGAAACATCAGTTATAATGGATACCTGTATCTGGCTAGAATCCCAAGAAAAGTTTATTCATCAGATATGCCAGGAAAGAACTAGCTCCTTTTTAACCACAATTACCTTCCTTTGTGATTCAGTTTTACCAGAGTTCCTTGAGGCTCACTCAGTCAAATCCTGCTTTGATATCAAGGGCAGTTACTTTCAAATCTTGCTTCTAGAATTTGGCTCCTAAGTCCATGTTCAGACCAACGCTATGATGAGGACTTGAGTGAGTGATCCTATTGAGATCCAAGCCAGGCTTCAGTGAGTGTGTTATTGGTGATTAAGTGGCAGATGGTGATGCTGTTAACAGTAGCTGATGATGATTGAGAGTTGGCTGATTAGGGCACCATGAACCAGACTGGATTTGTAACTGATTTTTTGGTGAACAGGACGTACCTGAGCAACTTCACACAGTGTCAGGTTGACGTGTTGTAAATGTACTTGAACAGATGAAATTGGACCATGGCTGATTCTGAACCCATGGCTTTGGTACTGGTACGTTGCCTGGCCCTGCAGTCTTTGTTATATGTAGTTCTCTCAGGCTTTACTTCATCTCACATGGAGTTAACTGAGCTGGCTTCTGTGATCGTGAGGACTTCAGAAGAAACTTGAATTGGTTCCGTCACTATTTGTAAAGTTGTGAATGCTTTAGTCCTTTTCTTAGCTCTCAAGTGCTGGGCTCCAGCATCACAGAAGATGGGGATGTTTTGTTGAGCTTCCTCCTCCATTTCAATTTTTAATTGTCCACCTCCATTCATGGCAGATGTGGTCAAATCAGAGCTTTGAACTGTTCATGATTATGAGGTTGCATTACTCTGCTGTTGCATGTTGTTTGTGCTGTTCAGTATGAAAGAGGCCCTATACTCCAGCTTCAATATGCTGCCTCCACATCACTTTGAGGTATGCCTTTAATGCTCACAGTGTAGCCTTCTTTGTTCTTCATTATTGACATACCTCGCAGACCAGGCCATTCCCACCCTTTGAGCTGCACAGCCCAGCAATCCCCCAGTTTTATCCTAGCCTGATCATGAGAAAATTTACAAAGACTAGTTAACCTACAGACTAGCATGAGTTACAGGGAAGTAGTCACCCCTAAGTTGCAGGAGGTGAATAGCTGGGAGACTGCCAGGAGGAATGGAAATGTGAATAGGCAGTTAGCACAGAGCACCCCTGTGGCCATTCCCCTCAAAAATAAGTGTACCACTTTTGATACATTTGTGGGGGTTGACTGCCCGGGGGATTGCCATGGCGACCAGGTTTCAGGCACCGAGCATGGGACTGGTAGCGATAGTGATAGGGGACTCGATAGTGAGGAGAACAGACAGGAGATTCTGTGGATGTGAATGGGACACCCGGAGGTCTGTTGTCTCCCAGGTGCCATGGTCAGAGGCATCTCAGATCACACCCACAATATTTTGGAGAGGGAGGGAGAGCAGCCAGATGTCTTGGTACATATTGGTACCGATGATATAGGAAGGAAAAGCAAAAGAGATTTTAGAGAGCTAGGTAGAAAGCTGAGAAGATGGACCTCTCAGATAGTAATTTCTGGATTTCTGCCTGTGCCAAGCGCCAGTGAGGGTAGAAACAGGACAATTTGGCAGATAAATGCGTGGCTGAGAAGCTGGTGAGTGAGCAGGACTTCAGATTCTTTGATCATTAGAATCTCTTCTGCGGGAAGTATGGCCTGTTCAAAAGTGATGGTTGCACCTGAACCCAAGGGGGACCATTGTTAGAGCTGTTGGGGAGGATTTAAACTAATTTGGTAGGAGGGTGGGAACCAGAGTGATGGGACTCAGGATATGATGGATGGTAAAAAAGTAAGGATAGCACGCAGTCAGACTGTCAGAAAGGGCAGGCAGGTGATGGGACATTGTTGCAGTACAGGGCAGTACATTAGGGATGCAAAATCAAAAAGGGTAGCAGATACGGTACTCAAGGTGTTGTATCTCAATACGAAGAGTATAAGAAATAATGTGGCTGATTTTGTTGCTCTATTACGGATTGTCAGGCATGATGTTGTGGCCATCACTGAATTGTGGCTGAAGGATGGTTGTAGTTGGGAGTTGAATGTCCAAGGTATCGTTGGTATGGAGGGATACGAAAATAGGCAGAAGGGGTGGTATGGTTCCACTGGTAAAGAATGACATCAAATCAGTAGAAAGATGTGACATAGGATTGTGGTTTGAATTAAGAAACTGCAGGGGTAAAAGGACCCTGATGGCAGTTATAGACAGGCCTCCCACAGTGTCTGGGAAGTGGACCACAGGTTACAACAGGAAATAGAAAAGGCGAGTCAGAAGGGCAATGTTATGGTAGTCATGGGAAATTTTAACAAGCAGGTTGATTGGGAAAATCAAGTTGGTAATGGATCTCAAGAGAGTGAGTTTGTTGAATGCCTAAGAGATAGCTTTTTACAGCAGTTTGTCGTTGAGCCTGCTGGGAGATGAGCTATACTGGATTGGGTGTAATGTAATGAACCACACGTGATTAGGGAGCTTAAGATAAAAGAACCTTTTGGAACCAGTGATCACAATATGATTGAGTTCAACTTGAAATTTGATAGGGAGAAAGTAACATCTGACGTAACAGTATTTCAGTGGAGTAAAGGAAATTACACTCATATGAGAGAGGAGCTGGCCAAAGTAAATTGGAAGGAGCTGCTGGCAGAAATGCTAGCAGAGCAGCAGTGGCATCTTCTTCTGGGAAAAATGAGGAAGGTGCAGGACACGTGTATTCCAAAAATGAGGAAATACTCAAATGGCAAAATAGTACAACTATGGCAGACAAGGGAAGTCAAAGCTAATGTAAAAACAAAAGGGAGGACATACAACAAAGCAAAAATTAGTGGGAAGATAGAGAATTGGAAAGTTTTTAAAAACCTACAGAGAGCAACTAAAAGAATCATTACGAGGGAAAAGATGAAATATGAAAGCAAGCTAGCAAATAATATCGAAGTGGATAGTAAAAGTTTTTTCAAGTATGTAAAAAATAAGAGGGATGAGAGTGGACATTGGACAGCTAGAAAATGAGGCAGGAGAAGTAATAATGGGAGACAAGGAGATGGCCGATAAACAAAATGAGTATTTTAGATCAATCTTCACTGTGGAAGACACTAGCAGTATGCCTGATGTTGTAGTGTGTGACGAAAGAGAAGTGGGTGCAGTTATTATTACAAGGGAGAATGTGCTCAAAAAGCTAAAAGACCTAAAAGTATATAAGTCACCCGGACCAGATGAACTGCACCTTGGGTTCTGAAAGAGGTAGCATTAGAGATTGTGGTGGCATTGGCAATGATCATTCAAAAATCTTTGGACTCTGGCATGGTGCCAGAGGACTGGAAAATTGTAAATGCCAATCCACTCTTAAAGAAAGGAGGAAGGCAGCAGAAAGGAAATTATTGACCATATAGACTGACCTCAGTGGTTGGGAAGATGTTAGAGCAAATTGTTAAGGATGATGTGTTGGAGTACTTGGTGACACAGGACAAGATAGGACAAAGTCAACATGGTTTCCTTAAAGGAAAATCTTGCCTGACAAACCTTTTGGAATTCTTTGAGGAAATTACAAGTAGGATAGATAAAGAGGACACAGTGGATGTTGTGTAGTTGGACTTTCAGAAGGCCTTGGACAAGGTGTCCCACGTGATGCAGCTTACCAAGTTAAGGGCCTGTGGTATTACAGGAAAGCTACAGACATGGGTTAAAGCATTGGTTGATTGGAAGAAGGCAGCAAGTGAGAATAAAGTGATCCTTATCTGGTAGGCTGCCAGTGACTAGTGGTGTTCTGCAGGGGTTGGTGTTGGGACCACTTCTTTTTAAGCTGTGTATCAGTGATGTAGATGATGGAATAGATGACTATGTTGCCAGGTTTGCAGATGATAAAAAAGATTAGTAGAAGCGCAGGTAGTGATGAGGAAACAGAGGCTGCAGAAAGACTCAGACAGATTAGGGGAATGGGCAAGAAAGTGGCAAATGAAATACAATGTTGCAAAATGCATGGTCATGCACTTTGGTAGTAAAAATAAATGTGCAGACTATTTTCTAAATGGGGAGAAAACCCAGGAATCTGAGATGCAGAGAGACTTAGGAATTCTTGTGTAGAACAGCCTAAAGATTAACTTGCAAGTTGATTTGGTAGTGAGGAAGGCAAATGTAATGTTAACATTTATTTCAAGAGGTCTAGAATACAAGAGCATGGATGTGATGCTGAGTCCTTTGTAAGGCACTGGTGAGGCCTCACCTTGAATATTGTGAACAGGTTTGGGCTTCTCACCTTAGAAAAGATGTGGTGGCATTGGAGAGGGCCCAGAGGTGGTTCACAAGGGTGATTCCAGGGATGAAAGAGTTATCATACCAGGAATGTTTGATGGCTCTGAGTCTAAACTTGCTGGAATTTAAAAGGATGAGGGGGGACCTCATTGAAACCTTTTGAATGTTGAAAGGTCTAGACAGAGTGGATGTGAAAAGGATATTTCCCATAGTGAGAGAGTCTAGGACAAGAGGGCACAGCCTCAGGGTAGAGGAGCATCCATTCAAAACAGAGATGCAGAGATACGTCTTTAGCTAAAGGGTAGTGAATTTGTGGAATTTGTTGCCACAGGCAACTGTGGAGGCCAGGTCGTTGGGTGTATTTAAGGCAGAGATTGATAGGTTCTTGATTGGACATGGCATCAAAGGTTATGGGGAGAAGGCTGAGAAATGGGGTTGAGGAGGAGAAAATAAAGGATCAGCCATGATTGAATGGCAGAGCAGACTTGATGGGCCAAATGGCCTCATTCTGTTCCTATGTCTTATGGTACATATTTGGGAGGAAACTGGAGCACCTAGAGGAAACCCACGCAGACACAGAGAGAATTAGAGGCAGTGGTGAGAATCGAACCCGGATCGCTGGTACTGGAAAGTGTTTGCTAACCATGACGCTACCATGTTGTCCGTTAAAGAAGAGTTCATTCATAATTGTAGAGAGAGCCATGGGTTGTAGCCAAAGGAAACATCCTCCATGCATCTAGCCTGTTAAGCCTTGTTAGAATCTTGTAAGTTTCAAGGAGAACTATATGTACTTAGTCTTCTAAACACTAAAGAACACAGCTCCAGGTTACACAATCCCTCCTTGCACAACCAGCCTGCTCTTCCTGCTACCATCCACTGAACCTTTTCTGTAGTTCCTCAGTGGTAAATATGTGAGAATGAGTGAAGACTGCACACAATTTGAATTATATGCATTCTTGATAAAGGAGCAGAATTAGGCCATTTGTTCCATTGAGTCTGCTCCACCATTTCATCATGGCTGATCCAATTTTCTGCTCAGCTCCAATCTCCTGTGTTTTTCCCGTATCTCTTTGTCCACTGACCAATCAAGAATCTATCAGCTTCTGCCTTAAATATACATAAAGATGTGTCCTCACAGCTGCTTGTGTCAAAGAATTCCACAGATTCGCCACTCTCTGGCTAAAGAAATTCCTCCTCATCTCCATTCTAAAAGGATGCCCCTCTATTCTGAGGCTGTGTCCTCTGGTCTTAGACTCTCTGTGGAAGAAATTTTGTTACTTGCTAGATACTAAGGGGTATTAGAGTTTTTTTTCTTCACAGCAGTGTTCTGTACTTGAACTGTGGAAGAAAACACCCAGAGCTGACACTGTATTGAGCAAGGAAGGGTTAATGATCTTCATATGTAAAATCAAAGTCTACTGTGACTAATGTACTCTGTACTGCTGACAATGTGCCTTTCAGTCAGGCTGATTAAAACAACTATGTTTGTATTTGTAGTTCCAAGAATCATCACATGTCTGATATACTCTTTTAGCCTGTCTGATATACTCCTGAGAAATTAACACTGAAGTAAATGTGTAACTGCTCAAGAAGACTACAGGGAGTTATGAAGGAAGTTGAAAAGCAAGACCTCAAAGGTAGCTATCTCGGGATTACTGCCTGTGCCACACGACAGTGAGAATAGGAATAGAATGAGGTGGAGGGTAAATGCGTGGCTGAGAAATTGGAGCAGGGGGCAGGGATTCAGATTTCCGTATCATTTGGACCTCTTTTGGGGCGGGTGTGACCTGTACAAAAAGGACGGGTTGCACTTGAATCTCAGGGGGACCAATATCCTGGCAGGCAGGTTTGATAGAGCTGTTGGGGACGGTTTAAAGAGCAAACATGAGGAAATCGGCAGATGCTGGAAATCAAACAACACACACAAAATACTGGTGGAACACAGCAGGCCAGGCGGCATCTATAGGGAGAAGCACTGTCGACGTTTCGGTCTCGGCCCGAAACGTCGACAGTGCTTCTCCCTATAGATGCCACCTGGCCTGATGTGTTCCACCAGTATTTTGTGTGGGGGGATGGTTTAAACTAGTTTGGCAGGGGGTTGGGAATCAGAATGTGAGTGCAGGAGTTAAGGTAGAAGGACAAGGGCATGATGCTAAGAGTTCTGAGTTGATGAGGAAGGACAGGCAGGGGACAGAACATAATTGTAGCCAGTTAAAGGGGTTGAAATGTGTCTATTTCAATGCTAGGAGTATTAGGAACAAGGAGGATGAACTTAGAGCATGGATTAGTACGTGGAACTACGATGTTGTGGCTGTTACTGAAACACGGTCGGACGAAGGACAGAATTGGATGATGCAGGTCCTGGGGTTCAGGTGTTTTAAAAGGAATAGGATGGGAGGTAGAAAAGTGGGGGGAGTGGCATTGCTGGTCAGGGATAGTATCACGGCTATAGAAAGGGTGGAAGTCAGAAATAGGAAGGGTTCAATCACTGTGCTGGGAGTAGTCTATAGGCCCCCAAATAGCCCTCGGGAAACCGAGGAGCAGATAAGCAGGCAGATTTGGAGCAGGAAATACAGGGTAGTAGTTACGGGTGATTTCAACTTCCCTCATATTGACTGGCACCTCCTGAGTGCAAGGGGGATAGACGGGGCTGAATTTGTCAGGTGTGTTCAAGAAGGATTCCTGACACAGTATGTGGACGGGCCGACGAGAGGAGAGGCTATACTGGATCTAGTTCTGGGTATTGAACCTGGTCAGGTGACAGACCTCTTGGTGGGGGAGCATTTTGGTGAGAGTGAACACAACTCCCTTAGCTTCAGCATAGCTATGGAAAGGAATAAAATCAGACAAAATGGTAAAGTGCTTAACTGGGGAAGGGCTAACTTTGAAGGGATGAGGCAGGAACTAGCGAGAGTAAATTGGAAACAGATGTTCAAAGGGGAAAGTACAGAAGTAATGTGGGAGAAGTTTAGGGACCACTTGAGCTGGGTTCAGGATAGTTTGTCCCACTGAGGCAAGGAAAAAATGGTAGGAAAAGAGAACTGTGGCTGACGGAACATGTGAGGCAACTCGTCGAGAGGAAGAAGGAAGCAAATGTTAGATATAAGAAGCAGGAAGTAGGAGGGGCTTATGAGAAATATAGGGTAGCCAGGAAGGAGCTAAAGAAAGGACTTAGGAGAGCTCGAAGGGGGCATGAGAAGGCCTTGGCATGTAGGATTAAGGAGAACCCCAAGGCGTTCTTTGCGTATGTGAAGAATAGGAGGATGACGAGAACGAAGGTGGGACCGCTAAAGGATAAAGAGGGCAACATGTGCCTGGAGGCGGAGGAGGTTGGGGAGGTCCTAAATGAATACTTTGCTTCAGTATTCACAAGTGAAAAGGATCTTGATCAGGATGAGGTCGAAGTAGAGCAGGCCTGTGTACTGGACAATGTGGAGATTAAGGAAGAAGAAGTGTTGGATCTTCTTAAAAACATTAAAATTGCTAAATCCCCAGGGACGGATATGATACACCCCAGGTTGTTGTGGGAATTGAGAGAAGAGATCGCAGGAGCAGTAGCTATGATCTTTGAATCCTCTTTGGCTGCAGGGGAAGTGCCGGAGGACTGGAGAATGGCAAACGTAGTTCCCTTGTTTAAAAAAGGTAGTAGGGAGAAACCTGGGAACTATAGACCGGTGAGTCTTATGTTGGTGGTCTGCAAACTACTGGAAAGGATTCTTAAGGATAGGATCTACGAGCATTTGGAGAAGTACAGTCTACTCCTGGATAGTCAACATGGCTTTGTGAAGGGAAGATCGTGCCTCACGAGCCTGATTGAGTTTTTTGAAGAGGTAACAAAAGAAATTGATGAGGGTAGGGCAGTGGATGTGGTCTACATGGACTTCAGCAAAGCATTTGACAAGGTCCCTCATGAGAGACTCATCCAGAATGTCATGAGGCATGGGATAAGTGGAACCTTGGTTGTCTGGATAAAAAATTGGCTTAAAGGAAGAAAGCAGAGGGTAGTTGTGGAAGGAAAGTATTCTGCCTGGAGGTCGGTGACTAGTGGAGTGCCGCTGGGATCTGTCCCTGGACCCCTGCTATTTGTGATTTTTATAAATGACCTGGATGTAGAGGTGGAAGGATGGGTGAGTAAGTTTGAGGATGACACGAAGATTGGAGGAGTTGTGGATGGAGCTGTAGGTTGTCGAAGGTTACAAGATGATATAGACAGGCTGCAGAGGTGGGCAGAAAAATGGCAGATGGAGTTCAATCCGGACAAGTGTGAGGTGATGCATTTTGGAAGGACAAACCAGAAGACTGAGTACAGGGTTAATGGTCAGTTACTTAAGAGTGTGGATGAACAAAGGGACCTTGGGGTTCAAATCCATACATCCCTCAAGGTCACTACACAGATTAATAGGGTAGTTAAGAAGGCCTATGGGATGCTAGGCTTCATTAACAGGGGGATTGAGTTCAAGAGTAGGAAGGTCAAATTGCAACTCTACAAATCTCTGGTGAGACCGCACTTAGAGTATTGTGTTCAATTCTGGTCACCTCATTATAGGAAGGATGTGCAGAGGAGATTTACCAGGATGTTGCCTGGATTGGAGAACAAGTCATATGAGGCAAGGTTAGCAGAGCTGGGACTTTTCTCTTTGGAGCATAGAAGAATGAGAGGGGACTTGATAGAGGTCTACAAGATTATGAGAGGCATAGATAGGGTGGATAGTCAGTACCTGTTTCCCAGGGCACCAATAGCAAACACCAGAGAGCATATGTACAAAATTAAGGGAGGGAAGTTTAGGGGAGACATCAGGGGTAAGGTTTTTACACAGAGGGTTGTGAGTGCCTGGAATGACTTGCCAGGGATGGTGGTGGAGGCTAAAACATTAGGGGTACTTAAGAGCCTTCTTGGACAGGCACATGGATGAAAGAAAAATGGAGGGTTATGGGTAAGTGTGGGTTTAGTACTTTTTTTTAAGGATTATATGGGTCGGCACAACATCGAGGGCTGAAGGGCCTGTACTGTGCCGTAGTGTTCTATGGTTCTATGAACATATCCTGCAACTTTGCTACTCAGCAGAACTGCCATTGAAGTTCCTCCTTCTGATTTATGTGTTTTTCTCTCGTATGCTTGGGATATAAATAAAAGCGTGATCCATTGTCAGACAGAGTCTCTGAACTCCGCTTTCAGGAGGATGAGCTCTCCATGATATCATGTTACAATGAAGCATTTCTAAGGCGATCTCCCTTCGTGTCTGAATAATACCTTTTCCACAACAATCTGGCGATGAGGATGGAATCCTCATAGTGCTCTACCACCCTTCAAGTTGGAAGGGAATTAGTGGAACAAGCAATTTAGCAGGATTTTAAAAAAAAGAACCCGAGTGGAATGAGGGAAATTTCCAAGTTAGGAAAGGCACCGGCATCCCAGCTGTAAGGGGGAACGGCTGTAATTTTTCTGATGCCCTAGCTGAAAGTGGGGCTGACAATAGAGGTCCTAGCTGTAACGGGGACTAAAAAGTAAGAAAAGGTAGCTACCGCACTGAAGATAAAGGAACGAAGGGACTGCTGATGAACTTCTGACACCGGTGAGTGCTGTAAATAGATTACCAGAAAACGTGTGGTGTAACTGTGCTCTTTTGCAAACAATGGGAAATTCTAGCAGTCAAATGGCTTCTGCTGCTCCTGCAACCCCGTCCCAACAAGCAAGATCGAAAGGGGCCTTGAAAGTAAGTAAGAAAATGGAGAAGCGAATGAGAATTGTGAAGAAGACTCAGTAGAAGGTAAGAGACCCTCTGGTGCCTCCGGGATCAACTGCCGATATGGTGATCTGGGAAACCGGGGACGACCGATATGCAGTAACCTTTAGCAGTGATCTCTGTGGGTGGTCACAGGGAGACTGTCCGTACGGGGGATGTTTTAAAATTCCATTAATACAAACCTGCTGGGATGAGGTGGTGAATGGAAATGGAAACCCAAATTGGGATTTTGAATACATGATGGGGTGCTTTGGAAAATGGATGGAGGTAGCAAAAGACACCAACCTCTGAAACAAAAAAGGAAGAAGTCTTCTGAAACACAGGGTTCTCCTAAAAATCAGGGCACCTGCGACACCTACCACTCCACCACCTGATCCCACCATGCCTGCTCCTGTACTGCTATAGCCCCAGATACCCCAAATGTGTGTCCCAGGCTAGGAGAGATTATGGTCCCAAAATAGGACCAGACGGAATGATGGATGAGGGAATAGAAATGGTCACTGCCTGGCATTAGCAGAATAATCGTGCACCAGGACAAGCAGCGTCGCCCGCCTCAGTGGAGGAACAAACTCCTGAACCACAAGAGGGGGCAGTGGGGGGAGGTCAGGTTGAAGAACGATTAGGAACTGCTATGTGAACTAGAAGCCAAACCTGACATCACTCATCCTCTCCTGTCCTTCTCGATTCTTCCTTTCACCCAGTTCAGCAAGCTCCAAAAATAATTATTGGGGAGACAGCAATATTAAAGCCATGGACACTGCAGAGGCGTGGGCCATGGTAGCAGAGGCACCTAACCCAGTAAAAAGACCTGCTGCATTTCTTCATTGGCTGGAACAAATGTGTGAGATTTATAAACCTCTCCCAGGTGATTTGTAAACCCTCCTGAAGTGTGCCTGTGGTAGTTCCTGGGCTGCGTTGAAGGATACAGTGCAGGCCCCACTTGGGAAAAATGGGGATTGGCGACCTAATGATGATCAGGAGGGCAATGAATCTCTTGCACACTGGTTGCAACACAGAGGAAAAGAAGCCATTATGAGGGCAGCACAGCGGCACGTGGATTGAGGAGAAGTTTCTAGATGTCTGCAGAGAAAGGATGAGGGAGCCCCTGATTTTATAGTCCAATTCAGGAATACTTGTGAAGAGTATGTCGGGGTCCTGTTGGAAGGAAATGGACCACTGGCCATTCAGACCCTCCTCAATTGCATGCTGCCACAGCAGGCCCAGACTTTTAAAATGTGAAATTTGAACTGACAGACTATGTCCTGGCCTGAGATAGTTACCACACTGGTAAACATGGATAGGGAGGGACTTTTTGTTGGGCCACGAGATGGCCCTAAGGCACATAAAGCACAGTTCTACAGGCAGGACCGGGGAGAAGGAAATGAAAGAAAAAGTAGAAGGGGACAGAGAAGGGGACAGAGAAGGGATAAGTCCCGGGATATGATGTTGAAAGTGTGGGATGAAGGGGCATTGGACTAGGGAGTGTTGAAGCATCCCTTATAGAGAACCTACGCAGGCTGCCGAGTCAAATGAAAGGGAAAGTCCCTTCTTTACTTACAATCACCCTTTTCCATCAGAATAGGGGGGCGCAGGGGAGGTGGTGGTGCAGGGAGTGGTTATGTCACTTTCCCAAGACTCCGAAGCGCAACCCATGGTAACCCTTAGAATAGGAACCACTATTTACTGCACCCCTCAGGGCATGTATGTGGACGTACCCTCACCCCAGACACACCAGTCCCTGCTCCTTACTTCTGAAGCTAAATCCGAGCCAATATTATACTGCTGGCAGCTCAGGGGTAACCCCTATACTGTTAAGATGTGCTGCCTAAGGCAACAACTTAACAAACTGATGCCATCGGCTCACACTGAAGCTTTGCGGGGCCTATTGCAAGTGGTACAGTATCACTCCCGCTTGCACTGCATGGCGTGGTATACAACGGAAGATAACCCTGAATATCGGGAAAAGACGCACACTCGTGAGGGGCAGGAAAGTAAAATACACCTAGAACCTTATCTCTACTTTGGGAAAGAAGGATTGGGTGTCCCGGTACGCCTGTCTGCGGAGTAACAATCCCTGTTTCGCCTTGACTCCATACTTCATGTGACTTTTGCCATGCGGACCCCCTATCAGGCAAAGCAGATGGGCCCTGTGATCAAGCAGTTACAATCTTCCCCCATTATCGACTGTATTGGGGATTTTGAGTGGTACAGGCCTGATGAAGGAAGAGTATATCTGCCGGTAATTTCCCATCAGTTGGAAGACCCCCTAACTGAGTTCCAATGACAGCAACTGCCTGAGCCGTTAGGTTCTACAGGTCCTTCAGCATTGGAAACAGTAGATGCTGACCTGTGGGCCCTCCACAAGACACACGTGGGCCGAGTACTCACTGCAAAAGACCACTGTGTCAAGCTAAAGAAGAATGCTGTGTTACCATGCGTCAGACCCCGTTTGGCCCCTGAGGCAGAAGAAGGTATAGCCCCTGTCATAGACTCTCTGCTACAACACGGGGTTCTCAGATCTACTGTCAGCCCCTGTAACACATTGATACTGTCTATACCCAAGGTAGGACGGCCTAATGAGTGGCACTTTGTGCAAGATCTAAGGGCTGTAAACAATATTGTAATTCCCATAGCCCCAGTGGTACCTGACATTAACATGGCTCTTTCATCTATTCCATTTGATGCCATTGTCTACACTGTTGTCGACTTGTGTTCCGCCTTCTTTTCTATTCCCCTCCACCCAGACAGCCAGCACCTGTTTGCTTTCACCTACAAGGGGCAGCAGTACACCTGGACTGGGCTGCCCCAGGGATATACTGAAAGTCCAGCTGTGTACGCCGCTGCTATTAAACATGACTTGGGTGAGTGCCACATGGAGGGAAATTCTATATTGATACAATATGCCGATGACCTTTTAGTGCATCATCCACCCTGACAGACTGTGTGAAAGACTCCTTGGCTCTGCTTCAATTCTTAGCCGCTCGGGGTCACAAAGTGTCCTGAACTAAGCTACAATTTTGTCAGCCCCAAGTACAGTATCTTGGGTTTACCCTGAAGGATGGAACTTGGGAGACAGGACCAGACCGGATCCAAGCCATCCTTTGGATACCACCACCTAAAACAAAGAAAGAGGTCCTGTACTTTCTGGGGATGGTCAACTATTGTTGACAATGGATATATGAATATCGCCTGTATGGTGCAGTCCTCCGGAAAGGAAAGGAAGGACCCTTCCCCAATGGATATGAACCCCCGTATGAGGAAGAGGAAGAACTACCATGTGAGGAATCAAAATAGGACATACATGGTAAATGATAGGGCATTGAGGAATGCAGTAGAACAGAATGATCTAGGAATAATGGTGCATAGTTCCCTAAAGGTGGAATCTCATATGGATAAGGTGGTGAAGAAAGCTTTTGGTATGCTGGCCTTTATAAAGCAGAGCATTGAGTATAGGAGTTGGGATGTAATGTTAAAATTGTTCAAGGCATTGGTGAGACTAAATTTGGAGTATTGTGTACAGTTCTGGTCACCGAATTATAGGAAAGATGTCAACAAAATAGAGAGAGTACAAAGGAGATTTACTAGAATGTTACCTGGATTTCAGCACCTAAGTTACAGGGAAAGATTGAACAAGTTAGGTCTTTATTCTTTGGAGTGTAGAAGGTTGAGGGGGGACTTGATAGAGGTATTTAAAATTATGAGGGGGATAGATAGAGTTGACTTTTTATAGGCTTTTTCCATTGAGAGTAGGGGAGATTCAAACAAGAAGACATGAGTTGAGAGGTAGGTGGCGAAAGTTTAGGGGTAACATAAGGGGGAATTTCTTTACTCAGAGAGTGGTAGCTGGGTGGAACGAGCTTCCAGTAGAAGTGGTAGAGGTAGGTTCGATATTGTCATTTAAAGTAAAATTGGATAGGTATATGGACAGAAAAGGAATGGAGGGTTATGGGCTGAGTGCAGGTAGGTGGGACTAGGTGAGAGTAAGCATTAGGCACGGACTAGAAGGGCTGAGATAGCCTGTTTCTGTGCTGTAATTGTTATATGGTTATGTGGTTATATGGTCTTACCAACATCTACATCCACGACCTCTCCATGAACTGTTCTGGTACTTTGATTCCCATCCCCCTGCAACTCTAGTTTAACCTCCCATGCCACATTAACAAACCTTCCCACTGAGATATTAGTCTCCCTTCAGTTCATGTGTAAACGGTCCCTTCTGTATGGGTCCCACCTTCCCTGGAAGAGAGCCCAATGATCCAGATTCTTATACCTCCCTCCGACACCAACTCCTTAGCCAAGTATTAAACTGTATAACATTCCTAGCTCTGGCCTCACTAGCACGTGACATGGGTAGCAATCCTGAGATCACAACCCTGGAGGTCCTGTCCTTTAACTTAGCACCTAACTCCCTGAAGTCCCTTTGCAGAACCTCGTCCCTTGTTCTCCCCATGTCATTGGTACCTACATGGATCACGACCTCTGGCTGTTGCCCTCCCACGTAAGAATGCTGAGGACTCATTCTGAGATGTCCCAGGCCCTGGCACCTGGGAGGCAATATACCATCAGTTATCTCATTCTTGCTCACAGAACCTCCTGTCCATTCCCCTAACTAACAAATCCCCTGTCACCACAGCATGCCTCCTCTGCCCCCTTTCCTCTGCGTCAGAGAGGCAGACACAGTGCCAGAGACCCGACATTGTTAGGTCATCACCCCCCACCACCCCACCGCCTCGACAGTATCCAGAGTGATTTACCTGTTGTTGAGGGGTACTCTGCACTGGGCTCCTTAACCCCTTCCCCTTCCTTCCAGTCACCCTGTTTCCTGTGCCCTGTACCTTGGGTGTAACTATCTGTCTATATGCCCTATCTATCATCCCCTCAACTTCCTGAATGAACTGGAGTGCATTCACTTCCCGCTCCAACTCCTTAACACGATTTGTTAGAAGCTGCAGCTGGATGCACCTCACAGCTGTGGTCATCAGGGATGCTGGAGGCCTTCCCACAACCTGAAAAAGGAGCATTGCACTGTCCTGCCTGACATTTCTTCTGTCCTGGCTGAGCAGATATAAAGATGGACTTTAGCTTTTCTTTCTTCTGCTTTCTCTGAGTGAAGCCTCTCCTCATTGAAGCCTCGAAGAGCTAAAACCTTAAGATCACCACTCTGTCCACTCAGATGATGGCTGCTCTACTTGCCCCTGCCTTCCATTAACTTGCCTTTACTAATCAATCCCAAATGCCGACTGGCCACTGGTCAAAACTCTATTATGCTGCCAAGAACTGCTTTGTCCTTGGGCAGTGGACCTATTTGAAATCCCTTCTTCTCCAAACTTCTGATGTCTGATGTCCAATTGGCCTCTGGTCAAACCTCTATTACTTTGTTCATTCCATTTCAATACCAATACAGCAGCACATAGCTTGCCAGATTGTAGGTGGAGCTTGTGAGTAAGAGATGGCAACATTGATTAGCACAGCGTCAATGTAAGAGCAGCAAGTGATGGGGGAATATGGTAGGAAGATGGCCACATGTTGCCACCTACAATATCCTGCACTCTTACAATCCCAGCATACACTCTGTTCTGATCATTCTTTTTTTTTAAGGAAAACCAACAAATTCATTGGTCCTTATGTGTAAAACACTAATCACATTCTTGAGTCATCTGAGTATAGGTAATTACTGTAATTAGCAGCCTGGAATTGAGTGGGGATTTGGAAGGATCCAATGATATTTGAACTTCAGAGCCAGAAGAGCACATCAGCCTCAAGCATTGGCCAGATGTTGTGATAGCTACACTCTGATGTGTGTACAGGTACTTGGTTTTTCAGAAGGCCTTTGACAAGATGCCATACAGGACTGCTTAACAAGCTACGAGCCCATTGTGCTACAGGAGAGATCCTAGCATGGATAAAGCAGCGGCCAATTGGCAGGAAGCAAAGAATGGAAATAAAGGGACCCTTTTCTTTTTTGCTACCGGTGATTTGTGGTATTCCATAGGGGTCTGTGTTGGGACTGATTCTTCTTATGTTAAACTGCAATAAATTGATAAGTTTGCTGATGGTACAAAGGCAGGTGGAGGGGCAGGTAGTGTTGAGGAAGCATAGAGGCTGCAGAAAGGCTTAGACAGATTAGGAAAATGAGCAAAGAAGTGGCAGATGGAATACAAAGTTGGGAAGTGTATGATTATGAGTTTGGTCACAAAAATAAAAATGTAGACTATTTTCTAAATGGAGAGAAAATTCAAAAATTTGAGGTGCAAAGGCACTAGGGAGTTCCTATGCAGGATTCCCTAAAGGTTCATTTGTAGGTTGAGTTGGTGGTGAGGAAGGCAAATGAAATGTTAGCATTCATTTCAAGAGGACTAGAATATAAAATCAAGGATATAATGTTGAGACTTTATAAAGCGCTGGTGAGGTGTCACTTGGACTATTGTGAGCAGTTCTGGGGCCCCTTATCTAAAAAGGATGTGGTGACTTTGGAGAGGGTTCAGAGGACATTTGCAAGAATGAATCCAGGAATGAAAGGATTATCTTACGAGGAACGTTTGATAGCTCTGGGTCTGATCTCACTGGAATTCAGAAGAACAAAGGAGTATCTCATTTAAACCTATCGAATGTTGAAAGGCTTTGATAGGGTTGAAGTAGATAGGATTTTTCCTATAGTGAGGGAGTCCAGGACCAGAGGGCATAGCCTCAGAACAGAGGGAAATCCATTTAGAATAGAGATGAGGAGGAATTTCTTTTGCCAGAGAGTGGTGAATCTGTGGAATTTGTGGCCATGGGTGGATGTAGAGGCCAAGTCATTGGGTATATTTATGGCAGAGGTTGATAGATTCTTGATTAGCCAGGGTATGAAGAGATACAGGGAGAAGGCAGGAGATTGGGGCTGAGAGGGAAATGGATCAATCATGATGAAATGTCAGAGCAGACTCGATAGGCCAAATGGCCTAATTCTGTTCCTATGCCTTCTGGTCTTATGGTGATTCTGCAGACCTTTTGAGATGCTCTGGAATAATGATCTGGACATTTAAATACATGCTTGAAGTTAAGATCAAATAAAGAAAGGAAACATACATTTACGTACCTGCTAATGTCAGACCATCACAATTTTGCAGACAATAAATTGCTTTTATTTTTTATTTTAAGGCCCATAGACATCAATGAAGCAATCAGCAATAATATTGTGGTTGTGGATTTAAATCCCAGTTTTGAACCCAAGCATTGTGCTGATGCTCCAATGTAGCAGTTGACAAAGACACTGCATTTTGACTCAGCTTTTTTTCAGGTAGTCATTTATAGGATGCATTCTGGTGTTGGGGTATCTGGCAAATATTAATTTCACCAGCAACCAATCTTCAGACCTGAATGTGGATTGCAGATTGGATTTAAAAAGCAGCTCAGAACAATTAGAATTCAGATGCCTGCATATGCGTGAATGCAGTCTAGAGTCAGTGGAGATTAACATTCATTTTGGGTGTGAAGAAAGAGGTGTGTAAAAGCTATATGTAATTCAAAGGAAGCATTGTAGATACATTATAACCATAGAATTGTCCTACTATTATCTTTGATCTTTAGCAAATAAAAATGTCATGTAATATCAAATCAAATCAAACAAGTTTAATTATCATTCAAACCATACATTGATACAGCTGAATGAGATACCGTTCCTCTGGCGCCAAGGTGTAAATGATTCAAAATAACAAGCAAACCTTCAAAAATAGCGAGTAATATAATTCAAAATGTCGAACAAAGAAGCACTCGAAGAGCAAACATATATAGTCCAAAATCCTGAACGACAATGCCCAGCAAATGATGGTACGAGCTCGCAGCGGTGTCCAGACACACACAATCCAGCATGTCATTCCACCACTCGAACACAGGAGGGCAGCACTGACAGGTGCCCCAGCCGAGCTCAAACATGCTGTAGTGCTTCTGCATCTCTCACCTGGTCTGCATCAGTAGGCAAGCCTGAGGCTTGAGCCTGTTCTCGCTACAACTGAGGCTACACAACTCCCATATCAGCTGTCCCACCACCAGGCACAGGTGAGACCTCACATATTGTGAGCAAGTTTGGACCCCTTATTGTAGAAAAGATGTGCTGAAACTGGAGAAAGTCCAAAGTAAGTTCACAAAAACGATTCCAGGATTGAATGGCTTGCCAAATGAAAAGCGTCTGATGACTCTGGGCTTGCATTCACTAGAGTTCACAAGAATGAGGGGTGACCTCACTGAAACCTAATGAATGGCGAAAGGCCTTGATAGAGAGGATGTGGAGAGGATGTTTCCTGTGGTGGGTGTGTCTAAGACCAGAATATAGGTGTATTTTTAGAATGGAGATGACGAGGAATTTCTTAATCTGTGGAATTTGTTGCCACAAGCAGCTGTGGAGGCCAAGTCTTTATGTATATTTAAGGCAGAGGATAGATTCTTGATTGGTCAGGGCTTGAAGAGATACGGAGAGAAGGAAGGAGATTGGGGCTGGGAGGAAAGTTGGATCAGCCATGATGAAATGGTGGAGCAAACTTGATGGGCCAAATGGCTTTATTCTGCTCCTATATCTTATGGTCTTCTGGTAACAAACCTGAGTCAATATACATTATCACAGTCCAACAGAGTCTTGTGATCACAAGTGAAACATCCAAGACAATCTCCCACAGCTATTCTACCCCAACCTCGATGCTCCTAAGTAGTGGGCAGCAGCAGCATGGTCTGCAGCCAGGTCAGCTCCCCCATAACCAAACTGGCTCCTCCGACACATCGGCAGGCTCCTCCATATCCAAAATGGCTCATCCAATATCAAAAAGGGCTCCTCCATATCCCGACTGGCACTTCCAATATCACAACGGGCTCCTCCGATACCCCGAATGGCTCCTCCAATACCCCGACTGTCTCTTCCGATATCCCAACAGGCTCCTCCATATCCCGAATGGCTCTTCCGATATCCTGACCAGATCCTTCAACACCTCAGCTGGCCCCACCACTCACACCAGTCCAGCTACGAGCACCTCACTGATGGAGGAGCCCTGCTGTACCCAATGTTCTTGGAGTAAAATTGTCTTCTGATGATAAAAAAAATTACAATGAAAAACGTATCTTTAGTTGGCCCCCAAGTGGCCGCTGTGTTTGCAAGTACCACCATCTTACCAGAAATAAGAGACACTCTTCTTACAAGAGTGTCTCAACATGATGCCTATTGCTTGTTTTGGCAGAATAAAACACTTCTATATCCACTCTTCAATGTCTCTCCGGTGAACATGCTGTTCATGTTACAGCAGTCATGAAGAGGCAAAAGAATTGTCTGAGTCAACATATTTTTTCCTTAACAGAGCAAAATTACTTTTGGGGAGAAGGGAATAATATGTTTCCCATATTACAACAGTGACCAAAGGTTAAAGAGATTTCATTGGCTGGAAAGATCTGTGGGTCATTGTCATGCTATGAAAATGCAAACACAATGAAAATTGTCTTTCTTTAGGATCCAAACTGACATTGTACCAATGACTCCATGATGGCCAGTCTCTGTCAAGTGTTTGTAAATTCTCTCTGTCCATCTTACCTGTCCACAGCTATTGCAACAAGAGTAAAAACAGAGGCAGACACAGAGATTCCTTGAACCAAGCCACTCATCTTGCACACAAAGTTTCCGAAGGGCCACCCTG
Source organism: Hemitrygon akajei (assembly GCF_048418815.1). Taxonomy (NCBI): domain Eukaryota; kingdom Metazoa; phylum Chordata; class Chondrichthyes; order Myliobatiformes; family Dasyatidae; genus Hemitrygon; species Hemitrygon akajei. The sequence goes on from NC_133125.1 coordinate 70,375,431, forward strand.
TAAAACAGAGTAAAACAGTTTGTTGTGTGTTGAACATCTGCACTGGGAAGTAGGTGGACAGATGATAAGCTTTGAAACAACCAAAGATCATCATTGATTCTAAATACAGATCAGCATAGGATGCAGTCTTATTTTACAGTGAAAAGGAGAATGATTCCATGGAATTCCATTACCCTAAACAGTAGTAGTATTAATTCTACATTCATTCTTTTCATCCTTCTCTCTGCTCATTTTTAAGGTAAAACGTGTGATATATTCCAATGACATTTACAGTTTCCCTCCTGTGTATTTGTCATTAATATTCCATAATCTTGCTCCACTGTTCATCAGTAATTGGTAGATTGTGTGAAGTTCTAGGAATTGTGCCAAGTGCCATGTAATCATGTTAGGGTGAGTAAACTGGTCAGTCCTTCACTCCAAGCTTTATTCTCCTTTGGAGTAGTTACAAAAATGTGCTTTTATTCAAACACCTTCCTGTTCATATTTGTGAGTTTTGCACAGACACTGCAACCTATTAGTTCAATATAAACAATCCCACCCCACCCTTTTCTCATCAATGTTCGTGTTTGGTTATTAGCAAAATGGATGTAATTTGTTGATCATTGTTCTGGACAAAGTGGAAACAGCCATTTTTCGTTCTCCAACTCTTGCCTCTGCTGTAATAGCAAAAGAACTTGGAAACTCAGTGTACAATTATATGGAAACACAGCAGCTAATTTGTGTTTAACAAGGTCCTGCAAATAATGAAAAATTTCAAATAATTAACTTTTATTTTTACTAGTTGAGGAATAAATTTGTTCAGCATAGTTCATCCTCAAGGTTTTCAGACTGAATAATATCTAAGCATTTTTCCTCCTTGTAGGAAAGGACTTTTAATTTCTGAGTCATCAGCTCTGGGTCTGGTGCTCCATTCCAGATCACTTTGCTCTGAAAATGCAAAATAACAACTTGTAAGTAGCATACATCGGAGAGCTCAACTGTGCTTCTACATACATAAGTTTTCCCTTGCCACTACAGTACTGGCAGAGATTTATAGATTTAAGTTTTTAGCAAGGATTTTGAGCTGATAATCTTCTGACAGATCCTGTGCCACTGCTCTACGAGTTCCTGGTATATGGTCTTCTTGCGTTTGAATGCCTCCTCAGTCTGGTCTTCCCAAGAACTGTCAGAACTGTCAGTTCTACCACGTCACCTGCTTTAATGTTTTGGACAGAATGACCATGTCAGGCCTCAGTGACGATGATGCAATGAAAACAGGCAATTTTAATTGCTTAAAAAACACAAAATGCTGGCAGAACTCAGCAGGCCAGACAGCATCTATGGGAGGAGGTAATAACGACGTTTCGGGCCGAAACCCTTCATCAGGAGGGTTATTTATTTATTTCCAGCATCTGCAGATTCACTCGTGTTAATTTTAATTGCTTGCCCATATTGACTTTCAGTTGCCAGTCAGACATCATGGTGAACAGGCCTGCTGGTGATCTGGGCTGAGGCGGAGATTGGTCTCCAGCTTTGACAAAAGCTATGGGGTATATTTAAAGTGGAAGTTGATAGGTTCATGATTAGTCAGAGGGACCGTTTCTACTGACAAGAGAAGGGGCAAATACAGGTTACTGGAACTTTAAAACTAGACACCAGGTAGATGGGGTTCATCAGCTGTGGTTGGCACCTCATCTAGGAGAAGAGGAAAATCTCTGATCTATAACCTCTGCAGCCTTGCAGCTATACTCACTCATGGGGAAGGTTTTGAAAGTAAAACTTGAAGGAAAAATCTGGAGCTGGACTCCCTAAGGCAGTCCTTTATTGAGTCTAATGTTGATTGGAACTCCTGTGACGCTGCTGGAACCAAACTGTATCGGTCACTGCCCTTGCTTGGGTTGATCAGATGCATGGGGAGGGGGAGCTTGCTACATGGGCAACAGCTTGCTCTCCATGTCGTACACCCAGGCTTGTGAACCTAGACGGCCTCAGCAGCAGCAGCGGCAGGGTTCAATAGAACATTGCTAATCAGAGAGACCAAGTCCCTAGTTCTCTGAAAGTGGCAACCAGGTGGGGCTGGGGCGGGGTAGGGTAAAGGTGGCAAATTGCATGCTAGCCTTTGTCGATCAGGGCACAGAATGTGAAAGTAAAGCTGGTGGTGCAGTACGCAGTTGAACACCTCTCAGCTTTTAATTCCTGTGGACTTTGCGACAATGCTGGGGAGCTCTCCCATAAAGGAATTGATTTCATCAAGAGCTCTACTGTTCTGTAACACTGATATTTTGGTTTACGTAATATGAAAAGGAAACATAAAAAATTAGATTTTTCTCTTCAGTTCCCAGTCGGAATGCCATTTCTCATAAATAAACCAGGAAATAGTGGAAATTCCTGACCACATCATCTCTCTTGTAACAGCAATATATTTACCAAGCTAAGCCAGACATCTACTATTTATTAAACCACACAGCACAATCACATTTCTGATTAGTAAGCCTTATTGTGACAAGACACCTAGGTGAGGATGGTTCCGACCCAAGTACTGGAGTATCTGAGACTAGAATTGAGACACAGAACAGGACTGAAACGAAGACAGCGTTCTAAACTAGACACAAGACAATATTCCAAAACTGAGCTGATGTTTGACGACTGACCCTTAGTTCAGGTGCTCTTTAAATATTAAATTCTGGTGCCAAAAAATGGCTGCCAATTAGCAGGGCAGCCTGAATCTTTAAAGGGGCCATGCCAGCCATCCATATTCCGGAGGGTTAGAGCGTTTAAATCCCAGAAGCTGCTGCAGTTGGGTGTGTGTCATTACAGGATTGCTTCCCCTATGGCCGACTCCTGACAGCCCTGGCTGCTTGGAGAGATAATGATTATAGTGCTGTACGAGAGCCACATCCAAGATGTCCCTTTTAGGAACACAGCACCGTTCTGTGGGTCCAAATCCTTCCCAGTCTACAAAGAACTGCTGAACACCCCAAACAGTCTGTGAATCCAAAATTCTTCTGACGGTGAAGACCTCTTCCTCATCGACAAACCTGGGTGGCAGCAGGGCTGATGGTGTTGGGGCTAATGGGCTGGTGTTCACAGGCTTTAACTTGGAAACTGGAAAGTCCGATTGATCTTGAGAGTCTCGGGGAGTTGCAAGGTGTAAGCCATCGGGTTTACCTTCTTGAGAAGGTAAAAGGTCCAATGAACTTGGGTGCCAATTTCCAAGACTCCGCCCAGAGAGTCGACAGCCAGACCTGTTGCCCAGGCTCTTGTGGTTAGCCTTTATTTCAACCTTCCAGGTAGAGGCTAACAAAATCTCCCTTGCCTGATCCATTAGTCCTTGCAGTATTGGATGAGATATTCAGCCACAGGAACCCCAGCCACAAATTCCTGCTCAGGAAAGAGTGGTGGAGAATACCCAAATTGGTATTCAAAAGGAGATATCCCATGTGCTGAATGCTGTAAAGAGTTGTGGGCAACCTCTGACCACATCAAATGGTCGCACCACTCGTCCGGTCTTTAAGAGGCCAGACATTTGAGGGAACATTCCATATCTTGGTTCACTCATTCCGTCTCGCTGATGGATTGCAGAGGAATCTCAGAGGAAAGACTCACTGTTGCCTCAGTCAGCTTACAGAATGTCCTCCAAAAGCATGACATGAATTGCAGAACACGATCTGGCACAATATCCGTTGGAAAACCATGGATCCTGAAGACCTGGGCTGTCTCTGCAAAAGATGGTAATCTGTCCAAAGCATTGAATTTGCAGTCCTTCGAAAAATGATCCATAATTACCATGATAACGGTCTTCCCTTTGGAAGGAGGAAGACCCGTGACAAAGTGAGCCCATGGGGATGCAGAGGGTAAAGGAGCCCTTGAGGGTGGGTGTTCTGGGTGAACACTTGACATGCCTGTCTGTATTGACGGACCTTTCTCGCCATTCCAGGCCGCCTGTCACCAGGTGCAGACATGGCCCAAGTGTGGAGTGTGAGACACTGAAGCAGGTCGATAGTTCACAGACTTTAATGCAAACAGTGTTAAAAGGAAAAGAAAACAATAAACACTAGGCCAAACAGGGCTGTCAATTAAAATGCACAATTGAAAACGAAGCCTACACTGCGGCTGAAAAGAACCACTAAAAATAAAACTAATGTCGCTGGTCTTCAGACTCAGTTGACTCGACAGTCCAATTTCTCAGGCACGATGGAATGCAGGCAGCGAAGCGTAGCTATGTCCTGGGTTCAAGTCTTGACAAGCACTATGACGGAACGAATGGAATTTAAATACTACTACAATGAAATAATAATTAGCTGGCATGTGCATATTCACAAGCGCAATTGCTGGATCTGCTGCTCTGCTGAATCTATGGTTGTGGCACAACAAGTATTTCCTCTTAATGAACTCGAGGGTCTAGGCAACCCCTGGGTGAGCTGTCCTTCTTGATGCATATCCTCATTGAAGAACCTAAGACCAGACAGAGCTAGGAATGAACAGCCGACCCAAAGAGCTGTTCTGAGGAATCTCCCCTTGCTCCGGGCCTTGCAAACAAGTGTGTCAGTCCTCAACAAACTGGTGCTATCAATCTGCTTTGGGGCAAAGTGGTGTAGGCTGCTCCCTTTGTTCGGGTTTGTTGAACTGATGGGTGGGACAAGTCATTTGGTTTCTGGTCCTTTTACCCTGGTCAATAGGTCAAGATGAAATTAAAGTAGTTAAAGAAAAGAGACCACCTGGCTTGCCTGCAATTCAGTCTTTTGGCCTCCTGAATACAAGCCACGTTCTTGTGGACTGTCCAAACACTAAAATGATTCAAGCCTGTGACACCATTCATCCAGAGCCAACTTGATCATGAGCAGCTCTCTATTTCTGATGTCTTAGTTCAGCTCTGCTGGGGATAGTCGCCTGGATGCAGTTATTGCCTGAAAGTGTTCATCGAGACAAAACTGCACCCACTCCAAGGCAAGGCATCCACCTCCATGATGTAACTGTATAACCATGTAACAATTTATGCACGGAAACAGGCCATCTCAGCCCTTCTAGTCCATGCCGAACGCTTACTCTCACCTAGTCCCACCGACCTGCACTCAGCCCATAACCTTTCCTGTCCATATACCTATCCAAATTTTTTTTAAATGACAATATCGAACCTGATGAAGGTAAGGTCAGGCTTAGGTGAGACCAAAATGGGAGCTGTCGTGAACCACTGTTTGAGTTCTGCAAAAACAAAAGGGTAGTCCAAACAAAAGGCCCGTGGATCTCTTGGTTAGTGCCGTCAGCCATGCTGCCACTGAGCCGAAGTTCCTGATAAACTTTTGGTAAAAGTTGGCAAACTTCAGGAATTGTTGGACCTGTTTCACACTGGATGGTTGTGGCCAATCTCTGACTGCCTGTGTCCATCCTGAGACTGCGATTAGAGATGATGGAACATAGAAACATAGAAAATAGGTGCAGGAGTAGGCCATTCGGCCCTTCGAGCCTGCACTGCCATTCAGTATGATCATGGCTGATCATCCAACTCAGAACCCTGCACCTGCTTTCTCTCTATACCCCCTGATCCCTTTAGCCACAAGGGCCATATCTAACTTCCTCTTAAATATAGCCAATGAACCAGCCTCAACTGTTTCCTGTGGCAGAGAATTCCACAGATTCACCACTCTCTGTGTGAAGTTTTTCCTCATCTCAGTCCTAAAAGGCTTCCCCTTTATCCTTAAACTGTGACCCCTCGTTCTGGACTTCCCCAACATCGGAAACAATCTTCCTGCATCTAGCCTGTCCAATCCCTTTAGAATTTTATACGTTGCAATAAGATCCCCCCTCAATCTTCTAAATTCTAGTGAGTATAAGCCTAGTCGATCCAGTCTTTCTTCATATGAAAGTCCTGCCATCCCAGGAATCAATCTGGTGAACCTTCTTTGTACTCCCTCTATGGCAAGAATGTCTTTCGTCAGATTAGGGGACCAAAACCACACACAATATTCTAGGTGCAGTCTCACCAAGGCCTTGTACAACTGCAGTAGAACCTCCCTGCTCCTGTACTCAAATCCTTTTGCTTTGAATGCCAACATACCATTTGCCTTTTTCACCGCCTGCTGTACCTGCATGCCCACCTTCAATGACTGGTGTACAATGACACCCAGGTCTCGTTGCATCTCCCCCTTTTCCTAATCGGCCACCATTCAGATAATAATCTGTTTTCCTGTTCTTGCAACCAAAGTGGATAACCTCACATTTACCCACATTAAGTTGCATCTGCCATGAATTTACCCACTCACCTAACCTATCCAAGTCACCCTGCATCCTCTTAGCATCCTCCTCACAGCTAACACCGCCACCCAGCTTCGTGTCATCTACAAACTTGGAGATGCTGCATTTAATTCCCTTGTCTAAGTCATTAATATATATTGTAAACAACTGGGGTCCCAGCACTGAGCCTTGAGGTACCCCACTAGTCACTGCCTGCCATTCTGAAAAGGTCCTGTTTACTCCCACTCTTTGCTTCCTGTCTGCCAACCAATTCTCTATCCACATCAATACCATACACCCAATACCGTGTGCTTTAAGTTTGCACACTAATCTCCAGTGTGGGACCTTGTCAAAAGCCTTTTGAAAATCTAAATATACCACATCCACTGGCTCTCCCCTATCCACTCTACTAGTTACTTCTTTAAAAAATTCTATAAGATTTGTCAGACATGATTTTTGTTTCACAAATCCATGCTGACTTTGTCCGATGATTTCACCTCGTTCCAAATGTGCTGTTATCACATCTTTGATAACCAACTCTAGCATTTTCCCCACCACCAATGTCAGACTAACCAGTCTATAATTCCCCGGTTTCTCTCTCCCTCCTTTTTTAAAAAGTGGGGTTACATTAGCCACCCTCCAATCCTCAGGAACTAATCCAGAATCTAAGGAGTTTTGAAAAATTATCACTAATGCATCCACTATTTCTTGGGCTACTTCCGTAAGCACTCTGGGATGCAGACCATCTGGCCCTGGGAATTTATCTGCCTTTAATCTCTTCAATTTACCTAACACCACTTCTCTACTAACATGTATGTCCCTCAGTTCCTCCATCTCACTAGACCCTCGGTCCCTTACTATTTCCGGAAGATTATTTATGTCCTCCTTAGTGAAGACAGAACCAAAGTAGTTATTCAAGTGGTCTGCCATGTCTTTGTTCCCTATGATCAATTCACTTGTTTCTGACTGTAAAGGACCTACATTTGTCTTGACCAATCTTTTTCTTTTCACATATCTATAAAAGCTTTTACAGTCAGTTTTTATGTTCCCTGCCAGCTTTCTCTCATAATCTTTTTTCCCTTTCCTAATTAAGCCCTTTGTCCTCCTCTACTGGTCTCTGAATTTCTCCCAGTCCTCAGGTGTGCCGCTTTTTTTTTGCTAATTTCTATGTTTCTTCTTTGGACTTGATATTATCCCTAATTTCCCTTGTCAGCCACGGGTGCACTACCTTCCCTGGTTTATTCTTTTGCCAAACTGGGATGAACAATTGGTGTAGTTCATTCATCCGATCTTTAAATGCTTGCCATTGCATATCCACCGTCAACCCTTTAAGTATCATTTGCCAGTCTATCTTAGCTAATTCACGTCTCATACCTTCAAAGTTACCCTTCTTTAAGTTCAGAACCTTTGTTTCTGAATTAACTATGTCACTCTCCATCTTAATGAAGAATTCCACCATATTATGGTCACTCTTACCCAAGGGGCCTCGCACGACAAGATTGCTAACTAACCCTTCCTCATTGCTCAATCTAGAACCCAAAAATGAAATGGCAGTACAAGAAATTTGGACTTCTCCAATGATGTAAAGTCCATGATCAAGAAGCTTCTTTACGGTATCTCTGACGTGAACAACACGCTCCTTCAGATGAAAGCATACCTACGGAGAGCATCCCGAAGAATATCACGTCATTTCTAAAGCCTTGGAAAACTGCTGGTGTGTTTGTGAGGCCGAAGGACATGACTAGATACTCATAGTGTCTTGTTGGTGTGTTGAATGCCGTCTTCCACTTGTCACCCTCCTTTATGCGGGCCAGATTGTACGCGAACTGCAACTCTAGCTTCGATAATATACTTCACCCTTGGAGAATCTTGAAGGCAGTGCTCATGAGTGGAAGAGGGTAACAATTTTTGGCCATTACGTGATTCAGCCCTCTATAATCAATGCATATCAGCAAGCTCCAGTCCTTTTCCTGTATGAAGAAGAAGCCAGCACTAGCTGGTGAGGTGGAGGGCCAAATGAACTCCAGGGTAGGAGCCTCCTTTATATATTCCTCCATAGCATCTCTCCCCAGGCCTGTGAGTGCGCATAATTGACCCCGCAGAGGAGAAGTACTAGATAGTCTATCTGCAGCATAGTTGTTGGGCCAGTGTACTGGAAGAGTCGAGGCTTTTCGCTTGCTGATGACCTCTTGCAAATCCTGTAAATGGAAGGGACTTCTGCCAGCTTGGGTGCTGCAATTACCCCCCTACCTTCCTCTGAGGATGACTCCTGAGGCTCCTTAGATAGCGCAGGTGATTTAACAGACCCCAGTGTCTCCTCCTTAGCTTCATAAGAGTCTTTAGTGAAAACAGAGGGTAAATTAAAATCCGAATCCTCAACCATATCCTCAGACATCAGCAGTGACGTGTGACAAATGATCCTTGTGCTCCAAGTGTCTCCATTCTGGAGCCGTCCCCTTATATGGGACCTGGCAACTGAAACCCCCGTTGGATTAGCCACCAGAGTTCCAGACTGCTTGGGCACCTCCTTGGCTTACTTCTGACCTAGAGACCCTCTCTCTCTGGTTCCAGTGTACCCCCTGACTGCACAGGGTCCGGACACGCATGAACCTGTTGGTTGGAGCTGGACTGTCTGCTCTGGAAGGCAGGACTAGGTTTCCTGAAGGCTCCAGGTTACCCTGGACAGAAGCCTGCCCCCTTGTCAGCTGCTGGTCTCAGGAGAGTGGGGGAGTTGGAACACCAAGCTGAAAATGTACCTTATTGCAATGACTGGACCATGCAGCGATCCTCCCTTCCTTCCAGTTCATGGAAGGGTTATGCTGGAACAGCAAAGGGTGCCCAAGGATCAGGGGTATGTGAGGAGACTCAGTGATATAGAGACTAATATCCTTCACATGGTCCTCTATCCTCATCCACAAGATCAATGTCTGCCCGGAGACAAGTGGACAGCCGTCTAAGACAGTCGTGGGCACGTGTTGACTCCACACCTGCAGTGGTATGCTGAGCTGTTGGGTGGCCCCCAAGTCCAGGAAATTTCCAGCTGACCCACAGTCCAAAAAAGCATTCACCTCTCAATAGCTCTTACCCGAGGAGATCTCTGCCCTCAGAGTGACACCAAAATCCCTGAGGTTGGGTATAGTGGCTGCTACCATTACAGTCTTCCCGACACCAGAGGGTCTCCGGACAGGTGAAGCTTCGGACATTCAGCCCACAGGTGACCTGCTTCCCTGTAGAAACAGCAGCACCCTGGATTCTGGTGCCAGTAGAGATTCCTATGCAACCGATTTGAGCAGGATCCTGAGCATGAGATGGGCTGGTCATTGCCTAAGCTGATGATGCCAGGCTCAGGCTAGCCCTCTTCGACCTTTTTGAGGTAGTCCCACGCTCGCTCCACCAGCTGATTATAAAGGTGGGTGGACTAATCAATCTGAGCCTCTACTGGCTTCCCCGAGGCAAGGGCATTCTTCAGTTCACCTCAGAGTCCACTCCGGTACAGAGTGACCAAGGCCTCCCCATTCCAACCACTCTCTTGGGCCAAAGTCTGAAACTCAATGACATAGTCAGCTGCTGACTGACTGCCCCAATGTATCTTCATCTTACGGCCAGAGGCTCTGTTAGCTCTGGTGGGGTGATGGTACACACTCTTCATGTCGGCCATGAATTCTTCCAGATCCGAGCAAATCTCTGATCTTCGCTCCCAATGTGCAATGGCCAGGCTAGGGCTTTCCCAGTCAGGGAGAGATCTTGAAAGCCACATTTCAGAGCTCTGTAGGGAACCGGGCTGGCTGGAGTTTGATCACCAACAAACATTGAATAAAAAAGCCAGGGTCACCGCTGAATCTCTCTGGGATCGGAAGATGGACCTACAGCCTCACTTGACTGACTCTGGCTTCCTTGCTGTGATTGTTGGCACACAGTGACCGGGAGGGTGTATAACTCCCAGGAAAGTCTGGACATTTTCTTGCAGTGTCTGGCCAAAGCTGATGAAAGGCTCTGATACCCCGCTGGCTCATTTCTACTGTGACGAGAGACCTAGGTGAAGACGGTTTGGACCCAAGTGCTGCAGTATCCAAGACTAGATTCAAGGCATGATACAAGACTGAAATGAAGACAGGTTTCTGAACTAGACATTAGATGAGAACCCAAAACTGTGCTGGTGATTAAGCACCAAACCTCAGTTCAGGTTCTCTTTAAATATCAAATCCGGACACCAAATCATGATTTTAAAATGCAAACACGTGGAAATCTGCAGATGCTGGAAATTCAAGCAACACACACAAAATGCTGGTGGAACACAGCAGGCCAGGCAACATCTATAGGGAGAAGCACTGTCAACATTTTGGGCCGATACCCTTCGTCAGGACTAACTGAAATAAAAGATAGTAAGAGATTTTAAAGTTGTAGGAGGAGGGGGGAATCCAAAATGATAGGAGAAGACAGGAAGGGGAGGGGTGAAGCTAAGAGCTGGAAAGTTGACTGGCAAAAAGGATACAGAGCTGGAGAAGGGAAAGGATCATGGGACGGGAAGCCTAGGGAGAAAGAAAGGGGGAGGGGAGCATCAGAGGGAGATGGAGAGCAGGCAAGGAGTGACTGTGAGAGGGGCAGAGAGAGAAAAAAAGGGGGGAATAAATAAATAAATAAATAAAGGATGGGGTAAGAAGGAGAGGAGGGGCATTGACTGAAGTTAGAGAAATCAATGTTCACACCATCAGGTTGGATGCTACCCAGATGGAATATAAGGTGTTATTCCTCCAACCTGAGTGTGGCTTCATCTTGTCAGTAGAGGAGGCCATGGATAGACATATCAGAATGGGAATGGGATGTGGAATTAAAATGTGTGGCCACTGGGAGATCCTGCTTTCTCTGGCGGACAGAGCGTAGGTGTTCAGTGAAACGGTCTCCTAGTCTGCGTTGGGACTCACCAATATATAAAAGGCCACACCGGGAGCACTGGACACAGTACACCACACCAGCCGACTCACAGGTGACGTGTTGCCTCACCTGGAAGGACTGTCTGGGGCCCTGAATGGTGGTGAGGGAGGAAGTGTAAGGGCAGGTGTAGCACTTGTTCCACTTACAAGGATAAGTGCCAAGAGGGAAATTGGTGGGAAGGGATGGGGGTGGGGGAATGAATGGACAAGGGAGTCACGTAGGGAGCGATCCCTGCGGAAAGCAGAAAGGGGGGGAGGGAAAGAAGTGTTTGGTAGTGGGATCCCGTTGGAGGTGGTGGAAGTTACGGAGAATTATTTGTTGGACCTGCTCTCAGGATGAGGCTTTTCGTTCCAGAACAAAGGAAATGTCTTCCTTTTTTAAAGAAAGGGGCTTCCCTTCCTCCACTAACTCTGCTCTCAAACGCATCTCTTCCATTTCACGCACATCTGCTCTCACCCCATCCTCCCCACCTCCCCCACTAGGAATAGGGTTCCCCTTGTCCTCACCTATCACCCCACCAGCCTCCAGGTTCAACGTATAATTCTCTGTAACTTCTGAACACCTACACTCTGTCTGCCAGAGAAAGCAGGATCTCCCAGTGGCCACACATTTTAATTCCACGTCCCATTCCCATTCTGATATGTCTATCCATGGCCTCCTCTACTGTCAAGATGAAGCCCACTCAAATTGGAAGAACCACACCTTATATTCCGTCTGGGTAGCCTCCAACCTGATGGCATGAACATTGATTTCTCTAACTTCTGTTAATGCCCATCTTACCCCATCCCTTATTTATTTATTTATTCCCCCCTTTTTTCCTCTCTTTTTTTTTTCTCTCTCTGCCCCTCTCACAATCACTCTTTGCCTGTTCTCCATCTCTCTCTGGTGCTCCCCTCCCCCTTTCTTTCTCCCTAGGCCTCCCATCCCATGATCCTCTTCCTTCTCCATCTCTGTATCCCTTTTGCCAATCACCTTTCCAGCTCTTAGTTTCATCCCTCCCCCTCCTACCTAGTCCTATCATTTCAGATTTCCCCCTCCCCCTCCTACTTTCAAATCTTTTACTATCTTTTCTTTCAGTTAGTCCTGACGAAGGGTCTCGGCCCAAAACGTCGTCTGTACTTCTTCCTATAGATGCTGCCTGGCCTGCTGCATTCCACCAGCATTTTGTGTGTGTTGACCAAATCATGGTTGCCAGTTAGCGGGGCAGCCTGAATTTTTAAGGGGCCCTGCTAGCTCTCCATATTCTGGAGAGTTAGAGTGTCTAAACCTCTGAAACTGGTGGGGTTTGGTTCATTCCGTAATACTTAAGATTTAATTCAACAGGTTAACTCTGCATCAGTCATCTGGGTTCAAATGAAATATCACAATTCAATCCAGAAATAATCTAGCCTCTGAGAGAGATAGTTCAGGGTTTTGTGCAGGACTACAAGAATTAACTTCCTGAGGTTTTATAGAATAGTACAGCACAGAAACAGGATTTTCTAGCCCACCTTGGTCTTGCTGACTGTGATACCTATTTACACTACTGTTGCCCTGTATTCATCTACACCTTTCCTCTCCAAGTGCAGGTCAAAATGCCTCTTAACACTGTCTCCACCTCCTCCTTTTACAGTTCATTCTGGATAATCACCACTCTTCTATTTGGAAAATCCTACCCCTCAAATCTGTTTTCAATTTCTTCCTTCTCATCTTAAATCCGTGAGGTAATATACCTTGGAAAGGGCATATTCTCACAGCTCTAGTTCTAGATAGCTCTCTCTGGGAATAAAGCTTCTATCAAAACTATTTCTGCTCTTTGAAATGTTATAAACCTCTATAAAGTCACCAATCATCCTTCAGTGTTCCAGTGAGAATATTCTTATAACCAAAGAAAATATCCTGGTGAATCTCTTCTCTCTATTGCTAGCACAGCCTTCTTGTAGTCTGACAAACAGAACTGTCTGCTGTACATTATGTGGTTTTAACCCATTATTTTGGGCAATTTTACACAATACCTTGACTTATAAAGACAAGCATAAAGAATGCTTTTACACTGCAATATTCCCATTTGTCACACCTTTAGAGAAGCAAAGAAATTCACGCCGGGGTCTCGCTGTACAAGAGTGCCCCAAGGTCCCTCTCATTTACTCTATATTACTCTGTATTGACTTCCTCTGGAGTATCATGTCACACTTGTTTGGATTTTATTCATCCTCCCACTCCATCATTGTCGAGCTGATCTTATTGTATCCTTAAACAAGCTTCTTCACTAATTTGGAGTTGCTTACAGACCTGTTAATTATACCACCTACATTCTCAACCATTCACAAGTAACAAAGGACCCTGCAAATGATCTGTGTGTGCTCCCCTGGTAATAGTTCCCCAGTCAGAAGAACAGATACAGAACCCTGTAGTTCGTAAGAGACAAACATTAAGATGCCACAGTGCATTTCAAAGCAGAGCAATGATAATCGCTCAGAGTCCACACAAATTAACATTACTGCTCTCTGTAGCTTGTTTGCCACTCCGGTTCTTTTGTTTAAGCAGCATATGATCGAAAATAAACATGCCTACCTAAAAGAATTATTATTGGACATTTTCATAAAGCCTGTTCCTAACATTTGTTTATATTAGACCATAACCAGTTATCAATTTACCTGTTAGCAAATTACCCTGGGTTTCTCTGGAAATATATAGTTTGAAATCATACATACAAGTGTAAAATTAAAATAAAGTAACAGAAACATTCAGTTGATCAGGCCACATCATTGGAGAGAAAAAGTGAGTAAGCATTTCAGATCAGAAAGATGGGGATAATTTGAGCTGAAATGCCTACTTGTTTTTTCTCTCTCTCTGAATTATGTCTGACTTGCTGATGTTTTAGCAACATTTTTAGCTTTTATTTTTGTGTAAACCCCATCTTGGTGTTTTGCTTTTGGATTCCCATTAACGTATGGAGTCCATTTGATAACATTGCTTCAATGATTGAAGTTTACATTTATCCCAGAATCAGATAGTTATGTTGCTCTTTCCCATTGCTGTAATCGATCAGCAGCCAGACAAACTGTTTCTACTTGCTGATTGTAACACACTCAACATACTGGAGGAACTCGGCAAGCCAGGCAGCATTTATGGAAGGCAGTTTGGGCCGAGACCCTTCATCAGGTCCAGATTACTGACACGCCCCAGATTCTGCTCCACAGACACTGCCTGACTTGTTGTGTTCCTCCAGCACTTTTTGTGTGCTGCTCAGGCTTTCCAGTGAATGCAGAGCCTCTTGTGTAATGTTTCACTGAATTTCACTTATTTTCTTGCTTAAGAATAAATAAAGCAGACATTATGGAGTTTCATTCCAAAAGTTGAACTAACACAGTATTTATTTTCTGAATCATGCTAGAGGGTTGATCTCATTCATAACATCCATATTCTTCCCTGAAAGCTTTGGATGATGCATACAATAAAGTCATTGAAAAAGAATGTTTGTCTCTGCACTTACCTGTAAGAATGTTGTCCACAAGAGTGGTAGGCATGCAGAATATTCCAACGAGGAGGTCACTAATAGCAAGGTTAAGGATGAAGAGGTTGGTTACTGTCCACATGTGTCGATTTCTCACCACAATAAAACATACCAAACTATTACCCAACATGCAGAGCAGGAAGATTAGAAGGTACGAGATTATGAAGATTGTGGCTACTGAAGTTGTGTGCTGATAAAATGGAAGATACGTAATGTTGTTTTGAAGATAAAAATATGAGGTTGATCCATTTATTAAGAATGAATAATTTTCCTTCTCAGCTGTACCATTTTGATCCAGTTCCTCATTCATTGTGATTCTGCCTTGAGTAAGAAAACAACAGAGCTAATGACATCAATTATCAAGACATAGTACATCACATTAATACATCAATACTTCCATCAGTTTCTCTTTGTATGTACACATTAATACTTGTGTAATTCCTGTCTATAATGTCAGACTTCTTCTCTCACACCTTATTACGTTAGTTGACTTTTACAAAAGATTTGGAGTTAATTGACTCAAATTTCAGAGATTAGAAATGTCAGATCAAGACAACTTACCAATTAGACAGCAGAAACTGCTAAAAATCAAAATCTTGTTTCATGTTTTTAGAGTCACTATTCTTCATCCAGTTTCCAGATAAGAGCAGTAAAAATAGCAGTGGAGGCATCCACTGTCACATTTCTCAGGAATCCTTCAGGATTTCACTGTGTAAATGCGGTAGGATATTTTTGTGAAAGGGAGGGCAAAAGTCATAAATTAAAGCTCTGTATGGAACAATGATGTAAATGAAGATGGTGAGATGGTTCAGGAGGAAGTACTCCCAGAGCAAACAGTGCCCGAATAATTTAAATTATTTCTTTCAGAACAGGAGTGGTTGTGGGGAAAGATGTTGTTAAGCTTGCATACAAAGTCAAAAAGCAAAAGGTTTAGCACGCTGTGGCTAATGTCCTGAGTTCTGTGTACTTCAATGCAAGGAGCTTTGTAGGAGATTAAGAATCTAGAGTATGGATCAGCATGGGGAGTTATGACATTGGAGCCATTAGTGACAGCTTGTCTACTGAAGGTAGATGAGTGGAACTGAGGAATAAGAAAAGGGTGATCTTTTAATTTATATTATATTATTTTATAATTATATCATAGACCATCCAATAGTCAGCTGAGTTTAGAGAAGCAAACTCTAGAGAGATTGCACACAGTTGCAAGAAACATAAAGCAGATGATTTTAACTTTTCACACACAGTATCAACTGGGGCTTCTATACTGTAATAAGGACTGGATGGGATCGAGTTTGTCAAATGCGTTCAGAAAAATTTCCCTAATCAGTGTATATCATGCCAAATAGAAGGAGTGCAATAGCGGATCTCCTATTAAGGAATGAGACAGGCCAAATGCAGAAGTCTGTGTGGGAGAACACTTTGGGTCTAGTTATCACAACACTAATAGTTTCAAGATAATTACCAAGGAGGATAGGTCTGGACCTCAAATTGAGATTTTGATGGTATGATAAAGGGTCTGCTAAGTATGGATTGAAACAGGTTATTTTCTGGCAAAAGTGTGCTTGGTAAATGGGAAGCCTTTAAAAGTGAAATTTTGAGTGTACAGAGTTTGTACTTCTGGTAAGATGGAGGTGTGCACAGATGCAGCAGTGTCTCTGGGACCAGCTAAATGTGTTTTTGTCTTTTTTACAATCAATCACAAGACAATGCTGGACATTAAGAACTTCAAGTACTGCAGATCTATCCCATCAAAGAGCTGCTCATTGGCAGAGGAGCTAGACTTGGTGTGGACTGTGGCACGGCCTGCTGCAGAAGACCATGAGGGGGAGTTGGGATTTCCTGCTGGGGTACAGGTGAGGCCTGAACTCCAGAAGCCCTTGGTTGTACAGGTGAGCCGGATAGCAGTGATTGTCAGGAACACTACGAAGAGGGAGGTTACCGTCAAGTGGGGTATGTCTCTGGCGCACCTGTTCCTGGTGATGGTAAATGTCTACTGTCCCTGGGAGATAAGCCAGTGTAACACTTACCCAACAGGCTGGTATATGTCTAGGGGAAAAGGAGATCCAGCCACACACCAACCCCACCTCCCGTACACGCAGGTGCTGTGAGAATCAAGTTTATGCCTCGCGCCCGCACACAGTATCAAATTCACACCAGATACCGTTATGAAATACACTTTAAAGAGTTTACTAAAACTAAAAGAGTACTAGGCAATACAATATATATGAAAGGAAAGAAAAAAAACAAAAGGCGCCAACTTATCAAAGTTCAGTCAGTTTAGTGCACATCGTTGGAGCTCAACCATCGAACCATTCGACCCCTCATCGCTTGCCTCCGACCTCCACGTCTTCGCACCTGGGACCACCCCCGGTGGTCAACCAAGCAGTGCAGCGCACGTCCACCTTCCTCGGCGTCTTCCTCTTGACTCTCCTCAAAAGACCGCGAAAACCCCCCCCCCCAAGTTCCCAGCCTCACAAGACAAAATAACATTCCCCATTGGTTAACAAATGAATATAATCCCCATATCAGCAAGTCTAAAGCTAAACAACTGCAAGAGAAACACTTATCAGACAAAGAAGCATTCCTACTCTTAACAAAACAAAGAAGCCATTTTGAGTAACATACACAGGACATTGTACACCAGGAAGAAACTATTGGAAAAAAGGGGAAAGTTGACCACTGAGTCATTCAACTTCAGGGACTCCCTGGTTCCTGCGGGTTGGAAGAGTGAGTTGATAGAGAAGATGTTGAAGCTGCAAGGTGTCTTTTCCACTAATGAGTTTGACGTGGGTTGTTCCAAGAGCACTCGTCCAGGTGACCCAGGACACCTGTTCAGAGAGTAGTGTGGACTATTATCTAAGTGGGGAGAAAATTCAAACATCAGAGGTGCAGAGGGACTTGGGAGTCCTCATGAAGACTTCCAGAAGGTTAATTTACAGGCTAAATCTGTGGTAAAGAAGGCAAATGCAATACTGGCATTTTTTTTCAAGGGGAATAGAATTTTAAAGCAAGGAGATAATGCTGAGGCTTTATAAGACACTAGTCAGGCTGCATTTGAAGTTTTGTCAACATTTCACTGCCCCTTATCTCAGAAAGAATGTGCGGTCATTCGAGAGAGTCCAGAGGAGGTTCACAAGGATGAATCCAGTAATGAAGGGGTTAACATATGAGGAGAATTTTTAAAATCTATTCAGTATATATATACTGTAATTGATTTATTTACTATTATTATTTAAATTTTTTTCTCTTCTATATTATGTATTGCATTGAACTGCAGCTGCTAAGTTAACAAATTTCCCGTCACATGCCGGTGATAATAAACTTGATTCTGATTCTGAATGATCTGCCACAGACTGTGGGTATATTTAAGGTGGAAGTTGATAGTTTCCTGATCGGTCAAGGCATCAAAGCAAGAGAGAAGGTAGGTGTATGGGGTTGAGTGGGATCTGGGATCAGCCATGATGGAATGGCAAAGCATACTTGATGGGCTGAATGGCCTAATTCTGCTCCCATGTTTTATGGCTTTATGATCTGGCCTTCAGTCATTTTCAGATCTCTTGGTTCATCTAAGGCTTCTGACTGGTGAAGATTCACATGGTTCAACAGTTAATAGGAAGGAAATGCAATGAAATAAGGTGTTGGCTCAGATGTATCTATATTTATTTGCTAAGAATAAAGGTCATTAAATCAATTCAGAACAGGAACATTTCCTTGAAATATTTGCTTGTTAGACATCAGCTCAACTTTGAATTCAATAGGGTATTAATACATCTCTAACTAATCCCCTGTATGAATGGAATTGAATAAAGGCTGTTTGTAATAAATCATTCAATAACTGCAGACAAGAATCACATCTTCTCTTCAGACATCTCTGTTCTGAACAATATTAGTATTAGTCTTCGAGTGCTGGGGGAAAAATTCAAATTTATTTGAGGAACTTTGGTGAATCTCCATATACAGTACGTCAGCCAGTAGGGTAGCTGTGGAAGCAAAACTAAGAGACTTTGGAGCTCATGTTGTCATTCAGGGGCCAACAGTATCATTCAGGTGCAGTGGAGAATGAAGTACATGAACGTGCCTCATATGAACATAAGAATATGTGAACAAAACCAGGAGTAGGTCATTCTGCTGATTGTGCCTGCCCAGTATTCAGTAAGATCATGACTGCTCTCACACCTCAGCGGTAGTTTGCCTCACTAAACCTATATATTCTGATTACTTTGCAATATCAGTAGCTAGAATTCCCAGTACACCTGAACCTCCATAGCTCTCTCGGGAAGAATAAAGTGAGGATACACTATCTGTTGAAGAAGTTTCTTCTTATCTCTGTGCTGAATGGTTGCTTCCTTGTTTTTTGATTGCAAACCATGTGACTGGACCCCAAGCTGGGAGAAAAACCACCCTTACATCTACTCTTTCAAGATCTGTGGAAACCATGTCTGTTTCAATTCAATTATGACAAATTTCTTCTATATTTTAAAAGATTAAGATGCTAATTTTTCAGAGCTAATTTGTGGCTGGAATTTGAGTCCTCCACTGAAATAGATATGCTTCCTTAAAGTGCTTTTCCTGGAACTAATACATGTAACTGAATGTGAGGAAACCATTTTTAAACTGCATGTAAATAGAGATACCAATGACTACTTTGTTCTTTGACCATCTCTACATCATAGACTCATAGAATAGACCCATTTGCCCTATCTTGTCTGTGCTGACTCTCCACTAAACTCTTTTTGTACAACAGGACTGATCTGCCATCTGGGCTACATGCAGCAAAATCCTCTTAAACACACAGCTGTGAAGTTCATAATTATTTTGTCCATCTTTGTGTTAGGAAGCCTGAGGTACTGTATACCAATTTCTAGGTGCAAAGTCTGTGTAGCTCTGTACTTGGTCCACATGTTAGTCTTTGCTATTTTAGTTATTTCTAGCTGCCACAACAAATCAGTGTTGCATCAGTATATAGGTACGAGGGTGGGCTCCGAACCCATGGCAGACCCAGCATACAAAACAGGAGATTATGTGAAGCGGGAGTTGGTGACCATCTTAAAACAGTAGCTAGAGACTTTGGAAACTTTTGAGGAAGCTTCAGTGTCATTTGCAGGTGCTAGCCTGCAATGTAACTCTGAATTGATTCACAGAAGCAGGTCCTTCAGCTTAACTTGTCTATGCTTAACAACATTCCTATCTAAGCTAATCGTGTTTGCCTGTGTTTGGTCCTTCAATCCATGCACCTGTCCAAATGCTTTTTATATGTTGCATTTGTACTCCTTCCACTTCATCTGACATCTCATTCCATACAGCCACCATTCAAACTGAACTCTCACGTCCTCTTTAAATCTCTCCCCTCTCACCTTAACTTGTGCCTTCTAGTTTTAGACTCCCTTGTGTTGGGATGAAGGCTGTAACAATAACCTTATCTATGTCCCTTATAAACTTATAAGCCTCCTTTTCTCCAGGGAAAACAGTCACGACCTTACATATAACTCAAGCCTTACCAGGGCCTCAGGCCTTATAACTTATATCTCCCAAGCTCTCCAGTCCAGGCAAATTCCTTGTGAATTATTTCTGTGCCCATCACATCTTTCATATAGTGTGGTGACCAGATCTGCACAGAATGCTCCAACTGGTGATGTTCAAAGAGGAGGAGATGTTGTTACCAGTCCTCACTGATTAAGGTCTGCTGATGTGTAAGATGAGGACCCAGTGGCAAAGGGCGGACTTGAAGCTTGATGATGAGTTTGGGTGAGATAATTGTGTTGAAAACCGAGCTATGGTTGATGAACAGCAGCCTGATATACACATTCCCATGGTCCAGATGGCCCAGAGCAGAGTGGGGAGCCAGAAAAATTGCATTGATTGTTGACCTGCTGTGGTGGGAGGCAAATTGTAATAGACCTAGGTCACCTCTGAGGCAGGATTTGATTTGCGTCATAACCAACCTCACAAGCACTTCATTATGCTTGATGTAACTGACTCTAGATGGTAGTCAGTGAGGCAGGTCACCACGCTCTTTTTGTACAGTAGATGCTCTTTTGAACAAGGTGGGAATGTCAGACTCAGAAATAAGAAGTTGAACATGTTCGTAAATCCTGCAGCAAGTTGGTCTGCATAGGTCTATAGTACTAGTCCAGATATGTCATCTAGTTTAGACACTTGTCAAGGATTCAGCTCTTGAAACTTGCCGAAATGTTGGCCTTAGAGACTGAAATTACAGGATTATATGCAAGCGTGCATCTCTCCAATTAAAGTGTACACAGAATGCATTGAGCTCATCTGGGAGTGAGGGACCATTGCTATTTATGTTAATCAATCTCACCTTGCAGGAAGTTATTTTGCCCAATCACTGCCACAGCTGTCAAGCGTCCATCTGTGATTCCAGTTTCTCCTTTGTACTCACAGTGGCCTTCCTGAAGTCATACCTGGAACTTCTTATATGAATCTGCATCACCATTCACCTCTGACTTGAAAACATCCTTCATGAGGATGAACCCGTGAAAATCATTGGCCTAGAAGATATACCAGGCTGGATACTGAGGACCTGAGGTAATCAGCTGGCTGGCATGTTTACTGATATCTTTAATCTCTCACATTGGCAGTCTGAGGTAACCACCGGCTTCAAGCAGGCTTTAATCATACCAGTGCCCAAGAAAAATGTAATAACCTACCTCAAAGACTATAGTCCAGTAGTACCTATATCCACTGTGATGAAGTGCTCGGAGAGGTTGGTCAAGAAACATATCAACATAGTACCAGAGGAACCAACACACTGAACCACTGTTACACAACCATCAAGAGTGCTTGCTGTGCTATCAATCGCCTTCACTTCAGAAAGTCTGATCTCCTGGCTGTACTGCTATTCCCTGAGTATAGGCAGAGTCTGAAGACTGCAGCACCAGTAGTGAGGACCAAGAAGGTATGGACAAGGGAGGTACAGAAGTGCTTACAGGAATGCTTTGAATTGGTGTACTGGACTGTATTCAGGCAGTTATCTTCGAGTTTCAAGTAGTGGAGTTTTGGACCTTGGCCAAAGAGCATGGTTGGAATGGGGAGGCCTTGGTAACTCTGTTCTGCCACGGACTCCAAGGGGAACTAAAGGATGTCCTTGCCTTGGGAGAGCTGGTAATGGAATTAGAAGCTCAGATCAGTCAGTCCATCCACTTCAATAATTGCCTGGTGAAACAGGAATGGGACTACCTCAAGAGGTCAAAGAGGGCTAGCCTGAGCCCGGGCTCAACACATTATAGTTGCACTTCCCGACCTTGGATGATGACCAGCATGTCTCCTGCTCAGGGTCCTGTTGAGCCCATGTAAATTAGCTGAACAATGAGCCAATGAGAGTCAAGGCTGCTGTTGGCCAGAACTGATTGTGAAAGAACACTGGCAGGGTTGAAGGCTGAGCAGCAAAGGCTGGAATTTCTGGAAGCAATTTGGAAGGAACAGGATATCTACATCCCAAAGAGGAAGGTGTATTCTAAAGGCAAGATGACACAACCGTGGCTGACGAGAGAAGTCAAAGCCAACATAAAAGCCAAGGGAGGGCAGATAATAGAGAAAAAATTAGTGGGAAATTAGAGGATTGGGAAGTTTTTAAAAACCAACAGACGCAACCAAAAATGTAATCAAGAAGGTAAAACTGACATACTGAAGTAAGCTAGCTTATCATATTAAAGAAGATACCAAAAGTTTCTTCAGTTACGTAAAGTGTAAAGGAGAAGCAAGAGTGGATATTGGACCGCTGGAAAATAATGCTGGAGAGGTAGTAATGGGGGACAAGGAAATGGTGGATGAACTGAATAAGTATTTTGCATCAGTCTTGTGGAAATCAGTGGTCATGAAGTGTGTGAGGTTACCATTACTAGGGAAATGGTCTGAAGGCAGAGGAGTCACATGGATGAGATGGTCTATGCCCCAGAGTTCTGAAGGAGGTGAACAGATTGAACAGATTGTGGAGGCATTAGTAATCATCTTTCACGATTCACTAGATTCTGGGATGGTTCCAGAAGACTGGAAAATTGCAAATATCACTCCACTCTTCAAGAAGGAAGAGAGGCAGAAGAAAGGAAATTATAGGCTACCTAGTCTGACGTCAGTGATTGGGAAGATGTTGGAGTCGATTGTTAATTATGAGGTCGCAAGGTACTTGGAAGCACATGATAAAGTAGACTGTAGTCAGCATGGTTTCTTCAGGGGAAAATCTTGCCTAACAAATCTATTGGAATTCTTTGAAGAAATAACATGCAGGGTAGACAAAGGTGAATTGGTTCATGTTGTGTCCTTGAAATTTCAGAAGACCTTTGACAAGGTGTCACACATAAGGCTGTTGAACAAGCTATGAGCCCATGGTATTACAGGAAAGATTCTAGCATTGATAAAGCAGTGGCTGATTGGCAGGACATAAAGAGTAGGAATGAAGGGTGCTTTTTCTGGTTGGCTACCGATGACTATTGGTGTTTCACAGTGGTCTGTGTGGGACTTTATATGTTATATGTCAATGATTTGGAATTGATGACTTTGTTGCAAAGTTTGCAGGTGACATGAAGATAGGTGGAGGGACAGGTAGTTTTGAGGAAGTAGAGAGGCTACAGAACGACTTAAATAGATTTGCAGAATGGGTAATGAAATGGCAGATGGAATACAATGTTGGGAAGTGTGTGGTCATGCACTTTAGTGGAAAAAATGAAAGGATTGAATATTTTCTAAATGGAGAGAAAATATGAAGAATCTGAGGTGCAAGGGACTTTGGAGTCCTTGTACAGGATTCCCTAAAGGTTAATTTCCAGGTTGTCTGTGGTGATGAAGGCAAATGCGATATTAGCATTCATTTCAAGAGGATTAGAATATGAAAGAATGGATGTAATATTGAGATTTCATGAAGCACTGGTGAGGCCTCACTTGGAGTATGGTGAGCAGTTTTGGGCCCCTTATCTTAGGGAGGATGTGCTGAAACTGGAGAGGGTTCAAAGGAGGTTCACAAAAATGATTCCAGGAATAAATGGAGTGCACTTGATAGCTTTGGGCCTGTATTGACTAGAATTCACAAGAATGAGGGGTGACCTAATTGAAATCTATCAAATGGTGAAATGCCTTGATGGGATGGGAGAGTCTAAGACTAGAAAACACAGCTTCAAAATAAAGGGGTGTCTTTTTAGAACGGCGATGAGAAGGAATTTCTTTAGCCAGAGAATGAATCTGTGGAATTCTTTGCTACAGGCAGCTGTGGAGGCCAGGTCATTATGTATAGTTAAGGCAGAGGTTGATAGATTCTTGATTGGTTGGGCATGAAGAGATACAGGGAGAAGGCAGGAGATTGGGTTGAGAGGAAAATTAGATCAGCCATGATGAAGTGGAATAGCAGACTTGATGGGCCAAATGGCCTAATTCTGCTCCAATATCTTATGGTGTTGTGGTCTAAGATCAATCCCACCTTCCATATTTTCAAATTAAAACATGTGAGTATCAGTGGGGAACAGGTCTTCACCATAAAAATAATTCTGGATTTATGAACTGTTTGGGGTGTCTAGCAGTTCCTCGTGGACTGGGAAGGATTCAGACCTGAGGAACAAAGCTTGACACATCCAGCACTTCTGCTTTGGGGAGATTGAAAATGTCTTTGTGGTTACAGACTTGTCCATGAAATATATGAATAACCAAACAAGATAACAACTTTCAGTTGTATTAGTCACAGATTTGTTTGCTCACAAAGCTTGTCGGAATCATGGTGGAGCCTTCTTGCACCCTTTTCGCAGCTCACGTTCTTCCCAGCCCCAAAAGTATCCTTTACCCTGCCTTTCTAAACTTCATGTCATTTGCAGACTTGGAGATGTAACATTTGGTTATCCCAGTCAAATGTTTGACATACTGCACATTGTAAACAGCTGGAGTCCAAGCACTGCTCCAGACAGCTTTCTCACCTCCCCTCATCCCCCCACCCACGAGTTACTGGTTGCCACTCAGAAACAATCATTTATTGCTATAAAGTAGAACAATTCAATAACAAATAGGTTTCTAGGCTTTGTCATATAAGTAATAAAACAAATAATTTCATAATTCACAAGAACATTTTAGTAATTTAACCAATGATGAGCAAATATGTTGTAGAATATAAACTGCACAATTTAAGAGGGAGGGGATAAATGGTTTAAATTATCATAGAATCATAGAGAAGTATGGCATAGAAACAGGCACTTTGGCCCATCTAGTCCACGCTGAGCCATTTAAACTACCTGCACAGAGACCATAGCCCTCCAAACCCCTACCATACATGTATCTATCTATCCAAACTTCTCAAGTGTTGAAACTGAGCTCGCATGCACCACTTGTGCTGGCAGCTCGTTTCACACTCTCATAACCCTCAAGTAAGAAGCTTCTTCTCATGTTTCCCTTAAACTTCTCACCTCTCACCCTTAACCTATGACCACAGGTTGTAGTCTGACCCAACCTTAGTGGAAAAAGCCTGCTTGCATTTACCTTTCTATACCCCTCATAATATTGTATACCTCTATCAAGTCTCCCCTCAATCTGCTACGTTCTAAGGAAAACAGTTCTAACCTTACACCTCAGGTCCTCCAGACCCGGCAACATCCTTGTCAATTTTCTCTGTATTTTTTCAACCTTGTTTCCATCTTCCCTGTAGGTAGGTGACCAAAATTTCACACAATACTCCTAATTAAATTCACCAATGTCTTATACAACTTCAACATCCCATCTCTTGTACTCAGTACTTTGATTTATGAAGGCCAATGTGCCAAAAGCTTTCTTTATGACCCTGTCTACTTGTGATACCACTTTCAATGAATTATAGACCTGTATACCTAGATCCCTTTGTTCTACCACACTCTTCAGTTCAGTGGATAAGGTCTACCCTGGTTGGTCCTACCTGGTTGGTCAAAGTGCAAAACATTGCACTTGTCTGCACTAAATTCCATCTGCCAATTTTCTAGCTGATGCAGATCCCTCTGCAAGCCATGACAGCCTTCCTTGCTGTCCAATACAGTTCTGTCCTCACAGTTCCTAATCTTGGTGTCATCTGCAAATTTGCTGATCCTGTTTACCATTTTATCACCAGATTGTTGATACAGATGACTAACAATAAAGGACTCAGCACCAGTCCCTGCGGTACACCATGAGTCACAACCCCCCTCTACAACCACTCTCCGGCTTCTCCCACAAAGCCAATGTTCTAGTCCAATTTATTACATCATCCTGAATGCCAAGTGACTGACCTGTCTTGACCGGTCAGAGGTGACCAGTGATGCAGATTCATGTAAGAAGTTCCAGGTATGACTTCAGGAAGGCCACTGTGAGTACAAAGGAGAAACTGGAATCACAGATGGACGCTTGACAGCTGTGGCAGGGATTGCACAAAATAACTTCCTGCAAGGTGAGATTCCACAGATTTACCACACTCTAACTAAAGTAATTTCTCCGCATCTCAGTTCTAAATGGACATACTTCTATCCTGAAGTCATGGCCTCTTGTCCTAGAATCCCCTACCATGGGGAAATAACTTTGCCATATCTAATCTGTTCAGGCCTTTTAACATTCGGAATGTTTCAATGAGCTCCCCTCTCATTCTCCTGAACTCCAGGGAATACAGCCCAAGAGCTGCCAAATGTTCCTCATATGGTAACCCTTTCATTCCT
This sequence comes from Hemitrygon akajei, assembly GCF_048418815.1. Classification (NCBI taxonomy): domain Eukaryota; kingdom Metazoa; phylum Chordata; class Chondrichthyes; order Myliobatiformes; family Dasyatidae; genus Hemitrygon; species Hemitrygon akajei. The sequence goes on from NC_133125.1 coordinate 70,401,714, forward strand.
GGAATCATTCTCGTGAATCTTCTCTGAACCCTCTTTAATGTTAGTACGTCCCTTCTAAAGTAAGCAGCCCAAAACTGCACACAATACTCTAAATGTGGTCTCACGAGTGCCTTATAGAGCCTCAACATCACATCCCTGCTCTTATATTCTACACCTCTAGAAATTAATGCCAACATTGCATTCGCCTTCTTCACAACTGACTCAACCTGGAGGTTAACTTTTAGGGTATCTTGCACAAGGACTCCCAAGTCCCTTTGCATCTCTGCATTTTGAATTCTCTCCACATCTAAATAATAGTCTGCCCGTTTATTTCTTCCACCAAAGTGCATCACCATACACTTTCCAACATTGTATTTCATTTGCCACTTCTTTACCCATTCCCCTAAACTATCTAAGTCTCTCTGCAGGTTCTCTGCTTCCTCAACACTACCCGCTCTTCCACCTATCTTTGTATCATCGGCAAATTTAGCCACAAATCCATTAATCCACATGTCCAGATCATTGACGTACATCATAAAAAGCAGCAGACCCAACACTGACCCCAGTGGAACTCCACTGGTAACCGGCAGCCAGCCTGAATAGGATCCCTTTATTCCCACTCTCTGTTTTCTGCCAACCGGCCAATGCTCCACCCATGCTAGTAACTTCCCTGTAATTCCATGGGCTCATATCTTGCAAAGCAGCCTCTTGTGCAGCACCTTGTCAAAGGCCTTCTGAAAATCCAAGTAAACCACATCTACTGCATCTCATTTGTCTACCCTCCTTGTAATTTTCTCAAAGAATTGCAGTAGGTTTGTCAGGCAGGATTTTCCTTTCAGGAAACCATGCTGGCCTTGGCCTATCTTGTCATGTGCCTCCAGGTACTCTATAATCTCATCCCTAACAATCGATTCCAGCAACTTCCCAACCACTGATGTCAGGCTAACAGATCTATAGTTTCCTTTCTGTTGCCTCGCATCCTTCTTAAATAGCCGAGTAACATTTGCAATTTTCCAGTCATCCGGTACAATGCTAGAATCTAGCGATTCTTGAAAGATCATAGTTAACGCCTCTGCAATCTCTCCATCTGCTTCCTTCAGAACCCGAGGGTTCATTCCATCAGGTCCAGGAGATACATCCACCCTCAGACCATTCAGCTTCCTGAGCACCTTCTTAGTAGTAATTTTCACTGCACAAACTTCACTTCCCTGACAGTCTTGAATTTCTGGTTTACTGCAGACATCTTCCACTGTGAAGACTGATACAAAATACGCATTCAGTTCCTCTGCCATCTCTGCATCTCTCATTACAATATCTCCACTGTCATTTTGTATTAGTCCTATATCTTCCCTCAACTCTCTTTTACCCTTTATATACTAAAAAAGCTTTTAGTATCTTCTTTGATATTAGTCACCAGCTTCCTCTCATAATTCATCTTTTCCTTCTGAGTGACCTTCTTAATTTCCTTCTGCAAGTTTTTAAAAGGTGCCCAAACCCCAATCCTCTATCTTCCAACTAGCTCTGGCTTTTTTGCTTTTACTTTGACTTCACTTGTCAGCCGTGGTAGTGTCCTTCTTCCCTTCAAAAATTTCTTCTTATTTGGAATATATCTGTCTTGTACTTCCCTCATTTTTCACAGAAGCTCCAGCCAATGCTGCTCTGCTGTCCTTCCTGCAAATGTCCCTTTCCAGTCAACCTTGGCCAGTTCCCCTCTCATGCCATTTTAATTTCCTTTATCCTACTGAATTACTGACAGATTGGTTTTATTTTTTCCCTCTCACATTTCAACGTGAACTCGATCATACTGTGATCACTGTTCCCTAAGGGTTTCTTAACCTTAAACTCTCTTGTCACCTCCGGATCATTGCACAACACCCAGTCCAGCACAGCCGATCCCCTAGTGGGCTCAACAACAATCTGTTCCAGAAAGCCATCCCTTAGACATTCCACAAATTCTCTCTCCTGAGGTCCAGTACTGACCTGGTTTTCCCAATCCACTTTCATGTTAAAATCCCCAATGATTATCATGACATTGTCCTTCTGATAGGCCTTTTCTATCACCTGCTGTTAATTTGTAATCCAAATCCATGTTGCTCCGTGGAGGCCTGTATACAACTGCCATTAGGGTCCTTTTACCCTTGCCATTTCTTAACTCAACCCATAGAGACTCTACACCTTCCAATCCTATGTCATCTCTTTCTTATGATTTAATATTATTTCTTACACACAGAACCACACCACCCCCCTGCCTACTAACCTATCTTTCCGATACATATCCTTGAATGTTTAGCCCCCAATGGCAACCATCCTTTAGCCAAGTTTCAGAGATGGCCACAACATCATATTTGCCAGTCTGTAGCTGAATTTCAAAATCATCCATTTTATTCCTTATGCTGTGTGCATTCAAATACAACACTTTCAGTCCAGTATTTGTTGCTTTCTGTTTTAACTGCACCACACCTCTATTGCCCTGTAACTCATGCTACTGGCTGTCATTAAGCCTCATCTTCTGCCTGTTCTTTCTATATTTGATTTATTTCTATTTTCCCCTTCCACAACCCTATCACTCCAGTTCCCATCCCCCTGCCAATTAGTTTAAACCCTCCCTGACAGCTCTATTAAATGTGCCAGCAAGGATATTGGACCCCTTTGGGTTCAAGCGTAAACAATCCTTTTTATTACAGGTCTTGCTTCCCCCAGAAGAGGGCCCAATGATCCAGGAATCTGAAGCCCTGTCCCCTCCTCCAGTCTCTCAGCTACACATTATACACACAGCCTGACTATGCCATTCTTGCACTTGCTAGCATGTGGCACAGGCAGCAGTCCTGAGATTACTACCCTAGAGGTCCTGCTTTTCAGTTTCCTACGAACTCCCCGAATTCTCTCTTCAGGACCTCCTCCCTTTTCCTACCTATGTCATAGGTACCAACATGTACCAAGCCATCTGGCTGTTCACCCTCTCCCTTCAGAAGACTCAGCACCTGCTCCAAGCCATCCAGTACCCTGGCACCTGGGTGGCAACACACCATGCGGGTATCTCTATCAGGCTGACAGAACCTCCTGTCTGTTCCCCTCACTATGGAACCCCCTAGGACTACCACATTCCTCATCTTCCTCTTTCCCTAGTGGGATAAGAGACAAAGATTGATGGTGTATATCAACCCAGAGAGTAGATTTCCAACATGTTTAGAATTTCTTATGGTAATTTTGTTCTTTGGTGTTAAGGAAACATATTGCATCAAGTTCTGGAGGCCAAGTAAAAGAGACAGGCATCTATACATCAATTCAACCGAACTGTCTGCATGAGCATTAAAAACATAACAAGAATTGGAGCTGCCATTAAGAAACTGATTGATTTCATAGATTAATCTTTATAAACTTCTCAAAAAACATCTCATCTCTATTACAGCCTTAAAAATAACTGCAAATATTGAAGCACCTTTTAGTTGTTTAAGTTACTATAAGATAAGGCATGACTACAAGTTGTCTTCTGGTGATGTGAGGTATGATTATGTAATGTTCAAATAGGCGTTTACAATAAGTGGATGATTCATTATCACAGGGTAGGTTTACTTACGAAAACTGATTCAAAGTAAGATAAAATAGTAAAAACATGTTAAATGATAACATTTATTGATTTACAACATTAAAATAGCCAATCTTTTTTCATGTAACCCTAGCCTCTGATGCCATTTACTTGGCCATGAATCAATATGAAAGTAGAGAAATAGTACAGTAATTGGTTGGATGAGTAGATGCTGCCCTGATACAAATATCATTTTTGGTTCTTTATGAGCATGTAAAGTAAAATTAAATAAGTAAGATAAAACAGGTTAGGCTTATTAGTTACCTAAACTCGGGACATTTGATGCATGATGCTGGATCATTTAATCAATAGCAAGGGTTATTAATGGGCCTGGTGTCTATAGTCACCTTTCTCTTTGTAAGCTGATATAATGTATAGTTCTGGCAATTAATAACATCAAACCATCTATATTTCTTAAAGTAACATACCCACATATAATGCAATGAACCATTTCTGCTCATCATGCTGGACTGGTTCTTTGAAAGACCCATCTAATTTTTCATCCTTTTCCCTTTAGTCATTTTTGTGTGTGTATACAACTGTCTTCTAATGGACAAAGGTAATAATGGTTTAATTATGTTTTCAGGCGGTTCATTTCAGATCACTGCAGTGTGCTGTGTTGTAGCAGTGTTGACAAAAATTGACAAGAGTGTAACTACTTCTAACATACACTCTATTCTACTGTAAACAAGTGGTAACATCACACAAATGGACTAATCACAGGTCACATAAAAGACAACCAATGTAGATCACCAACATTTCATTCCACTGATGATGTTGCCTAGCTGTGTAATGAAACATCTGCAAGCTAACAAGCCAGCTCGGCAAGCCACTCAACAACAACATCCTCAACCCAAGCTACAAATCTTTTCCAACATCTTAACGACAATGCCGTATATACAGCTGGATGGAGTTTAATACAGACAAGTGTGAGGTATTGCACTTTGGAAGGGAAAACCAAGATAGAACATGCAAGGTACGTTTGTAAATGGTAGGGCACTGAGGAGTGCAGTAGAACAGAGGGATCTAGGAAAACAGATACAAAATTCCCTAAAAGTGGCATCACAGGTAGATAGGGTAGTAAAGAGAGCTTTTGGTACATTGGCCTTTATAAATCAAAGTATTGATTATAAGAGTTGAAAGGTTATGATGAGGTTGTATAAGGCATTGGTGAGGCTGAATTTCAGATTCAGATTCAGATTCAGTTTGTTGTCATTTAGAAACCACAAGTGCAATGCAGTTAAAAAATGAGACAACGTTCCTCCAGAAAGATATCACAAAACAAACTACACTAGAAAATCCACATAACATTTGGCAATCCACAATCCAGAGTCTGGAGAGGCTGCTGCGTACTAATACCGCGCTACCGTCTTAGCGTGTTCCCCGGAAAGGAGCTCCAAATCCACCAGACAAACAAGACCAAAAACTAAAGCTACAAGACCTGCACAAAACCACATAGTTACAACATATAGTTACAACAGTGCAAACAATAGCATAATTGATAAAAAAAACAGACCATGGGCACAGTAAAAATAGTCCAAAGATGTTAAACAACTATAAGTTCGAAAGAAATCACCACACAGTTTCCACAAGTCCCCAGGGTCCTGACAGACTCGTCATCCCATGCCGGCGGCAGAAGGGAATACCCCCACTATGGACTTCCACGGCGCCGTCCGACTCAGCCTCGCAGTCGCAGCACACACCGAAAGCGACCTGTCCGCAGCGGACTCCGAGTCCGTCGAACCTCCAAGCCGACGACCATCCCCTCTGGCACAGCTTCTCCGAGCACCATCCTCTGCCGAGCGTATTAGGACGCCCCCGCCAACGGCCACTGGCAATATGACCCCGAGGACTGGGGGCCTGTTCTTCTCAGCAGAGTCCCGGACCTCACAGCAGCAGCAGCAACGAAGAAGGTCTTACTGGAGATTTCCCGATGTTCCTCCGTGCTCCCACATCCGTTTTCAATCGATTATGATTGCGCACAGCACCCCGCTTCACAAATAACAGATAATCAGCTCCGGAGTGGCCGCTGCAAGTGGCGCCGTGCTGCCATCTTGGAAAATTTGGAGTATTGTGTGCAGTTTTGGTCACCGAATTACAGGAAGGATATTAATAATGTTGAAAGAGTGCAGAGAAGGTTTACAAGGATGTTGCCTGGACTTGAGAAACTGAGTTACAGAGAAAGATTGAATAGGTTAGGACTTTATTCCCTGGAGCGTAGAAGAACGAGGGGAGACTGGATCGAGGTATATAAAATTATATTGGGTACAGATAGAGTGAATGCAAGCAGGCTTTTTCCACTGAGGCTAGAGGAGAAAAAAAAAACCAGAGGACATGGGTTAAGGGTGAAGGGGTAAAAGTTTAAAGGGAGCATTAGGGGGGGCTTCTTCGCACAGAGAGTGGTGGGAGTGTGGAATGAGCTGCCAGATGAAGTGGTAAATGCGGGATCACTTTTAAGATTTAAGAAAAACTTGGACAGGTACATGGATGAGAGGGGTATGGAGGGATTTGGGCCGGGTGCAGGTCAGTGGGACTAGGCAGAAAAATGGTTTGGCACAGCTAAGAAGGGCCAAAAGGCTTGTTTCTGTGCTGTAATGTTCTATGGTTCTATATCAGAAAAAACCCCACCCCAAAATGTAATAACATGGAATGTAGCGCATAACATACATGGCAAAGTTAACCCTTAACAGTCTGGATGAATTTTGCTGAATGAAATTAAGGAGTCCTTATAGTGTCTCCTTATGTCCTCCCTAGACCATTCGCCATTTATTTTACATTTGTGTGCTCTGCCCTAATCTTCTCGCTGGTGGAAACAATTTATTTTTATTTAACCTATGAAATTGTCTCATCACGTGGGAAGAAAGAGAAACTCCTTTCTTATGCACTGAAAGCCAGAGAATCACCTGCCACAGCTTCTCTTCCAGCTCCCATTCTGTAATTTCCCACCAGGGTCTATCCTTGGCCTTTCCCGTTTCTCACCTACATCACCTACGTTGGTAGTAACACAATCCACCATCATTTCTAGCCCTTCAGCCCTGCTGTATATTGGATTTTCACACTGCTTCTGCTAAATGAAGACTAAAGCCACAGTTCTCCATCCAACCTCATTTCCACGTCACCATCTCCTCCCTCCTCACCTTCTTTCTGAGCCTGAACCAGGCTCCACTGAACTTCAAGTTCAAGTTTATTGTCATCTGACTGTACATATATAACGGAAACAACGTTCCTCGGACCACAGTGCATCCACACAACTTATATCACACACTGCACAAAAACAAAATATTATACTATAAATTAATTAATAAAAATATAATTCAGAATGCATACAGTAAAACACAGTACAGGTATACAGTAAAGAGTAAACAGTACAGTAAACAGCTCCCTGTTCTATTGACAAGACCTCGGTGGTGGCAGGGTATTCATTAATCTCACAGCCTGAGGGAAGAAGCTATTACCCAGTCTGGTAGTCCTAGTCCTGATGCTCCTGTACCTCCTTCCGGATTGTAGTGGGTCAAAAGGATTGTGGGATAGGTGGTGGGGATCCTCAACAATGCTTTTGGCCATTTGTCTGCAACATTCACGGTAAATGACACAAGTAGGAAGGAGGGACCCGATGATTCCCGCAGAGGTTTTTACCGTTCTCTGTAAAGCAGCATGTAAGGAATCTTGGGCTTAAAGCTACATGTAGAAACAATGTGCAAATGTTCTTCCTTATCTTGGCATAGATGCTGTATTGGTGAATGGAAGAGATTATTGATGGGTTTAATGTCTTTGATCACAAGGCTTGCTTCAGTCTCATTTTAGCTCACTTGGTGTAAGGTTGTTGGCCAGGAAGCAATCTAAAAACCTCCAGAGAAGGTGCCATCTTTCAGCTAGCTTATGAAATGGCAACCATGTGCATCATCTCAACTGGATATGCAAGAGCCAGTAGCGTTACTTGCTAAGCCGGGGAGATCCCCAAAATACTAGAAAATATGGTACTTACCTACAAAAAGCAACATCAAAACACATTCATTGGTCATCATCACATTTCTCTTTCCAAAATCTTGATCTGGGAGTAGCTGCCATATTTCTTACATTGTGACAATGATAGCACATTAATAGTATTTCATAGACCGTAAAATGACTGTTTCTCTTTCTTAATGCAGTCCGCCAGCTGTTATAAACAGCTGCAAACCTGAATTTAAAGTTACCTTTGGAATAATTTGACTTCTTTTAATATAACTGTCAAAAGTAGTTTGTGTGTCAGATATGGTTCTAAGAAATACTGTGACAATTCCAATTATGGATCTGAAAGCAAGTTACTGTTAAAATTATTTTCTTTAGAACAAGAAATATTATAGATATGATTGAAAAGATTAGTGTTTATGAAAGTGATTAATCAGTTATGAAAGGAAATGGATGGATAGATATAATAGTTAGTTTCTCCCCTAGTGAAACCAAGAAAATATTACAAGCAACAGCTTCAACCACTTCAGGAGAACTTGCTCCACTCATTCCCATTTATCAATGGCACAGCAGTGAAAACTGCAAGCATTTCCAAACTGCTGGGGGTGCACATCTTGCAAGACCTCTAATCAGAACACATCATACACTATTAGGAAAGCTCACCAATACCTCTACTTTCTGAGGAGGCTGAAGAGAGCTGGACAATGCACATCAGTATTCATGACCTTCTATGGGTGTTTAGTAGCGAGCGTGCTAGCAAGCTGTGTCACTGCGTGGTATGAAAGCTGCACTGTAGCGGACAGGAATGCTCTACGGCAGGTAGTCAGAGCTGCCCAAAGCCACACTGGCACCAGCCTACCCACCATCATGGACTCCTTATGTACAGTCACTTCATGTACATACAATCAATCTATGTATGTAAGCTATCTTAAGCATTTATACAGCATTTATCGTGTTTTTATCTTATTGTGTTTTTTTATGCTGCATTGGATCTGGAGTAACAATTATTTCATCCTCCTTTACACTTGTGTACTGGAAATACCATTAAGCAATCTTTAATCTTGAAATAGGTTCAGGTAATTAAAGCAACACACACAAACGCTGGAGGCATTTAAGCAAATCAATGTTTTTTTCTAAAGCAGTGTTTGTATGATATACTGGAAACTGCTTTGATGCTGGCAGATCAAATGAAGAAGTTACAGAAATCGATGTTCATGCCGTCAGATTGAGGCCAAACCAGGCAGAATCTGAGGTGTTGTTCCTCCAGCATGAGTATGGCCTCATCATGGCATTGAGGAGGCTGTGTCGGTGTGGGAATGGGAAGTCACATTGAACTGGATACTGACTAGGAGATCCAGGCTGCTGCAATGGACTGTGTGAAGAGGCGCAATGGAATGACCCCCCAGTCTGTATCTGCTTTCACCAGGAGGACTGGGTACAACAAGTGACCCTGACAAAGTGAAGAGCTCAGTGAAATGAACCCTGATCCATATCAGCTTTCACAGTGTGGAGGAACTGCACCTGGAGCACTGGTACAACAAGTGACCCTGACAGAAATCTTGCCTCACTTAGAAGGACCGTTCAGCCGTGAAGAGTGGTAAGAGGAGTATAGGCAGGTGTAGAAGGTCACAGATGTCAGCATTTCCAGCATTTTGTGTGTGTTGAACAAGGCCAACACCCTCAAGATCTTTGCATAATCTGCTGTCATGGGGATTATAAAGTGAATGAGACAAGTCCATGACGAGTACTGCTGGTGGTTTCAGTGGTTGTCGGGACATTAGTTGTCAGTTCCCGGAGCTGAGCTAGTACACCTGCACAATGTGTGAAATAAAAAAATGGCATTTGGTTGTTCTCTTCTAATAAAGTACTAACTCCTGCAACAATAATCTGCATCCAGTAATTTATAAATATGCATAAGATGTTTGTGAAGAATGTCTTTGATATCCTGGCAAGTTGTCTCATGTAGGATTCATGATTAGTATAACAAGCACAAAATATCTGGTAGTTACATACTTCACACCAATTAATAGATGTAAAACAACATGTGCCTGCAGTATAGAGGTGGATTAAACCACCTGTAGTGTAATATTCCATTATAGTGATTTAATAAATTGAATGGTAGATTTTATTTTTTACTTTTTGCTGAGAACTGTGCATTCCTCTCATTATAGGGTCAGATTGTATGAACTTCAATTGTCAGCAAGTATCTTTTGCAGAATTCCTTTGTCTGAAAGACAGCAGAAATGCTGTAAACATCATCCTCTGCATTTTTTTACAGTAATTCACTAAACAAGGATCTCACTAGAAAAGCCCATCTACCCTTAATTGCCCTTGAGATGGGGCTGGTAATCCGTGTTTGTGAACTACTGTACTTCCTCTGATGTTCCTGCAACTGTAGTGCCTGGAAAACTGTCAAAAACTCCAGAGTAATGACAGAGGTCCAGAGTAGAAGATAGAAATGGCTAGTTAAATTTGTGAAGAGACATGATTGATACTTGTGAGCAAGTCTATTAATTATCTAAATTTGCAGAATGTGTTAATAATGCTACTTGTAATAAATAAAATTGAAGAACCAGCATATGAAAACTAAGTATGAATTGGGTGTGAATGTAGGAAGTACTTGTATGAATTGTAAGAATGTAGGAAGAACTTATAGGAAGTGCCCTACAAGTTGAAAGTAGGGCAATTGATAAGTAAGTCTGTAGATGACATGAAAGTTAGTGATGTGGATGTGGTCATCTAAGGTTACAGCAGAGTATAAATCAAATGTAAAATTGGGTGGAGCATTAGCATATGGAATTTAATCTTGTCTAGAGTGGAGTGATGCATTTTGGGAAGCCATTTCGGGTCATTCTTGCAAAAAACTGCAAGTGTGGTATAAACACAAAAATTCTGGAAATACTCAATAGGTCAGGCTTTATTTGTGGGAGAAGAAACAGAGTCAATGTTTCAGGTTGAAGATCCTCAAAATGTTATAAACCTCAGCTTCCTATGTTCCAATAAGAATAACCTATCTTTTTTTGTATCTCCTTATAAATCACCAGACCCCCGTGAATCTCTTCTGCACGCTCTCAATTGCTGCCAAATCTTTCCTGTAGTGTGGCGGACAGAAGAGCTGAAAGTACTCCAATCAACACTTCAGTACAGGTGCAGCAAAGAAAGTGCAGAACAGGAGGACATGCATAAAGATCTTTGACCAAACTGTTAAATTTATTTCTCAAGTCACAAATGTGTCCTGACCTGTCGAGTTCAACGCCTTCACTCTGGGAGTGGTGTAAGTGCAGAGCAAGTTGCCAGAGTCAGTGGTGGATGTGGATTTGATTTCAGCATTAAAGAGAAGTACATGGAGAGGAGGGCTACTGAGGATAATGGGCAATGGTGCAAGAACAGGTCAATGGGACTAGGCAGGACTGGATAGGTCAAAGTGCCTGTTTCTGTGCTGTAGCACAATGAGTGGAAGACATATTCAGCCTGATCTTCCAGTCACATCCTGCAGTTCTGCAGTATGCAACTCCTACATTTTTTTTTGCCAATGTTCTTTTTTTCTGTACCCCAACTGCTCGTGCTCACTCCCTAACCAGATACCTTGATAATATCTTATCCCCAAGGTCACCCCGTCTTCACCATGTCTGAAACATGCTCCATCCCTCACCCTCCCTGCTGCTGAACAAGCCTCATTTGTCTCTTTTTAAGTTCCAACAGACTTTGACATGAACTGTTGTAAACGCAAGAGACTCTGCAGGTTCTGGAAATCCAGAGCAACACACACTAAGTGCTGGAGGAACTCAGCAGGCCAGGCAGCATCCATGGAAATTAATAAACAGTTGACGTATCAGTCTGAGACGCTTCGTCCTTTCATCAGGACCGGAAGCCAGAATAAGGAGATGGATATGGGGGGGTGTGGTTGGCTACAAGCTGGCAGATGCATGTGGAGCCAGGTGAGGGAGAAGGTAAGTGGGTGGAGGAGGAGAATGAAAGGGGAGGCTGGGAGTTCATAGGTGGAAAAAGTAAATAGCAGAAGAAGAAGCAATCTGATAGGAGGTGAGACTGGACCACGGGAGAAAGGGAAGGAGGGTGGGCACCAAAGGGAGGCGATGGGCTGGTGAGAAGAGAAGCAGTAAGGGGGGGGGGGAGCCAGAACAGGGGGAGAGAGGAGAAATTACTGGAAACTGTTCATGCTGTAAGGTTGGAGGCTACCCAGATGGAATATGAGATGTTGCTCCAACCTGAGAATGTTTTCATTGAGGCAGTAGAGGAGGCCATGGGCCCACATGTTGGAATGGGAATGAGGAGTGGAATTAAAATAGCTGGCCACTAAGAAATGCTCCTTATTGTGGATGGAGCAAAGGTGCTTGGCAAAACGGTCCTCCAGTTTATCTTGGGTCTCATCGATATAGAAGAGGCCACACTGGATACAGCAGGGGACCCCAACAGACTTGCAAATGAAGTGTTGCTTCACCTGTAAGGACTGTTTGTGTCTTGAATGGTGGTGACAGAAGAGGTGAATTGGCTTGTGTGGGCTGAAAGTACAAGGGAGTCATGGAGAGAGTAGTCCCCGTGGAAAGTGGAGAGTTGGGCCGGGAAGCAAACATGTGTTTGGTGGTGGGATCCCGCTGAAGATGGTGGAGGTTTGCGGAGAATTATGTGCTGGTTGTGAAAGTTTATGGAGTGGCAGTTACTCTTTGAACTCTGTTTCTCCTCTCACAGATGCTGAGCATTTCCAGTTGATAAATATTGTACTGGTCACAGCTTGCTGAAAAATGCGAAGTTCCTAATCTTGAGAAGGTACTGAAAATGCAAATCTTTGAAGAATACATGTCAAATCATGTTTGACAGGAAGGTCTTGAAAAAGACATCGAACAGTGCAAGTGGTTTGTATTAACAGGATTACTGTCACTGTCAGAGAATAGAACAGTTGATGCAGAATGATCTCAAAAAAACATGTGTATAGTGAAAATAATGATGAGAGCTGGGGGATTTTCTTGAAACCATCAGGAGAGAGCAGTGGCAAGCGTCAGGGAGATATGCAGAACCAAAGATTGCACTTTCACTGTGAAGGTAGTGGCTTCCACAAAGCACAAAGTATAGCTGAGGGAAAACATCATGAAAAAAGCTCAATACTTTTCATACAACAGAGCCAGAGAGCCAGAACTCATCAAATCAGAAGCGACTGCAGAAATTGCCAATTCCAATTTCCATGCTTTTCTTGTGCATCTGTCACGATGTGATATGATTGTGGGTGACTGTGATACTCTTCTGAATTTTGATACAGCAGCTACGCATCACAGTGCAAAGCTAAATAAACCCACAACTGATTGACTGGTTATGAATTTATGGTTGCAGAACTATATACGTTCATGTGAACGTTAGCACCATATCCAAAACAATACACCAAAGCCAAAGCCAAAACAAAACAAGATATGACAGAAATTAAGCCATAAAAATGGAAACACATCATAGAAACTGTAGCACCTCGTGATTTCACACATATTTCAAGATATACACAAAGTTGCCACAAAAATATTATGATCTTTTGAATCCTGAAATTTAAAAAATATTATTTGTTTATGCACTATTTTAAATTTAACTAATTAATATACCTATATATACTTACTGCAATTGATTTACTTATTGTTTCCAGATTTATCATGTATCACGTTGTACTGCTGCCGCTGAGTTAATAACTTTCATGACATGGCCGGTGATCTTAAACCTGATTCTGATTGTGAGCTACAAGACTGAGTTAGTATGCACTGGAATCTTACACTATGAGACATATTATCCTGCAGTTATGAATATAATATGTAAATGTCATTGTTCTTAATGACCATTATGAAACTGTGTAAACCACACAATTGCTGTAAGTTCCAAGGAATCAATAGTTTGGTTGAACACAAAATGGACACAATTCTAAGAAAACAGACTACAGGGAGTTAGGAAGGCAGTTGAGAAGCAGGACCTCAAAGGTAGTAATCTCTCCCTGCCTTTGTCTTTCTCCCTCTGTGTCTATCTCTCTCTCCCCCACTGTATCTGTCTCTCTCTCTCTCTCTGTACCCCTCTCTCCCCATGTCTCTCTCCCCCTCTCTGTGTCTGTCTGTCTCTCTCCCCATGTGTGTGTCTGTGGATGTGACATTTTTAGTCACATCCTTAAAAAATTTAATCAGGCTCATAAGGCATGATCTGCCTTTGACAAAGCCATGCTGACTATTCCTAATCATATTATACCTCTCCAAATGTTCATAAATCCTGCCTCTCAGGATCTTTTCCATCAGCTAACCAACCACTGAAGTAAGACTCGCTGGTCTATAGTTTCCTGGGCTATCTCTACTCTCTTTCTTGAATAAGGGAATAACATCCACAACCCTCCAATCCTCTGGAACCTCTCCCATCCCCATTGATGATGCAAAGATCATTGCCAAAGGCTCAGCAATCTCCTCCCTTGCCTCCCACAGTAGCCTGGGGTACATCTCATTTGGTCCTGGCAACTTATCCAACTTGATGCTTTCCAAAAGCTCCAGCACATCATCTTTCTTAATGTCTATATGCTCGAGCTTTTCAATCCACTGTAAGTCATCCCTACAATCACCAAGATTCTTTTCCATAGTGAATACTGAAGTAAAGTATTCATTAAGTACCTCTGCTATCTCCTCTGGTTCAATACACACTTTTTCACTGTCACACTTGATAGGTCCTATTCTCTCACGTCTTATCCTCTTGCTCTTCACATACTTGTGGAATGCCTTGGCGTTTTCTTTAATCCTGCTTGCCAAGGCCTTCTCATGGCCCCTTCTGGCTCTCCTAATTTCATTCTTAAGCTCCTTCCTGCTAACCTTATAATCTTCTAGATCTCTATCATTACCTAGTTTTTTGAATCTTTCGTGAGCTTTCTTTTCTTCTTGACTAGATTTTCAACAGCCATTGTACACCATGGTTCCTGTACCCTACCATCCTTTCCTTGTCTCATTGTACACCATGGTTCCTGTACCCTACCACCCTTTCCCTGTCTCATTGTACACCATGGTTCCTGTACCCTACCACCCTTTCCGTCTCATTGTACACCATGGTTCCTGTACCCTACCATCCTTTCCCTGTCTCATTGTACACCATGGTTCCTGTACCCTACCACCCTTTCCGTCTCATTGTACACCATGGTTCCTGTACCCTACCATCCTTTCCCTGTCTCATTGTACACCGTGGTTCCTGTACCCTACCATTCTTTCCCTGTCTCATTGTACACCATGGTTCCTGTACCCTACCATCCTTTCCCTGTCTTATTGTACACCATGGTTCCTGTACCCTACCACCCTTTCCCTGTCTCATTGTACACCATGGTTCCTGTACCCTACCACCCTTTCCGTCTCATTGTACACCATGGTTCCTGTACCCTACCATCCTTTCCCTGTCTCATTGTACACCGTGGTTCCTGTACCCTACCATTCTTTCCCTGTCTCATTGTACACCATGGTTCCTGTACCCTACCATCCTTTCCCTGTCTTATTGTACACCATGGTTCCTGTACCCTACCACCCTTTCCCTGTCTCATTGTACACCATGGTTCCTGTACCCTACCACCCTTTCCGTCTCATTGTACACCATGGTTCCTGTACCCTACCACCCTTTCCCTGTCTTATTGTACACCATGGTTCCTGTACCCTACCACCCTTTCCGTCTCATTGTACACCATGGTTCCTGTACCCTACCATTCTTTCCCTGTCTCATTGTACACCATGGTTCCTGTACCCTACCACCCTTTCCGTCTCATTGTACACCATGGTTCCTGTACCCTACCACCCTTTCCGTCTCATTGTACACCATGGTTCCTGTACCCTACCACCCTTTCCGTCTCATTGTACACCATGGTTCCTGTACTCTACCACCCTTTCCGTCTCATTGTACACCATGGTTCCTGTACCCTACCACCCTTTCCCTGTCTCATTGGAAGGTACCTATGCAGAAAGCAACACAAATATCCTCTGAACATTTGCCACATTTTTGCCGTATATTTCCATGAGAACATCTGTTCTCAATTTATACTTCCAAGTTCCTGCCTAATAGCTTCATATTTCCCCTTACCCCAATTAAACACTTCCCTAACTTGTCTGTTCCTATCCCTCTCCAATGCTATGGTAAAGGAGATAGAATTGTGATCACTATCTTCAAAATGTTCTACCACGGAGAGACCTGACACCTGACCAGGTTCATTTCCCAACACCAGATCAAGTACAGCTTCTCCTCTCCTAGACTTAACAACATATTGTGTCAGGAAATCTTCCTGAACATACCTAACAAATTCCACCCCATCTAAACCCCTTGCTCTAGCGAGATGCCAATCATGATTTGGTAAATTAAAATCTCCCACCACGACAACCCTGTCATTATTACACCTTTCCAGAATCTGTCTCCTTATCTGCTCCTCGATGTCCCTGTTACTATTGGGTGGTCTATAAAAAACAACCAGTAGAACCATTGACCCCTTCCTGTTTCAAACTTCCACCCACAGAGACTCAGTAGACCTTCCCTCCATGACTTCCTCCTTTTCTGCAGCCGTGACACTTCTCAAACTATTGATCTGAGCACGTCCCTTCTCTATCACCTGCCTATGATCCCTCTCGCACTGCCTCCAAGGTTTCTCTATTTGTGAGCTAGCCTCCCTTTCCTCCATCACTTCAGTTTGGTTTCCAGCCCCCCCCCCCCAGCAATTCTAGTTTAAACTTTCTGCAATATCCTTAGCAAATCTCCCTGCCAGGATATTGGTTTCAAGTGCAACCCGTCCTTTTTGCACAGGTCACGCCTGCCCCAAAAGAGTTCCCAATGATCCAGAAATCTGAATCCTTGCCCTCTGCTCCAATTCCTCAGCCACGCATTTATCTTCCACCTCACACTATTCTTATACTCACTGTCGGGTGCCATAAGCAGTAATCCCGAGATTACTACCTTTGAGGTCCTGCTTCTCAACTTCCTTCCTAATTCCCTGTAGTCTGCTTTCAGGACCTCCTCCCTTTTCCTACCTATGTTGTTGGTACCAACATGTACCATGACCTCTGGGTGCTCACCTTCCCACTTTAGGATATCTTGGATGCAATCAGAAACATCCCGGACCCTGGCACCTGGGAGGCAAGCCACCATCCGTGTTTCTTTCCTGAGTCCACAGAATCGCCTACCTGATCCTCTAACTATAGAGTCCCCTATTACTGCTACCTTCTTCCTTTCCCTACCCTTCTGAGTCACAGGGCCAAACTCTGTGCCAGAGGCACGGCCACTGTTGCTTCCCCCAGGTAGGCTGTCCTCCCCCCCAACAGTACTCAGACAGGAGTACTTAATGTTAAGGGGATAACCACAGGGGTACTCTCTAAGCATCTGTCTCCTGCCCTTCCCTTTCCTGACTGTTACCCACTTTTCTGTCTCCCGAGGCCCTGGTGTAACTACTTGCCTATGGCTCCTCTCTATCATCTCCTCACTTTCCCTGACCAGATGAAGGTCATCAAGCTGCAACTCCAGTTCCCTAATGCGGTCCCTTAGGACCTGCAGCTTGACGCACCTGGCGCAGATATGGCTGTCCCGGACATCCCACCTCTGACCCCCGGTACAGAGCACCGGCTTGCAGACATACTTCCTGTTTCTATTCTACACAGGTCACATACTTCACCTTAACTCGTTATCACCTCTGAAGCTCCATTGAGCCAAAGCCCAACTACTCTGTCTACCTCAACTGTGACCCCCACTCTATAAAGCTGTCTTCTTTTTAAATCTTCCCGCTGGTCCAACTTGCTGATGTCCACATGCTTGCACAGTCATGGTATGAGTCTTCATAATCTTCTCTGACCACATGTTCAAGACGCTCTCACTGTCTGTATAAAAGAAACTTTCTCCTCAAATCCCCTTTAAAACTCATTTGTCTAAACTCTACCCTCTTTCTTTTGATACCCTTATCACTAGGAAAAAATATGACTACCTACATTCCCTTTTTCTCTTATGATGTTATGATGTCTCTATTAGGCCAACCCTCAGCCTCCTTTGCTTTGCAGAATCCAATCCCACTCCATAACTAAATTGCTTTATTCTTGGTGAATCTCCTCTGTAATCTATCCAGCACAACCAGTCCTTTATAGACTGGAGTGGCACGGTAGCGTTGTGGCTAACATATGTAACACTTACCCATCAGGCTGGTATATGTCTAGGGGAAAAGGAGATCCAGCCACTCACCAACCCCACCTCCCGTACACGCAGGTGCTGTGAGAATCAAGTTTATGCTGCGCG
Organism: Hemitrygon akajei; assembly: GCF_048418815.1. Taxonomy (NCBI): domain Eukaryota; kingdom Metazoa; phylum Chordata; class Chondrichthyes; order Myliobatiformes; family Dasyatidae; genus Hemitrygon; species Hemitrygon akajei. The sequence continues at coordinate 70,419,484 of NC_133125.1, forward strand.
CACACACACCATATCAAACTCACACCAGATACCGTTATGGAATACACTTTAAAGATTTTACTAAAACTAAAAGAGTACTATGCAATACAATATATATGAAGGAAAAGAAAATAAAGTAAAAGGTGCCAACTTATCAAAGTTCAGTCAGTTTAGTACACATCATTGGAGCTCAACCATTGAGCCATTCGACCCCTCGTCACTTTCCTCTGACCTCCACGTCCTCGCACCTGGGACCACCCGGGTGGTCAACTGAGCAGTGCAGCGCACGTCCACCTTCCTCGGCGTCTTCTTCAGGTCTCTCCTGAAAAGACCGCAAAACCCCCGCTCCCAGACCCACAAGACAAAATAACATTCCCCATTGGTCAACAAATGAATACAATCCAGATATCAGCAAGTCTAAAGCTAAACAACTGCGAGGGAAAGCACTTATCATACAAAGAAGCATTCCTACTCTTAACAAAACAAAGAAGCCATTTTGATTAACATACACAGTACATTGTACACATAATGCAACCCGGGTGAAGAACGTGATAACCTACCTCAACGATTATCGTTCATCAGCACTTACACTCTGATAAAGTGTTTTGAGAGGTTGGTGATGAACCATACCAACTCCTGCCTGAGAAGCAACTTGGACCCAGTCCAATTTACCCACTGTCACAACAGGTCAACAGCAGACGTCACTTTATGGGCTTTTTACTCAATCCTGGAACATCTGCACAGTGAAGATGAATACAGTATTCTCTTTATCAGGATTCTCTTTATTGACTACAGCTCAGCATTCAATACTATCATATCATGAAAACTAATCAATAAGCTTCAAGACTTTGGCCTCAATAACTCCTTGTGCAATTGAATCCTTGATTTCCTCACTTGTAGACCACAGTTTGGATTAGCAGCATCTCTTCCACAATCTCCCTCAGCACAGGTGCACCACAGGGCTGCTCAGGTAATACATGTAACAGCTGCATATATGTGTTTGTGGCCAAGCACTCTGCGGCATTCCATTGGGCCTGGTCCTCACCCCTGTCCGGCCATCCAGGCACACAATGGATGCTGGATTTTCTGTGACGCCGGTTCTGGTGGGCCACCATGATTGCAAATGTATCTCAGTTCGTGGCTGCCTGCCCTCAATGTGCCAGTCCAGTTCCTCCAAACAGTGATCCTCTGGGCTTCTGCGGCCCTATCGATCCCCAGATGCTATTGGTCCCACATGGAAAAGGATTTCATCTCAAGTTTGCCACGGTGATCATGACAGTGATGCATTGAGTCTACAATGTCACCACTTCATTGCCCTCCCCAAACATCCATCAGCCACTGAGATGGCAGTCCTGGTCCTCCAACACGTAGTTCTCCTCCACGGTTTACCTCAGGACTGTGTCAGACTGGGACCCACTATTCGTCTCCCACTTCCAGCAAGCCTCTGCTCACCCTCTGCACCTTGGTGAGTTTGTCCACTGGCTATTATCCACAGACCAGCAGTCAATCAGAAGTAGCCAGTCAGCAAATGGAGAAATTTCTGTGATGCTTCACCACCTCTAACCCCTCCACATGGAAGGAGTGCCTACTCTGGTACTATTAGCCAGAGAACAAACTCACTGAGGTGTGGAGGAGAGCTGAACTGTCCCATCGCTTCATCGCTACCAACCCCCATTGTTCCATGTGGAGGAGAAAAGAGTGGCGGTCCCATGTGCCAGGGCCCTGCTTCATTGATGCCAGAATGCTTGGAAGAGGGCATCGAATGCAATCCTACTTGCCAACTGTGCCTATTGCTGGCAGGCTAACTGCCTCAGCCAGACTACTCTGGCCTGGGAACCATGTCCACCTGAAATCCACCCCTCCCACAAGCTCTCTCCTCACTTCATTGGTCCCTTTAAGTTACCCATTGAATCAACCCAGTTACTGTCCCTCAGGTTACACCAACCTTCCACATGTCCAGCCTCAAGCAGGCTGTCCACTCAGTCCACCTCTGGAACCATTTATGGTGGAAGGTGGCCCAGTATACTCAATTCACTGGCTGGTGGATTCACATCATTGTGGACAGTGTGTGTACCTGGTCAATTGGGAAGAGTATGGTCCAAAGGAGAGGTCTTGGGCACTAACCAGTTTTATCTTGGATCCATGGCTCTTTGAGGTGTTCCACTGGACCCATCTGGATTACCCTGGGCTATTGGGTGCCAGCCGTAGGAGTGGGGGGGGGGTGGTATTCTTTCATGGCTGCACAGGAAGGCACCTCCCAGTCTCTACCTAGCTAACAGGAGACACCAGCCATTCATCACCTGCAGCCCACTTTAAACCCAGCTCTCATCTACGGTCCTTGTTCACCCAGCGAACTAGCCAGTCTCAACCAGTTGTTCCAGCTAGCCTTCAGTTACCTTGTTGCCTTCTCAAGTTAAGTATCTGTTCTCTCTGTATTGTGGCGCCTTGTGGCTTGTCATTTTGCAGTTTATTATTGAATTTATAATGTTATCATTCACAACTAAATCTTTACTGCTTCTCCATGTTTAGCTCCAGACTTCTCAACATTTCCTGACACCTATGCTGTATTCAACATCAGAAATACTACCAGTTACACTCATCGATGCATAGTCTATGCATCTTCACTTTCAGATACCACACCAAGAAATCTGTGTGAGAAAGCCAGGAGAAACAGCATATTGGTAAGTGCACAGAGAAGCACATGACATTCACACCTACAGTGCAATCTACTTGCTGGTACTGTCTTTGTGAACCATGAAAGCACATAGGACAGTGAGCAATTACCCTTGTCAATTTCATCAGCAAACAATGGGGGCTTTAATTGGCAATATGGGGTCAAACCTCAGCTCACACGCCATCATGCAGCCTTCTCACCATGAGGTTTCTGCATACTGCCTCTGCCTCCTGATTCCTCTCGGAGACTGCAGAGCACTGATGCACCCAAATGATCTCCAAACAGCAAAATATGGCTTCAACCACATTCAAGATGAGAAATAAATGTAAAAGACATAAAAAAATGAAAAAGGTAGTTTCATGAGATATCCAGATGTTGACCAAAGGAGCATCGTATGCAGGCTCCAGCTTGATGAGAAATGTTCTGGAAATTCAGATTGGAGATCATTGTGTTCTGAGGCTGTGCTCCCTGTTGCTGGACACCTCCACTACTGGAAACATCCTCTCTATGTCCACTGTATCTGGGCTATTCAATATTCATAAGATTTCAATGAGATCCCCCTGATCCTTCTAAACTCCAGTGAGTATGGCTTAGAGCCATCCAACGCTCATCATGTTTGAACCTTTTCATTCCCAGGATAATTCTTGTGGGCTTCCTCTGGACTCTGTCCAATACTAAGACTGTCTAGAATAAAATTTAGAGATACAGTAGTCCTTCTGGTCCTTCGAGCCATGCCATGCAGCAACCTCCAATTTAACCCTGGCCTAATCATGCGGCAATTTACAGTGACCAATTAACTTACTACTAGGTACATCTTTGGTCTGTGGGAGGAAACCAGAGCACCCAGGGAAAACCCATACATTCCATGGGGAGGACATAGAAACTCCTTACAGAGAATGCTGGAATTGAACTCTGAACTATGACCCTGCATGCTACAACAGTGCTGCACTAATGACCACGCACCTGTCTCATCTAAAATGATCTGCTTTACTGGCATCCTTGTTCACTGCTATAAAGATTCACTTCTTCCACCATTAAAAATACTGTGGTTGTGTTCTGTACCAACTGCAAAATGCATTTCAGTTACTAGCTGAAGCAAAACTTGTGATCTTTATCATCAAGGCACTTAGAGAGCAGACACTTAGAAATACCACCATTAGCAGGTTCTTTCTCTCCCTCAGCAAAGTCATATTTCATCTGGACTTGCAAATACATTATTATTTTTTCATCACTAAAGACCTAATATTAATTACCTGATAACAAAGTGGAAACACGTCCACCAAAAACCTGTAGTATTTCAAGGAGATAGCACAACAAGCTCTCAAATATGGGAAATCAATGCTTGCCTTAGCAGTAACGCCTACACCCAATAAAATAACTCAAGAGACAGTATAATTACTTTAGCACCAAAACTGAAATTTTTGGATATCAAAAATGAATTCATTCATTGACAATACAATTATAAGAAAATGGTGGAGAAAATAATCTTCCAGTTAAAAAATGTAAGGGCTGATAGATCATAATTAGATTGGGAAATTAACAATTGATTCATGGGGGAGTTGCATAAATTGTAAATTAAAACAGAAGGTCAGAATCAGAAACAAGCTTGCAATCCATCTTAGAAATGGATTGACTTTTTGTTGGATGCCACTAGTATTGGAGCAGTTCCTGAAGGTAAGATATGACCACATTTTGGAAGGGAGAGAGGCAGAAGAAAGGAAACCCTAGGCCAGTTAGTTTGACCTCAGTAGCTGGGAAGACATTGGAGTCAATCATTAAGGATGAGGTCTCAGGGCACTTGATAAAATAGGCTGTGGTCAATATTGTTTCTTCAGGGGAAAATCTTGCGTGACAAATCTGTTGGACTTATTTGAAGAAATAACAAGCAGGATAGTCAAAGGAGAATTGGTTGATGTTGTGTACTTGGATTTTCAGAAGGCCTTTGACAAGGTACCACACATGAGGCTACATTACAAGCTATGAGCCCATGGTATTAGAGGAAAGATTCTAGCATGGCTAAAGAAATGGCTGATTGGCAGGAGCAAAGAATGGGAATACTGACTCTGACTGTGACTAGTGGTGTTCCACAGGGGCCTGTGTTGGGACGGATTCATTTTACATTATATGTCAATGATTTGGATAATGGAATTAATGGCTTTGTTACAAATTTTGCAGATAGTGGAGGGACAGGTATTTTTTAGAAAGTAGAGAGGGTACAGGAGGCCTTAGACAGATTAGGAGAAAGAGCAAAGAAATGGCAGATGGAATACAATCTTGGAATGTGTATGGTTTGTACTTTAGTAGAAGAAATGGAAGGGTTGACAATTTTCTAAATGGAGAGAAAATACTAAAAAACTGAGAAGCAAAAGGACTTTGGAGTCCTTGTGCAGGATTCCCTAAAGATTAATTTGCAGGCTGAGTCTGTGGTGAGGAAGGCAAATGCAATGTAAGCATTCCTTTCAAGAGGATTAGAATATAAAAGCAAGGATGTAACACTGACACTTTATAAAGCACTGGCGAGGCCTCTCTTGGAGTATTGTGAGCATTTTTGGGCCCCTTATCTTAGAAACCTGAGACGGTTCAAAGAAGGTTAATGAAAATTATTCCAGATTGAATGGCTTGTCATATGAAGAACATTTGATGGCTATGAAGAATAAAGGGTGACCTCAATGAAGCCTATCAAATGCTGGAAGATCTTGATAGAGTGGATGTGGAGAGTATGTCTCCTATGGTGGAAAAGTCTAAGACCAGAGTACACAGCCTCAGAATAGAGGGGCGTCCTTGTAGAATAGAGTTGAGGAGGAATTTCTTCAGCTATAGAGTGGTGAATCTGTGGAATTCTTTGTCACAGACAGCTGTGCAGGCCAACTTGTTATGTATATTGAAGGCAGAATTTGGTAGTTTCTTGATTGGTTAGGGCATGAAGGGATCCGGGGAGAAGGGAGACTGAGGCTGAGAGGAAAATTGGATCAGCCATGATGAAATGGCAGAGCAGACATGACCAAATGGACTAATTCTGCTTTTATATCTTATGGTCCTATTATGGGCAACCAAGATGGAAAATAAATCTTGGTGCTTCGAGCAACCCTGAAATGTAGTAAAACAAAATGACTGTAGATCTTCAACAGATAGAAATTTGCTGAAGACAATTGTATAACTTTCTGTGATTAGACTATTTTCTAAACACGGAGTTATTTCAGAATTTTTAGAGGTGCAAATGGTCTTGGTAGTCCTCGTGCAGGATTCCCTAAAGGTTAACTTGCCAGCAAATGCAACGTTATCATTCCTTTTGAGGGAAATATAATGTAAAAGCAAAGATGTAATGCTGAGGCTTTTTAAAACATTGGTCAGACTGCACTTGGAGTATTGTGAGCAGTTCAGGGTCCCTTGTTGTTGATGTGGAACCTGTTTCCTATGGTGGGAGAGCATGGGGCCAGAAGGTACACCTCAAAATGTAAGGATATCCTTTTAGAACAAAAGGGGAGGTATTTCTTTAGCTGGAGCTGCGGAATTCTGTTCCAGGGATGGATGTGTGTACCTAATTATTCTGTATATGTAAAGCCGATGTTATAGGTTCTTGATGAAAAGGCATCAAAGGTTGCAGGTAAAGACAGGAGAATGGGATTGAGCAGATTAATAAATGAGCCATGATGGAATGGCAGAGCAGACTCAATGGACCAAATGGTCTAAGTGTGCTCCTATGTCTTGTGGTCTACGGTCTAAATTATTTCCAGTTATATGATGTCATTGTTAGCAGGGCGGAGAGTTGCAAAGTTGAGGGTCATTTCACTCAGCTTGTGAGGGAACTGGCAGTGCACATGCACAGTTTGAAAGGCAAGGTCACTGACTGGCAGAGACCCAAAAACTGAGATCAGGGGAGTGCTCAAGTTGAAGCTGACATGTCATCAGCCGGAGACAAGTCAATGCTTAAGTATATACCTGTCAAGGATGGATTTCAGCCTTCAGGGCAGCACTGTTCAAAGTAATTATTGCAGGGAAAATGCAATAATTAAATGTAATTTGATAAGTACTGAGAGTACCCAGTGTAAGTATTGGACCCAGTTAAAAAACATTTAACTCTCATTGCAAGTGGATTTGGGATGGTGAAGTACCTTCCCCTTTCTTTGTCAGATTTGTTCTAGAAGCAATTTCATATCTGCTTGTATCATACTCCTGTGGAGTGCAGCCCTCAGGGCCTATATCGATGCCACCTCGTTATCCGAATGAACGGAAGAAACAACATCACTGAACAATTCAGACTGCAGTGTGTCAAACGCACATGCCAGATACATGTTACTATGTGGGAGGTATTACTGAACAGAGGGGTAAATAATACAACATGGAACATGGAAGGGGCTGGAACAAATTTGGCTATAGTATAGTCTGTTATGTGAAAGTGAATGAAATTCTGTCTGTTTCTGTGTGGCTGGCTCCATGAAACGTATGAGGGAGAAATGAGTTATAAAAATACAGGCAAACACGAGGAAATCTGCAGATGCTGGAAATTCAAGCAACACACACAAAATGCTGGTAGAACACAGCAGGCCAGGCAGCATCTATAGGGAGAAGCAATGTTGACGTTTCGGGCCGAGACCCTTCGTCAGGACTAACTGAAATAATTCAATACCAGTTCCCCTCTACCACCACTCTCCTCTGTCTAGTGGAATTAGTTCTTACTCTCAATAATTTCTCCTTTGGCTCCTCCCACTTCCTCCAAACCAAGGGTGTAGCCATGGGCACCCGTATGGGTCCCAGCTTTGCCTGCCTTTTTGTTGGCTTTGTGGAACAGTCCATGTTCCAAGCCTATACAGGTATCCGTCCCCCTCTTTTCCTTCGCTACATTGATGACTGCATTGGTGTTGCCTTCTGCACGCATGCTGAGCTCGTTGACTTCATTAACTTTGCCTCCAACTTTCACCCTGCCCTCAAGTTTACCTGGTCCATTTCCGACACCTCCCCCCCTTTCTTGATCTTTCTGTCTCCATCTCTGGAGACTGCTTATCTACTGATATCTACTATAAGCCTACAGACTCTCACAGCTACCTGGACTATTCCTCTTCCCACCCTGTCTCTTGCAAAAAGGCTATCCCCTTCTCACAATTCCTCTGTCTCCGCCGCATCTGCTCTCAGGATGAGGCTTTTCATTCCAGGACGAAGGAGATGTCTTTTTTTTTGAAGAAAGGGGCTTCCCTTCCTCTACTATCAACTCTGCTCTCAAACGCATCTCTCCCATTTCCCGCACATCTGCCCTCACCCCATTTGCCCGCCACCCCACCGGAATAGGGTTCCCCTTGTCTTCACCTACCACCCCACCAGCCTCCAGGTCCAACGTATAATTCTCTGTAACTTCCATCACCTCCAACGGGATCCCACTACCAAGCACATCTTTCCCTCCCCCCATCTTTCTGCTTTTCTCAGGGATCGCTCCCTATGCAACTCCCTTATCCATTCGTCCCCCCCATCCCTTCCCACCGATCTCCCTCCTGGCACTTATCTTTGTAAGCAGAACGAGTGATACACCTGCCCTTACACTTCCTCCCTCACCACCATTCAGGGCCCCAGACAGTCCTTCCAGGTAAGACGACACTTCACCTGTGAGTTGGCTGGTGTGGTATACTGCGTCCGGTGCTCCCGGTGTGGCCTTTTATATATTGGTGAGACCTGATGCAGACTGGGAGAACGTTTCGCTGAACACCTACGCTCTGTCCGCCAGAGAAAGCAGGATCTCCCAGTGGCCACACATTTTAATTCCACGTCTTATTCCCATTCTGATATGTCTATCTACGGCCTCCTCTACTGTCAAGATGAAGCCACACTCAGGTTGGAGGAACAACATCTTATATACTGGCTGGGTAGCCTCCAACCTGATGGCATGAACATTGACTTCTCTAACTTCCGTTAATGCCCCTCCTCCCCTTCTTACCCCATCCCTGATTTATTTATTTCCCCCCTTTTTTTCCTCTCTCTCTGCCCATCACTCTTTGCCTATTCTCCATCTCCCTCTGGTGCTCCCCTCCCCAGTTCTTTCTCCCTAGGCCTCCTGTCCCATGATCCTTTCCCTTCTCCATCTCTGTATCCCTTTTGCCAATCACCTTTCCAGCTCCTGGCTTCACCCCACCCCCTCCGGTCTTCTCCTATCATTTCGGATTTCCCCCTCCCCCTCCTACTTTCAAATCTCTTACTATCTTTTATTTCAGTTAGTCCTGACGAAGGGTCTTGGCCCGAAACGTTGACATTGCTTCTTCCTATAGATGCTGCCTGGCCTGCTGTGTTCCACCAGCTTTTTGTGTGTGTTGCATAAAAATGCAGGACCAGTATTGAAATCACCTGCTGTTATAATTCCAACACCTTGCAATCCCTGAGCAACATTAGTACCATCTTACCACGAGAGCTAGAGAATACTGGGTCAGTTAGCAGCTACAGGGCAGTCTGGGGTAGAAGCATGATCAGATTGTTTTCAATCTGACTGCTACAACTCTGATTGGTACAGCTCAAGCACCTAGCCACTCCTTGGGTAATTGCTCTGTAAACAATTTAGTCACAGTGAATTCAGAACAGGGGTTAATGAGAGGTAAAGAGATAATATAGAACTAATGGGATCAGGGTATGCACAGATGTGGCCAAATTTAATACCCTGGATGTAGCAGAGAGAGATACTCAATTAAATTTGCTCAGGCAAACAACAGACATAGCGTCCGACTGCTGAGAGCGTTATTAATGAGATGAATGACAGATTGACCTGTGGGAGAACTTCACAGAACAAGATGTACAAGCTGTCTTTTATCCATGATTAGCACAAATATTTTGCAATTGAAAGCTCCTAGAGTCCTAGGAATCTAATGAACAGTTGAGGATGTGGATATAGGAGCAACTCCTGTTTGTTATGTTAGGAAACTTCACTCTGGCAAGTCATGTGCTCAGGTTTGTAATACGTGTACAGCTCATTGTATATTGGGTATTGTTACGTATTCCTCAGCGTGTTGACATGTTGGAAAATCACAGAGAAATTGGATATTGCTAAGCAACCCACCTACCCATGCAATAGGTGAGATTGGATTTGGCTCGGTGTCATTGAGGAAGAGACCACTGGGTCTGTTCTGAAGAAATAACTCACCAAAGAATGTCAGAATGTGGTTTTACAATGTATCATAACTCCTCATTGAATATTTTGCCTTTGAAGCATTTCACAACACAACTGCTGTACCTAGTCAAGTGGCCACTAAGTACATGTTCATGGTCTTCTGCTGTTGTACCTCATTCACTTGAAGATTTGAGGGGTTGTGCATTCAGAAGTGCTCTTCTGCATGCCGCTGTTGTAAAGCATGGTTATTTGAGATACGGTTGCCTTGCTGTCAGCTTGAACTTGTCTGACCATTCTCTTCGGATGTCTCTCATTAACAACGTGTCTCTAGAGTTTGCAGTTATGTGTGAAAATCCCAGGAGGTCAGCAGTTTTTGTGATACTGAGACTACCCCATCTGGCACCAACAATCATTCTATGGTCAAAGTCACTTAGATCATATTTCTTTCCCATTCTAATGATTAGTCTGGACAATAACTGAACCTATTGACCATGTTTGAATGCTTTTTTGTATTGAGTTGCTGCTACATGATTGGCTGATGACATACTTGCATTAACAAGTAGGTATACAGGTGTACCTAACAAAGTAGCCACTGAGTGTATGTCAGTGATAATAAACCTGATTCTGAATAACGAAGCCCCTGTAAAATGGACCCCAGTAGCTGACACATTACATCACAACATCAGCCAAGAGATATCATAATGGGCAAATATAGGGTGAATGAGGGACAAAACGTGGTTTTAAGTGACATCAGAATCAGATTTATTATCATCAGCATGTGTTGCGAAATTTCTTGTCTTAGCAGCAGCAGTTCAATGCAATACATAATATAGAAGCAAACATGAATTACAGCAAGTATAAAATAATTAAAATTAAATAAGTAGTGCAAAAATAAAAATAAAAAAAAACAGTGAGGTTGTGTTCCAGGGTTCAATGTCCATTCAGAAATCAGATGGTAGAGAAGAAAAAACTGTTCCTGAATAATACCATAAGATATAGGAGCAGAAGAAGGCCATTTGGCCCATTGAGCCTGCTCCACCATTCAATCATGCACTGATCCAATTCTTCCAGACATCCCCACTCCCCTACTTTCACCCCATACCATTTGATGCCCTGGCAAATCAAGAACCTATCTATCTCTGATTTAAATACACCTAATGACGGCCTCTACAGCTGCTCGTGGCAACAAATTCCACAGATTTACCATCCTCTGACTAAAGTAGTTTCTCCATATCTCAGTTCTAAAAGGATATCCTTCAATCCTGAAGTTGTGCCCTCTTGTCCTGGAATCCCCTAGCAGGGGAAATAACTTTGCCATATCTAATCTGTTCAGGCCTTTTAACATCCAGAGTGCTTCTATGAGACCCCCCCTCATTCTCCTGAACTCCATGGAATACAGCCCAAGAGCTGCCAGGCTTTCCTCATATAGTAACCCTTTCATTCCTGGAATGATTCTCGTGAATCCCCTCTCCAATGTTAGTGTATCCTTTTTAAAATCAGGAGCCCAAAACTGCACACAATACTCCAAGTGTGGTCTCACGAGTGCCTTATAAAGCCTCAACATCACATCCCTGCTCTTATATTCTACACCTCTAGAAATGAATGCCAAAATTGCATTCGTCTTCTTCACAACTGACTGAACCTGGAGGTTAACCTTTAGAGAATTCTGCACAAGGACTCCCAAGTCCCTTTGCATCTCTTCATTTTGAATTCTCTCCCCATCTAAATAATAGTTTGCCCATTTATTTCGTCCACCAAAGTCCATGACCATACACTTTCCAACATTGCATTTCATTTGCCACTTCTTTGCCCATTCCCCTAAACTAAGTCTCTCTGCAGGTTCTCTGTTTCTTCAACACTACCCACTCCCCCAACTATTTTTGTAATATCGGCAAATTTAGCCACAAATCTGTTAATACCATAGTAAATCATTGACATACCTCGTAAAAAGCAGTGGTCCCAACACTGACCCCAGTGGAACTCCACTGGTAACCGGCAGCCAGCCAGAATAGGATCCCTTTATTCCCATTCTCTGTTTTCTGCCAACCAGCCAATGCTTCACCCATGTTAGTAACTTCCCTGTAATTCCATGGGCTTTTACCTTGCTAAGCAACCTCATGTGCAGCACCTTGTCAAAGGCCTTCTGAAAATCCAAGTACATCACGTCTACTGCATCTCCTTTGTCTACCCTGCTTGTAATTTCCTCAAAGAATTGCAGTAGGTTTGCTAGGCAGGATTTTCCTTCCATGCTGGCTTTGGCCTATCTTGCCATGTGTGTCCAGGTACTCTAATCTCATCCCTAACAATCAATTCCAACAACTTCCCAACCACTGATGTCAGGCTAACAGCTCTATAGCTACCTTTCTGCTGCCTCCCACCCTTCTTAAGTAGCGGAGTAACATTTACAATTTTCCAGTCATCCGATACAATGCCAAAATCTCTGGATTCTTGATCATCGTCAATGCCTCTGCAATCTCTCCAGCTGCTTTCAGAAATCCAAGGGTGCATTCCATCAGGTCCAGGAGATTTATCCACCCTCAGACCATTAAGCTTCTTGAGCACCTTCTCAATTTTAATTTACACTGCACAAACTTCACTTCCCTGACACTCTTGAATGTCTGGTATACTACAAATATTTTCCACTGTGAAGACTGATGCAAAATACGCATTCAGTTCTTCTGCCACCTCTGCATCTCTCATTACAACATCTCCACTGTCATTTTGTATTCGCCCTAAATCTACCCTTAATTCTCTTTTATCCTTTATATATATTAAAATATCTTCTTTGATATTAGTCGCTAGCTTTCTTTCATGATCCATCTTTTCCTTCCTAATGACCTTCTTAGTTTTCTTCTGCAAGCTTTTAAAAGCTCCCCAATCCTTTATCTTCCCACTAGCTTTGGCTTCCTTGTATGCCCTCTCTTTTGCTTTTACTTTGACTCTGACTTCTCTTGTCAGCCATGGTAGTGTCCTTCTTCCATTTGAGAATTTCTTCTTATTTGGAATATATCTGTCTTGCACTTTCCTCATTATTCGCAGAAACTCCAGCCAATGCTGCTCTGCTGTCCTTCCTGCAAATGTTCCTTTCCAGTCCACTGCGGCCAGTTCCCCTCTCATGCCATTGGAATTTCCTTTATTTCACTGAAATACTGACACATTGGATTTTATTTTCCCCCTCTCAAATTTCAATGTGAACTCCGTCATATTGTGATTACTGTTCCCTAAGGGTTTCTTAACCTTTAGCTCTCTTGTCACCTCTGGATCACTGCACAACACCCAATCCAGCACAGGCTATCTATCCCCTAGTGGGCTCAATAACAAGCTGTTCTAAAAAGCCATCCCTCAGCCATTCTACAAATTCTCTCTCTTGAGTTCCAGTACTGACCTGGTTTTCCCAATCCACTTTCATGTTAATTGAGTGCATGCCTTCAGGCTTCTGTACCTCCTTCCTGATGGTAACAATTAGGACAAGGTATAACCTGGGTGATAGTTGGGGGGGTGGGGGTTTCCTTGATGATGGACACCTTTTTGAGGCATCACTTTGAAGATGTCCTGGATACTATGGAGGCTTGAACCCATGATGGAACTGACTCTGCAGCTTACTTTGATCCTGTGTAGTAGCCTCCTCCATCCCCGTTCATACCATACAGCAATGCAGCCAGTTAGAATGCTCTCCACAGTACAACTGTAGAAATTTGGGAGTATTTTTGGTGACATACTATATCCCCTCAAACTCCTAATGAGATATAGCCACTGTCATGCCTTCTTTGTAGCTGTATCGATATGTTGGGTCCAGGTTAGAGCCTCAGAGATGTTGACATCCAGGAACTTGAAATTGTTCACCTTCTCCACTTCTGAACCTTCAATGAGGACTGGTGCGTGTCCCCTCATCTTGCTCTTCCTGAAGTCCACAGTCAATTCTTTGGTCATACTGACATCGAGTGCAAAGTTGTTGCAGTGACACCACTCAATTAGCTGATGTATCTTACCCCTGTATGCTTTCATGGCACCATCTGAAATTCTGACAACAATGGTTGTATCATCAGCAAATTTATAGAAGGCATTTGAGCTGTGTCCAGCCACACAGTCATGGATGTAGAGAGAGTAGAGCAGTGGGTTAAAAACATCCCTACCAACCTAGTCATTGTAGTTCATGGTCTGCCAAATGAACAATCCAATGACTCAATCAAGGTGGGGAGCAGATAAGGAACTACAACAATGTGGCCACCACACTTTGACCTATTCCTGCTCCACATTTCACTGCAGACTGGACTGAGGTTTTCCAAGAGGCAATAGAATTTGTCTACAAATAGCAAGAACATATTAGATGCATTGATGTAGAGTATATGAAAACAAAACTAATGAAAATCTAAATGGAATTATCCATGTGGAGGAAGGTGGAAATGGGTCCTGAATGTTCAGGTCCATCCATGGATACATATACATAACTTCACATGTGGACCTAATTAGTGATATTGACTATTGTGATCACAGTGGTGTGTGAGTTGAGAAGGCTGGTAAAACAGTGGCAGGAGCAGAAGAAGAACTGATACAATCAGAGAATACCTCTGGCAGGAGTTCCATATCATTAGTAGGTCAAGGGCTCAGAGGCGGAATTGTAGAACTGAATAAGGAGAAGTAGGAATTAAACCAAATTACCAGCCAGACTTGGAGATCAAGGGTGGAAACAATTGTTCCTCATTGTCATTTATCCCTCGGTATAGTTGCATCTTGGAGCATATTGTACTGGGAAAGAAAGGGAGGCTCCCAAGAACCTCTGTTAACTAAATCTGAAATATCCCTGAAAACCATTGTGAAATATTTGAAGGATTACTGTGAAATTAATCTAACAGTAACAAAGAGATTGGAATGTCATCATCCCTCTAACAGCCTCCAGTTCCCCTAAACCCACAGTCACCATAAAGGATATAAGATTGGTCCTCTGGAGAATGAAGTCATGGAAAGTACCTAGCTCTGATGGTGCCCCTGCCTGTGTTCTTAAATCCTATGTAGGTCATCTGGTGGAGGTATTTGAAGTAGTTTTTAATCTTTTCCTGATTCAACCTGTGGTTCCCACCTGCTTTTGGAAGACAACTATGACCCTGGCATCTGAGAAAAACAAGATAAAAAGTCCTAACGACTACCACCTGCAAGTTCTATCATGCACCATCATCAAGTGCTTCCAAAGACTGGACAGGACACACATTAACTCCAACCTTCCAGACCCACTGCTGAAACAGGTTACAGTGGGCAGTTATCTCTGTAGCATCTGGACAGTAGAGGCACCTGCATTAGAATATTGCAAATTGACTCCAGTTCTACTTTCAATACTGTAATTCTAAGCAAAATCACTACCAAACACTAGATTCTGGGAGTCACTCTCTGCAAGAGGATCTTCAACTTCCTGACCAACACACTGTGATTGGTAAGGATAGGTAGCAACACCTCCACCATGATTATTCTAAACACCGGAGCTCCACAAGATTGCATCCTCAACCCACTATTCTACTCTTTGTACACTTATGACTGTGTGGCCTGATTCTGCTGCAATTCTATTTACTAGTTTGCAGATGATAGCACTGTAGTGGGCTGCATCTCAAATTGTGATGAGTTAGAGTACGGGAAGTTGATAATAGCTTAATGACATGTGATCATAACAACAACCTTTCCCTCAGCCTCAGCTGTACAAAAGAGCTGGTTATTGACTTCAGGAAGTCTATAGCAACTGTATTGATATATGAAGGATTGAGAGCTTCAAGTACAAAGGAGTGAACATTAATCATCCTGTCCAGGTCAAACCATGTAGATGACACAGCCAAGAAAGCTCACCAACACCTCTACTTCTTCAGGAGGCTAAAGAAGTTTGGCATGTCCTGGTTGACACAACAATTTTCATCCATGCACCATAGAAAGCATTCTATCTGGATTCGTCGTGTCTTGGTATTGAAACTGTTCTGCATGTGACCGTAGGGACCTGCAGAGAATTGTGCACGTCATAGAAACCCATCTCCCATCAATGGAATCTGTATACACTTCCATCCCCCTCTTTTCCTTTGCTTCCATCCCCCTCTTTTCCTTCGCTTCCGTCCCCCTCTTTTCCTTTGCTTCCATCCCCCTCTTTTCCTTCGCTTCCGTTCCCCTCTTTTCCTTCACTACATTGATAACTGCATTGGTGCTGCCTTCTGCACGCATGCTGAGCTCGTTGACTTCATTGACTTTGCTCCAACTTTCACCCTGCCCTCAAATTTACCTGGTCCATTTCCAACACCTCCCTACCCTTTCTTGATCTTTTTGTCTCCATCTCTGGAGATGGCTTATCTACTGATATCTACTATAAGCCTACTGACTCTCACAGCTACCTGGACTATTCCTCTTCCCACCCTGTCTCTTGCAAAAATGCCATCCCCTTCTCACAATTCCTTCGTCTCCACCGCATCTGCTCTCAGGATGAGGCTTTTCATTCCAGGACGAAGGAGATGGCTTCCTTTTTTAAACAAAGGGCTTCCCTTCTTCCACCATCAACACTGCTCTCAAACGCATCTCTCCCATTTCCCGCACATCTGCCCTCACCCCATCCACCCGCCACCCAACTCGGGATAGAGTTCCCCTTGTCCTTACCTACCACCCCACCAGCCTCCAGGTCCAACATATAAT
Organism: Hemitrygon akajei; assembly: GCF_048418815.1. Taxonomy (NCBI): domain Eukaryota; kingdom Metazoa; phylum Chordata; class Chondrichthyes; order Myliobatiformes; family Dasyatidae; genus Hemitrygon; species Hemitrygon akajei. Next base: position 70,435,872 of record NC_133125.1, read on the forward strand.
TCTCCATAACTTCCGCCACCTCCAACGGGATCCCACTACCCAGCACATCTTTCCCTCCCCCCCCCTTTCTGCTTTCTGCAGGGATCACTCCCTACACGACTCCCTTGTCCACTCATCCCCCCCATCCCTTCCGACCGATCTCCCTCCTGGCACTTATCCTTGTAAGTGCTACACCTGCCCTTACACTTCCTCCCTCACCACCATTCAGGGCCCCAGACAGTCCTACCAGGTGAGGCGATACTTCACCTGTGAGTCGGCTGGTGTGGTATACTGCGTCCGGTGCTCCCGGTGTGGCCTTTTATATATTGGTGAGACCTGACGCAGACTGGGAGACCGTTTCGCTGAACACCTACGCTCTGTCCGCCAGAGAAAGCAGGATCTCCCAGTGGCCACACATTTTAATTCCACGTCCCATTCCCATTCTGATATGTCTATCCATGGCCTCCTCTACTGTCAAGATGAAGCCACACTCAGGTTGGAGGAACAACACCTTATATACTGGCTGGGTAGCCTCCAACCTGATGGCATGAACATTGACTTCTCTAATTTCTGTTAATGCCCCTCCTCCCCTTCTTACCCCATCCCTGACATATTTCACCCCCTTTTCCTGCACTCCACATCTGGAATTTCACCCCCTTTTCCTGCACTCCACAGCTGGAATTTCACCCCCTTCTCCTGTACTTCCCAGTTGGAATTTCACCCCCTTTTCCTGCACTTCCCAGCTGGAATTTCACCCCCTTTTCCTGCACTCCACAGCTGGAATTTCACCCCCTTTTCCTGCACTCCACAGCTGGAATTTCACCCCCTTCTCCTGTACTTCCCAGCTGGAATTTCACCGCATTTTCCTGCACTCCCCAGCTGGAATTTCACCCCCTTTTCCTGCACTCCACAGCTGGAATTTCACCCCCTTTTCTTGTACTCCACAGCTGGAATTTCACCCCCTTCTCCTGTACTTCCCAGCTGGAATTTCACCCCCTTTTCCTGCACTCCCCAGCTGGAATTTCACCCCCTTTTCCTGCATTCCACAGCTGGAATTTCACCCCCTTCTCCTGCACTCCTCAGCTGGAATTTCACCCCCTTCTCCTGCACTCCCCAGCTGGAATTTTACCCGCTTCTCCTGCACTGCCCAGCTGGAATTTCACCCCCTTCTCCTGCACTCCCCAGCTGGAATTTCACCCCCTTTTCCTGCACTCCCCAGCTGGAATTTCACCCCCTTTTCCTGCACTTCCCAGCTGGAATTTCACCCCATTTGCCTGCACTCCACAGCTGGAATTTCACCCCCTTCTCCTGCACTCCCCAGCTGGAATTTTACCCGCTTCTCCTGCACTGCCCAGCTGGAATTTCACCCTCTTTTCCTGCATTCCCCAGCTGGAATTTCACCCCCTTTTCCTGCACTCCCCAGCTGGAATTTCACCCCCTTTTCCTGTTCTCAACAGCTGGAATTTCACCCCATTTGCCTGCACTCCCCAGCTGGAATTTCACCCCCTTTTCCTGCACTCCCCAGCTGGAATTTCACCCCCTTTTCCTGCACTCCCCAGCTGGAATTTCACCCCCTTTTCCTGTTCTCCACAGCTGGAATTTCACCCCATTTGCCTGCACTCCCCAGCTGGAATTTCACCCCCTTTTCCTGCACTCCCCAGCTGGAATTTCACCCCCTTTTCCTGCACTCCCCAGCTGGAATTTCACCCCCTTTTCCTGCACTCCCCAGCTGGAAATTCACCCCCTTCTCCTGCACTCCACAGCTGGAATTTCACCCCCTTTTCCTGCACTCCCCAGCTGGAATTTCACCCCCTTCTCCTGCATTCCACAGCTGGAATTTTACCCGCTTCTCCTGCATTCCACAGCTGGAATTTTACCCGCTTCTCCTGCACTCCCCAGCTGGAATTTCACCCCCTTTTCCTGCACTCCCCAGCTGGAATTTCACCCCCTTCTCCTGCATTCCACAGCTGTAATTTCACCCCCTTCTCCTGCATTCCACAGCTGGAATTTCACCCCCTTTTCCTGCACTCCGCAGCTGGAATTTCATCCCCTTTTCCTGCACTCCGCAGCTGGAATTTCACCCCCTTTTCCTGCACTTCCCAGCTGGAATTTCACCCCCTTTTCCTGCACTCCACAGCTGGAATTTCACCCCCTTTTCCTGCACTCCGCAGCTGGAATTTCACCCCCATTTCCTGCACTCCACAGCTGGAATTTAACCCCCTTTTCCTGCACTCCCCAGCTGGAATTTCATCCCATTTTCCTGCAATCCGCAGCTGGAATTTCACCCCCTTTTCCTGCACTCCCCAGCTGGAATTTCACCCCCTTTTCCTGCATTCCACAGCTGGAATTTCACCCCCTTTTCCTGCACTCCGCAGCTGGAATTTCACCCCCTTTTCCTGTACTCCACAACTGAAATTTCACCCCCTTTTCCTGCACTCCCCAGCTGGAATTTCACCCCCTTTTCCTGTACTCCCCAGCTGGAATTTCACCCCCTTTTCCTGTACTCCCCAGCTGGAATTTCACCCCCTTTTCCTGCACTCCCCAGCTGGAATTTCACCCCCTTTTCCTGCACTCCCCAGCTGGAATTTCACCCCCTTTTCCTGTTCTCCACAGCTGGAATTTCACCCCATTTGCCTGCACTCCCCAGCTGGAATTTCACCCCCTTTTCCTGCACTCCCCAGCTGGAATTTCACCCCCTTTTCCTGCACTCCCCAGCTGGAATTTCACCCCCTTTTCCTGTACTCCACAGCTGGAATTTCACCCCCTTTTCCTGCACTTCCCAGCTGGAATTTCACCCCCTTTTCCTGCATTCCCCAGCTGGAATTTCACCCCCTTTTCCTGTACTCCACAGCTGGAATTTCACCCCATTTGCCAGCACTCCACAGCTGGAATTTCACCCCATTTGCCTACACTCCACAGCTGGAATTTCACCCCATTTGCCTGCACTCCACAGCTGGACTTTCATCAAGGTCTTTCAACCCCATCACACTCACTCAGTGTTTACTGGGTTTCCACATTAGAAATGTTTACAATTAGTGTCTGTAATAAATATTATTTTTTCTTATGCATTGTGTCCTCCTTCCTATTACTGAGTGGACCTTATCACAAACAAGAGAAAATCTGCAGATGCTGGAAATCTGAGCAACACACACAAAATGCTGGAGGAACTCAACAAGCCAGGCAGCTTCAGGTCCTGCCAAAAGGTTTCGGCCTGAAACACCAACTGTACTCTTTTCCTACATGCTGCCTGACCTGCTGAGTTCCTCCAGCATTTTGTGTGTTGCTTGGATTTCCAGCATCTGCAGATTTTCTCTTGTTACTAAGTGGATCTTCATCAGTTTATCAAAGTGTTATTTATTATAATCCTTTACCTAATTTGCTTATGTTTCCTAGGTCAGCCAGAAAGCTCAGATCTTGAATGTTCTCACCAAAGTGTGTATCCAAAATATTTCTCCCGAATACCTCCCATTCTCACTTGCTGCAGCATCTGCTTGTTGTTGTTTCCAATCTACTTTGATAGAATGTTTTACAAGAGTATTTGGAGTATTGTGTACAGTTCTGGTCACCGAAATATAGGAAAGATGTCAGCAAAATAGAGAGTACAGAGAAGATTTACTAGAATGTTACCTGGGTTTTAGCACCTAAGTTACAGGGAAAGATTGAACAAGTTAGGTCTTTACTCTTTGGAGCGTAAAAGGTTGAGGGGGGACTTGATAGAGGTATTTAAAATTATGAGAGGGATAGATAGAGTTGACGTGGATAGGCTTTTTCCATTGAGAGTAGGGGAGATTCAAACAAGAGGACATGAGTTGAGAGTTATGGGGCAAAAGTTTAAGGGTAACATGAGGGGGAATTTCTTTACTCAGAGAGTGGTAGCTGTGTGGAACGAGCTTCCAGTAGAAGTGGTAGAGGCAGGTTCGGTATTGTCATTTAAAGTAAAATTGGATAGGTATATGGACAGGAAAGGAATGGAGAGTTATGGGCTGAGTGCAGGTCAGTGGGACTAAGTGAGAGTAAGCGTTCGGCATGGACTAGAAGGGCCGAGATGGTCTGTTTCCGTGCTGTAATTGTTATATGGTTACAACGCTAGCAATAGCCTTCCTACAGCTGACTTTCTTCACTGTTATTTTCTTCCATATCCTTTACAAAGTAGATTTTTCCTCAAATTCAAAAGGCAGCGTGCAGATTATTTCTCGAACGCTACAAATTCTTCAGGAGTTCCAATAACTGACTGCGTTTCACACTGTTTTCCCCCGTTCAAATTAGGGTAACTGCAAAGCAATCTCAATCATGACAATGCAATTGCTTTCAAGATATCAGATTTAAGATTTTGTTTATTGGTTTGGTGATGCTGCAACTGATTAACTTTCCATTCCTTCTCTGCAACTCTAAGCAGATTGATTCTTTTGTTGAACTTGCATGCATATTATCCTAGTCTTTCAAAAATATTACTGCCAGACCTGTTTTACCTATTCATTATTGTGAGGCAGATTCCTTTTATATCCACTATATCATAATATAAGGTTGAGAAGTAATTAACTTCTAAAAATCATGTGAAAAAGTAAGGAGGAAGTGAAAAGCGACTAAAGAATTCTGGTACACACTGATCCTGATCTTTCTATGCAAGGGAAGACTGAAGAAAAGCACTCGTACTTTGATAGAGTTGATTCAGTATTGTGGTGCTCCAGGGGCGTGGTTTGACAACTTGCCCAGCAATCCTAGTGGCCAGTGCTACTTACTGTTCTTCTGTTAATATGGTTTGTGGGATTATGGAGGGATGTTCAAGTTCATTTGTTGTTACATTATAGCTCAGGTTATACAGTTATTCATTTGCATGTTTGTGGGTCATCCTGAATGTAACCAAGGTGTTTGATAGTCAGCTCCCATCTGTGTGTCACTGAGTGGGTTCTCTCCACAGGTCATAGCACCAGGACTGTTTTAGACCATAAATTATAGGAGCAGAATTAGGCCATTTGGCCCATCGAGTCTGCTCCACCATTCAATCATGGCTAATCCTTTTCTCCTATCTTTAGCCCTACAACCTTTGATGCCATGCTCAAACAAGAACCTAGCAATCACTTCCTTAAATACACCCAATGACCTGGCCTCCACAACTGCCTGTGGGAACAACTTCTACAAATTCACCACCCTCTGGCTAAAGGAATTTCTCTGCATCTTCATTACAAATGAACATCCCTCTATCCTGAGGCTGTGCCCTCTTGTTCTAGACTCACCACCATGGGAAATATCCTTTCCACATCTACTCTGCCTAGCCCTTTCACATTTGAAAGGTCTCAATGAGATCCCCCCTCATCCTTCCAAATTCCAGCGAGTACAGACCCAGAGCCATCAAACCTTCCTCATATGATAACCTTTTCATTCCTGGAATCATCCTTGTGAATCTCCTCTGGATCCTCTCCAATGCCAGCACATCTTTTCTAAGATGAGGGGCCCAAAACGGTTCACAATACTCAAGTTGAGGCCTCAACAGTGCCTTATAAAGCCTCAGAATCACATCTCTGCTCTTGTATTCTAGACCTCTTTGAAAGGAATGCTAACACTGCATTTGCCTTCCTCACCACCAACTCATCCTGCAAGTTAACCTTTAGGGTGTTCTGCCTTTGCATCTCAGGTTTTTGGATTTTTCCCTGTTCAGAAAGCAGTCTGCACATTTATTTCAACTACCACAGTGCATGACCATGCATTTTCCAATATTATATTTCATTTGCCACTTTCTTGCCCATTCTAAATTTGTTTAAGTCCTTCTGCAGTCTACCTGTTTCCTCAACACTACCTGCCCTCCATTAATCTTCGTATCATCTGCAAACCTGACAACAAATTCATCTGTTCCATCATCTAAATCATTGATATACAGCATAAAAAGAAGTGGTCCCAACACCAACCCCTGTGGAACACCACTAGTCACTGGCAGCCTACCAGACAAGGATCCTTTTATTCCTACTCACTGCATCCTACCGATCAGCCAAACCTTTAACCATGTTGGTAATGTACAATGTCCTGTGTATGTTACTCAAAATGGCTTCTTTGGTTTGTTAAGAGTAGGAATGCTTCTTTGTCTGATAAGTGTTTCTCTCGCAGTTGTTTAGCTTTAGACTTGCTGATATGGGGATTATATTCATTTGTTAACCAATGGGGAATGTTATTTTGTCTTGTGAGGCTGGGAACTTGGGGGGGGGGGGGTTTCACGGTCTTTTGAGGAGAGTCAAGAGGAAGACGCCGAGGAAGGTGGACGTGCACTGCACTGCTTGGTTGACCACCGGGGGTGGTCCCAGGTGCGAAGACGTGGAGGTCGGAGGCAAGCGACGAGGGGTCGGATGGTTCGATGGCTGAGCTCCAATGATGTGCACTAAACTGACTGAACTTTGATAAGTTGGCGCCTTTTGTTTTTTTTCTTTCCTTTCATATATATTGTATTGCCTAGTACTCTTTTAGTTTTAGTAAACTCTTTAAAGTGTATTTCATAACGGTATCTGGTGTGAATTTGATACTGTGTGCGGGCACGAGGCATAAACTTGATTCTCACAGCACCTGCGTGTACGGGAGGTGGGGTTGGTGTGTGGCTGGATCTCCTTTCCCCCTAGACATATACCAGCCTGTTGGTTAAGTGTTACAGTAACTTTCCTGTAACACCATGAGCTTTTAACCTGGTAAGCAGCCTCATGTGTGACATCTTGTCAAAGGCCTTCTGAAAGTCCAAATATACAACATCCACTGATCCCCTTTATCTATCCTACTTGTAATCTCCTCAAGGAATTCCAAAAGAGTTCGTGAGGCAGAATTTTCCCTGAAGGAAACCATGCTAACTTTGTCCTGTCTTGTCCTGTGTCACCAAGAACTCCATCACCTCATCCTTAACAATTGACTCTAAAATCTTCCCAGCCACTGAGATCAGACTAACTGGTCTATAATGTCCTTTCTGCTGCCTTCCTCTTAAAGAGTGAAGTGACATTTGCAATTTTTCAGTCCTCTGGCACCATGCCAGAGTGCAATGATTTTTGAAAGATCATTCCTAATGCCTCCACAATCTCTACCACTACCTCTTTCAGAACCCCAGGGTGCAGTTCACTGCTGTTTTTGTGCTTGTCGCAAAAAAGAATGCCTGTTCAGTTGAACGAGCTTTACCCATCTGTCATCATGAACCAAATGCTCACCACATTGGTGTTAAGAGTGTGATTAGAAATTGATGGTGAGATTGAAGAGCTTCAATGTCCGACAGAGTGCCTTAAAACCTGCGGAATAAGTCAAGGGACTGAGTGGTATGCCTCTCACGCAAGCCTGGGCTGGGTTCCCAAAGATGGGAGGCTGACCTGGCGGAAGAACCTGGGAATAGGGCATGGTGTCTTCCGAGGGATCCCGGATAGAGCAAGTGTACCCAGGCTCCCCGATCTGGGGGACAGGGTGGAGCACATCACTAGACTCCCTCATGGCCCACGCTCAAAATGCTACACCCAGGGGAGGATGGGCAATGCAGCAGGCATCACCAATGCCACCAGAGGGCCTCAGCAATTCATGCCACCCTGAAGCTTCCCAGACACAACGGTACCAGCCGGATAGAGCCTTATCTGGTGCAAGTCAAATTTACCACATGGCACAATGGGTGGAGCCCCACAGAGACGGCAGTGTACCTTACCCTGGAGGGGGATGCCTGTGGACCCTTATCGACCTAACACCGACTACGCAGCATGACTACAGGGCCACATAGTGCTGCTGGAGCAGCGTTTTGAGTAGAGGCCGCCGAAGGAAGTAATGAGGGAAAAGCTTGGCACCAACTTGTAGAAAGCCTGGAGGCATTTGTAGCAGATCCCCGCCACTGCACTCGGCATGGCTACCCCAATTCCCTCCCATTTCCCTCCACACCTTTGTAAAGGCACTCACGCTGGTCCAGCTGGCTATGGTCACTGTCGACTGTGTGGCGATGAAGGGGAAGAGATGGCTGCCCATCGCAGTGGGGAAAATCATAGTGGAGCACGAGCTGACATCGGGAGTCCTGCATCACTGGCCTGGGGCAACACTCTACCTCGGCACTGAAGCCATGACTCTCCGGCAGGGCAACTGCAGGAAGCGGACCTGGCGGGTGCGCCAACAACCGCCACTGGTCACCCCAGCACAGCCCACCTGTCATCAGCAACTGCATTGGCTCAGTGCGATGACATTGGCAGCACCACTGCGATGCTATGCAGAGAGACCGTCTGGGCAGTGCGAGAGCTGTAGCAGTGGAGGAGTGTGGACATGGATCCGGACTGGTGGCGGTGGCTGAAAGACCTCCTGGACCAGCACCTCCACATCTTTCCAGTCAGGGCCAAGGATGGCAGACACACGGAGCTGGTCCAACACCAGGGATGCCCAGCCCAACTGCCTGTGGGCCCCATCACCTGGCAGCAGAGCAGCGGATCAAAGAGATGGTAGCAGCTGGCATCATCGAGCCCTCTCCTGACAGCCCATGGGCAACCCCAGCGGTGTTGGTCAGGAAGAAAGACGGGTCATGGCAGTTCTGCGTAGACTACCACCGTCTCAATGCTGTGACCCAGAAGGACTCCAACCCGCTGCCCTGAATTGACTGTACAGCAGGTCGACCTGGTTTAGCTCTCTCGATCACCACGGTGGCTACTGGCAGGTCTAACTGGCCCTGGAGGCCTGGCCATTGGTTAAGGGCTGTGGCACTTCCAGGAAAACCCATTTGGCCTAAGTACGCTCCGGCCACATTCAACAGACTGGCAGAGAGGGTGCTGACTCAATCCGTGGAGTCACTGTGTCATCTACTTTGACAATCTTCTGGTGCATGCCACTGTTTTTGATGGAGCTCTGTGGAACCTGGAAGAGGTCTTTGCTATCATCTGCCAGGCAAACGTGCACCTCAACCCCACAAAATGCTACCTGCTGGGCAGCCAGAAGAAGTTCCTGGGGCACGTAGAGAGTGTGGAAGGAGTGGTGCTGGACCCTGAGAAAGTGGCAGCAGTCAGGGAATGGCCCAACCAGCCACAATGTCTCCGAGCTTCGCAGATTCCAAGGGCTGGCATCATACTACCACCAGTTTGTTAAGGACTTTGCCACCATTGCCAGTCCCCTGCACCAGCTCGTCAAGAAGCAGAAGCCCTTTGCCTGGACTCACACCTGTGCTGCCATCACCAACCAGCTCCAAGCTGTGCTCACCCTGGCCCCAGTTCCGGCATTGCCCGATCCAGCGTGTCTCTTCATTGTTGACGCAGACAGGGGGCTTGGTGCAGTGTCGACACAGGAGGGGGACCAAGGACCACGGGACCACACTGTTGTGGCGTACTTCAGCCCTGAATAGAACAATTGTACCACCCGCCAGGAGCTCTTGACTGTGGTCTAGGCCCTCCGCTAATTCTGCCCCCAGCTCTTTGGCCAGTGGTTCCTGCTACACATGGACCTGGCTGTTGAACTTCCGCAGTCCCAGAGAGCAGCTGGCACAGTGCTTGGAGGCTCTCTAGTACGATTTTCAGAGACTGCACCATCCCAGAAGCCAGAGCTGTCCCTGTGTCACTGCCTCGAGGAGCAGAGCCAGGGGCGAGCAGCGGTGGTGGTGCTTCATGGACCACCAGCAGCTGCGCAGCCAGCAGGTGAGCGGTCCCGTGTTGGCCCGGGGTGAGGGAATAGCTGAGTGTGGGATGACGGCCAGGGATGGGGGAGGTCTCTGCCCTGGATCCAGACACCAGAGCCCTATGCGCCCAGTGGGGAATGCTGGAAGTGTGCGACAGGTTGCTGTTCTAGTGGTGGCAGTTGTCTGATGGTGACAAACTTCTCCTGAAGCTGGTGGTCCCTGGGGGCTCCACGTCACGTTGCTATAGTGGGTGCACAGGCTGGTGGGGGCTGGCCATTTTGGAGTTGCAAAGACGTTGGACAAACTGCACAAAAGCTTCTACTGGCCTGGGTACAGGCAGCACGTGGAGCTGATCGTGCACTGCTGCGATTCTTCCACGTTCCAGGAGGGGCCGGACCCATGGTCTGGGGTGGTAATGCAGCAGTACCTGGTGGGTGTCCTAATGGAGCACGCAGGGGTAGACACCCTGAGCCCTTTTCCCGGCACCGAGAGCTGCTGTGTTCTCGTGGCCATGGGTTACCTCACAAAGAGGCCAGAGGTGTATGTAGTCTCATCCCTGAGTGTCATCACCACTGGGAGACTCGTGGATGAGTTCTTCTGCTATCTTGCTTCATCTGAGGAACTCCACAGTGACCAGGAGCGAAATGTTGAGGTGCTGGTGAGGTCTGCCAGTGGATGGGAAACACGAAAACATGGACCACTCCCTTCGCCCACAAAGTGAAGGGCTGTTGCAGCACTTTAACCACGTCCTGGCTCTGCAGCCTGCCATCCTCGTCCCCTACCCCTAGTACTGTGGGAAAGCCCAGAGCGCAGATCAGGAGAGCACCTGTGGTCACGTTCGGCCAGGAGGTGTGCATCTGGTGTTTGGCCCTCTCCTGGGGAGGCCGGGTTGGGGTACCTGCAGCACCTCAAGGGGGCAGCATGATGCAGCTCGGCAGAACGAAAGTGCAGCCAGCAGCTGCCAAAAATGGGCTTATGATGCTTGCAAACAGGGACAGAACTTTGCAGTGGGGGACAGAGTTTGGGTTTACTGCTTCATCTTGAAGAAGGGACTATGCTCAGAGTTTGGGCTCCATCTTGAAGAAGGGACTATGCTCAGAGTTTGGGCTCCATCTTGAAGAAGGGACTATGCTCAGAGTTTGGGCTCCATCTTGAAGAAGGGACTATGCTCTAAGCCACAGGAAGGGCCAGGAGAGGTTTTCGACTGCATCCCTGACATGGTATATCAGGTGCAATTGCCTGAGCAGCAGAAGGCAGTCGTGCTGCATCGTATCAGCCCTCGGCCACCACCAACCCAGCAAGGATGAAGGAAGAAAGTGACACTCTGTTGCCCTGTCTCTTGTCTCACCAACCAGAGCCTCCCCTGAGGGGGTTATTGACACTCTACAGATCCCCAGGCGGTAGGTTAGACAGTTGTAGGTCATCCTGACTGTACCTGGACTGTGTAATAAGCATCTCCTCTGTCTGTATGTGACTCAGTAGTTTTGTCCCTGGGTCATTGTGCTCAATATGTTATTGTGCTTGTCACATTAAAAATGGCAGTAGAGTTAAACAAGCTTCTCTTGTCTGTCATCATGGACTCAGTGCCTGCAACAGCACAATAGTAAACAAGTCAGTTTCAATGATGAAGAAACTCTGTTGAACTGTGCCCGAACTGAACTATGAACATTGTGTTCAAACTGGAAGCCAAAAATTATTTAAGTGTTTGACTCTTTTGAGGCAGCGTTGGTTCATACAGCTAATTCCTAGCACTTTGAAAAGCATTTGATGAAGTTTATTATGTGAGCTTTTCAGTTTGGAAAGAACATATCAGGGAAGTAATTTTATTGAGGGATACTAGTTTGCCAAGAAGATAGAAAAGTGAATCTGCAGCAATAGCTAACTATGAGACAGATGTGTGTTTTGAGGTAAGGAACAGAAATTTGCATTCACTCAAGAAATTATCAATACATGAAAAACTATCAACAGATCAAGGTCTGGAGGTTGAAAATGGAGTTTCATTGCTCTCTCTCTGGAAGGACTGGGCCATTTTCAGCAATAGTAATACACGATTCTATAAATGGCTTAGAAGGCAAGCAAAAGGGATCTATTCTGAGACAGAAACTGATGGGTTACTGGGTATGATTATCAAGGAATGGACTACAAAGTGAGTTTTCCAGGGAATAAGTTGCAGAATGTTTAACTAAAGGTATCACCATGTAGTGGTTGTGTCGCTGAGGTGATAATCTTGAGGTTTAGTTTAAGGATTATTTCATGCTCTCATTATTTATTGCTATTTATTTATATTTGCATTTGCGCAGTTTGTTGTTCTCTTGACTCTGGTTGATCTTTCATTGATCCTGTTATATACTATTCTATAGATTTGCTGGGTATGCCCGCAGGAAAATGTGTCTCAGGGTTGTATGTGGTGACATGTATGTAGTTTGATAATAAATTTTACTTAAAACATTAAAATCCTATCATAGAGTTTCACTTCAGTGAATTGTGGATGTTGAGTAAGGAAGGCAATGCAATATTAGCATTCATTTATCTTGAGAGGACTAGAATATAAAAGCAAGGATGTATTGCTTTTAGTCAGACTGAATTTGGAATCTAGGAGCTATTTTTGCCTGCCATCTTAACAAAAAATTTGCTTGCCCTGGAGATGGTCTCAAGGAAAATAAAACATTACATCACAGTTTCAGTCCACAATGTTGTGGCAAACTTATAAACTAAGATCACTTTAACGCTCTAGTAAGGGCAGAATCCTGGTAAATCTGATTTGCACCCTCCTCAAAACTTCCACATCCTTACTATAATGAGGCAACCAGAATGGAACACAATAATCCAGGGTTTTATAGAGTTGCACATTATCTCGTGGATCTGAACTCAATCCCCCAACTAATCAGAATCAGGATCAGGTTTATTATCACCAGCATGTGACGTGAAATTTGTTAACTTAGCAGCAGCAATCCAATGCAATACGTAATCTTGCAAAGAGAAAAAAAAATAATAAATAAAATAAAACAATAATAATAAATAAACAAGTAAGTCAATTACATATATTGAATAGATGAAAAAATGTGCAAAAACAGAAATACTGTATATTAAAAAAGAGGTAGTGTCCAAACCTTCAATGCCCATTTAGGAATCGGATGACAGAGGAGAAGAAGCTGTTCCTGAATCACTGAGTGTGTGCCTTCAGGCTTCTGTACCTCCTACCTGATGGTGACAGTGAGAAAAGGACATGCCCTGGGTGCTGGAGGTCCTTAATAATCGATGCTGCCTTTCTGAGACACTGCTCCCTACAGATGTCCTGGATTCTTTGTTGGCTAGTGCCCAAGATGGAGCTGACTAGATTTACAACCTTCTACAGCTTCTTTCGGTCCTGTGCCGCAGCCCCTCCATACCAGACAGTGATGCAGCCTGTCAGAATGCTCTCTGCAGTACAACTAAAGAAGTTTTTGAGCGAATGAAGGCCGATATCCTACACGTCTTCTTCACAACCTTCAGACAATCATCCAGGGTTTTATAGAGCTGCACATTATCTCATGGATCTTGAACTGAATCCCCCAACTAACGAAGGCCAATATACCCCATGCCTTCCTCACAACCCTATCAATTTGTGTGGCAACTTTGTGGAATCTATGGATGTGTAACCCAAAATCCTTTTGTTCCTCCGCACGGCTAAGAATCCTGTCACTAACCCTAAATTCTGCCTTCAAATTTGACCTTCCAACATGAATCACTTCATACTTTTCTGGTTTGAACTTCATCTGCCACTTCTCAGCCTAGCTCTGCATCCTGTCAAATGTCCCAATACAAACTACAACAACCCTCCACACAATCCACAACTCCAGCAGCTTTTGTATCATCAGCAAACTTACTAACCCACTGTTCCACTTTCTCATCCTTTCTCATTCCTTTCTCATTTATAATAATCACAAAGAACACAGGTCCCAGAACTGCTTGCTGCAGAACACCACTGATCACCAAACTCCAGGCAGAATACTTTCCATTGACTACCACACTTTACCTTCAATGGGCAAGGAGATTCTGTATCCACACAGCCAGGATTCCCTGGATCCCTTGTTTCCTGACTTTCTCAATGAGTCTACTGTGCGAAACCTCATCAATCACCTCACTAAAATCCATATAGACCACATCCGCTGTTCTATCTTCATCAATGTGCTTGCACATCCACACAGAATTCATTTAAGTTCGTAAGGCATAATCTTCCCCTAACTGTCAGTAACCAGACTATGCTTCTCCAAATACTCATAAATCCTATCTCTAAAAATCTTCTCCAATAACTTACCTGCTGCTGAAGTAAGACTCACTGATCTATAATTCCCAGGGTTATCCCTGCTCCCTTTCTTGAACAAAGGAATAGCATTTGCCACGCTCCAATCACCTGGTACTACTCATATAGCCAGTGTAGCTGCAAGGATAATTGCCAAAGGCACAAGAATCTCTTCCCTCACTTCCAGTAGTAACCTGGGGAATATTCTACCCACGAGCGGGGACTTAGCTGCCCTAATGCTTTCAAAATTCTAGTGCATCCTCTTCCTTAGCATCAAAATGTTTAAGTGTATCAACCCATTTTACACCGTCCTCATGATCGTCATGGTGAATATTGAAGCAAGTGTTCATTAAGGACATCACTGACTTGTTCCAGCTCCAAGCACACTTCCCCTACTATCCCTGACTGCTCCTGACCTCACTCTGGTCATCCCGGTATTCTGCACATACAATGTGTGAAATGCCCCGGGGGCGTTCCTTCATCCTCTTCGCCAAGGCTCTCTCATACCAACTCCATTCTTCAGCTTCTTCCTGGCTACCTTGTAACTCTCTAAAGCCCTGCCTGATCCTTGCTTCCTAAAACCTTAAGTAAACTTCTTTCTTCCTCTTGACCACATCTGTTGTCAACCATGGTTCCTTCACCCTACCATTCTGTGCCTACCCCAATGGGATTAACCTATCCAGAACTCTCAGCAAGTGCTTCATAAACAATCTCCACTTTCCATTGTACATTTCCTCGAGTACATCTGTTCCCAACTTATGCTCCCCACTTCCTGTCTAATATCATTACAATTTCCCTTCCCATATCATTTCCTCCAATCCCTGTCCATATAGTAAGGGTCAGGGAAGTGTGGCCACTGTCTCCAAAATGCTCTCCCACTGAGAGATCTGACACTAAACCTACACCAAATCCAAAATGGCCTCTCCTCCAGTCAGAAATCCTGTAACAAATTCCTTCTCATCCAAAACTTGTGCACTGAGCTAGTTGCCAGTCAATATTAGGGAAGACATCCCCCATGATAATAACCATTTTACTTTTGCACCTTTCCAAAATCTGCCACGTGATTTGTTCTTCTGGTCCTGGTTACTACTGGGGGCCTATGGAATAAAGTGATTGCTCCATCCAGTTTCACACTGACACAGTAGACAATTCATCCATGTGTCCACCCTTTCTGTAGCTGCAATACTATCTCTCATTAGCAATGCCACTCCCCATCTCTTTTACCTCCCTCCTTGCTCTTTTTGAAACATCTAAACCCTGGAAAATCCAGCATCCATGCCTGCCCTTGTGATAGCCATTTCTCAGTAATTGTTACAAGTCATAGTTTCATGTACTGACCTATGGTCTAGGTTCATCCCCCTTATTGCTGATACTTCTTGTATTAAAAGAGACACACTTCAATCCAAGCCACTGATTGCAATTTTTCCTTTTCCACTGCCTATCCTTCCACACAGTCTCTCTGAATGATGCATCTACCTTTACACCAACTACTCCATTCTCTGACCTATCACTCTGGTTCCGTCTCCCTGACAGATTAGTTGAAACGTTCCCCAACAGTTCTATCAGACCTTCCCACAAGGATATTGGCTTCCCTTAAGTTCAGGTGTAACCAGTCCTTTTGTACAGGTTACACCTTCCCCAGAAGAGATCCCAGTGATTCACAAATCTGAAATCCTGCCCTTTGCACCAAATTCTCAGCCATACATTCATCTACCAAATCATCCTATCACTCCCACTGATGTGCGTCACAGACAGCAATCCAGAGATTACTCTCCTTCAGGTCCTGCTTTTTAGCTTCCTACCAAACTCCCCAGATTCTTTCTTCAGGACTTCATCCCTTTTCCAGCCACTCCGGCTGCTCCCCTCCCCCTTCAGAATACAGTCGACCCGATCCGAGTTGTCTTTAACCCTGGCACCTGGGAGGCAACATATCAGCTGGGTGTCTCTTTCACATCCACAGAATCTCCTGTCTGCTCCTCTAACTATTGAATTGCCTATCACCATGCACTCCTTTTCTTCCCAATCCCAAGCTTCCCTAAAGAGCCATAGAACAAGACACAGTGTCAGAAATTGGCAGCTGTAGCTGCTCCTGCTCGGTCATTCCCCCCCACCCCCTCCCCACAAATAGTATCCGAAGCAGTATACTTGTTATTGACGGGAACAGCCACAGGAGTACTTGGCACTCTCTGCTTAGAACCATAGAACCACAGAACATTACAGCACAGAAACAGGCCTTCTGGCCCTTCTTGGCTGTGCCAAACCATTTTTCTGCCTAGTCCCACTGACCTGCACCTGGACCATATCCCTCCATACACCTCTCACCCATGTACCTGTCCAAGTTTTTCTTAAATGTTAAAAGTGAGCTCGCATTTACCACTTCATCTGGCAGCTCATTCCACACTCCCACCACTCTCTGTGTGAAGAAGCTCCCCTAATGTTCTCTTTAAATATTACCCTTTTCACCCTTAACCCATGTCCTTTGGTTTTTTATCTCCCCTACCCTCAGTGGAAAAAGCCTGCTTGCATTCACTCTGTCTATACCCATTATAATTTTATACACCTCTATCAAATCTCCCCTCATTCTTCTATGCTCCATAAATAAAGTCCTAACCTATTCAACCTTTCTCTGTAACTCAGTTTCTCAAGTCCCGGCAACATCCTTGTAAACCTTCTCTTCACTCTTTCAACCTTATTAATATCCTTCCTGTAATTTGGTGACCAAAACTGTACACAGTACTCCAAGTTTGGCCTTACCAATGCCTTATACACAACCTCACATTAACATTTCAACTCTTAGACTCAATACTTTGATTTATAAAGGCCAATGTACCAAAAGCTCTCTTTACGACCCTATCTACCTGTGACGCCACTTTTAGGAAATTATGCATCTGTATTCCTAGATCCCTCTGTTCTACTGCACTCCTCAGTGCCCTACCATTTACCTTGTATGTTCTACCTTGGTTTGTCCTTCCAAAGTGCAATACCTCACACTTGTCTGTATTAAACTCCATCTGCCATTTTTCAGCCCATTTTTCCAGCTGGTCCAAATCCCTCTGCAAGCTTTGAAAACCTTCCTCACTGTCCACTACACCTCCAATCTTTGTATCATCAGCAAATTTGCCTATCCAATTTTCCACATTATGATCCAGATCATTGATATAGATGACAAATAACAATGGACCCAACACTGATCCCTGTGGCACCCCACTAGTCACAGGCCTCCACTCAGAGAAGCAGTCCTCCACTATACTCTCTGACTTCTCCCATTGAGCCAATGTCTAATCCAATTTACTACCTCTCCATGTATACCTAGCAACTGAATCTTCCTAACTAACTTCCCATGCAGAACCTTCTTAAAGGCCTTACTGAAGTCCATGTAGACAACATCCACTGCCTTCGCTTCATCTACTTTCCTGGTAATTTCCTGGAAAAACTCTAATAGATTGGTTAAACATGACCTACCACACACAAAGCCACGTTGACTCTCCCTAATAAGTCCCTGTCTATCCAAATACTTGTAGATCCTATCTCGTAGTGCTCCTTCCAATAATTTACCTATGACTGATGTCAAATTTACCGGCCTATAATTTCCTGGATTATTTTTAGAGCCTTTTTTAAACAATGGAACTACATGAGCTATCCTCCAATCCTCTGGCATCTCACCCGTGGATTCTGACATTTTAAATATATCTGCCAGGGCCCCTGCAATTTCAACACTATTTTAAGGTCTGAGGGAATACCGTGTCAGGTCCTGGGGATTTATCTACTCTGATTTGCCTCAAGACAGTAAGCACTTTAATCTGTACAGGTTCCATGACCTCACTACTTGTTTGCCTTATTTCCACAGACTCCTTGCCAGTTTCCTTAGTAAATACAAAAGCAAAAAAAAAAACCATTTAAGATCTCCCTCATTTCTTTTGGTTCCATATATAGCCAACCACTCTAATCTTCAAAAGGACCTATTTTATCCCTTACTATCCTTTTCCTCTTAATATATCTGTAGAAGCTTTTTGGATTATCCTTCACCTTGACTGCCAAAGCAACCTTATCTTCCTTTAGCCCTCCTGATTTCCTTCTTAAGTATTTTCTTGCACTTTTTATACTCCTCAAGCACCTTATTTGCTCCTTGTTGCCTATACCTGTCATACATCTCTCTCTTCTTCTTTATCAGATTTCCAATATCCCTCAAAAACCAAGGTTCCTTATTCTTATTCTCTTTGCCTTTAATCCTGATATGAACATGCAAACTCTTCACTCTCAAATTTCTCCTTTGAAGGCCTCCCACTTATCAATCACATCCTTGCTAGAGAACAACCTGTCCCAATCCATGCTTTTTAGATCCTTTCTCATTTCTTCAAATTTGGCCTTTTTCCAGTTTAGTACCTCAACCCGAGGACCAGATCTGTCTTTATCCATGATCAAGTTAAAACTAATGGTGTTATGATCACTAGATCCTAAGTGTTCCCCTACACACACTTCCGTCACCTGTCCTAACTCGTTTCCTAATAGGAGATCTAATATTGCATCCTCTCTAGTTGGTACCTCTATATATTGATTTAGAAAACTTTCCTGAACACATTTTACAAACTCTAACCCATCTAGACCTTTAACAGTATGTGAGTCCCAATCAACAATATGTGGAAAATTAAAATCCCCTACTATCACAACTTTGTTTCCTGCAGTTGTCTGTTATCTCTCTGCAGATTTGCTCCTCCAGTTCTCGCTGACTATTGGGTGGTCTATAATGCAACCCCATTAATGTGGTCATACCTTTCCTGTTTCTCAGCTCCACCCATATGGCCTCAGTAGACAAGCCCCCTAAACTGTCCTGCCTGAGCACTGCTGTAACATTTTCCCTGACTAGCAATGCCGCTCCACCCCCCCCCCACCCCCACCCTTCATCCCTCTGCCTCTATCATGTCTGAAACATTGGAACCCTGGAACATTAAGCTGCCAGTCCTGCCCCTCCTGTAGCTAAGTTTCACTAATGGCTATAATGTCATAATTCCACATGTCAATCCACGCCCTCAGCTCTTCAGCCTTCTCCACAATACTCCTCGCATTGAAATAGACACACCTCAGAAGATTATTACCACCACACACAACCCTTCTATTTGTGACTTTGCATGAACTTTTAACATTATTTATTTTCATCCCTGGTCCACTATCTGCTCTGACACTCTGGTTCCCATCCCCCTGCAAATCTAGTTTAAACCCTCCCCAACAGCACTAGCAAACCTCCCTGCAAGTATATTGGTCCCCCTGCAGTTCAGGTGCAATCCGTCTCTCTTGTACAGGTCCCACCTGCCCCAGAAGAGGTCCCAATGATTCAAAAAGCTGAAACCCTGCTCCAGTTCCTCAACCACCCGTTCATCCTCCTGAGCATCCTACTTTTACCCTCACTGGCACATTGCACAGGTAGCAATCCTGAGATTACTACCCTTGAGGTCCTGCTTTTTAACTTCCTACCAAACTCTCTGTACTCACTCTTCAGCACCTCCTCACTCTTTCTTCCTACATCATTGGTACTGATGTGTACCGTGACATCTGGCTGCTCACCCTCCCACCTCAGAATGCTGTGAACGTGATCAGAGACATCCTTGACCCTGGCACCCAGGAGGCAACAAACCATCCGGGAGTCTCTGTCATGACCACAAAACCTCCCGTCTGTACCTCTAACTATTGAGTCCACTATCACTACCGCTCTCCTCTTCTTCCCCCCTCCCTTCTGCACTGCAGAACCAGACTCAGTGCCAGAGATCCGGCTGCCGCAGCTTGTCCCAGGTAAGTCATCCCCCCCAACAGTATCCAAATCAGTATACTTGTTGTTGAGGGGAATGGCCACAGGGGAACCCTGCTCTGCCTGACCTTTCCCCTTCCCTCGCCTGACGGTAATCCAATTACCTGTGCGCTGTTCCTTTGGCGTAGCTACCTCCCTGAAACTAGTATTTATAAACTCCTCATTCTCCCGAATGATCCAGAGGTCATCCAGCTCCTACTCCAGTTCCCTAACGTGGTTTCTTGGGAGCTGCAGCTGGATGCACTTCCTGCAGGTGTCGTTGTCAGGGACACCAGAGGTCTCCCTGACTTCCCACATCCTGCAAGAGGAGCATTCCAACATCCTGTCTGGCATTCTCTCTAAACTTACTAGTTTAAAAAATAAATCGAATGAGGAAAAGAAACAACAACTTACTGGAACTGACCCTCACCTCTGCCTGTACACGTCAAAGACTGTTGAACAAAAGCCATCCCACTCTGACTCAGTCCAGTCCGCTACCATGATGGCTGCTTCGCTAGACGAAACTTCTTTTATCGTGCGCTAGCTGACCGGCTCTCTTCAGCTCCTCCGCTCCCAATTGGTTGGTCGTTTAAAAACTGAAAAAGCCCGCAAATCCTCCCCTTCTCAAGCCCCGATGATGGCTGCTTCGCTAGGCAAAACTTCTTCTATAGTGCTTCTTCCCTTTCCATCTCCTGACACTCACCCATCTACCTGCCTCATGCAATATGGGGGTATAAAGAACCGGACAGGCTTTGCAAAACTTCGGTGCAGCATTTTCATTTAACACTATTTTACCCATCCTTGAACACTGCCGTGGCTTCATCCAGTACCTTTCTTAATTCCCTTTCAGTTAACTCTACTACATGGAATGTGACATGCAGATGGTGGATGGATCTCCAATCCAGTCGGAGTTGTCTCAGCCACTTGAGACTGCCAGTGCTGGTCCGCATGTTTTCACCACATACAAGCCCAATGTGGCTTGTTGATTGTTGCATTTCACAGTTACAAATGTCATTCCCACAGGAGTTCCCTTTTCTCCAGCACAGTTCTTAGTTGGACACCTGCAGGCTTCAGTTAAGTATGTTTGAAATGCTATTCAAACTCATTTTGTGGAATGACCCAGTTTCCAATTCCATTTCAATTCATTTGTCATTCATTCTAGTGTAAGCCATATTGCTTGTCTATTGTTTGTTTTAATACTTTAAATCTCAAGGCTGCTCAGCCCTGTGTCGTTCTCATCATTATCAGAATTTTTCATCAACGGCGTGCAGATTAGTGCTCTTTTTGAAGCTGCAACTTCTCATTTTATCTTTTTCTCTTCCCTGTGCAGTCTATTTAAGTTTTGTCTGCCCAACATGGTCTTTAAACCTGTAGTCGTCTAGTGTATGTTAGTCCCTGGCACAAGAATAACACAATTGATTTGGCCAGGTTGGTTTCTATGCAGATGTTGCAATTTTGTTCATGCTCACTTTCATTCCTGCCTGCAACTCATCTGTCTGTTGTTTCCATTGAAACAACTGTTCTTTTAAATGTAAGTTGTGTTTCAATTAGGAGCTCTTTCTGAATGCAATCTTATAAGATTCCACAAACTAAATGATCTCTCAGTACATCATTTAGCCCATGACTGAACTGACAATGCTCGGACAATCTCTTCAATTCAGTCACATAAGCCAAAATAGACTCCTTTCCTTTTGATTCCACTTATGAAACCTGAAGCGTTCAACATTCTTTGCTTTGCTTCTAAAGGTCCCTTTATTACTTCCACAATATCAGTAAAGCTAATTTTGGCTGGTTTGATTGGAGCAATAAACTTGTTCTAAGTAAACTGTATGCTTTTAAATCCAATGCACACAGTAAATTTGGCACCTGCTTCTCACTGGCTATTCCATTTGCTTTTTGAGACTCAGTTTACTTCGTATACAAAATCCCATTATCCATTACGCAACCGAATGCATCAATCTTTCAGATGTAGCCAGCCATTTCTGTTTCTTATAATTTATTATTAATATCATTTTACAAACCCATGGTTTTTCTGTTTTCTGCCTCCTTTTTGACTTGACCATGTCTCCTCTTCCAAAGAACATGCGCTGTACTGCTATTCACACAGAATGCTGGTGGAA
Organism: Hemitrygon akajei; assembly: GCF_048418815.1. Taxonomy (NCBI): domain Eukaryota; kingdom Metazoa; phylum Chordata; class Chondrichthyes; order Myliobatiformes; family Dasyatidae; genus Hemitrygon; species Hemitrygon akajei. The sequence goes on from NC_133125.1 coordinate 70,457,615, forward strand.
CACAACAGGACAGGCAGCATCCAGACTGCTCGTCCTGACGAAGGGTCTCGGCCCGAAATGTCGACAGCGCTTCTCCCTATAGATGCTGCCTGACCTGCTGCGTTCCACCAGCATTTTGTGTGTTGCTTGAATTTCCAGCATCTGCAGATTTCCTCGTGTTTGCTGTACTGCTATTTTTTAACTTGAGCATCTCACTGGGCTTTTAGAAAACCCTGTACCTTCTTGCTGCAATGCAACAGATAGGTAATTGTTTAAAATTTCCTCAACAGCACTATTATGTTTTGCAAGTCCAAAACTAATTGCAAGAGGAAGATGGAAACCCAGGAGAACTGGTCTTAGTTTTGTTTTTATTTGAAGCAAGGCACACACATATGACGTGGTAGCATTGTAACATACGCAATTCACATATTTTTGCATATAACCCATACTGAATTATTTAAACAAACAAGAATTCTTAATCAAACAATATATTTGCACTATTACTGAATTACTCAAATATTACTGAAATATTAAATACACAAGTACTTCATTGTAGATCTTACCTGTCTCTTTCTCAGTCTCCCGTAGGTTGTAGGTCATCTGGTTGTAGCTTCGGTTCATTCACGCAGCCTACAATGAGCTGCACTTGATGCACCTCATGCAGATGCAGTTATCAGGGAGTCGGGACATCTCCCAGTGTTCCCACATCTGACATCAAGAACACACCACTGATCCTGGAATCATTCTCATTTCATTAGTTATACACTAATCAAGGAAAAAACGAAATTAACTCACCAGAAACACACCTTAACCTTAACTTCTACTTGCCAAAGCCACAGACCTACCACTATAACACTGCTGCACTAACGCAATGGCTACTCTGCTTAAACCAACTTCTTTTTAATTAGCCTTTGCCAATGGCCTAATAAATCACGATGACTGAAGCCTGCAAAAAACCCTGAAAAGCCCTATACACATTTTAAATCTCATGCTGACTCACCTCAAAACAAGTGCTTTCTCACAATGATGGAAACCCACTGGGGGAGGTTTACATGAGTGAATCCAGGAGTTAATGCATTGAGAATCTTTTAATGGCTCTAGGCCTGAAGTTTAGAAGGATGGAGGTGTGGGCAGGTGGGGATATGATTGAAATTTACTGGATACTGTAGTGTCCAGATATGGTAGATGTGGAAAGGATGTTTCTTTAGTCAGACAGTCTCTGATCTGAGGGCAAAGCCTCAAAATAAAGAGACATTCCTTTAAAACTGGGATAAGTGGCATTTTTTTAGCTGAAGGAGGTGACAAATCAGCATACAAGACCATAACACATAGGAACAGTATTGGGCCATTTGGCCCATTGAGTCTGCTCCGCCATTTGATCATGGCTGATCCTTTTTTCCCTCCTCAGTCCCACCCCAGCCTTCTCCCAGTAACATCTGATGCCGTGTCCAGTCAAGAACCTATAAAGCTCTGCCTTAAATACACCCAGCAACCTGGCCTCCATATCTCCCTGTGGCAACAAATTCCACCCTCTGGCTGAAGAAGGGCTGTGCTCTCTTGTCCTAGACTCTCCCACCATGGGAAACATCCTTTTGACATCTATTCTGTCTAGGCCTTTTAACATTCAAAAGATTTCAATGAGATCCCAGCTCATACTTCTAAATTCCAGTGAGTACAAACCCACAGATATCAAGTGTTCCTCGTATGTTAACCCTTTCATTCTTGGAATCATAGAAAACGTACAGGCCCTTCGGCCCACAAAGCTGTGCCAAACATGTCCCTACCTTAGAATTACCTAGGCTTTACCCATAGCCCTCTATTTTTCTAAGGTCCATGTAGCCATCCAGGAGTCTCTTAAAAGACCATATTGTTTCCACCTCCACCACTGCTGCCGGCAGCCCATTCCATGAACTCACCACTCTCTGCGTAAAAAACTTACCCCTGACATCTCCTCTGTACCTACTTCCAAGCACCTTAAAACGATACTCTCCCGTGCTAGCCATTTCAGCCCTGGGGAAAAGCCTCTGACTATCTACATGATCAATGCCTCTCATTATCTTGTATACCTCTATCAGGTCACCTCTCATCCTCCGTTGCTCCAAGGAGAAAAGGCCGAGTTCACTCAACCTGTTCTCATAAGGCATGCTCCCCAATCCAGGCAACATCCTTGTAAATCTCCTCTGCACCATTTCTATGGCTTCCACGTCCTTCCTGTAGTGGGGTGACCAGAATTGAGCACAGTACTCCAAGTGGGGTCAGACCAGGGTCCTATATAGCTGCAACCTCTCAGCTCCTAAATTCAATTCCACGATTGATAAAGGCCAATGTACTGTATGCCTTTTTAACTACAGAGTCAACCTGTGTAGCAGCTTTGAGTGTCCTATGGAGTCAGACCCCAAGATCCCGCTAATCTTCCACACTGTCTTACCATTAATACTATATTCTACTATCATATTTGACCTGCCAAAATGAACCACCTCACAATTATCTGGGTTGAACTTCATCTGCCACTTCTTAGCCCAGTTTTGCATCCTATCAATGTCCCGCTGTCACCTCTGACAACCCTCCACACTATCCACAACACACCCAACCTTTGTGTCATCAGCATGCAGGGTTCTCAGATTATCAACTGTAACGTTAACTGTTAACTGCATATATAAAATGGCTTCTCTGTAGCGTTATAATGAAATGGCTTCTTTGTATGTAACTGATCAGGTAATGTTCTGTTTAGTTGAAATGTTTGGGTTATAACTATTGATAACGGAGGAACAGACCAATGGAAGTGATGTTGTTCTATCCGTAGGTGTGGGAACCTGGAGTGAGTGGCGGGCTTTTGGGGAGGAGAACTGAAGAGGAAGAACATGGTGGACGCGCTCTGGTCGACCACTGAGGTTGGTCCCAGGCAGCGGGTTGAGGAGAGTGGTGAAGATCGAATGGTAGTCAGGAGGCTTCGATAACTGATCTCCAATGGTTGTGCACGAACTGATTGAACTCTGATAAGTTTTGGGGCCCTTTTCTTTTTTTCATATTGTATCTTTATTAATCACCTACTTCCAGTAAGATTTATAAAGTGTAATCTGTAAAACGTACATTGTGTGCTGCCTGATATTGTGTGTGTGAGTTTGTACCAGTGTGCATTACACAGCATCTATGCAAATGGAAGACACGGTTTGGCAGGTGGACGGATTTTCCCCTAGACAAACACAAGCCGACAGCCCTGGGCGTTACATTTGTGGAGGGCTTGTCCCGGGATAGAACTCTGTGGATGCTGTGGGACCACTCTGCTTAAATAAAATACAGCTGGGATGGCAGCATCTGCTTTTCGGCGATGGTGTGCGGCTGTGAAGGTGGCAGAGAGCAATGCGTGTGTGCTGAGGGGGGTGGAGACGAGCATGTCGGATGAAGTGTTACTTTCAGGTGGAGGGCGAGAAGCTCTCTGCGGACCTTTTTCGGCTAGAGAGACAGCTTAATGGATTGTAGCACCAGGGGTCATTCGGGCTGAACAGGTGGATCAGTTTAAGGATGGGTCAGGAACTTCGGGGTGCCCAGGCTGAGGACAAGATTGCTTGGAGTCTCCAGCGGTCTTATAAAACGCGTCCTCCTCCGACATTCGTTCAACTGATCAGAGATGTGAGGGGGGATGAGCGTGTGTTGTGGTGGTGGGAGGACTCTGTCAGCAGGGTGAGATCCTCAGTTGTAGCCCGCGGTGGGGATGGGAGAGGAGCTGGCTCCACCCGGCAACTGATAAAGGAGGTGGTGACTGAACTGAGGGCTGAAGGGTTGGTAGGGAGGGCTTCGCCCCCCAGAGGAAGGACAGCGCAGGATGCTGTGAGTGGCAGGGGGTCTGCAAGAAGAGTGGCAGCTGGTAGCGTGTGCTATATCTGTGGGAAAGAGGGGCACTTGTGGAGAGACTGTGAGAGGCAGGGGGTGTGCTATAACTGTGGGGAGGAGGGCCACCTCTGGCAGGAATGTGAGCGGCCGGAAGCCTCTAGGAGGGCAAGTCCCTGGGTATCCAAGAAGGGAGAGGTGTCGGGGAACTTAGAGGGGACCCAGCGAGGGAACGGCCTGGTGTCTCTAGGGTAGTGGTCACCAACCCGTCGATCGCAATCGACTGGTCGATCTTTGAGACTTACCCAGTAGATCCTGAAAAAAAAAGAAAAATAAATACACAAATACTGTTGAGAGATTGTTTCCGGGTTGTGGGGTTTTAGTTCCGTTCTTTCTGCCCGGTGCGCATGTGTGTAGCTTTCCCGCCACGCACTGCAGTGTACTTCAGTGGTCCCCAACCACCGGGCCACGAGGAAACGATGTGATTTGTCGATATGAAATGATATGAGTCAGCTGCACTTTTCCTCATTCTCTGTCATGCCCACTGTTGAACTTGATCGCACGCGAGGTCATCAGTCGCCTAAATGCAGTGGTACCCTCACACCAGGGATCACTGGTTGGCTTCGCGAGGCCAGCGGGAAGTGCTGCTGGTACTGGCCTGGAGTACGGACAGATGAGTGCCACCTCTAAACTTGCTTATCACACCGAATGTTTGGGGGAACCCAGTGCCAATTCGCAGACGACGTAATTCAGGCTCAGGGTTTCACAAGTAGCAGAGCAGCTACCTTGCTGCGATCTACTGAAAGTCATCCGTCAAGACAAACTTTTGTCGGCCGATAGATCCTACCTACCTACAAGGGGGGGCCGGTGCACACCCTGTGGCACTCCTTGCTCAGTCGGTTGCTCTCTCCGGACTGCGACCGCCGCGGCCCCGGTACGGGGACCTCTGGCCCTTACGTTGTCCTCCCACGACCAGCTGTACCTGGCCAAGGCGTCTGACGGCAGGCAGGCGGGAGGCCGGAGTTCGGGCCCGGAGGCTGTCTAATGAGGCAATGAAGCCCTCAAAACTGCTTCAGCACCTTGAGTCTAAGCACCCCGCACTTAAAGACAAACCCACTGAGTTTTTTCAGGAGAAAAAACATGAGCAAGCAGGACAGAAGCTAAGTGCTGACAGCCACGTAAACTAAATTGTGGAATAGACTGGATATAAGGAACCTGCTTCGAGTATCGCTGTATTCCGGTCGTGTTTAACACCACCCCCCCTCCCCCCCCCCCCCACCATTGGCCGGTCCACAAGAATATTGTCAATATTAAACCGGTTTGCAGTGCAAAAAAGGGAGGGTGACCCCTGGTGTACATACATTATTTCCACTTCCGGGTTGTGGGGTTTTACTTCTGTTTTTTTTCTGCCCTGGTGTGCATGCATGTGACTAATCGACTTAGTAGGTCGATCTTACCTTTCACTAAGGCTGAGGTAGGGGATTTAGGGCTTAAAAAGGTTGGTGACTATGACTGTAGGGGAATACATTCCCAGCAATGTACCAAGGAAGCCCTGAAATCAAAAGACTCGATTCCAGAAGGATTAGTGGGATTAGCGTGACGCTACGGATAGAGGGAATCTATGCTAAAGCCATACTCGACACTGGGTCGCATGTCACGCTACTATACCATTCATTTTATAACCAGTACTTAAAGCATTTGCCATTGATCCCATTCCGTGCACTGCAGATTTGGGGCATCGGTGCTAGGGATTATCCGTATGACGGGTATTTGTCAGTGAGACTGGAGTTTTCAGAAGCATATGTGGGAGTGTCCAAAGTTTTGGAGACATTCACACTGGTTTGTCTGGACCCGGCTGGGACGGGGGGTGCTTCAATTCTGGTGGGAACCAACACCCCTGTGGTGCGGATGCTCATGGGTGCCTGCCAGGAGAGGGCGAGTGAGAACTGTTTGGGGGTCTGAAGTGCAGAGGCCCTCGATAGTACAGGTGAGGCAGATAGCTGTGAGTGTCAGGAACACTACGAAGAGAGAAATCACCTTTAAGAGAGGGATGCCATTGGCACATTTGTTCCTGGTGACAATAATGTCTAGCGCCCCTGTGAGGCCCACTAGGGGGTGAGGATTGGAAAACAGGAAAGCTGACTGCCGAGGTCTTTAACTTTGGGGACTCTCCTGTGCCGCCAGAGTGGAAATGTAGGCTGGTGGAGAAGATGTTGAAGCTGGAAGATGTTTGCGTTGAAGTCCCTGCACAATGATTCTGGACATTTGGGTGTGGAGAAGACCTATGGATTTCTCAAAGACAGGATTTACTGGCTCCGAATGAAGTCTGAGGTGAAAGTCGTGCATTCGTTGCATACGCCGGAAGACGCTGCCTGTGCAGGCTGCTCCGTTGTCACACTTGCAGAGTGCGGGGCCGTTGGATCTGGTGCGTATGGATTTCTTGGCAATAGAACCCGATGCCAGCAATACGGTGAATGTCTTAGTCATCACGGACCTCTACACCAGGTATGCTCAAGCGTTCCCTACCAAGGATCAAAGGGCAACTACAGTGGCGAAAGTGCTATAGGAGAAATATTTTGTGCATTATGGCTTTCCCCAGTGGATACATAGTGACCAGGGATGAGACTTTGAGAGTAAGCTCATCTACGAGCTATTGGGTATGTTGAGGGTTGAAAAATCAGGGACTACTCCCTATTATCCGCAGCCAGAGAGGTTTAATCAGACCCTGCTAGACATGCTCGGGACTCTGGAGATGAGCAGAAAAGAGCCGATGGAGTCAACATATTGAGCATCTGTTTCACTGTTACAACTGTACATGCAATGAAGCTACTGGATACTCGCCCTATTATTTGATGTTTGGGCACGAGGCAAGGTTGCCCATTGACCTCTGTTTCGGGACGGATGCAGGTGAAGTAACACTGAAGCCCTAATTGAAGTATGTGTCTGATATGAAGAAAGAACTAGAAAGAGCTTATGAGCTGGCTAGGGAGGCGGCCACCAAGCAGAATCAGGGAAATAAGAAGAGGTATGACCAGAAGGTGAAGTTCTCCCAACACCTGCCAGGAGATGGAGCCCTCATAAGGAACTTGGAACTACCTGGGAAACACAAACTGGCTGATCACTGGGCGGGCACGCCCTATGTAGTAGAGAGTCAGGTGCCAAATCTACCAGTTTTCCGGGTGAGGCCCATGGATGGGAGGGCGCCCGTCAAGATTCTCCATCGGAATCACCTGTTGCCCCTGGGGCAAGATGTACAGGTAGAGCAGGAGCCTGAGATGCTGGCTGCACCTACTACCAGGACTCTGTGTCCACGCAGGGTGGAGGAAGAGCTCACCCCAGGAGAGTCGGTCTGGGCCCAGTCCCTGTGAGGGATACTGACTTGGAGGATGATGAATCAGATGATTGGTACATGCTGCCATTCGCTGATGCCCCCATGGAGGAGGAGGAGGCTCCTGGTCCTTACCTCACTGGGTTCGACGGGTAAGGGGGGCTAGTGATGGGCAGTTGGGGGTACCACAGGGCATTGGTGGGGAGCATGTGGGGCCCGAGCAAGAGATAGAGGGTGGAGGGGTTTGGGTGACCACTCGCAGGAGGTTCGCCTCATAGTTCCCATGAGGCTCCCGTATGGTCTAAGGTGGAGTAGTTAGAAGAGGGAGTGCGCAGGCCTCAGAGAAGTAGGCACCCCCCAGATCGGTTGGCCTGTCTGGCACCTGGGGAACAGGGTGTGATCTTCACTGTTTTGGGGAGTTATGCCATGGTTTTCTGCACTTGGATTGGGCTGTGTGTTCTGCAGGAGGGGCTGGCAGATTATCTGAACGTCATGAGGGCATGACTTAATTCGGTGGGGAGAGAATGCAGGGTTCTCAGATTATTAACTGCAATGTTAACTGTTAACTGCATATATAAAATGGCTTCTCTGTAGTGTTATAATGAAATGGCTTCTTTGTATGTAACTGATGAGGTAATGTTCTGTTTAGTTGAAATGTTTGGGTTATAACTATTGATAACGGAGGAACAGACCAATGGAAGTGATGTTGTTCTATCTGTATGTGTGGGAACCTGGAGTGAGTGGCGGGCTTTTGGGGAGGAGAACTGAAGAGGAAGAACATGGTGGACGCGCTCTGGTCGACCACTGAGGTTGGTCCCAGGCAGCGGGTCGAGGAGAGTGGAGAAGACCGAATGGTAGTCAGGAGGCTTCGATAACTGATCTCCAATGGTTGTGCATGAACTGATTGAACTCTGATAAGTCTTGAGGCCCTTTTTTTTTCATAATGTATCGCTATTAATTACCTAGTTCCAGTAAGAATTATAAAGTGTAATCTGTAAAACATACATGGTGTGCGGTCTGATATTGCGTGTGTGGTCTGATATTTTGTGTGCGAGTTTGTACCAGTGTGCATTACACATCATCTATGCTAACAGGAGATATGGTTTGGCGGGTGGACAGATTTTCCCCTAGACAAACACAAGCTGATTGCCCTAAATATTACAAGCAAATTTACTAACCCATCCCTCCACTTCCTCATCCAGGTCATTTATAAAAATCACAAAATAAGATCCCTGAGGCACACCACTGGACACCGGCATCCATGCAGAATATGACCCGTCTATGACCTTCTGTGAGCAAGCCAGTTCTGGATCCACAAAGCAATGTCCTCTTGGATCCCATGCCTCCTTACTTTCTCAATAAGCCTTGCATGGGGTACCTTATCAAATGCCTTGATAAAATCCATATACACTACATCTATGTCTCTACCTTCACCAATGTGCTTAGTCACATCCTCAAAAAATTCAACCAGGCTTGTAAGGCATGACCTGCCTTTAACAAAGCTGTGCTGACTATTCCTAATCATATTATGCCTCTCCAAATGTTCATAAATCCTGCCTCTCAGGATCTTCTCCATCAACTTACCAACCACTGAAGTAAGACTCACTGATCTATAATTTCCTGGGCTATCTCTATTCCCTTTCTTGAATAAAGGAACAACATTCGCAACCCTCCAATCCTTGGGAACCTCTGCTGTCCTCATTGATGATGCAAAGATCATTGCCAGAGGCTCAGTAATCTCCTCTCTCGCCTCCCACAGTAGCCTGGGGTACATCTCATCCGGTCCCAGTGACTTATGCAACTTAATGATTCCAAAAGCTCTAGCACATCCTCTTTCTTAATATCTACATGCTCAAGCTTTTCAGTCTGCTGTAAGTCATCACTACAATCGCCAATATCCTTTTCTGTAGTGAATAATGAAGCAAAGTATTCATTAAGTACTTCCGCTATTTTCTCCGGTTCTATACACACTTTTCCATTGTCACATTTGATTGGTCCTATTCTTTCACGTCTTATCCTCTTGCTCTTCACATACTTGTAGAATGCCTTGGGGTTTTCCTTAATCCTGACTGCCAAGGCCTGTCATGGCCCCTTCTGTTTTCCTAATTTCAGTCTTAAGCTTCTTCCTGCTAGCCTTATCATCTTCTAGATCTCTATCATTATCTAGTTTTTTGAACCTTTCATAAGCTCTTCTTTTCTTCTTGACTAGATTTACAACAGCCTTTGTACACCACGGTCTTGTACCCTACCATCCTTTCCCTGTCTCATTGGAATGTATCTACTCAGAACTCCATGCAAATATCCCCTGAACATTTGCCACATTTCTTCCATACGTTTCTCTGAGAACATCTGTTTCCAATTTATGCTTCCAAGTTCCTGCCTGAGAGCTTTGTATTTCCCCTTATTCCAATTAAACGTTTCCCTATCTTGTCTGTTCCTATCCCTCTCCAATGCTATGGTAAAGGAGATAGAATTGTGATCACTATCTCCAAAATGCTCTCCCACTGAGAGACCTAACACCTGACCAGGTTCATTTCCCAACACCAGATCAAGTACAGTCTCTCCTCTTGTAGGCTTATCTATATATTGTGTTAAAAAACCTTCCTGAACACACCTAACAAACTCTACCTCATCTATACCCCTTGCTCTAGGGACATGCCAATTGATATTTGGGAAATTAAAATCTCCCACAACAACAACCCTGTTATTATTACTCCTTTCCAGAATCTGTCTCCCTATTTGCTCCTCCATGTCCCTGTTATTATTGGGCAGTCTATAAATTACACCAAGTAGAGTTATTGACCCCTTCCTATTCCTAACCTACCCACTGAGACTCGGTAGATAACCCCTGCATGATTTCCTCCTTTTCTGCAGCCGTGACACTATCTCTGATCTACAGTGCCATGCCCCCACCTCTTTTGCCTCCCTCCCTGTCCTTTCTGAAACATCTAAAGCTTGGCCCTTGAAGTAGCCATTCCTGCCCCTGCACCATCCAAGTCTCTGTAATCATCCTTGTAAACCTCCTCTAAACTCTTTCCAATGCCAGTACATCTTCGATGAAGAGCCCAGAAGTGTTCACAATACTCAAGGTGAGGCCTCACAAGTGCTTTATAAAGCCTCAGCATCACATCCCTGCTCTTGTGTTCTAGACCTCTTGAAATGAATGAATTGCACTTGCCTTCCTCACCACTAACTCAACCTACAAGTTAACCTTTAGGTTGTTCTGCATAAGGACTCCCAAGTGTCTTTATATCTCAGATTTTTGTATTTTCTCCCTGTTTAGAAAATAGTCTGCACATTTATTTCTATTACCAAAGTGCATTACCATGCACTTTCCAGCACTGTATTTCATTTATCAATTTTTTTTTGCGCATTCTCCTAGTCTGTCTAGGTCGTTCTGTAGCCTGCCTGTTCCCTCAACACTATCTGCCTCTCCACCAATCTTCGTATCATCTGCAAACTTGGCAACAAACCCATTTATTCCATCATCTTGAGGTTAGGCTAACTGGTCTATAATTTCCTTTCTGCTACCTTCCTCCTTTCTTAAAGAGTGGGGTGACATTTGCAATTTTCCAGTCCTCTGGCACTATGCCAGAGTCCAATGATTTTTGAAAAATTATCACTAATGCCACCACAATCTCTATCGCTACCTCTTTCAGAACCCTAGGGTGCTCCGAGTGACTTGTGTACTGTATGTCTTTCAGCTTTTTGAGCACTTTCTCCCTTGTAATAGTAACTGCACGCATTTCTCTTCCCTCACACCCTTCAACATCTGACACACTGCTAGTGTCTTCCACAGTGAAGACTGATGCAAAATACTCACTTAGTTCATCTGCCATTTCCTTGTCTCCATTATTATTTCTCCAGCCTCATTTTCTAATGTCTATATCCGCTCTCATCTTTTTTATTTTTTACGCACTTGAAAAAGCTTTTACTTTGATATTGTTTGCTAGCTTCCTTTCATATTCCATCTTCTCCCTCCTAATGATTCTTTTAGTTGCTCTCAATAGGGTTTTAAAAGCTTCCCAATCCTTGATCTTCCTTTTAATTTTTGCTTTTTCCCTCTCTTTTGCTTTTACAATAGCTTGACTTCCCCTGTCAGCCACGGTTGTAATATTTTAACATTTGTGTATTTCTTTGTTTTTGGAATACATCTATCTTGCACCTTACTCATTATCCCCAGAAACTCAAACCACTGCTGCTCTGCTGTCATCCCTGCTAGCAGCTCCTTCCAATTTACTTTGGCCAAATCCTCTCTCATATCACTGAAATTTCCCTTACTCCACTGAAATACTGCCACATCAGACTTTACTTTCTTCATATCAAATTTCAAGTTGAACTCAATCATATTGTGATCACTGGCTGTTAAGGTTTCTTTTACCTTAAGCTCCCTAATTGCCTCTGGTTCATTACAAAACACTCAATCCAGCATAGCTGATCCCCGGGTGGGCTCAACGACAAACTGCTCTAAAAAGCCATCTCATAGGCATTCAATAAACTCACTCTCTTGAGATCCATTACGAACCTAATTTTCCCAATCAACCTGCATGTTCAAATCTCCCATGACAATTATAATATTGCTCTTTGACACACCTTTTCTATTTCCTGTTGCAATCTGTGATCCACATCCCAACTACTGTTGAGAGGCCTTTATATAACTGCCATTAGGGTCCTTTTACCATTGCAGTTTCTTAACTCAACCCACAAAGCTTCAACATCTTCAGATTCTATGTCACATCTTTCTACTGATTTGATTCCATTCTTTACCAGCAGAGCCATGCCACCCTATCTGCCTACCTTTCTATCACTTTGATGTAACGTGTAACCTTGAACATTCATCTCCCATCTACAACCATCCTTCAGCCACGATTCAGTTATGGCCATAACATCATACCTGACAACCTGTAATAGTGCAACAAGATCATCCACCTTATTTCTTATACTCTGTGCAATGAGATATAACTGTGTTGCCCTTAAGGCATTTGTTCAGCTTTATTACATTTTTGCTTTAGTAATTAGTTTGTAATTATTTTCTAGTTAAATTTACGGTTGTTGAAAGTAAATTCATTATCTGTGTTGTATCGTGGCATGTGATGACGTCACACCCGGTTTTGCCACGTCCTGAGGGAAACTACCAGTTTGGAGAAATGGGAAGGAGGGGGCTTGTGTGTGCAGGATCAGCGCGAGAAAAGTTTTCATTCTACGCACTAGAAACATCATAGAAGCGACGCCGTAAGTTCATATGACAATTGATATGCTGAAGTAAAAATGTTAACACTGATTCTGTTAAAAGTAACGACGGTTGATAAAGTTTATTTTCTTGTGCTATTGAAAGCATTGCTGAGAAGTTTGTGTTGAAGTGTATTTAAAGCTGTTGATGGCGTAGGTAGATTCTGACTGTATGTTGTACTTTAATGAGACTTTAATGTAATATAGTTTGTTGCAGTTTTACTTTTACAAGTATTTATGATGTAAATGTGATGCCAGGAAAGAAACAAAAACTATATATACCGTAGATTCCGGACTACAGAGCGCACCTGATTAAAAGCCGCTGGCTCTAATTTTAGAAATAAAATCAATTTTTTAATTGTAAAGGCCGCACCGGATTTTCGGCCGCAGGTGTCCCACGTTGTAATATGAGATATTTACACAGAAAGATATTACACGTGAGGATTTTTTAACTTTTAATTAAATCCATATGGTAACAAAAACAAATACATATTGCAAATGCTTTTTTTCGAACCGTGCCCGTAACGCGGCTACTTTTAAATATACGTTGCGTATACTTCTTTACTGAACAACATTCCAATATCTCCTAACGACTGGTAAAAAATATATATACTGCAGCCTACCAGGAAAAGTTATTGATCGCCTTTAACTTAAAAGCAGCGTTCGCTCAGATCCAAAGCCGCTCGCGTAATGCGCTCCCTCCCTCCGTCCCGTTTCATCGCAAACCAGCGTTTTCCCACAAGACACCGCGAAACCGGGTGTGACGTCATAGCATCCCGCGATGTAGTACAGAAAACAAATATAGTTAAAACTCTTCTAACTTTAACTAGAAAATGAATTACTAAGCGAAAATATTATAAACTAAGTAACTGCCATAAGGCAGCACAATGCTTCGAGTGTTTTCCATGTTGATGAGGGTGAGTACAAATGACTGATTTACAATAATTTAATTGTGAAAGTGCGCTTGATTTATCGTACAATTTCATTGGACCTCTGTGAACTACTCATCAATTTTATTGGTCTACTGTTATGAGGCAAAATGTTTACGAGGCGGCATGAAAAAAATCATGTATTAGCCGCTCCGGATTAAAGGCCGCAAAGTTCAAAGCTGTTCAAAATGTGGGAAAAAAGTAGCGGCTTAAAATCCGGAATCTACGGTATTTTGTATTGTTTTACCAACAGTTTTCACCATGCGTTAATGTGGAAGAGTGTATATAAATGGTTAATCCTACTGCGATTGTGCCTTCATTGACTACGGTTTACCTCGGTGTTTATTTCAGAGTTCCTACACCTGTACAAGAACACTACAGTGAAAAGGCGGCATTATCAGGTGTTTCGACAAGTGGTATGATGGCATCACGATCCAGCATCAAGTCATTGCCATCCAGCGCCAGGAGCAGTAGGGCATCAGCAAATAAGACTGCCCACGCAAGAGCTAAAGCAGAAACCACCAAGGTGTGAGCGTTATACGCTGAACTGGAAGCAAAACTGAAAATGGAAAGGGCTGCCAGAGAAAAGAAAGAGGCTGTCAGAGAAGCTGAAAACCAATTGGAAAAGGTAAGGATAGAAGCAGAGTTAGAAGTGCTGGCGCTACGTTGAGAAGCCGAAGCTGCCAGGGTGGAAGCAGAAATATTAGAAAGCGCTGAAGAAATGCACGTTCTAGATGAAGTAAAATCTACTTTAGAAAGGACCAGATTGGAATGCACTAACGAATATGTCCAATCTCAAATGGAACTGAATGTTCGTTCTTTCTCTCCATACTTATTTGCTAATGTCCCATTTCATGAGCAAGACAATTTACGCTTGCAAACTTGCGGCGAATTCAAGAATGAAAGGGCTGACGACAAATACTTCTCGACACCAAACTTACCAGATTTGGCGAGAGAAGAGGCAGAGGTTGAAGTCAGAACAGCAAATCCCATAACGAACGTACACGCTAAGTCATATACCCGCCGACATATTTCCCCAGCCAGTGTGCCTCTTGCAGTTGAACCTATGGCACAGTATCTAGCACGGCGAGATCTCATCACTTCAGGACTATACCAGTTTGACGATAAGCCTGAAAATTACCGTGCATGGTACTCCTCATTCACCAACGCAACCGGCAGATTCCAGCTCGAAGCAACCCAAGAGTTGGATCTTATGACAAAATGGCTGGGAAAAGAATCATGTGAACAGGTGAGACGCATACGTTCAGTGTACATCAACAACCCCAAGCTAGCCTTACGCAAAGCATGGGAGAGACTTCGGGAGTGCTATGCGGTCCCTGAATTTATTGAAACGGCACTATTTCAACGGCTGGAAAATTTTCCTTGGGTGTCAGCCAAGGACCACACTAAGCTAAGAGAGCTCAGAGATCTACTCATGGAGATTGAAGGTGCTAAAGAAGACGGCTATTTACTGGCCTGTCATATCTAGATACTTCATACGGAATTGCACCAATCATGAATAAACTTCCATTTGGGCTGCAGGAGAGGTGGGTGTCTGTTGGCTCAGAGTACAAGGATTCCTCCTTTTAAGTATTTCACTAGGTTTGTGTGCAAGGAGGCGAAGAAGCGAAACGACCCTAACTTCATGAGTCAAGGTAGCAGTACAATTCACACCAAGCCAGTTAAATCCACTTTGAATAATTTTAACATCAATAAACCTGTCTCGGTGCGTAAAACTGAAGTCTCCACAACTAACAATGAACCAAGCAAGAATTGTCCATTGCACAACAAACCCCACCCCCTCAAAAATGCAGAATGTTTAGAAAAAACCTTTGACGAGAGAATGACCCTTCTCAAGGAGAAAAGAATATGTTTTAAATGCTGTTCCTCTACCTCTCTCCTCGCTAGAGAGTGTACGATCCCTGTGAAGTGCTCGGAATGCAACAACACTAATCACGAAGGGGCCATGCATCCCGGCCCGTTACCGTGAACCGACAAAGCTCCTTCATCCTCACAACAGGACGGTGGGGAGGGAGAGGCTCACTCCAAGACAACTGTTGTCAGCTCAAGCTGCACAGAAGTTTGCGGTCAAGGTCAGTCAAGCCAATCTTGCTCAAAGATCTGCCTCACTAAGGTGTACCCTAAGGGAGCCAAAGACAAGACCATCAAAGCCTACGTAATTCTGGACGATCAGAGCAATCGCTCACTAGTCAGACCAGAGTTCTTTGACTTGTTCAACATTGAGAGTGAGCAGTTCCCATACTACCTTAGAGCTTGCTCAGGCAGCGTAGAAACATATGGAAGAAAGGCAGAAGGTTTCCAGCTCGAGTCGCTGGATGGTAAAGTTGTCATCTGTCTCCCTCCGCTCTTGGAGTGCAATGAAGTTTTGAATAACCGCACTGAGATCCCAATGCCAAGTGCTGTGCGGCACCAGCCGCATCTCCACCACATCGCCAAGCACATCCCAGAACTGGATCCAAAAGCAGAAATACTCCTGCTACTCGGAAGAGACGTTCTCCAGGTGCACAAGGTCAGGCAGCAGGTCAATGGACCACACGACGCCCCCTTTGCCCAACGCCTGGATCTGGGCTGGGTGGTGATAGGAGAGGTGTGCCTTGGCAATGTACACAAACCGACAGTTAACACGCTCAAGATCAATGTGCTAGAGAGTGGCTGCCATTCAAATTTTCAACCCTGCACAGCTTCATGTGTATCAAGGAAGCATGACAAGGCTTTAACAAGGGTAGTAAAGTAACCGAGAAGACACTGGGTCAGTCAGTCTTTGCTCAAACTGAGCATGGTAGTAAACTTGCTCCACCAGCGGAAAGAACTCAAACGAGTGAGACATTTGAGCTGATCGAACCCGAAAGAGACTCGGAAATTCGGCTGCAAATACAAACCGGTGTCACCTACCTGGAAGAATCAATATGTACCACTGAACGCTTTCAGCGGTTCTCCACTTTGAATTCCTTAGTGAGAGGACTTGCGTTCCTCATTCACATGGCCAGATCCCACAAACGCTCATACCGAAATGGTAAATGTAAGGGATGGCACAAATGTAACTTACCTCACACTGCGGACGAATTGGCCCAGGCAAAGGACGTCATCCTTAAAGCAACTCAAAGAGCAGCTTTTGCAAGGGAGTTTTTGGCTCTCCAAGCTAATAAACCAATACCAAAGGACAGCCCTTTGAGGAAACTCAACCTGATCCTGAAGAACGGTCTTATTTGCATTGGAGGCCGATTAATACACTCTCACCTTTCAGCTGCAGGAAAGAGCCCAGTAATCCTGCCCAAAGACAGCCATGTGTCCTTACTGCTCACGCACCATCACCATGAACAGGTAAGGCATCAGGGCCGTCACCTGTCAGAGGAAGCAATCAGGGCAGCGGGACTGTGGATCTTGGGAGGCTAAACACTGATCAATTCAGTACTCCACAGATGTGTAACCTGCAGGAAACTGCGAGGCAAGTTGGAAGCTCAACGTATGGCGGACCTCCCACCAGAACCCCTCAATGCCTGCCCTCCTTTTACGTATGTGGGGCTCAATGTATTTGGTCCCTGGACTATCATCACTAGACGCACCAGAGGAGGACAAGCAGAGAGCAAACGGTAGGCCATCATGTTCAGCTGCATGAGTTCAAGAGGTAATTACACATTGAGGTAATCGAATCTTTGGATACATCCAGCTGCATTAATGCTCTCAGGCGCTTCTTTGCACTAAGAGGCCCTGCAAAATAGTTAAGGTCTGATTGCGGCACAAACTTTGTTGGAGCGTCCAAGGAGCTCGGGATGGACAAGATGGTGCAAAGGTACCTCAGTGAGCAGGGTTGCAACTGGGAGTTCAACACACCACACGCCTCTCTCATGGGAGGCTCATGGAAGTGGATGATCGGTATCGCCAGAGGGATCCTTGATTCAATGTTTCTGCAGCAACGCACCCGACTGACCCACGAGGTACTGTTCACACTAATGGCGGAGGTCACAGCCATTATAAATGCACGACCACTCCTACCTGTGTCTTCTGACCCGGAAAACCCCTTCATACTCTCGCCATCGATGCTCCTTACACAGAAGACAGGAGCTGCCCCTCCACCAGGGGTCTTCTCAGATAAGGACTTGTACACAAAGCAATGGAGACAGGTTCAGGCTTTCGCAAATCAGTTCTGGTCTCGTTGGAGACATGAATATCTACCTTTGTTGCAACACAGACAGAAGTGGACAGAACCTCGCAGGAATCTTCAAGTTGGAGATTTAGTCCTGCTCAGGGACAAGCAAATCGCCCACAACTGCTGGCCAATTTTCTTGTGTTATTGAAAGCATTACTGGAAAGCTTGTGTTGAAGTGTATTTAAAGCTGTTGATGGCGTAGGTAGATTCTGACTGTATGTTGTACTTTAATGAGACTTTAATATAATATAGTTTGTTGTAGTTTTACATTTACAAGTATTTATGATGTAAATGTGATGCCAAGAAGGAAACAAATACTGTATATATTTTGTATTGTTTTATCAACAGTTTTCACCATGCGTTGATGTGGAAGAATGAACAGTAAACTGTTAATCTTACTGGAATCATGCCTCATTGACTACAGTTTACCTTGGTGTTTAGTTCAGAGTTCCTACACCTGTACGAGAACACTACAATAACACTGAGTGTTATACTTGCTACTCTTTTTGATTCTGCATCCCTAATGCACTAAAACTCACCCTACTGGCTGCAATTATGTTCTATCATCTGTCTGCCCTTCCTGACAGTCTGACAGGATGCTATCTAGGATGGAGATTGTCTTAACAATATCCTCATATTCAATGTTAACAAGACCAAGGAGCTGATTATTGACACAAGTAGGAAGATACCAGAGTGCTATGAGTCAACCCTCATCAGACGATCAGAGGTGGAGAGGGTCAGCAATTGTAAATACCTTGTTGATATCTTTTCGGAGGACCTGTCCTGAGCCCAGCATGCAAGTGCAATTATGAAGAAAGCACAACTGTGCCTCTAATTCCTTAGGAGTTTGCGAAGATTCAGCATGATATCTAAAACTTTGACAAACTTCTACAGATGTGTAAAGGAGAGTAAAGGCTGCATCACAGCCTGGAATGGAATCGCCAATGCCCTTGAATGGAAAATCTTACAAAAAGCAGTGGATGTGGCCAGTCATTCGGGGGTAATGTTCTCCATGTCATTGAGCATATCTGTGTGAATCACCGTTGCAGGAAAGCAGCATCCAGCATCAGAGACCCCCACTACTTACGACATGGTCTCTTTTCACTGCTGTCATCAGGAGGAGGTACAGCAGCCTCAGGACTCACACCATCAGGTTCAAGAACAGTTATTACTCCTCAACCAACAGGCTCTTGAACCAAAGGGGATATTGTCACTCAACTTCACTTGCCCTGTCACTGAAATTTTCCCAAAACTTACCGATTCATTTTCAAGGACTCTTCATCTCATGTCCTTGATATTTGTTGCCTATTTATTTAATTATTATTTTTCCTCCTTTTTGTATTTGCAGTTTGTTGGCTTTTGCACTCTGGTTGAGCTCTCGAGTTGGTGCGGTATTTCACTGATTCAATTATGGTTATTATTCTATTATGGATTTATTGAGTATACCCACAAGAAAATAAATCTCAGGATTGCATATGATAACATGTATGTACTTTGATAATAAATTTACTTTGAAATTTAGAGGGTGATGAATCTGTGGAATTTGTTGCCATCACATCATTACAAGGAAGGAACAACACTTTGCTTCTAGAACCTACAGATGCACCTTCAAGGACTCCTTACGATTCATGTTTTTTACAACTCAGTTTTTTTTATTTGCACAGTTTGTCTTCATTTCCACATTGGTTGTTTATCAGTTTCTGTTTTATGTCCGTTTTTTTTCCCTAAATTCTGTTTTATTACCTTTCTCCCTTTAATGCCCAAAAGAAAATGAACCTCAGAGTAGTTTATGGCAACACATGCGTAGATTAGTAAGAACTTTACTTTGAATTTTGAAATTTGAACACAGAGGACTGTGGAAGCCAAATCAGATGACTACTTCACACAGATAGTAACTCCCTGTCAGGCAAATCCAAAGGAGGCAGATCCTTTGTGTATATCAACAAAGGCTGGTGCACAAACTTTTTGATAGTTAGCGGTTACTGTCCTTTGGCAATTGAACATCTTACAATTAAATGTAATCTTCATCATCACCATCTACATCCCCTCCCCCCCAGTTCCATTTGCCAAGGACTCACTGGGAGAGCTTTACAGTAGCATCAGCTCTCTACACAACCACTATCCATTCGATCACTTCATAATTGCAGGAGACTTCAATCATGTTAACCTGCAGGACTTCTCAACCAAATTGCCACTAGGTGACCGGAGCATGTTTAAATGAACAGATGCAGTACTTACAAAGCTACCCCACACCAAGCTACCCTACTCTCTCTGACCACTTCTCCATGATGTTAACCCCAGCATACTGATTGCTGCTGTAAATGGAGAAACCAGTCATAATCACGAGGACCATTGCTGTACGGACTAAGAAGGAAATCTCTATACTTCAGGAAAGTTTTGAACAGACTGTCAGTTATTCAAGGAAGCTGCCACACATGGTGAAGACACAAACTTTGAGGACTATGCCTCATTTGTCACCAGCTACATTCATAAGCGTGTGCCGATCACAATGGTACCACGAGGACCAGAATTGCACGGCCCGTCCAGAAGCCTTGGCTGAACGCAAAGGTGTGCTCCCTGTTCAAAGCCTGAGGCGCTGCCTTCAAGTCCGGAGATGGAATAACTCTCAGAGCAGCCAGAAAGAACCTCATCATAGGCAGCAAGAGGTCAAAAACTGCCTAAGGAGAAAAAAAAATTCAAGAACACCTCTCTGATAACGATCCCCAGCACATCTAGCTGGGCTTCAAAGGAATTATTGTCTATTGTGGAAAAACAGCATCGATTGCACCAGTGGAGCTTCCCTCCTTGATGCTCTTAAACTATTTTTATGCCTGCTTCAAGGCATGTCAGCCACAAAAGCTACCCCTTTCAGCTGAGCTGATGCTGTCTGTAACAATAGCTGGAGTGAGAAGGACTCTGCTGAGGGTAGGGCTACCAGCTGAGACAACATGCCAGGCTGGGTTTTCAGGTTACTGGCATCTTCACGGACATTTTCAACACTTCACTCAACCAGGCTGCTATCCCCACATGCTTTGTTAACACAGACACCATTTTTGGTACCACGCAGAAGTCTTGGCACATATATATGTAGCCAGGGTATATATATATATACCCTAAACAGCGCTGTATATTGGTTAAAATAGGAAGATGGTTGGGCAACAGAAGTAAGAGTACTTAGCTTTGTATTAGCTCAGAAGTATTACGAGTTATTTGGTAACTAGAAAGACATTAGGCACCCTAGCTATATATCTTTTGATGTCTATAGATACATATGCCCAAGACTTTTGCAAAGTACTGTATGTCAGAATGCTGTTTCTGGATTTCAGTTCAACATTTAGCATGATTCTCCCACAGATCCTGGTTAACAAATTCTAACTCCTCAGTGTGCAACTGGGTGTCAGATAGTTAGGACGTACAACCCCTCCTGCCTCGCCATCATATTCAGTACTGGTGCCCTCCACTGCTGTGCACTCTGCTCACACGAACTGCATGTCCAAAGCCCCGAGCGACCACATTGTCAAGTGGGCCGTTGGCTCTGTGAGGCTCATCACCAACAACGGTGAGATGGCCTATAGAGAAGAGGTGGACGATGGATGATGTTGAGGCAAATAACCTCTTCCTCAGTATCAGCAGGGCAAACAAAATTGTTATCGATTTCAGCAAAACATGCACCACTCACATCAACTGGAAAATGCGAGCAATTTCGAACTCCTGGGAGTGCACAGATCAGACAAACTCTCACGGCCCCAGGACACATCCTACACAGTCAAGAAAACTCATCAACTTCTCTACTTTGTGAGGAGAATGAAGAGAGCTGGACGGTGCACATCAATACTCACAGCCTTCTGCCGATACACAGGTGAGAGCATCTAACACGCTGTATTGCGGTGTGGTACAAAAACTACACTGCAGCGGACAGAAGAGTTCTACAATGGGTAGTTAAAACCGCCCACATACCACTGGCAGCCACCTAACCGCCACCCAGGACATAAATATAGAAAGTTGCCAAAAAAGACCAGCACTATAATGAAGGATCCCACCCGTCCTGCCCACAGACTCTGTCCCGCTCCCATCCCGCCCATAGACTCTGTCCCGCTCCAGTCCTGCCCATAGACTCTGTCCCGCTCCCGTCCCACCCCAGACTCTGTCCCACTCCCATCCCGCCCATAGACTCTTTCCCGCTCCAGTCCTGCCCATAGACTCCGTCCCGCTCAGAGACTCCGTCCCGCCCACACACCCTGTCCCATTCCCGTCCCACCCACACACCCTGTCCCATTCCCGTCCCACCCACAGACCCTGTCACACTCTTGTCCTTCCCATAGACTCCGTCCTGCTCCCATCACACCCACAAACTCCTGTCCTATTCCCATCCGGCCCACAGACTCCGTCCCGCCCCGCCCATAGTACCCGTCCCGCCAAAAGTACTCGTCCCATTCCCGTCCCGCCCACAGACCCCGTCAAACTCCCGTCCAGCCCACAGACTCCGTCCCGCTCTCGTCCCACCCACAGACTCCGTCCCACTCCCGTCTCGCCCTTAGACCCAATCCTACTCCCGCCCTGCCCACTATCTCTGTCCCACTCCAATCTGGGAAGAAGCTACGAAGCATCCACACTTGGAACACTAGACTTAAAAACAATTACTTCCTCTAAGTCGACAGGCTGATCAACATCTCCATCCACGAATCAAACCTGACACCACTACATCCACATCAGCCACTCCTCTCCACGGTCCCTCAACACCTTCCAGCTCCAATCCACTGCCACTTTACACTTATATTCCACACCTCGTATTTAGAGTACGACAACACAGTCAGTGTCCCACCCCGTTTCCATATGGTCTGATGTTACTCACACCACTGTCATTGTCCAACCCCGTTTCCATATGGACTGATGTTACTTACACCACAGTCACTGTTCCACCCCGTTTCCATATGGACTGATGTTACTCACACCACAGTCACTGTTCCACCCCGTTTCCATATGGACTGATGTTACTTACACCACAGTCACTGTTCCACCCCGTTTCCATATGGACTGATGTTACTCACACCACAGTCACTGTTCCACCCCGTTTCCATATGGACTGATGTTACTTACACCACAGTCACTGTCCCACCCCGTTTCCATATGGACTGATGTTACTCACACCACTGTCACTGTCGCACCCCGTTTCCATATGGACTGATGTTACTCACACCACTGTCATTGTCCAACCCCGTTTTCATATGGACTGATGTTACTCACACCACTGTCATTGTCCAACCCCGTTTTCATATGGACTGATGTTACTTACACCACAGTCACTGTCCCACCCCGTTTCCATATGTTCTGATGTTACTCGCACAACAGTCACTGTCCCACCCCGTTTCCATATGGACTGATGTTACTCACACCACTGTCATTGTCCAACCCCGTTTTCATATGGACTGATGTTACTTACACCACAGTCACTGACCCACCCCGTTTCCATATGTTCTGATGTTACTCGCACAACAGTTACTGTCCCACCCCGTTTCCATATGGACTGATGTTACTTACACCACAGTCACTGTCCCACCCCGTTTCCATATGTTCTGATGTTACTCGCACAACAGTCACTGTTCCACCCCGTTTCCATATGGACTGATGTTACTTACACCACAGTCACTGTCCCACCCCGTTTCCATATGGACTGATGTTACTCACACCACTGTCATTGTCCAACCCCTTTTCCATATGGACCGATGTTACTCACACCACAGTCACTGTCCCACCCCGTTTCCATATGGACTGATGTTACTCACACCACTGTCATTGTCCAACCCCGTTTCCATATGGACCGATGTTACTCACACCACAGTCACTGTCCCACCCCGTTTCCATATGGACTGATGTTACTCACACCACTGTCATTGTCCAACCCCGTTTCCATATGGACTGATGTTACTCAAACCACAGTCACTGTCCCACCCCGTTTTCATATGGACTGATGTTACTCACACAACAGTCACTGTCCCATCCCGTTTCCATATGGACTGATGTTACTCACACCACAGTCAGTGTCCCATCCCGTTTCCATATGGACTGATGTTACTTACACCACAGTCACTGTCCAACCCCGTTTCCATATGGACTGATGTTACTCATACCACAGTCAGTGTCCAACCCCGTTTCCATATGGACTGATGTTACTCACACAACAGTCACTGTCCAACCGCGTTTCCATATGGACTGATGTTGCTTACACCACAGTCACTGTCCAACCCCGTTTCCATATGGACTGATGTTACTTACACCACAGTCACTGTCCAACCCCGTTTCCATATGGACTGATATTACTCACACCACTGTCATTGTCCAACCCCGTTTCCATATGGACTGATGTTACTCACACCACAGTCACTGTCCCACCCCGTTTTCATATGTTCTGATGTTACTCGCACAACAGTCACTGTCCCACCCCATATCCATATGGACTGATGTTACTTACACCACAGTTACTGTCCCACCCCGTTTCCATATGGACTGATGTTACTTACACCACTGTCACTGTCCAACCCCGTTTCCATATGGACTGATGTTACTCACACCACAGTCACTGTCCCACCCCGTTTTCATATGTTCTGATGTTACTCACACCACAGTCAGTGTCCCATCCCGTTTCCATATGGACTGATGTTACTCACACAACAGTCACTGTCCCACCCCGTTTCCATATGGACTGATGTTACTCACACCACAGTCACTGCCCCACCCCGTTTTCATATGGACTGATGTTACTCACACCACAGTCAGTGTCCAACCCCGTTTTCATATGGACTGATGTTACTCACACCACAGTCAGTGTCCAACCCCGTTTCCATATGGACTGATGTTACTCACACCACAGTCAGTGTCCAACCCCGTTTCCATATGGACTGATGTTACTCACACCACAGTCACTGCCCCACCCCGTTTTCATATGGACTGATGTTACTCACACCACAGTCAGTGTCCAACCCCGTTTCCATATGGACTGATGTTACTCACACCACAGTCACTGCCCCACCCCGTTTTCATATGGACTGATGTTACTCACACCACAGTCACTGTCCAACCCCGTTTCCATATGGTCTGATGCTACCTAGAAGAGTTCCTTTTGCCAAATTGAAATGAATTGAATTGACTTTTACTTGCATCCTTCATATATATGAGTATAATTCTTTACATTATGTCTCCGTCTAAATGTGCAATGTGCCATTTATAGTAATTTGTAATAAATAATATGTAGAACAGGGTAGTCAATATAACATAGAACTACAGTTGTATCAGCATGAATTAATCAGTCTGACGCCCGGGTGGAAGAAGCTGTCCCAGAGCCTATTGGTCCTGGCTTTTATGCTGCGCTACCATTTCCCGGATGGTGCCAGCTGGAATAGATTGTGATTGTGTGACTTGAGTCCTCAATGATACTTTGGACCCTTTTTACACACCCGTCTTTCATTTTTGAAATATTTTGGATTTCTTCTTCACCCTCTGTCCCACTGTCAGTACAGACATACCAAGGGTAAGAGCACACCCAGGAGAGAAAGACACTGAGGTCTTCAACTTTGACTCTTCAACCCACTAAGTATTATGGTATCAGGTTAAAATGGACAAGGAGCTTTACAAGCTTCACAAGGAGTTTACCATACACCACCATTTCTCAGCTGACAAATTATTAATTTTCTAATGTTGGCCAACCTTTGCAGAAATAACTTACCAGAAATCGCCAGGAAATAACTCAGAAATATCACCACTCACCATGGTGAATATTTGGGCCATTTCTTGTTGAAATGTGCAAAGCACTGGTTCTTTGCATTGGAGTGGGGTGTCCAGTTCTGCCCACCACAGTATCGGAAGCATGTGACTGAGCTGCAAAGAGATTCGCCAGGAAGTGGCTTGGAATAGAGAAAGCTAGATATGGAGAGACTATATTTGTTGCGATAGACAGTGTTTATTTTCCCTGGAGCAAAAGAGGCTAAGGGCTGATATTTAAAGACAGACGACGGACATTCAAAATTGTGGGAGGTGTAGCTGTCAGAGTTTTCTCCCCCGCTAGGGGAGTGAAACACAAGAGGGCATAGAGTTGGAGTGAGAGGGAGAAGTTGTAAAGATGTGAGAGGAAAGATTGATATCAGGAGCACAACTACTGGAAAAGGGGAACTAATCAGCTATAACCATTACATTTAAGAAGCATTTAGGCAAGCGCTTGAATGGGCATGAGTCCAAATAATATGAATGTAGATGGGGAAAGTTTGGCATGAATGTGATGGGTCATGACCAGTTCAGAAGATGCCAGCATTTACTGCTTATCAGTTTGCTCCCTGCGCAGCTTAGGGTAGGCGAACTGGTATAGTGGGGCAGGTCCACTTTCAACGAGCGAGAGCTCCGAGTTCTCCCACTCCACCTCGCGCCCTCAGGTCAGAGAATGTGCAACTTACACATTCCCAGAAAATGCTATTTTCCAATATGATACGAGTTTAAAAACAGGATAATGGTTAAAATAAACCTGGAATTGATGCAGACCAACAGATGGAGAGCAAATAAACCGTAACAGTTCAGGTGGAGAGATTTTGGCAAAGCAGCAGTCTTTGGAGAACACACACACACACACACACACACACACACACACACACACACACACACACACACACACACACACACACACACACACACACACACACACACACACACACACACACACACACACACACACACACACAATTCCCAGCACTTTTTGTTGTCACAGTTCACAGCTGTTCCGCAGTAACACACTCATTGTAATTAAGAGTTACATCGCGGAAAACGTGTGACAGGGAAAATCCAGGCGAGAGGTCGGGCTTGAGAATGACTTTGCAATGAAACCCCTGAATCTGGACTGATTCACGGATCAACGGTCTTTTTTTAAGCAATGAAATACGATTGGAAAATACTGTAAATCAAAACTTGAAATAGTTCTATTTAACACATAGAACTAGTTCTATTTCAATTTAAGAAAAAATATATCAGCGGGGTTGCTCCAATATCGTTACAAAAGGGGCGAGAATTATTCCTTCGTTTCTTTCGTTGCTTACCTTTTGCCGCCTGGTTACTGATTGAAGCAAAATTTCTCTGGAATGGTCCCAATGATAAAACTAACTGCTTTCAGCTTCCAACAGTGTGCGATTTCTTCGGAATCACTTCCCCCGTAACAGCACGTCGACTACACTACACGTAATTACTATTCTTTATCTAGCTGCTGAATGTTACACTTAAGAAGTCAGTTGACGAAACAGAAAGATTCATACTTAGTTGCTGCTGCCTCATAACATTCCAACTAACTCTCAGTATTGACAATTGATTCACGTTTGAGCTCAGTCTGGGAGTGCGGAGACTCGAGTGCTGGCGTCCACAAGGCGTGAGTTTGTGGCCGTGAAGGCGCGTCAGTTGGATGTAATCCCGGCGCTTGCGGAGAGTTGGGCGAAAGGAATAGGCAGGGACCAAAAAAAAAGGACGGAAACCACTGTGCATGTATGGGTGGGAGAAGAGTAGACGGGAATGAACAAAAAATTGGGTTGCCGGATAGAAAGGAAGAAAGAAATAGAGGAATAGGAACAAACAGAAAGTGAGCGGGAGCGGAAAAGGGATGCGACAGTGAGGTAAAGAAATACACCGGCCAAGCAATAAGAGAATTATCATAAAACAAACAGGGGAAAAAAGAGACAGGAACTAAGACGAGAGAATGAAACACGGAGCCATAAAATAGAGAAAACGTGAGAGGTAAATAAAAACAAGGATAGGAAAAGAATGAGCAGAAATTGGTGTGAGCAGTGGGACAGAGTAGAGAGGAGAAAAACTGGAAATAAATGTAGAGTGATTTTGAGAGGAAAGAAGCAGGCAGGAAGAAAATATACTTCGAAAATATAGCGAAGGAGCCAAAGAGAGACAGTCATGGGAAGCAATAAGGAGGGAACGGCAACAGACTGATTGTGTGTGTGTGAATAGAGAGAGAGAACGGGAGGAGTTATCACAAACACGAGAGAATCTGCAGATACTGGAAATCTCACCAACACACACAAAATGCTGGAGGAACTCAGCAGGCCAGGCAGCGTCTATGGAAAAGAGTGAACAGTCGACGTTACAGCCGAGACCGTTCATCAGGACTGGAAAATAGATGAGAAGTGAGAGTAAGAAGATGGGGGAGGGGAGGAAGATAGGTGAAAAGCTAGATGGGGAGGGGGGAAGTAGAGAATGGAGAAAGAGATAAAGGGCTGCACAAGAGGGAAGAAGACCATAGAAGAAAGGAAAGTAGGAGGAGCATGGGCAGGTAAGGAGATGATGTGAGAGGGAAACAGGATTGGGGAATGGTGGAAGCTTCCCAGATGGAATATCAGTTGTTGCTCCTCCAACCCGAGCGTGGCCTTGTTGATGAAGTATCAATAGGATTTCCACGATATTTTGTCAGATGAGTTGTTGATGGTTGGTGCACTCTCAGGGTCTGTTTTTATGCTCTGTGTTTCGTTTATATTAGTTCTGTTTGATCACAGAATAAATTTTCCTTGGCTTGTGTTTAAGGGATCTCCCCATGATCATGTGGGTTTCCTCTGGGTGCTCGTTTCCTCCACGTGCAGTTAGTAGGTTAGAAACATAGAACATCTACAGCACAATACAGGCCCTTTGGTCCATAAAGCTGTGCCGAACATATCCCTACCTTAGAACTGCCTAGGCTTTACCCAACACCCTCTAACTTTCTAAGATCCATGTAGCAATCCAGGAGTCTCTTAAAAGACCCTATTGTTTCCGCCTTCACCACCGCCACCAGCAACGCATTCCATGCACTCATTACTCTCTGCGTAAAAAAAATTACCCTGACATCTCCTCTGTACCTGCTTCCAAGCACTTTAAAACTATACCTCTTGTGCTAGCCATTTCAGCCCTGGGGAAAAGCCTCTGACTATCCACACAATCAATACCTCTCATTATTGTGTACACCTCTATCAGGTCACCTCTCATCCTCTGTTACTCTAAGGAGAAAAGGCCAAGTTCACTCAACCTATTCTCATAAGGAATACTCCCTAATCCAGGCAACATCCTTGTAAATTTCCTCTGCACCCTTTCTATGGCTTCCACATCCTTCCGGCTAAGAACTGAGTACAGTACTTCAAGCGGGGTCTGACCAGGTCCTGTATAGTTGCAACATTACCTCTCAGCTCTTAAACTCAATCCCACAATTGATGAAGGCCAATGCATGGTATACTTTCTTAACCACAGAGTCAACCTGCGCAGCAGCTTTGAGTGTCCTATGGACTCAGACCCCAAGATCCCTCTGATCCTCCACACTGTCGAGAGTCTTACGATCAATGCTATATTCTGCCATCATATTTGACCTACCAAAATGAACCACCTTACACTTATCTGGGTTAACTCCATTGCCACTTCTCAGCCCAGTTTTACATCCTATCAACTTCCCGTTGTAATCTCTGACAGGCCTCCACACGATCCACAACACCCCCAGCCTTTGTGTCAGCAGCAAATTTACTTACCCATCCCTCCACTTCCTCATCCAGGTCATTTATAAAAATCACAAAGAGTAGGGGTTTCAGAACAGATTCCTGAGGCACCCCACTGGTGACCGACTGCCATGCAGAATATGACCCATCTACAACCGCTCTTTGCCTTCTGTGGGCAATCTAGTCCTGGATCCACAAAGCAATGTCCCCTTGGATCCCATGCCTCCTTACGTTCTCAATAAGCCTTGCATGGGGTACCTTGCTAAAATTCATATACACTACATCCATGGCTCACCTTCATCAATGTGTTTAGTCATATCCTCAAAAACTTCAATCAGGCTCGTAAGGCATGACCTGCCTTTAACAAAGCCATGCTGAGTATTCCTAATCATATTATGCCTCTCCAAATGTTGATAAATCCTGCCTCTCAGGAACTTCCCCATCAACTTACAAACCACTGAATTAAGACTCACTGACCCATTGGAACATACCTACTCAGAACCCCACACAAATATCTCCTGAATATTTGCCACATTTCTTCCATATGTTTCTCTGAGAACATCTGTTTCCAATTTATGCTTCCAAGTTCCTGCCTGATAGCCTCATAATTCACCTTACTCCAATTAAATGTTTCCCTAACTTGTATGTTCCTATCCCTCTCCAATGCCATGGTAAAGGAGATAGAATTGTGATCACGATCTCCAAAATGCTCTCCCACTGAGGGATCTGACACCTGACCAGGTTCATTTCCCAATACCAGATCAAGTACAGCCTTTTCCCTTGTAGGCTTATCTACATATTGTGTCAAGAAACCTTCCTGAACACACCTAACAAACTTTACCCCATTTAAACCCCTCACTCTAGAGAGAT
Organism: Hemitrygon akajei; assembly: GCF_048418815.1. NCBI lineage: Eukaryota > Metazoa > Chordata > Chondrichthyes > Myliobatiformes > Dasyatidae > Hemitrygon > Hemitrygon akajei. Next base: position 70,487,435 of record NC_133125.1, read on the forward strand.
TCCAATCATTATTTAGGAAATTAAAATCTCCCACCACAACAACCCTGTTATTATTACTCCTTTCCAGGATCTGTCTCTCTGTCCACTCCTCTATGTCCCTGTTACTATTGGGTGTCTATAAATAACACCCAGTAGAGTTATTGACCCTTCCTATTCCTAACTTTTATCCACAGAGACTCTGTAGACAATCTCTCCATGACTGCCTCCTTTTCTGCAGCTGTGACACTATCTCTGATCAATACCCATGCCCCCACCTCTTTTGCCTCCCTCCGTATCCTTTCTGAAATATCTAAAGCCTGACACGTGAAGTAGCCATTCCCACCCCAGCACCATCCAAGTCTCTGTAATGGCCACAACATCATAACTCCAAGTGCTGATCCACGCTCTAAGTTCATCTGCTTTGTTCATAACCCTCCTCACATTAAAATAGACACATCGCAAACCTTCAGTCTAAGCGCGTCCCTTCTCTATCACCTGCCTATCCTCCCTTTCACACTGTCTCCAAGCTTTCTCTATTTATGAGCTAACCTCCCTTTCCTCCATCACTTCAATTCGATTCCAACCCCCCAGCCATTCTAGTTTAAACTCTCCCCAACAGCCTTTGCAAGCCTCCCCACCAGGATATTGGTCCACCTTGGATTCAAGTGCAACCCGTACTTCTTGTACAGGTCACACCTGCCTCAGAAGAGGTCCCAATGATCCAGAAATCTGAATCCCTGTCCCCTGCTCCAATCCCTCAGCCACACATTTATCCTCCACCTCATTCTATTCCTACTCTCACTGTCACATGTCACCAGCAGTAATCCCTCCGTTTTCCTACCTATATTGTTGGTACCAATATGAACCATGACCTCTGGCTGTTCTCCTTCCTACTTCAAGATATCGTGGACGCAATCAGAACCATCCTGGATCCTGGCACCTGGGAGGCAAACTACTAAGCTAATTGATCAGGCAACACGAGTGAATCTGCAGATGCTGGAAATAAATAAAAACACAAAATGTTGGCAGAACTCAGCAGGCCAGACAGCATCTATGGGAGGAGGTAGTGACAACGTTTCACTACCATCGTCATCGTCACTACCTCCTCCCATAGATGCTGTCAGGCCTGCTGAGTTCTGCCAGCATTTTGTGTTTTTAAGCTAATTGATCAGATGGGTTTATTTGGGTTGTGTGGTCTTATTGGCCTGTTCAGGCTGTATCAATAATTAAAATAAAATAATATACATCAGAGTCATTTGGCTTCTTATCACTTAATCACTTTGGCAGAGAGATTTCTCAACCATTTCTTCCCCACTGAGCCTTCCTCCTTGTCCAGCCCCGCCCCACCTTGGTAGGATGTTCAGGGAGTCGGGTGCTAAGTTAAAGGACAGTACCTCCAGAGTTGTGATCTCAGGGTTGCTACCCACAAGAAAAGCCAAAAATAGGAAAATTATACAGTTTAACATGTAGCTTATGAGGTTGTGTAGGAGGGAAGGTGGGGAGTAGGGAGGGAATTTTTGCATCATTGGGTTCTCTTCCAGGGAAGGTGGGTCCTGTACAGAAGAGATGGTTTGCACTTGAACTGGATGGGGATGAATATCCTAGTGGGAATGTTTGCAGCAGCACAGTGGGGCTTAAATTAGATGATCCTTAGTGACAGGAAAGGTACCAGATGATTGGAGGATAGCCAATTTTGTTCCACTGTTTAAGAAAGGCTCTAAATAGAAACCAGGAAATTATAGGCTGTTGATTCTGATATCAGAAGTGGGAAAGTTATTGGAAGGTATTCTAAGGGAGTAGGTATGAGTATTTGGATAAACATGGACTGATTGGGGATAGTCAGCATGGCTTCATGCATGGTAGATCATGTTTAACCAATCTTATAGTGTTTTTTGAGAAAGTTACCAGGAAAGTTGATGAAGGCAAAGCAGTGGATGTTGTTGACATGGACTTTTGCAATGGATTTGTCGAAGCTCCACATGGAAGGCTGGTCAAGAAGGCTGAGTTGCTCGGCATTTAAGATGAGGTAGTATATTGGATTAGACATTTGCTTTGTGGGAGAAGCCAGGGAGTGGTAGAAGATGGTTGCCTCTCTGACTGGAGGCCTGTGATTAGTGGAATATGCAAGGATCAGTGATGGATCTATTGTTTGTCATCTATATCAATGATCTGGATGACAATGTGGTTAACTAGATCAGCAAATTTGCAATGTCACCAAGATTAGGGGAGTAGTGGACACTGAAGAAGGCTAATATGGCTTGGAAAGGGATCTGGATCATCTGGAAAATGGGCAGAAAAATGGCAGATGGAATTTAATGCAGACAAGTGCAAGGTGTTGCACTTTGGTAGAACCAACAGGATTAGGTCTAACACGGTGAATGGTAGGGCACAGAGAAGTGTGGTAGAACAAAAGGATCTGGGAATACAGGTCCATAATTTGGTGAAAGTGGTGTTACAAGTAGACAGGGTCATTTAGTGAGCTTTTGTAAATCAAGGTATTGAGTACAGAAGATGGGATGTTATGTTGAAGTTGTATAAGACATTGTTGAGACCTCGTATTCCACTTGGGCAAGTTTAAGTTTAGTTGTATGAACAATGACCATTTCAACCTAAGCCTAACTGCTCCTGCTGTACTCTGTCCTTTCCCCTTCTCATCAACACTGTTTCTCCCCTCCACCTCCCTATCACCCACACACCACACCCAGTGGGTCTCTTGGTTCCATCTGCCCATCATCCTTTTGTTATCTGGCTCCACGTCACCTTCCGTACTTCCCAGAGCGCAACACCCACAGTCTCTGCTGGTTCCACAACCTGGCTCCATCATCCTCTCCACAACCTGGTTTCATGTGCTCCTTTTTTCTGTTATTATCTGCGTCAACCTAACACACACCAGCAGCTGTCTCCCAACTCTTATAACAATTCAGGCATGATATAGTTTCTGATCCACTAGTGCTTCATACTTAGATCTCCTTTTCTTGTAGACCTCCATACTTTCACTCCTTCATTGATTTGCAGGCATTTCTAGATCAACACCCTTCTTGAGTTTGAGGGATACTATGGAAGAAGTTTTGACAGGCTGCAGTGTTGCCTTCTGGATCGCAGAATAATGTTTATTATCACTGTCTATATAATGAGAAATTTGTTAGTGTCAGACAAAATAACTTAGTGTAAGTTATAAAATGAATAAATAGCACAACATAAAAAGCAATAACGGGATAGTGTTCATGAACCAATCAGTAATCTGATGGCAAAGTGGCAGAATCTGTAACTATCGCACAAGAGCACATGAGGGAGTGATGTTTATGAAGATAGATGCAGCAGCAATTAAGAAGGATGCTATTCCCTGAATAATTCAAAATATATGATTAGGAACGGCATTCATCCAGTACCTGTGGATGTGGATTCAGGAATTTTACAGCATGAATACAGGTTCTTCGTCCATCATGTCCATGACGACCACTTTGCCCTTTCCTAATTGCCTGTGTCCTTCTGAATATTTTTTTATGTTCCTGTCCAACTGTCTCTTAAACACAGGAATTATATTTGACTTCACCACCTCTCTGTTCAGCCGTCAACATGTGGGGGGAGAAAAAGCTTCCCCACAAATCCCCTTTAAAACCCTTCTCCCACCTTAAACCTTTGCCTCCTCTTGTTCATACTCCTATCGTGGTAAAACGATTCTGCCCTTCAACTGTATCTATGTCTCTTACAACATAGAACATTGAGCAGTACAGCACAGGAACAGGAAAAGCCATTTTGCCCACAATATTGTGGAAAACAAGCTAAAAAGAATATCAAAAACACCAAACACTAACCCCTCCTACCTACACCATGTCCATATCCCTCCAGCCTCCTATATCCATGTGCCTAATCAAATGTCTCTTAAAAGCCTCTGATGTATTTTCCTCTACCTTCATACCAGGCAGCACATTCCAGGCAGCCAAGACTGAGTAAAAAACTTACCCCTCATAACACCCTTGAACCTGCCCCTTCTCACTTTCAATGCAAACCCTCTGGTTTAGACATTTCAATCCTGGGAAACATATACTCTCTGTCCGCACTATCTATACCTCTCATAGTTTTCTAAGTCTCTATCATATCTCCCCTTATCCTCCAGCACTCTAGAGAAAACAACCCGTTTATACACAAACAAGAGAAAATCTGCAGATGCTGCAAATCCAAGCAACACACTCAAAATGCTGGAGGAACTCAGCAGGCCAGGCAGCATCTATGAAAAAGTGTACCTTCGAAGTTTCGGGTCAGCCCTGATGAAGGGTCTTGGCCCAAAATGTCGACTGTTTACCCTTTTCCATAGATGCTGCTTGGCCTGCTGAGTTCCTCCAGCATTTTGTGTGTATTACCAAGTTTATCCAGCCTCTCTTGACAGCACGGCCCTCTAAACCAGGCGGCAGTCTGGTAAACCTTTTCTGCACCCTCTCCAAAGCCTCAACATTCTTCATGTAGTGGGGTTGTCAGAACTGTATACAATGCTCCAGATGTGGCCTAACCAGAGCTTTATAAAGTTGCAACATAACCTCCTGACTTTTGAACTGAGTGCCTTGACTAATAAAAGCAAGCATTCCACAAGCCTTCTTAACCACCCTACTGACCTGTGTAGCCTCTTTCAAGGAGCTGTGAACTTGGATCACAAGATCTCTCCACTCAGCAACACTGTTCAGGATCTTGTCCTTAACAGTGTACTGTCTCCTTGCATTTGCCCTACCGAGGTGCAAAACCTCACATTTATTTGGGTTAAACTCCATCTGACATGTCTCAGCCCATATCTGCAACTGATCTGTATTCTGCTGTATTCTTTGCCAGTCTTCTACATAATCCACATTTCCAGCAATTTTGGTATCATCCGCAAATATACTAACCCACCCAGATCATTTATATACATTACGAACAGTGGAGGTACCAACACAGATCCCTGTGGAACTCCACTAATTACACACCTCCAGCTGGATAAGTTCCTTCAAAGTGCAAGGCTCTTTGGATTCAGAAATGGCAATACACTGTGAACCCCATTCATCTCAATCTTTTGGATTAGCCTCCCATGAGGGAGGCTTTACTAAAATCCATGTAGACAACATCTATTTCCCTACCCTCATCAATCTCTTCCGTCACCTTGTTAAAAACCTCAACCAGGTTGGTAAAACATGACCTGCCCCACACAAAGCCATGCTGGCTTTCCCCAATTAGACCATGGGTTTCCAAATTCTCATACATCCTACTGCAGAGAACTTTCTCCAGCAATTTCCCTACAACTGATGTGAGACTCACCAGTCTATAGTTCCAAGGATTTTCCCTTATTCCCTTCTTTAACAGTCACCTGTACTATAAAACATTGTACTAACAATTACGTTATTGTGCTGCCGATGGTTATTACAGAGAGTGGTGGGAATTGAACACAGGTAATCTGTATTGTAAAACATTGTGCTAACCATTACGGTATTGCAGTGGTCCCCAACTGGTACTGGGCTGCAAAGCATGTGCTACTGGGCCGCAAGGAAACAATATGACTTAGCGATATGAAACAATATGAGTCAGATGCATCTTTCCTCGTTCCCTGTCACGCACTGTTGAACTTGAAATAACCTACCAAATCATGCCAAATAACACATAAAACCTAAAATAACATGAACATATAGTAAAAGCAGGAATGATATGATAAATACATAGCCTATATAAAGTAGAAATAATGCACATACAGTGTAGTTTCACTTAACAGAATCAGGAAGATTAAGGCAAAACTGATTTGTAGAGAAAATTTTGGCACGTACACGCATGTGCACATAGGTGCCCGCGCAAGGCTTCATGGTCATCGTAGTCTTTCTCAGGGTAAAACCATAGAACCATAGAACATTACAGCACAGAAACAGGCCCTTTGGCCCTTCTTGGCTGTGCCAAACCATTTTTTCTGTCTAGTCCCATTGACCTGTGCCTGGCCCATATCCCTCCAAACCCCTCTCATCCATGTACCTGTCCAAGTTTTTCTTAAATGTTAAAAGTGAGCCCGCATTCACCACTTCATCTGGCAGCTCATTCCACACTCCCACCACTCTCTGCATGAAGAAGCCCTCCCCCCTAACATTCCCTTTAAACTTTTCCCCCTTCACCCTTAACCCATGACCTTTGTTTTTTTCCTCCCCTGGCCTCAGTGAAAGATAGATAGATAGATAGATACTTTATTCATCCCCATGGGGAAATTCAACTTTTTTTCCAATGTCCCATACACTTGCTGTAGCAAAACTAATTACATACAATACTTAACTCAGTAAAAAAAAATAAAAAAAATATGATATGCATCTAAATCACTGTCTCAAAAAGCATTAATAGCTTTAAAAAGTCCTTAAGTCCTGGAGGTAGAATTGTAAAGCCTAATGGCATTGGGGAGTATTGACCTCTTCATCCTGTCTGAGGAGCATTGCATCGATAGTAACCTGTCACTGAAACTGCTTCTCTGTCTCTGGATGGTGCTATGTAGAGGATGTTCAGAGTTATCCATAATTGACCGTAGCCTACTCAGCGCCCTTCGTTCAGCTACCGATGTTAAACTCTCCAGTCCTTTGCCCACGACAGAGCCCGCCTTCCTTACCAGCTTATCAAGACGTGAGGCGTCCCTCTTCTTAATGCTTCCTCCCCAACACACCACCACAAAGAAGAGGGCGCTCTCCACAACTGACCTATAGAACATCTTCAGCATCTCACTACAGACATTGAATGACGCCAGCCTTCTTAGGAAGTACATTCGACTCTGTGCCTTCCTGCACAAGGCATCTGTGTTGGCAGTCCAGTCAAGCTTCTCGTCTAACTGTACTCCCAGATACTTGTAGGTCTTAACCTGCTCCACACATTCTCCATTAATGATCACTGGCTCCATATGGGGCCTAGATCTCCTAAAGTCCACCACCATCTCCTTGGTCTTGGTGATATTGAGACGCAGGTAGTTTGAGTTGCACCATATCACAAAGTCCTGTATCAGTTTCCTATACTCCTCCTCCTGTCCATTCCTGACACACCCCACTATGGCCGTGTCATCAGCGAACTTCTGCACATGGCAGGACTCTGAGTTATATTGGAAGTCTGATGTGTACAGGGTGAACAGGACCGGAGAGAGTACGGTTCCCTGCGGCGCCCCTGTGCTGCTGACCACCGTGTCAGACCTACAGTCTCCCAACCGCACATACTGAGGTCTATCTGTCAAGTAGTCCACTATCCAATCCACAAGTGTCCTGTATTTGACTGCTACTTTTGTCCCTTATTTGGGAGTGAGAAAGTTGGCAACCCTACTTGAACACCCCTGCCACCATCGGCTGTTCCGCAAGAGTATTGTCAATATTAAACCGGTCCACAGTGCAAAAAAGGTTGGGGACCCCTGCATTATTGTGCTGCCGATGGTTATTACACAGAGTGGTGGGAATTGAACACAGGTCAACTGTACTGTAAGACATTGTACTAACCATTACGTTACTGTGCTCCCCTATTAGCTCACGCTTTGGCCTCCTTTGTTCCAGGGATACATCAACCTACCAAATCTCTCCCCAATACTGAAGTACTGCAATCCAGGTAACATCCTGGTAAATTCTCCCTCCAATATCATATGTTTCCTAAGGATCAGAAATGAACATAGGACTCTAAGTGCTCTCCGAGCACTTCACTATATTACAATAAAAATAAATAAATTGTTCAAAATAAGTATAGCAAGTTCATGTTCATGGACCATCCACAAATCTGATGGCAGAGGAGAAGAAGCTGTTCCTAAAACACTGAATGTGGGTCTTCAGTCTCTTGTCCCTCTTCCCTGAATGGAGTAATGAGAATGAGTAATGAGCATTGACCAGGTGGTGAGGATCCTAGGTGATGGATGTTACCTTGAGGCATTGCCTTTTGATGGCAATGTGGTGGGGAGGCTAGTGACCATAATGGAGCTGGCTGAGTCTACAACCTCTGCAGTTGCTGTCAATCCTGTGCTTTGGAAACTCCATACCAAGTGGTCAGAATGCTTCCACTGTTCACCACTACAACTTTGCTGGCCAGAGAGCCATCGAACATAGAAGTAGACCTTCAGCCTATCTAGCCCGTACCAAGCCTTGAACTTGTGTCCAGGCCATAGACCTCCATAATACCACAATAACACCATGTCACCAGCAGACTTATTCCTCCTACATTAGCATCCAGGTCATTAACATAAGCAATGAAGATGCCAGCACTAAACTTCTCGAGACCACTTGTTACAGACTTCCAACCAGAAAAGCAACCTTACGCTAACCCCCTCTGCCTGCTATTGCCATGCTAATTTTAGATTAGATAGCTCGCCATGTGGAATCTTGTAAAATACCTCACTAAAGTCCATGTTGTCTGGATTTGCACCACATAAAGCCATGCTTACTATCTGAGATGAGGCTATGCCTTTCCAAATGTATATAAACCTTATTTCTTCAGATTTGCTCCAGTAATTTCTCTATCACTGATGTAAGCTTCACCAACCTGTAGTTCCTGGCTTTTCCCCTTCTGCTCTTGGAGAGGCTTTAGGGAATCCAGAAGATTCACTCACTGCAGAATACCCAGCTCTGACCTGCTGATTGAGCACAATATTTCTGGTTAGCGAAGAGGACCCTGAATGTTAACAGTAGTCATTTGCTTTGATTATGGTAACGTAACTGACTACCAAGGGAGATTAATTACTAATATGAGGCATAGTCCTTGGCTGGCAAATATCAACATAGATCGTCTCATTAGCTGAGGAGTGGTGCACTAAAAACCAAACAGTGCATAATCATAAATTAAAATTTCTATTTTTTGCTTTATTGTGACATAGAGTTAATGATGAAACTGCTGAAGATATCTCTACACAAGCCAGCCCACAGCCTTCTTTCTGCTGGTTAGGTTTTGCCATAGATTCCTATTGACTTTGCCCCGGGATAAGGCTTCACTCACCCCAGAGCTGCGATGACAATGAGCGTGGTCACTAATAGCTCACTTCTATAGTTCAGCTTTGGATGCACATTTAGCTTGAGGCAGTGATGATGTCTGAATTACAGTGGACCCGGTAAGATGACAGATCAACCACAGCAAGCTAGTTATTAGTGAGCCCAATTAATAGCATTATTGATTATTGGTAAATTATGGCACTTAAATTACTCTGCTGATAATTTAGAGGAGGTAACCAGAGCAACAATCACCAAACTTGAATTTGTCTTCTTCCAACATTTTCAATGACATTCAACACTGTTGTCCCACAGACCTTGGTAAATAAACTCCTCTTCCTTGGTCTAAATACACCACTTTGTAACCAGGTGATGGACTTCCTAACCAATGTTGCTCAAATAGTCAGGTTGCACAACTGTTCCAACCTCCCTATCATCCTCAACACGGGTGCCCCCCCGGGCCGTGTGCTGAGCCCAGTGCTGTGCACTCTGCTCGCAGAGTGGCCAACTGCCCGAGCAATCCCAACGACACAACAATGACTCATTATCAACATTGACACAGCAGCCTACAGAGATGAGGTGGAAGAGCTCAAGGCCTGGTGCCAGGGAAATCACCTCTTCCTCAATGACAACAAGATAAAGAAGATAGTTATCAACTTCAGGGGAACTCGCTTCACTCTCGCCCCTTCTTATTCTGGCAGCACAGCAGTGGAAACTGAGAGTAGTTTCAAACTCCTGGGAGTGCACATCTTGCACAACTTCTCACAGATGAAGAATGTATCCTGCACAATCAGGAAAGCCTCTACTCTTTGAGGAGGCTGAAGAGAGATGGACTACGAACATCTATTTTCACGCCATTCCACAGATGTTCAGTAAAGAGCATCCTAACAATCCGCATCACTGCCTGGTACAGAGACGGTGCTGCAGCCGACAGGAAAGCTCTCCAGTAGGCTGCCAAAACTGCACAATACATCAGCAGCACCAGCCTACCCGCTGCAGAGGCCAAGTATACTGAACGGTGTCAGAAAAGGCCGATGAAGGATCCCATCCATGCACTGTTTGCTCCACTCCTATCAGGGAGAAGGCGACATAGCATCCACGCCAGGACCACTAGACTCAAAAACGGTAGTCAGGATGCTCAACACCTCCACCAGTTAACCCTCCCCAGCATCACTCCTTTATCATTTCCTGTCAGAATCACCTTATGTATGGACACTCCTGTATCTAGAGTAACCTTATGGGCGTACAACAAGTCCAGGTATATAAGCTATCTAATGTATTTATATTTATTGTTTTTTAATTATTGTGTTCTTTATCATATTGTGTTTTTTTTTTGTGGTGCATTTGATCCAGAGTAATAATTATTTCATTCTCCTTTACTCTTGTGTACTGGAAATGACATTAAATGATATTGACTTTTGTACTTTGAATGATTTGCTTAACAGCACCAGGTTTCAGATTTTCACTGGTAGTGAACAAAAGATTTAGAAGTTCATTACTGAAGCAAATTATTACTCTGTTAAACGTAGGTTAGATGTCGGTCTCAGTGACAAGTGGAGATTGGGGCAGTGGCATAATTTATCCAGAGCTTCTGCAAATCAGTAACCCTGGTAGAAAGCAATGCCTAAGTTGGAACTTGAGTGAGGATGGGAATTGGCAGAGCAGTGTTGAATCCTGCTGTGACGTAATTGTCCAGCACTCAATAGATGGCCTTGCACATCCTATATAACACTTTGCATATGAAATCATAGGATATTAAAAGGAAATTCAAAAGAGGAACTAGGAAATACAGATGATGGTTGGCTATCATCTGTGAACACAGAAACAGAATTGACATTTCAGGTTGATGTCTTACATCAAACTTATCTAAATTACTCCCACACCCAGGCGTTGCCCTCTTCTCATTGCTACCATCAGGGAGGAGGTACTGGAGCCTGAAGACACACACTCAACATTTTAAGGACAGCTGCTTCCTCTCCACAATCAGATTTCTGAACAGGCAATGAACCGATTCATCAACACTATGACACAATTTTTGCTCTTTTTTGCACTATAACCATATAACCATATAACAATTACAGCACAGAAACAGGCCATCTCAGCCCTTCTAGTCAATGCCGAACACTTACTCTCACCCAGTTCCATCGACCTGCACTCAGCCCATAACCTTCCATTCCTTTCCTGTCCATATACCTATCCAATTTTTTTTTTTAATGACAATATTGAACCTGCCTCTACCACTTCTACTGGAAGCTCGTTCCACACAGCTACCACTCTGAGTGAAGAAGTTCCCCTTTGTGTTACCCCTAAACTTTTGCCCCCTAACTCTCAACTCATGTCCTCCTGTTTGAATCTCCCCACTCTCAATGGAAAAAGCCTATCAATGTCAAATCTACCCTTCATAATTTTAAATACGTCTATGAAGTCCCCCCCCAACCTTTTACGCTCCAAAGAATAAAGACCTAACTTGCTTACCCTTTCTCTGTAACTTAGGTGCTGAAAGCCAGGTAACATTCTAGTTAATCTTCTCTGTACTCTCTCTATTTTGTTGACATCTTTCTTATAATTCAGTGACTAGAACTGTACACAATACTCCAAATTTGGTTTCACCAGTGCCTTGTACAATTTTAACATTACACTCAACTCCTATACTCAATGCTCTGATTTATTAAGGCCAGCATACTGATGAAGGGTCTCGGCCCAAAACGTCAACAGCGCTTCTCCCGATAGATGCTGCCTGGCCTGCTGTGTTCCACCAGCATTTTGTGTGTGTTTCTTGATTTTCCAGCATCTGCAGATTTCCTCATGTTTGCCATACCAAAAGCTTTCTTCACCACCCTATCCACATGAGATTCCACCTTCAGGGAACTATGCACCATTATTCCTAGATCACTCCGTTCTACTGCATTCCTCAATGCCCTACCATTTACCATGTATGTCCTATTTTGATTAGTCCTACCAAAATGTAGCACCTCACACTTATCAGCATTAAACTCCATCTGCCATATTTCAGCCCACTCTTCTAACTGGCCTAAATCTCTCTGCAAGCTTTGAAAACCTACTTCATTATCCACAACACTACTTATTTAATTTATTTTTAATATATATTTCTATAGCAATTTATAGTTTTTATGTATTGCACTGTCTACTGCTGCAAAACCACAAATGTTGTGATATACACTATGTCAGTCGGACAAGATGGTGGTGTTAAGTGGTGACTTATTGCGTGGAGCTCCGATGTGAATTTGTCACAATGTGGGGGGCAATGGTGCTGGAGGAGGACCCAAATGCAGGATACTATCACGTTTTTGTACGGTTAACTAAAATAGAGTTTATTACTCTTTACAAGGAGAACCGTGATGCAGGGGTAGAACAGGGAAATCAAGGAGAGCAAAGAAGAGACGGGAATAGGCATAATGGACAAGGGCTCAGGCCCAGGACTGGGCTGGGATTTAGGGTCTGGGGTGTCCAGGACTTGGAGATCGGGGATCAGAACCAGGACTCGGAACACAGACATTGGACTTGGAGACTTGGAGGAACACGGACCTCGGACTTGGAGGAACACGGACCTCGGACTTGGAGGAACACGGACCTCGGACTTGGAGGAACACAGACCTCAGACTTGGAGACTTGGAGGAACACAGACCTCGGACTTGGAGACTTGGAGGAACACAGATCACCACAGCCAGGACTTGATACTTTGGACTTGGAATACCACGGCCAGGACTTGATACTTTGGACTTGGAATACCATGGCCAGGACTTGATACTTTGGACTTGGAACAGCAGGGCCAGGACTTGATACTTTGGACTTGGAACAGCAGGGCCAGGACTTGATACTTTGGACTTGGAATACCACGGCCAGGACTTGATACTTTGGACTTGGAACAGCAGGGCCAGGACTTGATACTTTGGACTTGGAATACCACGGCCAGGACTTGATACTTTGGACTTGGAACAGCAGGGCCAGGACTTGATACTTTGGACTTGGAACAGCAGGGCCAGGACTTGATACTCAAATGCAGGACATGAAACACTGAGCCAGGACTCTGCCTTAAGACACCAGGCATGGAGTCGGGACTCTTTAACACCGGGGTCAGGACCCTTCTAGGGTACAGGGCCGGGACCCCTCTTTAGACAGAACATGGATGCGGAGACTACATAATGACAGTCCATTTTATTAGTGGCAAATGGCCTGCCTACTGCGCTGGATACACGATGACAAAGCAACGGACGGTACTATCACCGGACCCAAGATTGTTCCAAGTTTCAGGAGCTTTTAACTCACCCTTGGCGGATTAACCTTGCCCGGACCCACTCTGGCAAGGGAAGGCGAATTGCTGGCACTTGCTGCGGGAGGAGTCTTGGCTTGCTCCGGCAAGAAACTTAGTTGGCTCTGGCTAGATGTCTTTGGCTCGCGGTAACTACGGTGACTTCGCTAACGCTCCATAACGTTTTCGCCCCGAACGGCTGAAGCCAGGGGCTTATGAACTGCCGGTTCGGTCGAGAGTAAATTACCTTAATCAACAAGCTCGAGGAACACGTGAAACAGGGAATTAAAGGAGAACAAGGGGTCAACGGTCTGGATCATAACACAAGCTAAATAAATTTAAAGGGAAACTGATCCGGACCATGACAGAATTATTCCCATTTTGGAGTACCACAGTTGAAATCCACTGTTAAACCGAGTGTACTTCAGTAAAAAACCATCATTCTAAAATGTCATTAAAAAAATCTATCCATATTCAAAATCAGTAGATGACAGACCATACAGAAACACAGAAGACTTACTGGTCTACAGGGATGTTTTAATTGCAGAGGCCTAAGATCCCACTCCTGACTATCCTGCTGGTGAATGTCCAGTCACTGGAAAATAAAACTGAAGACTTCAGAGCAGGATTGCAATATCAGAGGGACATCTGGGACTGCAGTATACTATGCTTCATGGAAACATGGCTCACCACCACCATTTTAGAAGTAGCTCTGCAGACTGATGCCTTCACTATTCTCCACAAGAACAGGGCAGCTCAGTCTTAGAAAGGTAGAGACATTCATGATTAACTCATTGAGCACAGACTCGACCTGGAAAACCTATCAGTCAAATGTGGAACATTTTATCTACTGAAGGAGCTTTCCACCAGCATTGTGGTAGTGGTGCATGGTCCACCTCAGGCCAACATCAGGCAGGCACTGGAGGAGCTGAGCATCATGTTCAGCATTGCACCCATTTGCCTTCCCTGTCGCTGAGGGGGATTTCATCATTCAGACGTAACTGATAAATGGCAATTAAAGTCTGCACCATAAAGATGCTGGACAGTAATCATTTCTAACAAGAGGAAGTCTAACTATCTACACTTGATATTCAAAAGGATTATCTTCATCTAGTTCCCAACATAAACATTCCGAGGGTTACCTGCAACTCAACTTAAACAGCAAATAGTTGTTGCAGCTACAGTAGAGGCTGGATGTCCTGCTGTGACTGGTTTCTTTCTTGACACTCCAAGGTTTTATATCGTCTATAGCGCTGCTCAGCATTGTTTTAGAATATTCTGCACATGTACAACAGCACTCACAAAGCTCGGTACCATCATATTTAATCCAGTTTATAGTTAGTACTTCATTAAACAGCCTACGTCACAGGGTTCAGACATGGCCCAAGTACGGAGCGAGAGGCTCTGAAACAGGTCGATAGTTCACAGACTTTAATGTGAACAGAGTTAGAGGGAAAATGCTAGGCTAAACAGAGCCATTAACTAAAACTCTCAAATGGAAAATAAAGCCAATAAAGCCAAAAATAAAGCCGCAGCTTTCAGTCTGCGGCTGAAAGAAATAACTAAATATAAAATGAACACCGCTGGTCTTCACAGTCAGTTGACTTGACAGTCCAATTTCTCAGGCAGGGTCGAATACAAGCAGGAAGCGAAACGTTGCTGTGTTTTGCTCGTCTCAACAAATGCTATGATGAAAAGAATAGTTAAATATCATCACAATGAAATAATAATTAGCTGATATGTACATGTTTACAAACACAATTGCCATATCTGTTGCACTGCTGAATCCATGGTTGTGACAGCCTAAGTTGCTTGACTTTTTGAATTCAAAGTTAAAAGTTCAAATTAAAGTTATTTTGAAAGTACATATATGTTACTATATACTATCATGAGATTCCTTTTCTTGTGGGCATACTCAATATATCCAGAATAGAATAATAACCAAACTAGAATCAATGATATATCAAAATAGAATCAAACTCTTCTGTACCGAATGCAGTGATTCAGATCGATGGGTTTACTATACACCATCAGGATAGATCTACAGAGTCTCTCAAAAGCAAAGGTGGAGGAGTATGCCTCATGATCAATTCCTCTTGGAACACAAATATATCAATGCTGTCCCAATTCTACCGGAATATCTAGCAGTTAAGTGTTGTCCATTTTACCTGCCACGGGAGATTTCCACGATCATTTTGGTAGCAGTATACATTCCATTTCAGGCCAATGTCAATCATGCTTTAGATCATATATGTCAAACTCAAGGCCCGCAGGCCAAATCCGGCCCGCGGTGGAATTATCTTTGGCCCGCGAGATAATATCTAATTACTATTAAAGCTGGCCCCAGTAATCGAAGCGCTATGGCGTATGATATGGCTAATGCTGAGTTTATTCAGGTACCAGGTTTTCAGGGTTTTTAGTGTTTATTCGGCATTCTTGCTCGGCAGTCTTCTTCATAAGAAATGGAATTTGTAAAGTGGAACACTTTGTAGTTATAGCAGAGACTGAGACACATGAGAGCAGGCTGAAAAAACGGAGGCAACGAAAGCTGCGTTTGCATGCGTCTGACTGATCCGGCCCGCATGAAGCTGCTCAATCCGGCCCGTGACCTAAAATGAGTTTGACATCCCTGCTTTAGATGATCTGAGCAATGGGATCAACATGACAAAACAGCGCACCCTAACACCTTCACCATCATTTTGGGGGATTTTAACTAGGCTAGTCTGAAAAAAAATCACTAAACTATTACCATCAACAGATCACTTGCAATACCAGAGGAAACAACACACTGTTACACCACCATCAAGAATGCCTACTGTGCTATTCCACACCCTCACTTTGGGAAGTCTGATCACCGGGCTGTACTTCTACTCCCCGAGTATAGACTGAACACTGCAGCACCAGCAGTGAGGACCAAGAAGGTTTGGACAAGGGAAGCACAGGAGCGCCTACAGGACTGCTTTGAATCGGTGGACTGGACTGTATTCAGGGATTCATCTTTGAACCTGGATGAGTATGCTGCAGTTGTTACCGACTTCATTAAAACCTGTGTGGATGAGTGGGTGCCTACAAAGACAGTGTATATTCCTGAGTCAAAAGTTATGGATGACCCAGGAGGTACATCAGCTGCTGAAGGCTAGATCTGTGGCATTCAAGTCTGGTGACCCAGGTCTGTACCTCCGTATCTCTTGCAGAGGGCTAGTTCAAGAGAGAAGAGACAATTTCAAATGAGGTTGGAAGTGTTATTGGATGTATGATAACTCTGGTGGGGTTGCAAGACATTACTTCCTACAAAGCGAAACCCAATATCATGAATAGCAGTGATGCTTCACTACCAGATGAGCTCAACACCTTCTATGAAGATCCCTGCTGCACCTGGTGACCCTGTGATCTCTGTCTCAAAGGCCTATGTAAGGCTGTCTTTAAAGAGGGTGAGTCCTTACAAGGTGGAAGGTCCTGATAGATTATCTGTTAAGGCTCTGAAAACTTGTGCCAACCAACTGGCAGGAGTATTCAAGGACATTTTCAACCTCTTACTGCTAGGGGTGGAAGTTCCCACTTGCTTCAAAAAGGCTAAAATTATACCAGTGCCTAAGAAGAATAATGTGAGCTGCTTTAATTGCCTTGTAGCACTCACATCTGCAGTGATGAAATGCTTTGAGAGGTTGGTCATGACTAAACTGAACTCTTGCCTCATCAAGGACCTGGACCCATTGCAATTTGCCTATTGCCACAATAGGTCAATGGCAGATGCAATCTCAATGGCTCTTCACATGGCCTTAGACAATCCGGACAATATAAACAAGGTGCTGTTCATCGACTGTGGTGGTTGTCTCTCGGGGTCCGAGGAAGACTAAACATTGTGCAGTCATCTGTGGATACGCATGTGGCTTCGGAGGCCGAAGGCCGAATCACACATGCGGTTGCAGGTTGGACATGGAATGGCGGTTGTTGGAACAGGTGCATACTCAGCTTTGTGGCATTGGTCTCGTGCTGCTGCAAGGCACTGATTTCAGTCATCCTCAAAGTCAGATGCAGCTTTCGGGTCAGGGCGCGCCACGCAGTCCTGTTAGCTGTGGACTCCTCTAGTTGTTGAGGCTGGAGGTCTGCCCATTTGACGTATGATTTCAAATTGCCTTTGAATCGTTTTTTGGGGCGGCCCTAATTGCGACTGCCGTGCTCAAGCTCACCGTAGAGCAGCTGCCTGGGGATTCTTGTTTCACCCGTGGGGATTACATGGCCAGTCCAGTGTAGCTGGGCCTGGAGGAACTTCAGCCCTCAAGACTTGGCTCATCTCCACTATTGTCCGCTGATGGAACCACACTGCTAAAGGACAAAGAGAGCATCCAACACAGATGGAAAGAGCATTTCAGCCAGCTCCTGAACCGCCCTTCATCGGTCGACCAGTCTGCTCTGGACCAAATCCCCCAGCAGCCTATTCACGAGGAACTAGATGATCCTCCCTCGATAGATGAAGTCAAGAAGGCTATCTCGCAGATGAGCAGTGGCAAGGCGCCCGGCAAGGATGGAATACCTGCTGAACTGTACAAGGCACTCAGCAAGGAATCACTTGAGGCTTTCCACAGCACCCTGACTAGCATTTGGGAAGAAGAAGCGATGCCCCCTGACCTCTGAGATGCAATGATAATCGCCCTCTACAAAAACAAAGGTTCAAGGACTGACTGCGGGAACTACAGAGGCATCTCACTGCTTTCCATTGCCGGAAAAATTCTCATTCGCATCATCCTCAACAGACTGATTCCAACAGTGTCAGAAGAGAACCTTCCTGAGTCGCAATGCGGCTTTCGTCCCGAACGCTGCACTGTCGACATGATCTTCACAGTGAGGCAGATACAGGAGAAGTGCCTGGAACAGAACATGACATTATACTCTGTCTTCATTGATCTGACAAAGGCGTTTGACATGGTTAACAGAAACGTGCTGTGGATCATTGACGATAGCTCAGCATCTAACACCATCATTCCCATAATCCTGATTGAGAAGTTGCAGAGCCTGGGCCTCTGTACCTCCCTTTGCAATTGGATCCTTGACTTCCTAACTGGAAGACCACAATCTGTGCAGATTGGTGATAATATCTCCTCCTCACTGATGATCAACACTGGCGCACCTCAGGGGTGTGTGCTTAGCCCACTGCTCCACTGTCTATATACCCATGACTGTGTGGCTAGGAATAGCTCAAATACCATCTATAAATTTGCTGATGATACAATCATTATTGGTAGACTTTCAGATGGAGATGAGAGGGCGTACAGGAGTGAGATATGCCAACTAGTGAAATAGTGTCACAACAACAGCCTTGCACTCAATGTCAGTGAAATGAAAGAGCTGATTGTGGACTTCAGCTAGGGAAGACGAAGGAACACATACCAATCCTCATAAAGGGATTAGAAGTGGAAACAGTGAGCAGCTTTAAGTTCCTGGGTGTCAAGATCTCTGAGGACCTAAGCTGGTCCCAACATATCGATGTTGTTACAAAGAAGGCCAGACAGGATTTATACTTCATTAGGAGTTTGAAGAGATTTGGTATGTCAACAAAAGCATTCAAAAACTTCTATGGATGTACCATGGAGAGCATTCTGACAGGCTGCATCACTGTCTGGTATGGGCAGCTACTGCACAGGGCCAAAAGAAGCTACAGAGGATCATAAATTTAGTTGGCTCCATCTTGGGTACTAGTCTACAAAGTACCCAGGATGTCTTTAAGGAGCGGTGTCTCAGAAAGGCAGCGTCCATTATTAAGGACCTCCAGCATCCAGGGCATGCCCTTTCCTCACTGTTACCATCAGGTAGGAAGTACAGAAGCCTGAAGGCACACACTCAGCGATTCAGGAACAGCTTCTTCTCCAATGCCATCGGATTGCTAAATAGACATTGAACCCGTGAACACTACTTCACTTTTTTAACATATATTATTTCTGATTTTGCACGATTTTTAATCTATTCATTAGACATATACTGTAATTGATTGATTGATTATTATTATTTTTCTTATATATTATGTATTGCATTGTACTACTATTGCTAAGTTATCAAATTTTATAACACATGATGGTAATAATAAACCTAATTCTGATTCTGAAAGACCATGCCAACTTGGACATTCAACCAATGTGCAAAAAGTAAAAATAAATAAATAAATAAGTAATAACTATTGAGAACATGAGATGAAAAGTCCTTGAAAGTCAAACCCACAGGTTGTGGGAACATTTCACTAATGAAGCAAGTGAAGTTATCCCCTTTAGTTCAAGAGCTTGTTGGTTGAGGGGTAATAACTCTTCCTCAACCAGGTGGTGAGAGTCCTAAGGCTCCTGTATCTTCTTCCTCATGGCAGCAGACAGAAGAGAGCATGACCTAAGTGATGAGGGTCGCTGATGTCTGATTCTCCAACAATGCTCTGTGTGGATGTGCTGAACGGTGGGAGGTCGTTGGTGTTTGCATGTCAGGCTGTAATGCAGTCCATCAATATATATTCTCCACCATACACCCCAAGTTTTTCAAAAATACCAAATCTTTGCAAACTCCTAAGAAAGTAGAGAGGCTCTGCCATGCTTTCTTCATGATTGCATTTATGGTCTGGGCCCAGACCAGGTCCTCCAAAATAATAACACTGAGGAATTTAAAGTAACTAATCCTCTCCAGCTCTGTTACTCAAATTGCTAAAGGAAATGCTAGAATTCTTCTAGCAGTTCGTGTTTTTATTAATCTTAATATTAATATATACCCAAGCAGATCTTTATAAACTCCAACAAACTGAGAGTTACTATGAACCTGTTTTGATGCAGTGAAATGGGATAAATCAATTAATCCTAATAAATGTACCACAGGATCTTTTACAACTTTTTGAGACAGCCCACAGGATATCCTATGTGAAAGTACCTCCGACAGTTTCAGCTTTTGTGTTTTATTCTTGGGTTTTGACTCAAATTGCTTTTTGTAACCCAGAGGTGTGGGAGCTACCAACAAAGTAATTGTTTGCATATTAGCACAGCTCAACCCATAAATCAGGTGGGTGTAGCCAAAGGGGGTGCAATTTTTGGTGGAAACAGGACAGTTAAGCAAGGAAATGTATTTTATATTATACTTTCTTATAACTTTGAGGAAGGCCATTCTGACCATTGAACCTATGCCTGCTCAGTACAATCGAAATTCCTATTTATTTTGGCTTTTACATTCACACTTGCAACCTCTCCTTAATTTACTTCCTTCTACATGAGATGGAATTTACAGGAGACAATTCACCTAACAATCGTAATGATTTTGAGATGTGGAAGGAAACTGGAGCGGTTTTATGAGGCAAGCAGACATACTCCAGACAAATATCAGTGGATACCTGGGGAATTGGAGCTGCACTACCTACTACGCCATTATGAGTGGCCATTACCATTCTCATGAAACTATATATTGGGGTTTAACCTAAAAGATTATGTTTGACTTATGGATGCAAACTGAGGTTAAAATGAAAAGATGACTAAAGAAAAATCTTGCTTTTGATGAATAAGACAGTGAGCAAATATGAATGGCAAACATGTACAGATATGTGGTGGAAATTACATTGACCGACTGTGTCACAGCTTGGTATAGAAACACCAATGGCCTTGAATGGAAAATCCTACAAAAAGTAGTGGGTACGGCCCAGTCCATCCTGGTTATAGCCCTCCCCACTATTGAGTGCATCTACATAGAGCACTTCAGGAAATCATCATCTAAGCCATGCTCTATTCTCACTGCTGCCATCAGGAAAAAGGTGCAGGAGCCTCAAGACTCACACCAAGATGTAGCTCCTTAGAGACTGTGTTAGGGAACTGGAGCTGTAGCTTGAATGACCTTTGGCTTCTCAGGGAAAGTGAAGAGGTGATAGATAGGAACTACAGGGAGGTAGTCACACCAAGGCTACAGGAGACAGATAAATGGGTGACTGTCAGGAGAGGGAAGGAAGAACATTAGACAGTGGAGAGCACCCCTGTAGCTCTCCTGAGCAATAAATACTCCATTTTGAGTCCTGGGGGGGGGTGACGACCTACCTGGGGGAAGCAACAGAGACTGGTCTCTGGCACTGAGTCTGGCCCTGTAGCTCAGAAAGGTAGGGAACTGAAGAGGATGGCAGCAGTAATAGGGGATTCTATAGTTAGGGGGACAGATAGGTGATTCTTTCGACTCAAAAAGGAAACACAAATTGTAGTTTGCCACCCAGAAGCCAGGATCTGTGATGCTTCTGGATGTATCCACAATATTCTGAAGAGGGAGGGTGAGCAGCTAGAAGTTGTGCCATATATTGGTACCATTGACTTGGGTAGAAAAACAGAGGAGGTCCTGAAAACAAGAATACAAGGAGTTAGAAAGGAAGCTGCCTGTACCATGTGACAGTGAGGATAGGAATAGAATGAGGTGGCAGATAAATGCATGGCTGAAGAATTGGAGCAGAGGGCAGGGATTCACCTTTCTGGATAATTGGGACCTCTTCTGGAGCAGGCGGGACCCTGTATGAAAAGGATGGGTTACACTTTAATCTGAGGGGGACCAAAATTCCTGTGGGCAGGTTTACTAGAGCCATTAGGAGCGGTTTAAACTAATATGGCAGGAGGATGGGAACCAGTATGACAGAGCTGAGGGATCAGCCAGCAGGTTTATAAGTAGATGATGGGTGTAACATGAATGTTAGCAAGAAAAAGCCAATGATAGGGTACAAATGCAGATACAGCAAAGAGTTGTGCCACAAAGGCAAAATTCAAAAGGGTAAAAAGAATGTGGACAAACTCATGGCACAATTAGAGATT
The DNA here is from genome assembly GCF_048418815.1 of Hemitrygon akajei. Classification (NCBI taxonomy): domain Eukaryota; kingdom Metazoa; phylum Chordata; class Chondrichthyes; order Myliobatiformes; family Dasyatidae; genus Hemitrygon; species Hemitrygon akajei. The sequence goes on from NC_133125.1 coordinate 70,509,409, forward strand.
GGTTGGTTTGATGTTGAGGGCGACACTGAGCTGTGGCTGAAAGAAGGCCATAGTTGGAAGCCTAACATCAAAGGATGTACTTTATATTGAAAGGACAGGCTGGAAAGCATAGGCGGTGGTGTGGCTCTGTTGGTAAGAGATGGATCACATCTTTAGAAAGAGGTGACATAGAGTTAGAGAATGTTGAATCTTTGTGGGTGGAGATAAGAAACTGCAAGAGTAGAAAAACCATTATGGGAATCATACATAGGCCTCCAAATAGTAGCCAAGATGTGAGGTTGACATTGCAATGGGAGCCAGAAAAGGCAGGTAATAGGGGTAATGACACAATTGTAGTGGGGGACTTCAATATGCAAAGGGATTGGGAAAATCAGGTTGCTGTCAGATTGCAAGAGAGGGAATTTGTTGAATGCCTATGAGACAGGATATAATGAGACATCGATAGGATGCAAAACTGAGCTGAGAAGTGATGGATGGAGTTCAACCCAGATAAGTGTGAGGTGGTTCATTTTGATAGGTCAAATATGATGGAAGAATATAATACTAATGGTAAGACTCTTGGCAGTGTGGAAGATCAGAGGGATCTTGGGGTTGCTGTGGTTAAGAAGGCATATGGTTTATTTGCCTTCATCAATCGTGGGATTGAGTTTAGGAGCCGAGAGGTAGTGTTGAAACTATATGGGCCCCTGGTCAGACCCCACTTGGAGTACTGTGCTCAGTTCTGGTCGTCTCACTACAGGAAGAATGTAGAAACCATAGAAAGGGTGAACTCAGCCTTTTCTCCTTGGAGCGATGGAGGATGAAAGGTGACCTGATAGAGGTGTATAAGATGATGAAAGGCATTGATCATGTGGATAGTCAGTGGCTGTTTCCCATGGCTGAAATAGCTAACATGAGAGGGCAGCTTTAAGGTGCTTGGAAGTAAGTACCGAGGAGATGTCAGGGGTAAGTCTTTTCCGCAGAGGGTGGTGAGTGCGTGGAATGGGCTGCCGGCAACAGTGGTGGAGGTGAACATGATAGGGTTTATTAAGAGACTCCTGGATAGATACATGGAGCATAGAAAAATGGAGGGCTATGGGTAACCAAAGGTAATTTCTAAGGCAAGTACATGTTCGACACAGCATCGTAGGCTGAAGGGCCTGTATTGTGCTGTAGGTTTTCCATGTTTCTATGAGATGGCTTTTTAGAGCAGCTTGTGCTTGAGCCTACTTGGGGAAAGGCCATCTTAGATTGTGTGTTGTGTTCTTTGGTTCTTTGTGGGACTGGGACCCACTCTCAGGGTCTCACGACTGGCCACTATTCAATATACTAAGGATGCGGCCTAGAAGGCTCTGGAGTCAGGCGGACTCATTGTTGGTGCCTCCCCGGGAAATCAGTGTGTCATGGGAGATGGAAGATGGAAAGCAGTGAGCTGGCTGCTGCTGGTGTGCCCAGAGACACGAGTTCTTTGGGCATAGAGCTAGGAAAAAGCAATGCAAAAGACTTTTAACATCATAAATCAGTGAGGTGTTTGTTATGCCTCTCCTCTCGATGTAAAATGGGGACACCTCTTTTTCCTTTATTAGGATTTTAAATCGAAGCAAGAGGCGGAGATTGAAGAAGTAAAGGCATCTCGGAGAGAAGCCATTTTTTAAACTGATCGGGGCAAAGAGGCTAGACTGCACAGACGTGTGACGTAGCATGCCAAAGGTTTAAAAAAAGACCACCATATACGGCGGCCATCATCGTAGCGGCCATCGTCGGAGTGGACTGAGTCAGAGTGGGACGGCTTTGGCTCAACAGGCTTCAGCAAGAACAGGTAGAGGCGAGGTTTGAACGGGGCACGACTGCTCAAGTGCATGAAAGTTGGCCTCTGAGATCAGTGGGAGAGTTTAAAAAGCGAGCAGATAAATGGAGTGGGCAACGTAGTAGAGATACAGAGTAGGAAGCCTTTGGCTTGAGAGGCTTCGTCGAGCAGAGGCTGAGTATGAGCTTCACTCCAAGTGAGGTAAGGCCAGTTAAGTTCCTTTAATTAATTTAATTACCTTAGGAGTAGGTAATGAAGGCAGCAGTTAGGGTAGTTGAGTGCTCCGTATGCAGTATGTGGGAAGTCAGGGCGAGCACAATTGTCCCTGATGACTACACCTGCAAAAGGTGCATCCAGCTGCAGCTCCTGACAAACCGAGTTAGGGAACTGGAGCTAGAGCTGGATGAACCTTGGATCATTCAGGAGGCAGAGGCAGAAATAAACAGGAGGTACAGGTAGATAGTCACCCCTAAGAGTCAGGAGGCAGGTAGCTGGGTGACTGCCAGGAGAGGGAAGGGGAATAGACAGAATGAGCAGAGCACCCCTGTGGCCATTCCCATGAACAATAAATATACCGTTTGGGATACTGTTGGTGGGGACGACCTACGAGGGACAAGTTGTAGTGGTTGCGTCTCTGGCACCGGGACTGGACCCTCAGCTCAGAAGGGAAGGAGGGAAAAGAGGAGAGCAGTAGTGATAGGGGATTCGATAGTTAGGGGGACAGATAGGAGGTTCTGTGGAAGAGATCGAGAATCCCGGATGGTCTGTTGCCTCCCTGGTGCCAGGGTCCGTGATATCTCAGATCGAGTTCTTAGTATTCTCAAGAGGGAGGGTGAGCAGCCAGATGTCGTGGTCCATGTAGGGACCAATGACGTGGGTAGGAAGTGTGAGGAGGTCCTGAAAGGTGAGTTTAGGGAGTTAGGTGCCAAGTTAAAGGACAGGACCTCCAGGATAGCAATCTCAGGATTGCTACCAGTGCCACGTGCAGGTGGGTTAAGAAATAGTAAGATAGCGCAGATCAACATGTGGCTGAAGACATGGTGCAGGAGGGAGGGCTTCAGATTTATAAATAATTGGGCAGTTTTCCAGGGAAGGTGGGACCTGTTCCAGCGGGATGGTTTACATCTGAACTGGAGAGGGACAAATATTCTTGCAGGTACGTTTGCTAGAGAGACTCCAGTGGATTTAAACTAGATACGAGGGGGAAGGAAACCAGAGTGTAGGAACAGATGTGTGGGAGAAGGAAGAAAAAGAAGATAGTAAAGTTGTTTGCACTGTTAGAGATAAACAGAGAGCAAGAGGTGGAGAATTTCTTAAATGCATTTATTTTAATGCTAGGAGCATTGTAAGAAAGGTGGATGAGCTTAGAGCATGGATTGATACCTGGAAATATGATGTTGTAGCTATTAGTGAAACATGGTTGCAGGAGGGGTGTGATTGGCAACTAAATATTTCTGGATTTCGTTGCTTCAGGTGTGATAGAATCGGAGGGACAAGAGGGGGAGGTGTTGCGTTGCTTGTCAGAGAAAATATTACAGCGGAGCTCTGGCAGAATCGATTAGAGGGCTCATCTAAGGAGACTATTTGGGTGGAATTGAGGAATGGGAAAGGTGTAGTAACACTTATAGGGGTGTATTATAGACCACCTAATGGGGAGCGAGAATTGGAGGAGCAAATTTGTAAGGAGATAGCAGATATTTGTAGTAAGCACAGGGTTGTGATTGTGGGAGATTTTAATTCTCCACACATAGACTGGGAAGCCCATTCTGTAAAAGGGATGGATGGTTTGGAGTTTGTAAAATGTGTGCAGGATAGTTTTTTGCAGCAATACATAGAGGTACCGACTAGAGAAGGGGCAGTGTTGGATCTCCTGTTAGGGAATGAGATAGGTCAGGTGACAGAGGTATGTGTTGGGAAGCACTTCAGGTCCAGTGATCACAATGCCATTGGTTTCCATATAATTATGGAGAAGGATAGGACTGGACCCAGGGTTGAGATGTTTGATTGGAGAAAGGCTAACTTTGAGGCGATGCGAAAGGATTTAGAAGGAGTGGATTGGGACAATTTGTTTTATGGGAAGGATGTAATAGAGAAATGGAGGTCATTTAAAGGTGAAATTTTGAGGGTACAGAATCTTTATGTTCCTGTTAGGTTGAAAGGAAAGGTTAAAAGTTTGAGAGAGATTTTGGAAATTAATGGAAATCATTGGTTATACGTGGGAGGGGGGAGCGGTTGGTCTTTGGGGTTCTAACATTTAACTGTCATTCATTCTTTGGAGCACTCCTCTGCTTTCGTGGATGGTTGCGAAGAAAAAAATTTCAGGATGTATATTGTATACATTTCTCGGCATTAAATGTACCTTTGAAACCTTATTATGGAGCTTAATCTAAAGGAGTCCTTAGGAGACAGTGATCATAATATGATTGAATTCATACTGTAATTTGAGAGGGCCTATAATGTGCTGTAGATTTCTATGTTCTCTGTTTATATCCTTTGAATTTACTCCCTCTCACCTCCACAGGCAGGTGTGAAGGCCAAGTCTTTAGATTCTTGATTGGTCAGGGTATGAAGAGATACAGGGCTGAAAGGAAAAATGGATCAACCGTGATGAAAAGCTGGAGCAGACTTGATGGGCCAAATGGCCTAATTCTACTCCTATATCTTATGGATAATCTTTTGTGTGAACCATCTGTCCCATATTGCCACAAGGAACCTCTCTATCTCTAACTCTGAGCCAGGTATTTGATGCTTGTTGACATCTAGTCTGCTCAGAATGTGGGGATGTCTTCCATGGTGCGTCATGCTTTTCTATTGGTTAAGTTTTTCTTGTAAAGTGAAAACTTCTTCATATTTCTGGGTTGTGCTTTATCAGAATTGCATATGCTCATATAGATTGCTGAATTCAGTTCTCACTGATGAAAATATATCCTTAGAACTTTTATCTGACTGTTGTGTAAAGTTTTATTTCTGTTGTTCCTCTCCCTCCTTCTGTCCCAGGTAGTGTTAAACTAATTGTGTTCGAGTGTACATAGTGTTTTTTCATTTCTTATGTTTCTTTGTAATTTTTCAAGATCAGTTTCGGATGAAGATATTACATCAAAAGAATGTTAATAAGGGCATAGCGAAAGTATTAATTGCCTTTGATATATTTTTGTTATTGAGCTCTGTCTGGCAGATTTTCTTCAGCTTTGAAGTAAATTCTGTCGAATGTTTTCACTTTATCATACTATGATCTATTTTCTTCGCTTGTTGAAATCCCAGATACTCGTATGTTTCATATTCATCCATCATTTAATGTTCTGCATTTATCCACTCCAAAGTTCATGTTTATATCTTTCGAAGATATTCTACTATTTGAACTAATTGCTTTAGCTTCGCTGATGAAGGAGCGTGTAAATTCAGATCATTCATGTATAGAACAATTTCTGGGTTTAACACATTTATATTTACCAATTGACTTTGACTACCAGTCTTCACATCTGAATATGTATTGTGGAGTTAATTTGGAAAGCAGCTCTGAGCAATAGGTTCCTAAAAGCTGTGAATCCCAAACCAGACAATGCAGGTTAAAATTCATTTGGATGTCTGTAGTGTGGATGTGAATCAGGAGGTGTGAAGTTTGTATGTAGTTTCAAGGAAAGCATTGTCCATACATTGTAAATATGGAGTTGTCCTTTGATGTTCGGCACATAAAATATCGAGCCCCACCTTGGGCCAGGAGACCTTTCCATCGAAAGTGTCTCCACATGATGCCTGCTGTACCTTGTATCGTCGAATAAAGAAGCTCTATCTACCAGTAATTTTCTCCAGTGATTCCATTCACGCAACAACATTTGGTGTCAGGAGTGGTATAACTTCGTGGTCAATGGAGTGGCCAGCGATCTTTGCAGTCTAAGTGGGTGAGTATTTTTTAAAATTAGCATTTACACTTGGATCTGTTCAGGTCGGTGGTTTACAGGAACACAAGGTATCGCAAACGCGAGAGCTGAACTGGTAGATATAAAAGTAGAGTGTGTGTGTGTGCATGTGTGTTTATGTAAGTGAGGAAACTTTGCATGTTAACTTGGTGAGATGGAGCCACTATTTGCAAAGGGTGGTTATCGATGGTTCAGGATGCCAGAGTGTATACTCGTTTGGGGAGCTTCATTTTACTGTATGCGTTTGCAAGTCTGATGCGAAGGAGTACAGCAGGCATCATGAGTTCAGGTGCTCAGATCACTTTGCGGTTTAACTATGTACTGTTTAAATGGTACCTGCCTTTTATATTTTGCGTAGTGTGGAACTAGTGTGAAGACGGATAAGTCCCCAGGGCCTGATGGAATATTCCCCAGGCTGCTCCACGAGGCAAGGGAAGAGATTGCTGAACCTCTGGCTAGGATCTTTATGTCCTCGTTGTCCACAGGAATGGTACCGGAGGATTGGAGGGAGGTGAATGTTGTCCCCTTGTTCAAAAAAGGTAGTAGGGATAATCTGGGTAATTATAGACCAGTGAGCCTTACATCTGTGGTGGGAAAGCTGTTGAAAAAGATTCTTAGAGATAGGATCTATGGGCATTTAGACAATCATGGTCTGATCAGGGACAGTCAGCATGGCTTTGTGAAGGGCAGATCGTGTCTAACAAGCCTGATACAGTTCTTTGAGGAGGTGACCAGGCATATAGATGAGGGTAGTGCAGTGGATGTGATCTACATGGATTTTAGTAAGGCATTTGACAAGGTTGCATATGGTAGGCTTATTCAGGAAGTCAGAAGGCATGGGATCCAGGGAAGTCTGGCAAGGTGGATGCAGAATTGGCTTGCCTGCAGAAGGCAGAGGGTCATGGTGGAGGGAGTACATTCAGATTGGAGGGGTGTGACTAGTGGTGTCCCACAAGGATCTGTTCTGGGACCTCGACTTTTCTTGATTTTTATTAACGACCTGGATGTGGGGGTAGAAGGGCGGGTTGGCAAGTTTGCAGATGACACAAAGGTTGGTGGTGTTGTAGATAGTGTAGAGGATTGTCGAAGATTGCAGAGAGACATTGATAGGATGCAGAAGTGGGCTGAGAAGTGGCAGATGGAGTTCAACCCAGAGAAGTGTGAGGTGGTACACTTTGGAAGGACAAACTCCAAGGCAGAGTACAAAGTAAATGGCAGGATACTCAGTAGTGTGGAGGAGCAGAGGGATCTGGGGGTACATATCTACAGATCCCTGAAAGTTGCCTCACAGGTAGATAGGGTAGTTAAGAAAGCTTATGGGGTGTTAGCTTTCATAAGTCAAGGGATAGAGTTTAAGAGTCGCGATGTAATGATGCAGCTGTATAAAATTCTAGTTAGGCCACACTTAGAGTACTGTGTCCAGTTCTGGTCGTCTCACTATAAGAAGGATGTGGAAGCATTGGAAAGGGTACAGAGGAGATTTACCAGGATGCTGCCTGGTTTAGAGAGTATGGATTATGATCAGAGATTAAGGGAGCTAGGGCTTTACTCTTTGGAGAGAAGGTGGATGAGAGGAGACATGATAGAGGTGTACAAGATATTAAGAGGAATAGACAGAGTGGACAGCCAACGCCTCTTCCCCAGGGCACCACTGCTCAGTACAAGAGGACATGGCTTTAAGGTAAAGGGTGGAAAGTTCAAGGGGGATATTAGAGGAAGGTTTTTCACTCAGAGAGTAGTTGGTGCGTGGAATGCACTGCCTGAGTCAGTGGTGGAGGCAGATACACTAGTGAAGTTTAAGAGACTACTAGACAGGTATATGGATGAATTTAAGGTGGGGGGTTATATGGGAGGCAGGGTTTGAATGTCGGCACAACATTGTGGGCCGAAGGGCCTGTAATGTGCTGTACTATTCTATGTTCTATGTTCTATCTCAGGGAGATGGTTTACCCAGATAGATCTGTTGGGATGGCACCTATTGAGGTCAGGCAATGTCGGGTTGAGAACCTGAATGATCTGAGACAGCCTTTGACCTTGATTGTGACCATTCATAAGCCCTTCAGCCCTGGGGAGAAACAGGGCATTTTGTCAGAGTTGCCTCACTTAAAGTCGCATGTGGGAATTCAGAATCCTGGCGTAACCTTGAGGAAATGTTTGAAATTCACCAGATTCATCCTAAAGATATACACGTATTGGTAAAAGCGAAATGCTCGAGGAATATGTGGGACAGGATGGGCCAGGGGGTGCGGGATGGTACCTGAGCAACAACCCGGAACATCAGCAATGAGTCTGCGACTGGGGAGGTGAGAGTAACTGGGGAACGATAATGGCAGCGATTCAAAAAGCTCATGAGACAGCTTCGGATTATGCAGAACGTAAATATCGAGTGTGTGAGGAGTATTCTAGGTTGGGTAATCCAGGGAGGGCCGACCAGTCTTCCTGAAAATGACGAAGGACGGACGGTCTGAGCTCAGTCCGCCGGGAAGTTTTAGATTTAGGCATGATGGTGGGTTTGATCTACTCTGCGATAGTTTCATGGGCCAGTGAGATGGACCGAAGAAAGTGCAACAGAAATCATAAAGTGGCGATAGTGGATGCAGCTGCTGTGATGACTCAGAGAGTTTGTTTTGTGTGCCGGTGGCCAGGGCACGAAACAAGGAACTGCTGGAATAGACATGGGGGGACAGGAGTTGATATGCTACAGGTGCGGCCTGTTGGGATATGGTTGGAGGCAGTGCCCAAAACAGCAGATACACAATTTCTCAACCCATCGGTGCCTGGTCTGACCAGTCTGACTGTCGATCAGATCACAGAGCGAGTAAAGACGTCTCCTAGATCAGAAAAAAAGATGTGGCGGTGGGCCCCACTGCCTGCGCTGGTGACCTGCGGATGTACACAACAGCATTGTTTGGGGGCTGGCAATGTGATATGTTAATGGACACAGGGGCATCAGTATCGATAACTGACCTATCCTTGCCAACAACCGGACAGACTATTTACATTATGGAAGTAGGAGGGAAAACAGTGAAAGCAGAAAGAAGTGGGTCACAAATACTCAATTGGGGGAATGCAGCTTCCAGTGTATTTCTGGGTACAGTAAGTCCAAATAGTGAGGGCACCATCCTTGGAAAAGACATCCTAAGGGAAGCAGGGGCCGTTAAGGGAAAGGGAGTAATAATGACAAGTCAGGGGCAGTGAACATGTACCAATAGAATGCACAACCTGGCTAGCCGAGTGGCAGCTGCCCCGATTATTAGAGACTGGAGCCAATAGTTCCCAGCAGTGTGGGCTAGACACAAGTCGGATTGTGGTTGAGAAAAGATAAAATTAGAATTGTTAAAATCAAGGGATGTCTGTATAAACCCCATAAGCAGTACCCTATAAAAACTGACGTACAGACCGCTGTTCAGGGTAAAGTGAAGGAACTAAAACACACAGGGATACTCAGAGACTGCGGCAACTACTAACTCAGCTATATGGCTAGTAAAGAAGGCCAGTGGATCATATCCATTAACAATAGACTTATTAACAACAACCGCCCTTAGTAAGACCACGCTGAGATTGCATCCCATTGTGGCAAGCCCTACAACAATCCTGAATGTTCCAGTCCTGGATATCGCTAATGGGTTTTGGGGACTCCCCTTAGCACCTGAGTCCCATGACTGATTTGCCTTCACCCTGGGTGGGCAGCAAAATATGTGGACCAGACTCCCCCAGGGAATCCACAATATTCCAGGCGTTTCTCATTTGGTCATGGCCAGACTTTGATGAAGCTCAATCTAAGGCCTTCCCAGTGGACATGTTTACAATATGTAGATAATCTACTAATCACTTCGAAAGATGAAGCAGGTAATTTGGGGGCGATAGCCGGTGTTTCAGAGATACTGCGAGATGAGGGGTTTAAAATCAGTCTACACAAGGCTCAGATAAGAATGGAAACCATACAGTACTTAGGCTGCACCATTTCCCAGGGGAAGAAGGACACATCAGATGACAGATGTTTGGTAATCAGCTTCCCTAAAAAGGGAGTGGGTCTATTCAATTATGGTCGTAATTTCATACCAGGGTTCTCAGCACTAGTGACCCCGATACAGACCTTGATTAAAGGAGAGAAGCCCCCTCTGGAGGAAGTAAGATTGGAACCAGATGAGGAAAAGACCTTTACAGATATCAAGAAAGCCCTGGTCTCTGCAGCCGCCCTAGGATTACCGGATGTGGCTCGACCCTTTCACCGATACTGCAGCCATGAGGGAGGGCACTACAATGCAGGTCCATGGGGGAGCACGAAGGAAGGCCAGCGGCCTATTATTCAATGGAACAGACACCCGTTGCAGTCCGACATCTGCTTTAGACTGAGCCACGTGGAGTGCGAGTAAGTGGACCAGTGTTAATGGTGGGCAACTCATACCTCACTCACCCAGTACCATTGTAGAGCTGAATACGGGGAGGGAGGCCAGCTTGGGAGGCAGTTCTCATTCCCAGAGACAAATCAGTGACAAAGGTTAAGGACTCTGGAATGAATCCCGTGAGCACCATCCTAACAGAGGGGAGGCACACGAGTGACAAATGGAAATAGAGCAGGAAGAAGATATCCATGAGAAGGAAGCACATTTGGAAGAGGAAGCAGAGGAAATATTTCTAAACAAGTCTCAGAGGTACACAGGATTAGCTTCAGGAGCACTGCCAGGGGATTGCTCAGTTCAGATAGCAGAACTGGTGGCCCTGATTGAAACACTGCATGACAGCACATGCAGATGGGTAAATATACATACGGACAACTGGTATGCCCATGGGGTGGTACATGATGATCTGATAGCATGGGTACAACAAGGGTTTGTACAGTGCCTGTAAAAAGTATTCATCCCCCTTGGAAGTTTTTGTGATTTATTGTTTTACAACATTGAACCACAGTGAATTTAATTTGGCTCTTTCAAGTCAAAGTTTAAACATCACTACAAAGTGATCTAAATTAATTATAAATATAAAACACAAAATAATTGATTGCATAAGTGTTCAATACCTTCAAGTCAGTATTCAGTAGATGCTTCTTTGGCAGCAGTTACAGTCTTGAGTCCGTGTGGATAGGTCTCTATCAGCTTTGCACATCTGCTCTGCAATTTCCCCCATTCTTCTTTACGAAACTGCTCAAGCTCTGTCAGATTGCATGGGGATCATGAGTGAACTGCCCTTTCCAAGTCCAGCCGCAGATTCTCAATTGGATTGAGGTCTGGACTCTGATTTGGTCACTCCAGAACGTTAACTTTATTGTTTTTAAGCCATTCCTGTGTAGTTTTGGCTTTATGTTTGGTGTCATTATCTTGCTGGAAAACAAATCTTCTCCCAAGTCACAGTTCTCTTACAGACTGCATCAGGATTTCCTCCAGGATTTCTCTGTATTTTACTGCATTCATTTCACCCTCTACCTCCACAAGCCTTCTAGGGTCTGCTGCAGTGAATCATCTCCTCAGCCAAACATAACCTTTAGTCTAGTGGCTCAATTTTAGTTTCATCAGACCATTAGACCTTCTTCCAGCTGACTTCAGAGATTTCATATGAGTATTTTTTTTCAACAGTGGCTTTCTCTTTGCCACTCTCTCATAACGCTGTGACTGGTGATGCATTGGGCAACAGTTGAATACGTAATCTCTCCTATCTCAGCCACTGAAGCTTGTAACCCCTCCAAAGATGTCATAGGTCTCTTGGTGGCCTAACTCACTTACCCCTTCTTGCACGGCCACTCAGCGTTTGAGCATGGCCTGCTCTGGGGAGATTTACAGCTGTGCCATATTCTTTCCATTTCTTGATGATTGACTTAACTATATTCCAAGGGATATTCAGAGAATTGTAAATTTTCTTCTTCAATCTCCTGACTTGTGCTTTTCAAAAACCTTTTTGCAGAGTTGCTTGAAGTGTTCTTTTGTCTTCAAGGTGTAGCTCTTGCTAGGATATTGACTCCCAGCAGTTAGACCTTCCAGATACAGGAGTATTTTTACTATAATCAATTGAAGCAACTTGACTGCACATAGGTCTCCAAAAACAGATCTCCATTTAACTAATTATGTGAACTCTAAAACCAGTTGGTTACACCAGTGATGATCTGATGTGTCATTTTAAAGGGGTGAATACTTATGCAATCAATTATTTTGTGTTTTATATTTGTAATTAATTTAGATCACTTTACAGAGATTAGTTTTCACTTTGACACAAAAGTCTTTTTCTGTTGATCAGTGTCAAAAGAGCCAAATTAAATCCACCGTGACTCAATGTTGTAAAACAACGAAACATGAAAACTTCCAGGGTGGGGGGGTGAATACTTTTTATAGGCACTGTGAGTTCAACAGGAGCAGGTGTTCAGCATGGGCATCTAATACAACTGCTGAAAGTAGGGAGTCTACTGGCAGAGGTAAGAGTAATTAAAGTAAAAGCTCACCAGAGGGGAAAGGAAGGAGAAGAAAGGAAATGAGTGGGCAGATTTCAGAGCAAAGAAGGCAGCAGAGGAACAAGAGGCAATGGAAATTGCAGGTGGGCAGGAAGAAATTACTGAAGCCAGTTTAATAAAATTATATGAAGAGGTGGAGGCAGAAGCGAAGGAGAAATAGAGGAGAAAGGGAGGAAAGCAGGGAACAGATGGAAGTTGGACCCACGGGGAAGAAGGAGTCATGGTGGCCCCACCAGGTATTAGGCAGATATTGCTTAGTTATATCATGGGGTGATGCATCAGGGAAAGTAGTTCAGGAAAACCTCCCGAGGTGGGGATCCCCAGTCCAGGTGGACTCGGATCAGGGAGCACATTCCACAGGGAAAGTGATGAAGGAAATGTGACGACTGTTAGGGATTTGACAACAGTCCCATGTTCCCTATCATAGAACCATAGAACACTACAGCACAGTACAGGCCCTTCAGCCCTCCATGTTGTGCCGACCCATATAATCATTAAAAAAAAGTACTAAACCCACACTACCCCATAACCCTCTATTTTTCTTTCATCCATGTGCCTTAAATACCCCTAATGTTTTAGCCTCCACCACCATCCCTGGCAAGTCATTCCAGGCACTCACAACCCTCTGTGTAAAAAACTTACCCCTGATGTCTCCCCTAAACTTCCCTCCCTTAATTTTGTACATATGCCCTCTGGTGTTTGCTTTTGGTGCCCTGGGAAACAGGTACTGACTATCCACCCTATCTATGCCTCTCATAATCTTGTAGACCTCTATCAAGTCCCCTCTCATTCTTCTATGCTCCAAAGTGAAAAGTCCCAGCTCTGCTAACCTTGCTTCATATGACTTGTTCTCCAAACCAGGCAACATCCTGGTAAACTTCCTCTGCATCCTCTCCATAGCTTTCACATCCTTCCTATAATGAGGTGACCAGAATTGAACACAATACTCTAAGTGTGGTCTCACCAGAGATTTGTAGAGTTGCAACAGGACCTCTCTACTCTTGAACTCAATCCCCCTGTTAATGAAGCCTAGCATCCCATAGGCCTTCTTAACTACCCTATCAACCTGTGCAGCGACCTTGAGGGATGTGTGGATTTGAACCCCAAGGTCCCTTTGTTCATCCACACTCTTAAGTAACTGACCATTAATCCTGTACTCAATCTTCTGGTTTGTCCTTCCAAAATGCATCATCTCACACTTGTCCGGATTGAACTCCATCTGCCATTTTTCTGCCCAACTCTGCAGCCTGTCTATGTCCTCTTGTAACCTTTGACATCCTGCAGCTCCATCCACAACTCCTCCAATCTTCGTGTCATCCGCAAAGTTCAGCCTCACCATCCGAGTTCAGGAATGGTAAAAAGGATGAACTGAACAATCATGGAAACCTTAGCCAAAGCTATAGCTGAGATGGGAAATACATGGGCTGATGAGATTATGAGCAACTCCAAACCACACGCTGGGTTTCAGCCCCTACGAATTATTGATGGAGCGAGCAATACAACTCTCTTATGGGGTAATTATGGGTTGTGGGGAGCCTGGGGTTTACAGAGGTAGAATGACACAGTATATGAAGGGCCTTTGTAACTAATTTAAAGTGTTCAATAACTGAACAAAGCATGTTGCTGATCCGAGAGATCCAGAGGAAAAGGAGTTAGTCTTCCACAGTTGGGAGACCAAGTCATGGTGAAGGTGCTGTCTGAAAGGGCAGGGTTTACTCCCAGATGGATCGCATCACAGATAGTACTTTTAACAAGTGACACGCGTCTGTGTGCAGACTCAGCGAAACAGCCAGTGGAAACGCTGTACTCAGGTTAAACCATATGAGTCACCTTCTTGTTACTCCTACAGACAGAGCGGGGGAACAAGTGTACCCAGTAGGCATGTAATTACTGAGAACCTAAGAGAGGAACTCCAGACCCGACCACAGCTGATGAAAACATATCCGGAGGAAACACAAAGACAAAAGACACCGAGAGTGTCACAGAAACCTGTGGATAGCGTGCTGAAGTGTGATGATGATGGTACTCTGTAATGAAGGCTTGTTGCTGAAGGTAGATGATTTGTTTAATAGCATAGAATAGAAAAGATGGGGAGGGATTTTAAGTTAAAGCAGAGACAACAAGTTCCACAACTTCAATGGCATTTCAGACTGAGAAAGATTGTGCATGGTGTTTGAAGGCAGTCACCCCCAGCCTGAATGAGCTGGGCCCTTTCAGCAGTCGGGTCAGTGATCAACTGGACATTTTGGAAGGGGTGCCACCGGGGAGAGGTCCTTGCAGTTGTTTACATAGGGACCACCCCAACCCCTTCTTGTACATTGACGAAAGGGCCTGTGGGCCTCATGTATTTACCTTGCTAGTGCCCCTGGAACGAGAGAGCTTTAGCGACCAGAGAATGAAGGGGTGAAGACAAGGAATGTGATTAACCTTCAATCGGCCTGCAGGGTAAAAGCCATCAGGCATGTGAATGAAGTTGCATTTCTAAGACTCTTGTTCAAATTTCTGGAGCAATCTCGCTATTTAGCATTTTGTAGCTACTGATTAGGGATGATAGGGTAGATGTAGAGGCACACAAAATAATTGGGCTGGGGAATTCTGAGGCAGGGCAGTTTTGCTACTCTATTGGAGTAGATCCTCCTTTAGGTTGACCTTTCCTGGTACAAATTTACTTTTGTCCAGGAGGGCCAGGTGGAGGGTTTGTTAGAACAATTTTTGGGTTTAGCACATTTACATTTAGCAAATAAGTTTGTTGTCTCTGATTTGATATCCAATTTTCTTCCAATTGGGTAAATTAGAGAGCAGGTTTAAAGCCAGACTGAACCATAGTGAGCCTAGAGAGTCACCTTGTAAAATTATTATTATTTTTCTATTTGTATTTGCAGTTTGTTGCCTTTTACACACTGGTTGTCTGACCTGTTGGGGGCAGCCTTTTCATTGATTTTCTTGCGCTTCTTGTATTTACTGTGAATGCCCGCAAGAAAATGAATCTCAGGGTTGTACATATATGGTGACATACATGTACTTTAATAATAAATTTACTTTGAGATTTGATTTAACAATTACTTTGTTCTCATTTACTCTTGAATATTGGAAATGACATTGAACAATCTTCAATAGAATCTTATTTTACATTAAAACACTGGGAAATCTTAAATATCCATGTAACATGTGTAAAAATTTTGTGGCAAATTTGTAGTTACATTAAGGTGTATTCATGGGAGTAACATTATAATTTTAGAGTATTTTATTTGGCATTTATTATTTGAGGATGGTTTCAATAACATATTATTGTATTCTCAGTGTAAGAGATATCATGTCACTTTCCAAAGCAAGTCACTTAGACAGGAATAGGTAACCTGCAATCCTTGTCCTTGGTGTCTATTCAGTTCTCTGTAAACATTTTGTGTTTGATTATTTATTCTTTACAGACACATTCCTGAAACTCAAATATGTGGATGTGATTGGTATATTCCAGGAGAGTGATTTCCCGTTGGCTGAGCTGCCCCTACATAACGGTGTGCTATAGTTGTGACCAACATCCAGGAATTTCCTTCCTTCACCTTCAAATGTCCGTGGTTCTCTGCTGCATTTAGCCCAACCACTTCAAGGTTCAATGTGTTGTGCATTCAGAGATGCTCTTCTACACACCTCTATCATAACATGTGGTTATTTGAGCTACTGTTGCCTTCCTGCTAGGTTGAAACAGTCTGGCCATTCTCCTCTAACCTCCTGATTAACAATGTGTTTTTGCCTACAGAATTGCCACTCACTGGATGTTTTTTTGCTTATTGCACTACTCTCTGTAAACTCTAGTGACTGCTATGTATAAAGATCCCCGGAAATCTGTAGATTCTGAACTGCTCAAACCACCCAGTCTGGAATCGACAATCATTCCATAGTTAAAGTTAATTAGATCACATTTCTTCCCCATTCTGATGTTTGGTCTGAACAACAATTGAACCTCTTGATCATGTCTGCGTGCTTTTATGCACTGAGTTGCTGACACATGATTGGCTGATTAGATATTTGCATTAACAAGCAATGCACCTAATGAAATGGTAACTGAGTGCATATTAACCTTTAAAATGCTTTTTTGATCCCTTCAGTATGGCTTTGTGATTCTTTAATGTAGAACACATCCTTATTCTAGATAGATTTTGATTCCCTGTGATCTGAAATGTATCTTTTTAAATCTCATATCTTTGCAATTGTGTCAGCAATTAGAAAGCTGTCACTTTTTGGAACAGGAAGACAGTCAGGAGGCAGAAACACAAAATTAATGTTTCAAATTGATTACCTTTCATCACCATTAGAAAAGTTCAAGATGTAGCAGATTTTCAGCTTCAAAAACTTTAAATGTACCAGTAAGCATATGACATATGTTTAAAGGAAGGCAGGCAAATGCAGGATGCAAGTTTCTGTAAATGACACCCTTGATCCAGAGGAAATGTGTATAGTCAAAGGAGAGGTTGTTGAATTTGAGAACAACCTGAGCAAGGGAGAAGGCTGAAAGAAAAGAGGAGGACCTGCTGCGATCCTGGTCAGGGAATGGAAATATAGAAAAACCGGTTGGTCACATTATATGGAAGATCCTAACATTAAATTACTGAATTTATCAAAATGACTGAGAGGAATTTGTAATGAAAACTTGACGATTGAGGTCCTGGAAAATGTTGGAAGAGATTTGTCAGCATGATAACTAGCGAGAAACTCCGAACAAATAACAAAACCAAAAGAAGCAGGGGAATTACTTTGAACTACATAAAAGAATGAGAATGAATTAATCTTTATTTGCATTTTTCAAGAAATTCTCATCTTTTAATCATGAATATAACAAATTACCTTTCTGTACCCAATTCTGAATATATTGAGGAAAATTAATATAAATGATATCTGATGCCTCTCAAGATAGAAGCTAAAGTTAAATTTGACCATGGGAAAATAAGAAGTTTCAATACTGAAGAAGAAATGAGCCAGGTATGTATCTGATCACCATACCTGCTGTAGTTAAACTCTAGTTAAAGTACATCATGAGATTATCTGGACAGGAAGACTGAGACAGCAATAAAGGGATCGTATTCTGGATGGCTACCGGTTACCTGTGGAATTCCACAGGGGTCGGTGCTGGGACCACTGCTTTTTACAATATATGTCAATAATTTGGACTATGGTATTGATGGATTTGTGGTTAAATTTGCTGAGGATACAAAGATAGGTGGAGGAGCGGGTAGTGTTGAGGAAACAGAGAGACTTCGATAGTTTAGGGGAATGGGCAAAGAAGTGGCAAATGAAATACAATGTGGGGAAGTGTATGGTCATGCACTTTGGTGGCAGAAATAAACAGGCAGACTATTATTTAGGTGGGGAGACAATTCAAAATGCAAAGGAACTTGGGAGTCCTTGTGCAAGATACCCTGAAGGTTAACCTCCAGGCTGAGTCGGTGGTGAAGAAGGCAAATGCAATGTTGGCATTCATTTCCAGAGGTACAGAATATAAGAGCAGGGATGTGATGTTGAGGCTCTATAAGGCACTCATGAGACCACACTCGTGATTATTGTGTGTAGTTTTGGGCTCCTTATTTTAGAAAGGATGTACTGACATTGGAGAGGGTTCAGAGAAGATTCATGAGAATGATTCCAGGAATGAAAGGGTTACCATCGGAGGAACATTTGACTGCTCTTGGACTGTACTCCTTGGAGTTTAGAAGAATGAGGGGAGATCTCATAGAAGCATTCCGCATGTTAAAAGGCCTGAACAGATTAGATATGGCAAAGTTATTTACCATGGTAGGGATTCTAGGACAAGAGGGCATGACTTCAGGATTGAAGGATGTCCTTTTAGAAATGGGATTTGGAAAAATTACTTTAGTCAGAGGGTGGTAAATCTGTGGAATTTGTTGCCATGAGTGGCTATGGAAGCCAAGTCACTGGGTTCACTTAAGGCAGAGAGATAGGTTCTTGATTAGCCAGGGCATCAAGAGTATGGGGAGAAGGCAAGGGAGTGGGGATGACTGGAAGAATTGGATCAGCCCATGATTGAATGGCAGAACAGACTCGATGGGCCAAATGGCCTACTTCTGCTCCTATATCTTTTGGTCTAATTAAAATGAAATTTGAAATGGTGCAAATCCAAAGTAATCATTTGATATCTGATTAGTAGTAAATCAAGATTTAAGCTTCAGGTACATTTAATATCAAAGAGTGTATAAATTATACAACCTTGATATCCACTTGCTCACTGGTAGCCATAAAGTAAGAGACCCAAAAGAACAAAAAACCCAATTAAAGAAAAAAAGAATAAAAATAAAAGATTAACATTTGATGCGCACGAGAAAGAAAAAAATACAAATCATGTATTTTTAAATGAAGTGAACAACAACATTCCGAACCAAATTGAGTCCTCAGATCTGAACCCTGGAGAGGGCCCAATGCTTCACTTGTCTGTTTATAGTGATAACAGCGGACACGGAGCAACCACAGCCAGGGCAGACTTCATAGCCTCGGCACCGTGGAGATGACCATTGGAAGAGAAGGAGCAAAACTGGCTCTTGTCCCAAACAACACCTTAGTTTTTCAGTCTCTCTGGGCCAGATTTAAATTGACCAAACAAAGGAACAGCGAAAAGCTTCGGTGTCCTGGAGAGACGGCTGAACATTGTGGAGAGTGAGTGAAATATGCTCTCGCCTCCGATCTGGGCAGGTGTTTAAATTGCCTAAACAGTGTAAGTTACCTCATACGAAGACCCAGGCTGCGAAAGGCGCTGGACCTAGAACACACCACCCAATGACTCATTCCAGACCTAGATTTTGTTTCACAGCCTGAAGCCGCACTCAAGCTCTTCAAATGAGCTCGACACTCAGAGTATCTGACCTTGGACCCGGGTCTGTTGTACAAGCACTGAAACCGAATCCCCTCTGCCTGGATTCGTCTCCTCTGTGCAGCATTGACAGCCACCCAGCCTTGCTCCCAGGCCGGCCATGCGGAGAAGCCAAGGCCCGGGCATTCCTCGAACTCCAAACTTAGTGAAGAAATTCTAAAGAAAAAAATGTTTAGCAGTCAAAGAAGTGAAGATAAAAAAACTGGCAAGAGAAAATCTGCCGATACTGGAAATCCAAGCAACATTCACAAAATTCTGGAGGAACTCAGCAGATCAGGCAGCATCTATGGAAAAGAGTACAGTCAACGTTTCTGGCAGAGATCCTTTGGCAGGACTGAAGAGAAAAAGCTAAGGAGTAGATGGAAAAAATGGGAAGAGGACAGAGAGAGAAACACCAGGTGACAGGTGAAACCTGGAGAAGGACGAATGAAGTAAAGAGCTGGGAAGTTGATTGGTGAAAGAGGCAGAAGGCCATCGAAGAAAGAAAAGGGGGGAGGAGCACTGGAGGGGAGCGATGGGAGGCGAGAGAGGGAAATGGTGAGGGAGGAGGGGCATTACTGTAAGTTTGAGAAATCAATGTTCATACCATCAGGTTGAAGTCTTCCCAAATGGAATATAAGGCATTGTTCCTCCAACCTAAATGTGGCCTCATCACAACAGTGGAGGAGGCCATGGATGACATATTGGAATGGGAATGGGAAATGGGATTAAAATAGGTGGCCACTGGGAGATCCTGCTTGTTCTGGTGGATGGAGCATAGGTGCTCTGCGAAGCAGTTTCCCAATCTACATCAGGTCTCACCGATATATAGGAGGCCACACTGGGAGCACCGAAAACAGTAAATGACCCCAACAGACTCACAGGTGAAGTGGGAGGAGCCAAAGGAGAAATTATTTAGAATAAGGACAATTTCCACCAGATAGTGGAGAGTGGTGGTGGAGGGGAAATGGCTGGGTCTGGTGTCCAGAAAAAAACAGAGAGCTTTGAGGCCTTCCTGGTGGGGGTGGAGGTGTGTAGGGACAGGACATCCATAATAAAAATGAGCTGAAGGGGGCCAGGGATGTTGAAATTCTTGAAAAGATCAGAAGGTTGTGAGGTAAAAATAGGTCTGTATTTGAATATCAAGACAAGAGTTTCTCTGACCCAGGAGACTAGAATAAGTCAGTGAAGATAATGATCAGGTGATGGTCAAGAAGCTTTCACCTCCCAGGGCACCCTTCCCCACAGCAACTTCATCTATTTTGAGAAAATTGCCTGTTGTCTATTGAAGCTTAATGCCAAATCTTCTAGCATTTATTAAACATTTTATGCAGTTTCACCTTTACATCTTGTGACTTTGCTGGTGTTCACCTCTTCCTGATTTGGACTCCTTTGCAATACTTTGCCCTATAATCTTTCCTTTCCATGGAACTTCAGTCTACTTGAGCTATGTCTACTGTTTCTCTATAGTTGGCCTCCAGCAATTGTCAGGGAATGGTTTACTTTAACGGATGTAAATCACAAATGTGAAAGTTCATATTCATGCTGAGTAAAAATGAATTCATCTATAAAGCAGTTCTAAGACATAAACAAGCGATTAGTCTGATCAGACGCATTGGGAAAAAGAATCCGAGGTATTAAATTTTTGATTTCAAAGCTCAACACTACTCCTGTATGTTAGGAATCATTCTGGAATTATGAAATGGTTTCTTTGTAGTGTTCACTGCTGAGGTAATGGTTTCTCTGTAGCAACCATGTTTAGGCTATTGCTCGAGATAACAGGACTGTTAGCCAATTGGGGATTGTTGTTTTGTCTTGTATATCTGGAAAGATGTTGTTTTCATGGTCTTTTGTTGAGGAGAGATGAACAGGGAAGATGCGAGTGGAGAAAGCTGGGAGAACGCCGGATGGAGTGGATTGGGATCTGAGGGTCTGAAGATCGGTGATGTTCAGAGGAGATCGATTACTTTACTTACTAAGGATCACTACTGAGTGAGCTTGAACTGGAACTTTGACTTTCACTTGGGCCCTTTTTTTGTTTTGTTTATTTTCATTACTAACCCTATCTTCAGATTAAGATTCAAAAAAGTCTATCATTTAATCGTATATGGTGTACTGTCTGATATTTTGCATTGGGGGTACATTACACAGCATCCACACAAACGTGATTACCTAGTTTGGTGGGGCCAAAGTCTGCTTCCCCTAGTCGAACGTCTGCTGGGCAAGCCTGAGGGTTACAGTTGTTCGTGTCAGAAGTGGAGACCCCAAGCAATCATGTCCAGGGGCTGGGCACCCTTGGCTATTGGTCCATCATTAACTCATCCACCTCAGCCACCCAAATGACCCCCTGGCGCCACAAACAATTTAGCTGTCTCTCTGACCGGAAAGCTTCTCTCCTTCTCCTGACGCATGCTTTGGAACTCCCCCCGGAGCTCCAGTGTGCTCCCGGTCAGAGCAAATGCACTCTCTAATACTTCTAGATACTCAGCAAGGGAAGCAGAGGGCTAGTTGACTGTCATGCCTCTTACTACATGATATTATGGAAAACATAATCATGGATTAACTAAAATATGAACCAGTCTTCAAGAAATCTAAACAAGAGAAAATCAGTAGATGCTGGAAATCCAGGCAACAGACACAAAATGCTGGAGGAACTCAGCAGGCCAGGTAGCATCTATGGAAAAAAATAGAGTCAACATTTCTGGCTGAAATCCTTCAGCAGGACTGGAGAAAAAAAGTTGAGTTGATTTAAAAGTTGGGGGTGGGGTAGGGGACGGAGAAAGACAAGGTGATAGGTGAAACTGGAAGAGAGAGGGAAAGAAGTAAAGAGCTGGGAAGTTGATTGGTGAAGGAGATACAGGGCTGGTGAGGGGAGATCTGATAGGAGAGGATAGAAAGCCACGGAAGAAGGAAAATGGGGAGGAGCACCAGAGGGAGGCGATGGGTGGGCAAGGAGATAAGGTGAGAGAGGGAAAAGGGGATGGGAAGTGGTGAAGGTGAGGGGGAGGGAGAGGGGCAAGTGTCACACTTCTTCCACTCCCCCACTTCCTTCTTTCTGCACAGATCACTCCATACATGACTCCACCGATCTCCCTCCTGACACTTGTAAGTGGAGCAAGTGCTACACCTGTCTCTACACCTCCCTCACTACCATCCAGGGCCCTAAACAGTCCTTCCAGCACTTCAC
Organism: Hemitrygon akajei; assembly: GCF_048418815.1. Classification (NCBI taxonomy): domain Eukaryota; kingdom Metazoa; phylum Chordata; class Chondrichthyes; order Myliobatiformes; family Dasyatidae; genus Hemitrygon; species Hemitrygon akajei. Next base: position 70,531,594 of record NC_133125.1, read on the forward strand.
CTGCAAATCTGTTCGGGTCATTTACTGTGTTCAGTGCTCCTGGTTTGGAATCATGCATATTGGTGAGACCTGACATAGATCGTGAGGCAGCTTTGCTGAGCACCTGCCAGAGAAAGCAGGATTTACCCCTAGCCACCCATTTTAATTCCACCTCATACCCAGTCCAATATGTCCATCCATGGCCTCTGCCACTGTCATGGCAACAGTTTGGAGGAACAACACCATATAGTCCATCCGGGTAGCCTTCAACCTGATGGCATGAACATCGATATCTCGAACTTCCAGTAATGCCCTCCACATCCCACTCCTTCACCATTCCTAGCCACTTTTCTCTCTCTTACCTCATCTTGTGTGCCCATCGCCTTCTCTGCTGCTCCTCCCCCTTTTCTTTCTTCCATGGATTCTGTCCTCTCTTATTAGATTCCCACTTCTGCAGCCCTGTATCTCTTTCACCAATTAACTTCCTAGCTCTTTACTTCATCTCTCCTCCTCCTGACATTTCTCTCCCTTCTCCCATCTTTTAATCTACTCCCCAGCTTTTTTGTTTCCAGTCCTGCCGAAGGGTCTTGGCCTGAAACATTGATTCTTTTCCATAGATGCTGCCTGGCCTGCTGAGTTCCTCCTGCATTTTGTGTGTGTTTCAAGAAATATAACCTGCACACCATGTAATGGGCCATTCTGATTCTGTCCCATTGAAAGCGGATAGGACAAAATAATAGATGAATGTATACGTACACAACGCTGGAAGAACTTAGTAGGTCAGGCAGCATCCGTGAGAAAAGAGTAGCCAACGTTTCGGGCCGAGACCCTTCATCAGGAAACGTTGGCCTGAAATGTTGGCTACTCTTTTCTCACAGATGCTGCCTGACCTGCTGAGTTCTTCCAGCATTGTGTACGTATTCTTTGATCCACAACATCTGCAGTTGTATTTTTGTGTTTTGAATAGATGAATGTTCCTTCTCTGAGCACATCCTTAAAGGTATCACTGCCACTTAATGCACAGTGCAGGACAGATCTGTTGTGCCTCTTAACCTTCTGCCTAGTTATATATTCATGGTGGCATCCCTTAACACTAACAAAGGGGTATTTTTTGGGTGTCTGGCTTTTGGCACAGACACCGGTAGAGAATATTCAAAGGGGATTTTCTTATTGGTATGTGCTACCATTGTGAATACTTAACTGATTATATTCTAACTGCTAATGTTAAGTAGGTGATTGTAGCTACTGAAACTGTAGTTAATTATTTGAGATCTTTGTGTTGAAGACATATAAAGCATTGTGTTAGGAGCCTTGGACTCTGGTGAAGGTTCCCTGTGTCAATAAAGACTTCTCAGTCTCCCAGTTACTGCGTCTGTGGCTCAGTTTTAGTTCAGCGCTGCACTATACAGACAGCAAAGTGGCACTTTGAGTGGGTCACTGAGTAAATCACAAATCTAAGTGTCTGAAATAAAGTATAGTCAAAAATCGATACACTCCAGATCAGAATAACCTTCTAAAAGTGCACAACCTTACAACTAAAAGCCAAGACTGAAATAATCACAGCAGCTTCAAAGCCAATTCTTCCAATTATTATCTTAGAAAACTATAGCTTCTAGTTGGGACACTGGGAACATTCAAGGTTTTAGCTTAGTCCTATGCTGACTGAAAGTGTCAAGGTCCCATACTTCCAGAGAGGCTCCATTGATGTACCGCTGCCGTGATACAGTAGAGCACCCGCGACCTGAAAGAAGCTTGATGGATTTTTTGAGTTCTTGCTTATGGCAAATGAGTGGAGCACACCCACACCTAAGACATCGCAAAATCATAGAAGTGAACAAAAGATGATGGCCCTTCTTGTAGGAAGCTTCATAAATGCAGTCCTTTCTGTTCTGTAGGAAGAAAGTGTTTGGAGAATGATTGTTTTGCTATCTGCATGAGGACAAGGTACAGCTAGAACTATCTTAATGAGAAAACAAGCCACGGCGATCATGTTAAAAAGGTTCAGGAAGGGAAAATCATTATCTGTTGGAATACGGAAAAAAGGTTGTACTCAATCTCTGAAACAACGTTCCATTAGAGTGATAAATATTCTCACGCAGCCTGCATGCCACTTGATACAGAGGACCATTAAAGGACGTTGCCATCAAATGGAAAACAGCACACGTGTGGTTTATCTGCAGAATTAGCAGGAGTTCAGCATTGAAAGATGCTCTGCAGCTGGGTAGTTTAGAGATGTTCTGATCAATATGATGAGTTTTAGGTCGATACCAGCTCCATGTTCTAGAATTTGCATACATCATTTCTCAGACTCTATTCTCTACTCTTTGGGTCATTTATTCTTCTGATGTGACTGAGCATCAGATTTTATTTAGTAACATTCTAATGCAGTGCTTTGAACATTTTACCCAACTAAACATGTTAATTGTTGCAAATTGCTGATTACACAGTGGACTTAAACCAAATGTGTTGAAAATCCCAGTAGATTCCCTCATTTCCTTCAGGGCAGATGACCTGTCCTTACCCAATCTGGTCTGTATGTCACTCTAGACCCACTAATATGTTTGGATCTCAGCTGTCTCCTCAATTCAGGGTGAATTTGAGACAAAGAAAAAGATATGACATATTGGCAGCAACACCCACATTGTGCAAATAAATTTTAAATAAACATTACCAACAACTTGGGCTCTAAAACTACTGCAGTCTAATACAGCTTTGTATTTTAATCATAGCAGCAATTTGAAATCAATTAGCAGGCCAGATGTTAATGGTTTTTTCATCTAAATGCATAATTAATTTGTTAAGACAGCGCATCTAATATTTTAATAATAACTCATTAATATGTTATTTATGGGCTTTAATGTCTATCACTAAGAATGGCTCTGTTGCACCCAATTTGACTGGGCTGTCAAAATCCAGAAGAGCAAAGCAGCCCAACTTCTAATGTGACGAGTTTATGTTAGATTCACATTCACTGGCTGTTGCACATTTCTGTTCAGAGATTAATACTTCTACTACCTTTGGGACTTGAAATGGAAAGTGCAGTTAGTTGGGCAGAAAACTATCATACGTGGGAAGTATGGTAATATCAGGGCTTGTTGAGGGATGGCAGGCTAGAATAAATCATTTGGATTCAATTCAATGCTTCCACTCTGTATAGTGCTTTGAATTCAGACAACTTTCTCTTCCCTACAAATAGGTTATGTAAGGCAAATTTCAAAGTTGAGATAAAATGTTTTAATTAGAGATTGTAGCAATGTGCTATACACAGCGCTGAAATAACGACACGCAGTCGGTAAGTCGATTCAAGACTAGTTTTTTCAAACTTCGCGGTGCTGGCATTTAATCCCTAGCGTCCGCCCTCTCCGGGCGGAAATGATGTCAGAGGTGCATTACCAAAGTCTCTCCCCCCCCGCCTCCCCGCGCTGGCTATTTGTGAGCCAATTTGCCTGCGCAGAAAGTGGGACGCCACAAGATCTTATATTATTATTTTTTGTAGTGGCTGAAATTTACACAACACTCGATCGCACAAAAGGATAATGCAAATGTATTTTAGTGCATTAAATACAAGCTTTAATGTTATCACACTCACATATACTTTACAGTTAAATTGCTGGGTACTAGGCTGCCTAAGACTTACAACACTGGCTATAATCTTTATATAAGCTGAAGAAAGTCCTGTAAAGAGAGATTGTGGATTTAGTTGAATTTAACAATCTAAGGATGTTGCAATATACTCTTAGAACACAGAACGTACAACAATACAGCATGGCAGGCCCTTCAGTACAAGATGTCTGTGTTGAACATGATGCCAAACAAAACTGCACATAATCCCTGCCTGTTCAGATTCTTGTAGAAATGACTCTTAAATATTACAATATCCCTTCTGTATCTGCTTCCTCCGCCTTCCTAGCAGAATGTTCCAGGCACCTACCACTCTCTGTTGTAAACTTGTCTTGTTTAACCTTTACCCCTTTCACCTTTAACCCATGCCATCTGGTATTTTATAATTCCACTTTGGGGAAGGACCCTGATTCATACCTTTATGTACTTTTGTCTGTTCACCCCGACCTGCTGACCCTCAGAAATATGATCTATTTGTCTAACCTCTCCTTATAGCAAATACTCTCTAATCCAGGCAATATCCTGATGAACCTCTTCTATGCCCCCTCCAAAGTTTACAAATCCTTCCTATAGTCTAGTGACCAGAACTGAGGAAGATCTGTACCAGCAAGGCGGCTGGACCGGATGGAGTTTCCCCACGATTACTGAGGGCCTGTGTGACTGAGCTGGGAGAACCACTACAGCGCATCTTCAACATGAGCCTGGAGCAGAGAAGAGTACCCAGACAGTGGAAAACATCCTGTATTGTCCCGGTACCGAAGAAACCACAACCAAAGGAGTTGAATGACTTCAGACCTGTTGCCTTGACGTCGCACGTTATGAAGACCATGGAGCGGCTGATAATACAGAATCTGAGGCCACAAACCAGGCACGCCCAGGATCCTCTTCAGTTTGCGTATAAGGAGAAGGTGGGAGTGGAGGATGCTATCACGTATTTGCTGCACAAATCACTCTCTCACCTAGAGGGGGTCAGTTGTGCTGTGAGGATTACATTCCTTGACTTCTCTAGTGCCTTTAACACCATCCAGCCCAAGATCTTAAGGCACAAACTAATGGAGATGGGAGTAGACTCTCACATGGTGGATTGGATAGTGGACTACTTGACAGATAGACCTCAGTATGTGCGGTTGGGAGACTGTAGGTCTGACACGGTGGTCAGCAGCACAGGGGCGCCGCAGGGAACCGTACTCTCTCCGGTCCTGTTCACCCTGTACACATCAGACTTCCAATATAACTCGGAGTCCTGCCATGTGCAGAAGTTCGCTGATGACACGGCCATAGTGGGGTGTGTCAGGAATGGACAGGAGGAGGAGTATAGGAAACTGATACAGGACTTTGTGATATGGTGCAACTCAAACTACCTGCGTCTCAATATCACCAAGACCAAGGAGATGGTGGTGGACTTTAGGAGATCTAGGCCTCATATGGAGCCAGTGATCATTAATGGAGAATGTGTGGAGCAGGTTAAGACCTACAAGTATCTGGGAGTACAGTTAGACGAGAAGCTAGACTGGACTGCCAACACAGATGCCTTGTGCAGGAAGGCACAGAGTCGACTGTACTTCCTAAGAAGGTTGGCGTCATTCAATGTCTGTAGTGAGATGCTGAAGATGTTCTATAGGTCAGTTGTGGAGAGCGCCCTCTTCTTTGTGGTGGCGTGTTGGGGAGGAAGCATTAAGAAGAGGGACGCCTCATGTCTTAATAAGCTGGTAAGGAAGGCGGGCTCTGTCGTGGGCAAAGTACTGGAGGGTTTAACATCGGTAGCTGAGCGAAGGGCGCTGAGTAGGCTACGGTCAATTATGGATAACTCTGAACATCCTCTACATAGCACCATCCAGAGACAGAGAAGCAGTTTCAGCGACAGGTTACTATCGATGCAATGCTCCTCAGACAGGATGAAGAGGTCAATACTCCCCAATGCCATTAGGCTTTACAATTCTACCGCCAGGACTTAAGAACTTTTTAAAAGCTATTATTAATGCTTTTTGAGATAGTGATTTTGATGCATATCATATTTTTTACTGAGTTAAGTATTGTATGTAATTAGTTTTGCTACAACAAGTGTATGGGACATTGGAAAAAAAGTTGAATTTCCCCATGGGGATGAATAAAGTATCTATCTATCTATCTATCTATCTATCTATCTATCTATAAGGCCCAAAATGTGGCCTCACTGAAGTTTTACAGAGGTGCAGTATAACTTTCAAACTTGCCCTGACTGATGAATGCGCCCAATTAAGGCAGACTTATGTCTCCAATTTCTGACAGTTAAGGATTTGCACCCCAAGATCTCTGTCCATCAATGCCACCAAGTGTATACATTTGACCTCTTAAAGTGCAACACCTCAAACTTGACTGGATTTAAATTTCATTTGCCACTACCCTACCCTGATCAATCATCTTCACTATCTTCTCAAAAAACTCAATCAAGTTTGTCAGACATGACCTGCCTCATAAAAATCCATGACTATAACTAAAATGACTATGCTTTTCCGAATGTGAGTAGATCCTATCCCTAAGAATATTCTTCAATAATTTCCCAACTAGTAATGTAAAGCTCAAAGGTCTATAATTTCCTGGTTTGTTTCTTTTATCCTTCTTAAACAAAGGAAAGCCATTGGCCATTCTCCAGTCTTCTGAGACCTTGTCTGTGGCTAAGAGGGTCACAAAGATCTCTGTTATGGCCCCAGCAATCTCCTCTCTTATTTCTTTCAATAACTCAGGATAAATCCCAGCAAGCCATGAGGAATAATCCATTGTAATGTCCTTTATTCTTTCTTAATATCAACATGCCATGATCTTGCATTTCTCCATGTTCTTTCCTTGGTGGACACCAATGTAAAATAAATGTTTATTTTATTTTAAATGTGGTACTTGGAATAAACATTTTCCTTTATCCCTGAGTATGCCTAACTTTTTCTTTGAAGCACTCTTGTTTTTAATGTATATAAAATACCTTGTAATTTTCCTTAATCCTACTCACCAAGGATAATTAGTGGCCTCTATTGGCCCACCTGATTCTTTTTTTCTTATTTGCTGTTTTCTTTATACTCTTCAAAGGCCCTGTCCAATTTCAACTTCATAAATCATTAGTATGCTTCCTTTTCACTTTTGACTAAATTTGCATTGTTTCCCGTCATCCAAGGTTCAAGAATCTTAGCATATTGACTTTGTTCCTCACAGGAATATGTTGGACATGAATTATAATCAACTGACCTTGAAACAACTCTCACATGTCAGATGTGGACTTACCCAGTCTACTTTCCTGAGGTCTTGCATTATACTGGTAGCCTTTCTCTAATTTAGCACTTTCCCCAAGGTCTGGTCTTATCCTTGTCTATAACTATCTGAAAACCTACAGAGTTGTGATCACGATTCCCAAAGTACTCTTCAACTGGAACTCTGATCACCTGGCCAGGAGCACTTCCATAAGGTTTGATATGGCCCTGTACTGGATAGACTATCTTTATATTGCACCAAATAACAACCTCCAAACCCTACCAAATGCAGTAATAATTCTGCCCCACCTCTGGCACAAAGGGAGTATTGTATTAATTAAAGTCATCCACTTTGTCTGTTTACATCTTTTTATCTTTCAACAGTTTACACTTTTCCATAATCTGTCTATGTATCTGTTCCTATAGATAGTGATCAAGGGATGATCTTTCAAGAATCACTAGATACTGGAATAGTTCTGGAGGACTGGAAAATTGCAAATGTCATTCCACTCTTTAAGAAGGGAGTGAGACAGAAGAAATAAAATTAATAAGCCTGACTTCAGTGGTTGGGAAAATGTTGGAGTATATTATTAAGGATGAGCGTTTGGGGTACTTGGAGGCACATGACAAAGTAGGCCAAAGTCTGCATGGCTTCCTTGAGAGTAAATCTTGCCTGACAATCTGTTGGAGTTCTTTGAGGAAATATCAAGCAGGATGGACAAAGGAGAGTTAGTGTTGACTTGGATTTTCAGAAGACCTTTGGCAAGATGCCAACATGAAGCTTCTTCATTAAGGGCCCATGGCATTACAGGAGAGACACTAGCATGGATAGGAGGATTGACAGCTTGACAGAAGAAAGGGGGCCTTTTCTGGTTGGCTGCTGGTGACAAGTGGACTTCAGCAGGAGTCGGTATTGCAACTGTTTCTTTTCAAGTTATATGTCAGTGATTTGGATGATGGAATTGATGGCTTTGTGACCAAGTTTGTAGATGAAACAAAGATAGGTGGAGTGGCAGGCAGTGTTGAGGAAGCATGGAGTCTGCAGAAGGACTTGGACAGATTGTGAAAATGGCAAAGAAGTGGCAGATTGTATAGGGAAATGTATGTTCATGCACTTCGGTAGAAGGAATAAAGGCATAGATTATTTCTAAACAGGTAGAAAATCCAAAAATCAGAGATGCAAAGGGACTTGGGAGTCCTTGTACAAAATTCCCTAAAGGTTAACTTGCAGGTTGAATCAGTGGTAAAGAAAGCAAATACAATGTTAGCATTCATCTCGAAAGGACTAGAATATAATAACATAGATTACTTCCAGTAAGATGGCAGCGCGTGAGGACACAGTTGCCTCTTGGGGGCCAACCAAAGGTTTTTTAATCTTTGTTAAATGCGTTTTTTTATCATAAGACTGCACTGGATTCTAATAACTATGTGTACAGCAGGCCTAACACATCAGTGAGCTGCTTGTTGTTTGGAGAAGCTGGCTGGGGTTCGTAGGAGACACACGCCATCGGGCTGTGGGAAGAGAATTGAGCCAGCATGCCACAGGAGGAGCTGGATTGGGTGTGAAAGAGCTGTCCTGGATGCAGACCATGATGCTGCCTACTACTTAAAGGCACTGAAGTTGGTGCACAAAGGCAGCATGAAGTGAAACCGTAAGTGGCTGTTTTGCACATTTCTTCTGTGAACTCGAGACCCTGTTGAACACTGATTGCCACAGGCCTGTTTCCTTCTTTTGGTGGTGAGATAGGAGGTGAGGCAGCAGAGTCACCTCTAGTGTAACGGGGACGAGGCCTCAAGCTGCAGTTTGCCTGCTGCTGCAGTCCAGATGAGGAGACACCAGGGGCAGCGTAGCGTGGTGTCCATGCACAGTTGGTGGTGGCCTCTCCCATATGTGCTGCCCTCTAGTGTTGGATCGTTTGACTGCTGGGAGGCATCAATTTGTGGGGCATTGCTTAGTCTTCGACTGAAAATGTGTTTTCTTGCATGACTATGCTCTTTTTTTTCTCTCTCACTATTTATGTGTCTGTTTTTGCACCATGGTTCTAGAGAACAACTGTCTTGTTTGGCTGTATGGTTTGAATGATAATTAAACTTGATGTAATGTGAGCAATGTCTTAAAAAAGACAATGCTCAGACTGCACTTGGAATATTGTAAGCAGTTTTGGGCCCCTTATCTAAAAAAAATTATGGTTTTTGAGAGTGTCCAGAGGAAGTTCACTACAATGATTCTGGGAATGAAAGCCTTGATGTATGAGGAGCATTTGCTGGCTCTGTGTCTGTACTCACTGGAGTTTAGAAGAATGAGGCAGAATCTCACCAAAACCTATCGGATATTGTAAGGCTAAGATGGAGTGAATATGGAGAGAATGTTTCCGATTGTGGGGGAATCTTCAACCAGAGGGCACAGATGCAGAATAGAGGGATGTCCATTTAGAACAGAGATAAGGAGGAATTTCTTTAGCTAGAGGGTGTTGGAACTGTGGAATGTGCGGGTTTCTTCTGAGTGCTCTCTCTATCCAAAGATCAACTGGGCAATGTAAGTTGTTCTGTGATTAGTTAAGGGTTAAATCGGGGATTGCTAGTTGCATGGCTCAAAGAACTGGTGGAACCTATTCCATACCGTATCTCTGTATAAAATAAATAAATGTAATAAGAACACTTTTGTACTTTGACCATTCCCTCTGGCTCTGGCATGATTTCCCTGCTTTGTCCTTGAACAATCCCATCCTCTCCTTAGTTACTGTCTTGTTTTTAATGTATTTATATAAAAAAATTGGGATTCTATTTAATCCAGCTTGCCTGAGATATTTGATGGTCACACTTGGTCCTTCTGACTCACTGTTACGTTCTTTCCTGCTTCCTTTACATTCCTCAGAAGCTCTGTTCAGTTTCACATGCTTCCTTTTTCTTTTAGATTAAGTTTGCAACATTGCTTGTCATCCAAGTTCCCAAACTTCCTTTCCTTATCCTCCTTCCTCACAGAGTCACGTTGGCGGTTGTTCTCTCGACGTGTTGCTGTGGCATTCTCCCTTTACATCTGTCTATTGTGTCTGAAATATTGGCTTCCTGGTTATTTACTCTACCAAATCAGAACTAGGCTTATTATCACTGACATGTGTCATAAAACGTGTTATTCTGTGGCAGCAGCACAGAGAGAAACAGAAAATACTACAAATTACGATAACAAGACCGGGAGAGGGTTTTTTTTTAATATAAAAATTGGAGTTATTTAAATTTGAAGACAAATGCAAGCACAACAGCTGGTAAGTTAATTGAAAGCACTTGCAAAATCCCAAATATTCAAGAGTATACTTAACTCCTTCTTCTTGATAATAAAGACATGCACCAAACTCAAACTGTGGAAACATTTCAATATCAATAAAAACATTGCTGTGTGCTGTGAAATCAACTTCTTTTAAATAGTAATGACAAAAAAATCACCCCGTGGCCCACTCCCTGGTTCTACCTAGGCTAAACTGAACTTAGATAAAGTGTGAATACATAGTTATACTCATTCACTTCTGCTCCCTAACCCATGTGACAAATTATCCATAATAAACTCACAACACGAAACATAATACAGTCAGACAGAAAATAGATACATGACTCCTGCATCCCAGCCTCTAATTATTACACTCTAATAAATATTACTACATACCACTAAAAATAGGAGACATGAAATCTTGAAGGATAAACATCTTAACATTCATACAAATGTCCTTTTTCTTCTTTCCTCTTCCAGGTAAGTCATGCAATGGTTATTTAGGCCAGAGGTTGTCCTACGTGGCCCAGTACACAGTGATCTTTAACACCACTCTCTGTCAAGTCAGTAAATTAAGTCAAAATCATGAAGGTTCTAGAGCTGTAGCTCCTCAAACCTTGCAGTAGACAGATCTTGATTATAGGCTGAACCAGACAGCTGGTCTTGGTCTTGATGTGCAACTGCTGCACAAATCCTGCTTTGTTTGGAAAGGCATGAATGATCCACAAGTTTTGAGGCACTGTGTCATCAACTATAACCATAATGCTTCCTGACCATTTATACCTGAGATTTTTGATGTTTCTGTAGCTGTGGTAAATACTCCTTGACCCACCATTTCTAAAACAAGTTTGACATATATTGGACTTGCTTCTATCCCCGTAGTTCTTCAAACTCCTTCTGATCTCCACTTCAGAAGATTCAAAGTACTCCACTCCTACATGTATGAACAGAGTTTCCCTGTCCAGGCACAAACAAAGAGAAAATCTGCAGATGCTGAAAATCTGAACAACACACACAAAATGCTGGAGAAACTCAGCAGGCCAGGCAGCATCTATGGAAAAGAGTACAGTTGTGTGATGTTTCCTGTCCAGAGGTAGATTTGCTATGTGCTGGCATTCCTACTAAGTTGTCCACCAACTATCAAGAAATTACCTTTAAGTACTTGATTGAGCTTGAAAATATGACTTTTCCTTTTCACACTTTCTCCTCTTTGCAAACTCAAGAATTTATCTGGAAATTTCTTTCTTTGGCAACAGAAACCAATCATATCCTTTTCAGGCAAACACAAGGAAATCTGCAGATGCTGGAAATTCAAGCAACACACTCAAAATGCTGGTGGAACACAGCAGGCCAGGCAGCATCTGTAGGGAGAAACGCTGTTGACGTTTAGCGCCGAGACCCTTTGTCAGGACTAACTGAAAGGAAAGATAGTAAGAGATTTGAAAGTAGGAGGGGGAGGGGAAAATGTGAAATGATAGGAGAAGACCGGAGGGGGTGGGGTGAAGCTGAGAGCCAGAAAGGTGATGGTCAAAAGGGATACAGAGCTAGAGAAGGGAAAGGATCATGGGACGGGAGGCCTATGGAGAAAGGGGGAGGAGAGCACCAGAGGGAGATGGAAAACAGGCAGAGTGATGGGCAGAGAGAGAAATAAAAAAAAGGGAGGGGAAAAAAAACTAAATATATCAGGGATGGGGTTAGAAGGGGAGGAGGGGCATTAACGGAAGTTAGAGAAGTCAATGTTCATGCCAACAGGTTGGAGGCTACCCAGCTGGTATATAAGGTGTTGTTCCTCCAACCTGAGTGTGGCTTCATCTTGACAGTAGAGGAGGCCATGGATAGACATATCAGAATGGGAATGGGATGTGGAATTAAAATGTGTGGCCACTGGGAGATCCTGCTTTCTCTGGCAGACTGAGCGTAGGTGTTCAGTGAAACGGCCTCCCAGTCTGCATTGGGTCTCACCAATATATAAAAGGCCACACTGGGAGCACCGGACGCAGTATACAATTTTCCTGGTCTGTTTCTGACACCTCCCTCCCCTTTCTTGATCTTTCTGTCTCCATCTCTGGAGACGGCTTATCTACTGATATCTACTATAAGCCTACAGACTCTCACAGCTACCTGGACTACTCCTCTTCCCACCCTGTCTTTTGCAAAAATACTATCCCCTTCTCACAATTCCTCTGTCTCCGCCGCATCTGCTCTCAGGATGAGGCTTTTCATTCCAGAACGAAGGAGATGTCTTCCTTTTTTAAACAAAGGGTTTTCCCTTCTTCCACCATCAACCCTGCTCTCAAACGCATCTCTCCCATTTCCCGCACATTTGCCTTCACCCCATCCGCCCACCACCCCACTCAGGATAGGGTCCCCCTTGTCCTCACCTACCACCCCACCGGCCTCCAGATCCAATGTATAATTCTCCGTAACTTCCGCCACCTCCAACGGGATCCCACTACCAAGCACATCTTTCCCTCCCCCCTCTTACTGCTTTCCGCAGTGATCACTCCCTACGCGACTCACTTATCCATTCATCCCCCCCCATCCCTTCCCACCGATCTCCCTCCTGGCACTTATCCTTGCAAGCAGAACAAGTGCTACACCTGCCCTTACACTTGCTCCCTCACCACCATTCAGGGCCCCAGACGTCCTTCCAGGTGAGGCAACACTTCACCTGTGAGTCGGCTGGTGTGGTATACTGCGTCTGGTGCTCCTGGTGTGGCCTTTTACATATTGGTGAGACCCAATGCAGACTGGGAGGCCGATCGCTTTTGCCAATCATCTTTCTGGCTCTCAGCTTCACCCCGCCCCCTTCACAATCTCTCTCTCCAAAGAATACTCTTGTCGCTCTTCATCCAAGTCAGATTGAGCAAGAATGATGTTCAATTGCTTCCTCTTTCAACAAAGAAACAAAAGCCAGTTCATAAATGTAGGAATCCAGGTCACTATCTTCCTCAAACATGTCCACGAGGAGAAGTGATAGATTATACGTGTTACCACATCCACCTCCGCTTCAATCAGCATGGCATTCATTGTAACACTCCTCTTGACTTCTGGATCATCTAGCAGGAGTTCTCCAGAACAACCGGGGTTCATAGATCATTTGCCTTCAGGCTGAAGAGGATACTGAGGCCTTGAGACCCATTTCTTCAGAAATAGTTTAACCTTCAACTGTCTGGAGGCTACATCTGCTGGGTTGCTTGAAGTGTTTCCATACTTGCACTGAGATCTTTGTGAGACCTTAAGAATTTCTGAAACTCTGCTAGCAAAGAAGGTTCGGAATCTGCAAGTTTCATTCTTGATATACTTCAGCACAGATGCATTATCAGACCAAAACACTGAGCCCTGAAGCTGCATGTGCTACTCCTTCCTCCACAAAGTCTCCATAAAGCTTGTTGTTATAGTAAAAATGAGCCCCATATGGGGAGGTGGAAGCTGATTTCTTCAGAGCTACACTAGATTATCCCTTGATGAAAGCATGAGAGTGTGTGTTTTGTAATGGATAGGTTATTTTTGCTTACATCTGTAAAGTGGTGCAACTGTGCAGCAATAACTTCTCCAAAATCCAAGGGTTTCAAACCTCTAACAACCTTGAAGTCTTTTAACTGGCAGAGCTCTTCCAGCCAGCTTGTCTACTCATGAGCGACTGATGTTGGTATAGTGTCATCCCAGCCAAACCCTTTCTTACAGAGACCTTGTAGGATCTTCTCAGCAGACATGGGTCTCAGAACCTCAGTATAATTATAACTAACCTATATCCTGCTGTAGCCTTTGATGACCTTCTCTCCCTTGTTTTCCATTATCCTACCAGTCCCAATACTCTTTCTCTCTCCCCCTCATTTCCCCCTCACCTCTTTCCCTTTATCTCACTCTCCTCTCCAAACAGATTCCATTATTTTCAATCTTTTGTCATTTCTACCCATCATCTCCCAGCTTCTTGCATGATTCCCATTCCCCAACCCCAACATCCAATCTTCTTCTTGGACTCACCTATCACCTTCCAGTTCTCACTTCAACCCCTGCCCAACCTTTTTATATTGGCTATTGTCCTCTTTCTTTCTAGTTCTGATGAAGGGATTTCATCCAAATGTCAACTGTGTCTAGAAAGGATACAGAAATTTTCATCAAAGCCCCAACCTTCTCGTCTCTTGCCACTCTTAATAATCTGTCAGCTATCTGCACAGTACTTCAGTCATGTACTGTTATCCATTCAGAAAGCTTCTCTGATTCCCTGGAGCATTTTCCTACCACAATGCTATTTTGACACCATTATACAGTATATGAGTTTACAGAGAGAAAATCTGATCAAATTACTAAATTAAGAAAACTGATGTTCTGTGTACCCCATAGACTTTGTCATCCATTTTGTTTACAGTCTCTGGGTTCTACTAATTGATATTTCAGTGTTCCACAAGAAATTAATAATTTACTCTTAATAAAAACACAAAATGCTGGCAGAACTCAGCAGGCCAGACAGCATCTATGGGAGGAGGTAGTGACATTTCAGGCTGAAACCCTTCATAAGGAGGGTAAATAAATTACTCTTTATCAGATTAGATTATTAGATAAAATCTGAAGTGACATTGGCTGCTACATTGAACTGAGAAGCAGAGTTACATACCTGTCCTGATAAAGTCAGGTCAAGTCACTTTTATTGTCATTTCAATCATAACTGCTGGTACAATACATAGTAAAAATGAGACATTTTTTCAGGATCATGGTATTACATGACAGTACAAAAACTAGACTGAACTACGTAAAAAACAACAGAAAAAAAAACTACACTAGACTACAGACCTACCCAGGACTGCATAAAGTGCACAAAACAGTGTAGGCATTACAATAAATAATAAACAGGACAATAGGGCAGTAAGGTGTCAGTCCAGGCTCTGGGTATTGAGAAGTCTGATAGCTTGGGGGAAAGAAACTGTTACATAGTTAAATGAATTAACAAATTTTGTAAAGTTTGTTCTTCATTGTCTCTTTTCACCAGTGATTTCTTTAAAAATATGCAATTTAATTCACCCTGGTTGCATGGCATTGCATTTGGTAATTAGGTAGTCTGGTCATTTTATGGCTTTCATCGATGAGCTTAAATGGTCTCTAGTCAGGAGGAATTTGGCCTTCTTCCAGCTCTTTGATAAAGACTGGAGACACATTGTGATTAGATTGTCCTGACGGAATTAAACGGTGACAAATCTACTTGAGGTGTTCTGGAAGGGTTGGTCATGTGACAGCCATTCCCATTTACAATTAAACATTTCTGAAGCAGAAAAGAATCAGGTATAGCATGGAAATGTTCATGAGGCTGAAGGATGCATTTCTACCCCAATCTCTTTTTAAGTATGGAACTCATTGCAAATTTTGTCAAAATCACTCTCAAAGTGAAGACCTTCAGTGAACACTTCAATATCAGAAATTTGATCCTTTTGGGAGAAGTCTGACATTTATTTATAAACAGATTATTCCATTTTCCATTTGGACAACTTCTTCGTTAACTATTTTCATTACAAAAAGTGACTTGGCCTGAGGTGAATCTCCAAAACATTGGTTTTATTTCTGACTGCAAAATTTTGAAGAAAGATTTCCAAGAGGCAATGCAACAGTATAAGTGTCACTGTATTCAACATACTACCTTGTAGATTATTATACTTAACAGTGCCTTGCATTATTCATGTTTGTGTGTCAAACTTTTGTTACGTGCAAAAGCCATACACTGAATGATATCTCCATTTGCACATTTCCTTTCCTGTCGTGGTAGGTTGTCCTTAGGAACTCAGATTGATTCATGATTCTTATTGAATTGTCACAATGCAACCAGGAGCATTTCTTACATCTTCATTGAGTGCTCAGGACACCTTCAGAACACATATCTCCCAAATCCCTCTATGTTACACCTGAAAGAGCTATTATCCAGTATTCATCTGCTGTCCTACTCTTTCAATTAGTGGTCTCCGAACCCAGCTCAATCTACCCCATATCCTTCAGTCCTCTGGCCCTTGTCTCAACACTCTCACTCTTGTCTTTATTCTTGCCTTCATCCCTCCACCCCCCACTTTCAGTCCTGATGCATGGTTTTGACTGGAAATGCTGACAGCTACACTCTACCCACAGCTGCTGTTTGAGCTGTTGAGTTCCTCTAGCTGATTGTTTGTTGCTCCATGTTCCAGCATCTGCTGTCTCTTGTGTCCCCATGAACGGAGACATCACGATGGCAACATTGCTCTAAAAGGGGGTTTGGGGACTTTGAAGCAGGAGATAACATCATACCATCACTGAACCTGTCTGTGGAGAGTCTCTGCAGATCTGAACTTTCCAAGTCTATTGTCACCAAGATATAGATCACAGAACGTGGAGCAGTACAATGCAGGAACGGGCAATGTTCTGTAAACTAATTAAGCTGATGGCATCTAACTTCCTTTACTGTATGCAGGTTGTATGCCTTCACTTTCTGCATATTCACATAAAATGCTTTTATTGTACCTGCCTCCACCACTACTCCTGGCAGCGCATTCCAGCCATCAGCCACTTTCTGTTGTAGATGTTCTGCACATTTTCTTTCAATTTACCTGGATGAGGAACTGAAGGAATGGGTTAGTTAATTTGCTGATGACACAAAGGTTGGAGGTGTTGTGGATCGTGTGGAGGGCTGTCAGAGGTTACAACAGGACAGCAATAGGATGCAAATCTGCACTGAGAAGTGGCAGATGGAGTTCAACCTAGATAAGTGTGAGGAGGTTCATTTTGGTAAGTCAAATATCATGGCAGAATATAGTATTAATGGTAAGACTCTTGGCAGTGCAGAGGATCAGAGGGAGAGAAACATAGAAAACCTGCGGCACAATATAGGCCTTTCAGCCCACAATGCTGTGCCGAAAAAGTCCTTACCTTAGAAATTACCTAGGGTTACCCAAAGCCCTTTAATTTTCTAAGCTCCATGTACTTGTCCAGGAGTCTCTAAAAGACCCTATCATATCTGCCTCCACCACCGTCGCCGGCAGCCCATTCCACACACTCACCACTCTCTGCATAAACAACCTATGCCTGACATTTTCTCTGTAGCTGCCTTTGGGAGACTTTGGCGTAGAGTCTTTCAGAACGGGAGCCTTCATCCCTCCACAAAGGTCGCTGTATACCAAGCGGTCGGTGTCACCACCGTCCTTTACAGCTGTGAAGCTTGGGTAACCTACAGCCGTCACATCAAGTCCTTGGAGCGCTTCCACAGAAGCTGCCTTCAGCGCATCCTGGGAATTACCTGGCGTGAGCGGGTGCCTCACACTGAAATACTTGCAAAGACCAACTGCAGAAGTATTGAGGCCATGATCACTCAGTGTCAGTTGCAGTGGCTGGGGCACATGATAAGGATGCCCCCATGTCGGCTACCCCGCAGAGTGTTATACGGCCAGCTACATCATGGTCGACGCTCAGCTGGAGGGCTGAAGAAACGCTATGAGGATCAGATGAAGAATGCTTTGAGGAAGTGCGAGATCAGACGTGAGGACCTGGAGGATGGTGCTGCTGACCGTAACACTTGGCAACAGCTGTGTAGGGATGGGCTTCATATTCTGGAGATGGAAAAAAAAACCAGAAGACAGCTGAAGAGAACCAGGAGAAATGCAGCCATGGTTGCCATCACTACCACTACCACCACTACCACATATATATATCCCACCAACAATAGAGCTTGTGGGTCCAGGATAGGACTGTACAGTCATCAGAGATCTCACCGTTAAAGGAGTGGATATCGTCATCAGATTCTGATGGGCAACCGAAGAAGACCTACTTCCAAGCACCATAAAACTATGCTCTCTCGTGCTAGCCATTTCAGACCTGGGAAAAAGCCACTGACTATCCACATGATCAATGCCTCGCATCATCTTATACACCTCTATCAGGTCACCTCTCATCCTCCGTCCCTCCAAGGAGAGAAGACCGCTCAAACTATTCTCATAAGACAAGCTCCCCAATTCAGGCAACATCCTTGTAAATATCCTCTGCACCCTTTATATGGTTTCCACATCCTTCCTATAGTGAGGTGACCAGAACTGAGCACAGTACTCCAAGTGGGGTCTGACCAGGGTCCTATATCACAGCGTTACCTTTCGGCTCCTAAATTTAATCCCATGATTGATCAGATCCCTCTGATCCTCCATGCTGCCAAGAGTCTTACCATTAATACTATATTCTGCCATTATATTTGACCTACCAAAATGAACCACTTCACACTTACCTCGGTTGAACTCCATCTGCCAGTTCTCAGTCCAGTTATCCATCCTATCAATGTCTCGCTGTAACCTCTGACAGTCCTCCACACTATCCACACACCCCCAACCCTTGTGTCATCAGCAAATTTACTAAACCATCGCTCGACTTCCTTATCCAGGTCATTTATAAAAATTATGAAGAGAAGGGGTCCCAGAACAGATCCCTGAAGCACACCACTGGTCACCGACATCCGTGCAGAATGTGACTCGTATACAACCACTTTTCCTGCCATGGGCAAGCCAGTTCTGGATCCACAAAGCAATGTCCCTTGGATCCCATGCCTCCTTACTTTCTCAATAAGCCTTGCATGGGGTACCTTATCAAATTCCTCGCTGAAATTCATATACACTACATCTACTACTCTACCTTCTCAATGTGTTTAGTCACATCCTCAAAAAATTCAATCAGGCTCGTAAGGCATGACCTACCTTTGACAAAGCCATGGTGACTATTCCTAATCATATTATGCCTCTCCAAATAAATCCTGCCTCTCAGGATCTTCTCCATCAACTTACCAACCACTGAGGTAAGACTCACTGGTCTATAATTTCCTGGGCTATCTCTACTCTATTTCTTGAATAAGGAAACAACATCCGCAAGCCTCCAATCCTCTCCCATCCCCAATGATGATGCAAACATCACTGCCAGAGTCTCCACAATCTCCACTCTCACCTCCCACAGTAGCCTGGGGTACATTTTGTCCGGTCCTGGTGACTTATCCAACTTGATGCTTTCCTAAAGCTCCAACACAACCTCTTCCTTAATATCTACATGCTCAAGCTTTTAGTCAGCTGTAAGTCATCCCTAAAATCGCCAAGATCCTTTTCTGTAGTGAATACTGAAGCAAAGTATTCATTAACTACCTCTGCTATCTCCTTCAGTTTCATACACACTTTTCCACTGTCACAATTGATTGGTCCTATCCTTTCATGTCTTATCCTCTTGCTCTTCACATACTTGTTGAATGTCTTGGGATTTTTTTTAATCCTGTCTGCCAAGGCCTTTTCATGACTCCTTCTGGCTCTCCTAATTTTATTCTTAAGTTCCTTCCTGCTAGCCTTATAATCTTCTAGATCTCTATCATTACCTGGCTTTTTGAACCTTTCATAAGCTCTTCTTTTCTTCTTGACTAGATTTAGAGTAGCCTTTGTACACTACAGTTCCTGTACCCTACCATCCTTTCCCTGTCTCTTTGGAATGTACTTATGCAGAATTGTACGCAAATATCCCCTGAATATTTGCCACATTTCTTCCGTACATTTCCCTGAGAACATCTGCTCCCAATTTATGCTTCCAAGATCTTGCCTGATAGCCTCATATTTCCCCTTACTCCAATTAAATGCTTTCCTATCTTGTCTATTCCTATCCCTTTCCAATGCTATGGTAAAGGAGATAGAATTAGGATCATTATCTCCAAAATTCTCTCCCACTGAGAGATCTGACACCTGACCAGAATCATTTCCCAATACCAAATCAAGTACAGCCTCTCATCTTGTAGGCATCTACATATTGTGTCAAGAAACCTTCCAGAACACACCTAACAAACTCCACTCCATCTAAATCCCTCGCTCTAGGGAGATGCCAATCGATAGTTGGGAAATTAAAATCTCCCACCACATCAACTCTGTTATTATTACACCTTTCTGGAATCTGTCTCCCTATCCGCTCCTCAATGTCCCTGTTACTATTGGGTGGTATATAAAAAATACCCAGTAGAGTTATTGACCCCTTGCTGTTCCTAACCTCCACCCACAGAGACTCTGTAGACAATCCTTCCATGATTTTCTCCTTTTCTGTAGCCGTGACACTATCTCTGATCAGCAGTGCCACACCCCCATCTCTTTTACTTCCCTCCCTGTCCTTTCTGAAACAGCTAAAGCCTGGCACTCAAAGTAACCATTCCTGCACGAGCCATCCAAGCTCCAAGCTCAGATCTTGGTGTCCGTGTCCATCGGACACTCAAAACTGCTGTGCAGGTTGACTCTGTGGTTAAGGCGGCATGCGGTGCATTGGCCTTCATCAATCGTAGGATTGAGTTTAGGATCCGAAAGGTAATGTTGCAGCTATATAGGACCCTGGTCAGACCCAACCTGGAGTGTTGTGCTCAGTTCTGGCTGCCTGACTACAGGAAGATGCGTAAACCATAGAAAGGGTGCAGAGGAGATGAACAAGGATGTTGCCTGGATTGGGGGAGCATGCCTTATGAGAATAGGTTGAGTTAACTCAGACTTTTCTCCTTGAAGCGACAGAGAATGAGAGGTGACCTGACAGAGATGTATAAGATGATGAGTGGCATTTATCATGTGGATAGTCAAAGGCTTTTTCCCAGGGCTGAAATGGCTAGCATGAGAGGACTTGGAAGCAGGTACAGAGGAGATGTCAGGGGTAAAGTTTTTATGTATAGAGTGTGAATGTGTGGAATGGGCTGCTGATGACGGTGGTGGAGTCGGATACGATAGGGTCTTTTAAGAGTCTCCTGGATAGATACATGGAGCTTAGAAAAATAGAGGGCTATGGGTAACCTGAGGTAATTTCTAAGGCAAGGACATGTTTGACACAGCTTTGTGAGCCGAAGGGCCTGTATTGTGTTGTAGGTTTTCTATCTTTTTATGTATCTATGTTTAATTTCCCCCCCCCCCACCTGAAAAGCATGTGCTCTAGTATGAGGTATCTTGACTATGGGGAGGGATACTGGCTCTCCACTCTGGCAAAATGTTGCAACATGGAATACAGAACAGTCCAGTATAATAGCAGGTTCTTCAGACAACAATACCTGTGCTGAACATGGTGCAAAACTAATTCCATCTGCACACAAATGGTTTGTATCCCTCTTTTTCCTGTATATCAATCAGCCTGTCTAAACATCTCTTAAACTTGCTCTTGTATCTGTGCCATTCCACCCTACTGTCTTCCAGGCATCTTTGTGTAACAACATTTGCCTCACAAATATCCTTCACTCTATCCCCCCATTCACTTAAACCAAAGCTCTTTATTCATTTGCACCCTGGGGAAAAGACTCTAAGTTTCTATTCCTCCTAATTTTATATTCTTCTGTCAGTTATTCTTCAGCCTCTGCTGCTCCGGAGAAAAGTATCAAGTTTGTCCAACCTCTCTTTGGAGTGAGTATTCTCTAATCCAGGTAGCACCCTGATGAAGCTCGTCTACAACTTGACTAAAGCTTAACATTCTTGCTGTGATGAAAAGACCAGAACAATATATTCTACTCCAAATATAGCCTATCCCAAATTTTATATAGCTACAATGTATCCTCTGTTTTTATACTCCAGCTGATAAAAGCAAATATATTGCATGTCTTCCTTGCCATCCTATCCACTTGTATTGCTAATTTCCATGTACAGTTGCATTCAAACTGCAGTTCCATGCGGCTGTGAGTTCCCAGCCAGCTCACAATACTCCAAGTGAGGCCTCATTAGTGCTTGATAAAATTTCAACATTTGCTTTTATATTCTGGTCCTCTTGAAATGAATGCTAGCATTTCATTTACCTTCCTCAATCTGACTCAACCTTCAGGGAATCCTGCACAAGGACCTTTGTGTGTCAGTTTTTTTGTATTTCATCTCCATTTAGAACCCTTTCATTTCTTCTGCCAAAGTGCATGTCCATACACATTCTCTCTAGTTATGGTAACCTCACACACTTCATGCCCCCGAATCCCTGGAACTTCCACCATACTGCAAGTGTCTTCCACAGTGAAGACTAATGCAATACTTATTCAGTTCATCTGCTGTTTTGTTGTCCATTACAACCGCTCCAGTATTATTTTCCAGCAGTTCAATATCCACCTTCACCTCTCTTTTACACTTCAAGTATCTGAAGAAACTTTTGGTATCCTCTTTAATATTATTAGCTAACTTACTGTCATAATCCATCTTTACCTTCTCAATGACTTTTTAAATTTCCTTCTGTAGGCGGAGCTTAGGAGAGTCAATGGCACCTAATGGCGACCCCTTTGCCTGCATCTTCAGAAGCAGCGCTATTTCCATCTTTAATATCTCTCTTTTTCCCTTTCAGGGTTCTTTTGAAGACCCTGACCTGGAGTTGCACGCTGACTACGGTTCTTTGCGGGAACATAGAACATAGAATAGTACAGCGCATTACAGGCCCTTCAGCCCACAATGTTGTGCCGACCCTCAAATCCTGCCTCCCATATAACCCCCCACCTTAAATTCCTCTATATACCTGTCTAGTAGTCTCTTAAACTTCACTAGTGTATCTGCCTCCACCACTGACTCAGGCAGTGCATTCCACACACCAACCACTCTCTGAGTGAAAAACCTTCCTCTAATATCCCCCTTGAACTTCCCGCCCCTTACTTTAAAGCCATGTCCTCTTGTACGGAGCAGTGGTGCCCTGGGGAAGAGGTGCTGGCTGTTCACTCTGTCTATTCCTCTTAATATCTTGAACACCTCTATCATGTCTCCTCTCATCTTCCTTCTCTCCAAAGAGTAAAGCCCTAGCTCCCTAAATCTCTGATCATAATCCATACTCTCTAAACCAGGCAGCATCCTGGTAAATCTTCTCTGTACCCTTTCCAATGCTTCTACATCCTTCCTATAGTGAGACGACCAGAACTGGACACAATACTCCAAGTGTGGCCTAACTAGAGTTTTATAGAGCGGCATCATTACATCATGACTCTTAAACTCTATCCCTCAACTTAAGAAAGCTAACATCCCATAAGCTTTCTTAACTACCCTATCTACCTGTGAGGCAACTTTCAGGGATCTGTGGACATGTACCCCCAGATCCCTCTGCTCCTCCACACTACCAAGTATCCTGCCATTTACTTTGTACTCTGCCTTGGAGTTTGTCCTTCCAAAGTGTACCACCTCACACTTCTCTGGGTTGAACTCCATCTGCCACTTCTCAGCCCACTTCTGCATCCTATCAATGTCTCCCTGCAATCTTCGACAATCCTCTACACTATCTACAACATCACCAACCTTTGTGTCGTCTGAAAACTTGCCAACCCACCCTTCTACCCCCACATCCAGGTCGTTAATAAAAATCACAAAAAGTAGAGGTCCCAGAACAGATCCTTGTGGGACACCACTAGTCACAACTCTCCAATCTGAATGTACTCCCTCCACCACGACTCTCTGCCTTCTGCAGGCAAGCCAATTCTGAATCCACCTTGCCAAACTTCTGTGGATCCCATGCCTTCTGACTTCCTGAATAAGCCTACTGTGTGGAACCTTGTCAAATGCCTTACTAAAATCCATGTAGATCACATCCACTGCACTACCCTCATCTATATGCCTGGTCACCTCCTCAAAGAATTCTATCAGGCTTGTTAGACACGATCTGCCCTTCACAAAGCCATGCTGACTGTCCCTGATCAGACCATGATTCTCTAAATGCCTACAGATCCTATCTCTAAGAATCTTTTCCAACAGCTTTCCCACCACAGACGTAAGGCTCACTGGTCTAGAATTACCTGGACTATCCCTACTACCTTTTTTAACAAGGGGACAACATTCGCCTCCCTCCAATCCTCAGGTACCATTCCCGTGGACAATGAGGACATAAAGATCCTAGCCAGAGGTTCGGCAATCTCTTCCCTCGCCTCGTGGAGCAGCCTGGGGAATATTCCATCAGGCCCCAGGGACTTACCCGTCCCCGTATTTTAACAACTCCAACACCTCTTGTCCCTTAATATCAACATGTTCCAGAACATCAACCTCACTCATATTGTCCTCACCGTCATCAAGTTCCCTCTCATTGGTGAATACCAAAGAGAAATATTCATTGAGGACCTCGCTCAGTTCCACAGCCTCCAGGCACATCTTCCCACTTTTATCTCTAATCGGTCCTACCTTCACTCCTGTCATCCTTTTTTTCTTGTTTGGGACCCCTCTCATGGTTTCACGGTCAGCCGTTGCTGTTTGGCACACCAAAGGCTCAGCCTAAGAGTCCAGCTCGGATTCGGAAGCCTAGGATCTCAGGGCTCTGGAGACGGGTGGATCGATGGTTGGTGTCACGACAGTAGACCGGTGTGTATTCGGAGGAGTCGGGTTATCTGCGACTGTGTGCCTGGAGACCCGGGATCTCTGCAATATTCCAGCGCAGAGCTGGGAAAAAGCGACATGATGGACTTTTAACATCATAAACCAGTGGGTTGTTTGTTATGTCTCCCCGCTCGCTGGGAAAATAGAGACACCTCTTTCCCCCTTATTAGGGAGACAGAGAACCTGTGGTATGTCGAATACCGGGTGAAACCTGAAGACTTTGGGGTAACTGCAAGTCCATCTCTTTGTTATTGCTTTGTTAATGCTTGAGCGCTCGGTGACGGTGCCATTGCTTTTTTTTTTGCTGGTGGGGAGAGGAGGGATTGTTGCTTGCTGTCACTTATGTGTGGGGGGGACTTTGGGGTTCTAACATTTAACTGTCGTTCATTCTTTGGGTCACTCCTGTTTTTGTGGATGGCTGTAAAGAAAAAGAATTTCAGGATGTATACTGTATACATTTCTCTGACATTAAATTGTACCTTTGAAACTTTGTTGGTTTTAAAAAGCTTCCCAGTCCTCTAATCTTCACTCTAATATTTGCCTTCTCTTTGGCTTTTGTGTTGGCTTTTAATTCCCTTGTTAGCCAGAGTTGTGTCATATATCCTTTACAATATGTCTTCTTCTTTGAGAGCTATATATCCTGTGCCTTTGATATGCTTCCAGGAATTCCAGCCATTGCTGCTCTGCCGTCCTCCCTGCCAGTGTTCACTTACTCTGGCCAAATTCTCTCTCAGGCCTCCAATTCCTTTTACTGCACTGTAATACTGATACATCTGACTTTAGGTTCTCCTTCTCGAATTGGAGGCTGAATTTGGTCATATTATGATCACCTGCTCCCAAGGGATCTTTTACCTTAAGCTTTCTACTCAATTCTGGTTCGTTGCACAACTCCCAATCCAGAATAACTTATCCTCTACTGGGCTCACTACGAGCTGCTCTAAAAGGCCATCGCGTAGGCACTCTAGAAATCCCCCCTCCTGGAATCCAGCACCAAAATGATTTTCCCAATCTAGCTGCATATTGCAATCCCCCATGACTATTGTAACATTGCCTTTTTGACGTGCATTTTCTATCTCCCATTGTAATTTGTCGGCCATATCCTTACTACTGTGTGTGTGGGGGGGGGGGGGGGCGGAATCTGTGTGCTCCCATCAGGGTCTTTTTACTCTTGTAGTTCCTTAGCTCTATCCACAATGATTCAAAACTTTCTGAACCCCTGTCACCTCTTTCGAATGATTTGATTTCATGTTGCTCAACAGAGCAACACTGGCCCCTCTGCCTTCCTGCCTATCCTTTCAATAGAATATGTATCCTTGGACATTAAGCTCCCAGCTATAATCTTTCAGCCATGACTCAGTGATGCCTACATCATACCTGCCAACCTTCAACTGTGCTGCAAGTTCATCTACCTTATTCCGTATACTGCACGCATTCAGATACACCTTCAGCCTGTATTCACCCTTTTCAATTTTGTCACACTATGCACAAACTTTTGATTCCTAACTTTGTCTGAGGTCTTACTAACATCTACCTCCACAACCTCTCCAATAACTGTTCTGGGACTCTGGTTCCCATCCCCCTGCAACTCTCGTTTAAACCGCACCGTGCAGCAGTGGCAAACCTTCCCACTAGGATATTAGCCACCCTCCAGTTCCTGAGCAAACAGTCCCCTTGTACAGGACCCTCCTTCCCTGAAAGAAAGCCCAGTGAACCAAAAAATCTTATGCCCTCCCTCCTGCACCAAATCCTTAACCTCATGTTATACTGTATAATCTTCCTAGTTCAGACCTCACTAGCATGTGACACGGGTAACAATCCTGAGATCACAACCCTGGAGGTCCTGCCCTTTAATTTAGCACCTAACTCCCTGAACTCCCTGTGCACAATCTCGTCACTTATCCTACCCATGTCTTTAGTATCTCCATGGACCACAACTTCTAGCTGTTCACCCTCCCACTTAGGAATGCTGAGGACTTGATTGAGATATCCCAGACCCTGGGAGGCTATGTACCATCTGGGAGTCTCGTTCTTGCCCACATAAAGTTCTATCCATTCCCCTAACTAATAAATCCCCTATCATCACAGTGTGCCTTTTCTTCCCTCTTCCCTTTTGAGTCACTCTGGCAGTGCCAGAGACCTGACCACTGTGACTTTCCTCTGTTCAGTCATACCCCCCCAATGCTCAGTATCCAAAGTGATTTACCTGTTGTTGAAGAGAATGGCACGAGGTACTCTGCACTGACTCCTTAACCCCTTTCCCCTTCCTGCCTATCACCCAGTTTCCTGTGTCCTGCCCCTTGGGTGTAACTACCTCTCTCTATCCCCCCTTCAGCCTCCCGAATGATCCAGAGTTTATCCAGTTCCAGCTCCAACTGCTTAATGAGGTTTGTTAGAAGCTGCAGGTGGATGCAGCTCTCAGTTATAGTTGTAGCTACAGCTCTCTCTCTCACTCCCTCTGTCTCTGTCTCTCGATGGGGTTGTGGGGGGGACTCAGGTCGGGTGAGCTGGAATAGGTTGCTTTTGAAACAGTGATCTGTTGGCCTCCCTCTCACAGTGGAAAGCGTGATACTGCTCTGTCCCTTGTTGGTGAGAGAGCCCGTGGCATGTCAAAGTGCTGAGTTATGGACTGTAGTTTTTGTTGGACTGCAGATCACGGGCTCTCGGGGTCTTGCTTTTGCTTGCTGGGTGGTGACACTGCTGCTTCTTGCTAGAACAAGTGGGGGGAGTTGCTGTTGCTTATGTGTGGGAGGGGGTGGAGGGCTTTGGGTTTCTAACATTTTTCTGCCATACATTCTTTGGGGTTTTTTTCCCTCTTTTGTGGATGCCTGTGAAGAGTAAGAATTTCAGGATGTATATTGTATACATTCTCTAATATTAAATGGAATCATTGCTCCTAAGCGTCTTTTCATTTTTTGTATATTTTCTGCTTACAGTTGAACTCCTAATGTTCTTCTGTAACCTTCAGCCATCATGGTGGTGTAGTGGTTAGTGCAATGCTATTACAGTTTGGGGCATCTGAGTTTGAAGTTTAATTCTGGCATCTTCTCTAAGGAGTCCATATGGAATGTGTGGATTTCCTCCAGGTGCTCTGGTTTCTTCCCACAGTCCAAAGACGTACCGGTCAGTAGGTTAATTGATCATTGTAAATTGTCCTGTGATTAGGTTAGTGTTAACCAAGGGGTTGCTGGGTAGCATGGCTCACAGAGCCAGAAAGGCCTATTTCGTGCTGTATCTCAATAAATAAACAAATAAAACATCCTCATTATCCCAACTCCACCAAGTTTTGTTTCATCTCTAATTATGAATCCAATCTACTGTATCAAATTGAATTGCACTTGCCTTAATCTTCTGGATGAACCTACTCTGAGGGAGTTGGGAGTTTCTCAACTGCTTTACTGAAGACTATTTGCACAACACCATGCCCTACTCTCATCTTTGTCACTACCTTAAAAGTTACGTCAAGTGTTTAAGACACTATATCTTACACTTGTCATAAGGGGTGCATTGGGAGCAGACCCAAATGCAAAACACAGACACTGAAGAACTAGGGAGAGGACTAGGTGTATCAAGGAAGCAAGGAAAGTGGGGAAGAAAGGACGCAGGACATGACACAGGCCCTGGACGAGACAAGGATTCTGGGCCTGGGCTAGGACTTGACAAGGATAGTGGAATCAGGACATGGAACTGGGAACTAGGAACCCGGGCTTGGTCTCCGAGCCAGAGACTGGGCAAGGACCCAGAACCTAGGTCTTGACTCAGGCTCGGACTCCAAAACTATGCGAGGACAAGATGTGGCTACAGGATGAGGGGAGGCAACAGGACTGGACGAGAGACTCCTGGACAGGATAAGGGAACCCCAGCACATGACGAGGAAATCCCAGCACCAGGCTGGGCAAGGTACTCCTGGGCTGGGCGAGGCACATGGACAAGACGAGAACACAAAGCTGTGGCTTGGACAGGACAAGGTTCTTGGACGTGACTAGGACTGGACGAGACCCCGAAGCCTTGTCTTGGTCGAGGAAGAGACAGGAATGCACAGCCTTGGTTCAAGGGAGTGACAGGAATATGGAACACAGAGCTGGGACCCTTCCTTGGGTACAGGATGTGGGGCCAGGACTCATACACAGAATGTAGAATATGATGAGATGGTTCCCAACACAAGATGGCCGGACCTACCAAGTGAAGGCATGGGCACAGACAGTTCCCAACATTAGGCAGCAGCAAACAGTCGGACCTACCTAGTGAAGGCATGGACACAGACAGTTCCCAACACTAGGTAGCAGCAAACAGCCGGACCTACCTAGTGAAGGCATGGACACAGACAGTTCCCAACACTAGGTAGCAGCAAACAGCCAGACATACCTAGCGAAGGCATGGACACAGACAGTTCCCAACACTAGGTAGCAGCAAACAGCCAGACATACCTAGTGAAGGCGTGGACACAGACAGTTCCCAACACTAGGTAGCAGCAAACAGCCAGACATACCTAGTGAAGGCGTGGACACAGACAGTTCCCAACACTAGGTAGCAGCAAACAGCCAGACCTACCTAGCAAAGGCGTGGGCACAGACAGTTCCCAACATTAGGTAGCAGCAAACAGCCAGACATACCTAGCGAAGGCGTGGACACAGACAGTTCCCAACACTAGGTAGCGGCAAACAGCCAGACATAACTAGTGAAGGCGTGGACACAGACAGTTCCCAACACTAGGTAGCGGCAAACTGCCAGACCTACCTAGCGAAGGCATGGACACAGACAGTTCCCAACATTAGGTAGCAGCAAACAGCCAGACCTACCTAGCAAAGGCGTGGGCACAGACAGTTCCCAACATTAGGTAGCAGCAAACAGCTGGACCTACCTAGTGAAGGCATGGACACAGACAGTTCCCAACACTAGGTAGCAGCAAACAGCCGGACCTACCTAGCAAAGGCGAAGACACAAAGTCAGCTCCCAACACTAGGTAGTGGCAAATGGCCGGACTTACCTACTGAAGGTGTGGATACACAGACAGTTCAAAACAATGAAAGACAGTTCCTTACCTTGCTCCGGTGGTTGAACTTGACAGCAGTGAAGGTAAGGCTCCAGGCGAGGCGAGGTGAAGTGAGGTGAGGCAAGGCAAGGCAAGGCTCCAGGCGAGGTGAGGCGAGACTCCAGGAGGAAGTTGAAGGGAAGGGATACAGACAGGGGGTTTGGACAGGAACAATCCCGCAACCAGAGGCTGAATCCTGAAGCTATTTATGAAGCCAGCCCAAATGAGAATCAGCTGCCTCAACAGAAACTGGGGGAAACCGGAAAACCTGCAATAATGAACATGGACCGGACCGTGAACCGGAATGCAGATTTCATGGACCGGACCATGACAGCACCAATACATGCTGATTCTCTTTAATAAGTCCAGGTTTTACTGATGTAAATCCCATCGTTGAGAATCTTCTCCAGTAATTTGCCAACTACTGAGGTATGGCTCACCGGCATATAATTTATTACATTAGCACTATTGCTTTCCTTAAACAAA
Source organism: Hemitrygon akajei (assembly GCF_048418815.1). NCBI lineage: Eukaryota > Metazoa > Chordata > Chondrichthyes > Myliobatiformes > Dasyatidae > Hemitrygon > Hemitrygon akajei. The sequence continues at coordinate 70,561,480 of NC_133125.1, forward strand.
TGAATAACACAGGCTACTCTCCAAACATCTGGGACTTCGCATGTGGCTAAAAATCACAGTCAAGACCCCAACAATCTCCTATCTTGCCTTATTCGATAACCTGGGATACATTCCATCAGGCCCTTAGGACTTATCCACCTTAGTGTTCTTCATGGGACCCAAATCTCCTCATTCTTGATATTAACGTGCAGTAGAATACCAGCATACCGCTCTCACTCTTCTCCATACACTTCTCCTTCGTCACTACCAGTGCCAAGTACCCATTTGTTGCTTTGCCCATTTCCTCTAGCTGCTGGAATAAATTCCCTCCTTTGAGAATGAGTGGTCCTATCATTTCTTTAGCTATGCTCTTGCTTTAATGTATGTTTGCCAAGGGATTCTACTCACTAAGGATAGTTCATGATCCCTTTTCACCTTCTTACAGTGGGAAGATCTTTTGATATCTGCTGTCATGCCTGTGGTGGTGGTACTCTCTCAAGACCACTCTGACTTAACATTCTTGCCACAAAATAATTTCAGGTGTCCACAGCAGATCCCTGTCATTACAATTTCATTGCTCACTGCAAAGACCAGAGTCATCGTACACACTGTATACTTGCAAAGAGATTATTTCATCTGTTTTGATTTAAACAAAAAACTGGGATTTCATTTTTTATTTTCATTCAATAGGTGTGGGCTTTGCAGACCAAGCCAGCATTTAACTGCCACATCTTATTACTCTTGAGAAGGTGTTCATGAGGTGCCTTCTTGAATACCTTCAGTCTTTGAGTGTAGACGTACCATAATGCTATTAAGAAGTGAGCTGCAGGATTTTGACCCCGCAAGTGAGAAAGAACAGCAATATATTTTTCAGGGGTGTTTAGTACTGAGACTTTCTGGAAATTTACATAAATATTGCTGTGTAGGCCAAATTGTTTAATGGTATTGTGTAGTGACGTTGGGATGAGACCAGTTATTACTATTGGGGCAATGTATACCATGTCCATGTTCCATAGTCCTTCAGTTTCCTCTTTTTAATTCAGTGTATTTCTAGTGTTTTTCACTTATTGATTTCTGTATACTATGTGTGTTTGGAATGGATATTCTCTTTAAATAAGTTGTTCTTGCTTGTTTGTCCTAATGATTATTATGGATTGTCTTATCTATATTAACTGATTAGTCATAATATAGTTTGTAGGACCCTGACTCTAAAAGTGGATCAGACTTCTATCTGGAGTAAGGCATGGTTTCTCTAATGAATTTGTATCTTAAATCAAGATTTTGATGAATGATGTTTGCTCCTTGATTGTGTCTGTGTAATTAGTCAGATTGAATTAAACTGCTGCAGGATCCTGTAATGTGTTGGATTGTTTCTGGTTTCTCTTGCATTTTTTGCATTTATCATCTGGAATTTGTTGGTCTTTTATTATGTGTTTTTGATAATTTTTTTGTGTTAACCACCTGGTCCTGTATTGCCACAAGGAACCCTTCTGTTTCTGGGAAGAGGTCTCCAACTCTGAGACAGGTGTTCGATGCTTCCTTGCCAATATCTACAGACAGACAGACATACTTTATTGATCCCGACGGAAACTGGGTAACCTAGTCTGCTCAGATCGTGGGGATGTCTTCCGTGGAGGGTCATGCTCTTCCACTGGTTAAATTTTCCTTCTGTAGTGATTTCTTCATTTATCTGAGTTGTGCTTTCATTTAAATTCAGTGTTATGTACTTGCATGGAGTGCTGAATCTTGGTTTATTGATGAATATATACTCTGAGAACTTTATTCTGGCTGTTGTGTATAACTGACTGCTTGTATAACTGTTATCCTTCTGCCCTAGGTAATATTGATCTCAGTGCAAATGTACGTTGCGTTTTCTAAGATATTTCATTACAGTTCCAATTTTTCTTTGCATATTTTCCAAATCACTTCGGACTGAGATATATTATGCCAAAAGATTATGTTAAAATGTTATAACAAAAGTGTTCATTGCCCTTGTGATATTGTTCCCATTGAGCTCTGTTTGACAGATTTTCTTAAGCTTTGAAGTAAGTTCTGTCAAAATGTTTTCCTTTATCACACTATGATCTAGTTGCTTTCCTTGTTGATATCCCCAATATGTGTATGTTTCATTTTCATCCTTTGGTTGTATTGTATCCTGCTGCTCTGGTTGTATATTATTCACTCTATTGCACCTTCCTTTATGTTTAAAGTTCTGCACTAATCCAGCCCAAAGTTCACGTTTATATCTTTTGAAAATAGTTGTACTATTTGAATTATTTGCTTTCCCTTTACTGCAGTGTTTAGGAGGAATGATGGTGCCTAACGGCGACTCCTTTGCTTGCATCTTCGGAAACAGTTCTATTTCTACTTTTAATATCTCTATTTTTCCCTTTCAGGGTTCTTTTGAAGACCCTGACCTGGAGTTACATGCAGGCTTCGGTCCTTTGGGGGAATGGGACCCGTTCTCGGGGTTCCATGACTGGCCGTTATTCGACATGCCAAGGGTTTGGCCTGAGAGTCTTGATTGTGTTCGGGAGCCTAAGATCTCAGGGTGCTGGAGACAGGCGGTTCGAGGGCCGGTGTCCCGGCAGGAGACCCGTGTGTGATCGGAGAGACCGGAAAATCTTTCGCTGTGGGCCCGAAGACCTGAGGTCTTCGCAATCTTTGGACACAGAGCTTGGAAAAGGCGATGAAACTGACTTTTAAGATTGTAATCCAGCGGGTTGTTGTTATGTCTTCTGCTCACTGTGAAAATGAGGGTCACCTTCCTTTCCATTACCAGGGAGAGAGAGAACCTGTGGTTTGTCGAATTCGGAAGATATGCGAAGTTTTTGGTGTAACTTTGGTCCGTGTCTTTGCTATTGCTGAGCACACACTTGGGCTTGGTGACGGTACCTATGTGCATGTTTTTTGCTGGTGGGGGAGGAGGGATCGTTGTTCACTGCCGCTTATGCACGGGAGGGTGGAGCTGGGGGCGGACTTTGGAGTTCTCACGTTTAACTGTTGTTCATTCTTTGGGGCATTTCTCTGTTTTCGTGGATGTTTGCGAAGAAAAAGCATTTCAGGATGTAGATTGTATACACTTCTCTGACGTTAAATTTGACCTTTGAAGGAGCGTATAATTTTACATCGTCCATGTATAGATGTGTTAAGGTATAGCTCATTTCATTGTTTCTGATTTGATTCCCAATTTTCATCCAACTTAGTAAATTAGAGATTACTATTATTAATAACATGCCAGTTTATGATTGATGAATGCTGAAGGGGCAGAGTGAAAACCTGTCCATACGGGTCTATTCTTTACAATGGTGCATTGAAGTAGTAGAGGGCAAAGTTATGAAGGGTGAAGTGTGACAGGACAGGGAAAGTGCAGTGCAGGTAGACAGTGAAGTGTACCATACAAAGAGCAACATCGTGAGATCAGGAGTGTGTCTTGTTGTATTAGATAACCATTGAACCATCTTACAACAGTGACATACAATGTAGTGGTGTGTGCTTTCAGGCTTTTGTATCTTCTGCCTTAAAGTGTTGGGGGAGGAGTGGAGAAGAAAGAATGTCAGTGATGGGTGGAATCTTTATCCTGCCGGCTGGTTTCCTGAATCAGTGAGGAGTGTAGACAGAGTCATGGAGGGGAGCTGATTTCCATCATTTCCCAGCTGTGTCCACGACATGCTGCAGATTCTCATGGTCACTGGAAGAGCCATACTGTGATGCCTTCAGATAGGATACTTTCTGTGGTGCATCAATAAAAAAACTGGCGAGTCAACGTGGACATGTCTGTGTCAAATGTTGTTAGCCTCTTGAGGAAGCAGAAGGACTGGTGAGCATTCCTGGCCATGGCGTCAGTGTGTCTGGACCAGGACAGGTTACTGGTGATGTTCACACCTAGACAAACTTAAACTCTCAACCTGATGTAAACTGCAACTATTCTGCAATTGTTTTGTCAGTCACTTGTTTCAGTTTCTTGTAAATTGACTTGTATTTCACAAAATTGGAGTCATTGTCAGCTGTGTTGAACAAAATACAAAACATACAAAGCAGAAGAACAACATTTTAGCCCTGATATCTGTGCCAAACACAGTGGCAAATGAAACTAAATCTCTTCTGCTTGTACAAAATCTATCCCTCTACTTCTTGCATGCTCATGGGTCTATCTAACGGTCTCTTAAAGGCCACAATCATCTCTGCTTCCACCATTCACCCTGTCAGCTCATTGCAGACCCCCACCACTCTCCGTAGAAATACCTGCCCCGCATGTGTCCTTTAAATTTTTCCTTCTCACTATAAGTGGGTATTCTCCAGTTCCTGACATTTCTTCACCGGGTAAAAAATTGTGTTGTTTACTGTAGCTATGTTTTTCATTACCTTATGTCATTTCCATTTTTCTATTTCTCTCTACAAAGTTCAAAAGGCATGGGAGAATGGTTTCATATCTGTGACTATTTCGATAAATGAAAACTATGTTTTATTGCTTGCACTGAGAGAAATTTCATCAACATACGGATAAGCTGTAGTTCCCTTAATCGGTCCAGCAGAAACGAAGGAAGCTGTGTACAGTTAATGATTAAAACTCCCCTTCATTCTCCACTCAAGAGATCCTCAATGATGACTTTTTGCATCTGTGCATGTGGAATTATTTTTTAAAATTTTTGAATCTCTTAGGAATCTTGACATTATTAAATTAAAGCATATAGATATTGTGTCGAGCATTTGGGCCATAATGATAGATGAGGAAGCTCTTTAACTCAACAACGGTTTTTATTGTGGTAAAGACAAAACAGACCATGACCCGGAGTGAGAACCCAACCAGTCTCAGACCGACAGGGGAGATGACAATCACACACCCCGGTTACAGTTAGGGTGACCCACAAATACACAAGCAAATAAATGTCAACCCAAGCTAAAATGTAACAATAAATGAACCGGAACTTCCCACCATAATCCCACAAAAGCATTTTAATACAAGAACAATAAACAGTGCTAGTTATGAGAAATGCAGAGGCGGGCTGTCAATCATGCCCCCCCCCCCCCCACCAGAGTGTCACACTGCCCGCAGCTGAGGGGTCAGCCATCCCTGGCAACCTCAGAGTCCATAACAAAGTCCAAAGTTTCCAGTAGGTGTGGACACTGTCGCCTGTTTGGGTGATGCAAGCGGAGGGCATCGGAGTGTCACTCCCTTCCTTCAGCCTCGCTGGGTCAGTGGTGGCCAAGGGTAACACGGTGCCAGCCGGTCCCGGTGCAACATGACTCAGGCAACCGCACCCAATAAATCACATCGGAGATGTGGTCGAGCTCCTCTCCCGGCCTCTTCCAATGGCTTCCAAGCCTGGGGGATCTCCAGAGAGGGGCAGTAGACCCATACTGGGACCCCCACACTCAGCTCTCCCCTCACCGGGCCAACGCGGGATCGCTCACCTGTTCGCTGCACAGCTGCTGGGCCATGGAGGGGAGGTCACCTGCCCCTGGTTCAGCTGTGTGGTGTTGGGCTGCTGCCAGAGGTGCTGCACTGCCCCAGGCCGCTGTGAAACCGGTGGTGGTTGCGGCTCCCGCTGGGACCGCTTCCTGGAGCTGCCCTGCCGGAGAGCCACAGCTTCGGCACCGAGGTACAGTGTTGCCCCCGGCACATCCACACGGGCCCTCCAGCGGGGCAGCAGGTCCAGGCCAAGGATGCAGGACTCTCGGCTGTCGGCGAGCCACATCTCATGCTCCGCTGCGTTTCTCCCCACTGCGATGCGCAGCCTCCTCTTCCCTCACATCGCCGCACAGTCACCGGTGACCGTCGCCAGTTGGAAGCCATCGTTGTCCAACCAGGTGGGATGGCTGGTCCGTGTTGGGGGGAGCACCAGGACGAATGGTAGGGATGGTTGACCCCCTTGTCCACCAACGCCCGGCATCTGATGCCCTCCACCACGCAGTCCACGTATAAGCCTCACTCTTCACACAAACGGCCCACCCGGAGGGGTTCTGCTGGAGGACTCGGGTGGCGCTGCCCGCTCGGCGTTTCCCGGTGGCTGCGCTGGGCTGTGGCGTGGTGCCGGTGCGGGGCAGTCCCGGGCCAAATGACCTGCCTCACCGCACCGGTAACATGGTGGCCTGCGGTGAGGTGGGACCTGTCTCACGGGCTCCTCCTCCGCCTCGGTGACACAATCCCGGGCACGCTGCATGCGGGGCGACGCTGGAACACCGGTGGCCAAGGTCGCTTCTGTCCTTTCCGCCTCGGCCAGCGATGATGGTGATATCAGGCGAACATGCTGCCGAAGGCAGTGCCTTTACAGGGCGTGGAGGGCAAGCTGTCCCTGGGCCGCGGGAGGGAACTGGGGGTGGCTACGCCGAGCACAGTGGTGGGGATCAGCTGCTAATGCCCCCAGGCTTTCTGCCATACGGCGCTGTCTGCTGCGCAGTTCTTCCCTCATTGCATCCACCCTAGGCCTCTGCTCAAAACACTGCTCCAGCGCCACTACAAGGGCCCTGCAGTCAAGCTGCTCCAATGGCGTCAGGTCGAGGAGGGCCCGCAGGACCCTTCTCCCTCCAGTGCCAGGACAAGATGGACCGCCGTCTCGGTGGGGCTCATCTGTTGTGCCCTGCGGCAAGTTTGACTTGCGCCGGGTAAGGCTCCAGGCGGCTGGTACCGTTGTATCTGGGGAACTTCAGGGTGCACTTTGAGGCGCAAATCATCAAGGCCCTTTGGACCAATGTGGAGAGTGGCCAGTGAGTGAGTGGGCCAGTGAGTGAGTGGGTCAGTGAGTGAGTGGGCCAGTGAGTGAGTGGATCAGTGAGTGAGTGGGTCAGTGAGTGAGTGGGCCAGTGAGTGAGTGGGTCAGTGAGTGAGTGGGCCAGTGAGTGAGTGGATCAGTGAGTGAGTGGGTCAGTGAGTGAGTGGGCCAGTGAGTGAGTGGGTCAGTGAGTGAGTAGGTCAGTGAGTGAGTGGGTCAGTCAGTGAGTAGGTCAGTGAGTGAGTGGGTCAGTGAGTGAGTTGGCCAGTGAGTGAGTGGGTCAGTGAGTGAGTGGGCCAGTGAGTGAGTGGGTCAGTCAGTGAGTGGGTCAGTCAGTGAGTGGGCCAGTGAGTGAGTGGGCCAGTGAGTGAGTGGGTCAGTGAGTGAGTGGGTCAGTGAGTGAGTGGGTCAGTCAGTGAGTAGGTCAGTCAGTGAGTAGGTCAGTCAGTGAGTGGGTCAGTCAGTGAGTGGGTCAGTCAGTGAGTAGGTCAGTCAGTGAGTGGGTCAGTGAGTGAGCAGGTCAGTCAGTGAGTGGGTCAGTGAGTGAGTGGGTCAGTGAGTGAGTGGGCCAGTGAGTGAGTGGGTCAGTCAGTGAGTGGGCCAGTGAGTGAGTGGGCCAGTGAGTTAGTGGGTCAGTCAGTGAGTGGGCCAGTGAGTGAGTAGGTCAGTCAGTGAGTGGGTCAGTGAGTGAGCAGGTCAGTCAGTGAGTGGGTCAGTGAGTGAGTGGGTCAGTGAGTGAGTGGGCCAGTGAGTGAGTGGGTCAGTGAGTGAGTGGGCCAGTGAGTGAGTGGGTCAGTGAGTGAGTGGGCCAGTGAGTGAGTGGGTCAGTCAGTGAGTGGGTCAGTGAGTGAGTGGGTCAGTGAGTGAGTGGGCCAGTGAGTGAGTGGGTCAGTCAGTGAGTGGGTCAGTGAGTGAGTGGGCCAGTCAGTGAGTGGGTCAGTGAGTGAGTGGGTCAGTCAGTGAGTAGGTCAGTGAGTGAGTGGGCCAGTCAGTGAGTGGGTCAGTCAGTGAGTAGGTCAGTGAGTGAGTGGGCCAGTGAGTGAGTGGGTCAGTCAGTGAGTGGGCCAGTGAGTGAGTAGGTCAGTGAGTGAGTGGGTCAGTGAGTGAGTGGGTCAGTCAGTGAGTGGGTCAGTCAGTGAGTGGGTCAGTGAGTGAGTAGGTCAGTGAGTGAGTGGGTCAGTGAGTGAGTGGGCCAGTGAGTGAGTGGGTCAGTGAGTGAGTGGGTCAGTCAGTGAGTAGGTCAGTCAGTGAGTGGGTCAGTGAGTGAGTAGGTCAGTGAGTGAGTGGGTTAGTGAGTGAGTGGGCCAGTGAGTGAGTGGGCCAGTGAGTGAGTGGGTCAGTGAGTGAGTGGGTCAGTGAGTGAGTGGGTCAGTCAGTGAGTGGGCCAGTGAGTGAGTGGGCCAGTGAGTGAGTAGGTCAGTGAGTGAGTGGGTCAGTGAGTGAGTGGGCCAGTGAGTGAGTGGGTCAGTGAGTGAGTGGGTCAGTGAGTGAATGGGCCAGTGAGTGAGTGGACCAGTGAGTGAGTGGGTCAGTGAGTGAGTGGGTCAGTCAGTGAGTAGGTCAGTGAGTGAGTGGGCCAGTGAGTGAGTGGGCCAGTGAGTGAGTGGGTCAGTCAGTGAGTAGGTCAGTGAGTGAGTGGGCCAGTGAGTGAGTGGGTCAGTCAGTGAGTAGGTCAGTGAGTGAGTGGGCCAGTGAGTGAGTGGGCCAGTGAGTGAGTGGGTCAGTGAGTGAGTGGGTCAGTCAGTGAGTGGGTCAGTGAGTGAGTGGGTCAGTCAGTGAGTGGGCCAGTGAGTGAGTGGGTCAGTGAGTGAGTGGGCCAGTGAGTGAGTGGGTCAGTGAGTGAGTGGGTCAGTGAGTGAGTGGGTCAGTCAGTGAGTGGGTCAGTCAGTGAGTAGGTCAGTGAGTGAGTGGGTCAGTCAGTGAGTGGGTCAGTGAGTGAGTGGGCCAGTGAGTGAGTGGGCCAGTGAGTGAGTGGGTCAGTGAGTGAGTGGGTCAGTGAGTGAGTGGGTCAGTCAGTGAGTGGGTCAGTCAGTGAGTAGGTCAGTGAGTGAGTGGGTCAGTCAGTGAGTGGGTCAGTCAGTGAGTGGGTCAGTGAGTGAGTGGGTCAGTGAGTGAGTGGGCCAGTCAGTGAGTGGGCCAGTGAGTGAGTGGGTCAGTGAGTGAGTGGGTCAGTCAGTGAGTGGGTCAGTCAGTGAGTGGGTCAGTCAGTGAGTAGGTCAGTGAGTGAGTGGGTCAGTCAGTGAGTGGGTCAGTGAGTGAGTGGGTCAGTGAGTGAGTGGGCCAGTGAGTGAGTGGGTCAGTGAATGAGTGGGTCAGTGAGTGAGTGGACCAGTGAGTGAGTAGGTCAGTAAGTGAGTGGGTCAGTGAGTGAGTGGACCAGTGAGTGAGTGGGCCAGTGAGTGAGTGGGCCAGTGAAGAAGTGGAGCTTTGAGGCTTTGGCTCGAGAGGTTTTGGCAGTTGGATTGTGCAATCAAGTCAATCAAGATTTGAATAGCTCAGACTCAGCAGAAAGTAGCTGTTTGGGTAATTGAAAATTGAAAAGCTCAGACAAATAAAAAGAAGGGTAGCTCAAGCAGAGCGGCCAGTGAGTGAGTGGAGCTTTGAGGCTTTGGCTTGAGAGGCTTCGGTGAGAAGAAGCAGAGGACGAGCTTGCTCCCAGTGAGGTAAGGCTGGGTAAGTTTCTTCAATTCAGGGGTCCCCATCCTTTTTTGCACCGCGGACTGTTTTACTATTGACAATATTCTTGCAGAACGGCCGACGGGGGTGTGGGGGGTTGTTAATCACAACCAGAATATAGGTGATGTCACTTATAAGTGGCTAATACACTCAATTTCATTTCTAAAGGGTTTATCTAACGCATTTAATATTAAACACAGCGCGTATTTTCCTCGCGTGAATATAGTGATCAGTCAATTATATGTCACTTATAAGTCAGTAGCATCATAACATTTTATGTAACATTTGGATATTAAACACACAGCGCATATTTTCCTCACATGAACATATAAAATCATTGCAACACACCAATATCGCTGAATCAGTGGGAGACCTGGGCTTGTTTCCCTGCATCGAGGGGTGATGGGAGACAGCGATACTCGAAGGGGTTCTTTATGTTCAGTCTATCAGCAATTTAGCTTTCATTACATTCATTGCAGAAAACCCCGCTTCGCTGAGATATGACATTGGAAATGGAAGCAACGTTTCCAGTGTTTTTGTGGCTATCTCAGGATATTTAGCTTTGACTTTGATCCAGAATGCCGGCAGAGAGCAGGAGAAGCTTTGCCGGAGGGGATGATCAGAGGCTCAGAGGTTCGACGGACTCGGAGTCCGCTGCGGTCAGGTCACTTTCAGTGTGTGTTGCGTCTGCGAGGCTGAGTCGGGTATAGTGGGGGTATTCCCTTCTGCCCCCAGTGTGGGATGACGAGTCAATCGGGGAACCTGAGGACTTGTGGAAATTGTGTGGTGATTTCTTTTGAACTTATAGTCCTTTAACATCGTGGACTATTTTTACTGTGCCCATGGTCTGTTTTTTATCAATTATGCTATTGTTTGCACTGTTGTAACTATATGTTGTAACTATATGGTTTTGTGCAGGTCTTGTAGCTTTAGTTTTTGGTTTTGTTTGTCTGGTGGATTTGGAGCTCCTTTCCGGGGAGCCTCTCCGGACTCTGGATTGGGGATTGCCAAATGTTATGTGGATTTTCTGGTGTAGTCTGTTTTGTCATGTGCTTTTGTGATATCATTCTGGGGGAACATTGTCTCATTTTTTAACTGCATTGCATTTGTGGTTTTTAAATGACAATAAACTGAATCTGAATCTGAATGTCAAACATACTTTTCAGCCCACCATCATCTGCAAGCTCGAGGAGTTGATCTTCTTCCTGCACTGACATGGTTGATTCACCGGAGACATTCACAAATGGGTCACAGACCCATTCCTTTGCATGTCTTGGGTCATTTGTGGTTGGAAAGTAACACTCACATTCTGTTGACAGCGAAGATAGGTGATCGCGCACCAGCTGTGAGAAGGATGGTGCAGCCTCAGTCTCTCCCAAAATCCAGCTAATGTTGGGAACATGTCAAATATGCCCCTGTCCACTCGCTGCCCCCACAGTTCCAGTTTGGCTTTGAAAGCAGACACTTTATCTGCCAACTTGAAGACAGTTGTCATTCTCCCCTGAAGTGACAAATTGAGATGATTGAGCAACTTGAAGATGTCACACAGATAAGCGAGCTTTGCTATCCACTCCTTGTCACATGGTGACTCGTTAAGCTGTTCCAACAGCTGTGCTTCAATGTCCTCCGTTATGTCATCGATTCTCCTTGAAACCATGGTAGCTGAAAGAGAAACCTGTGTCATCTTGTTAGCTGCAGCTTCTCCCAACAGTTCACGGCACATGTCCTTGGCAGCAGGCAGAATCAATTCTTCACCAACAGTGAGAGGCTTCTTAGCCTTACCAATACGGCTAGTCACCAAGTACGACGCTCTTAGAGCAGCAGCAATTGTGGAGGTGGTGGCTCTCAGCACTTGCTTCTGTCCTGCTTGCTCACGATTTTCCGCTCAAAAAACTCAGCGGGTTTGTCTTTAAGTGCAGGGTGCTTGGACTCAAGGTGCCAAAGCAGTTTTGAGGGTTTCATTGCCTCATTAGACAGCTTGTCTCCACATATCACACACAGGGGGCTTGGAGCGTGCGAGTCACCAGTTGCATTAAAGCCATATTTTATGTACAACTCGTCGTATTTTCTGTTGAAAGAAGCTTTCTTTTTTTTTGCAGTCTCGGCCTCAGCTGTCTCTGCGTTATCATCATCGTTAGGCCTTTTATGTCCCCTACCACCTCTTCCAAAGAAACTCTCAAGCGACATTTATTTTTCACTCATTGAGCAGTTGCAGGTTAATGACTGACTGATGACCTCTCGTGGGTAATGACCTCACATGTGTTCAAGTTCAGCAGTGGGCGTGACAGGGAATGAGGAAAGGTGCAGCTGACTCATATCGTTTCATATCGCCAAATCATATCGTTTCCTCACGGCCTGGTAGCACATGCTTCGCGGCCTGGTACTGGTCCGCGGCCCGGTGATTGGGGACCCGGTGATTTAATTAATTTAATAACTTAGGAGTTGGTAATGGAGGCAGTAGATAAGGCAGTCCAGTGCTCTGATTGTAGGAGATGGGAAGTCAGAGTGAGCACAATTGTCCCTGATGACTACACCTGCAAAAGGTGCATCCAGCTGCAGCTCCTGTCAAACTGAGTTAGGGAACTGGAGCTGGAGCTGGATGAACTTGCGGATCATTCGGGAGGCAGAGGCAGAAATAGATAAGAGTTTCAGGGAGACAGTCAGCTCTAAAAGTCAGGAGACAGGTAGTTAGTTGGGTGACTGTCAGGAGAGGGAAGGGGAATAGACAGGAAGAGCAGAACACCCCTGTGGCCGTTCCCATCAACAATAAGTATACCGTTTTGGATACTGTTGGTGGGGACGACCTACCAGAGACAAGTTGCAGTGGTTGCGTCTCTGGCACCAAGACTGGACTCTCAGCTCAGAAAGGAAGGAGGGAAAAGTGGAGAGCAGTAGTGATAGGCGATTCGAAAGTCAGAGGGACAGATAAGAGGTTCTGTGAGAGAGATCGAAAATCCCGGATGGTCTATTGCCTCCCTGGTGCCAGGGTCCACGATATCTCGGATAGAGTTCTCGGTATTCTCAGGAGAGAGGGTGAGCAGCCAGATGTCGTGGTCCACGTGGAGACCAATGACATAGATAGGAGTTGGGATGAGGTCCTGAAGAAGGAATATGGGGGGTTAGGAAAGAAGTTAAAAAGCAGGGTGGTAATCTCGGGATTTCTGCCGGTGCCACAAGACAGAGAGGGTAGGAACAGGAATTTATGGCAGATGAATGCGTGGCTGAAGAGTTGGTGAAGGGGGCAAGGGTTCAGATTTCTGGATCATTGGGATCTCTTTTGGGGAAGCTTTGACCTGTACAAAAAGGATGGTCTGCACCTGAACTGGAAAGGGACCAATATCCTAGCGGGCAGGTTTGCTAGAGCTGATGGGGAAGGTTTAAACTAGTTTGGCAGGGGGGTGGGAATCAGAATATGAGTGCAGAGATTAGGGTGGAAGGACAAGGGCATGATGTTATGTGTTCTGAGTTGGAGAGGAAGGACAGGTAGAGGACAAAGCATAACTGTAGCCAGTTAGAGGGGATGAAATGTGTCTATTTCAATGCTAGGAGTATTAGGAACAAGGAGGATGAATTTAGAGCATGGATTAGTACGTGGAACTACAATGTTGTGGCCATTACTGAAACTTGGTTGGAGGAAGGGCAGAATTGGATGATGCAGGTCCCAGGGATTCAGGTGTTTTAAAAGGAATAGGTTGGGAGATAGAAAAGGGGGAGGGAGTGGCATTGCTGGTCAGGGATAGTATCACGGCTATAGAAAGGGAGGACACTGCAGAAGGAGTGTCCACAGAGTCAGTCTGGGTGGGAGTCAGAGATAGGAAGGGATCAATCACTGTGCTGGGAGTAGTCTACAGGCCCCCAAATAGCCCTCGGGAAACCGAGGAGCAGATAAGCAGGCAGATTTTAGAATGGAGCAGGAAATACAGGGTTGCAGTTATGGGTGATTTCAACTTCCCTCATATTGACTGGCACATCCTGAGTGCAAGGGGGATAGACGGGGCTGAATTTGTCAGGTGTGTTCAAGAAGGATTCCTGACCCAGTATGTGGACCGGCTGATGAGAGGAGAGGCTATACTGGATCTAGTTCTGGGTAATGAACCTGATCAGGTGACAGACCTCTTGGTGGGGAAGCATTTTGGTGAGAGTGACCACAACTCCCTTAGCTTCAGCATAGCTATGGAAAGGGATAAAATCAGATGAAATGGTAAAGTGATTAACTGGGGAAGGGCTAACTTTGAAGGGATGTGGCAGGAACTAGCGAGAGTAAATTGGAAACAGATGTTCAAAGGGGAAATTCCACAGAAGGAATGTGGAGGAAGTTTAGGGACCACTGTGCTGAGTTCAGGATAGGTTTGTCCCATTGAGACAGGGAAAAAATGGTAGGAAAAGGGAACCGTGGCTGACGAAACACGTGAGGCAATTCATCAAGAGGAAGAAGGAAGCATATGTTAGATATAAGAAGCAGGAAGTAGGAGGGGCTCATGAGAAATATAGGATAGCCAGGAAGGAGCTAAAGAAAGGACTTAGGAGAGCACAAAGGGGGCATGAGAAGGCCTTGGCATGTAGGATTGAGGAGAACCCCAAGGCATTCTATGCATATGTGGAGAACAGAAGGATGACAAGAATGAAAGTGGGACCGCTAAAAGATAAAGAAGGCAATATGTGCCTGGAGGTGGAGGAGGTTGGGGAGGTCCTAATGAATATTTTTCTTCAGTATTCACAAGTGAAAAGGACCCTGATCAGGGTGAGGTTGAAACAGAACAGGCCTGTGTGCTGGACAATGTGCAGATTAAGGAAGAAGAAGTGTTGGAGCTTCTTAAAAACATCAAGATTGATAAGTCTCCAGGGCCAGACATGATATACCCCAGGTTGCTGTGGGAAGTGAGAAAAGAGATCGGTGGAGCAGTAGCTATGATCTTTGAATCTTTTTTGGCTGCAGGGGAGGTGCCAGAGGATTGGAGAATGGTAAATGTAGTTCCCTTGTTTAAAAAAGATAATTGGGAGAATCCTGGGAACTATAGTGAGTCTTACGTCAGAGGTCTGCAAACTATTGGAAAGGATTCTTAAGGATAGGATCTACGAGCATTTGGAGAAGTACAGTCTACTCAAGGATGTCAACATGGCTTTGTGAAGGGAAGGTTGTGCCTGATGAGCCTAACTGAGTTTTTTGAAGAAGTAACAAAAGAAATTGATGAATGTAGGGTGGTAGATATGGTCTACATGGATTTTACCAAGGCATTTGAAAAGGTCCCCCATGAGACACTCATCCAGAAAGTCATGAGGCATGGGATCAGTGGAACCTTGGCTGTTTGGATACAAAATTGGCTTACAGGAAGAAAGCAGAGGTAGTAGTAGAAAGAAAGTATTCTGCCTGGAAGTCGGTGACTAGTGGAGTGCCGCATGGATCTGTCCTGGGACCCCTGCTATTTGTGATTTTTATAAATAACCTGGAAGAAGAGGTGGAAGGATAGATGAGTAAGTTTGCGGATGACATGAAGATTGGAGGAGTTGTGGATGGAGCTGTAGGTTGCCGAAGGTTACAGGAGGATATAGAAAGGATGCAGAGTTGTGCTGAAAAGTGGCAGATGGACTTCAATCCGGATAAGTGTGAGGTGATGCATTTTGGAAGGACAAACCAGAAGATTGAGTACAGGATTAATGGACGGATACTTAAGAGTGTGGATGAACAGAGGGACCTTGGGGTTCATAGCCATACATCCCTCAGGGTCACTGCACAGGTTGATAAGATAGTTCAGAAGGCCTGTGGGATGCGAGGCTTCATTATAACAGGGGGACTGAGTTCAAGAGTAGAGAGGTCACGTTGCAACTCTACAAATCTCTAGTGAGACCACACTTAGAGTATTGTGTTCAGTTCTGGTCACCTCATTATAGGAAGGAAGTGGAAGCTACAGAGAGGGTGCAGAGGAGATTTACCAGGATGTTTCCTGGATTGGAAAACAAGTCTTATGAGGCAAGGTTAGCAGAGCTGGGACTTTTCTCTTTGGAGCGTAGAAGGATGAGAGGGGACTTGATAGAGGTCTACAAGATTATAAGAGACATAGATAGGGTGGATAGTCAGTACCTGTTTCCCAGGGCACGAGTAGCAAACACCAGAGGGCATATGTACAAAGTTAAGGGAGGGAAGTTCAGGTGAGACATCAGGGGTAAGTTGTTTTTTTTTAAATGCAGGGCTCTGGGTGCCTGGAATTACTTGCCAGGGATGGTGGTGGAGGCTAAAACATTAGGGGTATTTAAGATCCTCTTGAACAGGCACATGGATGAAAGAAAAATAGAGGGTTACGGGGTAGTATGGGTTTAGTCCTTTTTTTAAAGAATATATGGGTCGGCACAATATCGAGGGCTGGAGGGCCTGTACTGGGCTGTAGTATTCTAGCGTCTAGTGTCTTCCTCTTGCTCCAGCGGCATCTGCCATGGTGCCCATCCTGCCATAGCTACAGCGTCTTGGGTTCCGCGGTGTGGGTCACTACGGAAATGTGCCGTGCATGGGCTGTTGACCATGTACACACTCCACATCCCTCACTTCCTCCCGCCCCCCCCCCCCCCCCCAAGCATTACAATATGTTAACTGTGTGGTCAAGGATCTGGCAAACAGAATTAGAATGGGAACTAGGTTTATTAACACTGATTATATGATATGACTTGTTTTTCCATTTTGCAGCATCAGTATAGTCCAAAGACAGAAAATGGAATAAATTACAAAATAAATAAATAGTTAAAATAACAGTTAGCGTGACACTATTGCAGCTTTGGTGACAGAGTTCAGTTCAGGCACTGTTCTGTAAGGAGTCTCTGTACATCCCCCCCACCCCCAACCCCATGTCTATGTGGGTTTCACCCAGGTGCTCCGGTTTCCTTCCATTGTCCAAAGATGAGTGGGGTAGATTCTATGAGTAGGCTCGGATTAAATACAGGGCTGTCAGGGATTGCTGGGGTGGCTTGATCTGTCGAGAAGTCTACTTCGCACTGTATTGTTAAATAAATAAATAAGCAAGCTATAAGGAGGTAGTAGTATTCATGGGTTTATGCATTATTAGTTAGACCCCACTTGGACCATTATGTTCAGTTCTGGTCGCCTCACTACAGGAAGGATGTGGACACTCTCGAGAGAGTGCAGAGGAGCTATACAAGGATGTTGCCTGGATTGGAGAGCATGCCTTATGAGAATAGATTGAATGAACTTGGCCTTTTCTCCTTGGAGTGACAGGATGAGAGGTGACCTGAGAGAGGTGTATAAGATGATGAGGGGCATTGATTGTGTGGATAAATAGAGGCTTTTTCCCACAACAGAAATGGCTAACACAAGGGGGCATAGATTTAAGGTGCTTGGAAATAGGTGCCGAGGGGCTGTCAGGGGTAAGTATTTCCACACAGAGAGTGGTGAGTACATGGAATGGGCTGCCATAAATGGTGGCAGAGGCAGATACAATAGGGTCTTTTAAAAGACTGTTAGATAGGTACACAGAGCTTAGAAAAATAGAGGACTATGCAGTAGGGAATTCTGGGCAGTTTCTAGAATAGTTTACATGGGCAGTACAACATTGTGGGCCAAAGGGCCTGTAATGTGCTGTAGATTTCTATGTTTCATAAAACTGATGGAGGGAGGAAAAAAGCTGTTCTTGAATTATTGAGTAGGTCTTCAGAGTTGTTGTGCCTCCATCCTGATGGTAGTAACGAGAAGAGGGCATGTCTCAGATGGTGAGGGGCTTGTGCTCGATAGTTGGCGGTTTTGCCCATGATGGAGTTGGATGAATCTATTAGACACTTCACCCTCTTCTGATCCTGTGCATTGGATCCTTCACACCAGGCTGTGATGCAACCAGTCAGAATGCTCTCCACCAAACCTCTGCAGAAGTCTTTGGTGTTATCATATCTCCTCAAAATGTGTTGACCCAAGACACCTCCTTGGGGGTGTAGATACTCAAAAATTTGAAGTTGCTCACCCTTTCCAATGCTAATCATTCAATGAGGACAGCCGCGGTTCCTCTTCCTGAAGTTTACAATCAATTCTTTGGTCTTGCTGATGTTGTATGTGAGGTTGATGTTGCTGCCACACCACTCAACTAGCTGATCTATCTCACTCCTGTGTGCCTCCTTATCACCATCTGAAATTCATTCCAATCACAGTGGGACATCTGTGAATTTATAAATAATGCTTGAGTTCTGCTTTGCCACATAGGTATGAGTGTAGATAGAGTAGAGCAGGGACGTTTTTATCAATATTTTATAATTTTTTACATTACAAAAAGTGAAGAAACCATTTTACAGGAAAAATATAAACATAGAAACATAGAAAACCTACAGCACAATACAGGCCCTTCGGCCCACAAAGCTGTGCATGTCCTTACCTTAGAAATCACCTAGGGTTACCCATAGCATTCTATTTTTCTAAACTCCATGTACCTATCCAGGAGTCTCTTAAAAAACCCTATTGTATCTGCCTCCACTACCGTCGCTGGCAGCCCATTCCATGCACTTAACACTCTACATAAAAACCCCTGGCATCTCCTCTGTACCTACTTCCAAGCACCTTAAAACTATGCCCTCTCGTGCTGGCCATTTCAGCCCTGGGGAAAAGCCGCTGACTATCCAATCAATCAATGGCTCTCATCATCTTATACACCTCTATCAGGTCACTGCTCATCCTCCGTCGCTTCAAGGAAAAGAAGGCCGAGTTCATTCAAACTATTCTCATAAGGCATGCTCCCCAATCCAGGCAACATCCTTGTAAATCTTCTCTGCACCCTTTCTATTTCCATATCCTTACTGTAGTGAAGCGATCAGAACTGAGCACAGTACTCCAAGTGGGGTCTGACCAGGGTCCTATAAAGCTGCAACATTACCTCTCTGCTCCTAAATCCAATTCCATGATTGAAGGCCAATGCACCATATGCCTTCTTAACCACAGAGTCAACCTGCACAGCAGATTTGAGTGTCCTATTATCTCGGACCCCAAGATCCCTCTGATCCTCCAAACTGCCAAGAGTCTTACCATTAATATTATATTCTGCCATCATAATTGACCTTCCAAAATGAAGCACCTCACACTTATCTGGGTTGAACTCCATCTGCCACTTCTCAGCCCAGTTTTGCATCCTATCAATGTCCCGCTGTAACCTCTGACAGTCCTACACACTATCCACAACACCCCCAACCTTTGCTTCATTAGCAAATTTACTAACCTGTCCTTCCATTTTCTCATCCAGGTCATTTATAAAAATCACAGAAAGAAGGAGTCCCAGAACAGATCCCTGAGGCACACCACTGGTCACCAGCCTCCATGCAAAATATGACCCATCTTCAACCACAATTGCCTTCTTTGGGCAAGCCAGTTCTAGATCCACAAAGCAATGTCCCCTTGGATCCCACGCCGCCTACTTTCTCAATAAGCCTTGCATGGGGTACCTTATCAAATGTCTTGCTGAAATGCATATACACTACATTTACGGCTCTACTTCATCAATGTGTTTAGTCACATCCTCAAAAAATTCAATTAGGCTCGTAAGGCACGATTTGCCTTTGACAAAGCTATGCTGACTATTCGTAATCATACTATGCTTCTCCAACTGTTCATAAATCCTGCCTCTCAGGATCTTCTCCATCAACTTACCAACCACTGAAGTAAGACTGACTGGTCTATAATTTCCTGGGCTATCTCTACTCCCTTTCTTGAATAAGGGAACAACATCCACAACCCTCCAATCCTCCAGAACCTCTCCCGTCCCCATTGATGATGCAAAGATCATTGCCAGAGGTTCAACAATCTTCTCCCTCGCCTCCCACTGTAGCCTGGAGTACATTCAATCTGGCCCCGATGACTAATTTGATGCTTTCCAAAAGCTCCAGCGCATCCTCTTTCTTAATATCTACATGCTCAAGACTTTCAGTCCACTGTAAGTCATCCCTACAATTGCCAAGATCCTTCTTTGTATTGAATATTGAAGCAAAGTATTCATTAAGTACCTCTGCTATTTTCTCCAGTTCCATACACACTTTCACACTGTCTCATCTAATCGGTCCAATTCTCTCACGTCTTATCCTTTTACTCTTCACATACTTGTAGAATGCCTTGGGGCTTTATTTAATCCTGTCCACCAAGGCCTTCTCATGGCCCCTTCTAGCTCTCCTAAATTTCAATCTTAAGGTCCTTCCTGCTAGCCTTATAATCTTCTGGATCTCTATCTTTACCTAGTTTTTTGAACCTTTCGTACGCTTTTCTTTTCTTGACTAGATTTACAACAGTCTTTGAACACCACGGTTTCTGTACCCTACCATCCTTTTCCTGTCTCATGGGAACGTACCTATGTAGAATGTCACACAGGTATCCCCTGGACATTTGCCACATTTCTGCCATACATTTCCCACAGAACATTGGTTCCCATTTTATACTTTCAAGTTCCTGCCTGATAGCCTCATAATTCCCCTTACTCCAATTAAACGCTTTTCTAACTTGTCTGTTCCTATCCCTCTTCAATGCTATGGTAAAGGAGATAGAATTGTGATCACTATCTCCAAAATGCTCTCCCACTGAGAGATCTGACACCTGACCAGGTTCATTTCCCAACACCAGATCAAGTACAGCCTCTCATCTGGTAGGCTTATCTACATATTGTGTCAAGAAACCTTGCTAAACACACCTAACAAACCCCATCCCATCTAAACCCCTTGCTCTTGGGAGATGCCAATTGATATTTGGGAAACTAAAATCTCCCACCACTACAACCCTATTATTATTACACCTTTCCAGAATCTGTCTCCCTATCTGCTCCTCGATGTAACTGTTACTATTTTGTGGTCCAGAAAAAACACCCAGTAGAGTTATTGACCCCTTTCTGTTCCTAACTTACACCACAAGACTCCGTAGACAATCCCTCCATGACTTCCTCCTTTTCTGCAGCCGTGACACCATCTCTGATCAACACCCATTCACCCACCTCTCCCTGTCCTTTCTGAAACATCTAAAGCCTGGCACTCTAAGTAACTGTTCCTGCTCCTGAGCCACCCAAGTCTCTGTGATGGCCACAACATCATAGCACCAAGTATGATCCACACTCTAAGTTCATCAACTTTGTTCATAATATTCCTCACATTAAAATGGACACATCTCAAACCATCAGACTGAGCGCGTCCCTTCTCTATCACCTGCCTATCCTCCCTCTCGCACTGTCTCCAAGCTTTCTCTATTTGTGAGCCAACCGCCTCTTCCTCTGTTTCTACAGTTCGGTTCCCAACCCCCAGCAATTCTAGTTTAAACTCTCACCAATAGCCTTAGCATACCTCCCCACCAGGATATTGGTCCCCCTGAGATTCAAGTGCAATCCGTCCTTTTTGTACATGTCACACTTGCCCCAAACAAGGTCCCAATGATCCAGAATTCTGAATCCCTGCCCCCTGCTCCAATCCCTCAGACACGCATTTATCCTCCACCTCACTCTATTCCTATTCTCACTGTCACGTGGCACAGGCAGTAATTCTGAGATCACTACCTTTGAGGTCCTGCTTCTCAACTTCCTTCCTAACTTCCTGTAGTCTGCTTTCAGGACCTCCTCCTGAAAGAAACATATTATCTAAATAATGAGGAAATGCAGAACTTTCAGTAGGATGGTGGTGTTCTTGTGATATCAAATTTTTACAAAAAGCAAGGATCAGTTATACAAGCAATTAAGAAGGCTGAAAGAATGTTATTGTTTAATACAAGGGAGCTAAAGTAGTCAGATAATGTTTTAGACGTATAGGGCACTGCTGAGTATTGCAGTACTAATATTGTAGTGGTTTCCTTATTTAAAATGGATATTGATGTTCAGAAAAGGTAGGCTTCTGAATACGTAGATCATCTTATGAAGAATCGTTGGGTAGGCTACATATATATCAATTGGATTTCAGAAAGGTGAACAGTGACGACTGACACATACAAGATCCTTGTATATTTAACATTTCAGTAGTATTTGAGTATTTGTAAATATTGTTTGATGAAGCTTCCTTGCTTGTTTAAATAATTCGTTATGGATTGTATGTAAAAGTATGTGAACAGCATACGTTATCATGCCATCACATCATATGTGCGTGCCTCATGTAAAATAAAATCAAAATGAACATACATGAATTTTGGACTTCCTTGTTTCTCTTTCAATTAATTTGAGGTGTAGGAGTTACAAAACGTAACAGTAGCAATGTGTTGCCCTTAAGGCATTTGTTTAGTTTATTATATTTTCGCTTTAGTAATTTGTTTGTAATCGTTTTCTAAAGTTAAGGTTGTTTAAAGTAAATTTGTTGTCTGTGATATATCGTGGCATGCAATGACATCACATTCGGTTTGGCTGCGTCTTGTGGGAAAATACCGGTTTGGAGAAACGGGAAGGAGGGGCTTGTGTGTGCAGGATCAGTGCGAGAAAAGTTTTCTTTCTACACACTAGAAACATCATAGAAGCAACGCCGTAAGTTCATAAGTTAATCGATATGTTGAAGTAAAAATGTTAATGCTGATTCTGTTAAAAGTGATGACGGTTGATAAAGTTTATGTTCTTTGTTATTTAAAGAGTTGCGGATAGTTTGTGTTGAAGTATTTAAAGCAGTTGATGGCGTAGGGAGATTCTGACTGTACGTTGTACTTTAATGTAATATAGTTTGTTGTAGTTTTATTTTTGCAAGTATTTATGATGTAAATGTGATGCCATGAAGGAAACAAATACTGTATATATTTTGTATTGTTTTATCAACAGTTTTCACCATACGTTAATGTGGAAGAGTGAACAGTAAATGGTTAATCTTACTGGGATCACGCCTCATTGACTCCGGTTTATACTTGGTGTTTAGTTCAGAGTTTTTACACCTGTGCGAGAACACTACAAGCAATGAGGAAGTGTTAAACGAACCTGAGACAACTACCTACCTGTTGAAGTGCAGCAAGACATTAGTTTTTTTTAAATGCAGCGAGAAATGGTTGATTAAAAAAAATCACCGTATGATTGTTTTTCCGTACAAGTGGAGAAAGATGGGAGCATGTCATATGAGATTGGGGAGCTTGCCTTATGAGAATAGGTTGAGTGAATTTGGCCTTTACTCCTTGGAGCGATGGAGGATAAGAGGTGACCTGATAGAGGTCTATAAGATGATGAGAGGCATTGATAATGTGGATAGTCAGAGGCTTTTTCCCCAGGGCTGAAATGGCTAACAAGAGGATACAGTTTCAAGGTGCTTGGAAGTAGGTACAGAGGAGATGTTGGTGGTAAGTCTTTTTTTAAAAATGCAGAGAGTGGTGAGTGCGTGGAATGTGCTGCCGGTGATGGTGGTGGAGGTGGATATGATAGGGTCTTTTAAGAGACTCCTGGACAGGTACATGAAGCTTAGAAAAATAGAGGTCTATGGGTAACCCTAGATAATTTCCAAGGTAAGGATATGTTCGGCACAGCTTTGTGGGCCAAAGGGCTGTAGGTTTTTTTGTATTTCTATGATCGAGTTTAAAAAAAAGGCAGAAAACAGTTCATAAACTTGAATACCTATTTAAAATAATCATAAATAAAGGCTGCAGAAATGGCTGATAGACACATTTGATTACCCAAGAGATAACTGGTTGTTATATATGGAACGAATTGAGCAGTATTTTGAAGCAAATCAAATGGCCAATGCGAAGCGACCGCCAGTTTTGCTGGGTGCATTGGGTGGAAGAGTATTCAGAATGTTTGGAGGTTTGACTGCTCTAACTAAACCAGCTAAATGAGCTTTGCTGATAATGTGAAAGTAATGCAGGAACACTCGGAACCAAAACCATTATTAATTGTAGAATTGTAGAACACTTTTGGTTTCATAACTGGAATCAAAAGGAAGGAGGGCCCATTTCAGCATATGGAGCCGAATAAAGAAGTTGTCTGAGCATTGTCAGTTCGACGGTAGGCTTGATGATACACTGTGAGGTTGTTTAGTTTGCAGAATCTTACAAGAAAGCATTCATAGAGAGTTCCTAGTTCAAGCGCAACTCACATTTTAACAGAGCAGTTCAAATTGCTTTTCATTGGCAAAGGCAGAGACACAATTGAATTGCAATCAGGAATGAATGTGAACATGAGCAAAATTGCAAAGTCTAAACAGAAACCCACCTGGCCGAACTAATTGTGTTACCATTGTGGCAGTGGTTCACATACACCAGACCAATATGGAATGAAAGTTGAAATTTGCAGAAAATGCATCAATGTAGGACACATTCAAAGAGAATAGTATGCATAAGGAAGAGATAAAAATAAAAAGTCAAGTTGTAGTTTGAGGAATAGCACTAATCTGAATACTGTTGATGAAAAATCTGATTATGATGAGTGACTGGATAGCCTTGAGATTTACAATGTCAAAGCTAGCAATAGACAAGCAATATTGCTTTCACTAGAAGTGAATAGCAAGTTAATTAAGATGGAATTGAACAGTGACTTGACTGTTTCAGTCATTCCACAAAACAAGTTTGAATGACATTTCAAAGATACTGAACTGAAGCCTGCAGATATCCAACAAAGACCCTATACTGGAGAAAAGATAACCCCTGTGGGAATGACATTTGTAACAGTGAAATACAACAACCAACAGGCCACATTGGGTTTGTATGTGGTAAAATCAGGAGGGCCAGATTGTGGGGGTGTGAGTGGCTGAGACAACCACAGCTTGATTGGAGATCCATCCACCATCTGTATGCCACACCCTGCAGTAGAGTCAACTGAAAGTGAATGACAGAAGGTACCAGATGATGCCTCAGCAGTGTTCAAGGATGACATTGGATAACTAGGGTAAATAGTGTTAAATAAAAATACCACAAAGTTTTACAAAGCTCATCCAGTTCCTTATACCAACTGTGATAGGTAGATAAACATTTTATTGATCCCAAAGGAAATTAGAGTGTCAGAGTAGCATTACAAGTGAACAGGTATAAATATTAGAAGTAGAAAGAATAAAAAATGTTACCTCAAACAGTCTAACAGGAGGGTGTCATCACTTCCCCGACTGTAGGCTGACTCATTATAGAGCCTAATGGCCAAGGGTAAGAATGACCTGGTATATCACTTTTTGAAGCAGCAGTTGTCTTGGTCTAAAAGTGCTCCTCTGTTCAGCCAAGGTAGCATGCAGAGGGTGAGAAACATTGACCAGAATTGCCAGGAGCTTCTATAGGATCATTTATTCTACTACAGGCTCCAGTGTGTCCAGTTTGACTCTTGTAACAGAGCCAATCTTGCTAAACAGCTTATTGAGCCTGTTGGCATCACCTGTATTGATGCTATCGCCCCATGCACGCCACCGCATAGAAAATTACACTGGTGACAGCAGACCGGTAGAACATGTGAAGGAGAGGCCTGCACACTCTATAGGATTTCATTCTCCTCAGGAAGTAGATGTGGCTCTGGCCCTTCTTGTACACAGACTCTGTGTTGGTGCTCCACTCAAGCCTGTTGTCTAGCTGCACCTCCACGTGTAGGTCCTCACCACATCCATGTCTTCACCATCAATAGTAACAGGGAGCAGTGCAGAGTCCATCACCATCTCCTTTGCCTTCTGATGTTGATGTGCAGATGATTCAGCTTGCACCATTTGACAAAGTCCTCCACCAGGGCCCTGTATTCATGCTCCTGTTCTCCTTTTATACTTTCCACTATTGGTGAGTCATCAGAGAATTTCTGCAGATGATATAACTCAGTGTTGTATCTAAAGTCCGTGGTGTACAGGGTAAACAGGAAGGAAGCCAATACAATCCCCTGTAGGGCCCCAGTGCTGCTTATAGCCATGTCTGACACAAGATCTGAAGCTGCACAAACTGTGGTCTGCCAGTTAGATAGTCCATTATCCAGGACACAATGGAAGTGCCAATCTGCAATGAATGGAGCTTTCCCCCCAACAATCAGGGCTGTATAGTATTGAAAGCACTTGAGAAATGAAAAAACGTGATCCTCACAGTGCTTATCCAAATGGGCGTAGACTTTGTTCAGCAGGTAGATGACAGGATCATTGACTCCAATGTGCCCTGGTAGGCAAACTGCAAGGGATCGAGGGCTGATCTGACCAGGGGTCAGAGGTGAGCCAGGACCAGCCTCTCTAAGGTCTTCATGATGTATGAGGTCAGGATTACTGGACAGTAGTCAATCAAGACTTTCAGTTGGCTCTTCTTGGGTACTGGGACCACACATGATTTTTTCCCCCCTACATAGGCGGGACCCTTTCCAGGCTGAGACTCAGATTGAAAGTGCAATAAAGTAGCCAGATAACGTAGATTGATAAAGCAGATTGATAACATAGATTGATAAAGCAGATTGATAAAGTAGCCAGTCAGACAGATCACATGGAGATAGAAGGAATTTTTTCCTAAGTTGAGTGGAGCCCATGGGCAATGCCAGTGGTCCCAGTAGTTCAGAAGAATGGGTCTGTCAGGATCTGTGGTGATTTTATGATCACCATCATCCCTATACTGAAAGTAGATCAATACCCTTGGCCCAGATGAGAGGATATCTTTGTAAACCTATCTGGATGGAAGCACTTCAACAAAAGGCGTACTGAGTCCCCTCCTTTACTCCGTGTATACCCACATCTGTGTCACCACCCACAGCTCTAATGCTAATTAAATTTGCCGATGACACTACATTGATTGGTCTAATCTGAACAATAACGAGGTGGCCTACAGGGAAGAAGGCATCTGTCTGACACAGTGGTGTCAGGAAAACAACCTCTCTCTCAATGTCGCAAAAACAAAGGAGCTGGTTGTGGATTACAGGAGGAATGGAGACTGGCTAACCCCTATTGACATCAATGGATCTGGGTTTGAGAGGGTAAACAGCTTTAAGTTCCTCAGCATGCACATCACCGAGGACCTCACGTGGTCTGTACACATCAGCTGTGTGGTGAAAAAAGCACAACAGCGCCTCTTTCACTTCAGATGTTTGAGGAAGTTTGGTGTGGGCTCCCAAATCCTAAGGACTTTCTACAGGGGCACAATTGAGAGCATCCTGACTGGCTGCATCACTGCCTGGTATGGGAATTGTACCTCCCTTAATGACAGGACTCTGCAGAGAGTGGTGTGGACAGCCCAGCGCATCTGTAGTTGCAAACTTCCCATAATTCAAGACATTTACAAGGAGAAGTGTATAAGATCACTGGGGACCCGATTAAAGTAAAAGGCAGCATGACAGGCAGCAGCAGCAGCCTCTCTGGACCTGGTGTTATTTTAATTTAATTTTTTTTTGCCAATAAGACCTTGTCACCTAACTCCAGGGTGCAAAGAACTAGCAAGATTGGCTGTTAGCATCCAATCAATTAAGTACTTACAGAACACATGTCTGGGCAGCAGCTGAGGTTAAATGTCATCCAACTCAATATTGTTGCTCTGGTAACTAGGCACTTCTGTACAATGATTTGCTCAAGTGAGAGAGGGGTAAAAATATCATGGCTACCAACAGTATAAATGGTATTGAACCACAGCCATAGGTGGGAAGACGACGGGACAAATGCATGTTTGTGCTTACCTGACACCCTAAGGTCCTTCCCTCATCTTCAAGACAAAAGCGAGGTGTCTGGTGGAATAGACTCCAACTGCCGGGATGTATCCTTTTCCAACTGTAGTCAGAAAACACAGTAAAGGGCCTGTTCTTGTGTTCTATGTAATCACTTTCACGTCCCTACTCCAGAATATTATTTACCAAGTGAATTTCCAATTAATTTATTACAACTACCATCTACTTTTTGATAACTGCTGTACCTTCTTAAACATAAGATTTAATAAACTGATTTAATAAGCTAGCAGAATGTTCCCTACTTTCAGAAAGTACCAAGTATTTGTATTTGTTCATAGGTAAATATAAATAAATGCATTGCGGTAGCGCAGCAATTAATGTGATGTTATTAAAGCCCGGGGTACTGTACCAGAATTTGGAGTTCAGCTCCAGTGGGTTTGTGTGTTCTTCCCTGGTACCATATGGCTTCCTCCACGTGCTCTGGTTTCCTCCCACAGTCCAAAGATGTAGTGGTTAGTAGGTTAATTACTAAATTGTCCTGTAATTAGGCTAGCGTTAAATTGGTAGGCTGCAGGGCGGTGTGTCTCATTGGGCTGGAAGGACCTGTTCCGTGTTGTATCTGTAAATAAGTAAATAATAGTCACACTCTGATATGTTATGGCAATATTGTTATTATAGCCTGACAAGCTTCAACATGAATTTAAATCACCAAGGATAAATTCACAGTGTTTTAAAAATTCATGTAACATATGTCAATTATAAGCTCTGACGCACAGCATTATCCAGAACAAACAGTCTGTTTGAATACATCTCCTCAATCTTTCTACATATCAGTTTCCTATCCATCTGCTAGAGTTTGTAACATTTAGAAAATACATCACTGTTACTGGCCAGGCTACTCCAACAGCACTTCCCAAATCCATGCTCTCTAGCACCAAGAGCCATAAGACATATGAGCAGAATTAGGCTATTCAGCCCATCTAGTCTGCGCCACCATTCTACAATAGCTGAGTTATTATTCCTCTCAACCCCATTCTCCAGCCTTCTCCCTGTAAGCTTTGACATCCTTACTAATCAAAAAGCTATCAATTTCTGCTTTAAGTATACCCGGCAGTTTGTGTTAATGACATCCACAGATTCACCACCCTCTGGCTAAAGAAATTCCTCCTCATCTCTGTTCTAAAGTGATGTCCTTGCATTCTGAGGCAGTGCCCACTGGTCCTAGACTCCCACAGTACAGGAAGCATCCTCTGTACATCCACTCTATCTAGACATTCCAATGTTCAATGGGACTTCAGTGAGATCCACCCTCAATTTTCTAAGCTCCAATGAGTACAGCCAGAGCCATCAAACATTACCATTTTCATTCCAGGGATCACTCTCATGAAGCTCCTCTGGACTTTCCCTAACGTTAGCACACCTTTTCTTTGATAAGAGGGCCAAAACTGCTCACAATACGCTAAGTGTGGTCAAATCAGTGCCTAACAAAAGCATTACGTTATTGCTTTTATATTCTTATCCTCTCAAAATGAATGCTAATATTAAATTTGCCTTCCTTACCACTAACTCAACCTACAAATTAACAATCAGGGAATCCAGCACGAGAACTCCCAAGTACCACATGCTACTCAGGCAGGATTAGAATGAAGTACAAATGAACGTGTGGCTTAGGGAGTGGTGAATTTCAAAGGAAAATTTATTATCAGAGTGCATATGTGTCACCACATACAACCCTGAGATTCTTTTTCCTGTGGGCATACTTAGCAAATCTATAGAACAGTAACTGTAAACAGGATCAATGGACAACAAACCATACAAAGGCATATACAAGTGAATAGTAATAAATAACGAGCATGAAATAACAAAATAAAGAGTCCTTAAAGTGAGACCATCGATTGTGGGAACACCAGAAATAGAATGAATGTTGTTATCCCTTTTTGTTCAAGAGCCTGATGGTTGAGAGATAACAACTGTTCTTGAACCTGGTGGTGTGGGTCCTGAAGCTCTTGTACCTTCTAGCTGATGGCAGCAGTGAGAAAGAGAATGGCCTGGGTGGTGAGGATCGCTGATGATGGATGCTGCTTTTCTCCAGAAACGTTTCATATAGATGCTCTCAATGGCTGAGTGGGTTTTACCTGTGATGTACTGGGCAGAATCCACTACCTTCTGTAGGACTTTCCACTCAAAGACATTGTTGTTCCCATATCAGGCCATAATGCAGCCAGTCAGCTATTAATACATAATTATTGGGATTACAATATTAAAAGTTAACATAGATGGATATATAAACAATAGTTACAAGAGAATTAAGTCTCCCAAAATCATACATGATATAAATATAATGTATAGAAAGCAAGAAAAATTGGTATAACAATAAAAAAACAGAAAAAGGAAAAAAAATTATATACCCCAAACAAAAAAAAACTAATCTATCCAAGCTAACCACTAACTAAAAAAAAAGAAAAAGAAAAAAAGTAACATGGGTTGTTTATAATATCTAAGAAAAGAAAAAGAATCATAAGTGTCATCAACTCCGATCCTCTCAACATGTATATAATCAGAAAAAAAAGAAAGAAATAGGCTTGGAAAAAGGTCAAATTACATCATACGAAAATATTGAATAAATGGCCTCCTAGTCTTTTCAAATTTAATAGGATCATATATAACACTTCTAATTTTTTCCAAGTTTAAACATAACATAGTTTGAGAAAACCAATGAAATGTGGTAAGGGGATTAATCTCTTTCCAATTCAACAAAATAGATCTTTTAGCCATTAATGTAAGAAATGCAATCATCGGATGAGCTGAAGGGGATAAGTGAATTGACTCTATCATTGGTAAACCAAAAATTGTGGTAATAGGGTGAGGTTGTAAATCAATACTCAATACCGTTTGTAATATCCAAGATATCTTTCCAATATTTTTTCAAAGACGGACATGACCAAAACATACGAGTTAGACAGGCTGTCTCAGAATGACATCTGTCACATATAGGATTTATATGCGAATAATAATGAGCTAATTTATCCTTGGACACATGAGCCCTGTGCACAACTTTAAACTGTATCAATGAATGTTTGGAACATATAGAGGATTTATTAACTAATTGAAGAATTTTTTCCCATTTCTCAATGGGTATAGTAAACTTAAGTTCCCTTTCCTAATCATTCTTAATTTTATAAGAAACAGTTGAATGTATTTTCATAATTACATTGTAAACAGTTGCTATTACACCTTTCTGGAAAGGATTTAATTCTAAAATTTTCTCCAAAATACCCATAGAATCCAGATTTGGAAAGGTAGGAAGTACAGTGTTTAAAAAGTTCCTAATCTGTAAATATCTAAAAAAGTGGGATGATGGCAAATTATATTTATTAGATAATTGTTCAAAAGACATGAAAAAAAATCCAAAAATAAATCGGAAAATCATAGTATACCTTTAGTCTTCCAAGTTAAATAGGCTTGATCATAATAGAGAGATGAAATAAGAAATTAGATGTAATAGGAATTGCTAAAATAAATTGATTCAACCCAAAGAATTTACAAAATTGAAATGATATGCATAGAGTTCATTTAACTATCTGAATGTCAATTTGTTTATGCAATTTAGAAAAAGAGAAGGAAAGAGAAGTCCCTAAAATAGAACCCAATGAAAACCCTTGTACAGATTTGGTTTCCAAATTTTCCCAGTGAGGACTAGAAGATATATCCAAGTCCCATAACCAACATTTTATATATCGGATATTGATTGCCCAATAATAAAATCTGAAATTCGGCAATGCCAGTCCACCTTCCTTTTCAGACTTCTGTAAATATCTTTTACCTAACCCAGGATTTTTATTCTGCCATATATATGAAGAAATTTTTGAATCAACATTAACAAAGAAGGATTTTGGAATAAAGATTGATACCGCTTGAAATATATATAAAAATCTAGGTAAAATAATCATCTTTTATTTGTAATTTACTTTTTTTATTGAAGTTCATCATCAAACAAACATTTCCATAAGATGTATTTCAGACATTGTACATATATATCATAAAATCATATATGTCACAAATCTCCACATAGTATTTATCTGAGGTATACACTTATAGAAAAGAGTGGAGAGAAAAATCAAGCAAAAGGAAAAAAACTGTGTACAAGTAGGGAGTGATTTTTTTTTACAACATATTCATTGATTTGTAAGAATATAATCAAGCCTATGAGGTGTTATGTAGTTAAACCATTTTTCCTAGTATGAATCAAATTGTTCCAGCTTATGATTAACAGGTGCTGTTATCTTCTCCATTTTGTAAATGTCCAATGTAATTTCCATCCATGTATTTAAAGTGGGCTCTCCTGTGATAATCATTCCCTATTAAGAGTCTTTTTACCAGCCACCAACAGTATATTCATTAAATATTTATCTCTTTTCAACCATTCTTGAGGTATATATCCAAGATATGTGGTCTTACTCTCCAAGGGTATTTCACATTTAAAGATGTCTTGTAGGGCATTGTGTATCCCCCTCCAATAGCCTTTGATAACAGGGCAATCCCAAAAAATATGATAATGATTTGGATTTTGATTTCCACAATTTCTCCAGAAAACAGGGAGGTTACTATCATAATGGGATTTCTGAGAGGGTGTAATAAAATATCTTATCAAGTTTTTCCATCCAAACTCCTTCCATTTCTGTGAACCGGTACACTTCCATTGATATCTCCATATTATTGTCCATTCTTCCTCAGATATAATTATCCCTCCTTCCTTCTCCCATTTTGTTTTAATGTATGAAGTCAAATGTGTTTTAAGATTTGACAACCCTTGTACATGCTTGAAATGATTCTACTACCATTATCTGAATCATATGCTTTTCTAAAGAGCTCTATCAAGCACTTACTTGCCTTGGTTACATTTTTCAGCATCTTATTAACATATTGTCGCATCTGTAAATACCGATAAAAATCTTGATTTTCTAATAAGTGTTTCTCTTTAAGCATTTCAAAACTGAACAGTGTTCCTTCTTTCATTATGCTGCAAAGAACTATTATTCCTTTAGCGATCCAGTCCTTAAATCTAGCATCCAATTTATTTGGTGTAAAATCCGAGTCATATGCACACTATTTAAAAATTGCAATATCTCCCTCTAGATTATGTTCTTTTATAGTAGTTTTCCATATTTTAAGAGTCAATTTCACCCATGGGTTATCAATAGTATTTATGTACCTTTGCAGGCTGCTGTCAGCCAAAATTGCTTGTATGGGGATGGGAAGTACCCACTCCTAAATGTTTTTCCATTGAGCATCATATGATGGGTTGCACCAACATATCACAGCTCTCAACTGTGCTGCAAAATAATAATCTCTAAGAGAAGGTAGGCCCCATTCCCCCTTTTCCTTTGCTAATTGCAAAGCTTTGAGAACGAACTCTAGGACTTTTACACTGCCAAATATACCTTGATAACATCTTGTTCCAGTCATTGAATTGATTTTGATTCATCTCTATTAGTAGGGTCTGAAAGAGGTATAACAGTCTGGGCAATATATTCATTTTAATAGACTCAATCCTTGAACTGAGACTGAAAAAAGGAATCAGGTTCCATCTTGCCATATCTTCCTTAATTTTTTATATAAAGGCTGATAATTACATTCTGATAATTTTGCCAAATCTTTTGGCATAATGATGCCCAAATATTTGAAAGACTCTGTGTGCCATGCCCAGGGGTATCTACTTTCAATTTCTCTTGGTGGGCTATAGTAATATGAAAGTAATTGGGTTTTATCTTTGTTGATCTTGTATCCTGATAATTGACCATATTGTTCAAAGGATTGCATCAATTTAGGTAAAGAGTATGTTGGTTGCCCTAGATAGATCAAAATGTCATCTGTGTAACAAGCCAATTTATTCTCTGTCCCTTTAATAGTAATTCCCCTGGTATCTTCATATTGTCTGATGTATTGAGCTAATGGTTCCAGATATAGCTCGAAGAGTAGTGGTGACCATGCACAACCCTGTCTCGTGCCCTTTTCTAGGGTAAGACTATTTGATAAATATCCATTGATTTTAATCCTAGCAATGGGGTTGTCATATAGTGCCTGTATAGTTTTAATAATTGTGTCTTGGAAACCAAATCTATGTAAAACTCTGTAAAGGAAATTCCAATTAACTGAATCAAATGCTTTTTCAGTGTCCATGCTTATCACTATTGCTTCAATTTTATTTTTTTGTATATGATCCATAATGTGAAGTCTCCTTCGTATATGGTCTTGTGTTTGGCATTGTCATATAAAACCTGTCTGATCTTTACGTATCAGTATGGGTAGAAACTCCTCTAATCATTTGGCCATGATGGAGGTAAATAACCTATAACAGATATTGGTCTAAATGACCCGCATTCCATTTTATCCTTGCCTTCTTTCGGTAAAACAGGAATTAACTCATTTTTAAATTCTTTGTACCACTCTGCCATATACCCATCTGATCCTGGTGCCTTGCTTAACTTAAGCCTACTAATTGCAGCTTTTAATTCAACTTCAATTATGTCAACAGTCATTGTTCTATTTTGTTCTTCGCTTAATGTGGGTAACTCTAGAGAATTCAAGAAGGTGTCAATTTTGGTTATGCTTCCCCCTGGAACTTTGAAATATAGAGTTTTGTAAAACACTTCAAAAGCTTCTTGAATTTCACTTAGCTTATTTTTTATCATTTTCGTTCTTGGGTCCCTAATTCTATGAATTGTATTTTCTGCTATCTTTTTTTTTTTCAGTTTCCACGCCAGCATTTTCATAGACTTTGATCCACTTTCATAATGTCTCTGTTTCAGAAACATAAAATTTTTCCTGATTTCTTGCGTAGCCAATCTATTAATTTCATTCCTAATTTTAAAAATTTCCCCTAATGTATCCTGTGCCAAATTCAATTTGTGTTTTTTCTCTAGTTCCTTCAGCATATTTTGTAATTCCTCTAATGTTTTATTCCTTATATTTTTCTTATATGAAGATATCGCTATAATTTTCCCTCTTAAGACTGCCTTCAGAGTATCCCATAAAATGGGAGGTGAAACCTCGCCATTATCTTAACTTTCTTATGTAAGGATTTTGTTTCATAGGTTTTTCTATTGGAAGAGTCTAAGTTTGGTTGTAATTGTAAATTTAAGTCTCCCCCACATATCAGGAGACCTTCTGTTTCCGCTACCATAATATCAATAATTTTCTGAAAGAAACCAATATCACTTCCCGGAGTGCATATATATTCAATAGAGTAACTGAATTTCCATCTATATTCCCCTTTACCAGAATATATCTGCCCTCTTTATCTCCCATTTCGAATACTTTTTCAAAATTTAGCTTACTTGAGATAAGAATAGCAACTCCTCTCCTATGTCCTGATTTATATGAGGAGAAAAACAAATTAGTGAAGCCCATTCTCTTTAATTTTCTATGCTCATTATCACTTAAATGAGTTTCCTGTAAATATACTACATGGGCTTGTTCTTTTTTCATTTTGGATAAAATTCTATTACGTTTGACTGGATTTAATAACCCATTGACATTAAAAGAAATGAATTTTACTTTGCCCTGAGCCATCTGTATGTGGGGAAAAAGGAGTAGATGAGCGAATAAAGAATAACAGCTAAGTAATATAAAATCCACATTATAATAAGTATTTCACGAGATAGGTATATCACCATCTACTTTTGCTTCCGTTTAGCTTCTCAACATTTTTAAAGTTAGCCAAACCTTATGGCTCTTCCAGAGGACGAGACGGCTGTCTTTGGAAAACTCCCAGTCTCTTCCTGATATACTTCTTTCGGCCTCCTCCCGTCTCCTGCCTTCTTGATTCTCGCACTATTTCCCAAGCGGAGCAGGATAATTCCTCTGCCAGGCTTTCCCTCGGTTTGATCACGCTGATGGGCAACCCTCTGGCCTTCATGTCTGTAGTCATCTATTCCACTGTCTGATACAGTTGGATCTCATCTTAATAAAACACTCGAAGTTTAGTAGGGTACGGAGTTTGAAATCTAATCCTTTCTTGTTTTAGCATTTGCTTTACTTTAGAGTATTCTTTACGTTTCTGCAAGACCGTGGGGGGGGGGGGGGTAATCTTGGTCGAAACATATTAATTTATCATCAAAAAACACCCTGTTCTTACCCCAGGCCCTTCGTAGAATCTCCGCCTTGGTACTGTATTGAAGGAATTTAATTATTATTGAGCGTGGCTTATCTGCTGTATCTCGGGTAGGTTTCCAGACGAGCGCGCGATGTGCCCTCTCAATTTCCTGTTCCATAGTCGAGGGAAGCTCCAGCGCGTCCTGCAGCAAC
Organism: Hemitrygon akajei; assembly: GCF_048418815.1. Lineage (NCBI taxonomy): Eukaryota > Metazoa > Chordata > Chondrichthyes > Myliobatiformes > Dasyatidae > Hemitrygon > Hemitrygon akajei. The sequence continues at coordinate 70,596,641 of NC_133125.1, forward strand.
TTTACGCCAAACTCCATCATAGACAAGCCTTCCGCTCTTTTGGGAACATTGTATATTCTGATATTTTTCTGCCGTGATCTTCCCTCCAGGTCAAGCAGTTTACCTTCTTGTTGATTTAATATTTTTATCGTTCCACCTTTGAATGCGATCTTTCACCTTCTCAATTCGAGTCTCTGCCATCACTATTTTTTGATTGACATTGGCGAGCTCTGACTTAATATCACATAGCTGCTGTTTTATATCTTTCTGGAACTTACTTATCTCTTTCAAAATTGTGATCATATTTGCCACTTCGCCTGAACGAGGCCCAGCGTCCACCTCGCTAGCACGCGGTCGGGTAGGAGAGCCGCTCGCTGCGCTCCTCTCGGATGCAGGCTCTGCAGTGTCGCTTTTTTTATTTCCATTCCTTTTCCCCATTCTTGCCCTTCTTTTCAGTTAAATACTTTTGAAAAATACTATATTTGATGGGTTAATGGGTTTTAATATGCGTTTTTCCGGAGGAGCTAATGACTTAAGCTGCCATTCTCAATGATGATATCACTGGAACCCCTAAACTAATCATCCTAATAGCATTGATCCGACCCATCAGTGACAGAGACAGTGGTGACCATTTAGTGAACAAATGTTTAACCTGATCAACTAAAGGTAAGAAATTAGCCTTAAATAAATCCTTATGTTTTTTTGTAATTTTAACCCCTAAGTATATAAAGTGATCAGTAACTAATCTAAAAGGTAAACTTCCATAAATTGGAACCTGCATATTTAGGGGAAACAGTTCGCTCTTATTAAGGTTCAGTTTGTAACCAGAAAAATTACTAAACTGAGCCAACAGGGATATAACTGTGGGAATGGATTTCTTAGGATTAGAAATGTATAATAACAAGTCATCTGCATTTAATGATAGCTTATGTATCTCCATCCCATGAGTAACACCAAGAATGTTAGGTGATTCTCGAATAGCAATTGCTAAAGGTTCCAGGGCAATATCGAATAGTAATGGATTAAGAGGATAACCTTGCCTAGTACCCCAAAATAAGTGAAGAAAAGGAGATCTTTGATTATTAATAAGAACCGAGGCTACTGAGGTGTGATATATCAATTTAATCCAAGGTATAAACATCGGACTTGTTACGTATCCCGTAACTGGATCACTTACCAGCAAAGATAGAGAGGTCCGCTGAAGTCTGATGGTACCATTTTCAAAAGTTTTTATTTATAAAGGGGCACAAACGTAAGGTAAATACAAACATTCAGATAACATACGTTGTCAATACTCAATCTAAAGCGCAGGGATAGTACTAATCAATAAGAAATAAGCTGTATCATTGTCTAGGGGTTAAACAATTGTCCGATGGAAATATAAAAGTCTCGCCAGTTCATGGAGGCTTTTTGCCGCTTGAGGGACTGCTGGGTGTTCATGGGTTGGAGAGAGAAAATAAACTTGCCAGCCTTCTGGACTCAAAGCGTGAGATCGAGAACGGGAGTTCCTCGTTGTCAGTCGGAAATCCTTTTTGGGGTTATTAGCCACTCGGTTCCCTAGCTAGGGGATCCAAATCACACGTGGCTTCCGAGCAGCTTCCCGTTATTACGAGAGGACTGAGCGATGGTCTCCGTCTAGTGCGTCGCTGGAGTACCGCCTCCAGCAGTCTCCTTTTTATCATGGCTGGCAGATTTGTAAATGTCAATCAAGGTAGGGTGATACCATCCCCACACCACATTGCCCGAGGGTGTCCATGTCCCTGATAGCTGGCACGTACTATAGAGTTGCAATTCACACAGGTGCCTCTAAGAACAATAGTCAACTCCGTGGCATTGTCTCTCATTTCCTGGGTCCAAGACCCAAATTAATAGCGATCTTGCGATTCTCTTGAAGGAGGGGGCTGGTCCTGCACCCTTCGGCCCCTCAGAGCTGTGGAACATTCATAACACCCCCTTTCTTCAGAGTGTTTTCACCAGTGGTGGAAACGAAGTGATACAGAGTCCTACTGGATTTTAGAATCTAACACAATACACAAGCTTTTCATTTCACTACAGAGCTACTCAGTTATACATTTAATTCAGCATCTAGATAAACAATCCGCTAGCACATTATCACTCCCCTTAATGTGCTGTATCTTAATATCGAATTCTTGCAGCATCAGACTCCAGCTTAATAACCTCCTGTTTTTATTTTTCATATTGGCCAGGAATACCAACGGGTTGTGATCGGTATAGACCACTAGGGGTTTTTGCGCTGGACAAATGCACACTTCAAAATGTATTGCCAACACAAGTGCCAACAATTCCTTTTCCACGGTAGAGTAATTCCTCTGGTGTACATTGAACTTCCAAGAGAAATATGCTACCGGGTGCTCCACTCCATCCCCGGCTTGCTGTAATAGGACCGCTCCTGCCGCCTCATCGCTGGCGTCCGTCGCCAAGGAGAAGGGTGCTTACAAATCGGGTGCTTTTAACACAGGGTGATGGCACAATATGGCTTTTAATCTTTCAAAGGCATCCCGACAAGAATGACCCCACTCAAATTTTTCCTCCTTCCGTAGGAGTTTTGTAAGGGGGAGCGCAATGTCCGCAAAATTTTTACAGAATTTCCGATAGTATCCCACCATGCCCAAAAACCTCCTCAGGGCCCTTTTATTGTAGGGTACAGGGACCTCGGAAATAGCCCGGACCTTTGCCTACACAGGGGCCAACTGCCCTTCTCCCACCACATACCCCAAATAGGTGATCGTGGCATGACCAAATTCACTCTTTGTGAGGTTTACTGTAAGGTGGGCTGCCGACATGCGGGTAAACAGATTTTCTACAGCCTCCGGGTGCTCCCCCCAGGTGTCATTCCAAACCACCACATCGTCAAGATAAGCCTTGGTGTGGGTTAACCCCTTTATCACAGCGTTTATCATCCGCTGAAATGTCCCTGGGGCATTTTTCATCCCGAACGGCATAACGTTGTACTCGTACAACCCGGATGGAGTGACAAAGGCTGAAATCTCTCGAGCCCTGTCCGTTAACGGAACGCACCAGTACCCCTTTAACAAGTCAATTTTTGTGATGTACCTCGCCTTCCCCACTTGATCAATGCAATCATCCACCCGGGGGATAGGGTAAGCATCTGTCTGGGTGACCGCGTTGACCTTCCGGTAATCAGTACAGAATCTTATGGTACCGTCCGGTTTTGGGACAACCACGCAAGGAGAAGCCCACGCGGAAGAGGATTCGCGGATTATCCCAGCAGCTAGCATATGTTCAATCTCCTTTTCTACTAGCTGGCTCTTTTCAGAATTCATCCGATACGGGGCCTGTTTTATAGGTTGGGTTGAGGTAACTATCACATCATGTTTCGTCCCACTACACATTCGGGGAACATCTGGACATAAGTCTGCATGCCGGTTAACGAGCTGTATTACCTGCTCCCGCTGTTCAGGCTTTAAGTGGCTAACTTTATCCGCAAGGCTCGCCAATACTATAGGTTCTCCAATCTGGTGGGGACTATACCTATCTTGTCAAACCGTTCTGGTCCCTCCTTACCATCCCCCTCTACCTCATCGGCTTTCATGGCCACCCCGACCACCGCGGGGGTGGTTTCATGGTACCTTTTTATCATGTTCACGTGAACTAACTGGGTCGGCTTTCACCGGTCGGGGGTTTCGATCACGTAATTCAGTGAGTCTATTTTCTTATGCACTGTATATGGTCCTTGAAACCTCGCCCGCAGGGGGTGGGTAACTACCGGGAATAGGACCAAGACCTGGTCACCTACGTGAAACTCTCGGGCTCTCGCTTTCGGGTTATACCACTGACTCATTTTGTCCTGGGAGTCTTTAAGGTTTTCTCTTGCCAAGGCACATACTTTACGCAGCCTTTCCCGGAATTTCAGAACATAGTCGATCACACTAACTTGGACGGTCGGGCTAGACCACTTTTCTTTCAGTAGGGTTAGAGGTCCCCTGGGCCTGTGACCGAAAATGAGCTCAAACGGACTAAACCCCAGGGAGCACTGGACTGTATCCCTTACGGCAAATAACAAAAGGGGTAAAGCCTCATCCCAGTCTCGAACGTTCTCCTGACAATAAGCTTTAAGCATGGTCTTTAGGGTAGCGTGGAACCTTTCCAACGCACCTTGGAACTCCGGGTGATACGCAGAGGCCAGAATCTGTTTTACCCCTAACCGTGTCATCATCTGCCGAAATGTGCTAGACGTGAATGTACTTCCCTGGTCCGATTGTATCTCCTTAGGCAGCCCCACTGTGGTAAAGAATTTAATAAGGGCCTTCACCACCACAGAGGTCCTAATATTACCCAGAGGCACGGCCTCTGGAAATCGTGAAGCAGCACACATCAGGGTCATGATATACTGCCGCCCACTCGCAGTTTTAGGTCAGGATCCCACAAAATCCACAATGATTCGGGAGAAAGGCTCCTCGCATGCGGGGATGGGTCGGAGGGGGGCCTTAGGGATAACTTGGTTCAGCTTACCCACCACTTGGCATGTATGACACCTTTTACAATACTCAGTAATATCTTTTCTCAGGTTTGGCCAATAGAACTCTCTCTGAACCCGATTCACTGTCTTCGTTATTCCCAAATGCCCACCTAAAGGTCCCTTATGGGCTAAGTTCAAAATTTCGTCCCGATATACTTTCGGAACTACTATCTGATGTACCACCGCCCAGTCCTCATCGACCGGTACCACGGGGGGCCTCCATTTCCTCATCAACACCCCCTCCTTCAGGTAGTAACCCTCGGGTTCTGTCTTAATCTCGGTCTCAGAAAGAACCGACTCCC